>NC_087285.1:16001620-17201620 GCF_015220805.1 Pogoniulus pusillus
TGATAAGATTTTGGTTATAAAAGAAGGGCATAAGATGATCAGGTCCTGAGAAACCGCGTTTGAATTCTGAAGTGAGGAAGAGGACCTTCTTCACACGTGTACACCCAAGACCATTTGTTCTGAGAAATATTTAAAAATATGGGGAAATCACCAGGTATTGCTGAGATTAGTCAGAAAGTGCATATTAATGCATTTTTCATTAGGAAGAGGAATTCATATTTAAATAAAATATATGGTTTTTAAAGAGTCATATCTGCCTCAGTGATTAAACATATATGTCGTTACTCCTCTGATTTCATCAAGGTAGCTCAAGCTCACAGGTCTTTTTGAGACTGCTGCTAAGCAGTAATGTTAAGAATATCTCTTTTTGCCTTTGCTTTCCTTTCTGTTCTCCTACCCTTTCCTCTTCCTTTTTTCTCTTGTTTTATTTCAAGTTTAGGAGGAAGTTCTTCACAGAGGGAGTGATTTGCCATTGGAAAGGACTGCCCAGGGAGGTGGTGGAGTCGCCATCCCTGGTGGTGTTCAAGAAAAGACTGGGTGAGGCACTTAGTGCCATGGGCTGGTTGACTGGCTAGGGCTGGGTGCTTGGTTGGACTGGATGATCTTGGATGTCTCTTCTAAACTGGTTATTCTATGATTCTAAGTTCACTTTCTGGTGAATACTTGGCAAATGGTCTGTGTGGAAAACACACATCTGAGAGAAGTGTGTGTGTGTAGAATAGCCTGGATCTTTAGTAACTACATTTATGACATTAAAAAAGTGTATGTTCTTAAATCAGACCTTGAATCTACAAGGTTTTACTTATTGCTGGCATCAGCGTATGCAAAAAAGAAAAGATTATAGGTACCCACATCTATGTGTTCTTAGTTCAGGTATTCTACCAAACCAAAGCCCTGTCCATGGGATTTGGGTGAGAAAATCCTTGCTTCCCTGTATGGCAATCTGATTATTCCCTGAAGGCTTTTGTCTCTTCTTTTAGCATGAAGCATTGCAACTGATTTAACAAGTCATTGAAATTAGCCTTTTCTAAAGTCTTGATTTAGGTGTTTGTGCTCTTCTGTGGGCAGTGTGCTATCTTGAAACACAAGAGATTTGTTGATGATTTTGCTGGCTATGTAAGCGTTGTAGAGACTTCCAGTGAAGAGTCATGTGGTGTAAGGTTACTAGATGGGGTCTCTGGAGAGCCCCTTGCTCTGGCATAGATTTCTAGTGCACTTCTGGAGATGTCATTACGCATTTCTGAGTTCTGAATCCTAATGCCTCGCTTGTAGGTTATGTACCTCTCCATCCTCCACCCAACTACCTCAATGTTAAGTTCTTTTTGTCAAGAATTTCCTGTATTTGTGTTTTTGCCTTGGACAGTGATATTTGACTCCTATTTGAAGCAACTGTAGGTTCTTCTCTATCACCCTTAGCTGCTCACAGCCCCAGCTGAGCTGCAGACCACTGGTTGTTGCACTGCTGCAGCATAGCAGGTGACACATTAGAGGGCACAACTTTTTGGGTACGTTTAACAGCTCTGTGTCATGTATGACAAGAAGCATCGTGTTTCACTTTGTCATTTGGTTTGCTGCTACTGATGAGTTTTCTTTTGTAATGTGGCATAATATTAATGTTCCTGCCTGACAACTTCCAAGCCTGGAGGTCAGAGCTCATGTTTCACCACACGAGACACCCAGCTATAAATCTTTCTAAGTAATACAGAAGGCAAGATGGGGTCACTGCAGAAAAAGCCATCCAGTCTGAATGAAGTAGCATTGATGCATGGAAGGAAGTGTGTGGATTTGGTTGGCATTGGATAGGCATTGCTCTTCAGAAGGTTTTTTGTTTGGTTTGTTTTTTGTTAATAGAAAGTTCAAGTGCCTGAAAAATTCCAAGTCTTAATTCCCAGTCTGTTGCAAAGTTCATTAAGTCATCTTGATTATTTTTAGTGGTCAGCACACTGAAAGCATGGTATAGGATATTCATGCCCATATAATGGCTGCTGGTCGCAAGGATTTGATTACTGGTAGCTGAAAATAGATGCACAAAAATCCAAAGGCAAAAAACCTTGTATCTGTTGCATTAGTAAACACAGCAGACCTCATCCCATGCAGTGTCTGTAGATGCAAAACTGTCACAGATTGGATCTGCTCTTTGTGCAGTACTTTGAGGATGTGAATCACGAATTGATAATAACATTTGTATTTTCTCACTTCCCACTACCTGCATTTATACTGCTTCTTATCTTTGCAAGATGGTAGTGTGTACCTGTCCTTAATATCAACTGAGCAGTGCATGGCAGGTTTTGCTACATTAGATGTTTTCTTACAGGATCTCTACAAGACCATGGGGACCGTGCTAGACATAAAACCACCAATGTGGTTCTAAATGTGCTTTTTGGGCTTTCTTCAGAGAGTGTCTTTTTGGCTGTATATTCTTCTAGTTAAATGGAAGTCGTTGGTTCCTCTTGTAATAACAATAAATATATCTTTTCATAGTATTATTGCTGTTTTTCATGGCATATTCCATATGTGTGGAACACAATGATGAAACAAGCAGAGCCACATTCTTTAGCAGAAGCCACTGTGTTTGATGCTGAAGGTGTCAGGGAGGCTTTCCAAGTTTTGTCCTTTGTGAAGGGAAATTGTAGTATTTAGGACTCATGGCTGAGTTAGAGTTTTTAACAACAAATGGCAACTAAAACTTTCTAGGGCAAATCTGTCTTTTTCTCTCCTGTATGCACACACATTATTGCATTTTAATGCCACTTCTTTGTGTGCTTTTGTCCTCTAATTTTCTGAAAGCGACTGCATGCATGAGTCTTTCAGGTTCTCTCCAGCAGTGCCACATCTTTCCAGACAATAGTCCAGGAAAAATGTCCTGCAATATCAATTATATGTTGTATAGATGACCATCGGTCAGCTGTTGCCCTTTCCTGCTCAATCCAACAAATCCTAGGTAGCTAGCACCTGCAACACAATCTTTGTTGAAGAGAAAGAGAAATATATTGATAGGAGGCAGCCCAGGACACTTATGAGGCCACATGATGGTAGGAGAGCAGGATGGCCTGAAGGGCAATGCTTGTTTTATAAAAGGAAAGTGGGAAAATATGATGGAGGACAAAGATGAAAAAAATAGTCTGATAGGTAGCAGCTTCAGTTAATTGTTACTGTAATGTGTTTGGGCTGGTGGGTAAGGAGAGGTGCTATTCTATCATCTTCAAGTCCAGCTGAGGAAAGTGTGATATCCTAATTTTGGAACAAATCAAACAGGGAAGGTCTGTCAAACTAAAGTACAGGAGGGGAGAATAGTAGACAGCATTCAGTAATTCCTGTGTGCTTGCTTTGCTGGCCTGGTACCCAAGAGCAATATCACCTAGGCAGCTACTGCGGCAGAGTAGGTGCTGTGGATAAAAGGGAATCAAAACGATATCTTTGTTCTAAAACTCTAAAGCACTTAACTTTATTTCATTGCCTCTCTTCCCATTATTTCTTACCTCCTCTTTTTTAATGGGAGATGACTGCCTCATCAGGAGCAGGCCCTGAGCTAGGTTGTCGGTAGTTTGGGTCTTGACCCTGTAATCTTCTCCTGTGTGGAATGCCGTATGCCCCAGCAGCATCTCTGAGCAGAACCAGATGGTGAGTCCTAAGCTGGTACATGACAGTGCATTAGATGCAGCTTGGATAACAAAGGGGCACAGAGCTCTTGCTTTCTCTTTGGGTTTTTGGTCTCTTGCTGGTCGATCTCTTACTTAGAATACCAATCATAACAGTTCCTCATGTAGGCTAGGTAATTGCATAGTCTTTTCCATGGAAAACACTTAAACACTTAAAAACCTAGGTATTTATTGCTATGACCAGCTTTTGGTCTAATGGATTTCTGCAGATGAAATGAGAAAGTTTCATGAAAGCAGTTCCTTTTCCCCCTCACCCCATTCACTCACATTAATTAACATTATGACAATGCCATTTTCTGAGTACACACTTAATAACCTCTGGAGAATAGATTAGTCTAATATTATTTACTTGCAACGATCAGTTTTGATAGGATTTTAAGTGCAAACACTCTTGCTTGTAATCAACTCGTGCTACTACGGATTTTTGCATCTTCAAGTAAAACATCTATTACACAGGCCACCTGTGGTGATAAGTGAATCTTGTCTGTGAAATTATTTTAAACACTCTCAATTCACTAAAAATGTGTATTTATTCTCTGCATCTGTAGGCTGCACATATCATTCCTCCCTCCCCCATACTTGGTTGCTCTGCAATATCAAATTACTCCTAAACCGTTTGTGTATAAGATGTCTGCTTTAGAAAAAAGAGGCACATAACTGGAGGTTGCCTTTCTTGCATTTCCTTTTCTCCTTCCTTTCCCTCCTCCCCCTTGCTCCTTTACAGCACTTTACATATGTCATAGTGCAGGTGGCTATAAACAGCAGGCAGGTGTAGAGCTCCTAAGACATATGCTGTAGGTGGGGTAGTGAAGATCTCACTTAGGACTTAGTCTGAAATGAAGCATGAAAGAGCTCTCAACGGGAGGATGTAGTCATTAGTGATGTGACCACTGAAAAGAAAAACACCAGAAGCTGCAATGATATGGACAAACCTGGGGTCCTTGGGTGTTGAGACTGTACATTTGTGCTGGTGAGACGAGGAATTTTTGCCAGAAGGTGCAGTCAGTAATGCTCCTGTTTTTTTGCTCTGTTGGCTCAGCATGGCTCTACTTGTTGTTATCCCCAGATCATCTCTGATATGAATGGGCTCTGTGCTCACCCTGTGTTCTAACCTTCTGGAGCCAGATCTTGTTAGCTGGGCTACCGAGATGAACCCTTTGCAGCAAGAGCTGTGGTCTGAGCTGAGGATTTTGGGTGGGAAAAACCAATTGTGGCAGGAATAGAGAAAAGAGGTTAGCAAAGAGTTTCTCTTGGCTTTGTCACTGAGGGCTTGCCGCACTCCCCAGCTGCTGAAAGTGCTTGATTTGTGCATCCCTTCTGGTCTTGCAATGCCGTCTGTGTTTGCACTGATGGTGGTGAGCACATGCCGAAAGATGACAATTCCTGCGTGCTCTCCAGAAGGCCAATGTGCGTGTGGCAGTGGCCTGGCCTGTTTCAGTACCAAGTGATTAAAAAAATGAGTTTACAGTTGTTTAATAAAGCAGGAGACAAATGTTGCCCCTATGCAGAGAGGCTGAATTACATACTTCATGAACCAAATTAGTATCACAATGCTTTGCTTTGTTCGAGAGGTGATATGCATTTATGGGCCCATTTTTCAGCAAGATAAATATGACACATGCCAAGACTTCCCTGAAGTAAATAGTGTAAATAATAAAAGACTCTGCCAAGGAAAGCTGAGAAATTACTTAATCCTCACCTATTTATACTCTAATGCCAAAATGCCACTGACCAAATTGTAGAACAAACTGCCCATTTAATCAGCTCTCCCTGATGTTTCAGAACATGTCTTCATTTGTAATGATATTCAGTGTTCATTCTTTTAGTTATTAAGCCTTTGACTCTAGCTCTGCATCCAGACAGGGTTATTTGATACTGTTGGAGTACTGCTTTATTTGTAGGTTTGGGGTTTTCTTTATTATTAACTTTTTGAGGTTAAAAATGTGAATTAATTTACCTTTTAAAAGCAACAGTCTTTGATAAAAGGAGTTGTTGTACCTTATCTACTTTTTGCCTTATTTTTATTTCTGCTTTGTTAAATCCTTTAGCTCTTTCTCTGGCACCCAGGGCCTGCCAGCCTGGCCAGAAATGATTAAAAGACTCTGTAAACATGTAGGATGGGATTTTCAAAAGCGTTCAATATTGGCCTAACTGGGGACCATTGCCATTGAACAGGGAATGCTGAGTGCTTTTGAAAATCCCACTCTTAAAGTATCAGTGTTTTAACAGAGAACCTCCTTTGACACGGTTGCTCATCACAGGGCACACTCTGCATGTGTGACATCTTTAGTTACTGACAGTCAAGCCTGTAACAATGAGATGTGGTCTTTGTTGGAACCCCACTGTGGTTTGCTTTTAAAATAGTCCAATAAGGGGATTGGAAAGCTGAATGTGGGGAACTTTAGATGGCAATTTGGGATTTAGTCGGGAGAAGGGTGATTGCCTTTGGTTTCCAGACACTAACTTTTGTGGCTTGAGTTAAGCCTTTAGAGGTTGGGAAAGATGGGCAGCAGAAGGCAGTCAGTGTGTTTCAGGAGTGGAGCGTGAGCTCTGACCAGAATAGGAATAATTTGCTTCCCAGGAAAGTTGTGATTTTAAACTATATTCAGAAAACCAGAAAACTGTTTGCTCTTATGCAGTGGAAATGATCTTATTGTTAAAGAGTTTACCTGATTGAAGAGTTGGGGAATTGAATTTATAATCACATCAAAGTGTTAATATAACTCATCGTTTTCAACGAATCAATTCTTTCCTCAGTGACATAAAAACATCTCATCATGCACTCACATAGCTCTGGAGAGGCCCAGTGCCAGCTGACAAAGAGAACTCAGTTCATGAAGGGTGATTTAATCATAATATAATGGCTCTCAATCTGTGTGTGTGCCAATGAGGACCACACACACGAGCAAGAAAAAGATGTGCTTGCCCCTAATATCTTGTGGTGTAAATGAACAGAAGTGATATGGAGGTCAGGGGTGCTATGATGGTATAAATCTGTGTAAGTGCAGAAATGGGCTTAGCCATATATCACAGATAAGAGAAAAAATAATCAATCCTTCAATACCCATAACTGTAAAATATAACTGAATTTGGAAATGGGTTATCTTAAATGACTTCTATTTCTGGCTTTTGGAAAGCAAGGAAAGGCCCTTTGTAATATTAGCATGTGCTGAACTGAGGACTCAGTACTGCTGTGAGAAGTATGGTGTTCTCAGCTTGGCATCTGATTTTTGAGATGAAGAATTATTTGTTTATATATGAACATATTTTATTGTCATTTTTTTTCTGGAGAGTCAAGCAAATCAAATGAAACTGTACACTGTACCAGCAAAACAGGTAGTCTTAGTAGATGCGTATGGTATGCTAATTTCCCTCTGAATCTTTTCATCTTCTGTTTGTAAACAGGGCTGAACATAGTTCTGTGCAAGTGTTTCACAGTAGGTGCCCTCTGACAACTTAGCAATTTTCCCAGCCTAATGAATAAATGACTGTTCCACCTGGTATAATTCAAGAACTAAGTTTTGTTTGCTGTAGATAACAGGCTTGTGCCGGAGAAATGATGATTAAATGCAGTCCTTTTGCTGTAAAGCTTGTAATTCCACTCCCTGTTCCTATTCTGGCTTGATGCAGAAGGTTTCCAGTTTACCTGTGGGGCCTAGGACCTGCAAGGCCAGGTGGAAAGCGCACTGATAAAAGGGGAATTCTCCTGTCCCCTCAGCTTTATGTTCTCATCTTTTCATAGAAACTTGGAGTCTGGAGAGGATGATCTTGGAAAAGTGAAGCAATGCAGTATTTCCTTTCTTCCACTTCAGAAGCCAGGCTTTGTGTCAGTAGTATGGGTGAAGGATGCTCCATACAGTGACATCTCTGACAAAAGTACCAACTGTGTGTGGCTGTCACACACTCAGCGCTCTGTATAACAACATCATTTCAATCAGTGGTTGTAGCTGCAATTAGATTTTCTTCATTTGTGAAGTATCTGTAGCACCAAGGGTGGTAGTTTCTCTCCAAGTTCTGGACTGATAAGTAGAAGTCCTGTAAATGCTACAGATGTATGTGCTTTTATTTGCGTGGCAGGGACTAGGACCTCACAGTACAGCACGAAGTTCCAGTGAATTTTGTATTGGTAGTATTGTCACAAATGATCTCTTAAGTACTTATCAGATGTGGAGTGTTTGCATGAATTAAAATGGTGCTCTGATGCAGAGTATCTGCTTGTGTTAGTGGGAACAAGTTCTGCTCTGTGGACTGTGTTTTGAGGCTGGTGTCTCAGGCTTGACAACAAAATGTGTAGGCTTTGGCTGTTGTTGGCTGACTGCGTCAGTTGTAAGCTGGTTACTGGTACACTTGCTTCTTAAGGGATGCTGTGAGGTGAGCAGATATCTGTCCCTTGCTGCTGGAAAGGGTCATGTACAGTTACCCTAGGGACATTGCTGCAGATGCTTACAGGGGGGTGGTTATGGGGAAGTTCGTGGGCAGAGCTGTTCTCCTAAAGCAGAAAGTTGAGGTGCAGAGCATGTACTGTGCCTGCAGTAGATTTGTTCCATGAATACAGAAGTGACCTGAATTTCAGTGGACTAGAATTTGCCTGTATTTCAGTGGAATCAGCTAGAACTCAGGGTATGTGTAGATTTTTCTGATGAAAGATCTCAGAAAAAAAGGGACTCTTTCCTATGCAGCAGTGAAAAAAGACTTCCTTATTGCACATACAGATGTACATGGAAATGCTCATTCACACACAGGTTCTTAGAAATACAGACTAAGATGACTTTTCTGCATTATTGTGCTGCTTCTTCATTGCACCTCTTAGGGAATTTGCAGCCCTGTTTTATTCCATCACAAAACCCAATAAATTAAACAAGCACCCCTGAAAATACACAGACAGAGACATAAAACATCTGTGCACTAGTTTCCTGGAAATCCAAATGTGATCATCAACATAAAATGCTAATAGGTTTCATAGCCATATTTTGGTCATTCTCCTAATTCTACATCCAGATATCCTTGACTCTATTTATAATGAACATTTTTTTCCTTGTATTTTTTTTTTTTTTGTAGTGACACATGCCTCCAATCACAGGAGATGTGTTAGCAGAACTCTGAAGGACACACAATGTCTGTAACATTTCTCAGATAATATTGTCATATACTTGGAGCAGTAGGCCCATTTTGAAACAGTAATTTGGTCCCTAAAGAGCTCTTTAGCCTCTGCCTTGCCTGCCCACCCTGGCCAAGCTGTCGAAGAGAGCAGCCCAAGATAGATGGTCTGGATTTGTGTAGAGTAATTTAAAGCATCCTGCTTCCCCCCTCTCCTTTTTTTTTTTTTTTTTTTTTTTTTTTTTTCCCTGCTTCATTTTCTTTCCTGGTGGAAAATTTACTTGGGAATATGCTTTATCTGCAGCCTTGCTTGCTTGTAGAGGCATATACAGCTCCTTGATTTTTTTTCTTTCCTATTTTGCCTTATTCTTACTAAACCCGTTATTAGAATGCAGATGAACCCTGACCTCAGCCCAGGATTAAGTGAACAGATTCTTTAAGTAATAAATCTAAAGGCATATTACAAGCAAGGAAAAGGGATTTCCCTTGTGTTTTTGGATTTATAAGTGCCAGAGGCTAAACAACTTACAAGGGCTCTAAGATTGCTCCTTTTTTCTAACCTGGGACATGTTCTAATATTGTGACATAGCGAAGAATTAAGCTGGCTTACTAAGTAGAAAACATGGAGAGTAATTGAAAATGCATCATACAGACAGGAATGCTCAATGCAACAATGTCCTGTTATAAAGATTACACTGATTTATAGGGGATGTCTTAACTCCTAATCCCAAGGACACAAGATCGCATCGGCCATGTATTCTTTCATAAGCAGCAAAATAAAAAAGGTGGTTAATAATATATATGCTAGAGATTGAAAACGAGGGAGAGGGGGCTGGGGCAGCACTGACTGTGACGTTAGAAGAATTTACCAGGGCCAGTATTTTTGTTACTTTTTTTTTCCTGTTTGTCTTGTCAGGCAAGTGCAGCTATTTGGTGTTTGGTAGCTGAGAGAAGTAACCAAGTGGAGCAAGAATGAATTAGGGCTAAATATTGTTTGGTGTAGAGCTCAGAGAGGAAATGGCTAGGGGCGGGGGAGGGAGAAAAAAGTCACATGGACCATAGATGTAAAGCAGGGTGTGGAAACAGCTGGAGCCAAGTCACCGTGTCTTGAAACGAGAAGAGAAGATGGTAAAAACAGTTATTTTCTTTTGACTGTCCAAAGGGGAAGACTTCAGGGAGAACAATGGTACTGCTCTGCAGAGCTAACGTCACTGATAGTGACCTCACCCTAGACAAGTTCAAGGACCTCTTCTTCCCCATTAACTGCATTCAAAATAATCATGCATACTTCTTCCTGATCCATTCATTTTCTCCCAGCTGTTGGTTCCTGCTCTGTGTCTCTGATCAGTCTTTTATCTTCTTGTTTGGTAACACTTCTTCGAAGAGCTGCTGGAAACTGCAGGAACCTTTTCTCTTTGTACTCAATCCTCTTTCCTTCCTGCTTCTTTTTCTCCACTCTGGGTGGCTTCATCCATTTCACACTTTCATCTGCTTCAGCTTTGCCAAGAGAATACAGATACTTTATTTCAGTGTGAAGTATTTTGCCTGCTATGCCCCTTGTGATTGAGTATCTTCAGCTGCAGAATGCCCTTCTTTCACTTTAGGGCAAATTTTCCTCAGTCTCTAAGTAGTAGGGGTTTTGGTTCTCAGATTGGTAGGGGCAACTCACACCTCACTAAGTGAGTAGAAGGGCTTTTTTGTTGGAATTTGCCAGGGATTTGAAACAGAAGTTTGTGGAAGTGTGTGGAGTCCAGCTAGCTCAACAGTTAACTCTAAAACGTAAAGAGTGCATCATGACTGACAGTTGTGTTTTACTGCCTGTCACTTGAAAAGCTTCAGGTGTCATTTTACACAGCTTCAAGCCATCTCTACACTGTTTTCCTACTTGTGGCTAGCTTCTCCTGGTGCAAGCACTTTCTTCTAGTGCCAAAATCCCTGGCATATCAGGGATGGAAAAATCTATGACCAGTATAAAATGGTTAATTACAAAGCAGATGACAGAAAAGCTTCTGTGTAACAAGTATTACAATCCTTGCTATGTTTTTAGTTTTATCTGTGATTGTTTGGTTTCATTGTATGGTTTGGTTGTTGGTTTTGGTTTTTTTTCTGATACACATTCCTCTGCCATCTTTCTCCTTTGCCATGTCACATCAAAATCTTGTGTGAGAGGATATTAAAGAGATTAATTTCTGAATGTTGATGTTCTGCAGAGGATTTATTTTGAAGTGAAGGATATTTGGACAGTTGTGTTGTCTGAAGACTGACTGGAGCAGCCATAATGCTACATTGAACTTTTATGTGTTTTGGAAGAAATGATAGTTCTTGAAGGTGCAATGTAGGAAGGCACTTGAGTAACAGGAGCTGGTACTCTGTGGTTTAATGCCTGCCGAAAGGTATGGGGAAGGTACTGTGGGTTTTGTCCCCATCTTGTGGCTGTCCAGATAAGGTATTTGTAAATCCTTTCTGAGTCAAGCAATACCAGGTCCCACTGTTAGCTCTGAAAAGCCTGTCCCCAAGCCCTGCTGTCAGCTGAAGAGGAATTAGCTGTGTATGCTCTCCCGTAATCAATACACTAAAAATAAAATCGGGCAATAGAAATGAGCAAGAGAATTAAAAAAAATGGTGCAAAGTGCAGCTAAAGGCGGCAAAGAGGCAGCTAAAACTGCAGAATGAACTAGAGGGAAGCTTTGAAATAATTAGAAGCATAGCTGATGAAGGAATTTTCTACTTGTAAAAGTCTTCAGAGCCACCAAATCCCACCTCTCCTCCCCACCAACTCCAAAATACTTTGCACGCAAGAGAAGAAACTTTAAGGAGAAAGCAACATCCTCTAATGTATAACAAGAAATTTCTTGATAGAAGACCAAGAGGTTGCCGTAAAGTGTTGAAAGGTTTCTTTGCCCCTCACAGAAGAAAATCGTGGAGAGATGTCATTGACTGGTATGCTTTTACTACACAGAGTAACAAGAAATAAGAAAGACTTTTACAAGTCATGGAAAGAGTAGGTGAAGCTCTGGGCAATTCAGATTATGTCCCTGAAGTCTGGAAGGTGAAAATGCTGTGGAGTGTTTAATTTATCACAATCCAGAAAAAGGAGCTCTGTGTGGCTGCACTCTGAGAGCTCTGACGTTGGCATCATGGAAATGCTCACAACAGTATTCACAGGGAAAAATGGAAAGCTAAGTTGGAGCCTGGAGAAAGAAGTGCAGGGACATATTAGGGGACAACAATGAACTGTAATACAGGGCTCTAGAATAGGCCAAAGACCTGTAACTCAGACCCCTGTAACTCAGACCCAGTAGGTGAATGATCTTCCCAGTGCCAAATTTATACTTAGACAAATTTAACCTCTCCTTTGTGCTGTTTGGAAGAGATTGGTGACATCTAGACACAAGCTGTGTAGCATCTCTGTGGCCATTGTTGTCTCCCTACCTAATGAGCTGCAGACTGTGCAGATTGTTCATCCTCTTGCCTGTCCTGAAATGAAAGAGATTAGCTACAAGGTAATGAATAGATTTGAGCCTCCACGTGGAGAGATCCAACTCCAACAAAATGATCAAGAATATGTACAAAGTAGCTATTAAGAGTGGAGATTAGCCAAGAACTTTGTGTTTATGAAGGGAACTTGAATTAGCTTCTTGTATATGACAGTAATCTGCGGAGGTGTGCAGGGGATAGTTCTTGACAACACAGTCAAGAACAAATAGCTAAAAATTCTTAGTAGTAGTTCAGGACAGTGGAATAACTCATGGTAATTCACAAACCTCAGGGTCTTCATTCATGATGCAAAACTGGGAGAAGGTGCAAGCCTATCAAGATGGTGGGGATAAAGGGAATGGCATTCAAATAGCAGAAGCAAAGAAAGGAACATTGCTTACAATATTACAGGAGGGAAATGGGAAGTAACTAAGATTAATTAAATCCCTTCCTTGATAAACTCTAGGTTCCAGGGGCCATCAAACCATGTTTTGCAAGAACTTGTTTTCTAAGACTGTCTAAAACTGATCCTGCAGTCACTGCTCACACTACCTATAAGGCAGAAGTCTGGGATAGAATTAACCAGGTTGGAAGAGACCTCCAAGATCATCCAGTCCAACCTGGCACCCAGCCCGAGCCAGTCAACTAGACCATGGCACTAAGTGCCTCATCCAGGCTTTTCTTGAACACCTCCAGGGATGGTGACTCCACCACCTCCTTGGGCAGCCCATTCCAATGCCAATCACTCTCTCTGTGAAGAGCTTCCTCCTAACATCCAGCCTGATACCTCCTTCGGCACAATTTGAGACTGTCCCCCATTGTTCTGTTGCTGCTTGCCTGGGAGAAGAGACCAACCCCCACCTGGCTACAGTCTCCCTTCAGGTAGTTGTAGACAGCAATGAGGTCACCCCTGAGCCTTCTCTTTTCATGTGCCTCCTTTTCTGCACATCTGCCCTTCATTTCTTGTTTGTTGGTTGGCAATTTTGTAATGGCCATAATGTATCTTTTTAAAATCACTGTATTAGGGTGGTTTGTTTTTTCTGTTTTGGTAAATGTCTAGCAGCTTGCATCACATTTGAGCAAAGGGATAACATTTTCAGACCATTTATTTCGTTCTCCTGATGAAATCTTACATAAACAAATTAAAAAATATGGAGTAAAAATAGTTTATGTGAACAAAACATTGACCAATATGATTCCTCCAGCTTCTGCTTTTTCACTTCCCAGCATCCTAATCAGAACACAAACAAGTGAAGGAAATAGGCATCTTGGGGAGGGAAGGGAGACAGAAGGCAGGAAGAGGGATATTCAGGATTGTGGAATGATTCATATGTGAGAAGAGATTGTAGAGACCAGAAGTCTTTAGGGTGAAAAAAAAAAAAGGATGTTTGAAGGAAGATATGATCAAGACTATGGAATTATCAAAGGGAATATGGAATGAGTATTCACAATTCCCAATACAAGGAGTAGAAATTTCCCTATTAAATGATCAGATAGCAGGTTAACACAAACAGAGGAAGTACTTTTTCACACAATGCATAATTAAATTGTGGAACTCATTGCAACAGGATGTTGTGGAGGTCAAAACTGTAAATGAGTTCAGAGAGAGACAAGTTCAAGGGGATAGATCTGACAAAGCCTATTAAAAATGAGGGCTCAGATACAATCTCTGGGCTCAGAGAGCCCTGAAACTTTGATTGCTGGAAGCTGTGAGAGTGTGGTCGGATACACTTTCCATGTTCCTATTTTCTCCTTCCGCGTTGCCAATGTTGGCCACTGCTGAGACAGATACTTGGCTTGGTGTCTGCCTTTATGGAAGGTATTATGTTCGTAGGTATTACAGTTTGGAAGACCAAGAAAAGCCCTTCTTTTGTAGGGAGTTTGTCCCAAATCTGAGCTCCTTTTTTGTCTCCCTGGGACCTTGCATTTGTTGGGTTGGGAGTGTGACAACCCAGTGTGCTCCAGCACTAGCACCTTCCAGAATAATGAGATTGAATATAAAATCAGAAGATGTTTAAATACAGAAATGCTGTTTTCTTTCTATTTGCAGTCTTGTGTGAAGGTGAATAAGGGCTTCACTTTGCAGTTTATATGTTTTCTGGTTTTGCAACTCCCCATGTAATCCAGAAACCAACCTCCTTTAAAAGTGGTGTGATGAAATCCTTTCAAAAATCACCTGGAAACAGAGGTAAAATGGTTCTTACTGTGAGAATGTCAATAGTGCCAGTCAGCATTAGAAGCAGTAATTTGGATGGGTGTTGGAGAACAAATGGGGAGCCAAGGCAGGCTCAAATTACTCATTCCTAAATCAGCTAATGAAAACCACTCAGTATCTGTGAACTGTTCCCTGGAGGAGATGGGCCCCAAAATGCACAGTATGCCAGCTGGGATTGAATGGGGGTACATAAACAAAGAGCTGTATGGATAGATATGGTGTTATTACTTATTCCTGAAGAAACATAAAATGGCCTTGGTGAAAATCAGGACACTAAGTAGCATTTTCTAAACACAGTAGAAACCAATCACTGTTCTCAGACATCCTCACTGTATGTAAGGAATCAAAGACAGGCAACGGTGAGGAAGAAGAGAACTGAGAGGCACAACTGGTTAAAGTGATTAGCCCAAACTCACACAATAGATCAGTGGCAAAGCCAAAAAACAAGGCCAGGGTTTCTGGGGCACAGCTGATGGGATCATATGCTGCACGAATCCATTACAGAGAGATGTAGTAGCTTTGTGGTCTGAGCTGTAAGTTCAATGTTCATCCACACCAAAAATATAATATATGGAGAGCTGAGTGTATTTTAAGAGTCATTCCTTTATTCTAACAGCAACTGGAAAGGATGGCAACCCGCCCTGAAATAGTAACTATCAATATATGATGCCTTTTGCAGCTCTCCTTCCTTATCAAATAAATAATTTGTAAGCTTTTGATGACAAAAGGATGTATCCTCTGCTCAGCTATCACCTGCCAGCACTACTCTGTGCAATCTGATTTAGAGATTTAAGCATAGAAATTGTCCTTTCTGCTGTTTCCCCTGGAAACAGGGCGCCCAGCAGAGAGGTTAATCATTTGGGTTTGCAATTCTTAGTTGGCAAAACCCAAAATAATTCCCTCTCTTTTCAGTTTAAAAGCATGCTGCTAAACTTTAAACTTTCAAAGGCAGTGTTGTGCTTTGGTTCCTGATGCTGTTTAGAAGTAATTCTAGTGGATAGTATATGCCCAGAAGAGTGTATTCAATATAGTGAAGCACCCTTTGCTTTGCTGTGGTACAGTTATGTATGGGAAGGAGGAGAAATAATCCGTACTTTCTCTTTGTTTTTGTGGTGTGTTCTATATAGGAATAGCTGTGCCTCAACATACCAACTTCCTGGTATAGCGAATATATCCTGGTATAAGTTAATTAATGTTGGATAGAGAGTGGGCTGGGAGCTGAAGCATCTTGGTCTGGAAATAGGTCTTAAGTACACGAAAATCAGAAGGAGCGAAGCACTGAATAACTCAGTGCCCCTACACTGTGAGCTGTTGCCAACATTTTATTTGTAGTGTGGGTAGGTACAGCACAGTCGTGTTTGCAGGAACATGGAAAACCTGGGTGGCACAGTGTCACACTGCACCCACCCAACTCCTTGTAAGGTAGGATCAGAAAGCCTTCTCTGTATGTGGAGCTGAAATGAGAAGAGGAGAAGAAAGGGAGCAAGAGAAGGAGATGGGAAGCCAGGGAGGAAACTGTGAAATGGTGAGTGACAGAGTAGTAAATTCATTCGTTTCACAGAGTTAATGGCTCGCAGAGTGCTAGAATACCTCTAACCATGTAAGGTACAGCTGAAGCTCAGACCGCTTTAGCAGGTGGATTGCACATTCTCCACCGACAACCACCCATGCACACCATGCAGAGTATGTTGTCCAAGTCTAAGGCTGGTAACTGTGCTTTATCTCTCCACTTTTTAACCAAGTATTTCAGTGTATCCTGTACATGGTATACAAGGGCATGTACCTGCAGTATTCAGGCATGAGGGTGAAGTCACAACAGATTTAGTTCAACTTCTTCGTGCTTTGGCTGTGTGGGGTTAAGTCAAGTCAATCAAAGTACTGGGTGCTGCATGCTACATTTCCAGCTAGTTGAAAAAGCTCTTTAAAAGAAAAACAAATCTTTAAAACAGTGATAAATGCAGAATGTTGTTGAGGTTTATTGTTTGTTTTGGTTTTGTTTAAAAAAAAACCCAAAACAACAACCACAACAAAAAAAGGCAAATCTTTCCTCTTCTCTCTTGGCCATTGAGATCAAAGCCCAGTAGGCTGAACTGAAGACCTTACAATTTCCATTATTAGGCATCTGAGGGAGCCATGAGTACAAGCACATTTTCCTGGGCTTTCAGTAGTGTTCAAATATATTGTAATGTTTCCTGCAGGAAAATAGGGGTAATTGCTGTCACTGTACTCTAGGGGCTAACGTTCTCAAAAGATATAACTAGTCACTGTGAAAGGGTTGCACCTGAAATGAATTTGACCCATAATATATTGCAAAAAATACTGTTTGCATCTTGGGATCTCAGCACTCTGAATGCTTTGGAGGTGGGTCAATTAAAAGGCTATAATTTAGAGTCTTCATGAAAGTCTTTGGGAATAGGGAAATCTGAATATGGTAACGAAAATCCGTAAGGGTATTTCCACTGTGTGTGTGTGTGTTTGGGCATTTGGATCTGCAGTTCTTGTAGAGATAAAAATACTTAGATCAGCCATGTGAGAGAGGTCTGAAAGTTAGATACAAATACCCACATAAACAGTGTGTGCACAAACACAGGCAGGGGCATACAGAATGTACACGTGCACACAGGCGCACACCCTGCCCCCCTCCCTCCCCCACCTCCGTGTTAATGAGCTTTTCCTCTGGAGAGGACAAGTCGAAAGGAGCCAGTCCTTCCAGCCAAAAAAAAAAAAAATCAATTGCTTCTTCATGAATTATTGAGATGTTTGCCATCAGTTTCTTTAAAGAAAAAAAAAACCAACAGGGAGGCATTGTTCAATGTTTCTTCCCCCAGCACACTCTTTGCTTTTACCTTGTGATATCATGGCAGAGCGACACAAATTCTTATGCATGAAAGTTTTTGTTTGTGTAATGACTCTTCTGTGGCAGTATTTGAATATCTTTTTCTCCTCTCCAGTATTAGCTGTATTTGTGCACATGCACACCTCTCACATGTAGCGCAAACACTCCTCCCACTGCCTAGCTGGGGAAGGGATGCTGCAAGTGAGAGGGGAAGAAAAAAAAGGTAAAAGAATAATTTCATATCACAAATACTAATATTTCCTCTGCTGCCAAGTGCAGTGGTGATGTACTGATGCTCAGAAACTGAATCAAGGCTCTTACGCTGAACGGCAAGACACCACTAAATGAACACTTTTGCCTCTTGTGTAAATAGATAGATTAATGATGTTAAGTGAAAGCCAAGCTTGCTGAAATGTTAGCTTCCTTATGGTGCTTTGAATTTCCCTTATTTTTGATAAATGAACCAATCTGGCAATAAAATCCTTGCACAGTAGGTTAATAATGTCATAGCTGTACTGTGAAATAGTAATGTTTGTACTATTTCTTTGCAAACAATAATCCTTTGAAGCCTGATCAATCTATTTTCAACCAGCTTGTCTGTTCACTGATACACAGAGCTTCCCCTTTGAAAAGACAGCTTATTTAAAACAGGGCAGACAATAGGCTAAGGACGAGAGACAGTGGTTTAAATAGCAGAAGTTCGCTGAATACTACTTTTCCACTTCACTTTCTTCTCTGTGTCTTTGAAAGTGCTTTAAGAAAGGTTTCCTTGCTGCCTTTTCTTGCCACGAGCTGCTACCCGGTTTGCTGCAGCACTCAGTTACCACTTTCTCCTCTGTCACTTGTGAAGAGACCTGGGAAAGCAGTGGCTGAATGTAATCAGAAACTTTGCTTGCTAAATCAGGTTTTGAAATTAAGCTGTCTTTCTCATGGCCATGCTGGTTTTGTTCTTGCACTCTGGAAGGAGTTCTTATTTGTATGTAGTTTATCATATTTATATATCAACAGGAGTATTTGGACACAGTGAGCTAATTTCCCAGCAGGAGTTTTTGTTGCAGCTTTGCAAGAAGCTTCACATGTGGACACACTGGCTTTGTATACTTGCTAATAGGGAGACTTAGGAGGTAAAAAGAAACTGCAGAGGCTGTGAGAACAAGCAGTTCTCACATAGACAAGTGAAATGGGGAATGAGCTGTGCAGGCAGCAGCAGATCCTCTGTCTGGAGAGTATTTGTCAATGCTTATATTCAGCGACGAGCTCTCAGCATATCCCTCTGCAAACAGGGGTGTCAGAATCAGTACTTGAAGCCTCTGTCACCTGCCCTGGTGGAAATACAACACTTCTCACTGCACAGAAGCACAGACCATAGTGGCCAGACCCCACTTTCCTTTTAAGGAAGACTGCTAGCCAAGAGGGAATCATAGCAAAGAGAAGGGGCAGATGTGGAGCAGGGCAGGGAGGGCCTTTCTTAAACATCCTAGGCCTGGGTGTCCTCTGCTTACAGACCTTTCCTCATTCTCTCTACTATCTCCTGAAAGATGAGGCTTCTAACGACTTGGATGACAAAAGATGGTCCCCAAACAAGGAGTTGAAACAGCACCCCACAGGCCCGGTTCAGCACTGAACGTCCATTGCACCTCTCTGCAAAGACAGGCAGACCGCTAAGGGTGGTCCATTGGTACACAAAAAGACCAACTTGATTGCAGCAAATAATTCTGTTGTCTCCAGCACTCTTAAGTGCATCTGGGTGAGAGCAGCAGTGGATTTGGTGCTGTAAGAGGCATAATGGACTGGCAGCAATTGGGAGAGGAAAGAAATCGTGAAAAACCAAAGTCTCTCATCAAATGGTTAGCAAAGGGCCAATTGTTCTATTTACAAGAGCTCTCCTGCCTGGAGGAGAGGCAAAAAAAAAAGTATCAAGACAAGCATTTCCTCTCTGTAATGATAAGGAGCTGTTGCCTGCAGCGTTCAGACTACACGGTTTCACAGATGTTTTAAAAAAACCCCAGCAACAGCCTCTCTCTACCTTAACTATAGCAGCAGCACAATTGTCTGTCAGTCTTTGTACAAAGCAGAGTGGAAATATTGCCCTTCTGTTTCTTTAAGTCCCAGGGACTTAGTAAAATTAACACTAAATGTTTTAAAAGAAACCCTATCAAAAATCACTGATGATTTCAAGTTATTATTGAGCATGGGTGTCTGAGTAGCTTGAGGCAGTGCACATAAACTTGACAAACAGGGTACTTCAGTGCTGCCTGCCCAGATCCACATAATAGGGCAATGAAACTTTTATTCATTCAAAGAAAGGTTGAGTTTGATTGGCAGGTCAGCCTGCCTGAACACCGCAGTCTCTTTTCCCTAACACTTCACTGCTATCAATTACAGTTTTGAATGTGAATTGTTTCTAATGTAAAATAATGCCAACCTCTGCCTCTAACCTCAGGCCAGAAAGCTCTCTTGTGTTTTGTTTTGTGTTTTTTTTTTTATTCATATTCACTGACTGCCTGAGGACTCTGTTTCTGCTTTGTATTTTCTCAGTCTCTCACCAAAGTGCTGCCATCAGAAGCTGGATTCATATACAGCACATTATTGTCGTTATATTAATGATATCATTGGCGAGCAAGATTAAATAGAATGGTATTACACATGCACCCCCAACCTCTTTGGTTGCCACAATAGTAGCTTGTTTTTGTAAACATGCAGGTTCAGAGGCATAATTCATAATGAAGTTATAATCCATTACAGGCTAGCATGACTCTGAAATTGTTAGATTTTTATCTGCCAGTTGACTTGAATCTGTTTGCTGAACTTGCCTGATTGGAGAGAGTGCTGATCGTATTTAAATCAGGTGATTTGGTTCAGCTGCCATCTGTTGGCCAGTTCATTATTATGATGCTGAAGTTACAGTAGTTACCTGCCCACATTTATTTCAGTAAAACAGAAATTGCATTTAGTAAATAGTGGGGTGGTTATGTAATGTCTCTTACCCCAGGGAACTGGGTTTATGTTTATGCATGTATAACTTCAACACAAAATCTCCTTTCTGTGCTGGGTGACTGTTATATGCTGCAAGATGCATTTCCTGCTGCTTTGTGACGGTCCTCAAAAATAGGTTACTTTGATTTATTAAAAAGTGCTACCTATGTTGCATTTTTGAGTGGGCTGACAGAGCGTGACACGTTTGGTTTAGGACCCTCTGAACAGCGGAGTCTGTTTAGAGCCTTGTTTTGCCCTATCAGATGTGGTGGTTCTTTTTCCCTGCTCCTCCATATGACCCTTATGCCTTTAGTGAGGACTTAGCTGTGTCCATTTATTTCACAGAAGTTTCTATTCCAACTGAATTTCCATTTCACAACTGTTTACCTGATTCTCATCATCGTTTTCCATCTCTCATGTTTGTGGCTTGCCTCTCCTGCTCCATTATGGAATCCATATAACACTGCGTGCACTCTGCCTCCAGTGACATCACTCCAGGCTTTCTCCCATCACATCCATTAATATCTTGATAAGGATATCGAGGAAAGACCTACCTTTGCTCTTTCATCTCTCTTGAGACAACCACTCTGCAGAGTAACCTAGAAACAAGCCATCCCTTTCGGATGCAACTGCTTACAAAAACACTGATTTCAGGGTGGAAGAGTGTTTTCAATAAGAGCTTTTTTTAGCAGCTACATTCAAACATGGCTTTAACATATATTGAATGTTATGATGTGATATTTTATTTGCAATTTGTGCTGGAAAAGGGTATCTTACTTTAGAAAAACAAATGGGTGAAAATGATACGCAATACTTTGTGTGACATAGCTGGAGACAGTTTTGTGTTTTCCTTGTGGGCTCTTTCCTGCTATCTGAGATTTCTCCATTAGCTCCAAGGGTAGGGTAGTCTGAGAGCTTGAAACAGGAAAACCTGAACTCCTTTTTTTTTTTTTTCCCCCTGTTATCAGGTTTCACTTCTCCATGGCACACATCACTGTGGCCAGCAGGATGTCTGAGAAAATGATAGATTTCCCACCATATTACCTACTCATATCATGCCTTATGTAGGGTGATTTTGATATTCTAAGTCTTCCCAGGGTGTTGGCTTTGTTTTCAGATGAAAATAAATTTTAAAATTTGAGCCCTCCAGCTCAAGTGAAAAATCAGAATTTTGACCAGTTTGGCAGTCAGGAAAACTTTTAGCCCATAAGCATATTCCTGACTGACTGGTAAATTTTATACCCACTGCAGTTTGGGCAGCAGAGGTAAAGTGGCACCATGGTCTACTTTCTGTGTTACACCCATTTTAGAGCAGAGTAACTCCATAATTTGCATAGGGGATTCCTGATTTACAAGCTCAGGCTAACAGACCACTTTCACAGCAAATTATGTAGTTTTAGTGCAAATAAATGTGTGCCTTGCTCTGCTCCTCAGTGACTGCCTTGTGAGGCTCAGACCTTTTGAATCTGAAATTGGAGCGCGTGAAAAGGAAGCTATGAGAGATGCTACCTACTCCAGCTTGTCCTCCACTGTCCAAACAAACATGGCACAAGCACATTGTAAATAAAGATGACTTCAGACACAGCTCTTTTCATGGGTGAATGAGTTACATTGGGCATTTTACTGGCAAGCAAAACATTACTCGGATTCCACATTTGAATACTTGATCTGTTAGCATTGCTGGATACTTTCGTCCCTGTGTATTGATTTAAAGTCTCTACTGCAAACAAGCAGCTAGCTCACTGGAAGGCAGCGTTTGTGGGAGATGCTGATGCACAGGTAGCAGCTGACAGAGCCCAGCTTTGCTTCAGTTGGGTGCTGCAGCGGCAGGGTTGTGTTTTCTCCTGTATGGAGAGTGTTTACAAACCATCTCGCTCTGCCTAACGGTCACCAGAAACCACTATTTCTGCTGCAGACAATGGCAGTTTGGCAATGCCTGTGCCCTCGTGGCTGTGATAAAGCACTGGCATTATCCAGCATGATGAGAAGGATCATGTTTACCTTCACTGAAGTATGAAATCGTTATAGCCATAATTCAAGAAAGTAAATGAGCACTTAATGTAAATCCATCATTGTTCTGCACTTACTGTAGCATGTGTTAAACTTTGCCTTTAATGAGACTGGACCAAGTGTTTGAAGGTCTATATGTGTTTAAGATCAGTTGATACCATGAAGACTTTTCAGCTGGCCTCTGTGCACAGTGTGAATAAACACAGTTTTAATATCAGATGAAGTCCTGTTAATGAAGTTTTTTGGCAGATCAATCTTTGGAGTTTTGTTTTCACAAAGTCTGTTGCAGTTCATAGTGCATGCTCCTTTTCTTTTGGAAAGAACACACAAAGTATTGAATAATTTAGCTTCTAATTTTATGAGGCACCAGTATTTTTGAATAGTCAGCAGAATTCTTCCTTGGTTGTTTGGAAGCTTAAGGGGTTTAGAAAGTCCTTCCTTAGAGATAAATAAGCTGTCAATTCATGATGAAGAAAAATCAAACTTGTACTGTTGATTTTGGCTGTGGTATTTGCAAAAGTATGAGAGAAATTTTTGCAGTTGTAGAGCGCTCCATGTGTTAGCATTTAGCTTTCCAATGCCACATTGTGCCTCTGATAGTGTTTCTAAAAGGTAAACAGAAATGTCAAAATAATGAAACTGAAAGATGAAGCATTCAGAATTTCTTTTTCTTTTTTGAGTTAGAAATAAAATCTATATTGCATATTAATAGAAAGCTGGATCAAGTTCCAAAAAGTTGCTTATTAAACCAGTTGCCTGGCATTTTCCCCCTGCTTTTTTTCTGAAGGCCTTTTTCAGACCTCACCAGATTTAGATTGTGAAATGTCCAAACAGAGGTTCTAAACAGAAACCTGGGAGGTATAGAAAGTATGCCAAGAGCAAATTAGTTTACTTAGTTCATGACTTTAATACACCCTTGCAATTAGCAGAGTATTTCCTTTGGACTTGTGGTCTCAAGGTATGTGTTTCTGCTCATGGAATATTTTTTTCATTCACCGCCTTTAAAAGAGAAAAAAAAACCCTTCTCATTTCTGCTTTGCTGGATCCATATGTACCAGGAGTTTGGTCATGTGCATGTTACAGTTTGACTCCACAATTCAGCATCTCTAAATGCATGGGCAGGTGAGAGAAAGCTCCTGAGTTAGGAGCTGGTTGCAAACAAAGCAGAATTAGGCTGTGAAACTCACTCAGAACCTCTCCCCTAATACACCAGTCTGTCATCGGTGTACACACTGAGAGATGTGTTGTTTTCCAGGATCTTCTGCTGGAAAAAAAATGCATCTATTTGTTCAATAAGGTGTTATGGCAATAAAGGTTGCCAAAGGCATTGATCCCTTCAGAAGCCGCATCTTCACCTACGGATATCCTAAAGCATTCTGTCTCCCAGGCGCTTTGTGCCTGTGCAATCTCCCCACTCCCTTGAATTAGCTTCATTTTCTTCTCAGTGCCAAACCTTCTAGAAACAGCTTCCATTCAGGCTGTATCTTCCAGAGCTGCCCATATGCTTGTCCCTTACCTCCCTGGAAAACAACTGCAATCCACCTAGTAGCTGCCAAATTGGCACCCACAATTGCAGTATCTTGACCCAGCATGACACAACCCCTCTGCCTCAGATACCAATCCTGTCCACAAACCCCCCACAATGGCAGCTTGACCCTGGCTGACACAATTGCCCCTTGTGTTTGCCAAATCCACAAAATTATAGGGGTTGTGTTGGAAAAGGCAGTGAGATGGGTGAGTTTGTGTTCTCTGTGCTGTCTGTGACACTGTGACCTTATTCATGGGCACATCCTTACAGGAGGACTCAGCAGCCTGTCTGCAGTGCATCGTTTTAAATTGTAGCCTTAAAAGATCCTTTTTTAGATGCAATGAAAGACCCAATTAAAGTGTTGTGTGTTTTTTTTAAATTAAAAAAAAGGGCAAAAATGTATTAAGATTAGTAAGCAACATCTGATGCTACCCCCTTAGCCCCATCATTTCACTGGTTTCAGTCTTAATCTTTATTTCTCAAGCATGTTTGTAGACTGCCGTGCCCCCAAACCCAGGCTCCTCAGTTATATTTGCACATGTGAAATCTTCAAGCTATCAAAGATCTGTTTATATTTGGCATAGAAGAGTTATCTGACGGTCACTCAGCTTCCAGCTCAGTTTCTTTTAATAGCTGGTGGTGTTTAACTGTGTATTTTATTTTTACCAGTCAGAGAATGGGAGAAATTATACTTCCTCATTTCAAAGAGCTGATCTGTGGACTTAATCAGGCAGTGTTTATAACACTTCTAAAATTCAAATTGCTGTAAATAAATGTATGTATCTTTATCAGTAGGATAAATCTGTGGTGTGCATGTGCACATACATGGCTGTCTTGATGTGCATGACACTTGTGTGAAAGCTGGAGGGTTTTTTCTAGTGTGCCTCTGATTTGCTCCTGTGATACTGAGTGCCCTGGCTTGGGAGCAGGATTTGAAGCTCCCTACTCCAAGTTGTGTTTCACTGCAGGCCTGCTGGCTGTGTGCTGGGGCAGGATGCAGCAGTGCCATGCTCCTTACAGGGAGGTTTTCTCTGGGCTTGCTAATACAGGGAAATTTACTGGCATAATTATACCAGTATAATTATGCTGGAGTAGTTATACTGCTGTAACTCCCATGTGAATGCTCCTGTGCTGCAATAATAGCACCCATATGGGGAGTTATACCAGTATATCTCTACTGGTGGATATCTCCATGTAGGCAAATCTTTCTTTAGGTGCAGATTCTGCAGACCAAGGTCCTGCACAACCCTTGCAGGTCCTTGTTTTGTGCATCATAATTTGCTTTTGTCGACCACTTTTCGTGCATAGAAAAAAGTTGCTCAGAATTCCAGAGTCACTAGAAAGAAAAAAAAACACTTTCCCTCACCAAGACAACGTATTTTATTATTTTTCTTGCAGTGAATCTACTTTTCTTTTAAATGTATAAAAATACAACTGTAACTTCTGACTGCTGTGCTCAAGAAATTTCTTTTTAGATGTACTAAGGGTCAGATATAAGCCATGTCTGGGAGCAATACTTGGCCAACAGCTGAGTGTGTGTGTATGTGTGTGTGTTCATCTATCCATGATTCATTCTGAGGGCTGTTTTAGCCTTCATAAAATATTCATGCTGGTTGTGCATGGTTCTATAATTGCCATCTCAGGCCTTGAATTATTTATAGGTTGTACTGTTCACATAGTCTCATTTACTGATAGAACAGATAACACTATACAAGAGGATCCCAAACACTCTAATGCCTGTTACTTTGCATTAAGTAGTGGAATTATATTACTGTAGGTGTAAAATGCTGGCCTTTTTCTCCTCTCACTTTAATATATCATTTTTGTATTTATAATATGCTAATTGTTGAGATGCTGTTAAGCCTCATAATTCCTGCCGAGTTTTGCAGAAATCAAGATGTGGTTGAAATGATTTAGCTCTTGATCCCAAAATGATTGTTCTAAATCCCCCACCCCCCCTTCCCCTCCCCCTCTCCCCAGTTGTAAGCCCCAGGATAATTTATTGGAGTGATGTATGAGTACACATGCATACCTGAGCTCCTTTGTTTTACACTATTGATCAGTTTGTGTATCTTAACTGCTAACAAACATTCACAAGTCCAGCTAATGCAGACGCTCACCAAGTGCATTTTCAAGTTCATTGTACTCAATTAAACACTGGCTACGAATTCATCATGAAAACTGATCTTATTTCCATCAGAGTTCCTATTCATCTTTTCTGTGGTTAATTCTGTCAGCTTTTCTGACCTACTTCTGACTTCATTTTTTTACAGAATATGTGGAATTGCATCAGTTCAGCTTGGATATGCAATGCACTTTTGAGTTTTCCTCACCTGCTCAGTGTATGGTTTATCTTCTTTCTGAGCTCAGTGCTATTTCTACTTGGAAATTCAGATGAAGTAGACTTAATTTTAGTTGTTTGTTTTTTTTTTTTTTTTTTTTTTTTTTTTTTTTTTAATCCTTTTGTTTTTCTGGTTAAAATAAAAAATTACTGGAGTAAAAATTCAGTCCTTAGAGGAGCCAGATGTACTAGAATACCTTTCCTTCCTTTCCCAAAAACTTTTACATTGCCTTGTGATGTCACTTACTTTCCTCCTCAATGAAAAGAGAGTATTGGCATTTCCTCACCTGGCATGATGGGCACGGGGGCTAAGTACATAAGAATATAGATTGTCTCTCTACAGTAGTAATGAAGTGCAATAGGAACACATAGAAAGGGAAGGCTTCTGAGGGCTGTGATGGCACTGAAATAGCAAACAACACCTAGCCAGGGTTTTGTGGAGATGCTAGTTCATGCAAGTGGGTGGCAGGGAGAGCTGGTTAGAGCCCTTCATTTCAGCGCGGCTCATTTCATTGCTTCATGCAGGGATTAGGAAGGATGTTCCTTCAGCTGAGTTTTAGCCTGCCTTTCCCTAAGGGGGCCAGTTCCCAAACATCAGCACCAGCCTCTGCTCCAGCTGACAGGCCTTGGCTGCACTTGTTCTCCTGGGCCACCTGGGTATTCCCCTGCAGTGATTTTGCTAGCATAGCTCAGCTGAGGAGATACTCACTGTGGGATTCAGGCGTGTGCCTCTGTCTCCAGTGGCAGTGGGACTGAGTCTTTTATTGGCAGTGCTTCTTGCCTCTCTAGAGGTCTGAGTGATCTCTGGTGCTTCACAAGGGAGGAGCCAGAGAGATAGTGGAAAGAAGAAAAAGATGCCCTGGCAGTGATTACAGATGTGGCATCCCTTCTCAGGGTAAGGCTGAGAGCAGCAGGTAGCAGAAGAGATGGAGATTTAAAGTGTACCTCTCTCAAAGCCAAGCCAAGTATGGATGAAGGCAGCTTTAGGATGAATCCAAGAGGAACTGCCAGGAAAAAAAAAAAAAGAGAGCAAAAAGAAATGTTTCTGCAAAACAAACCATTTTAGTGAATAGTAAATTCTTGGGAAAATATGCCTCTGCCTTAGCCCTTATTTTTCTTGATAATAAATCATTATAAAATAAACCTTGTGACATTCACTGTTCTATACAATGGCTGAATTGAAAAGAGATGTGTTCTTTTCTGTACCATTTTGTGAGTCCTGTGGGTCCCTCAGAGAAAGAAACAATGTTATTGTCATGCAGATTTCTCTTCTTTTCTTCAAGATTTCAGAGATTCCATGAATCCCTTGCAGCAGAGTAATTCTACTTTCTCTCCCCCCATCTTATTTTTTCAAAGCCTTTTCCAGCAGAGCCTGAGTGGAAGCTTTATTGCAAAGTCTCCACCTTTCTTGTAGAGTTTTCTACAATTGTAGAGCTGAGTGTGACTGTTGGGGCAGACCTACATTACTGAGCTTTCCTGTTACTACTCAGCTCACTTTCTGCTTTTCTTCCTGCCCCAACAGTGTGTGTAATGGATTAAAAAACAACCCACCAACCTACCAAAGATGCCACCACCACCAAAACAACAAAAGATGAAGTTTGTTCTTATATGTCATGTATTCTGCAGCACCTGGAGGCACTGGTGGGTCAGATTTCTGCACAAATAATATAGTATTACCCCCACATATTTTATGACTGAAGGGACAAAAGGTGGTAAATGAATGACAGGAAGCTGAGGAGGATGGGATTGAAAAATCAAGTCATGGGAGGTGCTGTACAAGTGAGCAGTTTGTTTTGGTCAGGAATAATAGTCTCAACTTCTATTTGCCTAGGTGTTGTTGCTGTTACTTGGATATGGAGGGTTTGCACCATATAAGTTCTGAATTAGGTGCTGCAAATACAATATTGCTTTTAGGGAAAATACCACACCTTTTTATAGCCAATTACCAAATACATTTTCTTTAGTGAAATTGTTAAAATATTTACCATCTTGTGGCTCTTGGCTCTTCACCCCTTCTCTATTTTCTCTGGGAAGAGGTCTCTGTGTTACTTGGCTGGGATGTGGTCCTGGATTTTCAGGGTCTTTGTTACTCTTCACCTTGTGTAAATGGCAGGCTGCTGGGACACCAAGGCATCACTTAGCTTTAATTGGTCAACTGTCCTTTGCTGTTAGACACCACACACTGCCGTGCTGTGGCTGACCTCAGACTGTACTCGGAAACACAGAGTAGTGCCCAATTACGTAGAGTGCAGGAGCAGTGATGCTCAAGCCTTTCAATAAAATTCTCCCATCTCTATAAATCTAAGGGTATGAAGTGCCCAACCCCCCCATACACGACCCAAAAAACCAAATTGGTAAGCGTCCTTCTTTCACCCATACTGCCACTACTGAATAATTTTCTTAGAGAGAGTAAAAAAAAGGTCCGTGAAACCCTACATCGTTTCCCCTTTTAGATATCAGAAGTCTTTAAAAATATCTAAGACTTTTTTTTATGCCAACAATACATGAGAGAATCCTAGATGTGTGTGACACGTTTTAGAGAGTCTTTGTCTTTATCTATCCTGTTAGTACCTGTGTGCTAGGGAAGTGTCATGATCCCTATTTTAAAGATGGGAAAAGAAGACACAGAGAGATTTAAAGCTAGATTTTTAAAGGTGTTTTGACTTTTAAAGATGCAGTGAAATGTGCAGTAGGACTTTCAAGAGGGCTTAATTGCATCTTTAGCAGCCTAAAAGCAACTTGGCAGCTTACAAAGTATACCAAGCAGAGACGCTAGGTCTTCTGTGTTCTGGTCTCTGGTATTTGAATCATTGAATGGATCTTCTAGGATGGATTGATTTTGGAAAATAAGTGTGACTTTTGTGGACTGGTGTTTCAGTATTGCTGCTTCAATAGGGTGTGAAAGAACTGACTCAGGGATGCTGACATTAGATGAAGAGCAAACCTTTGTCTGTGGTTGAAACCTTAAGCAGTGTTTAGAACACTGTTGAAGTGTAGAACGTTTTGGAGATGATATTTATAGAAAGGTTAAAATTTCCCGTTCTGCAAGAAGACATCTTTCAGGAGGTGGAGTCAGCACCACTCTGTGTTCTTTGCTGTTTGTTCCTAAGAGGTGAATTTAAATCTCAGTAGTTGTGACTGGCCCCAGTGCTGTGTAGCTGTGCAGGGATTCCCGTGTCACAATGCTGCTGGAAGTGCAATGTTCTTTTAGAGGTGACTTCAGCTTTGGTGCCTTGAGCCCCAGGGTGTCACAGGGCAAATACCTGTGGGGTTTTTGCTAGACCTATGCAGGAAACCTTTCTCCAGGTCCAGAGACCTTCCAAGACCCAACACAACCAGAATCCCTACGCTATTCATGAGTCAGTTGTCCAAGACCACAGGTTGATTTATGAGTAAAAATGCTGCCATCTCCATGTCAACCATTTCAGTGTCTTTCTAACATCTTTTTTTTTCAAGTGTCGTGGAAGCAAGATTTACATTGTACCAGGAGGGAATGCTTACCTTTCAGAAATTATCTGGAGATGATATTTTTACAAAGTGGAGATTTTTCTCTTTTTTTTTTTTTTTTGGTATTGGCAGATCCTCAGACATGACTTTCCCACAAACATTTCTTTCTTGCAGACTGTCATTTCTCAACAGAGGCAAAACAAAAAGCCAGAAAATTCCCAGTTGGATCTGTTGTCCCATCCTTCCTGTGAGCTCATCTCAGTTAAACTTTTAAAGTTATTGCATGTATTCAGATACTTTTGTTTCACAAGAAATCTTTTGCTGTGACGCAGGATACCTCATTGGTGTAACAGGGAACAGAAAGGTAAAACTGGCATTACCACCAGGAACATGTTGCAAAGCCAAAAGCTGGTCCCTGGTCTGTGACTTCGCGAGATTCAGTTGTCATAGGGGCATAGGCACTCAGCAATTGGAGGTTCTTTCATTATCTGTCATCTTTTCTGTTGTTGACAAACCAGTTGAGTTCAATAAAAGCTGCTTTCAGCGACAACTTCCCTCCTGGCCACAGTGCACATTTGCAACATGCAGTTTTATGACTGCGCGTAGTACTTACTGCAGCCGTATGTAGATCCAGATGTCTTTCATCAATCCTGAACCTGCCACAGCTGTAACCAAAGGAACCAAAAAGATGCTGATGTTCCCTCCATTACTTTCCAATGCTTATGCTTCTTGCAGGACAACAAGATGAAGCATGGGGAAAAGTACTTGTATGTTACATGTACATTTTCCCTTCGTGTGCTGTGTGCCCTTATGTTATGAATTATTCATACTGCTTAATTGTAGTTTGGAGGTTTTTTCCCCTTAAGAAAAATAAGTCTATAATGTTTCATTTCTGCTTCAGGTGGTGGTTGGCTATGGAAGCACTGGGCATGGAGATATTACAGGTGCTTAGACTAATTGTAAATCCAGCTTGCCCCCCCCTAACCTGCAACATAGTGTTGTTCTGTACGCTTGGTTGGCACATCCAGCCTGGCCTTAAAAGCTTCAGGAATGGGACTTCTACCACCTCTTTGGGCAATCTGTTCCAGTGTCTCACCACTCTTTTGGTGAAGAACTTCTTAACATCTAATCTAAATCATCCCTTCTCTAACTTGGATTTGTCCCCCTTAGCCCCCCCAGTACCTGACACCCTATTAAGTCCCTCAGCAGCTTTCTTGTAGGCCTCCTTCAGATACCGGAAGGCCACAATAAGGTCCCCTTGAAGCCTTCTCTATTCCAGACTGAGCAACCCCAACTCTCTCAACCTGTCTCACTAGGAGAATAGAATAATAGAATCATAGAATGAACCAGGTTGGAAGAGACCTCCAAGATCATCCAATCCAACCTGTCACCCATCCCTATCCAATCAACTAGACCATGGCACTAAGTGCCTCATCCAGGCTTTTCTTGAACACCTCCAGGGACGGCAACTTCACCACCTCCCTGGGCAGCCCATTCCAATGGTAGTTTATAGAATCAACCAGGTTGGAAGAGATGTCCAAGATCATCCAGTCCAACCTATCATCCAGCCCTCGCCAGTCAACTAGACCATGGCACTAAATGCCTTATCCAGTCTTTTTTTTAACACCTCCAGGGATGGCGACTCCATCATCTCCCTGGGCAGCCCATTTCAGTGGCAATCACTGTCTCTATAAAGAGGTTCTCCAGCCTTCTGATTATCTTCATGGCCCTTTTCTGTGCGTGTATGTTACACGTTGCTAAAACAGAATGACTGGATTGAAAAATACTCTACATCAATATCAGTATACACAGAACATGCCTGTAAAGGTATATGGAGGCACACATGTGTTACATAGCATTTCCATGCAGACCCCATGTATGCGCCCCTATGTGCCCCACGTGTATCTGCGTGTTGCTGTGGTCCCCAGCGTGCAGTTTATAGTTTGGAGACAAATCATCCTCCATCATCCGTCACTGCCGAGCTGCAGCAGCCCAGGCCAGCACATCATTTGTTAACAGCGACAAAGCTGCGCTCATAAACGCCGACATGTTACATTAATTTATAGGCACTGAGTGACTTATTAAATGTGACGTGTGAAATATAACAGGGCCCGGTATGGATGATTAGGTTTTGGGCTTTCAATTGTTGACAAGGCAGGGGTAATGAATTGCGGGACACAAGCTAGTATGTTTCCCCCTCATTAGTCAGTATTAGCTGCATTAATAGTAATAATTGGATATATTCATCATTTAAAATGTTTTAATAAATGTTTGGACAGCACCTGATCTAGGCTGTCAAATATTAGACTGGAAGGTTTGTGATGGGAGAAAAATTATGCCGTTCCTTCTGCGGAGATTTATACAGCCTAAGGGGTGCCATTTGCCAACGTCCTTTAAGAAGTAATGAAGATAGTTTGGGGAAAGACAGTGCGGCAAGAGGGAAACCAGCAGCTCTCACATTTCAGGAAGACACTTCCACTTTATTCCAGAAACTTCATTGTGATGGTTTGGGTGTTACCCACCCCCTACCCCCCACTCCCTGTCAGAAAATCACCCAGACTGGACTCAGGGGCTGGAAATTAATGAATGAAGCTTTATATTTACAGCTTAGCTCAATATACAAGCAGATATTTCAATATATACAGCTAGATACAGATATGTACAAGTTACAAATACAGAAACACAACAGTCCTCCCAGAAACCTGAGTCCCCAGGAGGGGCTCCCAACCACCCTTCCACCTCCTTTCCGCCCTTGTATCTTATCCTAGACTTTGCCTTATGTTTGAGGTGAGTTTGGAGAATTGGCTTAGAGAGGTTAGGAAGCAAATGGCTTAGTCACACAGACAGCTGGTTAGAGAGAGACAGGAGGCAGCCAAAAAGCCAGAGTGTAACTGTGTTATCTATATTTGCATTCTTGTTTTTATACATCTCAGCAAGCCTATGAGTGAAGCAGACATCACCATTGTTTCCTTCTCACAGCCTGTAATCTAGTTCCTCTCACTAAAATATCCTACCTAGGTTCAAACTAGCACATTCTTGGTCCTGAATTCAGCTTTCCAAGATGCTGATTTTGACACCTGAGCAGAAATAATCTTAGAACTTCAGAAAAGTTGTATGGGTTTCCATCTGAATTTCCAATTTACTCATTTACAACTACAGTCTGAATGTTGCCCAGAGCTCAGAAACTGGCCAGTTTGAGGTTTTGCCTCGGGACTCAGCAGTACTTTGAACTATTAACATATTTTAAATTCCAGATTTTTTTTTCTGCCTGAACATCTTAAAAACGTGGTTCTCCATGGGATGGAAGCAAGACATTTCTGTGGGTGTTCCACCAGCTCCACTTTTCATTCTTGGTTTCTCTATCACAAATGCACCACTGCCCACAACTCAGTGCAGAGATTCCTCTGATTAAAGAAAATAAATTCCTGTTTTGCTATTTTGTAATCTTTAGAAACTGAATTTTAAGAATAGCCTGGAACTGCTACCAAAGAATGCAGATTGTATTTGTCTCTGTGTAAAGAGACATGTAAGTGAATGCTAGAATGTGCTTTCTAACTGATGGAATGAAGTCCACGTCCAGCTGCAAAAACATTGTGTCGGTTCAAAAGGTGGGAGACATCCTTTGGCTGTAACCTGTTAGGCAATGAAATCCGTTTTTCAAAAGCAACCTTCAGAATAGCCAAAAGTGAAAGCAGGTGGAGTTATTGGCACAGCATCTCTAGACTGACAGTTTTTATTTGAAAAGAAGAGTCCTCTAAAGGAAAAAACTCACTAGTGTGGGAAGTGGTGTTTGGTGACTCAGTAGGAGGTATGCTTCCCTTTTAGATGCTGCTGAGGAGGTGTCACGCTAGGGAGTACTGTGTTGCTAGAGGTGCCGTCTTTCAGGAGAGACACAAAGTCAAGTGTCTGGCCACCTGTAGTCATAACAAGTCCCGAGACGCTTGCTGCAAGGATGAAAGTTTTCTCCTCGGTGTCCTTGCTAGTGCCAGCCAGCTGCTCGTGCTGAGCTTCGGGAGTCTTTTAGATAAAGGCATCCTTCGTGCTTTCCTAAATAGAGGGAGCCAAACCTGCCTCTTTATATCCATGAACTTGTACTCTGTGCAAAAAGTTGGTAGAGGGCTCAGAAGATGGCAAAGCCAAATCTGACCGTACGTAGGTAATGCCCAGGATAGCAGAAAAGCAATCTTTTTGCACTTGTCCTAGTTATTCTGCACAGTGGAAAAAAAAAAACTTATTCATTTGGCTGTAATCAGAAAGATTTGTACCTCTAAACTTGGGCTGATGATACTTCATTTACTGGACACTGAAACAACTTACAACTTCTTGAGGTAATGTACATTCCACTGTATTTTCTTCTTCGTTTTGAATGAAGCCCTGAGTATTATTTTGTCAGGGTTGTCTGTTAGTTGGTGGTGGTTGTTGCCAAGTTGATGTGAGTGTACTTCAACACGTTGTCTAACAAGTCTGCTGACAAGTTTGTTGTTGGCACTGTACGGTTCTTCTTCAGGCTCCTTCTTAATTTTCATTTGGAGATTAAGGAGGCATTTAGAACTTAATGTTGTATGCTCAGCAAACGAGATTCCTCAGGCCTGTGGCTGTATGGCTGCCTTTTTATTTCCTGTATTAGTTAACACTGGGCCTGGAGTCCCAACTAACTAGAGAGGATGAATGTTCATGTTTTCCTCTAGTTTTATATGAATCACTCTGAGATATTGTCATCTAGATTCACGTTGTTTAGCCAACTGTCTTAAAGGATTTCAGGCTTTTCATTAGTGATCTGTGTGTAGTAGAGAAAGGATAAGGTCTTTCAACATTTAAGTTAGGTATTATGGAATCAGGTCTTGAGTGGAACTTTGTAAGTGATACAGAAGTGAGAAAAGAATGGTCTATATTTACTACTCATTTAGAGTTCTTGGTGGTTTTAAGCTATTGCCTAGTTAGAAAGATTTGGGGTGAGATTTGTTCACTGTGTTTGCATTAATGAGAAACTGTTTGAGGTTTTTTTTCCCCAGGGAGGTGCTAAAGGAGAGCAGCTTTAAGTTTTTGCTGATTCTTTTTACTCTGCCAGTCATTGACACAATTCCTCTCAAAAGAAAAACAATACAACATAAAATAAAGACTTAAAGGTTGTTAGGTTGCAAGCACTTCCTAGTCTGTTGGATTATTTGTGACTTTCATTGGTCTGATGTGGATGAACAATAAGCCTCCTGCCCTGACTGTCTGGCAAGGTTACTTAACTGCTTATTGTAAACCTTTTCCCTATCACTGATGCTGTCCTTGCTCCTCTACAGTGATAAAGAAAAATAACAATTATGCAATACTTCAAAAGGACTTGTAAACCCTCCTGCTCTGTATTTTGTGTGTATGAATCCTACTGATCACAGGTATCACCCCTACTTTCACACAGAAAGGCATCTCAGGGACACATTCAGACATCCAGAAATTCAGGAGAGATTGCAATTTTTGGCTGTTTTTACATCCATGGAAGCTGCTAACAGAGGTCACCTTCTTTACAAAGAAAATAATGCTCTCCGGTGTAGGGTATCTGATGCTGTGCTCTGCCCTTACAATGTCTTTGCTCTGTTGAACTCTATGCTAAATATGCTTTCTCATAATTCCAAACAACAAAGTACACAGCGGCATGAGCATAATGTATTTTATTACAGTCAACTCAGGTCCTTACCATGCTGCAGTTATAGCTTTTCACCAGAATGCTGATCTGAATACTGCTACAGTTTTGGGACATTTAGTCAACCTCTTGTTAGCTACATCACTGTGTTGGATGAGTGCAAAAGTAGCATTGTAGCTACAGGCTGTAAGCCCTTTTCCACATCTGTCTGACACAACAGAGGACATCACAAAAACTATTTCCCCTACATATTCAAGGCCCATTGCTTCAAGAGGTACTGAAGTACTTAATCTAAAACTTGTGATATAAGCAGATATGATTTGATTCTACATGTCTGTTGCAGAGGTCATTGTTTCTAAGATTAATTAAGCTCTTTCAATGCCACATTAAAGGTAGCAACGATTGTTGATAGCATCTCTAGGATTACAGGTACTGTGATCCTCTTCACCAGCACGTCAAAAACTCTGTTTTCCTTTTTCAGTTTCCCCCTTCTGTGGTGATTTACAATGAATTTCACAGTGGCTGGGTTGCTTGCCCATACACACACACAAAATTCTGCAACATTTTACACCTAGAGCCCTTCAAACACCTCTGGAGTATCTTCTACTGTTGAACCACCACACGCACAGCCCAGGCGAAGTGCCTCCGCCTTTCCACAAAACAGTTCTTTGCTTCCTTCCAGCACTCAAAATAGCAGCTCCACTCCGGATCCCGTTCTCATTGCCAGAACTCCCTGCTGCAAAGGAAGCAAAGGCTTTATTCTCTGAAATATCATGAAACAATGGGAACCCCTGGATGGAATGTCCAGCTTGTGGGCAGAAGCTGAAGGCAGTTCTTGACTTTCATCCCCAGCATTTTGTGCTTGATCTTTTCTTATATAAATACAGATTTGCACATATTTATCTTTCCTGTGCAGCTAATTCTAGACTTACCCTTATTAGTTTCTTCAGAAGACTCCTTTTAATTGTTGGAGGTTTTATTTTTCCCAAGAGAACAAAAAAAGGATATTATAAAAAGTAAAATCGCATCTCCCAGCAGAATCTCTGTCAGATTGTCTTTTGTCACCAACACTGACTGACTTCCCAGTGTAGTTTAGTTTTAAATTTATTCAAGTTTAGTTTTTCTGAGTTATTAAAATAACTTCAAATTATTGTAGTTGGTTTTGATTTTTTTTTTTTTAACCCTGCCTCATAAGTTCCTCCACTGCTGCTACTTTAAGCAAACACTTCAATTGCTTTTTCAAGTCCAAGTTCTCTTAGGAGAGGATGCCATCAATTTTTCACCATATAGACATGTTCCAAATATTTCTCTGTAATTACTCTGATGGATCAGTTGAAGTAAGTTCCACTCATCCTCATAGCAAGTCTGTCTGAACAGGAGATTTTACAGATGCAGTTCTAAGTTGTCCATTGATGCTGCAGTTCTAATGATGATTTAGTGATGCAGAAGCTGAGATCTGTGTGTGCTTCCAGCAGTTAATGCTGTGGTCTTGTGATGTCTGTCTTGGTGGTGGTGATCCTGAGACAGTGGAGATGCAGCCAGGAACTCCTGAGTTTGCAGTGTCAGCATCTCATAAGCATGCTTCAGCATGTGTACTAAGTATCTGTTATATTTATCTGGTGCCAGAAGCTTCTGGGACTGTGTATTTTTTAATGATTTTGAGATCTGAATGAACTCAATATTTGTATTCATTTCTTGTGTGCTTCTGATTCATCGTTGGGATATACTACGTGTTACTGTAAAGGAGAGATCCTAACAGCATCTTTCTTTGTCATTTCTTTCTCTTCAAGCCATCAATTCTGCATGTAAATCTGATCAAAAATATTTTCCATGTCTAGTCAGAACTGCTGGCTTCTTTTAACATTAAGCATCTTCCTAAAAGACAAAAGACCCACAAATTAAAAAAAAAAAAAACCACCTCAAAACAACAACAACAAATCCCTTGTGAGGACAAAGAGGAGCAGGTTCTGAGCTAGGTCTGGAACTCTGTTTTGTAGCATAATGCCTACACCTCATGTAGCCATTCATCGATACATCTGTGTGGATGGGGTTTGAGTAAGCACCTGTGTGCAGAAACCTTTCTCAGTGCTTTAGAGGCTCAGGCTCTGGCCAGAAGGCCCAACATGCATGCATATCATCTGCATAGCCTGCCCCCCTGGGTTTAGCAGATTCAGATGGTGGCACTGGTGCTTCAGTGTTGTTTAAGGATATTGTGGGTGTCCGGTTAGTTGAGGAATCATTGATTATTATACATGCAGGCAGATTGCAGGTATGTTTGCAAGCAGGTTAGATATACATGTGCCTGATTCAGGGAAAGGTGGGAAATGTGTTTCCCATGCATGGAATATTGACCATGTGAATCTTTCTCAGTAAGTTGATGAAAGAAATATGTCATCAGCACCCTCAGCTCAGGGTGATGAGTTTTAGGGTCCCATGCTTTCTATGAGAAAAACAGCTTCAGGTGGCTGGATTAACTTTGCCCTCTAACGTAGCCTGACTTTGATATTGATGCTTTTTGGTAACCATGCTAAAGTTACAGCAGTTTACCTTGAGGAAGCAGGCAACTGAATGCTGATCTCATATTACAATAACAGTGATGCTATTATCTGTCACCACTTACACTGAACAGAGGTTCTTTTAGCAAAAGTATGGCCCTGGGAGGGCTGCTGATTCAATGGCATTGTGTGAACTAAGACAGACCACAGAGACTGAAGTCTAACATCTTCAGTAAAAATTAAAAACAATTGACCTACTTTTATATCATACTATTTGAGCAGTGAAATGGGAGTGAGAAGGGCAAAGTAGTTTAACTGAAACAAATTCATCAGTATTTTTGTTGTCAGTTTTTTTTTTTTTTTTCCCCTTAATAACTAAGGATAAGGGTGACTTCACTCACTTGATAATAAAGCACTCTTCTGCTGGAAAGCCTGTCACAACTGCAGCTAGAACATTGGCCCAGCAGCTCATAAAGTATAGTCTCTGATTTGAAGTATGCAAAGAAAGGCAGAGCTGGGAGGCTCCCGTGCTGTGTAAGCTGTGTGTGGGGCACGGCATGTGGCACACTGCCTGCGCTCTGCTGCTTATCTCACAGTGCTGCTTGTGTCACCAGAATGTAAAGGATGTGTCTGTGTTCAGTTAGCTCATATCTAGCTGTCAGAAACTAAATATGCTCTGGGTGCTCTGTACGCAGATGGCATAAACTCCTTACAACTTCCTTTTTTTTTGTGATGGGAAGGGAGCTGCAGTTCCAATGTAATAAAAATGTTAGCTAATGGAACTGGGCATGACTAAAGAGATGTAAAAAAATTCAGACTTTCACTACTTTTAAGAAAAAAAAAATTCAAAAGTTAGACCTGGGGACAAAATTAAATTACAGAAAACTGAACACTTAAACTTACCTCTGGACTATTTGTAACTATGTTTTGTGATGATGTGTTTTGGTTGTTTATTGTTTGGTTGGTTGGTTTTTTGGCTGGTAGTTTTCTCCTTCTCTTCTTATTAAAAATCTGGGAGAAGAACCCAAAACAGTTTCTCTGGGATTTTAGCTCACTCGTGGGAGAAAATACCAAATGCACTCTCCCAAACTGATGCATTATAACTCAGTATCAGAGAGCTATGGAAGTCCAGAAGATGCGAGATGAAAAATTGATATGCTGTGCTTCACTGTGCAGAACACACAGACCCGCGGAAGAGCAACCGAGAACACGTGTTGAAGCGAGCAATGAGTAATTTAAGGCTGTTTTGGGCACTCCTGCCTTCTGATTTGGTGGTTATGTAGGTGCCTCCTCAGCTGTTTGCTGTGCTGAGCTGAATATTTACTGTATTGATAAGAGCAAACCCTGGCAATGGTAGCTCCAGGAGTCAGAGCGAGTTCACAAAAATAATGCAGACTGTTCTGTTTCTATTATGATGATGTTGCCTGAAAAATCTCAGTCAAGAGACTCAGACTGCTTCAGGCTTATTCTCTGTGTCACGTTGCCTTTCTTGGGCCTTTTCTGCAGTTCAGGAGGAAGAGGTGTATTTTCTAGCAAAATAAATAGCCTTCCAGGCTTTTGCTTTTGGCTTTAAGGTTTTGTTTTTATCCCAGTGAATTGTTTAGCATCCCATAAATGCAAAATGCAGGACTGATTCTGGTTCCCTGTTAATTCAGTGAGAATGCTGAATGCAGGGGAGCAGTTTTGGGGAGGTTTTTTTTAACCTTTTTGAACTGTCAAATATCCTAATTATGTTTAGAAGAGAGTTAAATGGCTATATCTGGTGTTTAATTTCTCTTCTGCAGAATAATTTTCCTGTTGTAAAAATGCCACAAAAGGTAGCTACTGCTGTTTATTGACTACAGAACCAAGTAAGCCCCAGCTGTGAACATGTGGGTAATAGGAGGTTTTCCCCATGTCTATATTTGATTCCCATGCACAGCCTTCTGTGGCTAAATATGGGTATAAGTTTCAATTTCTCTTTTGTGAATAGGATACCTGACATGAACAGTTAGTTGGATGTAGAAAGGTCTGTGAAAGAAAACAGAACAAAACAAAAAGCCAAAACATTGCAAGAATGGTTTCTTATTGCAATAAACAACTACAAACTGACATGTTAGTAGATAAGAATTTCATCTTAAATGCTAAGGAAGTTTTTTTTTTTTTTTTCCTCTCATCCTCTTTTTGCAGTTATTAGACCTGGACTAAGCTCAGGTTTTCTGTAGTGTAAAAAATTCCACTATGTTGACATTTTTTTTTCCTCTGGCAATGTGGAACAAAAGAAGTAATCCCTTCAAGTAAAGTTTTAAAATGCTGGAAAATGACAGAAATTATTGATCAAGAAGAAAGAGAAATGCTTTATTTTGGCTTGTTTTTTTTAAAAACTTGAGAGTTTTTTATTGTAAAATAGGAGGTTTGATTATGGAAGTCACCTTGAAAGGGGAAAAATATCTTTGTCCTTATGAAATTTCTAAAGGGATATATCTACATTTTACTTATTTATTCTTCCAAATAAAATGCATTAAACAATGCATTTTCTCTATATGTTTGCTTTAGTGGCAAATTACTAGCTAGATATAGTAGGTGCAATAGAAATTATTGATTGAGAAAGAAAGGAACTTGTGAAAAGTGCATAGAAACCGCTGAAGATGCAAACTGTTGAAGCGTGTGTACTGTCTGCCTCTTGGTGACCCATGGACTCAGCCCTCTACTGGCTTCAGCACTTCTTGATATGCCAAATTTTCCCCACAGTTAACATACCCATCAGATATTGCTTCAGACAACTGCATTTGCAGTATCACATCTCCAGCATCCTCTTTTGCTGGGACGATGACCAAAGAAAGGAGATAGGCTGACAGCAGAGCTGACTCTGCCAGGTACTGAAGTATGTGAGTAGTACCTTTGTCTCCACCAGTCCTGCTTGTGTATTTAAATTTATGCACATATTTAGTACTCTGCTGAATGGGTATGTCATAGAGAATGGGCATGCAATCCTTTTATCTGATGGATGGTTGCTAATTATTGCACTGCCCCCTGTATTTGGGGTTTACTAATTTTGCAAACCCACACATACTTACTGCTGTGTTTCATCCAGGAGTCTGAAGTTGCCCTCTTCTATCAAACGCGTTTACACCTCAGAAAAGGTGCATTTTCCTCAATTATTTTTTTCCCCCTAGCCAGGTTTAAGTTGTATAACCAGCACTCACTTTCTGGATAGCCACTGGTCTGGCTGACCTTGGCAGCGTGACAGCTGTCGTATTTTCACATGGATGAACTTTTCTTGAACAACTTCTCCAATGTATCAGGAACAAACAAGCTTTTCTTCAGCATCAGGAATGCAGCAGGTCTTCTTTCCAACTAATTTTTTTTCTCATTCCACAGACATATTTATTGTGGCAATGGCAAGAAAATCCTACTGCTAAGCCTTCGTATTTGAGTTCCTTTAAATTTCCTTCAGTGGATCTTGCTTTCTGTCATTTAACCCTTCATTTATTTGTCATAAACATGAGTAGTAATTTCTAGTGGTAAGAGAAAGTAGTAGAGGCACAAAATCCTTTTATGTCTACATTGCTGATATTTCCATTTCTACTGCTTATTTAATTTAGGTTGCTCTGCTAGTTAACAGTGGCAGGATGTTTCTCCAAAGGGTTTGCAGTGACAAAGTGGTCAGTGATGCATGGCAAGGACCATTTTATACAAGTGGAGTGACCTCCAGCTGGCAGAGTGTTTACAAGATCCTTCAGCTAAATGAAGGGAATCAGAGGATGGAAGGAGCAGCAGTCAAGAGGGAGATGGTGTCTGGAGTTAGGGGCAGTGCAGGAAGGCAGCACGGCTGACCAGGGAGCTCAGACTGGCCTAGGGTAGGAGCCCTTCACAAGCAGAGAGGAGGGTATTAGTGAGAACACAGTTCTGCTGACAGCAAAATCTTTTTGAGGGCACAACAGTTTTCTTAGATTAAAAAAATTATTACTTCCAAAAAGGGATTTTGTACTGAATTGTGAGAAAAGGAAAGAACACTCCCAGAAGAGTGAATATGTTAGAGATTCTTCCTGGCAGACAGAAGTTCCTGTTAATTTAGGGCTTGATTCAGACTGGAGGCTTGTGTTTAACTGGAGGTTGTATTTCTACATAGGTCCTTGCAGCTGCTTACAGATTTGCAGTAGTACAGTGCCATGGCATGGATTAACTGCTCAACAACTTCACTCTTTGAGTATTTTTTGCAGCCTGCACTGAGCTGCATCTCAGCACACCTAAATTTAATAAAAACATAGCTGGTTTGCTCCAAAACTGCACTCCCATACTCTCCAACCATGTCTCTCTGTGATAAGGGGTGAAGCACAGAGTTACTTGGTTTAAAAACAGTGTAAGTCAGTAAATCTGAGAGCTTTATTAAACTTTGCTTGTTTCTGGACCTGAGCTGGCTTCTACTCCTCTGCTTCGTATGCACAAGTGTTTGTCACACCAGGGAAGTTAGAAGTCAAGAAGGGAGTCAGAAAATATGTTTTGTGGAAAAATATGTTATGGGAAATACTAAAACTTCAGTGGTAGCAATAAGTGTAATTGATACCTCAAGTCTTGTGCTGTTGTTCAGCAATCAAATAAGTTTGGGGAGAGAGTTAAAGCTGAAGTTTATTGATGCTCTTGTGCTTTGCATGTTTATTTCTTTTTCATCTAGGGGATGAATTTCAGTCCCCAGTGGTTTGTATTAATGCTGTCTATCCCCTGTGGTTAGTATTAATGCTATACAGCCCTGCCAAATGTAGAGAAAGTTAGAACTGAAAAAAAGTAATCCCACTGTGAAGTTAGATGCAAACAAACAGGGGTGGAAGTTTTGCTTAGAAAGAGCTCAGCTCTGTTGGCTCTTGTCCTGGACCAGTCCTGTCAATCTAAATCAGAGATATTTGCAGAGTGAAGTGCTGTTAATGAGCAAGGCTAGCAGGACCAGGCTTGAAGTGAGGAAAGCAACCAAACAAGTGATTTAAGGCCAGGGACTGAGCCCCCTGATGGGGGGTTGAACCCCCTGAATGAAGCTTCCTCACTCTACCCTTGTCTTAATCTGTTCTCAGCCACCTTCCTGCCAGGCCTGGGGCAGACTGTCAACAGGCACGTGCTGTGCCAACTCGGGAGCCGCGCAGCTCTTGCCTGGATGAGTGTGGGATGCTTTCTCCTAGCCAGGGGGACTCCAGCTCTGGTGTGTTCCAAAGCAAAGTGCAGCCTATAGTTTGTTTTGTCTTTCAGTGGAATAAAAATACGGCACTTGGCAGAAGGCGTTCTGTAAACTGGCAACTTTTAACCTAAAATGCAGTGAGTGAACTTGGCTGTGTAAGCTTAGGTAGGGTCTTGAAAGTTCCCCTGAAAATACTGTTGTTTTGTTAAGTGTATTTTTTTTCTGGAGTTGATTTAATTTAAAGGAAGTTTTGTTTGCTTGCTTGCTTGCTCGACCGAGGGTTTTTGGTAGGTTTAAACAGATGAGCTTTGTTTCTTCTGTGGTTTAGTTTGGTGAAATTCCTGTAGAAGCTGGATGTGACAGCATAGTGCAAATGGAGTTAGACTTTGAAATTTTGAGTTAGGTTTTGCAGATCCCAAAAGACAACTCTTTGATTTCATAGTGATTTTTCAAGCCTTTCTGCTGACATGAGCTCAGACTTCGTAAGAAGAGGGAAGGGCTGGAGTCTCTGTGGCAAGCTTCACAAAGAACTTTCATTCTCTTTTGGGGTCCTCGGGTCAGCCTGCCAACTCCTGTTGCCCTGTGCTTCCAGCATTTGCATGGCTGATGTTACCTTTCAATACAGATACTTTTAACTGTCCCATGTCCCAGCTCCCCTTAGGACCGAGGTGTTGCTCCAGCACAGTGGCAGACTGGGCAGGGAGCTGCTGAGCTCAGCACTTGGTGGAGCAGCCAAAAATCCACCAGCAAACCTGGGGCAGTGCCGGCTTCTCCCCAAAGAGTGAGTCGCTTTGAGAGGTTTTGCCACATAAGGGCCTGTTGGAGGCTGTAGGCACCAGCTGACAGGGATGTCTTTGCCTCCCGACAGATGGCCAGGCTTTTTATTTCAGCAAGCGGTATCGTGCAGAGGGGTGGTCTCTGGATCCTGCCAGCATTTCGCATGACAGGGCCAGCTTAGGGCAAGGGGGATCTGGTGTCCGTGCCCTTGTAGCTCATGAGCTAACTGACGAGCTGTTGACAGCAAAGCCATCATCTGAAGTGTAAGACCCTGAACTCTTCCCTCTTTTCATTTTTCTTTGGCGGAATTAATGCCCTATTTGCTTGTCTCTCAAAATCCATTCTGGCACGAGTACAAACCCTCGCCTGGTGGCAAGCAGTTGTCTGAATTGGAGATGCCAAGATTTGTGCTGACAGCTCCTTCTACACAATCTGAGTCAGGCTGTCACAGCTGGCCATTAGAGGCTTAAAAAGACACACACATGTACAACAAATAGCACCAACTTTCTGTTATTTAATATCAGGACCTGCTTGATGAGGAAATGTAATGGCTTACACTGCTCTTCATTTTAGCGTAAAGAAGCACAATGACTCCAACCCCCTGTTGAAGCGTGGCGGCTGTTTATTTTCTGTTGATTGCTTGTTCTTATTTAGGAGCACAGGCCTAGAAAGGACTTCCTGGGTCAGGAGATCCCAGTCCTTGATAATTCCAAGCCTGACCTTTTATAATCCTTCTCATTACCTTACTTTTCTTTGATGAAATCAGTCTCTTGTAGTTTCAGTTTCTCCTGGCAGCCATTTGCTTAGTGTGATTTTCATAGCACGGAGGAACCAGCACCAAAACTTCCCTTGCTGAGAGGTGACATCACAGCTAGAACAGGGTAAAGAATGCTGCTCATCAAAAAGGGATTTTCTGTTTACCCTGCAGTTTTGCCTTTCTTGATGGCAGTGTGTGCAAATTCTGCTGACCTGACATTCAGTTTGGGTGCTAAAAGCTGGATGCTTGCAAAAGTTAACTTTCTGATTTGATGTAAATCAGGATCAAACAATCCCTCACCCACTTTGGTGTATGAAAACAGGTCAGATTAGCTTCTGCTTGGCCAACTAATGGCTACTGCAATCATGATGATGCTCTGCCTGGTTGTGCTAAGTTTTAAACTGGCCGTAGGATTAAGTTTTGCACGGTTGATCTTTAGTAGACCTTAGTCTGTAGTTTATTTTGGACAAAAGACTGATAAACTTTGGCTCTCGAGGAGGAAGCCTGGAATCTGAGACCCGCTATTATTCATTGACTTGTCTTTATGAGTTTACAGTCCACTGGTGCATAACAGCAAAGGAAATATTTTCAGTGAAATGTTTGCTTTTTTCCTTTGGCTTTGTAAAGTGCAGTGTCTTTTCTTGGAGATATATGTCAGGGTCATACAGCTACTTCAGTGAACTGTGTATGGTCAGGAAATTGAAAATATTTCATGTTTCTATGAAGTCAGTCTTTTAACCAAGACTTCATCCTTTCTTCTCTCAGAGCTTTGGTTCTCCTGATAAACACTATTTGAGCATTCATTTTATGCACAAACTGGGTTTAATTGTGAGAAGGAGATTTCAGCTGTGTGGAACAGTTGCAGTATTTTTGTAACCAGTCAAAATTTGCACAGGACAGTGAACTTGTAAAATGAAACCCCCTTTATACACATGGGAATAGTCTTGGCTGGCACTTTTCTGCCCTCTTTTTACTGTGCTGAAATATGTGTCTTCTTTTGCCTCTGTGGTTGGCACAGTGAGGCTGGTCATTGGTGACAGAGAGACTGACTCCACAAACTTCAGTGGCTCTGACACAACAGATCTATTAATTTCATGCTGAAGTATTTAGGGCATGCTTATGTGTTTTGCTGGGTTAGGGCCCATGCAAGCTCTTTTCCTTCTTTGGATGCTCAGTGGGATGATTTACTAAATCAGATAAGGCTTTGTTGAAACAAATTATAGCATATATAGTATTGTTTATAAGATGCTGATGTCCATTTCTCTTTCTCCACAGGTTCTTCTTGAAATTTTTCCTCAAATGTAACCAAAATTGCCTAAAAAATGCAGGAAACCCTCGAGACATGCGGCGATTCCAGGTCAGTCGGACACAGTTCCTCCTTTAAAAGTCAGCAGCTGTTAGGGACAGAAGTACTTTGACCCAAACTAACCTAGTAATTCACTGGAAGATGCTAAAAACATAAGGTCAAAAAATATTGCCTGAGGACTTCTTGTCACAGCAGAATTGTCAGGAAGTAGTTGGGTTTTCTTGGTCTGGACAGGAGAACTCTTGAAGATAATGTCATCTCCATGGGAAGTGAGAGCATGAAAAGGAAAAATCAAGATGACCTCACTGTTGTTTTAGGTTATGGGTCTGCTCTGCTCTGAGATACTTCCTTCTGCCTGGGACACTATTTGTCTTCATGTAAGACTGAGCGAACCCCATGTTTATTGGAAGAGGTAAAGGAGGATATAAGAGCAATTAAGAAAATCAGGCTGGTGACTGCACTTCGGTAGTTATTCTTCAGTGGTGTTAGAGCCTTATAAATGTGCATGAATGGGGTTCAAGGTCCATTCCTGTAGCAGCACATGGGGAAAAAAAAGCTACTGTTGCCGGTATCTTTCTTTGGATGTTTTGGACTTGTTTGGACTGTTGTGGCATGTGTCAGCAGGGCTTGGGAGTTGTACATCTTGAGCTGTGTGGTAAAGGGTTGGACTTGATGATCTATGAAGTCTCTTCCAACCTTGATGATACTGTGATACCTATGTCCTCGTCCATGACTATTTCTGGGAGCAAGTACAGCACTGTCCCTAAGGAAGGTGGTCTGCTCCTCTCTTCCCTGGTACTGGCAGCAGAATGGTCTGGTGGCAATGCTGAGAAACTGTTGCTTCAACAACTTTGTTGAAGATGTGGTGCTTTGACTATGCCAATGATGCTTTACCTGACTACATCCTGAATAAAAATATGAGGTAGAGAGGAAAAGACTTATCTTTTGATGGGAGTAGTGTATATGGCCCAGTGAGAAGCATGATGGGGTCTGTCAGTGGGGATTTGCCTCATGCTTCTGAGAGGAAATGTGAGACAGATGACATGGATGTCTGGAGGAAGACAACTCCAAGAGACGTTTGCTTTCTACAGTAGCTCAAGACCTTGTTTGCTTCTTTTCCAGCATTGTCACATTTAACTAAAAGTGCTAAATGCTATGTAAATGGCAATATTGTTTATACGTAGAACATATGTCTTTTGTTGAACTGCTTAATTGCAACAATGCTGGAAGACAGGAGGGTGGTTTTTTGCCCCTCTGAGCACAGAAGTGCAGAACTGAAGAGATGTGGCCACAGGGATTCAATTAATCAGGATAAGAGCTAGCATTAGCATGGCAGAGCCCTCAGCTTCTCACCCCACCCTCCTCCTGCCGTCATGTTTCTCCTGTGATTTGAGAGGGCATTATCACTGAAGGAGAAAGTGGAAAAAGAACTCTCACCAGCACAGGGATTTAGGCCAAGCAATCACCCTTGGGGCCTGTCAGAGCTTGCTTCACAACATGTACACTCTGCTGGGTTTGTGCTCGTCCCCGCTCGAGGCTGATTTTCATATGGTAATGCCTTTGCGTGTTCTCTCAGAGCAGCAATCAGGAGTCTGTGTCGGCGAGTAGGTAGGACATAGGAAAGGTTGTTGATCTCTTGACTTGTAAAGACATTCTGTCATACAAACCCAGCCTCACAGCAGTTGAGCTTTCCGTGTGTAAACAGAGACTGCTTAATTACACAGGTCATGTCAATTAGTGTGACCTTAGCATTTTCAAGAAATTAATCACTTTCAGCCGAGTGAGCCACTCATACTATAATGCAGGGTGGTATTGAAGCTCAGAGCCTTCTGCTGAGTGTCCAGGCTTATTGTCTTACAATAGCTCCTTTTGTTTCTTTTCTGTTCTTTTTCTTTTCAAAGATTTTGAACTTGTCGCTCTTTTAGGCATCCTAAAATAAGGCAGCCAGACTCCACACAGTCCAGGCTTCATGTACAATAATTAGGGTGAAAAGAACCAAGCATGAGCATAATGTCTCAATAATATGATGCACCTAGATGTTTGAGACAACGTTCTATAGAAATCAAGTGAAATCTGGGATCTTGTGAAGTCAGTGAAGGATTTGCTATCAGCTGCCTTTGAAATATTGCCACAGACTTAGAGAGTCTCTGTTAGTTATGTCAAAGTTCTCATGAAAAAAACATAATAAAAAAGGTATTTTCAGGTACTTTAAAATTAGTAGCATACTTTAGTTCATTCCCCTATCTGTGCTGGACTGTTAATCACTCTAGAGATGTATCCAGCTTTTGGACATGATCTTTCTTTGATCAGTCCCTGAGAGTTGCTTAGAGTTATTAGAATGCAGGTTATGGTTTTGGTGGGAGAAATAGTGAAGAGCCAGGAAGGAAAATGAGTCTTGTACTAAGCACTGTCCCTGTGGTAAATTTGATTTCTTAGATTCCCCCCCCACCATACCCACAGTAAGGAATTGTCTGATTATCACATGGTGTAGGGTAGAGGCAGAGTATGTAGTGATTTGGGCAACATGTGTGTGAAACTTCATTCAAACTCACATACAGAAATGAAGTGGGAAGTTTCATACTGAATTTTGCCTGCAAAAGCAGCAATGCAATAAGATTAACATTAAATGCTGTCGTGGGCCTGGAAGGAAATATATATCTCTGTATGTCTGAGATGTGAGGCATGTGACAACTGGAGCAGTGTGGAGTGCCAGCAAAAGTGTGTGGTGGAGCAGTGCTGGCTTTGGTGGTCTTGGTTGTGTCTCTAGCAGCAGAAGGAGACAGTCAGAGAGGAGAAGCCAAATACTATGAAGAGACTCAAGACAGCTGAGCTTAGTGTTTAGTTGTGTTGCAGAATCCCTGATTATCCCCGAGGAAACAATTTCATCTCTGCTTTATCAGCCCAATTGCACAAAGCGTTCGGTGACACCACATAATGTCACTTTGGTCCAACCTTGCCTTTTTTTCCCTGAAACCCCATTGAGAAGATACTCAGTCTGGTTTTACAGTCTTCACAATAAGTCGTCAGTCTTGGTGGGATGCCCCAATTAGTGGTAATACTAATAATAAGTGGATGGTACCATTGGTGAACTCTGCTTGGATTTTATTTTTCAGCACTAAAACCTCACTCATACAACCCAAGGAGTTCTGTATGTTGTTGTAATTAATGAAACCCAGGTGCCCTAGTTGTCTTGCTGTGCTTGTTTTAGCACAACTGCTTGCAAACTGACATATGTCAAGTTTTAATTTAGATGAAACTTTTCAGACTGAGTCACTGCACAAACCCCTAAACATTCATTTATTATGAAAACCTTGAAAGTCACTTAGAAATTGCTATACTGTTTGATTCTGTTACCATGACCTCTTCCTCAGCCTGGGCTGCTAGTTTGCCTCCATGGGACACTGCCACTCATGTTTGAATTGAAGCCACTTGTGTCCTATTGTAAATTTGCATAAGAGACAGAGATGATGCTTCATGAATCCCAGATAATGGAATTTGGACATGCAAGGCTTCATCCCCAGAGATGGGAAAGGAAAAAAAAAATGGCTGAAAAACAGCAGTGAGAGCTGTGGCCCAATTCAACAAGGTAATTAAGCACTCGGCCTGTCCTTGAGCATGTGAACAAAATTACTGAATGTATTCTAGTTGTGTGCTTGAAGTTTGGCACCTTTTTAAGTGTCTTATTAAATCAAGAGTGATTTTTAGTTACTAGAATAAAGAGGCCACAAGTGGTGATGAAAATAAAGATGTTGCTCAAGCCATTTCTGCGTAGCTTTCAAAAGAGCAGCAAACACTCAAGTTAGAAGTTTAACAGTAATGACACTCTTTAAACCTGGAAATCATCTTAATCACATATCCACTGGCAAAGGCAGAGAGAGTTTGAGATGTCACAAAAATATCAGATCCCTCTCCATACATGGGAGAAAATTGAAAGCACAAGGACCATGCTATGTCTTAATCAGTTAGCAAAGCTTAATGGGCTGTGGTTAAAAATGAGGAGCCATGCAATGCTTAATTTTGATATATTAGGTGAGGTACTATAACAAATAAACAGGCCAAGTGCTAAACGTGGATAAATAGCTTGATCTCCAGGCTCCTGGTCTCTAAATGCTCTTTCTTTTTATAAGTATTCACCAACTGGACTGTTTAATGGCAGCCAGAATAATTCACAGAGCCATGATACGTTCATGCAGTCGACAGTGCCAGCGTCATTGAAGAAAGCTGTGAACTGATGTGTTTCTTTCATACCTCCATCTCCCCCGGTGTCGGTGAGGGGTTTAAATTCAAAATCTATGAAGGGCTAAAGCTCAAAATCATTTTCCATGTTTGCCTGTCCCAAATTAAGACTGTGTTTTGTTGACAAAATTTGGAAAGGTTTGAGATTTGGCAGGCCTGGTTGTCCCTGTGCTTACATTAATGTGTCAGCACCTCATTAATCATTTATTAAACTGTAGCGAGCCATTCCCTCTTGCTATGGCCTGTGTTTTAGGATGCCTCCGTGCCCATTCCACATATACTTTGGCTCTCCCTTCCCCCTAGTTTTATAATTTCTCCACAAATTAGTTTTAGCATGTGCTTTAACCTGAACATATCCCAGTTGTTTCAAAATCAAAATGAGGAGAGTGTAGTATTTCTTTAGATTAAAAAATCTGAGTAGAACTTTTAAGTATGTAAGTGCTCTGTAGTGATCCAAGTATGTAACTGCAGCAAACAGTATTAAAGATACATTTTTTCTCCTTTAATAATTAGGGATATTAATATTTTGTTAGTGCAGTGTATATTCAGTATTCCTGTATTAATGAGATTTTTCCATTTAAAGAATTGAGCAGTAAGCCTGTGCTGTTTCTCACAGGTGCATTATCATTTTTTTTTCAGAGGGATGCATAAGAGTAACCACTTCTTTTTTTCTGCATTTCCTGAGACTGGAAACATTTTCTCTTGGGGATTCTTTTTATAGTTTCTTCTGTGAGTGACACCGAAGAACCACACCGATGTGGTCTCTTTGTAGTAAATCAAACTGTGTTTGGGAGGTAGGTAGGAAGACACTGTTAAGTAATTCAAAATACGTTGCATCAACAGTTTTGGAAACCCAAGGGGTGGCAAATTTAAATGCAGATTTACTCATGTAGACCTGACCTTGCCAGGATTCTTTCCTTGAGTTCTTCCCTAGAAAGGTGCGTGTCTGGTGACAGCTAGTTGCGTACATCATTTTAACAGGTTTGAGACCTATCTTGCTATTATTGATCTTGACCTATTATTTTTCTGGAATCCTATTTCTAGAAACCTTCAAAAGTCTACATTTTCACTGTAGGATTGCTCTGTTGCTGTTGAGAATCCGTGTGTACCCACATGGGTTTAGGACTGGAGAAAATATTTTTTCTTGTAGTCATTGTTATTAATTATAATAGTGTTAATTTTCATATGTGCCTAAGCAGAGCCATAGGAGAAGATAAGGAGCTGGCATAAATCATGCAGCTGTGACAGGCAATGCCAGCTAAGGATTTGGCTGAAAATCCCAGTTGCAAAGAATTTACAATGGTTGCAAGTGCACAAATAAGATTGCAAACCCTGAGCCACTTACTGTAAGATCGTATTTTATTGAGAATATCATAAACTTTATTCTATCCCTCAGGAATGCAAAGGATAAATTACTTTTGAAATCCCTTTTGGAATTTTATATATAGGGGTTGTTATTTTTTTTTTCCCTTAGTTTGATTTCAGAAAAAAACTTGCCTATAATATTTGGCACTTTCTTTTTTTCCAAATTTCCATCTGTAAGAGCTCTTGAATCATTTATTCTGTATTTCAATATCTTTCGCTTAAAACACACACAAAAATCTATTGCCAAGAATGCCATTCTGAGGGATGGTTTGAGGATCCTTTAGATGTAAATATTCTGGTTTGTATTCTTCTTTTTAAAGACAAAGACTTCAGGATTATCTGTGAACAGTTTAGCAGCTTTGCTTACTTTATGTTTTTTGAGCATTTTAATCAGTGGGCTGAAATAGGGAAATTTTTTTGCCTCTTTTTTTTTAGGATCCAGATCAAGTGATGAAATGGAATTGTTGTAAGCGATGCTTTAAGTGTCCCCATTTGACCAACTTTGAGAGGCAGCAGCTTCCTGAGAGAGTTGAAGCAATGTTTGCCAATCCTTGTAAAGCATTTCACCTCTTCAGAGGCTAAAGCCTCTCAAAACCAAGAACAATTAAAGCAAGAGCCTTTCAGAGCAACTGGGGAATTCAGCAAAATAAATCAGAAATCCTCTGCTGTGGCTCTGGAGGCTTGCCTCATTATAAGAGCAGATCTATTAGCCCCCTTGCCATTGTCTTTCATTTCTCAAGTGAGGTGATTCTAATTAAATTAATCTGCATGTCAATCTATCGGTGATCAATCAAAAGGGCTGAGGTCCCCCTTTGCGGCAGTGTGCTTGCGGCTGACAGGGGCTGATAATGGAGGAAGAAATAAACTGTCGAGCAAAGTTAATTAGTCAACATAATAGGTGGATTAAACAGGAGCTGCTGATTGCTGTTTCACATGTCGAAGCATGAGGTGGGAGCTGAAACTGCAATTAACAGACAATTATTATATTTGGTTATAAGAGGTCGCATGAATAAACATATCTCTGTGGGTTTCAGTTTTTAATCCCTTTGCCTCTTTAATGTAAGGAGAAGTGTAGGTCATTTCTCCTCATTGTTTTAGTCAAAGTTCTGGAAGGCAGTGCGTGCTTCTGCAAAACAGCAGCCAGCTGAAGGCCAAATCTTTGACTAGGGCAAAAACCTGGGAAAACACTGCGGGAGGTGGAATGAAAGCTAGGCAGGCTATGAGGTCACTTGTCCTGAGTGGAGTGGGAGGAGACTCGGCGTGATGATCTCACAGCTCTGCCAGGAACTCACCCTCTTTCCTCCACAATGCCACTCAGCCAGGACAGGAATTTCCTATAGGATGATGCCTTGCAGGCCTCAAGGTTGGGAAATCCTTCTGGACACCTCTGAGCACTTGGATTTTATGCTCTGGACTCAACGTTTACCTGTTTGCTTCTGCTGGTTTGGCTTCTCTTCCCACTCTGGGCTGCTCTGAGGAGCAGAAGTGTTGTATCCATCCTCCAGGGCAGTGCTTCTCTGTCTCCCTCTCCTCTCCTCAAAACCAAATCCTAGGTGTTGACATTGAGATAAGTTGAGAAATACAAATAATTCTAATGCTGGATGAATAGGGTTGTGTTCTCCAGATCAAGACCCCACTGTCAAGTGTGTGTACACAAACATACCTATGCATACTCCCCAAGATAGAGGTCGAGAGAAATTTGAGCAAGTCCAACAACCTGTATTGACTGTACTGATGGGAGAGAAGTAGATAAGGGTGGGGGCAGGCATGCAACAACTCTCATTACAACTTCAGAAAATATACTTTTGTTTTATTCTGAATTGAATCTCATTTACAACATCAACAACTCTATCTACTTCAGCATGGAAACTGAAGGATAATTTAGAGTGAAACAAAGCTGCCCTTGTACATGGGGGGAAAAATACTTAATAAAGATCCTCTTGTTAAAATGATGGTTAGCAGTGTGCTGTCTGCCATGCAGCTCTGAACTCTGCAATTTGACTTAAAACTGCATCAAAAGCTTTCGATGCCAAAGACTCACTCATCAATAGCGTCTCTTGTTAGATTTGTACAGCATAAGCACCAGTTATTATATGAAATAGCTATGCAATTTTCTGCAGCTCCCAGCTGTTATTTATTTAACTGAGTTTATTACACTCTGCTTCTTAAAAAACATACATATATATATATATATATATATGTATCCAGATTTTCTTCCATTTTGCTCTTGTGCTTGCAGGTTGTGGTGTCTACAACAGTCAATGTTGATGGCCATGTGTTGGCAGTGTCGGACAATATGTTTGTTCACAACAATTCCAAGCACGGGCGGAGAGCTCGAAGACTCGATCCCTCGGAAGGTACGCCTTCTTATCTGGAACATGGTAGGCACATCATTTTCATTGGTTGGCCTTGCTACTTTGAATGTGCATTTCTTTGGTTTGTGTCTCTGGCTACTGGTTTTTTCAAATTGCCCTGAACAGTTTATACCTTTGGGACCAGATGTTTTAAAGGAGATAGGTTGGCACTAAAAGTAGCAACCAGTAAGCAAACATGGGTGCAGAGTCTGTCCTGTGTGTCAGTGAAGTGTGGTGATTTCTTTGGGGTTTTTTATTTGCACCCAAAATTGGAGTCTGTTTGTTTTTGTGTTGGTTTTTTTTTTTTTTCTCCAAATTGCCTATATTTTTGACTGTGTATCTAAAAGGATGTTGCATATTTTCTGGAGTGCTCAGCACCCAAATTCCAGATTGGGTTTCTTCTACCTATAGAGTGCTGAGCTCTCTAGGAGATCCAGCTGTTCCTTTGAATTGCCCTAAATAAAAGCAGAGCCCTTTTGGAAATCCATCTGCTTACTCAAGCCATGGACGAATGTTGTCTTCTGGCTCCATCTGTGCCAGCTGAGGAAGCTGCTCTTCTCTGCATGCCACAGCTGCTTGTCTCTCTTCCCTGCTGCAGGCTATTCTCCACCATGGACATGCCAGCTAAGATGGTTGTCTGATTGCTCCCTAGTCTCCTTCAGTCCAGAGAAATTAATTTGAGTTAAATCATTTAAATAACGGCTCGTTGCCAATCTAACTTATTTTGCTGAAATGATTGAAGGAGAAATGGTGCAGGGCAACTTGTCTGGCTTTTCAAAAGAGACAGTAAACCCCAGTAAGGGTGGAATGGAGGCATGTCACTGGTAGCAGCCTGGAGTACAGTAATCTTTTCCGTAAGATCATCTGGTCTTGGAAGAGAACATCTGCTGGTGACTGTAGGTGCTTAAAATGGGAGTTGTTGAGTGCAAATATACTTTGAAAAATCTGGTTTTGATTAATGTTTTGTTTTGCTCTTTGTCCTCAGTTGATGACTACTACTGAAAAACAAAACAAAACCAGGGCATTTCCCTCCCCTCTCCCTGTTCCAGCTTGGTAGAATACTTCTTTGTCTTCAAAGCTGTTTGTAATCCTAAATTCAATACGTGCTTGCTCCCTCTAAGAGACATATACCCTCAGCTTCCATTGAAGTAGTCGAGTGTAGAAGGCACCAGCCCTTTATGTTGGTTTGTTTCACAAATATTTGCCTGCCAAGGATCTGATGAATAATTAAATAGATTTTTTTTCCAAAGAGTTTGAAGAAACCAGATAAAATTTTCTCTGGGAAAGGGAATGCCACTCAGGAAAAAAATGTTAACTAGATATGTTAAAAGAAAATATTAATCCTGAGAAATGGGCAAATGTATGGATTTCAGCTACTCAGTGAATTCCTGAGGAAATAGCTTTCTATTCTGTTTATGCTTTCAGACATCAGTCCTGCAAGCATTTATGCATATATTTAAGATTATGCACACATATGGTCCTGTTGGGATCAATGAGGCTTCTTGTGTCAGTAGAGTTGAGGGTATTGATAAGTGTTTGCAGAATCGAGTCTGTAGTTCACACTTACTAACCTAAAATTCTTAGCTCAGCAGCGTTTCTCATTACATAAACATAACTTACATCTGTATTTATTTAGCTCTAACTTTTTATGTAGGCTATGAGCCATTTTCAGCCATAATTCATGTTACAGATTTTTTTTTTCATCCTGCCAACAATCTAATTTAATGAACAAGCCACTGTCGTAATTTTTGCTGAATCTTTGTAAGGGATGTATGAACTCTGTCTTTATTAATTAACAGAAGGCAGAACATTAGGAAAGGAAGCTTCTCTCTGTTCAACTTTGTAATCTTTCCATTAAGTCTAGTCTTCCAAAAAACCCTCCTGTTTTCTACTTCTCTTCCTATTAAAGTAGATGTAGACACCATCTTTATTTTTTCTTTCCTTTTCCTGTTTTCCCCCCTCCATTGCAGTCTTCTCAGTGCATGATGCCTCTGGTCAAGGCAATGCCCTCTCAAACATAAATATTCTTACTCCTATGCATAGCATAATAGCAGCTCATTTTACCACAACTGCCACTCCCCTTGTAACTACCTGAGGGGTTCTGTTAGCAGAAAGAAAGAAAGGAAGATAATGCTGTGCTTAAGATATTTACACAAACCATAGTTTCTCTGCTAACATTAAAAATTGACATCTGCAAAATATCTCCATGCATCACTTCTGTGGGAAAGGTATTTTTTTTCTCATCTGCTTTCTCAGGTGCTTATCAAGCAACCGCTAGTAAATTCTTACCTTTGAGTAGCAACCTCCACGCTACAAAACCGTGTTCTTCCCAAAGGCTTGGTAGAGCCTTCAGTCCAGCTCTCCAGAAACTCTGTGCACAGTTGAGTCTGAGAAACAGGGGAAAAAATAATGTAAAAATCCAGTAGCTATTTTAAATGTTGTTATTGGATGTCTAAACCACTTAAATGAACCCACTGGAGCAGGTGACATACAATTTCCTCCACTGAAATTAACTTTGAGTCCAAATGTATATTATTTTTCTTCAGTTTTTGAAAGTTTTGTCTTGGATAAGATGTTCAAGTTAAGTAAGAGAGTCAGTGTATTTGCTTTTCCTCTTTCCAGCTTTTCTGCTTCACTCATGGGAAGGATAGATTGGCCTAAAGAGTATCTGTAAACAGTGAAAGGGGAAGCTAACGTAGCCATGGCTAGTTTATCTCTGGTTTGTTGCTCTGGTGAGCAACTTCTGATCATAGGTTTTTAAATGCTGGGATCTAGCTATAATATACTCTTGACCAAGTATATTTCCATGTGCTTTTCTAGATGTTTAGCTCTTTAACACAAATATCCAATCGCAGTAGCCATGAATGACTGACTGTGTGAGGACTGGGGAGAGGAGACGTAGCGTGAAGGTGTGCTGGTTGCCTAGTTTAGTTAAACAATATCTAGCTTATTTTTCCTTACAAAGTTGTGTTGGAACATGCTGCTCTTAAACACAGAGTTGCAGTTTATGCAACACCTAAAAGAGACTTTGGGTGCCAAAAAGCTGTAAAGAAAGCTTTACCTCCCGAGCCACTCAGGAGCCTGGTGTCTCCACATTCGGGTTTTACCATCTCATTAGCAGGGAGCCTGGATTATTTTTGGGACATCCAACATGTGTCTATTTATATCTTACCTGTCAGACAGTAAAATGAAAGTTCCTTTTCGTAGCTCATCTCTCTGAATATAACTGGGAACCTGGATCATGATTTCCTATCCACACTGTCCTCCTTGAAACCAGTGGGTTGAGAAGCTTGTATTTCAAATAAATATATCTATCTTTCAAAAGTAATAGCCAGTAGAGGCCAATTATTTCATACATCTCTGTGTGGTATAAATAAGGTAAGCCACAGTAATCTGTGGTTTTCAATAATTGTCACTTTTTCATTCACAAATAGTTGAATCCTCACTTGTTTTATATTTATGGTAAACCAAAAAGCCAGGGTGGCTGACCTCTCTAAATTGTACATATATAGTAAGATATATAGTGAAGAGCCAATGGGCCCCAATGAGTGGAATATATTTCAGCATGTAGTTCATCCCAGGGTGTCAATTTTAGAAGCAAAATCTTTCCAATGCAATTTTAGTGACTCGATTATGGAAGGGAGGAATCCTGACAGGGTTTGCAGCAACCCTTTCCAAGTTCACCAGCATGAAGTCCACCCCTGAAGATGTCTGTAAAGTTTCCAGTTAAAACTCTTGCTTTTCTGCAGAGTGAAAATTCTTTATCCCTCCTAATCTTTGAAAGGCTTTACAAGAACGTAAAGCCAATTGCAGCATCAGTTTCTCTGTTATTTTTCCCCACTGGCAGAATGCAATGCCCTCGAAAAATGATAGTCCCTGAGACCCTGTCAGTTTGCATGCTCTAACACTTTATTATCTAATGATCTAATATGCAACAATCCAAAGAGGGGGTGCTTATCACCCTGACAGGATGCCTAAGAGAAGTGACTAAATTACTTTATGTACCATTAGCGCTAGCTGCCACCGTGAACTCACTGTGAGCATTTATGCAAATCTTCCTGAATACATTCAAGTGGCCTTGTCAGGAAGACGACTGACAAGCAGTTTAAATGCTTGAGGTTTTAAAGGAACAGCCTTATTTCTTTTCTCTTGCCTCTTCCTCCTCCTCCATAGGAGAGCACTGAAGAAATAGGTGATGATGAGATTTGCTGGCAATTTGATTCTGAGCCATCTCACCAGCAGCAAAAGATGAAAGATGTAGAAATAGGGACAAATTACAAGACATGATGTCAGAATTTGCAGATGGAAGCAAAAGCAACCATGATTTCTGAACCAACGTCCTGCCATTATTTTAATATGAAATATACATAAATTGGTCTGTACATATCTGAAATAGGTCATATTATCTAGCAAAATCATTAGTAGTGGCTGCCTTATACTGGAAATTAAAGTGCATGGCTGGATTATTTGATCTCTCTACTGCAGCAGCTGAGACAGTCAAACTTTTACAATGTTATTTTAGATCCTGATTGGAATGAGTGATTCAGACTGTTTGCTATCTGCAAGTGCTAAACCTCCTACAATAAACAAAGAATAGTAGTTGCTCAGCCTCAGCTGAGTACATCAGGTGGATCCTCTCATCTGAAGTGAGGCATTTAAAGAGCTTTTCTTGCCAATCCTGCCCATCCTGGCATGTCTGAGAGCCTATGATCACCACAGTAGTTACATTCACTGTTGTTTTCTTTTTTCCTCCCTTAAATCTTCAGATTTGAAAGCAAAAGTGGTTGCTAGGCTGTTTCTTAGTCGATTAGGTATTTTCTATTTGGGTTAATAAAAAAAGGGAAAGCTTTTTTTTCCCTACCCTATAAATATTTCGAGGGAATAATCTTTAAAGCTTTGTGTCTGACTCTCTTGAATTATCATCATTAGCTAGTCTGGTTGTTATGGAACTGTTGACAGTGGTTGTAGTGTGCTTTGCATTTAGCTGCCTGTGCTGGGCACACTTGCTCATGGTTCCTGAAAGATGCTCAGAAATCTGACTTAGTGACCTGATAGTTGTGCTTCTAAGTGGATTTACTACAATGGTAACCATTACATTTTTGGCAATGTGGAGAGGCATGAAGGGGATACCCCTGCCAGCACCATTTGAACCATTTAAATCCTGAACCCCTTTCATGGTAGCTGATTGTCCCAGTTTGGGGCTACGAGCATACCTGAGACCGGAGGACAGGAATGGCTCTTACCCCTTTCCAGGAGTAAGAATGAGGATAGCGCACACTGATTGGAAGTTTAGAGACAAATTGTGATGGTTTGGGAGTTACCTGCCACCCCACACAATGAAATCACCCAGACTAGGCTCAGCCAGCTGGAAGTTAAGGAATGAAGCTTTATATTCACAGCTTAGCACAATGGACAAGCAAATATCTACAATATATTACAAATATATACTGCTGTATACAGAAATATGCAAGTTAAAGGTAATACAGAAACCCAGTACCCCTTCCAAGAATCAGAGTCCCCAGGAGGGGCTCCCAACCCCCCTTCCACCTTCTTTCCACCCCCTACTCTTGTCCCAGAATCCACCATAGTGCAGGGTGAGTTTGGAGGATCAGCAAGAGGGGTTAGAAGCACAGTGATTGGTTGGGTTACAAGAGAGAAAACTCAAACACTGACTCCAACAGACAGAGGCTCTCTGTCGTACCTATGTTTGTGTCCCTGGTTTTGTATGTCTCAGCGAACCTATGAGTGAAGTAGACCTCACCTTTGTTTTCTTGTCACAGCCTGTCATCTCATTGTTTCTTGTTAAAATATTCCAGTTAGCCTCAAACTAGCACAGGAATTCTATTCAAAAGGGCATCTCTACAAAAGGCAGTCAGGTAGAATAAGTATAAAACTCATTAAGCCCAAACAGGCCTTCTAGAATCCTCCACCCCTTCCGCCCTCAGGTAGGCCGGAACTGCCCTGCCCAGCTGGGGCCTACGAGGCCTCAGTGGCTCCATTCCCTGCCAGCCAACGCCCCCACGAACTGGGAGATGAGAGCCTGAGTTGCTCAGAGAAGGGAAGCGGAGCAAGGTAGGGGAGAGAAGGGGGAGAGATCAATCAGGCACTGTCTTTTAAGCTGTGAAACCAGAAGATGGAATAGAATAACAACATTACAACATCCTGGGCTGAGCAGGTCCATCCTCCTGGAATGGGCCTCTGCCCCTGTGCTTTAAGTGGGACCTAGGATCCCTCAAACTACCACACTCATGGAACTGGAGATACTGGGCTGGGGGATAGGTTGGACTGAATGATCTTGGAGGTCTCTTCCAACCTGGTTGATACTATGATTCTATGAACTGTTAATAGAAAACACAATACTGTTTGAAGCTAAGAATATTAGCAAGTTGAGAAAGGGTAAAAACTACCTGAAGGGACATCGTAGCCAGGTGGGGGGTGGCCTCTTCTCCCAGGTAACCAGCAATAGAACAAGGGGACAAAGTCTCAAGTTGTGCCGGGGTAGGTATAGGCTGGATGTTAGGAGGAAGTTCTTTACAGAGAGAGTGATTGGCATTGGAATGGGCTGCCCAGGGAGGTGGTGGAGTCACTGCCCCTTGAGGTCTTCAAGAAAAGCCTGGATGAGGCACTTAGTGCCATGGTCTGGTTGACTGGCTAGGGCTGGGTGCTAGATTGGACTGGATGATCTTGGAGGTCTCTTCCAACCTGGTTGATACTATGATTCTATGAACTGTTAATAGAAAACACAATACTGACTTGAAGCTAAGAATATTAGCAAGTTAAGAAAGGTTAATCCTCAAAACAAGAGTACATGTGGGGTGGTTGTGGCCAGGAGGAGGTTGCTCTCTTCTCTCAGGTGGCCAGCGCCAGAACGAGAGGACACAGCCTCAGGCCGCGCCAGGGGAGATTTAGGCTTGAGGTGAGGAGAAAGTTCTTCCCTGAGAGAGTCATTGAACACTGGAATGGGCTGCCCAGGGATGTGGTGGAGTCGCCGTCCCTGGGGCAGTTCAAGGCAAGGTTGGATGTGGCACTTGGTGCCATGGTCTAGCCTTGAGCTCTGTGGTAAAGGGTTGGACTTGATGATCTGTGAGGTCTTTTCCAACCCTGATGATACTGTGATACATTTTACCCTTAGGGAGTATCAATTCCAATTCTTCATCAGTTAGGTATTGTTTCATTCACCTGGCCTTATTTAAAATAAGAAACTTAAGTGTTTGACTTGTTTCACCTGTGGGTGGAAGCACCTGCTATATCTTAGTACTCCCCTTAAGAAGGTCTTTATGATTATGGAAAAATACAGACACAAGCTTTTTCTGCATCCATAACACACCATATAGAGAAAAGTAGTGGGCTTGATTTATTATTTAGAAGAGAAATATTGAAGGGAAAAAAAAATAGGATTCTACCACTCTACTTGAGGGGATCTTGAATGTTATTCTGAGTTATGTCAGCTTTCTAATTTATTTTCTATGAGGGAAGAATACCTAGGGTTGTTGGACATCTCTATGCATACACAAGGGAAAGAAAATGTGACTTTCAGAACATTGCACAACATGGATAGTAATAACAGTAAGTGAGCCTTGATATACTGAACAATTGCAAAATTTCAAGCTGGAAATAATTTTCTTTACCTTTGCCAAGTTGCCTTTTTGTATTGGTTCCTTCATAAATGCAGTGACTCATAAATTCAGGCAGTTTTTTTACATAATTGTTTGTTATGTGTTCTTGGAGCTTGACTTCACTGAGTGTATAATATTAACCTCTTTGTTGCCCCATGGACTTACTCTGTGTTTCTAATATGTGTGAGCCCACCAGGGCTGGATTAGCCCAGTATGTGTACTCAGATGGAGCTAGAGCATTTGTCTCCCACCATGACAAAACATGGCTAGAAAGTTAAAGTGCTTTGCTTGAGAGAATTTGTAGATAAGGGCTCCAATATGATCTCACAAAGATTTTAACTCTGGAGACCCGTGAATTAAGTTGCAAATGTTAAGATGTGGTATCTTCCTAAAAGGTATACAGCAGGTCAGCTGAGGTTAAGAGTTTGAGCAACTCCTCCCCCAGGAACTGCTGTGTGAGGTTCTGTGGTGGACACTGTGCAGTATGTCAAGCTGTGTGATCAAAATGATCCCTTCAGGAGTAATTCTTGGGACCCATTGGGTTAGCAAAATACAGCATAGCTCAGATTCATAAAGCTCCAATTTAGAATCCCTAAACTATGTTAACTTAGTTATGCCCCACTGAATTATGCTTGATGTCTTTTTTTCCCAGCTCTTCACCAGAGCAAAGTAGTTGTCTGCAGGCCAGACCCCTGCTTGCTTTTTGGATATTACTGAGAATTTCACAAGAACTGGGTGGGTGGGGAGGTGGAGCTGCCCTTCTCACAGCCAGTCATGTCAAACAGAAAGCAGAAAATCTTCTGTTTGTGTTTGTCTAGGTCATAAATCAACCATTAAGGAGGTCAGCAAAACGTTTAGAATATTTGGCTGCAGCAATTCTGATCTTTCAGCATTTATTTTTATTCTGAGGTTACATGAAATCTAGATTTAAGTGGTTTTTCTGGGCTTTAATGGTTGATTTAGGTGAGGAGGTTCCAGAATTTCAGTTCTGGCAGTAGGGTGTAGGTATTTCACAAAGTTGGAGGCTTGAGTTTATGATTTTTTTTGTTTTCATTATTTAAAACTTAATCCATCGTGTATGTGTACTGACAGTGCTGCCACCATGTTGCAGGAACCTTAAGAGTATTCTAGTCCATCATAAAAAGGGATTGCTGCTACATAAAAGCCCGTGGAAGTACCTCCTTGAAAGGTCAAGTTTGAGTACTCCTGTCACCACAGTTAGAAAGGATTCATGCTTGATAGTCACATATCAAGGATCTAGTGTTACATGTAACTGAAAAAGTAAAAGAATGCTCCAATGGAAGTGGGACACACCTTGATTTTAAAAAGATAAGGTGTGGCAATTTCTACCTCTCAGCAGCTGCCCTCTGTGTTTTTCAGCTAAATGAAAAATGAAGCAGCCCTTCCCCCAGAATATCTAAATGATGTCAAGCTGTGATATGTTGTTACCCTCTATTGTTATGAGGATGTCATGAATTCATGGAAAAATAGTACCTGGATGAAGATAGAGTGCATTTTGTGAAACTCCCAGAGGAGCTTTCAAAAGTGTGCTCCAAAAATTGCAAAAAGAAGAAAACATGAGGAAAACTGTCATTAAAATCTGATACAAAGTTGTGGGAATAAAACCTCTATTTTGTTACAGCAGGCAGGGAAGGGAGAAAAGTTCAGATGGAAATTCTCCAACCACCACGAGACTTGGCTCTTATTTGGAGGGTTAGACCAACCACTTTCTGAAGGTTTGAGGTTTCACTCCAGACCTCAGAGGAATCAGAGCACAGTTATGCAGGTAGAAAAACCTTAGCTACCCTGTTTGGCAGATACTTCACAGCTCCCAGTACAGGAGAATATTCAGGAGCACTCAAACAGGCAATGAATAATCACAGACAATAAGCATACATTAACTTTCAATTTGATTTGCTGGCCATCATGTCACTGATACAATAACATCATAAGGGAGGAAAATGACATTAGGATTAAAGAAGTGTTTCAATGATACCTGTGCAGGGAGGTAGTGAATTTTTGCCAGACGTTGTTTTTCCAACCTTCCAACGTATCCACACCTGTTCTAGTGGGACGTGTCCCTGCCTCTGGCAGGGGGTTGGAACTAGATGATTTTTGAGGTCCCTTCCACCCTAAACCATTCTATGATTATATAATTATAATTATTTCTCATCAAATTCCTCTAACTTAGTTCTGTTTATTGTAGGTTTTTTTTTTTTTTTGTTGTTATATTGAGTATTTTTTTTTTCACTCCAGAATTCCTGATGATCTGGGCACAGTACAAAGGAAAAGCATTTTGTGAATGGTGGTTTATTGATGGGGGTCCAAGAACTAGAAGGTTTTATTTGAGCACTCATCTGGAAGTCATAGAAGTTCATGATTATCAAAGAATGGTGTTCACAGTAGTTTGCAGGTATCTGGACACTTCCAAATGTTAGACAGCCCAGTATTTAAGTATCCCAAAGCAGCTGCAATGATTATCAAAGATCCTTGTCCCCATGAAACTTATGTCCAAACCTATGAAACAGCTGAGTGCTACCCATCTCAGGATTAAAGCTTGGTTTTGATTAAAATTTTCTGCCGAGTAGTCATTTAGAATATTCTGACTGGAAATCTTAATGAATAATGAACACAGTAGTTTTTGCACACCAGGCTGTAACGTCATTGCATTGAACTGAGAGAAGACTGGTGTGAGAATTTAGGTCTCTCTGTTACTGTCCACTGTGAGCTACCTGTCAAATGAATATTTGACAAAGCTCCTCCACGTCCAAGGAAATGAGTTAGTAGCATAAATCAGGAAACTGATGCAGAAAATGGAACCTACTAGGATGGGACGTTTGGAGTTATTCTAATTTGGATTACCAGCTGAACATTATTACTGTTAGTAGTAGACAATAAAAAACTAATCATTAATATTTGAATGAAGACAGGCTTTGAGTTTTCCCCCAAATCCAGGATACAAGATTTTCAGGAGCACACAGCACTACCAGAAACGTGCTTTCATTAAAAGCAGTAATACAACTTCACAAAGTGTTTGGGGTTTTAAAATCTTTGCCCAAACTGTTTGCTGAGCATAACCAGAAACCTTTGGGTGTCACAATTAGCCCTTTCTGCTTCCCACCTTCATTCCACAAATTTAGAGTTCTTTTTGTGACAAAACGAATCTTTAGAGTGAAAGTGACTATAGCAATAAGCAGTGCTGGTGTATGACCTCACTGTGCAAAGCAAATAGGGCTAGAAAGCTTTTTTTTAAAAGATCAAAATAAAGCTTTATGAAAGATTTGTTTGGATTTTAGAAGTTGAAATTTGTGTCTCAAAAGTAGTTCAGACTTAAAGGTCTTCAAGTTAAGGTACGAAGGACACTATGAGATGCTCAACAAGATACTGTCCTTCATGAAGTGCCTGTTTAGGACTGTCTGAACTTCTGATTCATTTTTATGAGTCAGGTGGGGATCTGAGAGTCTAGGTACCCCACAGTAATCTTCTCAGAAATTTCTGGGCCTAAAGACATGTTTTCAAAGCACCAAGATGCCTAAACCTATGGGTAGGCACTTAGTGGGATTGCTAAACTGTAACTACTGAATTTCTGTGCCTGTATGCCACATACTTTGAAAATTCTATTAGGTGCTTCCTAGAACCACTGGGTAGCTGAGTGCTCCCAAAAATCTGGTCCCAGAAGCTGCAGGAACCTGTGTGCTTTTTACTGTACTACTGTTGAAGTGTCTGTTAGCAATGGGAGTATAAGGAAATTCAAAATCAATTATGTTTGGTTAATACTGTATCATTATGGTTTTGTAGCAGTTCTCAGAGGTTCTATATCTATCCCACGGAAAATCAAAGTGTGTTTCCCACAGAGGTCCTGTTTGGGTTGTGAAATGGCAGCAGACGTGGTAGATCTCCCCTGCTGTTGGACACTGAACAGACGGCTTGTGTTGCTCTTCCCTGGAAGCCCAGGCTTACATATGGAATTCATAGGTTTGGTGTTACCCGATCCAGGCTGAGAGGGAAGGCCAGCACTTGGAGGTGAATTGCAGGCTTGACCACAGTGCTGCTCATCTTTCCAGCCACAGCTTTAGTTTGTGGGTTGCGGTTTGAGGTCACAGCGCTTTGCTACACTGTGTTCAGGTGAGATCATTGACCAACCTCTTGGGCTCTTTAAGGAGATGAAGAGAAGGGAGAAAAAAAAAAAAAGGATTTTGACCACTTTTGGCTCTCTGAGACACTAGAACTTAAAGCAACTCTGATTAAGAACCCTCTGGAGAAAACTGTCCCTTTCCTGGGATTGTGACCTTGATGGCAACAGCGAGTGCTGCCTCCTCGTTCAGCCCTGAGTCTGGGCAGAGGTGAACGTTGGAAAGCCCAGAGTCAGGTGCCTGTTCTGTATTGGCTGCCAAATATTTTTATGGGGTTGTTTCTAGATGCTTCCTGTCTATGATATCATCTTGCTGAGGTTCCTTGGTACATTCAGGAGCAAGCGTGGAACTCCTGGGTCTCCAGGCTTCCAAAGGTATTTACCCATCTCTACTCATTGTATAGCCAAAGGAATATCATGGCATAGGCAAACCAACTCACCCAGCCAGAGCTGCAGTCTGACTTTTTACATGCTGCAGCGCCTTAGGTAGGTGGTCTGAATATGACCCTAAATAAATAAAAGCATAGCCTGACTTTATCAGACACATTGAAAGAACAACTTCTTTAAGCGTTTGTAGGCTTGAGGCCAAGATATTCACTGCTCAGATTTTCAGCGTGCTGGTTTTATGTGGTGTCACTGCTGGACAGATACTGTGAACTATAAATATATTTTTATGCTTGTGTTTTTGCAAGTGAATGCTGAATGGCTGGGAGGGGATGCTTGGTCCTGCATTCAGAGCTGCACAGAGAACAGAGGAAGAAACAGTTTGAAAGACACTGCACAGCAGAGACAAGGGGGTCTCAGTCTTTGCAATGCTTCTGCGTGAAATGCAATTCAGGTTATGTTGCCTCCATTGCTGTCCCACTGCCATCACAAACATCATCTGAGTCATATATTGCATTCCTGAATTAAACCTCCCTTAATAATGATAGCAACAGCAATTGAATTGTTCTGTTCTTCTTAGCCCTCCCTTCCTATCCCAGGGAGTTATTAGTTTGTAGTGTATTTCTGGCCAGGACAGCAATTTAGTTAAACCTTATGATCACTGGGATGCTGTTCTTGCAGAAAAGCCAGATTCCCTAGCTTTTGCCTTGGCCCAGGGCCTGGAAACCTGAGGCTGTCTGTCGGACCTTGGTCTCGGCTGCGCTGCATAACCTGTCACAGAGACAGCCTGAGCACAGTTTTTGCACATGATGAATATGGATCTTTGCTGCATCTGGCAGACTGCAACAATGCATGCAGAAGACTGTCATTAATAGATAATAAAAGCAGAAAGCAGCAATAATGGGAATAAGCTTTTATTTTACTGGGAGTGATTATTACTTTTTTTTTTGTTCCTGGCCTGTGACTAGATCAAGCTGCAAATCACAGCTACCAATGCTGTGTGCACACATGTGTTTTGCTGTTGGCTGGCTTTTAATCTGGAATATTTAACCAGGATATCTTCAAAGTGTGATTGTGTCATACATTCTCATATACTAACAGATTTCAAAGATGAAGAGCCTTGCTGCTTTATGTTTAGTCATGCATTCATCTCTAAATTTATGGCAGTATTATGGCTTAATGAATTGAACAAGTCCCAGAACAACAACAAAAATGCTTTTCTGTTTGAATTTAGATATTGCATACTTTGTTCTTCAAACAAATAATAAAACCAATATGTTTCTTTAGTGGTAAACTTCAGGCTAACTTCATCTCTCATTACTAATCAAGTACTCAAGGATATGTGTGCGCACACACGTGTGTGTGTGTGAAGCAGGCACTTTCAGTTGCAGTGCTAGATGTAGGCTGAACATTCATATTCCAATAGCGATAGGCAAACCTCCGAGAACAGATGGAGCAGAGTTCAGCACAAAGGTTTAATCCTATCAGGATGATTCCTGTATGGCCATCTGGATAATCCGGCACACAAATTCAGTGCCTGTTAAAAATACAACGTAGGCCAAGATTAGCGTCACAGATTTTCCACTAGACTTGTTCATATTTGACTTTATGATTCTCAGACTCCAGAAAATTGCATTAGAGAGCAGTCTGTGATTTGTGAAAGAAATCAGATGAGGAATAAGAACTCTTAGGGTACTTGAATTTCCCTTGAAGAAACTGGATTACAGGCACTCCCTGTCCCTGCTGCAACTGCTTTGTGTTTCTACACGGGTTGTTCTGTTTCTGAAAGACAATTACTGCGAGCTCTCTGTTGTGGGCAGAGAGTCTGCTGAACAAAGAGACTTCAGCTAAACATTAATGTTAGTTGGAACTCTTGTTTTTATCACGGTGAAATAAATACTGTTTGCTGTAGAATCAATCTCAGGTGAACTTCTGAGTGTTGCACTAAGGGAGATTGTAACTGACTTTTAGGGGTTGAAGTTCTGGGTTTTTTTCAATGTGATAATGAAAAATACCATAAATGTTTAATTATAGTAATATTTAGTTCCAGGGAGTGAGGATTTAGGTTGAACTCGATGCTTCACCTGGAGAAGTGTCTGCATATCATTGACTATACCTTGCCAGTGTGGCCACAACATACCAACATACATCTGACCATCAAGACTTGCTGGTGTTGTGCTTGGGATGCTGAGCTTTTTACACCTTATAGGGATGGGATGCTGTGGCCCAGAAGCTTTTATGTAGTCCCGTGTTCTAACTCTAGAGAGATTTGCTGTGAGAGATTTACAGTTTTGCTGAGAGTACTGATGGAAATAAAAAAGAGAAAATGAAACCACAGTGATGGTGATACAAAAGCTGGATTTAGAAATAGCACCTGCCTGCCCCTCTGATAGGTTGGGATTCAGCAAAACAGTAAACCACAGGGTTAACATTAAACAAATGATTGGTTCCACCCTATAAAATGCTTTTTCTGGTTCAGGACTTCAGTTAGCAGCACTGAAGAACCAGTCAGTTAAATTAAGTAGGTTTTGGGGTATGTGAGCTATGCAGCAATGTTTGTTTTGAAAAACATTTAGGGTTGATTTATATTGCACATTTTAGTCTTCCATTCACAAGGTTGCCTTCATCCTCACCCAGAAATTGCATCAGTGCAACTATTTTTAAACTTTAGTGCACTTAAACAGATGCAGTCTCCTTTCTGGACAGGCTTATTGTTTTTAAAATAGTCATATTGGTTTAGCTGGGCTTTGTGGAAGTTAAATCAGCAGGAAGCCATTGAAATTGAAACAGGAGGGATACGTAGGGTTTTTTTTCACTGTCTTACTAATAAAGCTTTTAAAGTCCACACTCAAATAAAACAGTGTGATCTTGGGTGTATATCACATCTCAGACCTCTGTAAGCTATTGCCTTTGGCTTTCCATCTTTTAGGAATACTGTTCCTATGCTCTTCCATGTCACCTCATGAGTGAAGAAGCAGAAGTACTGGTTTTTGTGGGGTCACAGTAAACCATTTATCTTATGTGAGGAGAGAGGAGAGGTTTGGTGCTTGGGTCTGAGCACCTTGTCACCAGTCATGGAGATGAAAGTGCTGGCAATATTTGATAGGTTCTATGAGATGTTCTTGGATGTGCTGCTTCTCCTGATCCACTATGTGTATATCCCCTGTGCAACAAAGCTGTCCAAGATAACAGAGACTGCATCAGTGCTGGAACTGAGTAGCTGTATCAGCTTAGGCAGAGTGCTGTGTTTGGTCAAGGCCATTCACAACAGTTGCTTCATTGCTGACTGAGAGTAAACATTTTCCAACTTTGGGACAAAAAAAAGATGAATGCAGAAACTATAGCTTAAAATCTGCTTGAAAGAAAAAAATCAGTATGGCATGTCAAAATTATTTTCATATTTACAGATTAATTTTTTTATATATATATAGACATATGTAAGTGGTTTGGTTGAATCTATATATTGAATTTAACCCAAATTTTAAGTATTTTTGCAACATGGCCTGCTTTCTTGGGAAATTTAGCATTTGCCAAACAAACATGATGGAGCTGTCTTTTGGAAGTGAGGCTTTACCAACTTGCAGTGAGCTGCTGAGGACTTTTATTGTTTATTAATGTTTACAAAGAAGAAGGTATCTCCTGGAAAACAAGAAAATACCCCAATGACCCAGAACTTTCTCTGTTTTGTGAAAGCATTTAGAATAATGAATGAAAATGTCTTGCAATCATGTAGAGATTATTGTTTTCATTGAAATGTTTTAAGCAAAGTACACAGCAGACTTTTTTTAGATTGCCTCCTTTTTACATGCAGTAATTTTTCAAGGAGTGATCAACAACTGAGAGCTTTGGAAATCATGAAGGAAAGAGAAACACAGAGGACTCCATGAAAGGTAGCTTTACTAGCTGAGGTATCAGCAAGGATAGAAGACATACACTGGCTTAAGTATTGATTGTAAGTGGAATATTGCCCCAGATAATTTATTTACATTTCAATTCTCATTAATGGGAACTGAGCTTCCAAAATATTAGGCAGAATATCACAGCCAGTACCTTTAATTTCACAACTTGGAAACAGAAACAAAGGAAATCTTCCCTCCCTTCCCCTAACCTGAAGGGATTGCCCTGCACATGTATTTTTGGTTCTGTGATTTCAACCAGTGCAGATGTTGTGAAGAACCAGGAGGCGGCTGCTGTTTTTGGTAGGGTATTGTAGTCTTTAAGGCTTGCCAGTGGTAAATCCCAAATATTGGGATGCTGTAAAGGAGGGAGCTGGAAAGGGGGAGCAGGGCATCACATCCTTGTGCCTGTGTAGCTTAAAGCTGTGTGAGTTATCTGCTTGAGAGGGAAACCTCTGTTACCCTGTTTCCTGCACAGCAGCTGCTTATTGTCAGGAGAGAATAGGAGAGAGAGCAGGCTGTGATATGAAAAAGGCAGGCAGGAAGATCATCACTTTACCAAGATAAACAGCAAACACATTGTTTAGCTTAAGAGAGGAGATTTAATGCTTCTCTACACCATGTAAAATTTTTGCCACGTTCTCTTCCCTTGTGTTTATGACTAACTCTTTGGGATGCTCCTGTGGGTTTCCATGCAGGCTGGTTTGGCAAACTTCAGTTGCTTTCAGTTTCTTGTGTTTGATACAGCCCCGGCAATGGCTCTGTGCACTAGACTGGAGTGGTACCACTGCATGGGTACACATGTGCTTTATAGTTTGCCCTTTCAGCATGCTCGGAGTAGGTGAGCAGATGATGACAATGCCTGCTTCTCAAGAATTAGAAACAAAACAGCCTGACTCAAAACCCCCTAAAATATTTGGTTCATTTACTCAAACTGGTAAATTTTGGGAAAATGTTCATCTGGGGAAGTAAAAAGAAAGGTAAAAAAAACCCAAACCACTCCCCTCATGATAAAATCAGTCTGTTGAGGTGCTAAATGTGGAAAATATGTGATTAAAAAGTGGTGAAGGGAATAACCCTTCCTCCTCTGCATAACACCTATGTAAATCTGTAATTCAAGAAGAAACAATGGTTTTCTCCCCTTTAAAGGAGAAACATGCTTTGTTAAACTAAAAGTGTTGATCAAAGGGACCTTGAACATCCCAACAAGTGCTGCTCACCTTTGGGTTAAGAGTGCTGTGAGAAAGTTGTTTAGGCTCAGGCCATTCCTATTGCCTTGCTTGGAGTCATAAACCCTATGTGATTTTAGCAACTGCGAGATACTCAGATGATATCAAAATGCTGTAGAAATCCAAGAGTTAGCACTGAATTGTTCTTATGTTTGACTTTCTGCAACACTGAATAGACACAGCAGCTCAGTTCCTGAAGTCATCATACTGGTGCTAGTCTGTCAGCTCCGTTGCTAGCTCTCATGTGAGGTTGGATGAGTCTGCACTGCTCAGGGTGGTCTACATCTAACCTAAGTGTTCTTTGAAAAGGGAAACCCCAGTTCTGTATACATTGCATAGCTCTTGGCAGCTTTGCACAGAGCACTGCCCAACTATCTTTAAAAAATCTAGTTCCTTATTCTGCAGCTTCTTTGGATGGGATTTTAAGCACTTAAGCGGTTTGTTGAATCACGACTTCAATAAGTCATGGTTTTCAGTGCTTAAAACTGATTTGTTAGTAGTTTGGCAAAAAACATTTCACAGGTTATAGGATCAGACCCATAAACTGTGGGTTAATCTGTGGTTCGTTTATGTATTTAGCCTGGAATTAGGTTTTACCTAGGGGAAAAAAAAAGGAAAATTGAATTAAACTCCAGATATTTTCAGTACTTCCTCTAAGATGAGACACAAATTCCTTGTTCCTCTGAATTCCCAATTTTAACTGCCTTCATGCAATTCTCCTTGCGTGTCTCAACACCGTTAAGGAGAAGAAAAATAAAAGCACGTATCCCATCATTTAAGCTCCCATTGTGATGCAGCAACTGTTGTCGGAGCCTCATCTATGGAATAATGGAGGATGAAACCACTCTTCATGATAAAAACTGCAGGCGAGGTCATTCTTACAGTCACCAGCACAAACTGGATATTAATCATAGAGCAAATACATTTCAGAGGCTAAATAAGAGCAGTCCCAGAGCCCTGCTGATAGCTGTGCATCCCACTAATTCACCTCAGTGAACATTTACCTCTAAGCTCAATTAACCCTTGTTCCAAGGCCACCCATAAACTTTGTGATAAATATGGGGGGAGGGGTTGTTTAGGTTTTTGTTTGGTTTTGGTGTTTGGATTTTTTTTACCTCTGGCCTCTGTTTTCTATCAATAGAAATAGACTATTCCTGCTGGAGGATAAAGGGCTATCTCTGTTTTATAAACACAGGTCCCTAGTTAAGAATATGAGATGGTCAGTGTGTGTTTGCAAGGGACTTGAATCAGTGGCTCATTGATTCTCTAAATTCAGATGTTTGGTATTCCTGAGGCTCTCTGCTGTTTCGTCTGTCTTCTGAAGCCAGTTGAAGCAGTTAAAAAAGCTCAGGAGGCAGCTGGATGGTGATGTAGAGAAGAGGGATTTCCTAGAGCGATTGCCTGCAAACAAAGTTAGTTGCTAAACATGTACGAGAGATGTGATTACCATTGTTTTGTTGTTATTATTGCTCTTACTAGTATTAATACTGTTATTCTCCCTTCCCAGCATTGTTCAGAGGCAAATTGGAAATGTGGTAATTAGGCCCTGACTGGTAGTGTAGTACTCGTGTCCTGAGCCAAAGTTCAACGCCCTGAAATGAAATTTAAACCAATTAATCTGTTAGATTTTTATCGCTTGTCCGTGTTTTCTCAGCAATTCCCTCAGCACGCGGCCTTTGATCAACTCTCACACAAAAGCTAAAACGTGTGCCTGCTGCTAGCAAGATGGGGCTGACATTAACATGGCACTCATAAAACAATCAGAGCAGTGAAGCCCTCAAACAGACAGGGCAGAGTAATATTTAATAAAAGCGTGCACATAATCTTCAGAATTAGCATTTTGTGCCTTGCAGTACCTTTGGGAGAAGAGCTTTTATTTGTGGAGTGATCATTATTATAACAAAGAAGAGCTACCTAATAATTTCCACTTTAACTCTGCAATATGCCATGAGCATTTCTGAACCATTATGCTAAACTGTGGTGGGGTAATCATTTTATTGTCACAGTTTGAAGGAAGAAAAAATCCCCTGTATATCAGTAGCTGGGAGAGGGCAAGAGCACAGAAACACACTGAAAGGCACAGCACACAACAGAAAACTTTTGCTTTTTGCTACCCCTGTGCTGAAGTTGGTGCCTACCATCCTGCCAATGGAAGATGATAAGGTTTTAATAATGTATATTCTGAGGAAAGATGAAGATTTCAAAAGAACAATGTTTCCCTTGAAAGTCATTAAGCTTTTTGCTCATAAATCCTTAAAATGTATCGATGGAGACCTTAGCTTTGAAGTGAGTGGCACAATTCCCGTTGGTTTCAGGAAGTCTGGGATTGCAGTGCCTCCCTCTAACATCTATGTCTGTTAACTCAAACTGCAGGAGCGGCACAATAAAACATGTCAGGTGTTAATGCTGATTTGCCTTGATATTATGCAAAGGAGGTGAGCAGCTCATTAAGACTCATAACCATTAGGCCATTTCAGCAGGTGGAGGATGTGACCACATCACCTTCAGCAAGGAGCTGCAAGGTCTGTGCCTGCAGTTGGAGCGATAATACTTTGTTTTCCTCAGTCCAGCGACTGTTCTGAAAACATGCAGCTGCACACTCATGGCAAAGAGTCTGAAAATCTTACCTAATAGTTAGGCTACCAAACTCTCTTAGTTCTGCTTGTACTTGGCTGCCAGCTGTTCATTAAGCAAGTTTGTATAGGTAAGCATAGATAATTATTCTTTTGAATGATAATTCTTCTCTGAGCTTGGTTCACACTGTCACTCATGTACACTTCCTTGCCTTTATTAGAACTAGTCCAGTGTCCCCCACTGCATTGTTTTATCAAGTGAAGTTTCCAACTTTGCCTACGTTTTCTTTGTTTGTTTTGTTTTGTTTTTATTGCTACAGAATCCCCTAAATGTTATGCATTTTCCCCTTGTATTTCTTTTAAAAGCATTTTAGAAAGGATACTTTGGTGTTACAGAAGGGCATGTGAAGTGATTATGCTTTGAAACAGAATCTTTTGTTTTTCTTGGAAATATATATTTAAAAAAAAAAAAGTGATATAGTTAATTCCAGAGAGAGATTCTGGAACTTTGCATTCTAGAGGTGGAGGGAAAAAAGTTCTGGGTTCTAGTTTCTCTTGTGACCAGAATGAAATGTAGACAAATCATGGTCTGCAGTGAAAAGCTCTGTTTTTTTAGGGTTGCACAGAAGTAAACACCTTCCAGACAGTGCTTTGAAAGTTGCCAAGTGATTAACAGAAGAAGTATGAAGAACTGAAGGCCTGAGCTGGCCAGACATTTGTACCAGGGGCATAAATAGAGCTGAGGTCATTGTCTTGTCCCTCTCCCAACATTACCTGTGGTAATGCTGGCAAATGGGACCCGATACTTCATCTGCTTTCCTGGTGCTCCAAGGAAAAGGCCTGGGAAGGGCAAAGTTTCAGTATACCAGTGTTCCAAATGATGCTGGCTCTTGCAAATAGGTCATTATATAAACATGTTTTGTGCCTTCAAAAACAGGTAGCAGTCTGTATGCTTTGCTCAGCATGTCTCCTTGGGCTTCCTCGGGATGGAGTCCTTCAGCATAGCTTCCCTGGTGGGGTGGCACCTTTGTGCAGCCCTTCCAGTCTTTAGAGACACCTGCATTTTAGAACAAGAGATGCTGTGTGGGGAAAGTTGAGAAGTTCCACTGGTTTCTGTGACTGTTCCTAAGGGAAAATAACATCTTGAATTCTTCTAGGAACACACAGTACTTTTCTTTCTTCTCAGGTAGTGCCTGTAAAGGGTACCAACCTGCCCTGAGTGTTAAACCACCCAGTCCTGACTTTCTGTCCTCAGAGGCGATATCCTGGGCTATTGCCAGCAGAGGCACTGATTCAGCACAATCACTCCATATTAAAATGAAATTACACATGCAAGTGGCCACATTGACTTTGTGGATGAGAGCAAAGAGCCCACAGCCCCAGTCTAGCACAAGGACCTGTCTACTCAAAGTCATGGGACTTGGCATGTATTCGATACTAAGCACATATATGCATAAAGTAGCAGAATCCAACAGATGAGTGCAGCACCTTGCACCTCTCAGCACAGCATAGGTACTGCAGAGAACATCATAAGATAAATAACAGGCGTTGTAGTGGGGACCTGGAGCTGCAGAACAGTGTCTTGCATTCATTTTAAAGATGAATTGAATCTGTAATTTTGAAGCCTGCATATGTTTTCTGTTAATGGCTTGTGGCCTCAGACAGTTTTTTATTCACTGGTATTTAGGGGAAAAAAATGTTGCTTGTAATCTGTAAGAAAAGTAGCTCATTCTCTGACACATGGGAAACTGATTATCCCTGGGTTTTACTTGGGGGTGTGGGTGTGCCCACCATCAACTGGGAAATACTGGGAAGGGTGTAATTTTGAAGTGATTTCAGGTTTTCTTTATTGAATGTTCGGTTCTGTGAAAGGGCTAGATGGCATTTTGATAAGCTAATATCACTGTAAATCCTTTGCTGTGAGCTTGCCTGAAAGGGAGGCATTTGGGTTTGGACTTTGCAGTGGCTTTTGCACACAGCTCTGTGCAAGTAACGTGAATCCAAATTAAGCCTACTGAAGTAACTTCTGTGTGCGCTACATTTTCATGATGGTGATGTTAGGATGTTTCTTTTGTTAGCTCATGTAAAAGTTGATGGCTGCGCTATGCCAAGTTTAGAGTAGGGCAATGTGTTTTTTTTAATCCCTGTGTGTTTGTGTTTTTCCCTGGAGTTGGCATCCCCATCAGCTTAAGTAGTGGAAAAGTTTGTGCCTGGTGCTTACAACCTTTTGTAGGTAGGGATGGGATCTGTTTGCTCCCTATGCATGCATTCCATCACTGGTGGTGCAAGTCTGTAGCAGTGTCCACAGAAACATTCACTGCTAAGGGTGATTCAACGGCTCCCTTTTCAGCTCCATTTCCAGCTCTCTCTTGCTTCCCAGCTCCACACCCACCTGACCTACCCAAGGCTGGGAGGATGGAGCTTCTCACCAGCCTCATGGACTCTTGCAATTATTTTCAACTGACCAGAACTTCACTGAATAATCATAGACATACAGAGTTTCTTTAGTGCTTTATGTCTGGAGCATTTTAAAGTATGCTTCTGTGAATGAACTAATTTACTGTCTTCACAATTAGAAGAGTGTAGGGCAGCAGCTGTGCTGCTGTATGGCCACAAAGTGCTGCAAGGGTGTTGCTAACATGTGGGTAGATTTTACATCCCTATCTTTCTAGTAAATCTTTACCTGATGATGTGCCTGCGTGCTCTCCCTTGAATACATCATCAAACCAAATTAAAAGCTCAGCATTTTGACCAACTGGCCTTCCACAGCCAAAAGCATGCAGATCTGAAAGAAGATATATATGTGTGTGTGTATGTATATATATATAGAGAGAGAGAGGCAGCTAACAATGTCCTGCTGATTGACTCCTGACTGACACTGCAGTATCATTGTGGACAGTGGCAGCTCTTCAGTGGAGACAGCCTCTTCTCTTTGTTAGAAAAGAGATTCATATCTAAGCAAAAGAATCTTTCTTTTCAATGTTGAGGTTGACTGGTAGAGTTTTGCTGCTCCTTAAAGAACCTCATTTTTCATGGCTAATGAAATTGTTGAGGTACTCACTTCTATTATCTGATAGTATGTTCCCATATTCAGATCATGTATTAGCAAGAAATTGGTGGCAGGCTCTTTTTGGTGGTGCCCGGTGATGTACAGGGAACAGTGGGTAAAAGCTGGAACACAGGAGGCTCTGCCTCAACACTAGGAGACACTTCTTTATGATGAGGGTGATGGAGCTCAAGAAAAGGCTGCCCAGAGAGACTGCAGAGTCTTCTCTGGAGACTTCAACACCTGCCTGGATGCTTTCCTGTCCAGCCTGCCCTAGGTGATCCTGCGTTGTCAGGGTGTGTTGGACTCGATGATCTCTGGAGGTCTCTTCCAATGACTAACATTCTTTAATGCAGTACCACACAGGAGGAGAATCCATATGTAGATGTTTATATTGCCCTATGAGCATGCTTGTGCTTCTGTGTTCTGAACCAGAAGATCTTACACCAAGATCTGAGCTTACTATGAGCAACACTTGGGTTTTCAACAGCCTCTCAGAAGGTGCTTTGTCCATAGGATGCCAAGAAAGCATCTAGTGAAAGTGAGAACACACTTTATGGGCAGGGCAGAACACACTGCACACACTTCTCAGTTAGACAACATAACTGGAATGACTGAATGGCAGGGATCTGGGGTTTGATTTTGACTTTCTTTATTAGCCAAAGCATTAAGCAGGGCAGGGTGGTTTAATACTAGAACAACCTGGATCTTATTGCAGAGCAGTTAAAGAAATGCTGAAGGTTACACCCTTTTTTATTTAGCCAATATTTTGCACAAGATTTATGGGAGTATCCTTGATGAATTTAGGTTATAATGGATAATATAGCGAGCTTACTGGAGACTGTTTTATTAACCCAGGTATTGCACATTTCATATCAAATGAAGATTGGGATTTGTCCTGATTTCCAATTGGTCTCTGCCCATCATGCTCTGATTTTACTTTATTTTTGTTAATGTAGGCTTAAATTTTTTTCTTTTTTTTTTTCAGTGCATTTAACAAAACCAAACATAAATTGATTGAGGAAAAAAAAAAACACACTTCCAAAGATACAATTTGAGGTCATGCACATATACTAGAAAGAATGTGATTGTTGAAATCTTTGTGTTAGTAAGGGGGGAAAATGAAAGATCCTTTTATTTTATTTTTTTTCTCAAGCTTTCTATCATTAAAATCTGATTCTAACAGCAGAATACTTCTCTTTTTCATGTCTGTTGAAAAGCAGCTACACCATGTATCAAAGCCATCAGTCCAAGTGAAGGATGGACTACAGGAGGTGCCACTGTCATCATCATAGGAGACAATTTCTTTGATGGGTTACAGGTCATATTCGGCACCATGCTGGTTTGGAGTGAGGTAGGTGTTGTCTGAACGGTAATGTCTAATAGCTTTGTCTAGCTCGTAGCTAGCCTGTCCTTTTTCTATGCCACACGCTAAATCAGCCACAAATGTGGAGCTGTGACTTTTTTTTTCCCCCCCTCATTCAGTTTTATGAAAATAATTAGTCAGCTTTACCTGTGGCAGAAATCTGTTATAGCCAGGGGATTTGCATCTCCTCTCACTGGCCCAGAATTTAGCTCTTTTCTTTTTTTCCAGGAAAGGGAAGGATAATTCCTGTGTGAATAATTCTGCATTTAGCACTACAATAGCTAAGGGCCCACAGGAAACAAACGTTTAGGTGATCCTGCTTTCCAGGGAAACTGGCAGCTTGTAGCTGCAGCTCAATAAGGTGGAGACTGCAGAAATTCAGCACCTCTGAAGAGCATATCCTTACAGTCTAGGCACTTGTTGTAAGTATCTTTTTCCTAATAGCAACCAAATACACAGTATTGTATCCGTAGTGGAAAATACAAACTCATCATACCTAGCAGGGCCTCAGTAAAGGTTTCACAGCAACCTTTTCTTTTCTTTTGTTTTGTTTTCTTATCCATTCTTTGCTTTTGCTGTTCCTCCCAGTTTCCTAAATCCTCTCTTCTTATGGCACATAATTAAACAGGGAGTCTGATATTTCCTCAAATCCTGAGGAAAATGAAAGCCCAGGCAGTATCGCCCGAACAACCACTTCCAGTGCTCAGGACCTGAGAAGTCAGGGCAGAATTCCCACAGGCTTCACTGATGTGAGAGGCAACTCCAAGGAAGGGTTTACATTTTGCATTTATAGCTTTCCAAAAGCATTTTCGAGCTTCTGTAGGAATTACCGCCCCCCACCCCCGCCGCCTTTTATTTTAACACTTAATTAAACATGCTAACAAACCAGTATCTCCAAAACAGCTACACAATCCTTAGCCAGTGACTGAGGATCTTCTGATGCTTTGCCTTATAAATCTTACAAATACTTAATCAGCACTACAGCTTAATTCACATCCAGCACATTCCCACTACTGAATTCATTGCATATATGGCAGCATTTTTTCCATATGAAGAATATTCTCTAATGTCCTTCGTGAGCCTCACTGTTCTCCCTCTGTCTCTCTATCATCCTTCCACTTGAGGACAAGCCTGTGTGAAAGGACATTCTCAGAAAGGGAAATGTATTAAATGAGCCCTATTCTGAAGCCCTTATGTGATCATGAAAGTGCCCCCTGGGTCCAGTGTAAGCTTAAGATTGAAGCTATTATGGCTACAGACATTTAACAGGGAAAGGTGAAGAGGCTGGGAGAAAAGTGCTCTGATTTTTGGTACTGCAGAATTGGCTCTTCCATTACAAATCTTGATCTGTTTATTAGCGGATGCCATTAATTGGCAATTTCTAATCTCAGGAGACTGAGTGCTGATGGTTGCAAGGCATTGTCATAAAATTAATAATGTTTGAAGGGGCCCAGACCAAAGTCTGTGAGTGATGTAACAGGCTGCAGGTCCACTCTGTGACTATTTCACTGTTTTTTCCTTACCAAATTACTTCTCAGTTTCATAGCCTATGAAAGCAATAGAAAATCCTATATGGGGAAAAGAAAAATTCTAACAGAAGCAGACAAATATGATAAACAAGTGCAGAAATGTATGAGCTGAGTGATCCCTAAATAACAGTGATCTATAAGCATACAAATAAATGCAAACATACATAACCATCTGTAAACATACCTATCATACTTCCTAGCTATCTATGAAGAACAGAATAAATTCTTTTCTCTGCCTTCCCAAGGTCTAGTTCTTATTCAGTACCCAGCAAAAATATTTTTGTTTGATAGAGTGTGAAACTGAAAAGTCCATCTCCTGGATTTCAATATCATTTAAAAACTGGATCAAGTTCATCCTGAGCTTCCAAACAGGCCCAGTTTGGAGCAAATATGGGCAGGGTTTTTTATCATTGGATTCAAGGAGAATTTTCAACTCCATCCTGTTGTTTCATGGAGCCAAAGAAAACATTTTTAACTGAGCTACAGAAAATCCAAAGCAGTACTAGATAGGGGAAACTAAAGAAAAATAGTGAGTTTTGCAGAGCATTTTCACACGGATGTTTCTAGCTTCACTTTCAGTTGTAATTGCAGGCAGTTTGGGGGCTGAAGTCTAGTATTTAAATTAAGCATCATTTTGCTTGGGACCTTGGGCAAATCACTTAATCTGCTTAAAGTTCAATTCCCTTTCTCTAATATAGTAATAAGATTAGCCATCTTCTTGGGAGAGGTGCTGTGAAGATAATTATTGTAAAGGTCCTGTATTGCTCTGATTTTATTATAGCAAAATCTAAGCACCTGAGAAGCATTGATATTTAAAATAGAAATCCTACCACAATTGAGAAGCAAAAAAAACCAAAAAGAAATAAAGAATTGTTCATTCTAAGGATGAATTTGTTGCTGTCAAGCAGCATATGTTATAAATAATTTGAAATGTAAATAATATATTTTTAATTTATTTTACATGTATTCAAGTTTTGTAATTGAAATATTCATATGCTTGAAATGGAGTTGACTGTGTTAAAAAAGGAGGTTTGAAATGGTTTCTGAAACACATATTTATTATTTAAACATATATTTTAGCTGTAAACACTCTAACATAATTACAACCTTCCTCAGCCAGGGAGAACTAAATAAAAACTTAATTTGTCACATTAATTTTGTGCAGAAATGCAGATACCCTAAGCCAGTAGGTTCAATTAATCCTTAGCTTCCATATTACTTTATAAAAATGACTTTAAAAGCCCTTGATATTTTTAGAGTACAGCAAACTGGGCCATCTACTACCTTCTTATTCCAAAGGACTTGCATAGCTGACAAGCGGCACTGGTATATCATGTGCACATGCTGGATCTGGACAGACAACTCCTAGCAGTAGCCTGTTTGCCAGATAGACTCTGCCTGTCTGTTTGTCCAGTTGTTATTTGCAGGGTTTTTTACCCAGTATTCTGGGGCTGTGCATTGTTGCAAATATTCCAAAGCTGTGCTACTGATTTAAAGAAAAAAAATCCTCTTCTGTTGTTTCTGTCTCTTACTTAGTGTGGGGGGGTGAGGGCTGAAACTCTGAGAGTCAACTTTCAGAGCAAATGCATGATCACGAAGACAAAATTAGTTTCTTATAAATATGCCACAATATTTGCTCAAAACGAACTATTTCTTCAAATGTTCTCCTGCCAAGAACATTCCTCCAGCTGTACAGAGTCAGCTGGACACAACTTCTTTTTCTATTAAGAAAAGATGAAGCAGTGAAATGTCAGTGCTGTTACCTTTGTACAGCACAAAAACAGAGGATGATTTTTTTTTTTTTTGGGGGGGGGGGATGTTGGTGTTTTGGGCTTCTTTTTAAATGCTGCTCAATCAAATTCTCTGGCACAGTTTGGGTTTTTTTATTTTGCTTTATATGTTTATTATTGGTTTTGGAAGTCTCTGTTTCTGAGTGCTTATTTTGGAGGTCTGACTCATGTTTTAAAAATGAGTAGGCGCCCTCTTGTTGAAAACTAAGGTTTATTAAGCAGCATCTGCATGCCCAGAATTGAGGCATGAAAAGTCATGGGCATTAAAAAAAAAAAGAGGTATCTTAAGGACCCTGTTTTCACTGGAAACTGTTGTTACCTTCAGTTGGTGGGATTTTTCTTCATTTCTGTCCTAATGGTCCTCTTCACACAGAGTCCAAGTTAAATTTATGACTGATTGTCACCATTTCCCTAACCACAAACCAGAGCTCAGGCATGCAAAAATAAACTAGTGACTCAGATTAATGACATCTCCTTATAAAATGTCACTTTTAAAAAAAGAAAGTAACCTGGCACTCTGAAGAGTGTGAAATGATGCTGTATCACACAAGAATGTCTAGAATACATTAGCAAACCACAGAAAGAGGCTCGTTGTACCCACTCAAACCAAATGTGTTTTGGATATTGAAGGGCATGCACCTCCCTCCATTCTGAGGGTCTCTAACTCAAGTTTTAAGACAATCCACAGCATGCCCCAACTGATGTGCAAGAGTTTAGATCAAACAATTAGTGCAGTTGCCAACTATCAGATGAACTGACCTAAAGATAAGAGAAAGGATCCAGTTACTAGGATTATGTCCAGCTCCAGATCTTAGTTAGCCAAATGTAGGAATGGAAGAGGAAGCTGGATCTGGGATTTTGGCTGGTGAGTTCATCTCCAACTCACAGCTTAATGCTTTACTCAACATTTACATTTTAAAACAGTGCTCAGAAATGTACATAGCTCATGTTTACAAATTCTTAATTCTTGGCATGTCACTGCTACAGTTGTTGTGATGTCTGTTAGCGCACCAAGAATTCCCACCTGAGGTTGGAACACAGAAATGGCTGTGTGGGGGTCAGACATGAAGGTTCAACTAGCTCAGTGTCTTGTATGTGGCACTGGGCAATGACAGATGTCCATAAAAACAATGAATGGAATGAGCATGTAGTGATGCTTTCCCAGAACACTCTGCCAGCCTCCAACAGTCTGGAGCTTAGAGGCTTCCATAAGTACTTTCTTTACTTTTAATATCCCTTAGTGCTAATAGCTCACCTTTTTCAGGTATGCAACAGACTTTGCCTTGGCAAAAGCACAGCTTATGACTGTATGAGCAGAGAAAGTATGCTCAGAAAAGGTGAAGCTGGCCCCCAAGGTCATGCCAGAGATTGATAGGATAGACAGTGTCACGTACCATAATCCTGAAGTTACTACACTTGCTGTGGGTGGGTCTAGAGTACTCCGACCTGTGCAGCACCTAGTGGATCACTCAGACTGTAAAAGAGAGTTAGGAAACTTTGGAGAGCTGGTCCAGGTCCATAACACAATTCCTGGCAGCGCTAGGGAACTGGAGTTCAATGTTGGAGGTGAGGCTCAGAGGGCAAGTTTTGAAGTGCAGTGACATTGTCCCTTAAAGAAACTTTTCTGATATGACAGCAATATAGAGGACTGCTGTATGTAACTAAACTGGCCAATTCCTTTCTGGGTGCATGAGAACTGAGACCTGACCCAGAACAAAGCTCTATTTAGCTCAGCACTATATGCTTGACAGTGATCAGCGGCAGATGCTAAGGAGGAAAAGGTATGTGCAATCTCCTGCCATAACTCCCAAGCCTTTAGTCCTAGAGAAGAGAGGAGTAAAAAATATCCTGGGTATCCTAAACCATAGGACTTCAGACATAATGTTCACCCTTGGGGAATGTGTGGGCGACGTTATTGTATATTTGTGGTTTTAAACACAGTTAAACTTATTTACTTCAGAGCACAAAGGAAAACCAAACTGTTTGTGGAGAAAAAACCAGGAAACTTGCTTAACTCTCTCCAGCTCTCTTTAACAATGGACCATAAATAGGTCAGACATTTCTTGGGAACCAGGGAAGATGAGTATTGGAAAATGCCACAAATTATATTTGAGGAACATTAAAGTGGTGACAGACCAGTAAATGCTGGGAAATTCGAAGATGCAACCAGAAGCTGCCTATAAAACTCATGCCAGAATTGGGTGAGGGGTGCAAGGAATATGCTGATGTAGTAAGATGAAGATGTTAACCTTTTGCTATTAAAATCCTTGCTGCTCTTTGCAAATATTTTCCCCCTCAAAATGTCATGAGTCTTTTCTCATCTCGCCAGTTCATTCAGTTAACTAGAACCACTTGGGAATGGGATTTATCTCAGTTATGTTTGGCTGCCTACAGTTAAGCATTTAGTTTAAGTTTGGCATCTTGGTTCACTGGATAAAGGTAGGTCCTTCCATAAAGCAGCACATCCTAATGTGAGAGGTGTCTAAACCACTGGAAATAAATTGCTCTTTGACAGTGCTTTCTGCCCCTGCTGACTACTGAAGGAGTGTAGAGTGCTGGTCTAGGCTTGTAGGCTCTGGTCAGCCCATCTGGAGAGCAACTCCATTTAAGTAAAAGCAATCCTTGGAGGTTTGGGGGTTTATTTTGTGTTGTTTTGTTGGTTATTTTTTACCCAGTTGATAGGAGGAGTCATTAGGGAAAATGGCAGGTTTATTTTAAATCTAAATAAGCTTCTAAATCACATGATTTAAAAGCAGACCCCAAAACGTGTTCTTTGGAGTTCACAAAGTGGGCAGCATCAATTTCTACATGATCATTTCTAAAATGACATCTGACTTACAGCTTCTGTGGATCTGAACATTTCCTGGATCATTTGATGCTGGCAATTTTGGTTTTAATCTTCAACTGGCTTTAATATTAATTTCCTTCTTTTAAACATGGAGAACTTCCTACTGCATATGCCATTTGCCTTAGTAATGCAGATGGCTCTCAGGCAGACATTACTTTCCTGTGCTTTTTTAGTCTTGTCCTCTAAACAAAGAATTGTTTTAGAAGTCTGAGGTTTTTGTAGGACCTTACTGCAGTTTTAAATACTTGGTTCCTAGTAAAGATGAGAATAAATTAAAGTTTTTAGTAAAAAAAAGTCTATTGAAATATATTGCTGAACCCTGGACAAAATTTGACCAACTGCACAGAGCAGTTGACTGTGTGTATAGGGTGTCCATGGCTTTGCTCACTGCCAAGATAGGTTATGATTTTGGTCATGTGCTTCTCCAGAGGGGTGATAATGTGCTGCAGTTTGTCAGAGAAGAATTATCCATGTGCCAAAGCTGTATCTTGGTTTCTGGATGCAGTCATCTCACCTTTTCTGTGTAGCTCTTTGTACTGTGCTTGTCTGGAGGAGCATAAGGAATGAGAGGATGACATTTCAGTGGTGGGGAAGACAATGCTTTAGTATCTGAGTGCAGCAGAGATTTGAGTTTATATGCAATTAATTAATGAATTCCTAAGTGGCTCTGATATTAAGTTCAAGGACTATATTTTAAGTCCAGTTCAGAATCCTGAAACAGCAAAAATTATCTAGATCCTGGAAAGTGCATCACTGACCCACTCCAACCTTTCGTGTTAAGAGGATTGGGCTCCTCAGCCCCATTAGCAGGCAAGTTCTGCTTGTCTATGTGTTACTGTGTAAATCCACATCTGCAGGAGCCCTCTCAGATGTCTGTCAGCCACTGCAGTGAAGACAGACTGGAAATGGTGGTTAGATGATTATGTTTGGTCTTTCTCTTTTGAGTGCTATGATGATTCGCAAGAAAAGATCCAGCATCCTTCAGAAGCCAAACTTTGAATTTCTGCAGTAGTCAGTGATACCTCCACAAAATGACGAGGAGATTCAAACAGCAGCACATGTTGTATTTGCACTGTACAGATGTCAGCAGGTGGAAGACTCTGCCTGAGCTTAGGCTGTGCAGTGCATCACAGCCTGGGTTTGTGTTGTGTCATGTTCACACGCACAACTGCCTATCATTTATCAATCAGATTTGTTGGACGCTGTCATGACCCTAGTGTTCACCTGAGCAAATACTGGCACCCTGCTCCTTGTAAGCTCTGGTTATTGCATTAAACCAGGGCTAATGCTTGTACTAGGAAGCAAGTGCCTGCCATGTATGAAAACAGAAATAATGTTGTGATAGCTGCAAAGGAGAATGCTTGTAAATATTGTAGTCACTGGCTTTTGTGTGGGTTACATCAAGATTGTATTCAAACATTGACAGGTTAATTACATGTTTCAAAGCTTGTTTACTGTCATCTGAGAAGGGAAAGTGTTATTAAGGAAGTGTTCAGCATCTAACAGTGCTTTTTTCCCTTTTCTTCTCCCTTCTTAATGTTTTCCTCTAGCTGATTACTCCTCATGCCATCCGCGTACAGACGCCTCCCCGACACATCCCAGGGGTTGTAGAAGTCACATTGTCCTACAAGTCTAAGCAGTTTTGCAAGGGAACGCCTGGAAGATTCATTTACACAGGTAAGGATGCTTTTGCACTAGCTATAACATGGAGAAATAGGGCAGACAATATATCACACTTGCTAGGGCTTCTGCTTTTGTCGTTAAAAGCTGTGCTGTACTCCATTATGTTGGCAGAGTGTGTCATTGAGGTATCAGTTTAAGGTTGGTTTTCAGAAGTGGATGACTGTAAGGATTAATCTGAAAACAAGCTGGTGTGGGATTTTGGTTTGCTTGTTTATCTTTACAATGGAATATCTCTTTACCCAGGAGGGGTAAGGAAGGAGAGAAACAGATACTCCAGTAGTTAAATAGAGGCCAAGTGCAAGCATAGAGAGACAGACAGGCTATTGCAATCCCAAACATGCCTTCTACAAGTGTCATGATAAATATCTCCATTTCATGTTGTCTGGCAAGTGTTGGAATTGGTCAAAGCAGCAGTCTGTTTGCCTGCCCATCTCACCTTAACATAGATGTCTCTGACTTTCAGGGAGGTTAAACAGCTTTCATCCAGCCAGTGCTGCAGCCACGATGATCTGCAGCATATTGTGGGGTGGCATCCCATACTGAGACCACTAAGTTGAGAGGTTTGGCCTGAAGAATTGGTAAAAGAAAAAAATCATGGTAGGAAATTTTAGGTGCTGTCAATGTTAAACTGCTCTCAGTAGCAACAAGAACAGCCTAAGGAACAAATCAAAGAGCATCCCAAGTTTGTAAAAAGAATCTGTGCCATTGATTCCTTGGAAGGTATGCACACTGCAAGAGTTAATGATTTGGTCCAGGTTTTGATGTTCTTGTCCATTTATTTGCTTGATGTCTGACATATACAGACAGGACTACTTCTGTACTATTTGCCTGAGCTGTGGTTCATCACAATCCAGGGCAATTCCCTTCCCTGTTCTTGATTGTCTCTGAAACTTTAATCATAAATGTGGCTGTGAGGCATTTGGAATTACACTGGGCACATATATTGCTTCAACTGTGAACATACACAGAGATTCGAAGCAGAGGAGAGACTCGTCTGGAGGAGAGGAGGCTGAGGGGCGACCTTATCTCTCTCTGTAACTATCTAAAGGGAGGTTGTAGTGAGGAGGGGGCCAGCCTGTTCTCCCTGGTGTCAAGCAGCAAGACTGGTAGAAATGGTTTCAAGCTGTGCCAGGGGAGGTTCAGGCTGGATGCTGGGAAATATTTCTTCACAGAAAGAGTTATCAAACACTGGAATGGTCTGGCCAGGGCAGTGGTGGTGTCACCATCCCTGGAGGTGTTTAAGCAGCATGTGGACCTGGTGTTTAGGGACATGTTTTAGCATTGGCCTTCCAGTGCTGTGTCAAGGATTGGACTGGATGATCTTTAAGGTCTCTTGCAGCCAGATGAATTCTGTGATACTGTGACTTCTGTGCTCCAGCTGGGTAGCAAAACTCTCGTTTGCTTTTTCTCAACTCTGACCAAGTTGAACAAAGGTGGCTTAAAAAGCTTTGTTGTCTTTTTCAAATGCCCTCTTCCCCAGTTAGGATTATGCACTAGATTTCTTCAAACTGGCTCTGGAATTCTTCATGCATCTCCTTGCTGGCTGAGCAGCAGGCACTTGTGCAGCGTTACTATTTCAACAACATGTAGAAAAATCAAATAGTGGATAATAACACACTATATCCAGAAAGTTCTTTAAGGCTTGAACGTGCTGGAACAAAAGAAAAAGCAAAGGGTCAGATTGCCAACTGCTGCAGATTGCCTGCACGTACCACACAAAGGTGTCAGCCAGTGCTCTGGGTAGCCTGCCCGTGAATGCTTCTCCTTCTCACTTTCTGACCCACAGTAAGTTGTGCTGCCCTGCTTGATGTTGAGCTGCCAGCTTGGCTGCACCTTGAATTGGTAAAATGGCAGGTACACCTGTAGAAGATGAAGAAAGGGAGGAAACCTGCTCCCCCTTGACATTGTGAAGAGAATTTTTATGCAGTCCATTTTACAATTTAAAAATGGCTTCTACCCATTTTGGTTTTGCTTTTCTGATCATCATTAATTAGCTTTTCCAGTAAAAAGGAGGGTGACAGCTTAGCCTGTCTGCCCAGAAGAAATAAGGTATCTGTAGGAAGATGGTTTCCTTATATGCATTTGGCAGGTTAGTGTTTAAAACACCTTATTTTTCGTTCAGTAAGCAGAAGTTATGAAGTCCTAAACAGCAATGATAAAATGGAAGCTGATCCAGTCCGTGGGCAATTCCCTTGTTGTGCAGCTCTTGGGGAGTTACGGTAGATACGGAGAAGCTATTGTGACTGAAATTGTACCTCACGCAATTTGCATTTCCCTTTTAGAGGCAGCCTGAACTTAAATGTGGCTTTTTAGAAAGGTCTAAATGAAACTAAAATCAAAACAATTAATGCGTCCTGACCTTCAGAAGTGCCTTCCAGCCCTTTAAACAAAATGCAGGTTCAGTACTGCACGCCTGCCGATTAGTTTTAGTTAATTGAAAATTATAGGATTGACCCAAGAGGAAAATTTTGTTTGCACTCCAATCACTTTTACAAATTAAGGAAAATTACCACAATTTTGTTTAGCTAAGGTTTCACACTGAGTTCACGAAATTAGCTCAGCCATCCCAACAAAGTCAGCACTTTGTTAGTGAGCACTAGAAAAAAACTAATAGTCTATGGTGTGTACAAACGAAGCATAGAAAAAGCTATGATGCTTTGGAGAACTAGGCCAAGTGGTTTTAATTAGGATTATTGGTTCATTGTAAGTTTTGAAGAACAATCAAACTAGCAGATTAGCTGTTTCTTTAAAGCTAGAATTTCTTGCCATTCATTTTTCCCATGAGAACTTGTTTTAACTCCCACATAGCACTAGGTTTTTTCTTCCCCCCCACCCCCCCCTCCCCCCTTTTTTTTTTTCTTTAACAAGGCCTGCAGGAAATGGACCAATTGGAAGCTGGGATACAGTAACATTCCCCAGCATCACTCCAGCCGATGGGAGTTTTTCACAATGTTCTTCAGTGAACTCAGTGTTCTGGAACATATTACAAAACCACAGAGGCCAAATGTTTTCTCAGAGGAGTTTGGCCTCTGTTTTTGGCCGAAAACATTTCAGCATCACTTGCTGCTTATTTACCCTGCTATTAAGAACAAGAAAAGGGGAAAGGAGAAAAAGGGAAAACAAGAAATAGAAAAAGAGTGTGTGTGTGTGAGAGACAGAGAGAGAAAGACCTGGGGTTTGTGGGCGGTGCAGGAGTTGATCAAGCGTAGTTTCCTTTCTGGTGAGAATGTCCCTGCTCGTTAATGGTCCCATTTCGTGGTCAGGTCTCATTTAGAAGAAATTATTTTTAATCAGTGTTCAACAAAATATCCCCTCAAGCCACCTGGCTGTAAACTGTTTTTTTCCCTTACTGTTAAGTACTTAAGTTCTCAGAAGAAAATACCCAGTGACCCATTAATTTTAGCCTTTTTCCCCCCCCTTTAACTACAAATAAGTTAGTAACATGATCTTTAAGTAGTCCATATGCCATCTAGGAATCAAGGTCATATATATATATATAGAGAGAGAAATCCTGGCTTTTGCAAGTATTTTTGAGAGAAATAAACTGTTGTTGACCTTGTGCTTACAAGAAAACCTAAGTTTTCTATTTTCCATCTGCAAAGCAAGCCATTAGCATGCACTTCTAGAGCAAATATTTCTTAGACTCTAAGCTTTGGCATTCCTGAGAGAACTTTGTTAGAAATACAGAAGTCTGAGGGCATCTTGCATGTATGATTGCTTTGGAATAATGCTTAAAGCCCATATTGCACATAGAAATACCCAAATGATGCTGGTGAGTATTTCCCTGTGGCACCCTTCATGCGATTTTCTTCAATACCAGAAGAGACTTACAGATGAATTGAGTTTCATGTCACAATGTAGGACTCAATTGTGCGTCTCTCCCATTAGTATAGGACTGGAGAAACTGAGATAAGGAAAAAAGCCTCTAGGGATATAAAGCCATAGGTAGCTGACCAAGGTGACTCAGGGCATATTCTGGTTGAGTTGAATTAGGGATGGAAACTGGCAGAAATCTGTGGCTCCTGGACAGGCCTTTGAGATTTTGGGTTGTTTCAGTTAAAACAATCCAAACCAAAAAGATATCCTGGACGGTATACTTTTGAAAGATGAATTTTGCTGTGGTACAAAACTGCAAGATTTGAGTGGGAATGCATGAATGTAAGTGAAAGGAGCATATTGGAGCATATTCTCACTGCATATTGGAAAGGGCATAGGGGAGGTCCATAAAATGCATTATTCTGTGTCTTCTACCACCTGCTTGGTTTCAGGTTTTGTGCTTTTGTCCCCAAACTAGAGCAAATACCTACATAGGGGCCACTTTGTCACTAATTTTATGTATACACCATGGGGTTAATTCAAATTCTTGGCTGAGTAGTATCCCAAATACTACTCCTTTTTTTAATGTTGTAATTTTAATTGGTTTAGTTGGATACAGGATGGAATTTAGGGATCATTTGCATTAATCTTGCAGGGACCCTTGGGGGCTAAGCCATTTATTTGCCGACAGGTTACCTCGAGAAACAGACAAGTCCCACCTCAGCTCATTCAGGGTTTGTTACAAGCTATGGGGTAAGGTGTGCCTTTCAAATTGCTACCAGCAGGGATGGGTGATGTAGGGGCAGTGTAGACACAGGGTTTGAAGTGCAGTGTAAATAGCCCAGATGCTGAGCGCTGACCCTCCAGGATAAGTGTGACGTGGGCTGAGTGGGTCAGAGTGGAGCTGCTGAGACTGACCGGTGGTTGCGTTATGCCTTTGGGCAATTGTGGGCAGAGTGATGTAGAAATGCTAACACTGTGAAGGTCAGAGTATTCACAGCATTTCTGGGAAACTGCCTCTTTCTCTGGAATGTCATAGGGCTTCTCAGAGAACTCTTTGCTCTCCTAGTTGCTACGAAGAAGAAATAGCCTCATGTGGAAAAATCTCTGCTCCATCCTCATTTCACCCTTTATTTACTCCTGAAACATTTGAGGCAGTGTACAAACAGGAAGTGTCTTGCAGATACAGATGATTTGGGTAACATTTTCAATAGCTTTGAGATTAGGTAGCTTCATTTTTAGATTTTTATCTTTAAATGGTGTAATTTACAGAAGAAGAGGAGTAGCCTTCTTCTGAGACTAATTTGCTTTTCATTTCTTAAGTCAAATACACTTCTTAAGTAAAAAATTACCCATCAGCATTTCAAATTTTAGTCCATGTCCCTAGAAACAGAGGTTTAGGTCATGTACACAGATCTGGTCGGAAATGGAACCACTTAAAAGGTGATCCCCAGTCACTAAAGTTTCTAGCCTGGTAAACTTCATTGATTCCTGCTTTCAAGAAGGCACCAATAACTATTAACTGTGCAAAGTTCAAAAGATCCATAATCAGTGAAACAGTCACTTTTCAGAATGGAGACTTCTGGAGTTTGTAGACTTAAATATAGAAAAAGAAAAAAAAATAGAGGGAAGAAAAAAGGAAGTGGTGATAAGACACAGACTGGCTGTCAAGAAGTTCCTGTAGCCCCCCTGGAGCTTTTCTTGATCCCCGTGGGCTAGAGTTTGACCCCTACACAGCTATGTCCAAGGTTAGCTGGTGTATCTGTTAGCTCCTGAGAAATGTTAAAAACCTAGTGGCAGTTATTCTCAACATCAGTAATACACAACCTCATTAGTTTTACAATGCCTCGTTCCTGTGTGTTTATTATTAAATCATGAGCACTTAAATAGCTGATTAGTATAAATGAGGAGAGAAGGCCACCATCAACAGAACAATAAAAATAAAATTAAAAAACCAGCATGGCTTGGGTTTTACCCTGATGTGTTTATAAAATCTTCAACCTCAAAGATATGATGATCATTAATCTGAAATGAAATATAGAGCACATCGCCTCTCCAGAAGAGTGACCAGCTATGAGAGCTGGTAGCTAGCAAATGAATGTCATTTGTTTTTAACAGCAGTTTTTATCTGTCTTTCACTGGTAAATATTAACAGCAGCGGTAGAATAAAAAGTATCAGATGTCCTGAAGTTAAATGGTTGGAGTGCTACAGAAGAGCAGAACAAAACCCTTCAATACAAAGAGATTTTAAAGTTTAAAATAAGAGCTAGCGTCCTTAAAAGCAGGAGGGCACTGCAGGTTAGTCTGTGCTTTGGACACTCGATATGAAGTCTGTTCCTGATCTCAGAAAGACCATAGAGGAGGGATGATAAATCCTAACCATAGCACTGTCCAGTAAGGCAGAATGAAATTAAATCCTGTGTAAATGTAGACTTTTACTGGTGAATTTAATTATGTCTCTGGAAAAAAAGCACAACTCCCCTTGTAAGAACTGTTTGAAAAATGTCCTAATGCAGTTTCCCTTTCATCTCATTGTGCTGAGTATTCATTCCCAACTAGACCTTGCCATAGGGAAACTAGAGACAACAAGGAGTGTGTGAAGCTCAGAAATGGACCTGTTTTTTGGGTGGTCTGTTGGGCTCAAGAAGGTGTACACGTGGCTTTCTGCACCCACAGGGGTCTATCATAGTCACTGTAGAACTGGGTCTTCATGGCACCACTGCTGGGTCTGCAATGCTGGCAGTAAAATTACAGATGGAGAAACAAGAGAGAGATTGTTGCAGTCACTCTTTCCAAACAACCATAGCAGTGATGTGATCTTGAGTGTTACTCGCCCTTGAAAAAGAAAGTTGCCCTCAGGAAATCTTTGAGTTTAAGCATGAACTTGACCCTTTCCAGGTTCCAGTCAATTAACTTAGATGCTCTGCTGAGTCAGTGTTAACACCTGGTCTTCGTGGCCTGTCTGGAAAATTTTAGGGAAAAGAAAAAAAAAATAGATGCAATTATTTTGGAACAAGCTTTCCTAAATGAAATGACTTCAGGCTTTATTCCTTGGTGGTGGGCTTGGGGTTACTATTGTTACAAAAGTGTTTCCTTCTTAGGATATGCCCAGTGGAGTGAAGGATGGGCAGTTAGCAGTGTTGAGTGTTAGGAATATTGGGGTTGTTGGTTTGGTTTGCAGAAATTTGCTAAAGGGAGATGCAAAGAACCATAATTGCAAGGAAAAGGGTGTTATGAGACAGTGAGGAGGCAGTGAAGGTAGACTGAAAGTTCTCTTTTGTATGCTAATGGCACCAGAGAGTGCTCATATCTTTGGTATGTCTTAAACACTGGCAGCACCAGAAGGCACTGCAAGAAACAATCACCAGAAGTGTGCAGTGTACCTGTAGGACAGCTGCAAAAATGAAAGCAATTACAGCAACTGTCAGAATAAAGCTGGCTGTGAAGGAAACATATTATTTTGCATATTTTATGTATACACTTTCCAAGAAATATGACCTTTATTTCCTAGTTAGAGGGAAGTGCAATCAGAGTCTACGCAGCAAAGGGTAGCTTGATCATTAAAAAGAATATTTTCTCTGATATTAGAAGTCTAAATGGGCACTAGTCCTTATTCACAACCTTGGCTGTTTCTGTCTGCCCTGAGTTAATAAGTGATAAGGCCAAAAGAGAAATAAATCACTGAAGTCCCTGTCCAAAGAAAACATATTGACTACAGCCAAGCAAATAACAGCCCATAACCAATGGTCCCATTCATCATTCATGTAATAGGGATATAAAGTATTCTCTACCTATGAAACCATGGAGTAGGAAAAAGCCTGATAAGCCCCCAATCTAAGCTGTGTGATTTGATTATTAAAGGACATGAACTGTTTGTCACATACCTTTAATCTTTAAGATGTGTTGCCATTTTTGAGCTATAAATTTGTGGTAAAGGATTAGGAAGCTGTTAATGATAAAGGTATAAACTAGACTTTGTAAGGATTCCTGCAATTGTCATGCAACTGTGTAGACCCTTGGAACCTTAACCTATTGAATATGATATAACATAGTTATCTGACCTTCAAAGTCAATAAACCATTTTTTTTGCTTTTCAAATTCCACTCCATGATAAATTAACCCTCTGGGTTCACAAAATAAGCCTTGTAAATGCTTTTTTTTTTATCCCCACCCCAAACCCTTTAAATTTTCATGCCTTTGCTTCAAAACTCTCTTATTCCAGACTGAAATTGTTAATCTTTTTTATTCTCCTTTTAGCTCATGTCAGCTGATAAGATATTATTCCCTCTTTTTAAAAAATGGGCAATAAAACAGAGAGGTGAGATGAATTCCTAAAAAGCCTGAACTATGCTGTGTTTCTACAGGGTGCTTCACTGTCTTGTTTCTTAATGTATGGATATTCAGATTAGACCAGTGCCACAGAAGTGGACAGTTCATAGGAGCAGTAGTGGCTGTACTGTTTGCCTTCGTGCAGTTTGGTCCTGTGCCCTGAGAAGAGGAACAAGGCACTATCTTTTTGCTGGTCAGAAAGCACTCCTCCACTACTCATTGCTGCTGAAATGCTTGTCAGGTAGCTGGGAATTCTGGCAGGTATAGGTGTGCCCAGCTCATCCTTCCTGTGCTTTTCATAGGGTTCAGCAGGTTTTGATTTCTGCCTGGAGCAGTGCAGAGGATTTACTGTGTGTTGGTGAACAATGTGCAGGCTGTGTGCTAGACTGTGGTGCCCATGCACACAGCGCACTGGCTCTGGCGAGGATGTTGGATGAAGGATTTAGCACATGGCCTCCCGAGGCCTCTTGCACAGCACTACCTGCAGAGCGGCCTCCTTAAGATGTGCTTAATCCTTTGAGGTTCTTGTTAGTGAGGGTTCGTTTTGCTGAGGCATTTTGTTACACAAGTGGATGCCGTATGGCTGGCTCCGGCCAGCGGTGTGTGTGCAGCCACCGTTCCCTGGAGGCAGGACTTGGGCAGCCTTGCTGGCTTTGTGCTTGTGCTAGCATCCCTGTGCAGCCAGGAATGCTTATCTAGCCTGGTTAACGCTTGCTAACAGCAATGACTACAGAGCAGATCTGCCTCAATATAGCTCATGTCTACAGATTCAGGCTCTTTTGTTAATATACAGATAAAAGGGAAATCTTGTACTTGCAGCCTTTCATCTCAGCAGATGCAAGAGCAATTTATTGCATGGAGTGGAAGTTCTTTGTACTTTTCTGCTGTCTTGCAAGAACTCACACAGGCTCTTTTGCTTAGTTATGTAGATATAAAGTGAGTAAGTGATGTGGTCTGCTCTGCTGTCTGGATAAGAGATGCTGGAAATGATATGTCAAGGTACAATCCTGCAAGCTTCTCAGGCTTGCCCAAAACACTGCAGATTTGCCCCTTGGTGCAGGTCGCAGTGTTTATTGTTACTTGATTTAAAGCCAGAGTGAGTATTTCTGAATGCAACACCCAGCAGCCTGCAGTGCAGACATGCCTTCATAGCTGGAGAGATGCTGTGTTGCTGGCACCACAGGAGCCAACAGAGAGAGAGACAAGCAGCTCAGAAAGGAAGGGAATGGGATGATCTGAGACATCTGGCAACAATCCACATTTATTTCATGATAATGGCTGACTGACATCTTGGAGAAAGTAGAATTACCAGAAGATTCAATCTGCACACTTATTTCAATGATCTCAACAAAATTCTCTAGGTCCTTCTGGCAGATCTCTATCAGTTGCTGATAGAGAACACTGTGGCATTAATAGTCCTGAGGTGAGGTGTTTTGCTTTTGGGTTTATTTTGGGGTTTGGAGGTGGGTTTTTTTTTTGGTTGGTTAATTTTGGGTGGTTTTTGTTGGGTTTGGTTTTGTTTTTTACTATTTCCCCAACTTCTTCCCCCCCTCAGAAATATCCCAAATGATGGAAAAAAAAAATCTTAAGCACAATTGTTTGGGGTCTGTGTGTATCTACATAGTCTTCAGTGAGAGGTGTTTTGGTGTTTTTCGCTTGGATCTTACTGTTGATCTGTTGTGAGCTCTGCAATTAGTTTCAGAAGTATAAACCCACCATTACTCAACTCTGCCAAGCCAAGCATATGCAGATCTTTCATTCCACAAGACAGGACAGAAGTTATTAAAGATATTAGAACACAAGCATGGTATCATGATGTAAATTAGACTGTTGTTTTGCAGCAGGTCAGCTGTTCTGCCTGAACATCTTACATACCCACAGCAAGTACTAGATAGTATATGATAGTTTATATCTTGGGGAGATAAGTGTAAAGCATCCATTCATAGAATCATAGAATCAACCAGGTTGGAAGAGACCTCCAAGATCAGCCAGTCCAACTTAGCACCCAGCCCTACCCAGTCATCTAGACTATGACACTAAATGCCTCATCCAGTCTTTTCTTGCACACCTTCAGGGACAGTGACTTCACCACCTCCCTGGATTTGGACAGTTACCCTTGAAGACCTAGTCCTGCACAATTTGCCCTACAATATTTATGTGGCCATACCCATTCTTATTTAATCTTTCAGTGTCTTTCTTAAATTTCCCTCCTCTCTTTTCCTTCCCAAACATGATTTTTTTTTCCTCTTCATCCTATTGGCATAAATTGTGGTTAACCTCTTTGAATGCACCAGATGTCAGCATTGGTAGTTAACAAGAGGAAACACCATTCTGAGAAGATGAAGGGTTAATTAAAAACAAAACAAAAACAACCAACCACAAAAAGCCAAACCCCAACAACAAGGAAATAAAAAAAACCCAAAAACCAAAGAAAAAAGCAACAAAGAGAACAACTCCACATAATCAACTAAGAATGTATGGAGTTTTTAGGTCCTCATGGGACAAAAAAATGCACATGGAGATGAAGATTCTGTAACACTGATCTGGCAAAAATACATGTTTGTGTGGCATCAAAATCTGTGTTTTAAAGATGTGAAAATTACAAAGCAAAATCTGTGAAACCTATGAATAATTGTGAGCCTTGCTGTCACTCTTTACTATGGCATCATCTTCCAGGGTGGACTTCATACGCTTTCAACATGATGAGGCCTTCTTTTACTTGTCTTCGTAAGGGATGGAAAGCTAATGAGCCCTAGCAACCCAACCTTTTGTAACTCTGGAACATGATACTCCTTTAGCTGTCTCAGACATCATCGTAGAAGTGGGTGAATCACTATTAGGAAACTCTTCTCTCTGTCCTCTGTCTGCACAGGCATCCTAAAGAAGTGTTCAAAGATACACTTGAGTGACTAAAGCTGGTTGAGGAGTGTTGCAGCCTCAGTGACTCCATAGGCTAGGTGCTGTGTGGGAAAGTAACTATTGCTCCAGACAGTAATAGTTTCTGAAATACATATGTTTGTTACCCTGCTTTTATTTGTGGTAGGGCTTTTTGTTTGGTTATAGTTTAATTTGAGATGTTTTTGGTGGCATTGGCAGTGGTTTATCTTTTCTTATTCTCCTAACATATGTCCATATGTCCTGGAGAAGAGGAGGCTCATGGGGGACCTCATTGCTGTCGACAACTACCTGAAGGGAGGTTGTAGCCAGGTGGGGGTTGGTCTCTTCTCGCAGACAACCAGCAACAGAACAAGGGGACACAGTCTCAAGTTGTGTCAGGGGAGGTATAGGCTGGATGTTAGGAGAAAGTTCATCACAGAGAGAGTGATTTCCCATTGGAATGGGCTGCCCGGGGAGGTGGTGGAGGCACCATCCCTGGAGGTGTTCAAGAAAAGCCTGAATGAGGCACTTAGTGCCATGGTCTAGTTGACTGGATAGGGCTGGGGATAGGTTGGCCTGGATGACCTTGGAGGTCTCTTCCAACCTGGTTGATTCTATGATTCTATTCCTAGCATTTGGTGGGATATTTTCTTTAGAGAACTACAACTCATCAAATAAAAACACATGGTTTGTATGCTCAGGCTGTTCTAGCAGCAAGCTTGTGTTTGTAAAAGTGAAAGGCAAGATGTGACTGCCAGAAGTAACCATGAATTCCTCTTGAGAGGTTGCTTCTGCAAGGGAAGTATTTTCTCCAAATGTCCATCTCTGACTAGTTTCACCACTCTAAAAAGAATTCTCTCCAAAGTTCAACTGAATGTTTGCACTGCTACTAGAAACAGTTGTTACATTGTTGTTCCTAAAAATAAGTCTCCAAGTGGCCAACATACAGAAAAAAAGTTATATTTTCTCTCTTAGGTTTTTAATTTGTAAGCACTTTAATTTCCCTTTTATCTTGCATGGAAATGTGCATCTCATTTATTTAAAAGCAGGAGAGTGAAACATGCCTCACCTATTTGTCTTAGATTGTGTTCTCCCTGGGTGTTTCTGGCAGCTCAGAACCTGTAATTGATGGAGGAACTCTCAGGGCAGTGCACAGGTCTGGCAGGTCAGGGAGAGGAACAAGAATTTGTACTGGGCATCTTTTTTTCTGGGAATTAATAATCTAGTTTGAATTTCCAAAAGAGAAGGGCAGCCTGCGTGTTGTTTCTTCATCCAAACTGTTCATCTTTGTGTTGCTTTTGAGGTCTGTTAAAAAGACAAATGAACCTTCTTTAAATTGAGGTCTAAGGGAATGGTTGGCAATGACCCTCTTCCCTCTCCAGCTTCCCCCATTAGACTTTTTTTCACAGATGTCCATGCTGATTAGAGCTGGGAAATAGAGGTATTTCTGCAGACCATGAATATTCATTGGGTTTTTGGCAATGAATTTCCTTTGGTTTCTCTGTACTGTTTTGCTCTTCTGAATGTTTGAACAAGTGAATTAGAATCATAGAATGGGCTGGGCTGGAAGGGACCTCTGAGGGTCATCTAGCAGAAATCTCCTCAACTAGATCAGGTTGCCCAGAGCCCTGTTGAGCCTCATCTTGAATATCTCCAGGGAAAGAGCCTCAACCACCTTCCTGGGCAACCTGTTCCAGTGTTCCACCATCTTCATAGTAAAGAACTTGCTCCTAACATCCAATCTAAATCTACTCTTCTCTAGTTTGTAGCCATTGCCTCTCCTCCTGTCACAGCAGTCCTTTGCAAACAGTGTCTCCTCCATCCTTAGCTGAGGCAGTCTCTTTTGAGAAAAAGTCAGGATGTACTATTCAAAGTTCTCTTTGCCTGGACAAAAGAATGTAAAAGCTGCTGTTGGTTATTAAGAAACATGATTGGACACCAGGAGGATACATGTGAGTTGATGCCCTCTCTGAACATATACTATAAATAGAGAATTCAAACTAAACTTTTGTAACAATCCATGCTAATGATCTGTCTATAGGGGTCAGATTAATCAGAAAAAAACCCCAAACATTTGACAAATACTTCCAGCTTAAAAGTTAATTGGAGAAAAATATCTCCTGAAACAGTTACTGAGAAGGAATGGTTTATTATCAACTATTTGCCCTGCTGTAATACTGGTGTCCAAGGAAGTTGTTGGACCTGCTCTTTGAGGCATCTGCAGTGCTGTGCCTCAGTAGACCAAATGGAAATGAGCAGAAATCTGTGCAATTTTTAGCAGAAAATCTCAGGGATAATTTTTTATATATATGTGCATATATATATTTATTTTTAAATGTGTGGAGTGTTATAAAGTGTTGAACGGAGATTACTGTACCTCCTACTCTTTGATCTTGTAATTCTGTCGTAACTGTGAGAACAGAAATAGGTGATGCTCAGGGAATAGCCAGGATCCTCCACCACAGGCCATGAGCAGTGAGGCCAGGCAGATTGCACCCAAGAATTCAGCAGAATTCTTTCAGCATCTGCATTATCCTTTGGAATTAGAACACTGAGGTCCTTGGGACTCACCCAAAATTGTCATTCTTTTCAGGCTAGCACCTTAGTAGGTACCCAGGCTGTTCTGTGGAATAATGTACACAGTTTTACAATAACTATGCAATTAACTCACTTTGCTACTCCCCTCTCCAGGGAAACTCATGCTTCTATTAACGCTATTAGGAAGGTCCTATGCATAGAACAAAGAAAGTGGTGCAGCAGATGAGTTAACATGATTTGATTTGCAGATGCTTTAAACACTTAGCAGGAGACAGCTACGGAAGCTAATTAAATCACTCTAAGGTGCATAGGATTATCTGCTTCGTAAGAAACAATTTCAGTGAATTATGGTTGCCCTTTAGCTGAGGGGGAAGTAAAAAGCATATTTGTTTGGAATTAAATTTCCCACGCAAAGTGCCCATCAGACCTTTCTGCCCCCATGCTTCTAAAATAGTCTTTTGTAGCTAATATGTTCTAGGAATGTGAATTTTGATTTTTTTGAGAGTGCTGCAGCTTCCAACTTTCTTATGTTAAAAAAAATTCCTCCTTAGCTATTGATTAGGATCTGCCTTTAAGCAGTGTCTTGAGTAAAAAATCGTGTTGGTACATTCACTCCCTCTCAGATACTGCATCTTATTTAGTGTACCGGAATTCCCAGTTTAAAGTAATCACAAAATTTATGGAGAAACGGATAAAAAAGGTTGTAAAATATTGATTTGGGGAAAATAATAACACAACTCATCTATAATAAGAAGAAAAATGAAGCAATAATTCAGGTGTATTGAACGGCTTGCTGCTGGAAGTATTGATCCGGCGCTTTAGTGTGCAACATCGCGCCTAACATGGCAATGGAAGATCAGCACTGCCTTGCCCTGCTCCTTATTTCACAGGCACTATTGCCTTGTTACACTGCTCTCACAGAGCCTGGCCTGCAGGGAAAGAGAGGAACCCCCAAAATAGCCTCAAAACTGTAATATCCTAATGCCACAGTATCCTGCTGTAACAACACGCAGGCATTGTGCTCCCATGCTCCAATTATGACAATCCTGTAGCTTAGCTTTGCTCAAATGTTTTTGCTCTTGCTCTGCTGTGTCATGTGTTGTCTGTATTGGGTACAAATGGTACCTCTGTGCTGTCTGCTGTGCTAGCACATAGTCAGAAATGGTATAATTGGGAAACGTTTCCCTTAAATATTTGCTTTCAGCATCCACATACAAAAATGTCTAACCTTACTGTAGTGTTTCCTTCCTGTGGCAATAAGCAAACGCTGGGAAAAGGACAGCAAAGGTTAGTGGAACTTTAAAATAAGCGCCCCGACATTTCCACAGCATTAAACTCCATCATGCAACATTGCATTTCTGTTTATCTGCTGACATCTGCAAAGGTATTGCACTTGATTGTTTGGCATAAATAATTTAGCAGCAAGATTTTTATAATGAGCACAGATAAGATTTTCCTATGCAGAAATAAAAAGCATAAAAAGAAAAATTAAGAGATAAGAAATTGTGTGAGGTTTAAAAAAAAACCCCAGTGAACTCCTGTAACAAGGCAATATTTTCAGCACTTGTGAAGACAAACGTTGTGGTCTGTGAGGAAGCTGCTTTATGTATGCCTGCAAACTTACTGCACCCCCCATGATCATTATCTAGAAATATGAGCCAGACCAGATGAGCAAGTTCAGAAGAGATCAGGCCTCCTGCAAATTTCAGCTAACATTGATCTGCAGGATTTGCACTGGATCCTCAGCATTGTTGGGCTTGCACGGTTTGCCCTTTTTCTCCCTGTAAGCCATACAGTGATGGGGGAGAGGGAAATGGACAGTTCTGATCAAGGAATAGGGGGACGGGAGTAAAAATGAAAGGAAGAAAATAATCTATGGTCGATGCAGAAGCTAAAGAAAATTGCTTTCTCTAAACTGCAAGGTCCTGCAGTAAGGCTCTTAAACCATCAATATCAGAGAAAGCGCAAGTTAGGGTGGTCATAGCATCCCACCATATGCAACTTTCCAAGGCCTGTGTTCTCCCCCCACCAGTGTGTGTTCATCCTGAGCAAGGAGGGCTGAGAAGTGCTGTGGCTGCAACCCTAGAAGGTTTAAGATTCCTTTCATTTGCATTCTTGCAGGTCTACGCTGGCTCAGGAAGCAGAAAATGTGCAATTGTTTTTGTAACCTAAATAACATTTCAAGTTTAGAAACCCTGGGGGAAAAATCATTGTCAAACTGGCAGGTTGAGGTGGCATGATGATAAATGACTGAGGTGTGCATTCTGACTCTGCGGGGACACGTGGGGTGAAGAAAACCCCCTTCTCTTTCACTCTTTGCATCTACAGTCAGGGAAAATGAACAACTGCAATGTGAAGACGTGCTCTGGCCTCCAGAAAGATGTAGGCCCATGCCTTTGTATTCCTTGGAAAAATGATTTTCATGTGGGTCAAGGTGTTTGTGGTGTAGCATCTTTTTAAGGCACTGGCAATGTTTGTGGTTTTTCTCTGCCTTTGGTGATTGCAGACAAACAATCTGCAGTATGGCCAGCACAGGAAACGACTGGCACAGGATGTCAATGGAGCAGTTAAGAAGTTTCATCAGTTCACACACACATATTTTAATTTTTAGAAAGCAGTTTGAGATTTACACTGTTACTGGCCAGTGAAAGTGTTCTTACTAAAAAGAAAATTCCTAGGGAATACTGTCATAAAGTCTAAAGCTGCATGACATTCATCACAGATATGTTCTCATTACTGTTGTGCACTAATTCCCTCCTAACCTTTATCCCTCTAGATTTCACCAATTTGGTAATTTGAGGTTTATGAATTTGTGGAATTATTTTTTCCCAAAATGCTACTTCAAATGCCAGAATTTTTTTCAAGGAAAAATATTTTTTCCACATATGCTCTCATAATGAAAATATTTTTTGCACTAGAACTCATTACAAATGTGATTCTTTGGTTTATTTGCTGCTTCTATCCAGAAGCTCTGCATAGTTTTAAACAATTTCTTTTTAAAGTGATAAAGGCTCCATATTTCCATGCATTGCTGGTTAAATTACATTCTTATTTTCATTGAAAACCTAATCTGGGCATACCTGCTCTAGCAGCAGGGTTGGACTAGATGATGTCCAGAGGTCCCTTCCAACTCCAACCACTCTACGATTCTACCTCAGTTGGTATGTTTTGTTTCAAGAAATAGAATCATAGAAGGTTGGAAGGGACCTCAAAGCTCATCCAGTTCCAACCCCCCACCATAGGCAGGGACACCTCCCACTAGAACAGGTCGCTCAAGGCCTCATCCAACCTATCCTTGAACACCTCCAGAGCAGGAGCATCCACAACCTCCCTGGGCAACCCATCCCAGTGTTTCACATCCTTACTTAGACACAGCTAAAGTGTTTGGTGAATGTTAAGGAAACTCTGTAGATTACTTACACGTCCTATTAGATTAGAAATCTAATTGTCAATTTGTACAAAATTTCCTGGGTTTATCCTAAGAATGTCCATACCTGCAGTCCTTACAGTAAGTCTTGGCTGCCTCAAAACAAGCAGACATTCCATCTTGTATTTTGATCTGCAGCAGCCCATTTCATAGCCATGCTGACCCATAGGCTTAGTTGGTCTTGGATCATCTCCCTGTACATTCTGAGCTACGCTCACTTGCTTTTCTGCTGTCAACACTGTCACAATCCCCTTTTATTGTTTGCTTTATGCTGCTCTCACCTATGCCAGGATGTGTTCTGTCTCCTATAAAACCTCTGTTGGACCATTGTTCCTGAGGAAAGCTAAGTAGACTTTAATGTAATGTAAGATTCTACTCTGTGTTGTAATTGTAGGTATGGGTACAGCAGGTAAAGCCACACACTGATTTCAGTCTTGGCCCTGTCTTCTGTTGGCTTTCATTTATACTCCTGTTTTGCTAGTTCCATGCAGATGTTTACGCACGAATTGTTTAGTATGGTTTGAGTAGGGGTGCTTTGCATGGCTCTTTGACAGTTGCTGGTACCCTCTGAGACAGCAGCATGGAGTCATTGTCCCTGGAGGTGTGCAAGAAAAGACTGAATGAGGCACTTAGTGCCATGGTCTATTTGACTGGATAGGGTTGTGTGCTAGGTTGGACTGGATGATCTTGGAGGTCTCTTCCAACCTGGATGATTCTATGATTCTATGGTTATGAAGACAGCATTTCTTTATTAGAAGATTTCTTGTGACTTGTGTGTGCAGCTTGATTTCTTTTAATGTCTAGTCTGGTAAAACAGAGGGGGAAAATGCTAGAGCAAATCTATTGCCTTGTTAAATTCCTCAGAGCTGATGTAGATAAAGAATTACTTGGTGCTTTCCTTAGTACATTGTCCAGTTGTCGTCTTTTTTTCTGCAGTCACCTTTATTTTTGCATTTTGTACTTTGTTATTCTGATGCTGCTGAAAGACAAAGCAGCAAACTCCTCTCCGTAATTCGCTCGGAAGAACACACCACCTTGTTAAAAACAAATTGTGTGCAATTTGTAGGAAATAGAAACCACATTTTTCACTTAACTTTCCAAAATTAAAATTTATGAGGAAAAAGAAGCAATAAAGCAGTTACAATCTGGTCATCTATAATTATCTCTGTGGTTGGACTAGTTCCCCATTTGAAGAAAGTGACACCAAAAAGTTTATCAAGCTTGTGTCGCTATCAACAGTTTTGCTTCTCTTTTATTACTTCAAACCACAAAAACAGTGTTGTGCACTTGGAAATTATCTTGGTGAAAAAGGAATTGGGTGATCCATAGAAACAAAGCTTTCCTTCTAACTGAGGAGCACGCAACTGTATTTATCTTGCTTACTTACTTGTTTCAGAATATCAGTGTTAAAAAGTATTTAACAAATTGTACTCTTTAAGCTGATTTAATGGTATTTGTTCCCCCCTCCAAAAAAAAAATCTTAGTTTTCCTCCAGATGTGTTTCTATTTTTGTGTTTCACATTATTCTTTTTCTCTTGCTGTTGTTTTTTCCCTCTAATGCATTGCGTGCTCCCCAAGAACAATGGAAATGACAGTCCAGCGCCAGAAATCTCAGCTGCTCCAGCTCTAGAATGTTAGTGGCCCTTGCTTTAGTTTTCTCATTTTGCCTTTTTTGTCTCTGAATTAAAATCAAGCCAAATGATGGATGCCCATTACAATCAATTGTTTCAGACAAGCCACCAAAAGTATTGTAGGATTCATTTACATTTAATCAAATTACACTTTATTTGCAATTCAGGGAAATGAGAACTCTGCAGTAAATCAAATATTTCCTCTCCAAGGGCCCCATTCAGCAAAAAATATCCACAGTTTTCCAAGCTGGTGCCTCAATGTATGTAGCAAATCTTCCAGTGGGAGGAGAGCTTGTGCCAACAAACTGTCTACTGCAGTGCTTTTTCAATATTTTTCACTGTTATGGACACCTAAATATTTTCCAATGCAAATGCAGATCCTTGAACAATGAATCATGCACTGACTTTAAGCCTGTTGACAATGGACTTGCATTTCTCTTAATTCCTTGTCATGGACCAGCAAGAAATGATCGCAGGATTTCTGGGATCCTAGAGGTTTGTACACAACAGGTTGAAAAGTGCTGATCTTTTCATTGTAGATCCTCTTCTTCTAATACGAAATCACTGTCTCTTTTTTTTTTTTTTTCTTGGATGTTACATGTCTCCAAAAGATTTCATGATGGCTGGGAATAAATTAAGAGTACAAATCCATTAAAAAAACTTCAAATAGAACAAATTCTACTTGAAGGTAATAGTACCATGGTGGGAAGATACCTATTAGAAAGCTATTTATTTCCTTTGGAATGGGATCTTTGACTCACAGCTCCTTTCCTATGCAGTTTACTACTGAAAACTGTGCCTAAGATGCACAGTTTTATGCTTGCCCATCACAGAACAAAGGATTTTGAATCTTCTCCCTTGCTGTTGTTCACATTGGGGCAGCTAAAACTAGAATGATGGCAGGATCTCAATATCACCTGGTACCATTAGTGACCACCTGCCAGACATTACAAGGTGCAGACCCAGTTGTCATCCAGCTGCATAGAACTGAGTTTTTTAGTTTCAGACTTTTGTTGTGTTTTCTGTTACTTAGAATTTTAATTGTATTTAGAGTCATAGAATCAGCCAGGTCCTGAAAGTTCATGTAGGTGTCCACTGGAATGTTTAAATAGGCATGGTTACCTAACTTTTATGGCTTCCTTGCTGTTTCTTCCTTAGTTCTGAAATGGAGATACAATGCAGGACTACTCTAAATTGCAGGGAATATGCCATTGCAGATAACATGGAAAGAGCTCTTCTACTAAACCCACTCTTGTATTAAAATCCCCACTGCATAGGTACCTCATAAAGAAGCTTACTTCACTTGTTATTGGAAATATATTTTCATTGCTGAGGTGTTGAAGAAAAGCCTGGATGAGGCACTTAGTGCCATGGTCTAGATGACAGGATAGGGCTGGGTGCTAGGTTGGACTGGATGATCTTGGAGGTCTCTTCCAACCTGGTTGATTCTATGAAATATAATGACCCCCACAGCCATAATCTGATTGGACAAGGGGTAATGTGTTTAAACTGGAAGAGGGGAGATTTAGACTAGATGTTAGAAGGGAAGTTCTTTACAGTGGTGGTGAGACACTGGAATGAGTTGCCCAGGGAGGTTGTGGCTGCTTCTTCCCTGGAGGTGTTTAAGGCCAGGTTGGATGAGGCCTTGAGCAACCTACTCTAGTGGGAAGTGTCCCTGCCTATGGTGGAGGATTGGAGCTGGATCATCCTTGAGGTCCCTTCCAACTTAGACCATTCTATGATTCTATCTTAAAAAGTTCTGACCAAATCCAGTGGGATTGAAGAACCTAACCAATAATAAATATCAATCTGTGTGCTCAGCAGTTAAATGTGATAAAAAAAACCCTGAATACCTTTTCAAGAGTACTTGAAACAGAATTCTCCCATCTGATGCTTACACCAAGCCTTGGTGGGTCAATGTCCATCATATGCAATTAAATGAAGGAAGATGAATGCTGCCTGTAGAATAACATGGTAGCAAGCTTAAAACAGACCTCCCATTTCTCCATTTCCAACCATTTAATTTCTGAATATTTGAAGGTTGGAGGAAAAAAAATGCCCAGGAGATGATGTATTTAGTTTCATTTTATATGTGTTCCAGTCTATGTTTTAGTTTACACTTGTGATAAATGATGGAAGTAGCAGTTTTTGAAGGGGGCTCTGTCATGCTGCTGATGTGGCAAAATTGCAGAAGGAAAGGGAATCGTAGAATCTTTTCAGTTGGAAAAGCCCTTTAAGATGTTTGAGTTCAGCCACTAACCTAACACCACCATGGCCATTTAAACCATGTCCCAGAGTGGCATGTCTGTATTTTTTGGACACCTCCTTGGGCAGCCTGTTCCAATGCCTGACCACTCCTTCAGTGAATAATGTTTTCCTAATGTCCAATCTAAGGCTCACCTGGTGCAGCTTTACACAGCTTTGAGTATGAGCATCTACTCCAGCAGTAACCTACCACTTGTTACAGGCTGGAGGAAGGACTGTCCCCTTTCTGAGCCTTTGCACACACAGATATGCAGCATATGTAAAATTACCTGCTTAGAGATGCAGAACACATTTTTTAATCACACAACCACATAACATTGTACAAACAGAATACTTTTCTGTGGCTTAATTTAAGAGGAGGTTGCTAAGTTTTTGGTAGGCAAGACATAAAAATAGCAGATTTTTTGAGACAATCAATTATACAGGCACATTAGTGTTTAGGATGACACAGTACCTTGTCAGTGTCCATTTTTTACTCAATCAGCTGCAACTTAGATTTATTTTGAGTGATTAGTGTTGCCACTGAATGTTCATCATCCACTCAGTTAGGAAAGAGACCACACAGAATGTAAAAATCAATGCCAGCTAAGTGAGTAAACCCTGCTGCTGGGAATCTCCTTTCTTCAGAGACATCCAAGGTGTGCACCCTATACTTCTGGCTTTCCTTAGGCCCTGTAAAATGTAGGCACTGCCGTCCCAGTGGTGTACAGGGGTTGCCAGGCATCAGCATGGCCTTTTCAGTGCAAACCCCAAATTATTTTCTCTGAAGCCCAAGACACTGGACATTTGTACAGATTTTTCTCAGTGCAGAGCCATGGTCTAGATGACTAGTTAGGGCTGGGTGATAGGTTAGACTGGATGATCTTGGAGGTCTCTTCCAACCTGGTTGATTCTATGATCTATGCCTGGCTTGCACTATTGGCCAAAACCCAAGGAGATGCTCCTTCAGGTGTGCAATGCTGAGAGATGGTGCAAGAGGCCACTCTTTCCCATCTCTGTCCGTGTCCTTCTTGCTAAGTTGGGGTGTCCATACAGCAAGTAGTAAGCTACCAAGACAACAAGCTTGACATGCACAAAGTTCATGGAGGAAGGTGAAAAAAGCTTCTCTCAAGTTGCATGTAGACAGAACAAGAGAGCAGAAAGCAGACATGCCCCAGGCCACTTGTGGTGGAGCTGTTTTGGAGCTAGAGCAGCAGCAACAGTGCATTGCTCCGTACAGACTAATTAACTTTGGCAGCCAGGTGCTTAATACTTGGTGCACTCAGGGCCTGAGTGAGTTTGTTTAAGTGCATTCTTGCGTACTGCTGATGGACCCAGAAGTATATTTATATATATTGCTTACTGCCTGGAAAGCTACAAATCACATACTGATAACTATGTCACTTCCAGCAAGATTAATGTTCAATTCCTCCTTTTAGACTGGCAATTTGCAAATTGCTAAATTAGATTTTAACATTCAAATATTCCTTTTTAAATGGTTTTAATGTCACATTAGCACCATCCTCATTTTTATCACCTGGTGGTACTGTTTGTGTTGGTATCGACCTTTGAAGCATATGGATAGGATACGCCCATGTTGTGGTGGCAGCATTTTCATAGCGACAAACTTGCACAGACTAATGTCATCTGTTACAGTGAGGTTTGGGGGTTGTTTTGAATTGGATGGAAGGGAAGTAGTCATTTTATACAGGAGAAAATGGGCAGTCCTGTGCTACCCAGCAGGCATTTTGGTTACTTCAGAGTTAGGACCTGAATTTTCTGTAGGCTGTCAGTGATATCTAGAAAGTTAGGACAGAATCAAGCACAGATGCATGATTATAAACATGTGTGATAATTTCTAGTTATCCATGGTAACTCTCTTCCACTCTATTTTCTCCACATCTTGCAGTCTTTAATCTGCCTGTTCTATCCTCTGCCTTGAATTGTGGAAATGAGAATATTTCTGGTTTAGGACAAATTAATCCAATAACACTTAATTAAGAAAAAAATCCTATTAAATGGAAAATGGCTAATTTTAGTGAGCCCTGGTGGAGTGCAGAAAAGTTTCAACTACCTCAGAACAGCATTAGTTGGAAGATGAAAGTGGATGAGTGCAGGGAAGTGGCTACTGCCACAGGGTGCCACCAACTAGCAGAGTAAGGGTGACCACTGAAGAAACGAAGGTCTGCTCATTCCCACTCAAAAGTGAAACACTGGAAGTGTTTCATAATGGAGCTGTGAGTTTCAGTCTGGTTCCTCACTTCCTCACTGAAGCACCAACTTTACAGGCAAACAGCTGCAGCTGGGATATTTTATTTGTCAGACTCATTGTCACTGGCTTACCAGCTATATTCTAGATGGTAAATTGTGACCGTGGGGAGAGGCAGAATGAGAAGGGAGTGATGCAGGCAATTATTTTTACTTCCTCTTCTCTTATGTCTGTGATGCTCCAGATTAGTCATCTCTTTGTAGGTGTGTTGGGAGGCCACTGTATCTGAAGGCAGAGCTGCATCATTTGTTGATTTCTCTGTAACTGTTTTGCAAGATGATCTAGCACTGAAGATTAAGCCAAGCCCTGTTCTGCCCCAGAGCATTTTGCGAGGGGCATTAGCCCTTGACGGTGCCTGCTCATTGCCTCCAGCACCTCCCCTCCTTTGCTGAACCTCAGTTTCCCCTATAGCGTGGTGGTGGGAGGAGATCTACCAGAAGAGCTGCTGTGCAAATGGAGCACTAATGGTTTGTGAATCCAAAGATGGTTAACTGATCTGTGCATTCAATTAAGATGAGTTTCTCAGTTAACAGGCACCCTGGGAAGAAATGTGTTCCTTTCATTCCTGGCATTATGAGCACTTAATGAAGAAGACATATCAGAATTCTGCCTGTGTTGCATGAGATAACCCTAAAATACAGCACAGATTTTTGACTTGCTCATCTAGCAAAAAAAGCCTTGCCAGGTGAGAGGGAGAAATCGATGCTGCAGATAGGCTCACAGGGTTGACTGCAAAATGACATTGCATTCAAAGCTGGATTTTACTTCATACTTGTCTATCACTTTGGTTGTGACTTGCCCATTAAAATTATAATCCAAAATGTGCTTTAACTAATATTTACCACTTTCTTTCTGTAAGACTTACGGTGTGAGCAGAACATTCAAGGAGATGGATATATCTGACTGGAGATGGGGGTTTGGCTGCCTGATGTATATATGTAAGCTAAGCTCCAGCCAGTAAAGTCTTTAGCCAGTAAAGTCTTTACCCAGTATCAGCACAGTTTCAGAAGAAAATGACATTAAGATGAGTTTGTACTGGGCCTATATGACTAATAAGCATATTCAGGAGAAGCAAGGAAAACATAAATATTTCACAGCAGTTTTGCGCTGACATTGCTGACAAATGGGAAGGATGCTTGTGGGGATGATGCTTTGGTTTCTGGACGTCCCTTTGTATTGCAACTTCTGCAAGGAATGGGTGGTATCACTGTGTCTCATTAACTGTTACAGCTAAGCTGAGCCAGCAGCTGACTGTCTCTTAAGTGACCAGCTGCCTGCAGACTTCATGGCTGCTCTCTCCAAAAGTGCAGTTTCAGTCAGGGCTGGAGTTTCTTATGCCCATCTTATGTTTGCAGAGACGGAATACTTGTAAGCAAAAGTAATGAATGATGATACATCAGGGAGAAGAGAAAAGGCAGGAAGGACAGCTTTCACCTGCAGAAAGACATCTTTCGTCTGCAGACATCACCTGTTTGAGGTATTGTTGCCACATAAGATTGCTTACACAAGTGAGCTACCAGGGCATGACACATTCAGAATAACATCATGAACCTGAACCTGCTGTTGCTAGAGCAAATAGCCTGTGTTGAAGGAATCCCTCACCTAAACTTGCCATTTTCACTTCAGTCCAAGTTATTCATGAAGGAGTTGGGCTGTTTTTTTGGCATGAGTGCAGAAATATCTGTAAATGAAGAGGGAGACCTGGAAGCTGTTTGGTGTCTGTGAAAACCAGAGTCCCTCTACTGAGGAAGGCTGCTGAAAGAGGGGAGGAAACTGGGAAGCAGTGACAAAGGCGAGTCAGTTCCAAAGTCTGAAGGGGTGAGGTAGATGGGAAGCCCATTTTTTGGAAGTTGTTTTTGAAAGGCTGTTGCCAGACAAAGAACCGATCTGCATTTGGTAGGTTTAGGTGCTGCTTGTGAGCGTGAGACGTGCGAGTAGTTGAGGACCTTGTGTGTAGTCCTACACACATATAATGGGAAGGAGTACCGAGAAGTGAGCTGCAGCTGCAGTGTACCAATCAATCCTACTTGGCTGCAGACTTTTTAATCCATTTAGGCTGGGGAGGAGAATTAAATCAGATTCCCTTTTTACTTAGACGTTTTCGTGGGCATAATTGGTGCAATCAAGTATAACTTGGGAGCTTTCTTTGCACCTCCTGGTAGGAATAACAAAAGCTGTTGTGCTTCCAGTATGATATTGGTCAGGGTCAGTCACTTCAGAAGGAAGGGAAAAATAAATTGGAATTATTTCTATGAGCCTACTGTAGCTTGGCCTTTGGTAGATGGGTCATGTCATATTACTCCTTGCTTGTTTACTGACCTCCTCAGGAACTCACCTTGGTTAATTAATTAGTTTTGGTTAAATTATGTTCACCTATGGATAATTTTCTTTCTTTTTTTTTTTTTTTTTTACCACTACCCAGTACCCCATTTGATTAAATTAAACCACAGGGAAAAAGGAAAGTCATTGATGTGATTTTATGTCATTTATAAATTGCCTAGAAAAGCAGCTGAGGAGGTGTTTAGTTTGATCCTGAAGTATGGCTAGTCGCTGCATGTTAGGCGAGAGTAATACTGCATCTTTCAAAGGGTTTGAATAAGGTTTCTTTTAACTATTGAGCCTAACTCTAAGATCTCCCCTGCTGTGAGCCATAAGTTGCTTGTAGGCTTGTTCTAGAGAGTAATAAGTATTGTTGTTTAGCAATTGTGTTGTTGAAATTCAGCTCCACTATGTCTGACAGTATTTATCTAAAATACTTTCCCTGGTGCGTGCTCAAGTTCCAGTAAACCGTGTCTTATTGTGCGACCTTTTCATTTTCCAGTGAAAAGGGATCAGCTCGTCAGATAAAAGCTACAAGCTGGAGTACAGGAAAAATGCGTGCTCAGAAAATCTGAGCATGATTGAAAACAAGATGTGTTAAATCAATGCAGTTTATCGCCTGCCTATTCCTGGCAATTGCTGGGCTAAGCTCATTCTGAGCACACACTAGATGATAAAAGTATAGTGTCACAGTGCTCACTGGGGTGTGAGGGCAGGGAAACATGTTTATCAGACAGGCTGGCATGAGGTTGAAATTTTTTTTACCCTTGATAACAGTTATTGTCAATTTTTTTTTTTTCCTCTCCCCCCCTACTTGCCAATTATAGAGGCAGGTAGTAGAACTGCTGCTAAAATCAGAGACTACTAGAGCTCTCAGATTATACATTGCTATTTAAATGTTACAAACTAGTAAGCAGCAGACCCAACTGTTTTAATTTTGAGCAATTTGCTGCATCGTGAAGGAAGGATGCAGCCAAAATGATCTTGTTACTCTCCAGCGAGTAGTCCTGTTGCAGTTTTGTGTAGACAAACCAAAGCTAATGTGTCCAAATAAAGATATTTAGAAACTACTATTTTCTCAAGGGATTGAAGCATAGTTATGGCAAAGGATTAAAGACCTAAATGAAATCTCACAGGAGGTCAATCTCTTCCAAGAACATCACACCTATAATGTTCATTACAGCTAGGCATAATCTCATCTTTATGATTCAGTTCTACTTCTGTTCCTCTCACTTGCAGAGATTTTGGATGTGATCACTGATGTTTTTCCAATTTCCTCACTTGCAGATGCCTTTTTTTTTTAACTCTGACCACAGTGTACTTGCACATCAGAAGTCTACAATTTTGAGAAACAGCCAAATTGAAGCTGTTTTCTGATAGGAATGGCTTTGGCAGCCAGACAGGACATAGAGTTTTTCATTTATGCATCCCCTGGTAATGTTTTGGTTTTAATAATCTGAAAGATGAAGAAATAGCAGTGCTGGAAGAGAAAGAGAGAGGGATTATTCAAAAGAAAATATTTCTACATGCCAATGTTTTACAACAATGGTTTTCCATCTTGTCTACCCCAAAGTAGTTGGTGAAGGGTAACAAAAAGGAAACAGCTTCTTGTATGATACACATAGGACTAGAGGAGTTTGTGCACAGGGTAAAATGTTGAATATGTGCACAGTAAAAAGGTTACATGAGGTGAGATGTTAGCATTTTTCTACACTATGGTACATCTCAGCACGTTTCTGAGCTAAAAGTTTAAAAATAAATGCAATGTCTTTATTTAAAAACTTATTTTAAGTAGACCTAAATATAAATCTTAGAACTAACCTTAGGCACCCACTATTTTGTATCCTGGCTTGTCCACATTTTTGTACTTGTTTGTCTGGTTACACAAGTGTTGATTTGTATAAATGAAAGCCCAATCCATTGAGAACTAGTCATTTTCAGCAGATTTTTTTGCTGCATGGTCATGTACATTACCAGAAGGGGTCTGACAGATAGGAAAAATGTTCATATGTAAATGTTGTTCTTTCCCTTTTTACAATAACTGCCAAAGATGCCTCAGTTAATGTAGGTGACTAGACAAAGTAAGCAATGGGTATTCATTTCCTCCTGCCCCTCTCTCTAGGTATCCCAAGTGAATACTACCAGCTTGTGCTGAAATTGGTATGTTTAAATTCCAGTGCCTAAAACTGGACTCTGTTTCAAACTCTCTTAGAGCCAGTCAGAGGAAGAGGAAGCTGTGAAACTCACAAATTGCTTGACTTTTTTTTGCAAGCAAGATTGCAGGTGGCTAAGAGTGAACATTCAGAGTTACTGTATTTTGAGAAGCAAACACACCATTCTTACTAGGCAGATCTAGTAATTTTGTTCTGTAACTTCCATTAAAAAAGATGGACTCAGGACATGCATTCATTGCATCTTCAGCACCCCCACTGCTTGCAGAGACTGGACTAGATGAGGAGGGAATAACTCCTCTGGTTCTTAGTTGCTGGAGAAAAATTGTTATCAGGAGGAAAATATCACGCTGTCTATCATGTTTCTAATAACACCAATGAGCACGGTGGAGCTGCCTCAAATGCTGGCCTATTGCATCTTTAGCTCAAGTAAAGAGCAGTCACTAGGGAAGCTCAAGAGATGCAGGTGTTAGATTTATCCCTGACTTAGCTCTGAATGTCTCTTATTCCTGGTCATACACAGAGGGTGTCTCTTTTGGGCGTTACAGGGCAATAAGATGTAGAAATTACATTTCAGATATTTTTAGCTGTTTCTATTTCTAATTAAACTATGACTCCATGTTATGGTTTGATTTAAAAAATAGTCATTAGCTACACAAGAGTATCTTTTTCTGGTCTCAGCACTCCCTCGCTAAAGCAAGGAAATTCTGAGTTAGCACCACAAGAGCTTTTCTAGCTCTAGCCCTTGTGTGCAGGCTCTCACTGCCCCGCTCGCTTCTGTTCTCCGTCGCCTGTGGGAATAAACACTCCAGGGAAAGTCAGTGGAAAGGAAACTTTATAAAAAGCAAACCAAATTCACAACAACAACAACAAATAGCTCAAATGCTTGCATGTTTTCGTTTAAGTGTCTTTAATTAGCAAAGGAATAGTCTTCGCAGGGACGTTTGCAATCCAGATATTTTTTTCATTTGATGGTGGGGTTTTGAAGTTTTGTGGGTTGTTTTCTTTGCTGTCTTTGTAGGGAAGGCATAAAGAGGCCACAATATGTAAGAGTTTTTGGGTAGGGTTTGCTTACAGCCGTGCCATGTCAAGATGTGTCTTCGAGGAGACCCCGTAGTAGTCTTCCAGTATCTGAAGAGGGCCTACAGGAAGGCTGGGAAGGGACTATTTACAAGGTCATGTAATGGCAGGACGTGGGTTTAAACTGGCAGAGGGGAGATTTAAACTGGATGTTAGGAAAGGGTTCCTTACAGTGAGGTGGTAAGACACTGGCGCAGGTTGCCCAGGGAGGTTATGGATCAGAGTCACTGAATGTGATCTCCCTGGAGGTGTTCAGGACCAGGTTGGACGAGGCCTTGAGTGACCTGTTCTAGTGGGATGGTTGGAACTAGATGATCTTTGGGGTCCCTTCCAACCTAAATAAAAACCAAAACAAGTAACATCATCCATTCTTGGTATGGCTCTACTGCCTGGAGTTTGATATAAGTATGGTCTGCCTGGCCTTTCCCTATCTTGCAAAGTTAAGGTTTGAGTTGGTTTAGAGTTTTTGAGTTGTATTGTTAGTCAGGGCTTCTAGCAGAGGTACCCACGGCCTGAAGACAGAAACCACGAGCTGTTGGTGAAGGTAAATACTTTGGATCAGCTCTGTGGCAGCATCTTACAGGAGGCAGGAGCTGCTGCTTTCCATCTCCTCACTGAGTCCATGCTTGGAAAGAATGGGGGTCAGAAGCTACAGTCTTTGGCATGCATGTTCTCAGTTGTTACCTCTTGCACCCCATACAGCTATTTCTTAGTACTGTGAAAATATAGACAAAAGTACAGACTAAGAAGGAAGAGGCTTTGTTAGAGAGGTGGCTATCTGAGATTGTAGAGAAAGAGCCAGATGTCCAGGAGAAAGGAAGTCCTTAGCTACTAAATTACTCTAAAGGTGCTGAGATTGCAAGCCTTGCTTTTATTTAAAATCATCTTTTTCTGTGCCTTCAAACATTCTGATCTGTTTAATCTGGTCACAGAGAGACATGTTAGGCCTGACCTTCATTGCTGAGACAGAGCTGCAGCATTTTTGCATTGGTTTCTTCATACTCTTGTAGCTGTGAGGTATTGAGGTAGGTAACTTTGTGTGTCTTGACCAGAGAGTCAACTTCCATATCTGTTTTCCAGATGTTTCTCTTATCAGACAGGAAAAAACAAAATCAAACCAACTGCACTGTATACCCTAAAGCCTCATCTCTTTGACATTACAGTTCAGGACTGGTGTCTAACTATGTTGCAGAGCCAAACTTTAGAAATGGATTTGTGAAAAGACAAAGGTAGACTCTAAAGAACCTTCTTCTGTTTCACAGTGGTAGCCTGGCCTCCTGGACATAACCTGAAGCCATTCACCTCTGCCCTTCTGCAGGTCATTCTTACCTTCTGGAAAATCACCACACTGCCTCAGCAGAGGGACAAGCACTGTGGGACATTACATTCCCAGGTGCAGCCTTTCCCTGGGTGTTTCATTTAAAACAATCTGGACCAGCTCTGTCATTCGGAAGTGGGACAGTCAGGCCTGTGGACCTGAGGTCCATTTGTTTGTAGCCCTTAGGCCTTTTTTTTTTCACTATTTGAATGCTCAGAGTCCCTTTCCTCTCCTTGCAGCCTTTTCCACTGGAAAAGCATGCGGGAAGTTCATAGGTCTAAGTGCTGCTCTCCCATTGGTTTTGGGTCAGACAGAATGAACAAGAAACAAGGGCTGAAAAAGAAAAGGAATAAATGAAACCATGAATGCATGGGAAACAAATTAAGTGGATATGTTTTACATTCTGAAATATTTCCATAATGCTTCTATGTAGTGTGTGTTTATTTTTCTTTGAATAATAATGTTAAAATGTGTCTAATTCAATTACTCTCTGCATTCACTGAATGAGTTTTCCTTGGTGAAGAGTTCTCTTACGCTACCCCAAGCTACGAATTCCATATGATATTTGAACAGGTCCTTTTAATTGCTGATATTAAGTGTCAATCATTCTGCTGTAAGTTGGCAGCGTGGCCAGAGAAACAAATTCCTCTCTCAGATACATCAGACAGTCATTCAGTTAAAGACCAAAGCTTTATTGACACAGTAGGAATTCATTATGTGAAATATATATTAAAAACAACAACAACAAAAAAAAAAGCCCTCCACTGACTAGTAAAAAAGAAATTTAAAAGAGAAAGAGACTTCTAAGGATGGTGAATTATCTACACATAGTTATTATAATTATTGGTGCAGAATTTGAAATTATAGTCGTGGTGGAAACGTTTTTCTCAGAGGCATAAGCAGCATTTCTGTTGAAAAATAAGCTGGACTTTGAAAAGATGGAAATAATGTACACATCTTTATTTCCACAGACATTGAGCATTCTCTTGATTAAAAGCCTTAGATTTTATGAGTCACGACTCTAGACTTGCTGCATAAAGAGCTTCGTGGCTTATTCTGCTAGAGTCTAATTTGAAAGAAAAGTTCTTCCTCAAGGGTTTAAGAAGTAATTCATAAAATGGTAAGAATAATAAATATTGTGCCTTAACTCATACACTGGGATAGATAGAGAGATTTTGTACACCTGGGTGTAATTTTAGTTAATTCACACAAGAGACAGGCTCTGAAAGTTTATTGTTTGGAAGGAGAAAAATGGCTTAAATCTTGTATTTGCAAAAATGATTATATTAGCTTAAATGAAAATGCTGCTCTATTAATGGCTGCAATAAGCTGTGCATTTGGAAAAGTAGTTTAATAAAAAGTTACCTGAAGTTTACTGCAACTTAAAATATGTAAGTGAGGGAAAAGTACTTACTTTGATTTATGTGTCTTTTGGAGGTGTAATTATTGGCTTTTTACTCACCTATGTAAAACAATGTACTTTTGTAAATGGATTTCTGGCCACTTTACTCCTCTTTTTTTTTTTTTCTTTCCTCTCTTTTTTTTTTTTCCCCCCACATAAAAAGTAAGCACTGTCAATCAAAGAATTTTAAGGTTTATTTCCTCTTTAGAAGTGATTGATAGCCTTTTAGATTTACAAGTTGACAAGTTAAAGGGTTCTATTGGTATAATTATCTACTAAATTCACAGTCTTTCAATTTAAATGTCCTTTTAAAACCACAAGATTATCATACCTGTATTTTGAAAAGTGGGCCAGTCAGTTTGGGTTGGTATACAAATTGCTTCCATTAGCCTTGGGACCTATTTGAATTTAGCACAGTTTTTCAAAGTTAGTAGTACTTTCAATACTACTTTCAAAATTTAGGGTAATGGGAATGCATTTTAAGTGCAGTTATGTGTTAGCTTGTTTTTAATGTATGAATGTCAGCAGCACAAATAGAGAGTTTATGTTTCTTATTGATTCTTTTTCCAATTATGGGAAAAAAAAAACCAACAACCCAAATCACTCTGAATTAGAGCATTGAGAAATATGTTGTTATGAATGGACAAATGAAGCATTGGCTATGAAGAGAAAAGGGAAAATATAAGGAGAAGTTGGAGAAGTGACCTTGGACCTACCTATGTAAACCCAGGTTTGCTCAAGTGTGTTGAATGAACATTGGTTCCACGGTTCTGTAGCCAAAAAGCATTTTTTTGTGACTGCTGTGGGAAAGGGGCAACATTGTGTCCAGAGAAGGGTGACAAAGCTCGTGAAAGGCCTGGAACACAAAGCCTGTGAGGAGAGGCTGAGGGAGCTGGGGGTGTGCAGCCTGCAGAAGAGGAAGCTCAGGAGGGACCTCATTGCTGTCTACAACTACCTGAAGGGAGGTTGTAGCCAGGTGGGGTTGGTCTCTTCTCGCAGGCAACCAGCAACAGAACAAGGGGACACAGTCTCAAGTTGTGCTGGGAGAAGCATGGGCTGGATGTTAGGAGGAAGTTCTTGCCAGAGAGAGTGATTGGCATTGGAATGGGCTGCCCAGGGAGGTGGTGGAGTTGCTGTCCCTGGAAGTGTTCAAGAAAAGCCTGGATGAGGCACTTAGTGCCGTGGTCTAGTTGACTGGCTAGGGCTGGGTGCTAGGTTGGACTGGATGATCTTGGAGGTCTCTTCCAACCTGGCTGATTCTATGGTTCTATGATTTTATGGTTCTATGATTGTTTTTCATTATATTATTATTGCTCTCTACAACGACCTGAAGGGAGGTTGTAGCCAGGTGAGGGTTGGCCTCTTTTCCCAGGCAACCAGCAACAGAACAAGAAGACAGAGTCTCAGGCTGCACCAGGGCAGGTTTAGGTTGGATGTTAGGAAGTTCTTCACAGAAAGAGTGATTGGCATTGGAATAGGCTGCCCAGGGAGGTAGAGGAGTCCCGGTCCCTGGAGGTGCTTAAAAGGAGATTGGATGAGGCACTTGGTGCCATGGTTTAGTTAATTACATGGTGTTAGGTGATAGGTTGAACTTGATGATCTTGAAGGTTTTCTCCAACCTGCTTAAGTCTGTGATTCTGTGACTTCAGAAGCAGAAGCCAGGCTTGCATGTATTGGGGAGAGAGGCAAAACCTTTCAGGAATCTCATGTCTGACCTTGTACCTTAGCTGCCCCAAAGGGTGGCCTGAGCACTGGCTCTCCTCCAGTGATTGGAGATCAGAATGTCACTTTTTCGTTGGAGTTTTGCCAGCTACTGACACAGGAGCTGGTGTGGCCTTAACAAGGGAGGTGGGGTCAAGTATTTAAAAGATCTTTTGTTGAGATGTGACTAATTACATCTGACTTGTATTGCAGATGAGCTGAGAATGGAGGGCTGATAGCATCCAATCTGTGGATAGATGTTCAAGCAGCTAAAGATTTCTTTTTTTTTTTAAACTTATTTTACCTAAGATTGAAAGAGTTGAACACTTATAGACTAATGAGTGATATTTGACAATTACAGTTTAGGACCCAATCCTGCAAATTGCTGTGTGCAAGCCTCTCTCCACTACTAAAGTAAAGCTGAAGCTATTTGAAGCAGAAAGTTTTCAGTATCTCTCAGAGGATGCTTGATGCCTTGTGAGATTGGACCATAAAATTAACATTTTTTTTGGTCATTTAGCTCAGAAAATACTCACAGGAAATACTCTGAGGATTTCAAATGTGTTGAATGTGTGGGAAGATATGAGAAAATGACTGCTATCTCTGGGGGGAATTTCAGAACTGGCCTCCATTTATAATATTGCAGAATTTAGTAACTACTTTCCCAAAGGATGTAAAGGGAAAATGGCCATAAACTAGGCTGAATTAGAGAAGAAACACATTTGACAGAAGCACACTAAAATCTTCTAACATATTTGCAAAAGAAATGTAAATTAGAACTGGAAGGGGTTTTTAATCTTCTCTGAGAACAGCTATTTTTGATAATAAAAATAAACCAGCAGTGACTTTAATGTAAATATCAGTGAATTAATTTCTTGTCAAATTTGAAGAAAGTCTAAACTAAATGGGTCCATGACAAGAGGGTATGTGAGGAAGTTCAAAGGTAATGAAACCAGGGGTTTACAAACCCAGGTTTCTCTGGTATTTTCTATGAAGCTACACAACAGAGCAGACAGTATCTGGCCAGGGTGAAAAAGAGACCCAACCATCCAAAAACCAAAAAGGACAAAGGCAGGGGAAAAGCCTTATTCTTGTCCCTTCCATACAATGACCTATATATAAATAAAGTTCAAATTTAGATATTCCTGAAAAAAAACAACCAAAATGCAGGGAAAAAAAAAACCCTGAGAACACCAGAAAGATCTCTGGGACAATGAAGAACTCCTGACAGCAACCCAGAGAGTAAAAGCCTGAAATATTTCTAGTCTGGTATTTCCACAGTGCTGTAACAGTAATTTCAGGGTGTATTCAGCAATTTCCTTCCTGGCATTGGAGAGATGTTGAGATCCTGCTAGACTGTGTGCCTCTCCATCCAGTCCCCAGCAGTCTTTCTGTTTCATTGCTGTTGGGTAGGTCTGGATTCCCTTATGTCATCTTCCTTCTGCCTCGATTTGCCTGATAGGACATATTGAAGGTCCAAAAGGGTATGAAAACGTGACCTTTAGTTGCCAGTAGGACCACCTGCTGCAGAAATGTGGCTTGAAAATAGTAATTTTAATTGAACAAATTCCTTAAACTGGACTGTTTTGTGGAATTGATTATGGAAAACAAATTAATTAAAAACAAGCCAAGGATTAGAAGTGATTTTCATGGTAACAGTGTGGTCTGGCTAAAAATCTTCAGTGTTAGGAGCATGAAAAGAAAATGTTCTCTTCGCTTAAAAGGTATGGACAAATTGTGCCATGTTGTCAGACTGATGGAGTTATATAACTTGCTGTGTGGTAAGCACCACTGAGCAGCATGAGGACTCTTACACAAGCGAGATGGAGATACAGTTTTGTGCTAAATCTCTTTGCAAAAATCAGGTGGCATAATTTTAGCCATGAAATGAAGCTCCTAATAAAACCTTCATAAGGTTTCAAGATATATTTGTAATTTATTATCATAGAACCAACCAGGTTGGAAGAGACCTCCAAGATCATTCAGTCCAACCTAGCACCCAGCCCTATCCAGTCATCTAGACCATGGCACTAAGTGCCTCATCCAGTCTTTGCTTGAACACCTCTAGGGACGGTGACTCCACCACCTCCCTGGGCAGCCCATTCCAATGGCAAATGTCTCTTGTGCAAAAAATATACATATATATTTATATATATTGCTAATTACAAGCTAAAACAGAAGAAGAACTTTCAAGTGACCCAAAAATGAAGAGAGAGAGGGAGAGAAAATCAGATTTCCTTCCCACCAAAACACCAGGCTGAAAAATATAAAAATCCACACTGGAAATGTTATTAAAATACACATTGGATTTTTTTTTTTTCCTAAATTCCATTTAACTAAACCAATTTTCAAACAAATTCCTGTGGAAAATGTCCCCATCTCTTTTGGCACAGGGGAGTCAAGATGCGCTGTTGTTCTGAGGTGCTCGAGAACGCTTGACTGTCGTCCCCATTCGGCAGAGCTCTTAGGACATTTTAAGCACATGTTGAAGTCTCACTAAGGTCTGAGTTTTCAAGTGATCATATGACTGGAAATACAGCTAGAAGGTCATTCAGAGCAGTCCCCTGTAATTATAGGCAATCATACAAAAAACATAATATGCTCAAATTTGCTTTGCTGAAAGCAAATGGGTTTAAGTATGTGCTTACAGATAAGCATGTGCTTAAAGGCTTGGCACAATTGGAGCTTTGATTAATGCAGCGTTTTCATGAAGATTAAAGTGTTCCACCGTTTCTCTCTTCCATTTTATTAAGCAAGGGCTGGGGAAAGATGAACTAAAACATAGGGTTTCTAATTTTTTTTTCTAATTCATTAAGTCTTTGGATCAGTTTGGTGCTGATTTGAGCTTCTGAAGTCAGTGTCAACAAGTGAAAAATTAAGCCTCTGCCAAGATGAAATGCCTGTAGCTCACAACAAAATTATATGTGATCATTGAACATGGAGCATATTAAATGCATAATATAATCTGGAACAAGAGAGAGTCCCGAACACAGTTATTTCTTTTGTCTTCCAATCACAAAGGACCTTCCTTGTAATATAGAAGCAGGAAAAAAAAAAAAAAGTCATGAAACATGGAGTGCAAAGTATTTACCAAATTTTATTGCAGATTCCTGAGAAAATAATTGTCCCCTATTTGGAAAATGTCTGCAACATCCCCAGATTTTCCAGCAACTTTGCTTTAGGAACTCAAGTGGGAAGGTTTTCATTGCTGCTTGAACCAAAACCTCAGAACAATATTTGAACCAAGACTTCATAGTCAGAGTGGATTTCAGTTGAAGGACATTTTGCCATTGTTCCTCCTTGGTCTTGCGGTGCGTTGCCAGTGGTTGCAGTGCAAGGGAGCCTGCTTGCTGTGCCTTTGTCACATCACGATGTTGTTTGTTGTTGTTTCAGCTCTGAACGAACCCACCATTGACTATGGTTTCCAAAGGTTACAGAAGGTTATCCCCCGGCACCCCGGTGACCCCGAACGCTTGCCAAAGGTCAGCATGAAGTTTATTGTTTTATTAAATATGGTAAAGCTGGTTACTGCATGGTTTTGTTCCAAAGTGCAGGACTCTGTAAATGGAATGTGCCTGGTTTGGTACCCAACCCAGATAAGTTGCAACAGAGGCATGGCCAGTAAAAAGCTCATTCAGCAACTTTCATCGCAGGCTGAGGAGACTTCTGTGACATTCTAAGTCACATCTCCTACCTTTCTTAAAGAGCAAGTCTTACCCTGTGTTCTAAAACATTTTTGGTTGATGTTTTGAAATGTAAGCAGCTTGTTCACATGACACTTACTTGTTTTAGGCTCACAGCAGTACTTGCATTAGAATTTTGAGAGTTTCACCATTGTTAAAAACAAGGTACTTGAATGTTCAGGGAATGTGCTTCCACTGCTGCTGCACCTTGTGTTGGTTTAGGATGATAATTAAAGCAATGCTTAAGTGATTTGATATTCATTCCCATCAAAATTAGTGGGGGATTTTTTGTTGATTTCTGTCAAGGAAAAGCTGAAGAGGAAACAGAATACTTCACATATTCTACTATTTATGTTTGGTACTGTGAAAAGGTTGTCTGAGTCTTCATTCTCATCTTTTCTTGCTAACTTGCCATACTGTACTTTCTCTGGTGAGAATTTGCAGTGAGTTTTGTGCTAGACTGGAGAAAAGAGGTGAAGTATTTGAAAACGTGTTGATCTTTGCTACAGGAACTCTGAGAATCAGCATGCATGGGCTGGGGTCACCTTATGTGACCAATTCTTTACCTACTCTGGCATTATGGCTGTTACTGAGTGAATTGAGGAGTCAAATAGGCCAATTGTATGTATGTGAAGAACACTGACTTTGACTTATGGAGAGGAAGATGTGAATGTGCAAACCTGAGACACAGAACAAATTGAGCTTTCATGTCTTAGTCCAGAACTCTCAAATAATGCACACCCCAGTATAGCCCTTGTGACTGGGTGAATCTTGTGACCTTTCTTCCAGAGCTTTCTGAGCTGTCAATAGGTTTGCATTAGGGACTCTTGTGGGCTTTGATTAGTTAATTTCTGAAGTGTTTTAAAGGTGAGGTGGCTTCATGAGCATCATAACTTATCTTGTTTAATTTCTTGACAGAAATATAATTCAGCATGGGATTTTTTGACAGGATTGTTAGGTCTTTTATTGTTTCCTCAGAAAGCTGTAGAGTGTAGTTTTGGGGTCGATGATATGTTGTCCTTCCCTCTTAGCACCAGAGAAACATGCTCTCCTGGAGAGTTACATTTCACATTGGCTCTGTTCACCTCCTACAAGCTGTCCCTTTCTCTGGCTTTTGGACAGATTTGCAGGAGGACACAGCTTTCATAGGTTGTTGAATTTCCCTCCAGAGGTGCAACCTTTTGCAAAGAAAGACAGCATCCTTCTGTAGGGGCTCTTTCATCTGTATTGTGCCTCTGCTGCCAAATGTGCAGATAGAGGAAAAATGTTCCTCAGAAAATAAGAGACCAGCCTTTACTATGCACTGGGAATTTGCAAGGCTCAAATGAAACACTGTGAAATTTCCCTCAACCCAGTGTCCCAGATTGCTAGTAGATGGCTGTAGCTCTCCTGTAAATCAAGAAATTCAAGTAAAACAAGGCCGAGCAATTCCAGTTTGGATTGTGCTGCTGGGGGTTGTAGTGCATCACCAACCTCCATAAGTATTGGGCTCCCTTTCTGCCACCTGTGGCACTGAGGGAGTCCCCAGTAATGCTCTTTATGTTGATATGGGAGTGCAGCCATCAGGCTGAGCACCATCCTCCTCTTTCCCATTTAGACTGAGACTGTTACCACCCCAATCATAGAAACATGATAGAATTATCATAGAATCAACCAGATTGGAAGAGACCTCCAAGATCATCCAGTCCAACCTAGCACCCAGCCCTAGCCAGTCAACCAGACCATGGCACTAAGTGCCTCATCCAGGCTTTTCTTCAACACCTCCAGGGATGGTGCCTCCACCACCTCCCTGGGCAGCCCATTCCAATGCCAATCACTCTCTCTGCCAACAACTTCCTCCTAACATCCAGCCTAGACCTCCCCCAGCACAACTTGAGACTGTGTCCCCTTGCTCTATTGCTGGTTGCCTGGGAGAAGAAACCAACCCCACCTGTCTACAACCTCCCTCCAGGTAGTTGTAGACAGCAATGAGGTCCCCCCTGAGCCTCTTCTTCTCCAGGCTCCAAATATTTAGTGTCATGAGACATAGAAACAGGCAGAAGAAAGCTCCACCATGCTCCCTATCCTAACACCAATATTGTATTTATGGATACAAACATGTATTTATGGATAGGGTATAAGAATGAGAGTTAGCACTGGGTCATATCTCCTCTCATATACCCTCTTAGATTAACATGTTTTTTTCTGACTAGCTTCTTCAAGCTGTTTTTTCAGATGTTGAAGTCAAGGGAAGCTGTAGTTGTGTATGGAGAGGTATGATGTGATGGCCTAAGAAAGAATTACTGCTTAAGGACTGAAAAAAAGGGTGAAGAAAGTAGTACCACTGAGTGAGGTCAGAGGGAAACAGGACAAAGAGGACCTTTTGTTTTTTTGTCTTTGGATAATTCCTTCTGTGGAGGCTTGAAGGTTGGACCTCAAGTTCACGACTCATTAATATGCCATGCACAGAGGCTGAATGCAGCAGGGGTTGGCACATGTCGACTTCTGTGTTTGAGGCACTGATGGTTGAATTCCCAGCATCGTGTGCTGGCTCCAGCATCATAATCAAGGACGCAGTGAGTCTCTGTGCTGGGCGAGCACTGCACAGCACTCTTCCCCATGTCATTAAACCAGGAAGGGCTTTGGCAGTATTCCACTACAGACAATTCTCAGTGGCTACTTAGAAGAGAGTTGGAAGCCATATGGCTTCCACAGTGGAACCGTGGGCAGAGAGGGCAAATGTATGAGAGAAGCAGACAGTGAGACGCACAGAGGAGAGCAGTGCTCAAAGCTTTCAATATCCTTTCCTCCGTTTTCCCCATTGTCTTGCCAGTGCATCATCACTTTCCAGTCATTAAAACACTTGTACCTATGCATTAAATAGATAAAACAAACCACATTTTGGTAACTGCTGTCAGAGTTTCTGGCCATTATTCAATTCAAACATTACTGATGAATTAGAGATCTTCCAAGAAACAGAAACAGTTGTAATTGTTGTGTTCATAAAGGCACGCAGTCCTTCTTGTTGGCCAACAAGAGCATTCTGCAGTGTAACTTAATCCTGCAGACAATTGTTGAGGACTTCAAGTGAGTGTTAGCACATGCTCTGCCCCTCAGAGATGAGGAGCCAGCAGCCGTATCTGTGTCAACAGGCATTTCTAAAGCCACTGGGGCTGTTTGAGAAGTTCTATCTCCACTAATTTAGAACTCTATTTTCAGAAGTGCTGGCTGTTCGTGCTTGGAGTAATTGTAGCTTTTTTAATGCCTCAGCTACCTGCTGTAAGTAGGCAAAGAAAAAAGGCAGATTCTGATTATTTTATTCTGTCTCCCAGTGCTTCAGTAGCCAAATTCCAGTGGAAAACATCCTCCCATAATTAAGAGAACAGAAGCACCTGGGAACTAGGGTCTTTGGTCTGCTAAACTGACAGGTGATAGAAGGAATCATAGGATCAAAAAGGTTGGAAGAGACCTCCAAGATCATCCAGTCCAATCTAGCACCCAGCCCTGTCCAATCAACTGGACCATGGCACTAAGTGCCTCATCCAGGCTTTTCTTGAACACCTCCAGGGATGGTGACTCCACCACCTCCTTGGGCAGCCCATTCCAATGACAAATCACTCTCTTTGGGAAGAACTTCCTCCTGACATGCAGCCTAGACCTTCCCAGGCACAACTTGAGACTCTCCTCCCTTGTTCTGTTGCTGGTTGCCTGGCAGGTGAGACCAAGCCTCACCTGGCTGCAGCCTCCTCTTCTGCAGTTGTAGACAGCAATGAGGTCCCCCCTGAGCCTCCTCTTCTGCAGGCTACACACCCCCAGCTCCCTCAGCCTCTCCTCATAGGACTTGTGTTCACGTGGAGATGTGTTTAAAGTAGAAATCCAGTAAATAGTTTCTGGAGAAAAAAGAGTGGGAGCTGTTGTTGGCTATGGGCTATGGAGCCAGCTACGAGCCAGAGTCCTGTTCCCTTCTTGTACAGAGCAAGCCAGAGAAAGCAGTCAGTGCAGGGCTGTGGCTAGCAGGTGTGTGTACATACACATGCACCAAAAGAAGAGACAAGCAGCACAGAGGTGGTGGGATTAGCACCCAAAGCTTGGAGTGAGATCAAGTACCAGGAGCGTGCTGGGCAGTATAGTCTTTCCTTTCTAATACGGACAGGAGACAGATCAGAGGAAACCAGCTCTCTGGGGAGAAGTGAAAAGAACTACCACGGTGCTAATGTCAAGAAGTTGTGTCGTTGTCCTGTTGGAGCAGTCTGTAAAAAGCCTGTGTTTGGAGCCAGGGAATAACCTGCATGCTTGTGTGCAGTTCCCCTGCCTCGAGAGTTTGCATACGTGCACAAAAGCACATGTGCTGCTGGTTCTTGCATACGTAACTGCAGTGAAGGGCTGCACTAAAGAGCTCAGATCCTAACAGCATACTGAGGCTGCTGAGGTTCATTCATGTCACAGTCCTACACGCCTTGAAATAAATCCCTGGCAGGTAGGCTGTGATTCTGTGATTTTGTTAAAACTCCACAGCTATAGCTGTAAAATAGTTTCAACTATGAGCTAGGTTTGAAACACATCCATCCTTAAATGATTTAATAACAATAATTCCTCTTTATATGCAATTTCCTAGAATTTATTTGCCATTTTCAGCACTCTTACAACCCATCACTTGTATTTAAATGAAGTACAAGACTGCTCACTCTGTGAAGAAAGTAATTGCATTGAGCCTCTCCAGGATCTGTCGTCCTCTCCCTCCCAGTCTGTTGCCTAACTGCTCTCTCTGGGAGACCCCTTATCCCTCCTGAAAGGGACCTTTACTTCTGGTTTCTCTTTATGTAGATAAAAGTGGAGCCTCCCTCTCTTTCTAGCACACAGGGGCCTCCCTGCTGAGCAGAGCACACAGGTAGCCAGGCTCCACCTTCCCTTCATCTCCTTTTCTCTGGTCAGTTATTAGACCCCCCCAAGACATATCCCACCTCCTCACCTAAGATGCTAATAGATGACTGGTGGTTAATAGGAACCAGTGGCTGCAAAAAGCAATTGTCTTTTCCAATAGGAAGTCTTACAGACAGACCTGCTCTTTACTCATCGTGCCATGGGTATTGTTTCTATTGCAAAGAAAGCTTGTCTCTGAATGTGGCCAGGTTGGCTCAGGGGTTAAAATAGCGATAAAGACAAGGTAGCTCAGGTTTGTTGCTTCAGACAGACCCAGAGTGGATCTCCATCTGCCAAGTCACGACACAGTATTTTAACCTGAGTTAGTTTTCAGACAGGAAGGAGGAGCATGTGAAGAGGAGCTACTGAAATTCATCTGTGTAGGGCATGAGGTGTGCTTGGGGGGTTCTACACTGTACTGTAACATTTGCAGGAATATGAGACCACAGTTAAGGTTGGTACTGAACCCTTACTGTTATCTTGTTTTCTGTTTCCTCACCAGTTGGTTGAGGGGCTTGCATGGATTTTCTTTGGGTTTTTTTCAGTTTGGTTTTCAATGTGTCCTGTTGAAAATGTTCAGGAAGAGACTTTCAAAGCTATCCAAAAGATGACCAAGTTGCCTGAGGCTACTATAAAAGTATTACCCTTACAAGGTGGTACACGTCAGGGGTGTGTATGGGGACTTGCAAGAATTCTGAAGTGAGAGAGAGCTGAGACAGAGCCACACTGCCTGCTGAAGGGCAGAGACATACACAAATGGCTGGCAAGAAGCCCTTTCCTTTCTGAAGGTCAACAGTGTGCATACACATTTCAGTGAGTTTTCTTTATAAGTGGGTCAGCATTTACTCAGCAAATGATTAGAGCAGATGGTGTAATTTAGAGTCTATGACAAAACTTTTAACAGATCAGGGCTAACACGATGACAAGGAGCTCTGTGCCATTCTCTGTTCCTCATTTCTGCTTTGCCCTGGGGTAAAAATCATGCCTGGGTTTGGATTTTCTAGTCTGCACATTCCATCTGAGCAACTTGAACCACTTGTTTGAACATCCTGTAAGAGGGATCCCCACATTTCTCTATCCCTCTTGTCTTAAAATACAGCAGTTAGCTGCAGGTGGCGGGAAGGTACCAGAGAGGTAAGCAGGGTCCCTCTGAGGAGCAGATCTGTTGAAGGAAAAAGGCACCGTTTGAAGAAAGTGACAAAGGCTGCATTTGTGTATTTTGCTCCGTGGAGCTGAAAATATCTGGTAAATTGATCCCGTGGGAGTAATAAATACACATTACTTTATCTTGTACTTCATGTCCTATACCCCTGAGCCTTGATAGAACAACACCACTTAATAGACTTAAAAAAAGAGTAATTACAGTCATTGGTTGTGTGATATTTCAGCCCTTCCAGCCCTGCCTGACCTTCTAATTTAGCTCACCGTGTCTAACTAATGCATTTATATTCATCTTTTATGAAGCATGTGTAGTACAAAATTGACTTTGCAGCCTTTAGCAAGCTGTCTTACCAGGTTTAGGGTCTGGGTAGGGCATATACTCTCTAGCATATGTACATTTACAGCAGAACCTTGTATGCATATGGTTCTGATCAGCTATTACTTTTTATACTTTTTGAAAGAAAGTGAAAAAAAATAATATTTATTCCATTTTATCCTCTCCTTCTCTTTTGGAAGCTTTTATTCATTGCAGCATTGTTTACAGCTAAACATGCAGGCAGGAAGATGCAAGCATTTTTAAAATGATTACCACTAATGTTTCTACTTGTCAGGAGTGCTTAAATTTCCCTGCACTTTGTCTAAAAACTTAGCACTTTTACCTTTTAAGAATTACAAATTTATAAGATCTTACCAAGCTGATTTACAAACACAGCTGACAGTTTATGATGAATGATGCTGCAAAATGCACAATATGTTTCTCTGTCATTTCTATGCATGTATATATTAAGAAGAAGATTAAGAGAGAGAAGCCCCTCTCTGAAAGCAACCCTTGAGTTAGAGAGCACATGCACAAATCTCTCTCCTGTGTTTCCTCATAACTTCCTGCTCGCTTCACTCATCCAGTGGAGCACAATTGTTCTCTGTGCATTTTCTCCCACCATATGGTATCCTCATTACCATACACTAAGGGTCCATATGGGGAACTTGTGAAGTGAACTGTATTCATTTTAACTGCCAGATGAGCAGCCTTTTTGCTTTGCAAGCCTAGCTTAAGTCATCTGCTGTCTTTATGTTGTTATGGCAACACAGCACCAATAAAAAATTCTAATCTACTGTAAGTGTCTGGGATCACAGTATTTTAAATGCTTGCTGTAACTGTCCTCTAAGTGAAGCTGCTTGTTCTTTGAGCATGACAAAGGGTTATTGGCAACTCCAGCAGGTGGCAGTAAAGAAATTGTCCTTTTTTTCCCCCTAAACTTTTGTAGGTAAAAAAATAATAATTTTTAAAAATCACCATCTCTCCGACCTTAGAAAGTCACAGAATTACACAACATGGTCAGCCCTCTGCATTTCTGGTGCCGAGGTTGGAAGTACAAGTCATGCTTTTTAAGTCACGACTCAAATGCTTAAGGTAATCATGTATGGGACTGTGGTGGCAGCTCATGCACTTTGGTGACAGATCCAGGCTCAAGTACTATTTTGTCAGGTTTTTGAAGCCTCCATAGCCACACAGATAGTTCACTTTTGCAGCTGTTGTTTAGCTCTTCCAAACTCCTGAATCAAACACAAAGCTAATTAAGAATATCTTATAGTAATGGAAGTAGGCAGCAGCATCCTTAAATATAAATCATTTTCACCTCCGCAGGCCACATGATATGTTGCATCTCTGTCTCTCTGTCTGTATTGAAAGCGAATGTTTGTAGTCTCAGTTCATCAGTTCACATTAGCCTCATGCTGAATATTTAAACACAGAACAATTTGAACACACCATGAAGAGAGACAGTGGCTGCACTTTCACTTGGAACAGCAAGAGCTCATCTAATAATAATTTAGTAAATCAGCCATTTAGTGGCTCAGTTGTACACTGTATTGTGCCAAATAATGTTCAGTTCAACTGTGTGCTGGTGAAATTGAAATTCAGACACCAGGCACATGGCACTTTTTTTGCTCAATGGAGAGATGAAATGGAAAATCACCCTCCCAACAGACTCTGAATGTAGTGATTTATCAGAAATATAGCACAGTGACACTATAAACAGGATTTGGTTGTATGTGGTACAATCTATTCTAATTAGGCTTTTATTATCCTGGTTCCTTCTGCACAGATTATTTGGTAATTTGGGCTTTGCATTTACATCTTCAGTTTCTTTTATGTAAGGGTAGAGAGCAGAGCGTCGCAGTTACTGCGTAGTTACAGTCCTTGAAGGTTCAGTCCTGTGGGAAGTGTGGTGAGACCTTTATTGCCGTATTTTGAGTCCTGGCTCACAGGGAATGCCATGCCCTTAGGAGGAGTGGGGAAACGCAGCTGCTGCCTTTCTTCCCTGTGAAGCACCATGTATCTTCCTTCATAGCATGAAAGCAATATCAGATTCATTTCTTTTTCCTGTTTAATCAGGATTTGTATGGAGTAGTAATAGCTTATATTAGACTAACTAATACAGCTAGAAAAAGCCAGCAAGCTTTTGAGCCCCCAAGCCTTGCTTCCTGAGTGCTGACTGTGCCTTTTTTTTTTTTGCCTGTATCAGTGGGTCTCATAAAAGATATTACCTCACCCCCACAAAACTTGCCTTAGTTGTAACTATAGACCATTGTAACCTCAGTCAAGCAGCTACACTTTAAGACTTTCCCTGATGAAGATGGGGGAGAGAGAATATTTTCCTAGAAAGTGTGTTGTGAAGTTTAATTTATTCCCATTAAAGTGGTGCTTTGAGGTCTTTGAATGCAGGGCATTGCAGAAGTGTGAAGTAATGTCTATAATCTCACCTACAGTTTCCATTTCTAGCCTAGTTTTAGGTGTTATGCAGTGGTTTACACGGTGATGTAAAAGATGATTGCCGTGTATTTCTCACAACACAGTCCAACTGAGTAGCAGAAAAAAATCCTCCTAAGCATCATGATGCCATTTAGCAGAGAGTGCTAGGAGCAATAGGATGCCAGTTGCCATAATTCTTATAAGACATACAGAACTTCACAATCTGTACTCATCTGCTGACACTTGAAAACTCAAGCGTTTTGGTAAAATGAATCAAGCAGTAATGTTTCTTTTATGAGATCTCCTCACGGGAAGGGAAGGTTTGGCACCATTTGGAGATCAGGCTCAGTGATCCATCATGGCAAAGTCAGCTGTCCTGGTGTGCCTCATAGGTCACTCGATCGAACCCGCAGCTCTTACAACTATATCATTGCTTATGGAATGGTAACTGAGGCACCACGCTTAAAAATTACCTGGTCTAATGGGCAGTGAACAATTTGCACTCAATACAATTATAAGCCAAATCATTCATTTCATAACACTTGGACTAATTTATTTGTTGACCTTTTAATATCCATAGCTCTTCAGTAGTATTAACTGCAACTCAGAGAAAATCTCTTGTTCATTTCACTTTCATTGATTTTTTTGTTCCATTGAGGCAATAACAGTTGTTTGAGTACAACCTTTTCTTTCTGTTGTAAAAGTCAATCATGTAACTTATGTTGGTATAACTCAACTGGACCGAAATCTCCTCGAAGTACAATAGCAGACAATCTCATGCCACTTGTATAAACATGGATATGCATTTTGGATTAGTTTTAAGGAATGTTTTGGAGTACATTTGTGACTGTAGGTGACAAATTATATGCTTGCTGAGAGAAGAATGAAAACAAAGCACAGAAGCATTAAAGCAGTGGGTTTTGTTCATATATTGTGAGGGGTATAAGATACAGAGATTCTGGAATCTGTAAAGTTTGTTCTTTGGGATGACCTGAGTGTCTTGACTGATCACACTATATTCATCATTTCATCTTGATGTGGCATCTTATCTCTGGAAGTCGTAACATTTCACAGACTGGAAGTGCTTAACTTTTCCAGGTGGGAACCTCTGACAATCACAATGGGGGTATTTTAATAAATAGGAAAGAAATTATATTAATATTTTGATAGTTTGGATTTTCTTCCCCCCCCCCCCCCAGCTTTAAACTAGTATGAGAGCAAAAGGTTTTGATGATCAAAAAAGTTACTGAAATATTGATGTATTTTGAAACAGCAGTGGTGAGTTCTGAAGCACCTCCATAAGTATGTGTTGGTGTAGTGACAATGGCAATCTTTTCACTCACCACTGAAAAAGGAGCCCTAGATTGTGTAAAATGAGATGCCTGCTTTTACAGGGGTGGAGGTACACAGAGAAAGATATCATCTTACCTGTGTTAAATGTTGGATAAAGTTCTTGAGTACATGATTATTCAACATTCAGACTGGCTGTAAGGAGGAAGTTCTTCACCATGAGAGTGGTGAGAGCCTGGAATGGGTTGCCCAGGGGAGCAGGTTGAGGACCCATCCCCAGAGGTGCTTTAGGCCAGGCTGGATGAGGCTGTGGCCAGCCTGATCTAAGGTAGGGTGTCCCTGCCTATGGCAGGAGGGTTGGAACTAGATGATCCTTGTGGTGGCTTCCAAGCCTGACTGATTCTATGATTCTGTGATTTATACTTGCTTTCAAAATTTCAGCTGATTATTTTCAGGCTAAATGAAAAGTAATGGTATCAGGAACAAAATATCTTTTCTTTCAGAGAAGAAAGTCAAAATTTTTTTTGAGCATATGCCAGGAAGCACTTCATTGAAAGAGTCTTTTCAAGCCAAAGCCTCTTTGTGCAATAAAATACTCTAAGTCCTTTGAACACGTAGTTATAAAATACAGTTGTTACACATTTGGCATTTTATACTTCCCTGGAAATTACCACTTGGTATCTACACCTAATCTGTGTTCTGTCTTCTCATTTCAATTTGGTCTGAAGTGGTCCTTTGTTGTAATGAAAATGCCCCTTACAAGAGACTTATTTTAATTATACTGATGATAAAATGTTAAGTGAAAGTAGTCATTTGTAGGGGTTATGACTGAGCAGTGTTTCTACTATAATACTAAAACTTACCAACATTATCCCAGTCTGTATTTCAATGTTTTTATGCACTCACTCTCCACAGAACATAGTGGAATATTACTGTGGGCCAGAATTTCAATGTGTCTTATTTTTCAGTTCTTTTCCTGCTGTTAAAAGTAACCTGAACTCCAAATTTAACTACTAATTCTTTCTACCCAAAGTAAACAGCCCAGAAATGTGATCATTTCATCTAGGGGGAGGTGTCCTTGTCCATGGAGGGGTGGTTAGAACTAGGTGATCTTCAAGTTCCCTTCCAACCCAAACCATTCTATATGTTTGATTGTTGGGGGTTGGGGAGTTGCTTTTCCCCCTTCATTAAAAGAAAATCTGGGTGGCTTTTTAATTGCATATAGATGAAAAACTTGGTTTTGTGTTTGGTTTGGTTTAATAAGAGTAAATGCATTAATAAAAACCAAGTCTGAAAATGAAACAGGCACAACCTGTAGGTACAGTTTGCACCTTAATTGCTAGACAGCTCTGCCCATTTAACAGAGCAGACATTCTTGCTTTGCAATACCAAACATAATTCTGTATCTCTATAGATTTAAATGCAGTCAAGTGAGTTGTGTCACACAATGCATTCTAGATTTCACCCAGTGGGATAACAATTTAAAAGTGATGCAACTTGACTTGTGTTTGCAAAGTCTTTGTGTATACAAGTGATAAAAAAAATAGATACCAACCTGTTCATTTGCCAAGTAAAATAGTTTCCACTCCTCCAAATGCATCATTTGGTATCTACACTGTGTCACACCCAAACTCACAAGTGGCATTCAATCTTTTTAATTTAATCCCCACTATTCCAGGGAATTTTTCTTATGGGCACTGTAGTAGGATCTGCAGAACAAAGCTTCCAAAGCAGCCTGTGCAGGATCATTGAACAATGGTCTCAGAATTCAGTTCACTTTTCTGAATTCTTTTTAAGCTTACTCAGGTACAGACCCTTCAAATAATTCAAAACATTCTTCTTCCATAAGGGGACTTTGACAATTTTCCAAAAATATATAGGTATAAAATAGTCAGGAGAAGACTTTGAGTCTTCTCTTGAGTTATTACTTTCTTTCTTTCTTTCTTTCTTTCTTTCTCTGTTTTTTTTTTTCTTCTTTGTGACTCTCAGATGCAGCTGCTTTCAAAAAAAAAAATAGGATTGTTAATACTGTGAAGAGCAGAGGAAGAACTATCAGGAAATCTTACGTATGCAAACCCAACCTCCCCCCAAACCTAAAAGCTCATTAATCTCAGTAATGAACATCTGCTTCAAAGTACTGTAGATGCTGGTACAAATAATTTGGGGGACATTTTCAAAAAGGAATGCCTAAGGCACCTATCTGAGATAGCTTTGTACATGTCTCTGAGTATTTTGCTCAGGGTCTGAATGTTGCTGTGGCACACACGCTAAATGTAGAGTGCAAAATACGCTTTTAGGGCATGGTAGCAAGTCTCTGAGGTCAGACAAAGAGGATCTAATGTCATCATTGTTTGTTTGTATGTTCATGAATAAATTGGGAAGTATCTTTTTGTTGTCTGGATGGATGGGAGTAGCATGAGTCACTGTAAACTGGTGGGAAGGAGGAGTTGCTGTAAAGGAAGCTGGTGAAGAATTTGTTTTGTTAGCCACTGAATTGAGTTTATGTGGACTTATCCGTTCATCTAGTTTGTATCTCTTTTATTTTGTCTTCTAATGATTCACTGGATTTGACAAACTGATCTTGGTATGAAAGACGAGACTGCATAGCTAAGGCAAAGTACATGCTGAAGAACTGGGTTTTGCATGTTGGTTAAATACTGCAGCCTTTTGTACTACATGAAGAATGTATTTCCTTTTGTGATCTCACAATGTTTGATACTGAGGCAATCTGTCCTTAGATCCTCACAGTGTGAGCTCACAAGATAACCTATGGGAAATGCTGTGGAAGATACCGGAGAATTACCATAGCATCAATTTCTTAATGACACTGTCAGTGAGTCCCCGAGATGACTGACATCTATCAGATGCCAATTGATCTGTTGTAGGATGTGGGCAGATACAACAGTACAATGTAGCTATATATAGCAGCCCTGTACTGTGTACATGGAGAGTAGATTTGGCTCAGGAGATAAAATTTGACAACTCAAAGGGATTCCTGCAGGGAGCTATAAATGCCTTCAGCTTGTAAATTTGTGGGTCTTGGGCAAAACACACTACAAACATACACAGAAGAATCAAAGTTCTGCAGCTACCTGAGGGATGGGAGTCATGTAATCACCGTAGGATAAAGTCCTTAAGAGAGGGGTGACATAGGCACTGACAGAGTTGAGTTTAATCCTGCACATCTGCTCTCACATACCCACTCTTCTACCTTTGACCTAGAGACCCAACATTAGCAGAGAACTCCAGAACTTTTAGCAACAAACCCATCCAAATTACTTGCCAGATGCTTCAGTTAATGATAGCATGGTGGCAGCATCCAGGCTCTCAAACGTCAGTGTATTCAAAGAGTTATTCCAAAGCAACTGTATTAATGCTAGTTTATTCAATGCTCCTCCTAGATGAAGTACGTATCTGTGCTAGGTACTAATTCTATTGCCAGAAGTAAATGCCCATCATTTATGGAAACGAAGACTAGCAGCATGAGAGGTGTGGATGAAAAAAAGGAGGCTGATACCTCGTAGTATCTAAGTACACCATACTAACAGGAGGATAACAGGGGTAAGGTGGGAGACTCGCAAGGACAGACCTGCATGTGGTCATCATAAATTAGTTCCTTTTTTTTTTGCCAGTAGTATTTCAAATGGAGACCATTCATGCAGGGCGTTTTATTTCCCCCCACTGCTGCGCATTTAGCACCTTTGTGGTTAAGAGGTGTTTTAATCATCGATTCTCACTGCTTATGGCTAGGTGCCTGCTCGCGTTTGCGCTTCAGTGTTTGTTCTTTCTGCCGCCTCATATAGACTTCCTATATTTTATTTATGAGGTTGGCTCATTGCGGAGCAGGTGGTAAGGTCACGCATGACTGTTTTTAGTGCTGTAGATTTAGGCTGTGATTTTCAGTTTGGGTGGAGGCTGATGAGACTACAACGACTTGGAAAAACTAAGGTTCTAGCTCCTGCTGGAGACTTATTTTCTGGAAATTGCTACTGAAATTCAGCGCCAGGGGTTCAGTGCATTTCTATTCTATAGGCAGTGGTAAGCAGAAGCTTTTGTTTTGTTGGGTTTTTTTTACCCCTCAAGCGAGGTATGCTGTCTTTCTCTCTCATTTTCTCTTCCTGTTTTTCTTATATCTATATGGTGTTTACTTCTTCAGTGTGATTCAATTATAATACATGGAAACAACTCAGTTGTTTGTTTGCTAGAGAAGTTTTCACCTTTCCGTGAGTACAAACATCTTGGTGAAATGGCCTTGTTATTTTGCACTTCCCATTAGGCTGGCATAGTTCCCTCAGTTTTACAGTAAATGGAAGATTTTTACATTTTGAATGGCTTTTATGAGTCTTTATAAAACTATAATTGCTGGAAATAATACAATAATACAGTGCTCAGTGTAGATGCGGAGAGATGGGAGATTCTGGATGGGCTGAAATTCTCGTACACCAAGCTAGATGGGTGGTGTACAGCCAGCTCAATGGATGGGATTTTAGATCAATGAATGCCTTATAAATGACACCCTGTCATAATGTTGGTTTTGCCTTTACACTCAAAAAAGTTGCTCACAGGTTTCTCTTTGTCTTTTAAGATACAATGCATGCACAGATGTTTAGGATAAGTTTGGAACTTGGTTCTAACGTGCGTCCTTAACTAGCACATTTATAGTTCCCCTTGCTGAAAAACAAAAGATAAGTTTGAACACAAATTATTGTAGTTTGGACTTGAAATCTCATAACATGACCTTTCCAAGGTGACAAAGGCATCTGGAGTCTTATGTTCAGCATTTTGACTCTGAATAAGAGGTTTTTTCTTGCAAGTAGCCACAAGAGTAGGAAGTTAGAAGGCAGAGCCAGGAGGTCAGACATAAGAGTCAAGGAAGTATGAATGACATCATCATCCCTAAGTACCCTCTGAGAAGATGAATGAGCTCTCTCTTGTATTACAATGCTAAAGAGCATTAGAAGGTGATATGATATCTAGACAACACATAAGATAAATGCCTCAGAGTATGCTAGAACAGCTTCCCCTCACACCCTCCCCAAGTACATAAATCCTTTGGTGGTCTCAATAATACAATATGTGGCTAATGACTATTATGTACTGTGGTCAGCTTTGTCTTGGCAAAATTCATTTAGATTTAACAAGTACCTTGAACATTATCTAATTTAGTTACCTAAGCTGAATAACTCAGTGTAGCTCCAGATACCTTTTATCTGGCTAGATTCACAGCCCTTTTGGGACACAGAGTGGATTTTTTTTTTCTAGTTGCTGAATAGAAAGTAATCAGATGTCAAGAGAAGAAATATGCCATCTTTCTTAAAGCTGGTACACAATGTGTTTATCATGATAAAACTTGACACGAAATCTTTTTGTCATGATAAAACTCGAAATGCAAGTTTTGTGTCCCTAATGAATTTTTTTCTGGAGGGAATGCAAGCCACAAGGGAAACAAGCAAAGCTGCTGTAATGTTGGTTCAGGGAAGTGGATTCAGTCTGAATCTCAGTCTTTGTGCTTCAAAAGCACAATCATTCCAGTATGATTTAAATAGTCTTTCTTACAGTAATTTTGCAACATGCAAAGTTGCAGCACATCTCACTACCTAGCCTCCTCTTTTGCTTATGTAAACACTCCTTAGTGTTTGCAGGAGGAAAATGTTGTTGAAGTATCTACTTGCATTCCCATAACAAGAAGAAGAAGTAAAAATCCCTCAGCAGGAATCAGCTTCAGTTTGGAAAAAAGGTGGATTTGTGGTGTATAGATGCATGGAGGGCAGAGTTCTGATGGAAATCACTGAAGTATTCTTTCCTCTTTTCAATATTTGCTAAGTTGTTATTTTAATAGGAATAATAACATGCTCATTTTAAATAAAATGCAAGACAGAAGACCTTCACTCTAGCTCTAAATGCTGCAAAGTCTTTTCATGAGAAAGCAAAAGCTGTCAGACTTTTAGCATTAATAAAGAGTGGATCTTTCTTGACAAATGCCCCCATAAATTAGATATTACCTTTAGTCAAATTCTGTCTCTCTCAGGAAATATTTCCACTTGCATATTCAGTTGGAAGGACCTTACATGATGCCCACTTACTGCTAGGCTTCTGAGATGAAAGCAAAGAAAAAATTCTGTGAACAAAAGAATATCTGGAAAAACAGACCTTGAGCTTATGCAGAGATTCTTTTCATAGGATGTGAATTTCACTCGCTCTTGGACATGTCTGTCTGCTGCTCTGTCCACCTGTCTGTCTGTTTATCTATCACCGTTGCAGTGGCAATGTGCAGTATCAATTGGATTTTAAAAGATGTAGATCTTTTCTATTAGCTGTCCTCTTTTATAATACCTTTTACAAATTTAATCAATGCTTTTTAATGTACTATATAGTTTAAGTGCAATATACAATAAATATTAGAGCTTCATCTTAAACATGCTCTAGCCTTTAAATTGTTAAAACTGCAGTGCCCTTTCAATCTACTTACATAATGTCATAAAATATACATTTCAAGGTAAATGAAGTCAGCTACTTCAATTTAGTCCCTCAAACTGGTAGTAAATGAGAGGTTAACACTATGGTGCCAAACCCATTATTGAGTAAATTTAGCACCTTGGACAGCTCTGTAAAATCTTTATTGCTTTCCTGACCTGCTCGTCATGTTCTGTCTATGTGTTCAGTGGCTCTCAGCTCTGATTGAAAGGCAATATATTAGATCCCGAACACAAACATGCTCGGGGGCTGCTTCACTGTGAGCGTAATGACATGGAGGTGAGAACAATTTTCTGGTCACCGCAATCCAAGCACCTTGCAAGGTCTGTTGCTCTAACTTATAGAGGACTTTGGGGGCTCCTTTGTATGTGGAGTTGTAACAGTAGCTTCAGTAATTTAAGCAGAGCCACAAAGGGTGTCAGATGCATTGAGAAAAATACCTTGAGCGTGGCTGTGGCAGCAATTTTTTTGTGGTTTTAAAGCTGGTTCATGAATGTAAGAAGTACCCTCAGCTCTGGAACAGAAGATACCACTAATTGACACAGGAGTTTTTGTGTAGCATCTACTTTGTATGATCTGAAAACATCATAAACAAGAGAGGCATTTATTGTGTGAAAATACTGCCAGGGAAAAAATATGAAACTCAGATTTCACAGACTCTTAAAATGTTGGGGGGAAAAAAGAATATAACCATTAGCTAGCTAGAAAAATGGAATGCTACTTGTCAGGCATTTTTTCAATAAATCATCATCACAATTAGTTTATTTGCATTCAATATTGTATGGCATCAAAGAACTTTCAGTGTTTAAGAATTGGATTATATTGGGTATTAAGTTCAGCGGCTGCAAGATTCTGTGCAATTACCTCATATTTTTAGCATGGTCTTCAATCTCCTTTCAGATGCATTCTAAGGTTTTTTAGCTCAGCATTACATAAATAACTATGATTAGTCAGGTAGAGCAGAAATGACTATTGAAACTTTCTCTTTTCTTAGTAATTTGGCATAATGACAGCTTAGGTTAACAACATTCCAAAGCAGTTTGTGAGCTCTCTATCACATTCTAATTCTCTATCAGTGAAATATATAGAGCAAACAATTTTTACTGAAGTGAAATGAATCGTAGTTTGTAAAGTCAAACACCTGTGCAGTAATTTTCCACCTAAAATCGTGGCTTGAAAAAAGATAACATTTTTTTTAGTAGCATCTCTGTTCTTTGCTAGTTTGTGTCTTCCCTATGAGGCAAAAAAAGGGCAACTCAGTGTTCTGATAATTCTGTAGAGCAGAAAGGATTGAATGTACCTGAATGTTGATTTTTAGTCTGTCTGCTAACTGTTGTGGCCAAGCTACATTTAAAAAGCCACAAAACAACAACCACAACAAAAAGAAAGGAAAAGGAAGGGAGAAAGAAAGGAAGGAAGGAAGAAAGAAAGAAAGAAAAACAGAAAGAAGCAAACAAATGAAAAACCAACCAGAAAATGGCTGTAGCAACTTAACTCCTCAAAATCTTTTTCAATTGTAGTGATGTAAAATCCATCAATTATAGACTGCATTTCAGTTCATATGTGGAAAATAATTTAAATGTGTGTTCTGAGAGAGGGGTGTGTGCAACAGAAGGCAAGCTAAATGTTTACTGGGAGTACAAAACTCCTCCATCTCATTTTTGAATTTAGGACATTATATATGTCATAAGTAGTTACTGCAGTATGACAACTATTTTATCTTATATTATAGAGAATTTAAAATTGAAAAAAAAATGCTAATATGCATCTAAAAGCTTGTCATTTGAGGAGTTGTTCAAGGATTTTTGAAGAGGTTATGGTGACAGCAAAATGAATGCAATTATATCTCTATTTTCTGATCAGAGTCTGCAGTATACGAAAATTGAGCATTACTGTTTCTTTTTGGTATAAAATATGGCTATTGTGTAAAATATTTTAAGTTTAAAAGTTTAACTTTGTAGCAAACTGTAAAATCCTTGGTATTGGTACTATTTTTGTAAACTAGCTGCAGAATAATACCATGGTGAGTGGCATTGTGGTAGTGTATTAGAGGAGTGTTTAGCTGGGAATTACAAAAATATGTTTTGCTCAAAGGGCAGGCTCAGCTGGTTGGGGTTTTTTTGGTTATTATTTTTCACCAGGCAATTGGGAATCTGCTAGATGCTTTGAAAGAAAAAGGTGGGGGGGAAACCTCCTGAGTTAATTCTACAGTGCTTCTTTACATTTTTCTATCAGGATTGTTCGGAGAGATCTTTCAAATGCAAGAACTCAGAATATCCTGTTACTACTTGAATGCCAGTTTGAAATACTCCAAGAAATACTGAGCACAAAAAGCAAATGGGAAAATGAAGTGTGGGGGGGAGGGGGGCAGAAATTGCTCCAAATGAAAAAAAATATATCTTGGAGTGTTTTAAATTCTTCCATCCATGCAGGGAGTTTTCCCAGGAAACACTGCACCAGACAGGGCCATTCTCTCATGCCGCATATGTTTTCCTCTTGTGCATCATTTTGTGTACATGGATCCTACCCTGACCCAACATGTGGGGGATACAAACCAACAAAGTTGAAAGGTTGCATTACCAGTAGCATAGCACTGATTGGATCTCTTTTGGCTGTGGCCTGCTGGGTAAGGTCACCATTCCTGCAGTGTGCAATTAAGAATAAAATAAACACATCGAAGGGATTCATAACATGCTCTGAATGACATTGATTGCAGTAATCTAGTAAATGACCTCAGGATTGTACTCTGCAGTAAACCGATGAGTGGTTTATAGTGCAGATGGTAGAGACAATTGAGTGATGTATTTTATTTTGCAGCACCAATGATTCTCACCTTTTGACTTGATTAAGCGTGTGTGTGAATAGGATGAACCAGTGATTTAACACCATGCAGTGGTTGCTGAGGGTTGTTACAATTAAAGTGTACCTGGTGGAAGGAGAAAGAAAAATCAAAATACAAAACACAGTACAACTCATAGAAGAGTATAAAAGGTTCTAATATTTGTTTCCCCCACTCCCCCAAGGAGTTTATTGAACTCAGAGGAATGCATCTGTTTTTATATTGACAGGAAGTAATACTGAAGAGGGCTGCTGATTTAGTAGAAGCACTCTATGGTATGCCACATAATAACCAGGTAAATGCATTCTACTTCAGCAATTCTAAACCATGGCTATTTCTTAGATGTATAGATAAAATCAGGGGCTAAAGGTATATGATACTGCAGTGTGAGACAAGAATAAATATAGAGGGCAATGCCATAGCTGGAATGGGGCTTAGTTTGCTGGTTTTCTCTTTTAAAGGATATGAATTTAGTGCTTGTAAAAGCAACGTGTTATTAACCCTGGAGACGTTTGCCCACTTTCAACAGCTACTATATAATATGGGCAATGATATGTATTATGGCTTGCCACCAGTGGTTTTTCAGTCTTACCTTAAAGATGGCATTAAGCTGGAGCAGATCTAGGCTCCAGCCCCATTCTGCCAGTTGGTTTTGTTATACAGGACATGGACCCAGGGACTGAAACTTCCAGCTCTCTTACCACAGATGTCAGATCAGAAAGGCAGCAGATCTTAGAATCATTACCTGTCAGCCAACTGGTTTAGAGAGAAAAGCGTCTGGGTTTTGACTTTGGACAGGGAAATGTTTCATTTTAGTGTGTAAGAAAAGGTTTGTCAGAGTCACATTGGTAACTCCTATTAATTTTCTCCTTCTTATCCTCTAGGAAATAATCCTGAAAAGAGCAGCAGACATTGCAGAAGCACTCTACAGCGTCCCCCGCAATCACAACCAGCTCCCCACCCTTGCTAACACGTCAGTCCATGCAGGAATGATGGGAGTGAATTCCTTTAGTGGTCAACTAGCTGTCAATGTTTCTGAAGCCTCACAAGCCACCAATCAGGGTCAGGAGAAGACTCATCTTCCTCTTTCTATGAACCTTTTCTGATAAAAGTCAGGGAAGCATGCAGAGCAGTGAAGGAGTGGTGAGAGCTGATGGCTAGGAGCACGACTAAACAGATACCATCCCCACATGCATGCACAACCTCTGAATGGCACAGTACTGGCATGAGACGAAGCTTTCTTTAGGACCATTTACTCAACCTGGGGAAAGCACTTTTGCGTATACCTAAACAGCTTTTCCTTCTGCTCAGAATAACTCATGCAGTTGTGTTTAAATCCCACTACTTTGAAAGGCTCTCTATTGGCTTCAGCATGTACTTTACATTAAGTGCTTGCTTATATATTTTCCTGAGTATGGATGATCTCTCAGTCTGGACTTAGACGATTCATTTCTTTGTAACACAAAAGTAGCCTTTGAACATTTGTCTGTTCAGTTGGGTTTTGCAAGAGGGATAATGCTGGCTCTTTTTTATTGTTTTGTTTTAATTTGAGATTTTCCTAAGCTTTGAAACAAGCAAAACTAGAAATAGTTACAAAGGCATTTTTCAGAGCTGCTCTGATTTGTAAAATAAAGTGGATTTCACCTTGCATCAAACCAACACGAGAAAATAAAAAGGGAGGAATGGTTTTGTAAAACCCTTTTGCATTTCCCCCTCTCCTTTGCTGAGCTCTATATATTATCCAACTTCACAAAAAAAAAAAAAAAAAGACTTTAATGAGAAAGTATCACAATGAGGCTATTTTCCAGAAACACAGGCAAAATTATTTTTCATTACACTAAAAAAAAATATTTTTAGATGTATTTTACTGTGCAGTTGAGAGAGAATTTGGCATTTTTTCCTTCTAAGAGTGCAGATGCATTTTGTATTTCTGTGCTCCCAGATAGAAACAAATCTTCCCTTTTGGATATTTAGATATGAGTTCCCCTAAACATAATTTCAAGAATTAGGTAGATATTCAAATTCTGACCTGGTGCCAGATTTTATAGCCATTTTCTATGAATGTAATGATCAGACCTGGATAAAAAAAAACGAAGGGTATCCCAACTGCTATGAGAAATACACCCTTCATTTTCTGAAGTGTGCAGTGACCATATAATTTGAGATGGTTAAATGAGAGTGACATCAGAAGAGCAGTACAAAACCCACATGATTTTAACATACCTCAAGTCAGTATGTATGCCTCACTTTGAAAATGTAGGTCATGTTTACTCCATTTTCTACAAACAGCCCTTTTAGAGAGTGCTCCTATAACACTCAATGGCAATCTTTGCTTGAGGGCATGGGTTTCCTGAGGAGCTGTGTAGCCTCCCTCCTCCAACTTCGTGCTCCCTTCAGTTATGACCTAGGCAATGAGAGTTCACAACTTGTGTTACTTGGAGGTTGTGGTGGTCAGTGCTGTCCCTTCCTGTGCACACCATGGCTGGACTAGGCTGCTGGCATGGTAGCTCAGAGTTCATTGTTTGTAGCTGTTTGTGTAAGAGTCTGTTCCTGGGCTAATACCAATTCCTAAATGTGTTGCCTCCTCACAAAAGGTTTTACGCGCAACTCGAGCAGCGTGTCACCTCACGGCTATGTGCCAAGCACCACCCCTCAGCAGACAAGCTATAACTCTGTCACAACAAGCATGAATGGCTATGGGAACGCTGGAATGTCAAATTTGGGCGGTTCTCCGACCTTCCTGAATGGATCTGCTGCCAATTCTCCCTATGCCAGTGAGTATTATGTGGCTTTTCCCTGTTTTGCACCTTTTCAGGAGAAGGAGGTGGTGATTTTCTGTGATACTCAATATTTAGTTTCTATTTTGAGCACTTGAAACACAGGTTTGCTCTTTTCTCTCCAAGACATTGGCCTTTGAGGCACTTTGAAGATGTCAGTGTTGCCAGCAGTGACCTTCTCTGTTTCATTATTATGATTATTGTTGTTATTATTATAGGAGCTTAAAAAGGATAATGTTTCTCATGACTTGCACTTGGGCTGGTGTTTTCATAACTTACCTTATATATCTGTCCATGAGAAACGCTGTCCTCAGCATCGCTAGAGAAGGATGCCATAACTGACTTTGCGATTGTTGGAGTGGATAACAGGTGGTGGACAGTACATTTCTGTTGTTGTTGTTGCAGTGGGTCTAAAAGGAAGCTAAGGATATTTCCTGCAGGAAAAAGAATATTCTTTTTCCAGCTGTAAGATAGGACTCAACGTGGCATAAAGGAATCCACTGACATCTGTAGAAAGCTGCTAGCAGAATCGGGCCAGAAGGACTTATCACATAAATGGGTTTATTGGCTGAGACCCTAACATGGACAGGACAAACAGACAACTTAAAAACCAAGGTTTATGCAACAAATCTGGTGTTTAGAGGTGCAACCGCAGTTATTTTGAATCACATTGCTAGAGTTCAGAATTAAGGAGGAGATAGAAACTGTGATTTAAAAAATTACCTCCAAGGATTCAGAATAACATGTTTACCCACATAACTAGTACCTATAAACTGGGAACTGCTAACCAGTTATTATTTTTTTGTACTCTAATAATAATGTAACATGCAGTGTTACAAAGTACCTCGCTTATTAAGTCGAATTTGCTGTCATAGAATCCGTGCGCTCTGAATTCATAATGTAACATGATTGATGAGACATCTCTCTTTTTGAAGCAGATGCCAGTAATGCATTTAAAATACTCCAGCAGTGTGTTATTTCATATTTATGAACAGTCCTCTTTAGAATGGCACTTCACTTCCCAGCCCTGATTCTCTATTCTGGTTATATTTTGGGAGATTTTCTTGGTAGATCTGTCATTCTGCTAATGCCTAATCCATGGAATCAGAAAATGCTTCAATCATGACCTGAAAATTAAAAGGTGGCATTCTTAATTAAATCAATAAACTAATTGCTGTATAGTAGCAATTCAATTTAGGTGCTTTGATTGCTCTCCCTTAGCAAGTACTTCCAGACATAGAGTGACTTCAGACTAAGATTGTATCTGTCACACTGTGAAACTTTGAACATTTAATTTCCATTAATTGATTTCCTCAGTGTTAACAAATATGATATCAGATTCTCAAATATGAACTTTAATAGGGTGATTTTTATCTACCTAAATGCAAGTAATAACAATTCAAAGCCCAGATGATAGGAAATTTACTCTATAATATGTAATTATTCATAGCTCCCTCATGTATATAAGCAGTTTCTAAACAGGATGAGGAATGAAAGCATGAGATTTTACTATTGGATCTGCCCTTATTCTTTTTCTGTGGGAAAAAGGGGGAAATGGCAATTCTGCCTGAATATAAAAGTAGTTGGCATAATTTTCATAAAAATAAATTCACTTAAAACCTCAGTGGTAAATACATGACCCAAAGATATTTATCCCACTATACAGTACAATAATGGTTTAAGTATATATATAGAGATATAAATCAACCTCCTGTATAGCAGGTTTGCATCTTGGATGGTCCATTTAAAAAAACAGGAAAGAAAGGGTAGCCTTATGTCTACAGCTGTTTAGAAACCCTGAATATTCTCATTTCATTCAGTCTTGTAGTTAAAGACAGACTTTAATTTGGTTGGCTTCATTGCTTGGCTGTTCCAGCTGAGATTTCAGTCGATGTCTCTGAATGACAGTGTTGTATTGACTATATTCAGGTGGTGGTCGCAGATCCTCTGGGAGAACTTTTTTGTCTTGACCATTCTAAAGCAGACTTTCGTTTTCAAGATTCTCCATCTTGAGTGAGATATGAATGGCCAACTCCATTCCAGTGCATAAATCATTTGATTTATGAATATGTAAGAAATAGGACTGTTTTTCATATAGCTGAGAATTCCTGGGAAATCCTTACAGCACAAACGTTCCCAAAGCTGATGGATGCAAGGAAGATGGAGACTGCCTTGTTATAACATGGAGAGCATCTGTGGCCATTGTGAGAAAGGTTTAGTAGCTTCTCTCCTTGGGATATAAAAGAAAGTGTGATTTCTGTCAGCAATCCACACGCTGTTCTGTGCAACAGGCACTGAAAACACCAGTGCCAGGAGAGCAAAGGAGAGAAAAACTGCCAGAGCAGTCATCTCACTGCTTCATGATGGACACCCTCTCTATATATGCATGTATGTGTATATATACATTCCCAGCTCTTGGAATAAATCCTTTTAAACCCCACTTCTTGCAGGGTTTGAGAGAGGAAAGAAACTAAACTGTTATTGTGGAGTTTTGACAAGCAGGTTGGCTGGGTCTTTGCTAAGACCTTCCCTACCTTGTGCAAGTTTGCTTGAAACCCCATAGATCTTTTTTTGGACATATCTTGCTGTATAGAAAAGGATGGCCTGAAATTCTGGATTTGGAGGCCTGCTAAAAAATCAAGGATTCACAAGTTAAAAATCCCAGATCTAGATTTGTACCTTAATCTCTTTGTCTGTCAGTTTTGTAACTCCTGAGTTACCTGCAGAGTCTGGAATCCCACCTTGTTCATCTGCACAACAACTTGACAAATTCAGACCAGAGCTGTGACTGATGCCAATTCCTAGAAAAGTTTGAAACAGGATGGCAGGATGGGGTTGTTGTAAGAATGAAGAATTGCTGTGGTAGAGAAGTGAGTGTTCAAGAGCTCCTACAATTACTGCTCCTGAGCATTGCAAAACAAAACAAAGCAACAAGTGAGTTTCTTTGTGAACGACCAGAAATTAACTGCAGTGAAGACTTTAGCCATTTGTAACCAGACCCAGTGCATCCAAGATGCAGAATTCTCTTGTTTCTGCAGCCTGCTGATTGTCTATGACTAAGGAATACCTTCTGGGGTGTCTTTTTCCCTCTAGTTGTGCCATCGAGTCCGACAATGGCCTCCTCCACTAGCCTCCCCTCAAACTGTAGCAGTTCCTCTGGGATTTTCTCCTTCTCACCAGCCAACATGGTCTCAGCAGTGAAACAGAAGAGTGCTTTTGCGCCTGTCGTGAGACCACAAACTTCTCCTCCTCCCACCTGCACCAGCACCAATGGCAATAGCCTGCAAGGTAGGTGAAACCAAATCTGGAGCATAGATGGCAGCTCTCAAAACTGTGAGTTTCCAGTGCCTCGTGAGGCTTTAAGCGACACTGAGTTGTCAAAGGAGATAGAAGACAATGAGGAATCTCTGGTGGTCTCTGTCCTAAAGTTTCCTTCTGTAAAGAGTAATTGGACTTCACCACCAGACTGTGAAAGAGTTTAGCAACCATCCTGTCTCTAACTCGACTAATACTGCTGAATTGACAGGCTGTGTCTTTTAAAGCACAGACCTACTGTTATGATAAAACCAAGTAATATTTCAGCTTACTAATACCATCCTTTTTTTTTCTTTCCTCTCTTATTCCCTGTTGTCGTCCTTTATCAGACCAGTCTTTTGTGGACTCTAGCAAGTACTCCACTGCAGGGTCTCTCCAGGGGCTGGCCTTCTCCTGAAGTACGTCACTCAATCTTCCCTTCCTTTTTTTCCTTTGTCATAGTACACTTGTGCAGAAATCCTACTGAGAGCAAATAGGTGGTTACAGAGCTTGGCACAAGCCTTTGCCTACTGAGAGCAAATAGGTGGTTACAGAGCTTGGCACAAGCCTTTGCCTTTCATAAACAGAAGACACATTCCAAACCAACAGCAGCGCTTCCCAGTTTAACTCGTACCAGGACAAACGTTAGTTTCCACTGATTAATGTACTTCCATGCCAATTAATTCCATAAATGATGCAGGGCCTTTTTGAAAAGCCTCTTCAACTGTTGGTATCAAGGGGCTGCTCCTTTTCTGCATCCTTTCTCCTCTCATTATGAAGTATCCCAGTGTTAGCACTTAAATAGGTTTTGAAGCGTTGATGCAAGCTGAGGGACTGACAGACAGAAGCTTTGTGAAGCTGAGGACTCCACAAAGACCAGCACTGCCCATTTCATTGTTTGGTTCAGCCTGTTTTACAACTCTGTGCCTAAACCTTCCTGTGTAATTACCTCACTACACGTTAGTACCCTGAGAGAAATGTTTTCATGCTCACTTAGACCAAGGAGTTTCCCTAAGCAGATGCAGCCAATACAGCCAAAGGTGGAAAACATTTTGTGGTATGCTGTATGCGTCGTGCTTCCCCCAGACCTGAGGTCTGTTTTCCTTTCCATGTGCCTGTGCAAATTATCCAAAGGGCATAAAATCCATCTTTTTAAAAGCTATATTTGGCAGGAGCTGTGCAGAGCAGAGGGAGGATAGTTCTGCAGGCTCTGCATGTCACTCTATGGCCGGTGGGAAGAGAAGCGCGGGGCTAGCAGGTGTAATGCTGAGAGCAACAGTTACTGCCAAAAAAAAATCTATATGCAGACAGAGTGGAAGGAATTCATTCATAAAAGCTAGGACCTCTTGTGACTGAAGGGAAGCATTGTCCTCAGTGCATTTTACCCTGGTGAGCTGGAAGGAGGAATCCATGCAGTTGTACACACATGCACTGAGGAATTGTCAAGTTACCAGGGATGTATAAGCAGAACTGGGGTACCTTCAGCCAGGGCTTTGTTACAAACACAGGTTGTGTCAGGAATAAACTACAGCAAAATGTTCAGCTGGGCTGTAGTGTTTGCATGTTTTAGCAGGCAACAGCTAAAATGTTTCAACTTCAAGTTAAATAAATACACTTTAAAAACAGAGTTAACAATTGACTGCTAGAGGCCTCTGAACAGGCTAATGTGTTGGTTTGGATTTTTTTCTGCTTTACTTTGTCCCACCTTGCTGTTATGGGTAGAGAGAAAAAGCAAGTACCAGGAGAAAGCTCTGTCAGGCACTGTTTTTCCTTTCACAAGACATGGAATTCTCAGATACATGCTCAGTTATGAAAAGCAATTATGGAATGAGCTGAGAGCACTGGACTCAATTGGGGCTTACTGATTGCCTCCTCGTTATGTCACGTCCAGACCTGCAATGCCCAGAAACCACAGACGTCTTCTGAGTGTTTCCCCTAATTTTTATTTAGCAATTCAGTTTTCATAATAGGAATAAGACACCAAGAGAAGGTTCATTTCTAGGTCATCCCTGAACTTCTTGGTGAGTTAAAGACACACAGCCTGTATTCCTGTGCCTTCTGACGCCACCTGAGGCTGGTAATAATCACTCAGAAATGCACTGCGTGTTGTGTCTTATTGCTTAAATAAACAACCACGTATAAGGAGGCTGTCTTATCTCTCTTGGGCTTCTGGATACATCAGAAAGCAATCAAGATTTCCTTATGTAGCTTAGATATCAGCAGACCTCACTAAAACAACAGCTAGGCTTATCTGTTGTTCTCTTTGCCATGCAATTTTGTAAAACTCCAAATACATTATTTCTGCAATTTGCTGGCAGAAAATACAAATTAGTATATGACAGAAGAAATAATGCCCATTGATAGGAGTGTTCCTGCTCTCTGCTTTCCCTTTTTAGAGGCGGTGTGATCTCATACTTACACTGTTTACCACTGATACCTCTGTTTTCAGGATCAATAACATGCTACAGCTGAGAAAATTTGCATGACTATATGTAGCACTTACGGCATGAAAGTAAAGTGATACAAATGAAGACTTGGAAAGAATGGAAATATCAAAGCTTTTAGGCAGAAAAGATATCATTTGCCTTGTAATTTAATTCAGAATTTCAGAGCTCTTCAAAGGCAATAATGCTTTGAAAAAAAAAGAGCTAAGATCTACATCTGTACCATTTGTTTCCAATGGCAAAAGGTGCATGTCTCGTATGTAATGTCTAAGGGAAATGTCTGTGGAGGAGCTGCTATTATGTCACCCTTGCTTAAGTGCTCACTCAAGGTAGACAGCTGTTCTGTCCCAAGAAAGAGACAATTCTTGACCACTTTTTGGTGAAGTTGCTTTGGTTTTGATGAATCTTTTAGCTTGAGAATTTTCTGTTTGAATGAGATGTTGGCATTTGCTGAAGTACAGGTAATTTTCCTAGAGCAAAACAACATCTTGTTTTAAGGTTTCACTGCATCTACAATTTAGAAAGGGTTGCAAAGGACACAAAAGGTTGAAGTAGTATGCACAGAGGATTAATTATCCATCTGACTCTGCTCAGTTGCACTCATCACATGCAGGAAGACTCTACTCATTCCCATCTGCTCAAATCCTTACTTACCCAAGCAGTAAAGAAGGGAGCACTGTGGTCTTTGTGCTGTAACATACTGAAGTCCAGACACTGCAGTCTGTGTTCTACTTAAAGAGCTGCTGTCCATACGCCTCCAAGTGCTTTCCTAATAGGGATAAAAATTGTTATCCTCAGGTAAGAAACAGAAACAAATCAAATTTCTCGATGTGATACAATGAGCTAGAATGAGAACTGCAACAAAACCTATGTCTTAGGTCCATGCCCATGTGAATCTTTCATGTACCCAGCAAGAGAAAATCACACTTGCAGCCCTAACTGCAAGTGGCTGCCTTGTCAGGCTGCCACAATGGGATCACAGTCTGGCTGACTGTCCCCATCACTGCCAATAGCTATTTTATAGACACCACAGGTCAGGGTCCATACCCTGGTCCACGTGTAAGGATGGCAAGGGCAGAGGAAGGAACAACCACAACAGCGAGATCATTGCTTGGCTTGAGTTTGCTTCATTTTCAGCCACATGTACCAAGAGGGCAGCCCTGTTGTGAGGATCCAGTACTTGGTATTTCAGAGACTGCTAAAACAAAACCCTTAGAGGATTTTCTAACTTTTTAAAACAAGGCTGCTTTTGATTAAATTGGCAAAGATTCTAAAAGTAAAGGCAATGTGAAATTCATCCTATGATTTGATGTGAGACAGCACAGCTATGGAGATAATAAACAACTGCATCCTCAAATTATCTTCATGCTAGAGCCAAAAAAGCCCATAATAGGAAATAGCTCAGAGCGCATATCTAAGACACAGTGCTCACAGTCCTCTATGCTACTCACTTGAGTGTCTTCCTGTGGGAGTTTAAGCAACTTAACTCACCTCTCTATCCTTTTTATCCTCATTCTCAGCTCCTTGAAGAGTCCTTATGTGGAGTGCAAACAATCAGTACAGGGATTCCACATAAACCCATTGCTGAATGATAGATCCCAAGCATTGAAATGCTGCTGTGCATTTGCAACACGTCACCTCTGAGGACGGCCGGTTGCAAATGTGTGGATGTGTTTTGCATTCTCTCCTTCTCCTTTCACTTTATTTCATTTAATCAGGACAGTTTACTCGAGCTGTTCTCCCTTTGCTGATTAGACTTGTAATTCTTGCACATATGGTGGTGTTTGTGGAGAAAACATTTTCCTCCTCTCCCCCTCCAACCCCAAATCTGTGAGTCTTTTACTTTGGCTCTGTTCTTATCAAATAATTGCAGCTGTAATTAAAGCACAATGAATCAGCACCAGTCACGGGGTTGAGTTCTTCCTTAAGAAATTACATGCCCAGATGTCTGAGATGGCAGGCAGATCTAGCATTTAAATAGTGTGCCCATGAAGTGCTGCCAACCTGAAGATGAATCTGTTTTCTACCTTTTGGCAAATACTATCCAGCTGGTATTTTGAAGATGCATGGTTGTTACAGTTTCCATCATAAACTTGCATGACTCCCTCCTGTAATGATGTGCTGGCTCACAGTACATTACATGGACACTTGGTATGCCTGATCTGTGTCCCAGGTAAATCATAGAATCATAGAATGGTTTAGGTTGGAAGGGACCTCAAAGATCTTCCAGTTCCAACCTGCCGCCATAGGCAGGGACACCTCCCACTAGAACAGGTCATTCCAAGGCCTGATCCAACCTGGAGCCTTGAACACCTCCAGGGAGGGAGCATCCACAATCTCCCTGGGCAACCTGTGCCAGTGTCTCACCACTCTCACTATAAAGAACTTCTTCCTAACATTCAGTTTAAATCTTCTCTGTTCCAGTTCAGACCCATTATTCCTCATCCTGTCATTACAAGACCTTGTCAGTAGTCCCTCCCCAGACCTCCTGTAAGCCCCCTTCAGATACTGGAAGGCTACTACAAGGTCTCCTCCAAGCCTTCTCTTCTTCAGACTGAAGAGCCCTAACTCTTGTAGCCTGTCCTCATAGGAGAGGTGCCCTCTGATCATCAAAGAGAGGGGAGACCAAGCTGGAGTTCAAGTAGAGTTTTCTCCTGTACCTGCTGACTTTCAATTGGATTTCAGAGTTTGTCTTTTTCTGAGCACTTGGAAATATATGCATAAGTCCCAGGGTTTCTCCTACACTGAACATGTAGGAGAAAACTGTAGTAGGTGAATAGAGCACTGGTCCTGTGCTTAGTGCAAAGAACACCCTGCCAGGTTTCTAACACTGGTGGCCTGTGAGACTCCAGCCATTATCTCTTGTGTGGAGCAACTATCTGCCACGCTTTAAAAAGAGTACTAGAATGTGTGGCAATGGCTGGCTGAGGTTCCAGCCTGCTGAGCAGTTTGAGATTTCTGAAACTAAACCAAAAGAAAATTAAGTTGGGGCTGATTCTGCCATCAGGGGAGCTGCACTTTTCCTGAAGAGAATCACTGATTTCAGCAGTCACTTGAGTTGGGGCTGATTCTGCCATCAGGGCAGCTGCACTTTTCCTGAAGAGAATCACTGATTCCAGCAGTCACTCGAGTTGGGGCTGATTCTGCTGTCAGGGGAGCTGCACTTTTCCTGAAGAGAATCACTGATTTCAGCAGTCACTTGCAAACAAAACCACTTTCTGATCTGAATGAGGCTTCCTTTGATTACCGTGTACATAGTTGTCTCTGCTGGATGGTACTTAGATACAAATTCAGCTCCCAGTACAGCCGAGTGTGTTGCTAATAAATGTTTAAAAGCTCTGAGGATCTTAAAAGTTGTTTGATAATCCACAAAAGTAACTTCCCCCTTCCCCCTTTCTCTCTCTCTCCCTTCCCTTCTCCCTTTTCCTCCCAACAGCTATATCTGGCATGATTGTTCCCCCCATGTGAAAGAATTGCCTTGAAGAATTTTATTAATGAAGAGGTTGAATTCTGCTTCAGAGAGAATCTGATCCAAGTCCCAGAGTGGAACTTTTTACTCAGGCCTTTTTAAAAAGAAAAAAAAAAAAAAGAAAAAAAAAAAAGAAGAAGAATCTTACAATAACTGAGGATTTTTAAAGAAAACAAAAAATCACCATCCTTGCAAATACTGAAATTAGCAATCTACAATTGCAAGGTGTTGATTCGTGTTGTCCATCCCAAATACCTGGGAGATATATTTATTGTATGTTGATAGAAAATTCACCTTTTCTTTTTTTTTTGGGGGGGGGAGAGGGGGGTTGGGGAATTGCTTTTATTTCTTTCTGGGTTCTTTGGGGTGTTTTTTGTTTGGGTTGGGTTGTTTTGGTGGTTTGTTGTTTTTTTTTTGGTGGGTTTTTAAGGCTTGATTTAACTCAACACCATTTGTCTTTTTTCTAAGTCATCCAATGACAGAAGGGACACTAGAGATGGAACTCCACATTTTTAATTTATGATTTTCTTTCTTTTTTTTTCTTTTTTTTTCCCTTTTCTTTTTGTTTTTAAAGCTGTGTAAAGAAAAATGAAATGGTGTCATTTACATACAAGTCTGTATGGGACAGAATAGAAGTGCCAGTTAGTTTTTGGTAGAAGAATTATGGCCATTTAATTAAGGGTCGGCTCATATAAGTTGCTTATCCAGTGGAGGCTTGCTAATATGGTGCATTTTTAATGCTCTAAATAGATACCACTCCCTAGAAAACTGATGTTTTTTTTGGGGTGGTGAAGGGTGAGATTAGTAACCTCTGCCTTGAATATCAGGCTAAATAGTTGTGTAAATAATGCAACAGAAAAATGCTGGTGGAAAGAGAAGGTAAGGATGCAAATAAAACATGTTTCCTCTTCAACAGTGCCTCTGGACACGCTGGTAAACTGCACAGTTAGATGAGCATGGCTCTCTTTAGCTTAAATATCAAACTCTTTCCAAATGAGTGGCCTTCTCCAAGTTTAGTGTCACCTGAGCTGTGAAGGAAATGCCATTTGGGTTTTGCACAGCCCTCTAACAGCACAGACAGTGGCCCTCACTCGTGGGGTGTTGGCAGTGCAACCCCTCTCCCCTCCACCTATTTGTTTCCATGGGGCAGACCGAGAACAGGCTGGTCTGTGGTCCTGCATCCTCACTATAGAAAAGCACACAGGGTTTTTGTCAGCCTCCCACTAGGACTGCTGCTGTATCAGCCGACCCTCTCACTTTGTATCATAATATATTAAGCAACAGGTAACTGCTTTGGAATAGTAAATGGAACCATGAGGTTGGGGGAGTGTGTGTGTGGGGGGAGGGGACTGTTAGGAAGGTCTCAAATCAAAACCCATAGCTTCTGTTTTACAAAGGTTTTGCTATCATTATCTGGGAAGTGTTCTTAAAAAAACCCTATTAGTCAAAGAGGCTGCAAAGCTCTGAAGATGCATTACCTGATATTTTTTTTTTCCTTTGCTGTTGTGTTTTGTATGTAGTTATAAATACTGTAGATTTTTTTGTGATTTTTTTTGCCAAAGTTGTTTGTTCTATTTATATACATTTTAATGTCTTAAGACAGTTTTTCAATATCACAATGGGAAAAAAAAAAACAACAACAAAAAAAAAAGAAAGAAAAAAAAAGTTTTACTGCATATTTTGCAAAACAAAAAAAAGAGCTCACTACCTTTAGCTTGCACAGACTTTGCAGAATTAATTAAAGAGAGAAAAAAAACAAAAAGCTTTTTTGTTTGTTTCTGCCTTTTTTTTTTTTCGTTTGTTTGTTTGTTTTAAGGGGGATTTTGTAAAATATCCATATAAATAATGTATTTATCTTTGGAATTTGTACATTGCTTTTTTTTTTTTTCCTTTTGTTGGGTTTGTTTTGTTTTTAATCCCCCCTGCCAGGTTTATTTTATTGTATGTCTTTGCTCTGTGAAAAGTGCTGATTTGTTTGGTCATTCGCCGTTGTATTAGCTGTTGAAATGTGATTTAAAAGAAAACAGAAACAACATTTCATCGATAGGGTTGGTTCGTTTTGTTGTTGGGTTTTGGTTTCGGTTCATTTCTGCTCTGTTAATTTTTAGCCCTTGTTTAAAACCACGCTTCCATTTTATTATTTGTTGTTGTTGTTGTTGTTGGTTTGTTTTTTAATTTCCCACCCAAAAGCCATTGTCTATTTTTGTATTATTTGTAAGTTAAGAAGTTTTTTCCAATATATGGCAAAAAGTAGCATATTATTCTTGTAGCATTTAGTTATGTAGATTTAAAAGGAAACAAAAAAAAAAAAGGGGGAAAAAAAAAAGAAAGAAAAATGTATCCTTTGCTTTTGAGGCTTAACAAAAACTAATGCTGTTTTACTCTATTAATATGCATGGGATTTCTCCTCTTTGGAGTGACGCATTTTTTGTGCATTAAAATATGGGGAGAAACTTCATAGAACCTGATGAAAATACTTTCTTTCTTGAGTCTGCTTGTATATTTCTCTGTCTTTCACATAAATATAAACCAGCAGATTGGATGCCTTAACAATGCAAATCATATCCATTTCACTTGTACATTGTACTGTGCACCAGAACTGTCAATCATCACTAACATTCTAAGAAAGGAGGGGGGGGGGGAGGGAGGAGGGGGAAAAAGGGGAGGGAGAAAAAAAAAAAGGAATTGAAAAGCACAAAAGAACTGTTTTTGTTACCTTAAAACAATATAACTTTTTTCTAGTCGAGCAAGAAATCATTTACAACGATGCTGCAACTGTGCATGCTTCCTGTATGAATTTTGCAATGGTTTTCACTAGAATGTCACAGTGTGATCTTTGGCGGGGTGGGGGGTGGGGGGGGGGGGGGGGAGGAGGGAGGGGAAAGAGGGAAGAAAAACAGGACTTTTTTTTCCTTTTTTTTTTTTTTTCATGGTGAGAAAATAAAAGAAGAAAAAAACTGGAAAATGTGAGAGACATCAGTTTGTTGCTTCTCTGTATTCCAAGCGACGATTCCAATTCACGTAGTAAGCAACGGCATGACAACATAGTCAAATTTAAAGCCATATTTTGTCCAGTGATGCCATCAGTTCCTCCTGTAGAGCTCCACTCGAGCAGTTTTGACACCAGTCTTAGCCATCCATGTTTGTAGTCTTCTCTGCCAGTGCCCAAAGATCCTTTGACGCTGTGCAGAACTTGCTTTTGTTGCAGCTATCTGTAGTGACCCGATTCAGTGGGAAGCTGTACAAAACCTCTCCCCGCAGCACCCTTATCTTTTACGAGGTAAAAGATGAAGCTGTTTACAGAATATGGCTTTAAGTGGAAACATTTCAGATTTCGGTTTTAACAAGGTGAAGCTTCTCAATGACTGGATTGCATAAGGTTATGCCCTATTTCCTCACAGTTGTACTAGGATGCAGCTAAAATGAAGTCATCTCTGAAACTACTAACCTTTCACCTTCTTATCTAAATCTTTTTGGATAGACACACACACACACTGTACAGTTCTATTGTTAGAGAAACTAACTACTGTAGAGATTGTTATAATTTTTTTGCAGAAATTCAAGCTGTAAAAACTTTTCAACTTTCACAATATTTAATTAAAGTTACTTCCTGTCTGTGAATACAGCTCCTGGTTGTGTGGTTATTTTTCTGCTTCTGCTGGCTGCCAGACTGGGGGGGGGGGGGGGGATTACAGAAGAAGCTGAATTGTCTTTCTGAAATTAAGGAGAAGCAGAAATTCTTGGAATTCACAGGGAAAAGTGGTGAATGGTGGTGCACTGAAACTCCTCCTCCCCTGTTTCAAAGTATCCTCACCCATAATACTGAATGTTCATCCTATCTTCATTGTTTTGGTCTGCCGTTCCCCAAGGACCAACATATCTTCCAGCAGATTTCAGCTTACATATCTTTAGGTGCCCACTTGCAAGGAGCTGTCTCTCTAAACACAGTGTCCATGAAGTGTAGTAGATTCAGACTGGATGTGAGGAGGAAGTTGTTCAGCATTAGAGTGGTGAGATCCTGGAATGGGTTGCCCAGGGAGGTGGTTGAAGCCCCATCTGTGGAGGTGTTGAAGGCCAGGCTGGATGAGGCTGTGGGTAGCCTGCTCTAGGGTAGTGTGTCCCTGCCCATGGCAGGGGGTTTGGAACTAGATGATCCTTGTGGTCCCTTCCAACTCTGATTCTATGGTTCTAAGTACCAGACACAGGTACATTAGATCCAGGGCCAAAGACCCAGAGAAATTTACATTTTCACCTTGGTTTTAAGTCAATGATAGCACTTCCAGGACCAAATCTGAAGCATCCAGCTCCAAGAACTGGATTAAAGTATATTGAGTTGTAACTAGCTCCTTGACCACGAATGGGGCTCCTGTAAAGTGTTTCCATTCTGCTGCCATTCCTAAATGAGAAATCCATCAGTTGCTAAATTGGTTCTAGGTGTTTCATTTTCTTCTGTACTCTTCTGGCAGAAGAGGACCATAAGGAGCTCTACCTCTGGTAAAAGTGTTTGGAAGGTTGAACAAAGGGCAGTTAACCACACCTGAAGAGTGGCTGTCATACCAAAGGCCTGGATGGGGACAACAGAACTGTTTAAACACCACTACTAGTGCATGGCTCCAAGCATTTCCTAGGTAGGAAACTTTGGGCAGGGTCACAGCTTAAATGAAATTAAAATTTGCTTTCCAACAATTGCTAAAAAATACAAGCAGCCATAAGGGGTTTCTTGCAATGGAAAGTGTTGGGGAGCTCTTCAATGTTAACAGATCCATTCCAGTAGTTGTTAGAGGAAAGAGCTGTTGGCAAAAATCAGCCCCCCAAACGTGTTTACTCTGTCAGCACAAGAGATCTGTCTTTTCTGTCTGAGGAAATTCTCCTGGCTCTCTTTCAAATGGTGTGACTGCAGGCAGCTCTCACTGCAGCCAAGGGCTCCAGGAGTGCTCAGCTCATGGGTAAGATGTTGGGTCACATGCAGCTGAAAAGCGGTAGTAAAAATTAAATGCTGGAGGTAACACTAGGTAAGCTCTTCTAGGCACAGCAGAACAAGAGCCTTTTGGGTCCAGTGGGAATGGTTTTGCCTGACATTTCAAACACATTTTGGGAATAGAGGTAGAGTGAAGGGATGGAAGCAGAACAGATCCATCAGGCAGTTCAGACAACCGCTGGAGAAGAATCTGCTGGCTAGCCCCGGCGATGTTCTTCTGCCACTCCAAACAGATCACCTGGGTCACAGTACTGTAACAGATGATGAATTGCCTTTCTAATACCAGGAGAAAACTCTCCAAAGCCCAAACTGTGTGGTACCAATTGCAAGATGCATATTCAGGTATGGCTGCAGCAAGGCACATATGCCATGATGTGGCATACACTACAAAGGAGAGAAGCACCTTTGGTCATCACACAGAGAACTTGTAGGCATGGGGGCTTAGGTGAAGGTATCTAACAGCATGACTTATTGCTGCTCTCTGCACTGGCAGCTTCTTTAATTCTTCACCAAGGGCAGTAGTCATTTTGACTGAATAGTTTGCATCTGGCAGTGGGATTGGTTGAATTTTTGTATCATCATGCCTCTAGGCTTGTTTTATTTAGTGTAAAGAAACTTCAGCCAAATGAGCTACCTTCATTGCTTGGTTCCTGCACCTGTCTGCATGCCTATTTTCTCCCTTTAGAGTCTGTCTCTACAGGCTCTTACCACAGCTGCTTCATGTTCTCATTTACAACCTGCTTAGCAGCACAGCCCATGGATCTTCTGCTGTTTCATGGTTTAGTTGAAGACACATTTCATGCTATGCCCTTGCTTTCCTCCCCTCCTTTGTACTTGCTGCTTCTTGTTCTCTATCATTCTGAATATTCACATTATGCTTCTGTACTAAAATGGGTTGGAGGCTTCTCACAGAGTCCCTGGCGCCCAGCTCATCTCCAGTTTCATGGGACTGAAGTTTTTTAGAAGCGTTTTCTCCCAGTGCCACAGTGCCCAAGAATATTCAAAAGTACATCCACTGCATCTTAGTTTATGTGCCCTCATTATCTTTTAGGGAAGTTTGCCTGAAGCCCATTCCTGTAGTGCATAGAAAATATGACACAGGTTTGTCCTGCACCAGCACTGTGCTTTTGAATACCTTCCCACCAGCACTGGCCCTCCAATTAAATGCTTTTCTCACTCGAGTCCACATGTACACAAGACAGGGAGGTGTGGGCTCCACGAGCATTATCCATCTCATCCTCTCAGAGGTGTGAGCATTAACTTGCTTTAGTTCCATCTACAGCACTATTACAGAGGGGTCACTTTCTACTTGCTGCCTTCTTTCTGCCTTCACAAACACACTTCATCACCATTACACTAATAGGTTCACAAACCAAAGTCCACTCCATACTATTGTATGTGGCTTTATTAGGCCACATCTCAGAGGTGCTGTGAAGCAGCCTGACAGAGCTTCAGCAAGCCACTCGGTCAGTTTGATTGCTGCCTCCTTGCCCACCCAGCAGCTGTACCCATTTGTGTCAGTGGCACCTCCCTGCTTGCCCCAACCACTATTATCTCAGAGGGATGCTGCCTGATTTGGGCCTCATTTGAGATCTCTGTTTCCCAGAAGGAGCTGGCTCTGGCATTCCTTTTCCCCAGCATCTAATGCTGATATTTCAGTAGGGGATGGCAGGTCAATACTTTAGATAAATAAGTAATGGTTCCAGCTCCAAAGCCCTGTGCTCTCTTCTCCTTAGTGCCCTTGAGGATACAATTAGACCACAGCTTATGGCACTGCTCCAACATGATTGGCAGGTCATGTGAAAGAGCACACATCTTAGAAAACTTTAATATAGTCATTCCAGGACACGCATGCCAATGACTACTCAGGTCACAGCCTGCCAGCAGGAGCTACCATTCTAGGTGGCTTTTTATGTAGGCCCACAACAGGAGCAGCAAATACAATACTCCAACACACCATTTTCTCCTTATTTTCAACAATAAATGACCCAAACTTGAGCACTAGTGTGGAGACACAGTTGAGCATCTCTGGCAAAACCATTATTTCTATGCTCACCTAACCCTTCCCTGAAGCATATAGCAAGCCCTGTCCTACCTGTCCCAGTCCAGCCAAACTCTGTTTCTCATAAAGGAGATGAAATTGCAATTTTCTTCTTTTGTTAGTAAAGTATATGAACCTCCAAGTCTCCCACATTTATTCTTGTCAAAGGGGAGCTTACACTGTAAGCCCTTACAAGAGTTTCAGTGGGTTTGAAGCTGGGGTGCAAGACTCACCATGGAGAGGTGATTCACTGTAATCTGGTGGCTCTTGACCACGTTTACGAGACAAAGACTGATAGTGTCTGTAGCTACACACAAGGGCTTTCTGGAGGGCACAGGTTATCTGCCTGAGAATAACCTCCAGATAAATTTGTCACTGAGGGTTCCTCAGTGATGTACTGTAAGAAAGCAACAGCTCAGACCTGAGCTCTGTGTGTGTGTGTGTGTGTGTGTGTGTGTGTGCATGTGGCACACCTGAATGTGGGAGGTAGGAAACGGTGTGAGAGCCATGACAAGCTCTGGGATGCAAGCCCCAAGATGAGCTCCTTCACAAAAGTTGACTTTTCTGCAGGTGAGAAGAAAAGCAAAGCACAACCACTGCACAGAGGTTGCTACGCTGCAGCTTTCATCTCCACTCCCTTCCACACTCACACTGACTCCCCCCTAGCTTTGCACCAGTGCTGTCCTCTGCCCTGCTGCCTCCTTGCCCACCACCCTTGCACAAAGGGCTGTGCCTCCAGCTTCATTTCCACGGAGCATTGCTTGCATTGCTCACCGTCAGCCTGCCCCAGGCACTGCCTCTCTCCCCCACCTCGCCACCATTAACTTTGCCTTCAACCTCTGCTGCATCATTGCCTTCTCCTGAGGGTTCCCTATTTATATAGAGGGGAAAATGCAGTTGCTGGGACTGGAAATATTTTGTTACCTTTTTCTACTTAAGTGCGAGGCGTTTTTATCTGTGCTCTCTGGAGACTTATGCTACAGTGGGACTGATTTTATCCACTTACTCAATGCACTTTAGTTCAATAATGATTACAGAACTTCTACATAATATATTAGGCATAGCTGATTTCCCAGGGTTTGTAGCCCTCTATCTCCCTAAGCATTTAAAAGGGAATCTCTCTGTGATAGGTGTGTTATGAATGATACACTCCTCAACAGCCAGAATGTACAAATAATAGCAGCAGTGGGCTGGGAAGGAAGAGGCAGGCACTCGGCTGGAAAATGCCAAAGCCTGTGGATAATGCAACCCAGCAGCACTGACCTGCTTTGTTCCTTTTAGTACTGCTCCTTAGCCCACCAGCAGCACTTGCAACTCAGGCAGTACAGGCCAGATTCCCAAGTCCTTCCTCCACTACCTCACCCCAAATGAGAGTTTTTGTCAAGGTACTGGTTCTGTTGCAGGACTAGCTTGGCCTGCTCTCTCTTTCTCTCTGTACTTTGTTCTGTTGTTTCATTTACATGGTTGTTTTCAAATGCCAGCCAAGCTCTTCCGCTAGCTCACTTGTGGGTTGAGCAGCCCTGTCATAGCCAGCACACCCAGCCCTGAGGTGCCTGAGATGATTGCAGAAAACCTGCACATTTGTTTTCTTCAACAGCAACGTTTCTCCTCACCTGAGGTTAGACAGTGTGTCCCTGGCACAAGCAACCTGGTCCTAAGCTTTCCTAAGAGGCTTTCTGTGAACATCTCCCACAGACTGTAAGACTTCTCCATCTTCTTCTATCCCAGATGCTAGTGACCTCTTAACCATGTTGTTCTCAATCTACCCTCCTTGGCCTGGCTGCTCAGCACCCTCAACCCACTTGAAAGCACCGTGGTGGCAGAGGGCATCCAGTTCCTGCAAATAAAGCCTAAGACAACCTCATTCAAAGCCTATACATTGCTCTCCATGGAGTTTTCCACACTGTATTGACCACCTTGAACCAAGCACCTTGCTCATCTTATTGTCACCAGCCTCCCCAGATGGCAGTGATGCTGTGGGTTTGGGTTACTCCTCTTTTCACTCAATTTTCCAACACTCTCTGAAATTCAGTAACAAGTTTTGATGACAAGTTCCACACTGCTGCAGTTCATTGCTGTAACTCCCTTATTTTCTCCTTGTGCAATGGGATGTGTGGCTTCTGCAGCCCCTATTGCCTGATGAGGATTAGCCCCCACAGAGCCCCAATGGCCAGAGATGCTGCCACTCTTCACCCAGCCCTAGCAGAGCAGTGTGGGGCAGCTCCCATTGCAGCTGCAGCCCTATGGGCATCTGATGGCCATCAGGAAGCAGTACAGAGAAAGTTGCTACCAGCAAACAGCTGTTTCAACAGTTTTAATCACAAGGCAAGCTGCAAGATAAATAAATAAATAAAGCCTATGAAGTGATAAAACAAATGGCCTGGTATCAGAGACAGATTTGAAGCTTCTGGCTTCCTTCATGGGAGAGCAGCCTGTGAGCTCTCACCCTCCCTCCCCCAAATAATTAATTTATCACTTAGCAGCCCTGGCTCTTTTCGGAAGGTGGCTGGAGATGGCATTTGAAGGTGAACTCCAGCCCTGTGGAGGGGCCTGTGGGGCTGGGGGAAGAGGCAGCTGAGTGCTGGAGTCTACAGGTGAACTGGTAAGATCAGAGGAGGGTTTCTATCAACCTGCTCAAGCTTCTGTGAGGCAGCATGTGCTATTTAGTTCCACCCTCACAAATCACTGTTATGCCCTTTCTGCTTTAAACACTATGGATCAGCTATAACAACACTTGATATTTATTTTATTTCAACTATCACTCTGATTTGTCAGGTGTATTTTTTATGCACAGCAGGTGTACCCTAATGGGGTTAGGGAATAAACAGAAAATTGATGGGCTTACACACCCATTAGCTAATGGATTACTAAGCAAAAGGGACTCTGTTTAACCCCACTGCACTTAGCCCTCTGTTGGGAGGAATGTTAAAGTCTATAAGCTAACACTCAAATATCTCTTTGTGGACCCAAGGGAAGGGAGCTCAAACTTTAATGCACCTCTTTTGATAAGCAGGTGAATGAATGTGGCTATCATTATGCAATCATGCATCTCTGGAACTATTTATCAGCTGCAGAACGTGCCCCATGAACCCTGCTTGCTCCTGACCCACCACATTGTGAGCCTGTCACCGTGGTGCAGAGAAGGGGTTAAGTGGCACCAGACAGAGGTGCTTCCCACATCCCACTTGCACAGAGCATGCAGCTAATGCAGAGCTGCCACTGAACTTCAGGGTCCCATGCCCCAGGGCTGCACATCTGGTTGGTGTGTCACCAACAGGCGTTTTTGTGCAAAGGCCTTGTGTCGACACCCAGCTTTAATCAGTTATTTCAAGATAGATGTGCCTCGTTAGCATCAGAACAATGCAATTACTTCCCCTCCTCCCCTCTCTCCAAATCCCTGGGTTTTATTGGCCTATTAATGGTTTGATTTGTTGTTGGTAGAAACAAGAAGGATTCCAACTCATTGATCATATTACCCTACAGATATCCAGCAGAATAAATAAGTGAGATAATAAAACCCAAAGCATATGCTCAAAGGTTACGTTTCCTAATCCTTTAGGGCTCTGCATCATAGTTTATGTTCCCTTCCAAGCACAAACACACAGCCCAGTGCAGCACATGACAGTTAAAAAAGGCCTCTAATGCTAAAGGTTATATTTGCAATCTTTTGCAGTCTTCCTCAGATGGAAACAAGTCACACTGTCCACAGTTGCAACACTGACATAGGTGTGCAATCAAAAGCCAATTCAAAAGGAGCCTACTGTAAATATCAACTTGATCCAGGTATATGCATGCTTGGCTTGAAGCAGCGGAAGAGTCCTGCTGACTTCAATGGGATGGCTCCTGTGTTTGAAGAGAAACAGGTGCATGCGTGCAGGGGAGGTGAAGGTCGGCAAACAAAAACACCAAGAGAGAATGTAGTTTTGTGTTGCTTTTCTCTAAGCAGCGACACAAAACCTCACAGTCAGGGGGAAGTTAAGGTCCTTTTATTTTCCTTTGTGCCTGCCTGTTCCTGGGGTGCTTTTGGGTGCCCCTTACGTTTAGCTCTGGAGGCCCATCTGGGTTGCAGGGCAGCTCAGACAGAGCTCTGGGAAATATGGGGTGTCTACGACAGAGAGGGACAGCAGTGCTGATTGTGGTCTCTCTGGACTTTGCCTTATTGCTTGACTCTTCCTGAAGCTAGGGAAAAGGAAATTGCTTCAGGCACTTGACAGACCAACAGCTGAGCTCTTCAGTTGGCTTAAAAGCAGTGCAGTAGAGAATGCCACAAAGAGACCGCGATGACAGAAGATAACAAGATATCAATGTGATCAAAATGGCAGCGCAGGTTTCTCCTTATGCTAGAGACCAGTGGTTGGGCAGAAATCTACTGATGCCCACTGGAAGACAAACTGCTCTGTCACCAACCCAAGATGAAGCTCAAGAAGCCTGGTGTGCTTCAAACGATGCACAGATGTAACTTTACCCCCAGGTTGTAGGCTCTGTGTTGCAGATAATTCAATTTATTCTGGAGTTCATCGGCATCAGTCTAAAAAGGCTGAAGCAGCATAGCAACAAGCTTGTTAATTACTAAGCAATTACTTTACTCAACTTTTAGACCAAGGGGATACCCAAAATATCCGCATCTGTTTCATTTTCAGTTCTTATTGTTCCTTCCATGCTGTAGCTGAGGTTACTTCACAGCAGCTGTCAGTCATAGCAGTAACAACTTCCACGGTAGGAGCTTCCATTTGGCAAGCTCACTGTTCAGAAAGTGCTGTGATGGAGTGGAAGGGGTTTCTTTCTCTTTCTTAATATCATTTTCCCCTAGGATAGACTGCCTTGCCCTCTCCAGCAAAACACACTTGGATCACACTGCAGAGTTTCTGCCTGCTGCTTTTAAAAAGGTATATCTGTTTGTTTCTATCAACACGTTTCAGCTCCTCTGGCACGCTGTCTTTGCAGCTCTAATAGAGACACTTCACGTGTAATAGGGTCACACAGTGATCCTCACGTTCGATTCCATTCCTATCACCATGTTAAATTGAAGCAATGTGTGTGCATCAGATTTCTGCAAAGCAGGGAAGCTGCAGCACCTACAAGTTTTGGGATGCAATGAAACTAACGAACGATTTGGATTTTATTTTCTGGCTACCACATTCAGCTGGCAAACTCTTGAAAATACACCTTCCCTCGTTCTCTGCCTGTCTCTTTGCCTCTCAAGAGCTTTCACCAACAGATCTACTTTCATGATGAAAAAAAAAAAAGAAAGTAATTCTATCAGTAATTTATGGAAATTAGAAAACTGATTAGCATAAAGCTTCTACTTGTGATAGTGGGGTTACAAAAGTGGGTTGATAGGTAAAAATGATCTCCTTAGTGATAATTAACTTTGATCTCTTAAATAACTGTTAACTTTCATAAAGAAGGAGAGTACAAATGAAATTTGCATCATGGCAACTGTAAAAAGGCAGAACATAACTTCCATTGGAGATTACATGATAAGCTCTGTTCTCCATGAAAATATACTCATTTCAAAGCAAAATGACATGAATTGTCAAGGACTGTTGGGTTTGTTCTTATAGCCTGTGCTAACAGGAGTGCACTGAGATGAGGCATTGCATATGCTTGTGTGAACAGCTCTGCACCCCCACGTAAATGATATGTATTTATCTACAGGGAAATGACAATGCATGCTCTGCTTAGCACTTTGGCGCGACCATTCATCCAAGGACTCCCAAGTACTTTATAAACATTAATTCATTCTGCCTATGTGACTGTGAGGTAAGTAAATATTAGTCTTATTGCAATATTATTGGGAAGTGGAGAGGCACAGCAGCTAAGAGACTTACTCAAGGTCAGTAGATTATAGCTCCAGTGCCTAGCTTCTAGCTCTGCCTGCAAGGCACATGTCTTTGGACACCGGAGGATTACTGTGCTCTCATCAAATTCTACTGCCACTACTGTTTTGAAAGACTTCCCATCAATATTTCTCTCTTAACAATTTCATGGTGCCTGTTTGGGGCTGGATAGTCATGTTACCTGTTTCACAAACTAGAAACTGAGGCGAAGTGAGGGGAAAAAAAACCAACAAAAAACCAAAAACCAAACCAACCAACCAAAGAACTCACTCAATGTGAACATCCAGTCTGAGAAATCAAGGACCTGAGAGTTTTAACCAGATCTCCCCAAGCTGCAACTCCTAACTCAAGCCAGAAGACAATCATAGAATCAACCAGGTTGGAAGTGGTTGTGTCTTCAGTTTAACACTCATTAGAAATCAAGTCTTCAATAAAGCTGAAGCTGTAAAATCCCACTTGAATTTAGCATGCAAGCAAAGGAGAATTTTTTGAAGCCTGGTACACCAGACATCAGTTGTGAGACTTTCAATAATGAACCTCAGAAAGATTTACACAGGTTGCTGAGGTTGAGATAAAGCATAAAACGTAAGTCACATATGAAATAAAGTGTATACCAAGAAATGCAAAGCTGGTGAGGGGCCAGGAGCACAGCCCTGTGAGGAGAAGCTGAGGGAGCTGGGGGTGTGCAGCCTGGACAAAAGGAGGCTCAGGGCAGACTTCATTTCTGTCTACAACTACCTGAAGGGAGGCTGTAGCCAGGTGGGGTTGGTCTCTTCTCCCAGGCAACCAGCAATAGAACAAGGGGACACAGTCTCAAATTGTGCCAGGGGAGGTCTAGGCTGGATGTTAGGAGGAAGTTGTTGTCAGAGAGAGTGATTTGCATTGGAATGGGCTGCCCAGAGAGGTGGTGGAGTCACTGTCCCTGGAAGTGTTCAAGAAAAGCCTGGATGAGGCACTTAGTGCCATGGTCTGGTTGATTGGACAGGGCTGGGCGCTAGGTTGGACTGGAGGATCTTGGGGGTCTCTTCCAACCTGGTTGATTCTATGAAATGCATAGACACTGCCAAACAAGGAGGCTAGATAATGTTAAGTAGCAAAATGTAAAGAATATCTGAATATCCAAATTTTTCAACTCATGGAAATCACCTCAGAACCTTTCTTGCATACTTGAAGCTCCTGGCACACTGAGTCGCAAAGAAACCATTGCAACATCTCAATATCCTGCTTCACTGACTCCTCCAGATAGACTATGCTGGCCGCTCTGAATCATTTTATCCTGTCATCTGTCTTCCTTTGATATACATGAAGCTAAAGGGAAACGGCAGTCTCCTAATTTCTATTTCCACCCAATGTCATTGCAGAGAGGAAAGGTGTGTGGGGGAAATATCACTTTTTTTAATGCAGCTTTTCAAATAGAAAAGCAAAAAAAAATTTTTTTTACAGCACTTAATAGGCCTCCCTTGCAATTTAAAAACTGATTTTCAGGAGCTCATATATTCAAATCTCCAAAGTCTATTTGAAGGCACATCTGAAGGTGCACCCTGCAACCTGTGTGTAGCAAACTCTTTTGAATCTTGTCCTTGAAACAAAAATTAGTGCCCCATGGGAGCTCAGCAGTGTAGACAACCACTAACTGCAGAATGACTGAAAGCAGAGCTGAGAGTCCTTGCAGCTGGGAGGGAAAAGGGGATGAGAGAGCGAGGGAAGATGAGAAAAGCCTTCAGGAGCCATTTGGGAGACAGTCACTGGGAAGAAGAAAGAAAGACATGCACTAAAAACAACAGAAACACAGGTGGAAATGGCCTACTGGGAAATCAGGCTGTCAACAAACAAAAGCCGAAGGCCAGAAAGCAGTTTCAGTAGCAGCCCCTGCTAACAGGGCTTCAGTGTTCAGTAAATAAATTAGCAGCAGCTTTGACTGCTTGGAAATTAGTAGCGACATGATGAAAGAAGCAAATGACTTGCTTTTATCTGGAGTGGAAGCACTGAACTTGGAAAGAAATCCTTGCCTGTATTAGGAGAAGCAGAGATGCTTTTATCAGCTTAGACTTGAACAACAATAATATCAGAAAAGTTTCATTTCATTTACCAATGGCTCAGAACTTCGTTTGTAAGTAATGATACCTGTGTCCCTCTGGGCTGCTTCTGACAGCATCTCTCCTTTAAATAGCTTAGGAGGCAAAAATAACATGTTAGGTAGATAGACTAACAGACAGACAGAGAGATACCTGCATGTTTGACAATAAAAAAGAAAAGAAAAATAACTGGAGTTGGGACATTAGATCAACTCTTCAATTATTGAGAACTGGGAAAACTCCTTTGGGAGAAACTGCAGTGATTTACTTCTGTTGAGAATCTGATCCTGTTTAATTAAACAGGTACTAACTAAGGGGCTGAATAGTAAACACTTCAGCACGTGCTTAAACATTCAGCATGCACTGAAGTCCTATTGATTCCATTGAGGTATAATTTGCTTAAGCACTCCTCCCCAGTAACAGTTCCTACTGAATCAGGGCCTCAGTTACTGGAGTTGAATGTTTATTGGGTCAGAGGTACTAAGAAGCACTGGGTTTTTTCCCCACATCTTCATTGTACAGAAAGGTAATTGGGTAAGGAGTGACTGCAGCATCCAGAGGAAGCAGGTATTTATGTAAGCTGTGCTGAGTGGGCTTGATATGGCAACAAGTCCAGGAGGGAAGCTTGCACTTGCAGGGGAAAGCAGGGATATCTGGTGGGGCCACTCCACTGTCCTAGAGTGTGTGGGTCCACATAAAACTTGAAATATTAACTTTGTTCCTAGCATGGACAGCCCAGGGCTGTGCCCACACTGCCTCTGGCAGATGGCAACAGCCTCCACTGTGTCTGTTATCCACCGGTTTGGGAGCAGAACCTGGTACGTGACAACATCAGGAAACATCATCCCAGATTTGCTACGTTGTTTGGGTACTGGGTCTACCCTTTGAGCCAGCATTAGCTTTGTCTTCCCCAAGATACCTGACTGCTCTGAGATTCAGCTGTCAGCTAGCAGCTTCAGCCCAGCTCTCCTGGCAGACCCTGAGTGCTTTCAGCTAAGAAGCATCACTATTTCTCATCCACATGCCAGAGTCGGTGAGGCAGGGCCTCTTTCCACCATGCCTGGCTCATACTGTTAGTTCTTGCCATCATGAGAAGTAAATTAGCTAGTGTGCTTCTAGACAAAATGGTCAGTAAGTAGTGGTATTCCTTAGGGATCAATATTGGGACCAATACTGCTTAATGTCTTCATTAACGACCAGATGATGGGATGGAGTGCACTCTCAGCATTTTGTAGGTGACACCCAGTAGCGAGATGGAGCAGTCAATATGCCAGATGGCAGGGCAAGCTACAGAAATGGGTGGGCACGAAGTTCAGCAAGATGAAATGCAAAGTCTTGATATCTGAGATGAAACAGACTTATGCAACCATACAGACTGCAGGCTGACTCTAGGAAGCAGCAAAGAAAGCCATCTGCATCCTGGGCTGTACTAGCAGGAGAGCAGCCTGCAGGTCTAGAGATGTGCTCCCCTCTGTTTGGTATTCATGAAACTACATCCATAATACTGCCACCAGTTTGAGGTTCCCAGTTACAATGGAGACATTGGCACACTGAATCAAATCCCACAGAGACCACACATTTGGATGCCCACAGGCTGCCCAGAGAGGTTGTGGAAATGTTAAAAATTCACCTTGGTGTGATACTCTACAGCCTGCTCTAGGTGAAGCTGTTTTAGCAGGACTTGATGATTTCCAGAGGTCTCTTCCAGCCCCCACTGTTATGTGATTCTATTAGTTCTGGAGCTGAGAAACTCAGGGAGCTGGATTTGTTCAGCTGGGAGAAGATGAAGGAGAGACTGTATTGTTGCCTGCAGCTGCCTCATACAAAGAAGACAGAGTCAGATGCCTCTGGGAGGTGCATGGCAATAAGACAGGAGGCAATGGACAAGAAGTGGAATAGCAGGTCTATGAGATACAAGGAAGAGTGTGGTTTTTAACCATGCATGTGATCAAATACAGGAGCAGGTTGCTGAGAGAGCTCGTGTAATCTCAGCCACTGGAACTGTTCAATACTTGATGGAACACAGCCCTGAGCAATCTGATCTAACAGAACCTGCTCTGAGCAGGAACTTGGACCATATGACCTCCATCATCCCTTCCAACCTAAATTATCCCAAGAATCTATGCAAAAGAAATGTGACAGAAAAGGTGATGACTGTGTGGAGCCCTGCAGTAGGTGGGACAGGTCTGTGAATGGAAGCACAGGCCCAATTATACCGAGAATTTCATTAATTAAAGCAGACATAACATAGTTGGATTTTTAGTAAATTGTTGGTTTAGAGCTACACATGAGCTCAATAGAAAGCTGGAGTTGCATAGCCTGCATAATAACACAATAAGGTAGACAAAAATCTATCCAACAGCTAGGAGCCAATGAGTTATCATCAATGGTTTTATGTCAAAAGAGAGAGAAGTATCAATTGGTCTCCCACGGGGATTGATACCAGAGCCAGTATTAATCAATACACTCATTAACTGCCCAGAGCAGAATGTAAATTCAACAACCACTGGATCTGGAGAAGATTCACAAGAACAGTGGGAATGTGGCATAGGAGGGAAATGCCATAGAAGAAATAGAATTGCAGTCAAGCATTGTGTAGATTTCAGCAGATGAATGAAACACCAGTTAATATTTTGCATATCCAGGGAAGAATTTCACAGAAAATAAATATAAACCAGGGTGGGGTTAGTGCTTCAAACCACTCCTCCCCAAAATCCCCACAGTAGTCAACTTCTAATGCCTTCTGCCCTCACAGAAGAATGAAACAGTGTATGAGTTTTGAGCCATTTAGTCCTGCAGGACAATGCATTCAATTGCTACTTGACTATGTGCTTAGTGTCAAGTGTGAAATGCCACAGCCAAACCTCACAAGATACTTTGATTAAAAAAGAGCAGGAGAGAGCCACTAAAATTGTGCAAAGACTGGATTCAGACCTAGCCTATGCACTTCACAATGACTTTGACTAAAGAGATTGGAATATTCAAGCCTGTGGCAGACAAAAACTGCACTAATGACATGAATGGGACAAGATATGGGTCAAGAACTGGCTGGAGGGCCAAGCACAGAGAGTGGTGGTGAATGGTACCACATCCAGTGGGCAGTTGTCACTACTGGTGTTCCCCAAGGATGCTGGGCCCAGTCCTGTTCAATATCTTTATTGATGATCTGGACCAGGGGATTGAGTCCAGCCTCAGTAAGTTTGCAGATGACACCAAGCTAGGAGTGGGTGTGAATCTGTTGGAGGGTAGGAGAGCCCTGCAGAGGAACCTTGACAGGTTGGATGGGTGGGCAGAGGCCAATGGGATGAGATTTCGCAAGGCCAAGTGCAGGGTTCCAGTGCCATGGTCTAGTTGATTGGACAGGGCTGGGTGCTAGGTTGGACTGGATGATCTTGGAGGTCTCTTCCAACCTGGTTGATTCTATGATTTTTAAGATTTGTCTTCCTATGGTTTGGTATGGAAGGCGATCCATATAATGATTTTTCCCCTCTATATTTCACCATATCACAGTATCACAGTATCACCAAGGTTGGAAGAGACCTCATAGATCATCAAGTCCAACCCTTTACCACAGAGCTCAAGGCTAGACCATGGCACCAAGTGCCACGTCCAATCCCTTCATCTTCTCCAGTTTTAGTGTTGGGCTTTTGATGTGTGCATATATTTATGCACACATATAAATTTTCTCATGGGTCATATTGCTTGGCAAAGGTGTGAGTGGACTGACCTACAGATATTAAGCCCAGACAAATTGCCATGTTCATTTAAAACGTCATCTGTATCACAGAGGTCAGAGCATTTCCCTGCACAGGTATTTTCGGGGTTTGGAGAATACAGTAAACATTTATTCTGGATTTCAAGCCCTCATCTGTTGGAGAATGCATGGCATCCCTTGCCCAAATGTTCCTAGCAGGTTTATATGGTCTCAATCCGAACTGACTATGTTTCATTGTGTAGCCCACTTGCATCAGAAATGGTTTTTCCTCTCACAGCTACCCAGTGGTGCCATTTAACTCCATAATGCATTATAACTCTCATTTCTATAAAATATGCTTATAAACTAGGAACTTATATTACTCCCATTTAAGCCCATGAAAACTCCCATGGACGTTAATGCAGGCAGGGCCTGATATTTATTCATTGAAAGTTAGAAGTGTGTGATGGAAAATAGGAAATCTTTTAAGCCACAGTTCTTAAGGGTATGTTGCATAGTGTTTACTGTTCAACACATCAGAGCCTCATAGCCATATTAGTTGTATGAATGGGATAAGATTACTTGGGCAATTTTCCTCTACATTAGAAACAAATCGTGGCTAAACCTCTGCTGGCTCCATACATTTTAAATTCCCATTTTCTCTCCCTAGAACAGCAAAAATAAATACATAGTTAGCTGACCAAACTTAGACAGTGTTCAAAGCAATCAAGTGCAAATTCCCTCCTGTTAACATGTGAACGAAACAGAAAACCTTTGACTGAGAGGTAACTTGAGAGATAAGTAGTTAGATAGATGCTATAGACAACAAGACACAAACAAATTAAATCTATTCCACTGAAACAGTGATATAATTTCCCTCCAGAGACTAGCTAAGACTGACAAAATAAACAAAGAAATAACATGTTTCTTAACTTGTGAAATGTGACAGTCAATGGCAGATAGCAAAACAGAACTAAATGGTGCTAGAAGTTCTCAGCACAAACACGCTATTCAGAGGCCATGTAGCTCTATTTGTCTTTGACTTCAACCCCCTAATAACCATACTTTTTCACACCTCCCTCTTCTGAGGTTTTACATCCTCTTTCCAGCAAGATCCTTCTGTTTAAGAAACACACCGTGTTTATTTTGAGGGACAGACTGCTGGTGGAAATTAGCACATCTGGGAAAGAGGGAGCTGTCAGTTTGGGACTTTAAGGGCACCTCTGAAGGCACTTTGCCCACCGAAGCATGCAAGGACATGCCTCAGTTTGGTTTTGGTAGCAGATAAGACCTTGTTAAATGTTGAGTACTTAGTGTAGAGCTTTGAAGGCAGCATGTTGGAGGTCTGTGTTCATTTTAAAGCATTCTAGATCTGGGGCCAAAGCAGGGAGCCTTGGTTCACAACATGCTTGGTCATCAGGAAGTTTTGCCAACTGAATTTTCAGACTTTTCACAATGACAGAAACCTTTTTGAGGTTTCAGATCAGTTCTGTATTAGAAATAGTGCTACCCTGCATAACCCAATGGCTTCACAAGTCCAAAAGAAGTATCTTCAAAAACAGGGAGGAAGAAAAACTCTGAGCACCACTGAGCTGGCCATACCATAGAGACAAGCTCTATAGATAGAAGCAAAAACATGAGCATGCCAAAGTGCAGTAGGGTGCTAATTTTCGTGTTACTCATAGCAATCATTTTTCCATGAACAATCTGTATATGTCACTTACAAATATCTCATTTATTCCCCATCCTTCATATGCACATAATAACCCTTTCACTTTAGTTCAGTTGATAGTTTGCCTTTAAAATGTCAGGGCTCTTTCCCTCTAAGTTACAAATTGCTTTTGTGCCTAAAAGTTTATAACCAAGTATATCTTGGCTCAGAGCTGCATAGAGGCTAGTGACAAAGAAGAGATCCTTCCAGCTTAGCAGGCAGTCCGAAAACAGGCCAGATCTCCAAATGCTGTCTCCTAATTACTGAAGGTGGGGTTCATCTTCAGATGTCTAACTTTAAACATCTGATTAAAGCAGCTTCCTTGCTAGCTCTTTTGCAAGCAGCAGCTCCAAAGGGCTGCCCACCTGGCTCATCTTCCCCAATACCTTTATTTCAGACTGGGTCAGTAAGGCCCTGCAATAGGCTCTTGTCAAGCAAGAATATCTCCTAAATCATAGCACTGGACCTTTTCTCACTGTACTTCAAAAGTCTAGCTGAGAGTCTGGTCTCTGAATGTCCAAAGGTACAGTTCTCTGTCACTCTCAGGAAGGTATTTTGGGCATAAAAAGCAGGACAAAACATGAAATATGAAGCCATGTAGAAGCCAGCATGCTGACAGAAGGAAGGCAGAAGTGAGGCCAGCAGGTTCAGTGCCTGTTTCTGAACTGTTTTGTGGATGAGTGGTGGTCCAAACCATGTGTAAAGGGCCAAAGATGGGCGGTGGAGCTGTGTGAAAGATGTTGCACGTTTTTAATAGAAAGTTTTATGATAAAGCTGCCTGGTGGTCTCTGGGAAATTATGAGGTCTGAAAGTGATGCAACTTTCTCAGAATTCTGGGGCTGTGGCAGTGCAGAACAGCTTTGCTATCAAAGCACACACTCTTTTCATGGCTCTCAGGAGAGGGGCTCCCATCAGCCTGCCTTCTCTTGCAAAAGCAATAATGGAAACCACACAATATGAAACAGAGCAGCCACTCAGTAAATCATGTTTTGGACTGGTTTTCCAGGATGCTGAGTCCAAGTGTCTTCCGTGGACTTTAGCAGAGCAATTTGGGTTTGCAGAGTTGTGGGAGGCCCCAATACCAAGGTCTGTTTCTTCTGCCACTGAAGTGCATCCACTGTACATTTTAGGTAGCTTTACTGAGTGTGCTCTGCAGCCTGTCTCTTTCCACGTTAAATAATAATCCTGAATTACATAACACCACTTTCCCTCTCCAACTCATCCAATAACCAGAGCAAGCTCTGCATCCCAGTGCACATCTATGTGGCCACTGCAGGAAACACTAACACAAACCAAATCCCTTCTGTATTCTCAAAGACTAACAAACACCACTCATTTCCTACAGATGAGTTTCAACCTAACAAGCGTTTTGGTGAGCCCCAAAGAATCTTTCATTTATTTAGATAATGCTGATTGCTCACTTATGAGCAGCAACTCATTCAGTAAGAAACAGCCTGTTATAGCTCAGTATTTCTTAGAAGTGGGAGATAAAAACCTCAAGCAGCAACTTTGAGATGGTATTTAACTCTCAAAAGACAGCATGTCATTATGATAAGCGGCTCTATTGCTGTGAATAATGGAGCAGGTTTAATCACACAATGGTACAGATACACTTAGAATAAATATTTAAGGGTGTGTTTTGCAAAGCTGAAGCACATCCTGACCTTCTAACCCCCGCCTCCCCACCATGATTTGTGCTCAGTGCCACCACGGTGCAGGATGCATATTGCATCAGTATGGCAGGAGCAGCTGAGTGTGAGGCTTACTCCAGAATGTGAGAGGTTTCTGCAATAAGGTGGGCAGAGTTATATCCTGATGGAAGCAGACAAGGGGCCCAAATCCCACCGTGTCATGAAGGAGCATGTCCACTCTTCTCCTCCTCTCCAGCCTGCCCACATGCTCACCTTTTTGGGTCAAGTATGCAGAACTCGTGCCAAGGGGATGGCATAAAGCCAGCCTATCATATGCTAAGAGCAGGTATGCTTCCCTCCTGGGAGAAATGCTCAGCCAAGTTGGAAGGGAGGGTCCAGAGAGAGGAGAAGAAGAGGCATTTGCTGCACTTTCTCTGCTCCAGCAACTCCTGTGCCAGATGTATTGGTCATGGGCCAGTCAGCTGCATTTAGCTGATGGGACAGAGTAGCCAGAGGGAAACTGCTGGGAGTATGGGATTGCCAGCACTGCAAAGATGAGGGGTATTATGGGCTCCAAAGTCCTGCTAGCCCTTCAGTGATCTATCTGCTGTTTACCCCTTCCCTCTTCTGCACCTTGTGTTTCCCCTTACTGGAAGGTTGGGTACTCAGCTATAATAACAACATGATGGGCTTCTAGAAAGTATGTGCATTAACCATGGAGGTCTTATTACAATGCCACTTAAGGGCCTATAAGATTTAGCAAACACATAAACTCATTTTATATGAAAAAATGGCACTGGAAATTGGACTCAAATGGAAACCTCAATGGGAAATGTGTTTATGAGAGATGAAAGCATGGGTGCAAAGGAGAAGAGCTGGACTAGCATATTACTGGAACAGAGAGCAATCACAATAGGAAAAAAGAGAGAATTAAAAACAAGGTTGAGAAAAATCGAAGTGAAAATCCAACAAAACAAACAATGAGAGAACCTCTCCTATATTCTGCAAGGTTTAAATTTTTAAAGGGTGGGCATTGCTGCTGCTAACACAAGCAAGAGAAACATTTGGATTATTTTTTCCCCTTTTTATTAATCATCAGTGGTGTGGGGAGGGGAAAACCCCCTGAGAATTCAATGACAGGGAAAAAAAAATGGTTTGTGAAGTCAGACTCAGTTTGCGTACCTAAAAAGCAATATGATTGATTTGCAAAAACCTCTAGCTTCACAAAGTTCTTCCATCTCTAATGAGAACTAACAGCATTTTTGTCCAGCTTCCCTGCAAAATATTGTTCTAGTGCTGAATCCATCAACAAAAATGGCTAAGCATTAGCTTTCTTAATGGCCTCTGGTTTCATTTGCCAGCAACTGCAGATGGAGTGGGCTAAGCAGGGCTGAGGCTGATGAGTACTGGCCTGTTGCAGATCTCAGCTGCATTTTGCTGTATTAGAAATAAGATTGAATAGTGGCTTTTTAGTACACTCTGAGCACAACACATTTTAAAATCACAGGGTGTTTCTAGCTCTGGTAAGGCACAACTGCCTAATCCTTGCCCAATTTAATTGATGCAAATGGTAAAATTGCAAAGTGAATTCCGTGACGAAATAGAACGAACAAAGGAAGGAAAAAAGCAAAGAAGAGGGCTATGGTGAGAGGGCTTCTGTACTCAGTACTGACAGCAAAAATGTCAGGTTTTTTTTCCAGTCTTTTTATCTGTCTCTGTTGTTTGAGTGTGATTACAAAATACCTTCACCTTTGCCTGTCTGCAAGAAAATATGATCTCTCTCTCCCTCTCTCTGACTGCTCCTGTACCGACACAGCACATGCCAGGTGATCTCAGCGCAAAAGGCATGGTTAGTCCCAATGAGTAACCTAAACAGGCTGCAGTGTCTGTATTTGTTGTGATCTGTGGTGTACCTTCATGGTCATCTGGCTCCTTGACTGCATACTTTCACCTCTCTCTTTGAAGAGAAGCATGATACAGAGATACTGTATCCCAACGAAGCTTCCAGATGGATTTGTTATTTTCTAAGGCTCAGTATCTGCAGGAACAGCTAGAAGTAGTCTGATAACAGGACCCTGTTTTCATAAGGTTTTTCTGCTCTACTTTGAAAACCCCTGAGATAAACACACTTTAGATCAAGCTTGAAGGGAAGTAAAAGCCTGGGGACTGATCTGAATTCATGTCAACTTCTGGGACGTTGTGCAATCTGCATGTTCAGTCACAGCCCCAATAATTTTCTGTTTAACTGTGGGCTAAATAAGCTTGTCTTCTACTCACCATGCACCAGATCTCCAGTTATTTTTTTTTCCCCAAAACTATATAATGCTCTGCCAAAGACTGCTAGGCAGCTGAGACTGGCAGAATGAATTTAATCTGAGAGCAAGAAACAGTAATTCTAACATCTGCTTCCAGTAAACACAGAGATTAATAAATATCCCTCAAGAACTAATATCTGAGCACACTTCTTTCACCTTCATCAATGAGAACAAGAAATCATAATAACACCCTCCACAGAATTTATTATTTGCTTATTATGAGAGAAAGTAGTTTTATGATTTTTTTTTTCCACAAACTCAACAACTTCTGGATTATTGTAATAACAGAATAACACAAGAGGAGGGAAAGAAATATGTTTGAAATGTCATTGATAGATGGTTCATTGTAATAGCATTCATTTTAGAAAGCACTCAGGTTTTGCAGTCTGCATTAGTCTGCTCAGATTATTTTTTCATGTTTTGAAGAACTTTACACTAATTATTGTAGCCACAAAAAGTCACTTTCCAATGGTGAAACATCCCAGAAAGAAGTGGGATTGTAAAGCAGTGAAAGCAGAATTATGCTAAAGATGGTGTAGATGGCATAGAGCAATTGGCACTTACATGAATAAAACACAAAGGGAGATACAAGATAATAGCTAGAAAGATAGAATCATCCAGGTTGGAAGAGACCTCCAAGATCATCCAGTCCAACCTAGCACCCAGCCCTGGCCAATCAACCAGGCCATGGCACTAAGTGCCTCATCCAGACTTCTCTTGAACACCTCCAGGGACAGCAACTCCACCACCTCCCTGGGCAGCCCATTCCAATGCCAATCACTCACCCTAGCAACAACTTCCTCCTAACACCCAGCCTAGACCTTCCCCGGCACAACTTGAGACTGTGTCCCCTTGTTCTGTTGCTGCTTACCTGGCAGAAGAGACCAACCCCACCTGGCTACAGCCTCCCTTCAGGTAGTTGTAGACAGCAATGAGGTCACCCCTGAGCCTCCTCTTCTCCAGGCTAAACACTCCCATATACCTCAGCCTCTCCTCACAGAGCTGTGCTCCAGGCCCCTCACCAGCTTCATCGCCCTTCTCTGAACACATTCCAGTACCTCAGCATCTCTCTTGAATTGAGGGGCCCAGAACTGGACACAGCACTCAAGGTGTGGTTCTCTTGACCAGTGTTGAGTACAGCGGCAGAATAACCTCCCTTGTCCTACTGGCCACACTGTTACTGATCCAGCCCAGGATGCCACTGCCTCTCCTGGCCACCTGGGCACACTGCTGGTTCATGTTCAGCTAGTATCTACCAGCACTCTCGTGTCCCTTTCTTTCTGACCGCTCTCCAGCCACTCTGTCCCCATCTCAGCAATTACAGACCTGAACTTCATATCAGTGTAGCTCCTACTGCATTCATGGGAAATCTAAATAAACATCACATCTTAGAATGCCAGAGAGGACTTAGAAGTTTGCAGCACATTTGGTACAGGTAGAAGTGGGGTACGATACAAAGGATTCAGCATCGCTCATTTGGAATCGGCTTCAAAGCCACCAGCAATGAGCATTGTGCCTTCTGCAATCGGATGCTGTTAAAGTCAACCTTGTACCACTGAAACTGATAGCACCACTGTGCATTTGACATGATCTTTTGAACTCATCTAACACTAAACAATGAATCAGGAGGAGAATACACACTTATTTCCACGTTGCTGCTGCTACAATGCGCAGATACATTTGTCGCGTGCCATAATAAGTCAAAAAGTAAAGTGCGCTTTCAACGCTCAGCAGAAAAACATCTGCAACAAAGAGCAGCATGGAAGGCTGAAAATGCATGTAAAAGAGTTGACAATTGTCATTAAAAACAAAACAAAACAAAACAAAACCAATTTACTGGGCATTAAAGATAGCATTATGATGGTTCCACTGACACCTCCTGCACTAAACTTGCTTCTCTAGCACTTATGGCATGCCAAATTTAATACGCTAATATTACTTTCATTATTAGACGACTACCTAGGGTAGGAAACGTTCAAGTCCTGACAACATAGTGTGGGGCACAGCTCAACAAGAAGATATTGCATTTTGATGTTATCATGTTGAGTCTATAGATCATTTGAATGTCATTTCTGCTCGACTTTTAATTTTTTAAGTGAAATCCCCAAAGAATTTTTGAGATTTTATGATAAATGTACTTTTATCTCTGTTGCCTGTGCAAATCCACACTGGTAAGAGCAGGATCAGTTCTAGAGGGCAATCCCATGCTCATCAACCTTTAGAATAGAGCTGCATAGTGATGGAAGGTAAAACTTGCTCATTCATTATTTGCAATGTTCCTTCTCAGCTCTCAGTTGTTAAATATCGAACTAAAGGAGCTCCTGAAACATTGATAAGAAGCTGAAAATCATTCCCTAATTTTCAGTGAATCGTGCTAAAATCCACCCTGACAGACATTGTGCTGTAGATCTTCCTAGTTGGTGAAATGTATGCCTAGTGGTTGGTACCTATCAAAAGGAAAATTAGAATAAATGAATATTTAAATATTTAAATTTTCTATGATATGTTTGAAGTGCATTTTCAAAGCATTATCATCAGATTCGAGGGACCAGTACTCAATTGGTTACAAACTCCTTGCTCAAGAGTTTTACTCCCTTCTCCCCACCCTCCACTCATTAGCAATCAGAATAGCTCTTACTTGCCCTGGTGTGATTGTAACCAAATACAGGCTACACTGCCCGATTCTCTCTGAGTTTCTGAGAATTCCTTTTGGCTGACCTTTGGTAGCCAGTAAAGCATGGTGGAAAAGAGACAAAGGGAAGGAGTCCTGAGTAGAAAGGGGGTATTGAATAAGCTGCACTGCTTTCTTCAGAGGGCTAAATGTCAAAGAGATGTGCAAGAGTCAATAAATTTTTTTTTAGAGGTAACTATGTTTATCTGTTGCACAAATGTGTGTGTGTGTGATATATACATTTGTGTGCTCAAATTTTCCTTATACACCTACAGGTGCGTGCCCATATCTCAGTTTAACAGGAGGTGTATATTGAATGAAAAATCCTTGCATCAGCATACATGAGAGGCTGTGCTCTATGATGCAAAATGAAACAAGGTGTCCTCGGGAGCTGGCAATCTGAGCGTAGCAGAACCTAAACATCCACCTATGTTTAACAGTTTCTTAATAGCATGATAAACTAGATTAGCTGCCACAGAAGAAAAACATGCTCAGGCCTTAGGCTCCATTAAAAAAAAAGAGAGAGAGAGAGAGAGAAGAAAAGAGAAGAGATCAGATTTTACACTGGATACTTTTCACTGCTTATCTTACCAAACTATTATTGTTTGCTTTCTTAGTTACTCCTATTCATCAGGGTGATGTCTGCAGATTGTGAGCATGCCAAACATTCTCTGAAAACTGAGGAGTAAGCAAAAAAAGAGCTGCTCTCTAAACCCTTCACAGTTTATAGCCACATTTACATAACATTAAATAAGTCAACAAAGGCATCATTAGCTCCCATTAAAATATGAGCGAAGAAATTTAAACGAACAAGATAAGCTAATTGGTAAGTAATGTTGTGTATCAAAAATTATGACTGTAAGATTCCAAAGTTAATGAGAAGCCCTGCAATTGTGTTTACTAAATGTTTAAAAACTAAATTAAAGGTGAACATGGAAAGACTGAAAAGTTTTCTTGCTGTCATTTAGGCTGATGGAGAGTTGTGGAGGTTACCACTGAAAGACTCTTGGAGTCACCAGCCCATCACTTGATCCCTGCCCATCAGGTAGGTCAGGTCTCTCATTGGCAAACAGCACAATTCCCCACTCAACAGCGACGTGAGGTGTGCTGCCACACAACAGGGCTAGGTACAAGCCTTTTGTGAGTCAGCTCCCGTAGGTGTATAAACTACCAGCCCATCCTCTCTTGCCTGTCTGTTGAATTTGCTCAGATGTTTCAGAGGGAAGTAGCAAAAGCAACTGTGTGCTTAAAAAGAAACCTGTATCTGCTGCCAGACCTTGGGCTGGAAACACACTGAGACAGCTCTGCCATCAGCACATCCAGCATTTGGCAAAAAGAAGCCCATCTCTTGCTTGCTGCTTTTGTACATGTCCATGGAGTTCTACTGGTTTTGGAGCTGCAGACCACCAGCAGCTCATACTTACTGACAACAGTTAGCTGTCACCAGCCTTTAGTCCACGATGCTCCGTTAGTTTACTGACTATGAATTGAAAATGACCACTGAGTTTGCTTTTATCTTTATTCCCGTTAAAGCCCTCTTCAATTGCTACATTTCAGCTGTGCTCTACTCCCTTCCAAAAGACAGAAACCACTGAGTGGAGATAGCATCCTTCAGTGCCATTAATGAGCACAATTATAGTGCCAGATTACACCGTCCCTCTTGCTAATTGGTCATTCACTTGCCATTGCGCAGGCAATCACAGGTGTTGCTGCCTTTACGATGCTTATCTGAACTTGCCATATAGCACCAATTCCCTTCTGCTTCATTTCTCAGTCCAGGGGGGATCAGTGTGTGTCTGAAAGGGGAGGACAGGACTATCTCATGTTCTATCTCACATGCCCAGATGCGTGGAAATGGGTTTCAGTAACACCAGGCAGTCAGGTCAGTGTCATATTCTCAAGTACACAGAGCTGTTACAAATGCAACCATTGATCTTCTCCTGCAGGGAAGTTTTGAAGATGTTGGCTGAAGTGGCCTACACATACTTGGTTTTTTTTTTTCTTGTAAGTCTAATTGCAGTTGCCATAGTAAATATATTGGTTCAAGTGGATGTGCTTTCATATTTGGCAGTGAGGGAAGTTTTGAAAGAAGTAAAAAAGCCTCATTGTGTTGGAATGTAACTAATTGTTCTACCATAATTTGATGCAACCTTATAAAACTTGAGAGACAAAGCTGACTCTTTCTGGACAGCAGCTTGCTACAAACTGGCTTTAACCAAATGCTGTGACTTCTGTGAATAAATGAGTAAGTGGAACCCCTGCAAGACAGAAAAGTCTTGCAGATATCTCCCGTGGGTTCACAGATTTACAGTGACAGAGTTTTCTCTGCTGTCTGGAAATTTCTCTTGATTTATTGCCCTTTCCACTAGTTTACATCCATCCAATCAAGGAACAAAAACAAAACAGGGGGCATCAGTATAAAATCAGGTACCAAGCATTATGTATGCATCAAGGATGTGTACAAGAAAAATTGTTCACAAGCAGTATGTCATCCTGAATCAGGAAAGTACTTCAGTAGGAGATTAACTCAAAGCATGTGCTCGTTTACCACAGTGGGACTCAAGTGCATGCTCAAATTCAGCACTTTTTAATGTGTTCCCCTGAGCAGGGATAATTTCCTGATATAGGAAATACATGCTGATTTTTCTCCATTAGGATAATTGGGAAACGTTTACATAAATTCCAGTTGGTTTCAGATATAGGGGGAAACAGCAAACTGAGTCTCACCTAACTGTTTTCCCTCAGCAGATCACAAGAAAGCCTGTCCCATTCCATGACCAGTAAAAAAAGCTTTCCCTCCGTGCTCTATTATGAGCACCCTAATGCAATTTCCAAGCTGCTTCTGCTCTGAGCAAGGGGTGGGAGGGGTTGGGCCAGAGACCTCCAGATGTCCCTTCCTACCTCAGCAATGCCCTGATTTTGCTCTGTGCTGCATACCCTATACATGATGCTGACTTAAGTCAGAACTAATCTCATTTCTGAAAAGTCTGCTAAGGAGTAAGATGATAAATATATTAACACATAAATAAATACAGCTTTGTTTGGATGAGAACTGGATACGGGACGGCATAACAAAGAGGAGGGAAAGTAACTTTTACATTACCCAGCTGCTCTTATAATAATATACAGCAACTCTGTGAATCATTTCATGGTTTATTAAATGAAATTTTGTTTGCAACTGGTAAGTTAGGAAAATAAACGTCCATGTTTGTTTTCATTTTACTTTTCCTTGGTTTGTCCAGATCTTCACAGCCTCGTGTGCCAGCATTGTCCACCGGGGCTCATTAAAAAGCCCAGTGTTTGCTACTCTGATTGTCCAGGGAAATCAGCAACAGATTGCCATTAACCCCATGAGGCTGAGAGCTAGACATTCTTGATGCATTCCCTGTTGTGGGCAATGAGGCCCATTTTAGCCATTGGAGCCAAAGGGTTAATTTTATCTCTCCTATAGCTGCTGTCAGACCTCCAGTAAAACAGTGTGTGATCACTATGGGGTACTGACCACTTAATACAGCAGTACCTGCCAAAATTGGCTTAAGACTGAGTGAGATCAAGGGCCAGAAAAATACTGTTTTTTTCCAAAGCACATTGCATTATCAGTGTTTGCTTACAATTCTCTCCAGGGTAAAATGCTTATTTATTCTTAGTAAAATGGACTTGCTTCATATGGTCTCAGCTCCACAGGAGAAAGCAAGTTATAACCTTGCCTAAAGATGATATCCTTCTATTGTTCACATTAAGGTATGAACTGCTGCAGATGGTGTTACTAGAGACCATCAAGGATATTTTTTAACTGAAGGATGTGCTCCCACTCCATCAGTGATAACATTAATTCAAAGGTCTTTTTAAAAAAGCAACAGAATTTTTTATTCTCTGCCCAAAAGACAATGAAATAGTATGGCAGCATGCAACTGCCACAGTCCTGACACACAGATCCTGGGACTCTGGGCTGTGGGGTTATGTGTTTCTCCCAGGAAGTCATTCTTTCTGCATCAAGCATTGACTTCTATGGTGCCAGAAGCAGGAGAAGTCACATAGCAGTAAGGCAATACATAGGCTCTGTCTGATATTTCTGCTTTATCCATCCTGAATGGACAGGGTAACATCACTAGGAGGTGTGCCTAAAGCTGGCCCAGTAGTCAACAGGCAGCTAAACCCAAGGGCATTCATCACTCAGGAAGGGTGGCCTCAGCAGCACTGCCTCCCCTCTCTGGCCACTGCCCAAGGGCCCCAGCCAAGATCGTGCCCGATGTGCCTGTGTGCCTTAACTGACACCTCTCAGCTCTCCCAGGAGCCCTGTAGCTGTGCAGACACAAAGCAGGCTGTGGGAAGGACGGTTAGGTCCATGCTGAAAATGGCTGAGATGCTGCCATCAGAGTTCAGCTTTGTTCTCATCTGCCCTGCAGAAGCATTGGTAATGACACTGCTAGCCCCAAGGACCCAGTAGTCTGGCTTTAGACACCAAATTGCCCTGGAGTTTCTCAAAACACCTACTTTGGGACGGTCACTCAGATGGACTTCTATTAGACCCTGACCAGCTGGGCAAACAACCCTCTGACCAAACGGAGCACAAACCAGGAGTCAGAGCTAGGCTGCACTGGCTCCGTTTAGGTCGACTTAGTGGTCAGCTCTGCTTTTTTGTCCTTCTGACCTTTCCTGACATCTGAACCTGAGGTGTACAAACACTCGCCAGCCTTTCAGGTTCTGTGAAATCACAGTCCTTTAGGGGATTCGTAGCCACTCGAGACCCGTACCTGGGAAGTGCTGCAAAAATGTAAAGCATCCCTATGGATGACCTTATCACTGGGAAAGGAATCTTAAATCTGATCCATTTGTGTGACTCCCGGAGAGCCACTCTTGCATTATTCATGACAGTCTCCTCTTCTTCAGAAGGCTAATATTACTTCCCTCCCCCCTCCGCCCCCATACAGCATTCATAATATGAATTTTATATTCTGAACTAAACCACACAGCCCTTTGTAGTGGTCAGTAATAGGATTCCTACCCGTACTTAGCAGAGTCCACATCAGAGAGAGCACAATCAGCCACCCCAGGAGAAGAGTTCCCAAGATCTCCTCTTACAAGGCATTGTAAAAGTTATAAATAGATTACTCTCTCCCCCTTTGTACCTCCTGGCCCTTTTCCTACACCAAGGGAACATATTTGTCACGGGGACACACAATATGCACTTAGATGTTTGACATCTCTGCCCTCATCAGATGGGTCATACAGCATTTTTCGATGAGACAGAAAACGTGAAGGGTTTGGGACGTGGTTATGAGTTTGAAAGTGGTTAAAAGAACGTTAAGAAGAATTAGCCATGGCAGCTTACTTGGTAGTTTGTTGTGGCTCCCATTTTCTAATACATCATATTCTTTTATTCTTCTAATTACTTTTTGTGTGCGTGTGTGTGAAAGACAATTCCCAGGGAACAAACACTTCATTTCTTTGAGCCACTGCCAACGATATGCACCACAACTGCTGAAAGCAGGAGAGAGGATCTGGCATATCTATTAGAGCTTTGCAAAGACATACTTTTTCTCTCTCCCCCCACCACACACAAACACTTTTAACCTTGGTTTTCCCTTAATACCAGCACTGAATAAATGAATTACATGTCCTGTTCCGCCCCCCCCCCTCTTTCCTCACAACTTCTATTTCTGTTTTCAGGTTGTTGTTTTTACTTTTTTTAAGTCAAGTCTTGATGGGTAATTATTACATCTCCTGTGTTTTCTGTCGCAGGCTTCTATTGAAAAACAGCAGCTAAGAAAACAAGGCGAAATTAACAAGCTACTTTCTACAAAGTGATTGTAAAGGCATTAGTAAAGCTCTCCTTCCACCTCCCTCTCCAACTGCAGTGTCCTTCTCTATGCCCTTTTAGTGCAAGTCCTATTAGCTCACCTTGAGATGAATGAAACCTTTTATTCAAAGGCAAATTACACCCAAATCTTCACTGATCTTCAACAATTCCACTTCTACATCTGTAGTGGTGATATAAGCTATCATGTCCACTTTCAAAACACAGATATTTGGACCCTGGTCTCTGGCTCCTCATTAAGAAGACAGGCACCTCCATCAGCAAGAATGACAAATGAGTGCTAATGAAGTACTTTAAAAAGACACAGCTTCCAGAGGGGATGCTGAAGTTCTTGCTTTGGATTTTGTGTTTGTTTCCACTTACTGACAATTAGATGTCCCCAGGTTTTCTTGGGAAAAAATGGGGAGCAGGATTGCTCACTTCCCTGTGAAAATGTCTGGGATTCTGGGTATTAAAGTGGCAATATGTGACCTTGATGCAATCTGACACCACCTGTTTGTTCATCAAGCACAACCAGAAAAGGCCATCATAATATTTTCCTAGAATTAAAGAGTTTCCAGGAGTTGCTTTTACTGAAAATAAGAGAAGGGAGCTGCCTGTTGATCACATGTGACTTACTAACAACTTAGCAAATACTCCTTTTCCAGGCAAGGAACTGCAAGAACTTTGTGGCAATGCCACCGGGTGAGGTCTTTAGGAAAGGAATCGAGTGAGTAACACTCAAAGAAAGGACCATGCTCCATTAGGAGGAAATTATTCCAGCTGAAATCTTATCCAGGAACTCGGTGTGTAGCTGTGTGGGAACTCTCATTACAATCCCAAACTGACAACTACTGGGGAAAATGGAAGCTACTGTTTACTTGGAATGAGGGAGATCTTTTTACCCACAGTCACCAACTGAAAAAACCTACTTAGCTGTTAGCTGATCTTGCAGCATCCTGATGCTCTAGAAGATGGGGCAGGGGGAGGGGGTTAGCAAGCCTTTTGTAGTTCAATCTTGGTTCAATACAACGGTAAGCAAAGAAGTCATCATATCATATACATTGCTGTCTGTTTCAGATACCTAATTTGTGTGCTTTGAATAAACGAGCTGGAGTTGCATTTGCTCCTGTATTTGCCATCTAACTTTGGTCTCTTCCTGCCTGAAGCAGATTAGTGTGAATATCTACCCATAGACTGCATTTCCCATGCAGCTAAATACACTTGGATAGATGTCAATTATCATGTTTTATAACGTTCAGGAAAGCAAGTCTCAAGATCTCTGTACTTCTTTCTTTTCCTCTATCTTGCAGCCTTAATGAGAGCCAAATATTGAAAGCCTGGCACTCAATTTGTGATGCAAATTAACTAACACGGTAATGACTTGATTTGTGCACACAAATACTATTTGTATATTCACATTCTATTGTTTGAGCATGCAAATGATGTGCACACCGGTGCAGGAGCTGGATGGAGACTTCCTGGAAAATTAAGTCCTTAAAGGCAATTGCTGTTGGCACCAACAGCAAAACAAAGCTACACAAACAATGATCTCTGTGACTCTGGTGAATATAAAACGATCCAAATCACTGATCTTAGTTATGTTTTAGAAGAGATTCAACAGAATGCACTGCTCTCATTTCCTTGATGCTGGGAATCAGATCCAACAGAGCCTTCAAAATAGCCCCTCATTCCTTGCAGATTGGTGCATTTGCTATTTTTGGATCTTGAGGATGTTTTGAAAAAGACAGAGCTGCTGGCTCAAATTCTGTCACTCCTTCAGCAAACGTTTTTCTCACCAACACAACATATAGGCTCTGCATCTCTTACAGCTAACGTACATACTGGGGAGGTGTGTCAGAGCACTGGAGATATCCCAGATTCTGCAGCACAGTCCTTGCCAAACCCATCCAGGCTGATACTGAGCAGCCCAGTGGCTGCAATAAATTATGCCAGCTGGACAGAAGCTCTTCTTGGTCTTCTGCCAGCTGAGACATGGCAGAAATTGGTTGCTCCCCCTCCACAGACACTATTAATTTGAAGCTTAGAGGCAATAATGTCTCTGTAGGGTGGGGAGCGCTGTCCTTATATAGCCACTCCCTGCTCCTAGGTGCGGTCTCAGCAGCTTCTCCTTAGCCAAGGATTAGCTCCTTCTGGGCTAGGTGAGCAGTATGAAATGCTCTGAAATCACACCTACAGAAACTTTACTTTTTAGTTAGTGGGGAAGAGATTTAATTCCTGCCACAGAGAACAGCACTTTGGAGATATTGGGGAGCTCACAAAACTTCAAAGCCAAAAATCAACAAGGATTAGAAATTTCTCAGCAGAAAGGAACAAAAAGTCACCTTAGGCTCCTTGAGTTAATATTTTATTTCTGGGCTGAGTCATATGTCTTTAATTCAAGCAGTGAACTATTTTACTCATCTTTTTATATGGATGAATTAAAATATTTTGGGCAAAAGATGTGAAATATGTTGGACAGCTCTGCACTGTTTTAACATATGTTGCTGCAGTAATTCAGGCATTATGAGAAATGTTGTTAATACTCTGGTATTGTCCTGCTTACTACCAATTTAGTAAATTGTTCCAAAAATAGACCTTTTTTCTTCTTTTTTTTTTTTTCCCCATCAGGAAAAGTCTTGAAATATAATGCCAAAAATATGCATCTTCCACGGGATTTAGTTTTCAAGGAAATATATACCCATCTGAAACTGCCCAAGGACATTCTAAATTCATTGTTTGCCCATGTAAAACGTTTCCTTTTTATTAGTTTTTTTTTTCCTTATCCCTCTTCATAAAAGAGAGAGAGAAAAGAGGGAAAAAAAATTATACAGGGCTCATTTCAAAATCCATGAAAGTTGGATACTCCCAAAATTCCAACAAGATTACAGAGAAATCTCATCTGGTAAATATTAGGTTCTTTTTTTGTCTTTGCTTAAGCTTTTACACAACTTGACAGCTTGTGGTATTGTGCCACATTTCAAAGTTAAGGTTTACAAACATCTGGCTTGGGTTCAACATTCCACTCCATATGGACCACAATGTCTCCAGCATACAGTGTTTGCCTGTCCAGAGTGAGGTAGAAAATCAGAGTTTTCCTAGTGAATTATGGAAATGTCAAGAAGCAAGCCCCACTTTCATGATTCATTGACAACAGTCTTGATGTCAGTGCATCTTTGTACAAAAAATAGCTTTTGTGCTCTTATCTGGACATTAACATTGGATAAGAAATGTTGGTTTGTTGCTTGGGTTTGTTTTGTTATTTTCAATCCACGAAGACAGCTTTAGAAAAACAAAAAAGTTGTATCCTGAACTGAGATGAAAGTCTAATATGAAAATTGCCATGAGTGGGAGACTCAGTTCAAGCCAAGTCAAACATTTTGTCTCAAAGAGTTTTAAAGTGTTGAATTTAATTATTACTATTTTTTTGGAGGCATTGAGGGATTTTTGTTTGTTTCAGAAAAAGAATATTTTTAAGAACTCTTTAAAATATTGGAAGGTAGCATTTTGATAATTTAGAGCATCAAAAGAAAACATCTAGTGATGAAAGCTTGGTTAAACTAACCTCTTTCCAGCAAGGAAAGAGCAGTTTTAGGAAGTCCACATTCCCGACAACTCATTTGTAACTATTTCATCAATATTTTTGGAGCATAGATGTAATCTGAAAGCACACTGATGGAAATATATTTATGCCCCATAAACTTTGTGTTTCTTACTCTGTGGGACAATAGATGGGTTTTTCTCACAGCATCACTGAAGTAGCTAAAAGACAATACGCATCTGGGCCACAATACACACCTCTACTGTGCTAGTTTGAGCCTAACTGGGATGTTTTGGTAAGAATTAGATTATGGGCTCTGAAAAGGAAATGATGGTGATGTCTACTTCACTCATAGCTTTGCTGAGATGTATAAAAACAAGAATACAAATGTAGATAAGGGAGTCACTCTCTCTGGCTGCCTCCCTTCTTTCCTTAACCTGCTTTCTGTGTAACTAACCCATCTGTTTCCTAACCCCCCATCCAGTTCTCCAAACTCACCTTGAACATAAGGCAAAGTCTGAGATAAGGTAAAGAGGTGGAAAGGAGGTGGAAGGGTAGTTGGAAGCCCCTCCTGGGGGGTCTGGTTTCTGGGAGGGCTGTTGTGTTTCTGAATTACCTTTTTAACTTGTGTATTTCTGTCTAGAGCTGTCTATATTGTAAATATCTGCTTGTATATTGTGCTAAGCCATAAATATAAAGCTTCATTGAAATTTCCAGCTCGGCTGAGTCTAGCCTGAGTGATATTCACACCCAAACCATCACATTGACACAGCTCTAGAACTTGATTGTCCCACTTTGTTCATTGTGAGGAACTGGTGATCCTAAGTGTTGACTCCCTTTTCATTAAGGGGTTCTTTGGGTGATGAAGGAAGCCTCTGATTGAGCAGAACATAGTGGCTGGGTTTCCACATTTCTGAACCAGTGCTGGCAGTGTAGAAAGGAAGACTCAGGTTGCGCTATTTGGCGAGAGCTTGCTAAAGAAATGGTTGTTTGGTATTTGTCTCTTTCTTTTTCTTTTTCTTTTCCTTTTTTTTTTTTTTTTGTTTGTTTGTTTGTTTTTGTTTTTAATGTGACTAAAGCTTCCCAAAGTTCAAAATCAAAGGTATAGGAGGACACCAAGCAACCCAGCTCAAAGAACCGGACAGTGGACATCTATGTATGTTGTGGACCGAACAACGAGAGTAGTCTTCTTGGTGGGGTGCTGTAGGGTTGAAGACTTTGGAAGTGCCTCTAGGTAAACTCAGGGGACCCTAGTGAAGCCAGTCAGTCTCCACTAAACTACAATATAGCCTTTTTTTAAGTGGTGTTTTTCAGTGCAGTCTTTTCTCCAAAGCACTGTGACAGACTGCCAGCTGTGAAGATCTCCAAACATTTGACCAGCATTCTAGGACAGCAAAAGGTGTTGGATGAAAGGTAAACACGTGGAAGAGATTGTTAAGTGGCTAGTAAACAAGGTTTGTGTTTCAGATTCTCTGGCTTGAGAAATCTCTAGACTGCAGACCATGGAAAAGATCACTGTGTACACTCCCTGGTTCTTCAATTTCACATCACTTTAACGGCTAGAGCTCAGATTAAGAGGGATCTGAGACCCAAAAGTTCCAGGTTTTACTCCTGTGCCTGCTACAAGCACACTGTATGATCATTACAAAATTCCTTAACCTCTTAGAACCTCCTTCCTATCCTCTAGAATGGGATATTTTGACTTCAAAACTTTAGAGGATTAACCTTTGTAAAATAATTTTTACAGGCTTTGATAAAAATTGACATTAAAAAGAAAAAAAAGGCAAAAATAAAAATGCTTCCTTGCAAATTCAACAGCATGCCTGTGCTGTCTGGGTGCACAGATAGGGTTTGGGACAAGAGTTATATGTACTGTGGAAATAGTCATTCTTTATTCATTTTAAAAGGTCAACACAGCTTGCCAGCATATCACTGCTGCAGCTGTTGCAGAGCTTGTTATGGCATTAGGCTGACTCGGAATGATTTCCTTCCAAAGCATTCTGGCACGGAGCACAACCCGACTCAGACCCAAAGCGAGGAAACCATTACTGATGGTGCTGATGACAAGCAAGCACGCAGGATGGCCAAGCCAGAGATCCTTATGAATTGGAAGCTGAAGGATGGAGGGGGGGGGGGGGTGAGCAGGAGGCATGAACCCCTCCTATCATTGACCTGGCAGCCCTTTGTCTCCACTGCAACACTAACACAAGCTAGGCTGGAACACCTGCTACTAATTTGGGTGCATGCAAGAGCTACCCATGCAAAATCTTTTGAGCTGTTCCTAGCTAACAATTTTGCTTTCTTATGGGAATGATCACAACAACATACATGCTGTGCAGCCTTTGGCAGAGAGCAGTGGTGGGGCTTGGGCTGCTGATAGACAGGGAACTATTATTTCTTTCTTGCTATTTTTTGGTAATTTTTTTTGATCTGTGGGTGGAACCCCCATAATTGTCAGAGGGAATTTCATACACTCTCTGATGACAGATTGAATCCTTACAAGAATGTATCATTAAAACAAAAATGAAATAAAAAAAAGGAAGAGAAAAGCAAGCTTGGGTTTCTAGCATTTCAAATGAAAGTACAGAGAAACCTCCCTAGAAGGTCTTTCTGAGGCATTGTTTCAGTGACATTACTCTGTCTCCTTCTCTCAAGAGGAAGGAAAGAATATCTTCTCCAAAGGAGTTTCTTTCTGCAGCCAAAATAGGCTGCATGCTGGCCCAGAGAGATCATCCTGAATGGTCCATTGTTCAAGCTCTCCCCATATGTAGATCTCCTATCTGGAAAAGCATCTGCAGCTTCAGATAACACCCCTATGGACCATAGTTCTCTCTCAGTTCTGACTTCTTCAGTGGAGCATGCAGACTGAGTGCAGTCCTGGCCCTACCTTCAAATCTGACATTTTTTAAGGGAGGAAGGGATTATTGTGGGTGTCCAGCTCCATGTCCTGTATCACACACCCCAGGGTCTGCAGGCAGCAACCCAAGCATCTAAAACAGGAAGCCAAGAGTTCAGTGGAAGCCTGTCTTGGAAAGTCTCTATAGCCAGGATTAACCTGACATAGTCTAAATTCAGCTCTCCAGAAGTTAACTATCTGGTCTCAATTGCTCATTTAGTAATCTTCAGCAGTCTATGGACTAAAGCATGTACCTCTGCAAGGGTTTCACAGCATCACAGGATGTCAGGGTTTGGAAGGGACCCAAAGACTTTATTGAGTCCAACCCCCCTGCCAGAGCAGGACCATACAATCTAGCTCAGATCACAGAGGAACACATCCAGACAGGCCTTGAAAATCTCCAGAGAAAGAGACTCCACAACCTCTCTGGGGAGCCTATTCCAGTGCTCTGTGACCCTTACAGTCAAGAAGTTCCCCCTTGTGTTCAGGTGGAACCTTCTGTGCTGCAGCTTCTATCCATTGTTCCTTGCTGTATCTCAGGGAGCGAGCAGAGCCTGTCCCCCCCACTCCTGAGCCCCATCCCTCAGACATTTATAAACAGATCTTGAGACAGATTGGCTGGACTGGCTTTGAAGTTGCCTTTCTCACTGATAACCTTAAAATTAAGGTAACCTCTGATGTCAGAAAAAAAGGCATTACATGGCTAATACTTAAAGCTTCAGTAAGTGAAAAGCATCCATAGTTTATCCTCAGATTTCTCAGCCTTATAGCTTCACTTGGATTGTGCTTGTTATACAAGCACTTGCATTTTTACTCCTTTATTATCTTGACACAAGAGCATAATGACATACAAGAGCAACCATCAGTCTCCCCACTGCAACAAGTGACACAGAGCAGGTATCTCAGCAGACATTAGGCAGATCCACAGGCAGAATGAATAGGAAAAAAAGATCTTTCTGCAACGACCTTAATTATGCATAACAGCCAAATGAACAGTACATAGCACACCTATCTATGTATATTGAAGCTAGCCATTAGCAGCTTGGTTATATCAGATCATGTCTTCACATAGGTTATATCTAGTGAAAACTTCAACCTGAGCCCACAGAAATGCTCAACAGCTACATAAGGTTACACACAGGCATATGCTTGGACGTGCACATAGTAGATGTATTTCAGAGAAGGGAGGACCACTCATTCATGGCCATTCTTTGGGTGGCACATTTACTTGAGATGTGAGAGAGTAGACTACATTCATAAGTGCCTGTTCACACAGTTCCCTTAATTAGGAAGCCTTTAATGCAAGTGGTGTAGTAGACAACAACAGCAGATCCTCTCAAATTCTCTCACTAGAGAGCTGGTTTTAGTTTTACTGTGATGATCTATACAACTGAAGCACACTGACAACCTTTCTGATGGGAAGCACACTGGCTGTCACCATTGGAGCCCCTGAGCTTGTTGGATGGGTGGCATCAATTGGTTCAGTGCTAGTGAAAGTTTGAAGGGGACAGCTGACAAATTCACAGTAGCTAGGACGGAACTGGCAGAGGGCAGATTTAAACTGGGTGTTAGGAAGAAGTTCTTTACAGTGAGGGTGGTGAAACACTGGAACAGTTTGCCCAGGGAGGTTGTGGATGCTCCCTCCCTGGAGGTGTTCAGGGCCAGGTTGTATGAGGCCTTAAGCATCCTGTTCTAGTGGGAGGTGTCCCTGCCTATAGCAGGGGGTTGGAACTAGATGATCCTTGAGGCCCCTTCCAACCTAAACCATTCTATGACTCTAAGTCCCAGAGCCATAAAGCATGGTCAAGTCTGCTGGCAGACAAGCAATAGAGGATGCACTGAGCCACGATGTGTTGTCCCTGCAGTGGAAAGCCTCTCTTTCTGCCCTTGAAGGTCTGCAACCAACTGCTTTCTCCACTCTACAGGGGCACTGTCATTTACCAAAGGACTTGTCTGTTTGCTCTGAGTGTCAGATGCCTGAGGGATGGGCTGTTTGCACTAAATATCATGAGGTTGCCCTTCACAGAAACGAGCAAATACTTTCTAACCTACAGAGGAGAAGATTCACAGGAGATTCCACTGAGCAATTTGTCTGTGAGGAGTGAGAGACACTCAAGGCAGATTCCTTCATAATGAGGAGCAGTTTTCAGAGAAAATGTAAAAAACGATGCCTGCAAAGCAATTGCAAGTAGCTATTTATTCCTGGAATGTGGGGGCACAAAGTAGCTATAATATCTTAGGATTATATTGGAATTAAAGGCCTGGGTTTGCCACGATTCCTCCCACACATGGTACCTTTGCTAGTGTCGCCTTGGAAAGCATTCTGCCTTACAGCCAGAGCTGGGGAACCTGCACTCCTGATTCCCCAGTGAGCAAAGGCTAAAGAATGAGAGCATTGGAATCTTGTTGCTCCCAAAGTGACACATTCTGCTCCTTAAAATGCTCTTTGCTTAAAGCACTCTGCAGCACCCTAGTTGTGTCTGTGCTGGTTTCAGCTTGGTGCAGCAGGGCAGCTCTGTACTGAATCCTTTCCTCACTCTCATCCACAGTGCGAGGCTGTCAGTCGCACTATGGTTCCTCCACACATGAATGTGTATGGTGGTAGGCCCGATGGGGCAAACGTGGGCTTATCCATACCCAGACATGTTTGCCTGCTCCCCCCTCCTCCTGTGCTGGGGAAGCAACCGTGGGCTGCCTTTGCCTAATTCGGTGTGGCCTGGGAAAGTGCCTTTCCAATTGGCTAATTGATGCCCAATGCCCCACTAGTGGTGTGCTGGATATGGATAGAAGGGATGAGCAGGTAGCACGAGGCTGCTGCTATCTCATTTGGCACCCCAAATTTGCCTGGAGAGCTGACCAGGAACAGGCTCCAAATGCCTGCACACAGACACCGTACATAGCCCCCAGAGTGACACTGTCCTGAGATCGTGCACACCTCAAGATGTTCTGTCTGCCCCTCGAAGTCTTCCTGCTAAGACTACAAGTCCTGGACATACACAGATTGTCCAGAGGAGCAGAGGACAAGGTCAGACATTGTCTGCCTCCTTTCAACAGAAGCCTGGGAGAAATCAAGTCTCAGTGGCCAATGGGACAGAGTTCCACCTGCTTTGGGCACTGCCTGATTTATAATCTTGTGAGTAAATACTTAAAAGTCTCTTCCAGTATAATATTTGCCACTGTAAGAAATAAATGATCTAGTTTTGCCTGTGCCCTGTGGGTATGAATTTCCAACCTGTGTGTTGTTTTGGACCTGTGAATAAGTTTCTGGTGAGTTTTAATGTTAATAAACAGTTTTCATTGTTATTAACAATCATCACCTGGACATCAAAATTAATACAGACTATTAATTTTGCATAATCCTTCATAATGGCATCCCTTTTGGAGGAAAATTCATGACATGCTCCATAGAATCATAGAATCAACCAGGTTGGAAGACACCTCCAAGAACATTCAGTCCAACCTAGCACCCAGCCCTGTCCAGTCAACCAGACCATGGCACTAAGTGAATGAAAAATAAGCCCAAATTTCTGGTGGATCAGGAAGTCCAAATCAGTGCCTCATCCTTCAGACCTCTCCAAATCACATATGACTTGAGGACATCCAAACCAGTCTCAATCTAAGGCAGAGCAAGACCCCTGATTTTCACAGAGGAGATACAGTAGTGTCATCATCAGCTGCTTTGACCTACCCACCTCTCTAATTGTTCAGAAGTAATGACTAATATGCCTAGAATGAACGTTTGCCCAGCACTGGTATAGGGAAAGAATGGTCACACCTTTCATTATTTTTCATTTAGCCTTTGTGCACATTTTAACATCTAGCAAATCTGCAGAAGTAGAAGGCAAAGGCAAGACCTGTTCTGCAGGAGTCCAGAGCTGGCATCTTCCAGCACCTAAGTGCCAGCTGCCAGATAGCTTTGTTTTTATTAGGTTGACAGCTACACATGGGTGTGTGCCAACTTTTGTTCATTACATTTCATATTTTATAGCTTTGGTTTCGGTTTGGAAAGCTGTCGGCATTTGGAACGACAGCAGCCCGTGCCCCTGAGGGACAGTCAAGGCTTTTTTCCCCCCCCCTTCCCTTTTTAACTTCTCTCTCTTCTGTGACAGCTGCACTTTCTACTGGTGCTTGTTGGCTGCGCTCCTCTCTGCCCCCCAAGGGCTCTGCTCCTCTCTCGCAGCTCGGTGTTTAAGTCACATCACGAGCAATATTTAGCTTCGCTGCAAGAACTCCACGGCAAACAAACCAAACTCAAACAGATTGGAAATGCAGCATTCTGATAACACTCCACACATGACATTGCAGCCCCAACGAGCTGTCCTTCAAACCGACCTGCTAGCTGACCCATGCAGCAGATAGGGATCAACCCAGCAAGGTTGTTAGCCTCCACAATGGGGCAGCTTCAAAGGAAATATATGAGTTTCAGCAACTTGGCCAACTGTGTCATTCAAAGCTGCAGTTGGGACATCTCACAAAAGGGTCAGCTATCTGCCAGACACTGCCAGTGCTGATAGGCTGCAGCCTGTTTGTAAAGGAATAAAGAATCCTCACATTACCTAAGAATTTCTTTCAGCCAGGGAATCCCTTGCTGGGGATTGATTTTGTTATTTGACTGTGTCCAGTGGAGCTCAGGACCATGACTGTAAGTTTTGAAGTGTCAGGCATCAATTTGAAGAGAAACATCAACTCGTAGAGTTTGTTTGCCTTTCTGAATGTTAACTGTCAACTTCTCAGTTTTGACTAACAGTTTGTAAATGAATATGGATTTCACTGTCGATAAAGACTTTCTAAAGGGTGAGCCTGATTCTACACCAACAATCTGTTTAGGAATACTTTGCTCTACGTTTCTTATCTGAGCATCATTCTGCACATTTATTAGGGAAAGATCTCTGATTGGTGGTACCATTTTGCCATATTTTTCAGGAAACATCATAACTACTTAGATTATGAATTTAGATGTTAGATAACCATGCATACCACAGCCTCTGAAACTTTTGGTATTCTTCAAATACATTTCACCATTACCTGGTGAAAATGAGGAGTGGGGTGTGTGTGGGGGGGTTTAATCATTATATAAGTGACAGAATAAATACTGAAAGCTTTTTCAGTCTGCTCAGTCTGGATTCCCCATTTACTGACAAGGAAGTATGCTGTCCTGGAGCATGTACCAAAGAAATCTGCAGCTGTCAGGCTGGATCTTCAAATTCAACATCTTCAGTGTTCTTCCAAAGGAAAGCATTTTTGTGACTGTGAGTGAGGGGACCATGAATTTGGAAAGGGAAATCAACAGCAACCACTCACTGCAACCCTTATTTATTGGTCAGATATGCAGAATCACATTACCGTGGTTTGTGAACTAGGGATCTGACAAGAGCAATTTGACTCTTGTATTTACATTTCTAGCAGTTTCATCTTGTCATTTGTGGTTTTCTTCAAATTAGAAAACAATTAAATGAAGACTCTGGCAAAGAAGCAGAGCCAGATGTAACAGTTTCTCTTTACTCTTTGTTAATAGCAGCAGCAATGTAATTTAATTCTGTCAGCTCTTCAGCTGCTCAGCAGCTGAGGAGATATGTGAAAGAAGAAAAGGATCATTCTCCTAGGATGTTGGATCAGCATCCAATACACTATCTGCCAAAAAAGAAGAGAGGAGCCCTTGAACCACGATTCTGCTGGGACCGTAGAAGCATCAACCGAAACACTCCAACCTGACACTATTTGGAGAGGAAAGAGGCATGAGCTCAAACTACATTATCCCAAAAGTGAGCAAATAGAGTTTCCATTATTAAATAAATAAAATACATATAGCAGAAAATCATATAGCCTAAAAGGGAATTCTTCTGCATTAGTGAAATGCTCATTCACAGACAACACTAATTTCATTACTCTGTCAGACACAATCCTTGAGAAGCTACATTTCCATTCCAAGGGATACTTATTTTTGTATATGGCTCAGCCAATTGACCTCACCACGATAGGCACAGAAAATGGTAATGGATCTTTTTCTACCTGCTGCAAGAAACTTTGCCCTCCACCTGCAACTGGGCTGCTTGACCACAAATGTTTGAGCTTGTGAAACAGAGCTTTTCGTGGGACAGAGCTCAAGCACAAGGAAGCAGGCACCAGGACACACACTGAGAAACATTTTCAGCCTGGAATCAGTCCTCCTTTTTCCACTTCACTGTGGACAAGTGATACAGACAGAGAGCCAGAAGCATACTTAGACACCTAACCCTTGATTTCTCTTAGAGCTTTGTGGCTTTCCTTCACTTTTCATCTGAAAAATCACAAAAAACAGCACTATCCAAAAGAGCACTGACAGCATGTACATCAAATATTGCCAAGCTACATGCCAATGATACAGCGAAATATCTCTATCACTACATAAAATACCCAAATTTATAATTCTTCCTCATATTCAGCAAAAAATAACAGCCTATTGCAGTACTGAGGGGAGGGAGGCAGTTGCTGATGTCAGAAATTGAAAACCTTCAAATTCAACTGAAAATTAGTCTGAAAGGAAACTAGGTTCAAAAATTACGGTTGTTACTCTGCCATACCACGGTCCCTGTGAAGGCACTGCCACACAAACTGCTGATTCTGCAGCTGCCACACTTGGGTGTCAGCAATCCCTGGGGTAGAGATGAGTGCAAGATGTAAGGAGTGGTGAAGGAAAGAGGAAAAAAAAATACAAATCCTGCTAAAAAATGTGAAACAATTACAAACAGTAGGAAAATGAAAGCAAAAAATCCATTGCCCCATTACTGAGCCATGTCCAAGATGCTATATGCAGTGGAATGTTCTAGTTCCTTTATTATAAATGTCTACAAATGACTGACACAAGACAGGGCAACTCTTTGCAGGACTTGGCTTCCTGTTTTCTCACTGTACAAAGATGAAGCACCATTTAGTCATGTCATGATAAAAGCAACCAGGCACCTATTTACTGTAAGATATTGTGTTACAGGGTCTAAAGCTGTGTTTTAACGCTGCCAAGGTCCCCAGCCTTACAAAGCTGCTCTCTCCAAGGTCTGTAGTGCCATTTTCCCACAGCCATGGGCTGGATGCCTCTGCCTCTGGGAATGGTTGTCCAGATTTTAAAAATGGGCTGTAAGAATTAATTTTTAACCATATTTGGCTCTTGAGCTCCAAAAGTTAAGATCAAAGGGCAATCCAAACTCTAGCCTCAGGTATACAGACACTTCTCCCCTTGAAGCTGCTGAAGAGTTTGGTCCACTGTACGGTACTGCTCCTTCTCCTAATTAAATTTTACAGGCTTGAACTAAATGCTCCAGTTTCATTTTGTTTCTGAATTTGCTTAAAAGAACCATATTCTAAATGGTTCTAATTAGCAACAGGAACAAAAAGACCCAAACCTTCCAGCATTCACATTGACCTTAAATGATTGACTGCAAACTCTCTTGTTACTGCAATTCCCTTTCCTCTCCACAGAAGTGCTGAACCTCTTTTACTCCTGCACACCAGTGTCAGCTGCCTAGAAACATTTTTAATTAGTGTATATTTTTGCACTGAAGGAAAGAACATAGGCTGTGCTGATCACTCTCTCTGAGAAGATTATAATCCTAGCAGCAGAACAAGTTGCTTACCTAGATAAGGAGCAGTGAAGATGCTGTACATGGATACGCAGACTGGAGCCTCTAAGCTAGCAACTGGGCTGAACAATTTGTGGTAATGTGCTATCAACAGAAACAGAGTCACAGCTCAAATCCTCTGCTCCAACCTCATGGTGTTCTTGCACCAGTCAGATGCCACCAAAGCAGCAAGGCTATGTACCTTGGTTCAGTGACAGTTGGTCCAGATAGATATTTCAGATCATGCTGAATTTCAGCAATTGCATTTATTTATCCCACCAAACTAGAGCCAGCAAACCAGGTAAGCTCACTGGTGTTCTGGTTTCAGAAATACTGTAATGCAGCTTTTTGTCCAAAAGTAAAGAAAAACACTAAACTAGGCATAAACTCAAACAAGACCCCTTCCCCAGCCCTCTCTCCAAACAGCTATCACAGGCTTTGTAGGAAACATGACAGATTTCCAAACTAACCCCACAAGAACACAACTGCAGAATTGCTGGGGGTTTCCATCTCCCTCAGTATATTTTGTGTAAAACATTACTTGATTACTTGTATCAGAGTTAAATTGGTTGTCACTACCCCAAACAGATCCAAGAGAGCACAGTCCAGGTAACATGCACTTGAAATGACCTTATTATCCACATCAGGAAAGCATCTACAAAAACCTTTCATGGAGCTGCTTGAAATTAAGCATCAGAAAAAGGAATACAACATCAACTACTGGTTTGTATTAGACTCTTCCCTATATTGGATTATACACTCCTCAGTGTTGAAGGTATGTGTAATAAAATAGAACTCAGGTGACAGTTCAGGGTTACTTTTGGATTGAGCAGCTACAAGACAATACATGCAAGTGACTTTAGGAAAACTTTGCTGACAAACTAAGATAAATTATCCATGTGTTTTTCGGATGTCTTGGCATTCAAAACCCCAGTAGGGTTTATCCATTAATGGATGAGAAATTAGAAGAAAACCCTACATTTTAATGTGAAGCATGTGCTTGGAAATACTGGGAAACTCAGCATTTACAATTCACAGCAATAATGCACTAAGGAATATCTCTCCTTGAAACCAAGACCTCAGTTAAGTGTTTTCAAGAACAACATGATTGTCTCCATGAAGATAACTGAATCCTTGTTATTTACAATCCCTGAAATATTCAAGATTGTTGGTATGGGGGCGAGCAGGAGGAGGTTGTTATTTGCTTGAGATTTTATTTTCAAGAAGGGAGAGCACTTCATCTAAAATGAGATTCTAACGGACATTGTTTTTGCTACTTCCCTCCCCCCCTTTCTCTTTCTCTCTTTTAATTTTTTTTCTCTTTTAATTTTTTTTGAAGCATTATATTTTTGAAAATGGCTCTGGAAGCTAGTAGCTAGTGGCTTTTCTCACTTTGTAGCTTTGTCACTTCTTTATCTCCTTAGAAAAATATTGCAAGGTTACTCATATAGGCAAGATTTTGCTTCAATTATCAGTTTCTGGGAAGCCTGGACAAAAATAATCTTTTGCTTGAGCTAGGGAAGTATTTCCTGTTGCTTATCACTGTAGCAACCTCTGCTTTGGGCCTGAAATTTGTTATGTCACAGGGCAACTTAAGGAACAAAACCATTTAGGTGCAGGATTGCTTAAGCTGGTAAAAATAAAGGTGGTCCCTTATCTTTTGTTCTCCAGACTGCAAACAGGAGAGGACAAGACGAGATGGAACAGAGTTGTCTCTGCAATCTGAAGAGGAGGATTTTGGAAGACAAAGAAGAGAATCACCTGCTAACACTGCTAGGAGGACTACAGAAAGAATGAAAACACTAAATCAGGTAGGAGAACCAGGGCTGAGGGCCATTAGGAGAGAGGATCACCTGGTGGGGAGGGCCACACCTGCAGTACTAAGCTAATAGGCTCAGCAGAAAAATACCTCTGAGGAACAGCTCTGCCAGAAAAAAAAAAAAAAATGTAGTAGCATTGGGAGGCAAATGAACTTCTAAAATTCTACTTTTTTCTTTTTCTCTATTTCCACCTCTGGTAAGAAATTGCTAAGTCAAAAATTCTTGCAGTGCTGCCAGACTTCATCATGTTACTGAGAGCCTGGCAAACTTTCATTTCCTGAAGGAGCTCCAGGTCTTTGACTTATGTAACTTTCTCTCTCTCAGATGTGCAGGATGTTTCACAGTGTCACTGAGCTGGAGGAAGGTTTGAAGTCCTTGAACCCAAAAGCAAACCCAAATAATTGGTATGTTTTCAAGCAATAATAAACCTGTGAGCATTAACCAAGGCTCATGGGGGTTTAGAGGGGTTTGTTTTGCTTTTTTTACAGTGTATTTAAGGTGATAATACTAAAGATCACCACAAGGTAGTCACATACAATGCTGAAATCTTGAAAACAAAGAAAACTCTACTACACTCTCCAGCTGGTGACCTTTACACTTTGTTTTTATAATTCTTCTGTCAAGACTTTCTCCCCAGCATCTAGAAGCAATAATGATATTGTCTCCATTTCCCCATTACCAGTCTATCCTAGACCTCCCTTGCTTCAGATGATGGAAAACAAAGTATACAATATTTATTTCTCTACTGATGGAATAACATCAGTACAAATGGTTAAAAAAAAGGTAAGTCTGACAAACCAACCTCCACCCTACAAAGTGGAAAGACCAAAAAAAAAAAAAAAAAAAAAAGAGAAGGTTTGGGGGAAAGTCTAATCTCAGAGAATCACCTGGAAATGCTGAGAACTCGAAATGAGCCTTTTACAGAGGTGTTTAGCCTAACTGTTAAGAATTGCAATTCTTGTCTGTTAGCTGAATAATTGTCTTCCAATCCATGTTAGTCTTCAGACTTCTTTAGGTCTCTTCCCTTGCTTTAGCATCTCGTAGCTCACCAGTCATCCTTTAAAGTCTGCTTTAAACGATGCCTGAACCTAAAACTGAAGAGTTTTGCAGCTGACTTTGAGAAAAATAACTAACGCAAATGAAACAAACAAACCAACCAACCACACAGCTCTTCAGTTTTGACAATGTCACTTAAACAATGTGAGGCTCTGCAAGACAAAAGGTATCTGAAGGTCTCTGCTACCCACTGGCTGCTGTTGGTAAATACCTATTATCTTACCAGCTGGAGGACAGCCCTCATGCTATGTCTTCCCCTTTCCATCACTGTTGTATAATGCAGCTTCATTTCATTTCCGAAAGAAGTTTGTTTACCAAGAGGAAAGGCAAAAAGAATGTGTTTTGTCACCTCTATGCTAAAGCTATTGTCTCCTTCCTAAAAGCAATCATCTTTAGATATTAAAATGGCATGATCTGGGTATTGCATAGCATTTCTTCTAATCTGCCTGCATTGCCAATTCAGTTCACAGATTGCATTCATTCTCCTTTGAAAAGCTTACATTGTTGAGTCAGAACTTTCCCAAGAAATAGCATTTGCTCACATCAGCCTCCGGTTAGTGGGGCAAGGACAAAGTCAAGAACAGAGAAGTGGATGTGCTTTATAAGCAAGACATGAGAGTCAGAAGCTGGAGCTTCTGATAACCAAAGCTGTCAGGTTATTTTCTTCTACTCATGAAATAATAACAGTAAGAAAGGCAAAGAGCACAAGTCATACTTAAATGTAATGATGGATAATGCACCCTTCATCCTAAAATGAGACCAAGTAAATCAGGCCTTCTCCTGGTCCATGTCCCAGTCTCTTTAGTCCTGGTTTGAACTGTCTTTAAAAATGAAACCCTCAAGCTTCCAATCCCAAATGCATGAATTTTAGGTCATTCCAAGTTCTTATACAAACTACACGAGTCAGTGCAGAATGTCAGCCCATTCTACAGGCAAGGAAAGAGTGAGCACAAGGAATGTGTGTATTTATATTGTACACAGCAGGCACACTGACCACATCCTCTCTCTTCATCAGGCTCATTACTTTGAGTGTACAGAGAAAGAAAGTGCAACATTTTATGCAACTTCCTTCTCCAAATCAACCCTGAGGCAGGTGAACCTTTCCACCTGGCCTTATTTTTGCCTGCAATTCAACAAACAAAACTTTTCACAGGACACAGGCAGACATCTCCGCTGCAGACCAGCATTGAAGCTTTGCTACGGAAGCACAGAGCAAGGGCAACAGCACTGGAGTGCCTGGCAGAAGCAATTCAGAGGCATCATTCTCTATCTGTGCAGACTGCTAACACCAGTGTAAAAGATGTCATGCCGCATGGATCACCCATCTAACCCTAGAGAAGGTGTTAATAAAGACAGCTTTTTAATTCTGAACACTGTAAGATCATAGAGGGTTCACAAAGCACCAGCAATGTACCTATAACTCTGCTGTGCACTTCCAGACAAATGATGCAGCTTTCTTTATGACATCAATTTATTTTTCACTTTGCAATTACGTAAAACCAGCAATAACATGGGAAGAGAGATGATGTGACGGATCCTAGTGCTGAATTATTCATTGCCCTTCAGCTGCTGACTTCACATCAGACAGCTCCCAACGCACCGCGCATAAATCACAGTGGATCTTTTTTGCCATAGCCACTTTAAGATCCTATCATGTGCTTTTTCACCTAAATACCATAAGAAAATGGTCTTCTTTCAAGGAGGGGATGCATATACACTGATTGGAAGGGAGGTCTGTGTCCTGCAGTCATTGATGTTTGGTAAGAAGGAGGAGGAAGGTAATGCACTCAGAAAGATGTGGTGAATGCATTGCCTTTCTGCAGAAAATAAGTTCTTTTTATACATATGTCTGGTGTTATAGTTAGAGATCTAATGTTCAATACCTGGTAAGCTGTATTGCCACATAGAGCTGAGTCTCATAAAACCAGCAATATTGTAAGACATTTGGCCAGAATAGAGAAATTAATTTAATTGCTGCTGTTTTGCAAGCATTTAATTATTTAGTCACTATATTTCCTTCCTAGCACTTGTGCTTCACTTCAGTTCCACTCTGGGGCAAAGTGATCAGAGTTTGCCTCTTTGATGAACACCCACAGTAAAAGTGGTGAACTGCAAAGGGACCTCCAAACCTTAACAAACATTCAAAAGAAACTTGGTACATGCCATGAACAACACTGGTGCCCAGACCAGTGAAGGGCTGAGTGTTGTGTTTCATTCCTATGTGCTGGTTAATCATTGCTGACTGTGACATCTTTAGGGATTTGGAATTTTACTACCCTGCCTGCACAGTGTCTATGGCTGTGGGACCCCTTCTCACTTACTCCCTAAGTGCTACCACCTACACTATGGTGAATAGTAAAAACACCATTAAGACATTTCTATCTTTCAATAGGCAATCTCTTCACCAGCACTTTTTAAGGATGGCTTGGCAGGCTGCTATTTTATTTTCTTGCAAATGAACAAATGAGTAACTCTTGTCCTCCCTCTTTTCCCTCAAGCTACTTCTAAGACCTTCACAGATCACAAGAGTTTCAGGAATGAGCCCAAATTACTGTGGCAGAACAAACTGTGATACTTAGCTGAGCTATGGCCACAGTCAATATATGAGCTCTTATGGCAGTTACAGGATGCTGTGACTTCCCTGAGCCTGGCATGAAAGGCGTTGAGGCAGAGCAGTTACAGTGGCTCAGCTGACATGCAATAATATATAAAGTCACATTTAATGTCTGCAGGGCTCAGGATCCTCTTTTAATTCATGTACTACCTTATGTTGTAGCCTAGAGAATTGCCTACAGCAAAGATCACCTTTCAACCACATGGGCAATCCTGATCTGTACGTTGCACTATAGCATTTTGTGTCCACCTGCTCCAGTGGTTCTCTTTTCTGACTTAACATTTGCTTCTCTGGAGCTCTGTCTTGTAATTTATTGCAATTGTAAGTATTTGTTTGGAACATGCCAGCTCCATTTCGTTAGCCCTAAAGAAGGACACACCAAAAAGAGGAGTCCTGCATGAACAATTTAGCCATGCTCTTGTTTCCTTGAATTTGTTTGCCTGTGCCAGGAACAGAAGGAGGTCAAAACAACAGGATATGGGATAAAAATGTTGAATCCTCAGCAGAACCTTTTCTGACACAGACTAACTTAGATTTTTTGGGAGAGTTTGGGATAATCATAGCTAATAAGGCCTGGTTTTCCATAATATTTGATATAGTTTATGATTTTCTAGCTCATACATGACCATAGCAAGTGATATCTCATACATACATATGAAAAAAAAAATGCAACATCAACTCAGCTGTCAAAATAGGCACAACTTTTCTTTCTCTTTGTTTCTCTTGGTGGTTTTTTTAGGTTTGGTTGTGAGTTTTTTTGGTTGGTTGGTGGGGTGTTCTTTTTGTTGTTCTTGTTTGTTTGTTTTCAGTAAATAGTAGAAACTGAGATTGATTCCCAAATAAGGGACATAGGAAAGAGAGGCTATAGCAAACCTAGAACAAGGTTCCAGGTCTCCCAAGCCCCAGCCCAAGGCATAAACTAAGCAGAAATATTCATGTGCATAAGCAGGCGCAGGATCAGGGTCTGCAACTGTAACCCAGCTTGGATGTAATCCAGCTGGGATGAAACTTAATTTACTCATGAGATCTCAGTTTAAAAATGCTGGTTTCATGAAAATATAGCATTACTATTGATTTTTTTAAAGCTGTAAATTGGGCAAATACAGACGTAAATGCAAACCACAAAATACTGGAACAGATGCGCAAAGGACATCCAGTCACCAGACTAAATCACAGGAAACTTGCTTCCCCCTGCCCTTTCTTCTATCCTTTCTTTCTTTCTTTCTCTGAATTTTGCTAACATTTAGAAAACAAGAAAATATGTATTTCTGACCCCTTTGCAAGAATAACACAAGATTCATTAAAAGGAGTATTTGGAAACCTCAGGCCTTCTCCATTTCCACGAACACCTGAAATCTAATGCTCTGATTAAGCGGAAAAAGGATGAACTGCTATGTGAAGCTGACAACAATAATTGTGAGCTGAAGAATGGCATGTTCGTTGCAAGGAGCTGGTAACGATTTCATGCAAAGGATTAGAGAGCTGGAGGAGAGGGGAAGCGGAGCTGAAGTTTGTTTACAGACAAAGAGAGTCCATAGAGGGGGTGCTGGCAGCTCCCAAAGATTGCTGAGCTCCTGAAGACAATGGAAGAGATGAATTTTCTACTCTCCCAAGGCTGCTTCTTAAAACAAATGCTTCAAACCTGGCTGTTTACCATCAAAGACCTAAATACTCATTTCCAAAGTGCCAGCTGCTCCTATGGATGGCATGAGGACTTTTGGCTACTCAGAAGCCCTAGCTACAGAAATATCCCTGCCTTCTTATCACAAAACTATAGCCAAAATGAAATAAACATTATTTTAATTAAAATGTTCCTGTGTAAGATTCATCATTCTCGTTCCTCCAAACCACAAAAACTCCAAAAGGATGGTTTCAGACCCAGAAAGCTCATAAAACAGAACTTTCCCCCAAAAGCATAACCATTGCTGCTGGGAAATTCTGATTAACTGAAGAGTTATTTTCCTATTCATAGACAGTTGTAATGCAGACTTATTTAAACATTCCTAAAATGTACAGTTCTACAAATCAAATATATTACATCTAGGAAACAAAATATTCATTTGGAAACCTGACCTACCCATTTAAGCTTAGAAAATAAGCTGGCTTTGTTTCTTAAAAGTAATTGGATTGACTTTTCATTTTGAAATATGAAAACACAGCAAATTATAGATAGTTAAACAAGCTACTATCAAGTTGAATGGATTATACTGAAAACCAAACTATTTCCTAGAATGATTTGAAAGATACTGATCAATAAATACATGGATGTTATTGATGCTCTTCTCGGCACACGCTGAAGAGTCAAACCTGTTTGTATTCTGTAATCAACTTTTCTTTTTTCAGACTTTCATCTTTGGGAGGGAGGGGGAAAAAAAAAAAAGAAAGAAATTAAAAAAGAAAAAGCCTAATGATATTTCTTAAAACAAAGCAAGGAGAGTGCTGCAGACTGGAGACCCAGGTTAAAACAGGCTGTTAAGCACTGTTGAGACATCTGCTTCTTTCTCCGGAGCTCCACGAAGCGCGTTACACAGGGGAGACAACCGCCTGTGTAATTTACAAATCACTCCAATTCCTTTAGCCTCTTAATATCACTAAATCTCTTTCTCCCTTCCCTCTTCACCCCCTACCTCTATATATTTGTATCTGAGAGGCTGCATTCAAGCATTTGGAGACAATGTTCCCTGTGGAAAGCTTTGAATTATTTCAACAATTTCACAGCATGTTGCTTTTCTCTTCTGCTCCTTGCTGCCATGTTCTGGTGATTGGTACTAACAGTAATAGGAAAAATGGTAAAGAAAACAACCCCAAGATTGGCTCTGCCAGAGGAATCCTTGCGCAGCACAAAGATCTGATTTCAATTAGATCTGCTCAAGGGAAAGAAATTCTGCATCAGGGAATTGATCCTTGGCTGAAGTCAGCCTCCTTGGGCTGCTGCCTTATGGGCAGAGGCTGGACAGTGGGACACAGCCTGCAGACCCTTCCTCTCCCCCCACCCCCTACTCTGAACCCCTTCCTTCCAGTCTTGTAAATAGCCACAGATTGTTTGCTGGAATCCACTTTGCAGGAACACTGCCATCAAAGCATGCTGTGTCTGAACTCATTCAATAATTTAACGTGGATTCCAGAAGACAAGAGTGTGCACACACAGATTCAGTAAAATAGCTGAAAAAATATCCTAAACTGCCATGTATTATAAAGATAATTAATTGTGAGCCTTGACCCTTGACTAAAGAGAAAGTTTTTGTGTTGTTTCTTTCCCCCTCCTCTGCTGAAAGGAGACTGTGATTTCCTGGTGTCTTTAAAATTTTTAATATTGCACTTTTTAAAACTTTCAAACTATTGATTCTTTTTGCTGTAAACCCAGAGCCTCCTATGAAAGGTAATGAAGTGAGAGGCAGAATTAAGAATGCCCAGATGTGTTGTAGCACATAAGAACAGTTTACAAGGAAAATGCAAAACTGCCAGCAGACTAGCAACGGGTTAGCTGTCTATATAAATATATTGTGCAGGAAACGTATCACCAAGCCTGGCTTCTGGACTTTGGTCTGGGGCATGTAAGCTCAGCTGCTACTGCCTGTGCTGAGAAAATGAGAATATGCTGTTTTTATGATGGTCCAGAGCAGTTTACACCGATCCTTAGCAGGGAAACTATGGTTGTTTCTCAGTCAGAGGTATGCGTGAAGAGCTCTGAATTATACAGAGTGGCTGGCCCAGACCTGGTGCAGGAAAGAAAGAAGGCTTTTCTGTCCAGCCCACTGTTAACCCTGCCTCTTCCACCTGACACCTCCCCTCTTTTTGCCCTCCTCTCCCATTCCTTACTCCTGGTTTGGGTGATTGGGATCCTGGACAAATGAATTTCTATTCCTGCAAAAACCTGCTACTAAAAGTGATTCTTACTTTCTGAGCTTTCCTGCTGATCTCACAAAGCAACTTCTGTAAGTGCAATCCTCCATAGGTTCTGTTTCAAGGACCAGGCGCTCCATTCACACGTGCTATTAGGTTGCAACAGAAACAGTCTGAAATATATGCAACAGAAACGTACACATTCCCAGCTTTCCCTTAAATTAAATTTCCTATCTTATTCCTCATGTGGGTATGGTCATTTTTAATTTAAATTTGTTAGAAATAGACATTAATTTTAAGGAGCTTTCATAAATCCCATGCCAATATTATAAAGCAAGCATGTAAATATGTCAGCTTGCAGAAAGCCAGGCTTTAAAAAAAGCTATGAAAGAACATAACACTGCTGACATTCCCATCACATGCTGAAATTTCTGTCCAAAGCTGCTTTCTATCTCAGTGGCAAGGAACCATTTCTGAGTAACAGAGATAAACAGATATGTAGAACCTCTGCACTCTTATTTGGCAGCGTGTGTGAGTCAGCCGCGAGCAAGCTGCTCTTGGCTCGGCAGCTGTCCTGGGAAGCCACGGGAGGGACACGCAGGCTCCACACCCCACTCGGGATGGGCAGGGGATGGGACTGGCACTGCCTACAGGACAACTGACCCGAAACAATGTGTCCCTCCTTTTAGCATAACAGCTAAAAGGTCTTCAGAGCATTCATTGCAACCACAGTAAGGAAGAGAGAGGATCTAACAAGGGGAGTCACTGTGTCCTTCTTCCAGAAGATGTGGGGCTCTTTGGTGAAGTGTCCTCTCCAGAGATTTGCCCAGGCATGGTTTAGATGTTTAAGATAACAGGGAACTGTCTCTCTCCTCGGGGTAAACTTTGCACAGTCTCCTGTACCTCAAAGCAGTCTCCTCCAAGATGCCATCTAACGTTGTGGCGGCTCACAGGGCTGTTAAAGCCCTTGGTGGCTCTGGAACACTCTGTGGCACAGAGTGAAGGGGTGGGAGGGCTTTGCTATGGAAAATTGATACTAAATTCGAGAGACATTGTTCCACCACTGCAGGAAAAACTCTGCAGCTTGGCCTGAGCACGTTTGATGTTTATGTCCACAGGGCAGAGAGCCCAATGGGTGTTGTAGCACAGTAGCTGCTGATGGAGGGAGTGAGTGCCTGAACCTGCTCCAGACTTCCTGATGCTCCACTGCAAAGTAGCTTCCATAAGGTAGCGTTCAGAGACAGCAGGCAAAAGAGGTACCATAACATTTCTCCTCTAGATCTTAGGAATAGTTCAGTTTGTCCAGGAAAAGCCCTTCTGCTGTCCAACTTTGGTTTCCTTATTTATGGAGCAATAGATGTTTCTATTGCCCTCCTGCCTGTTGCTATTTATAATAGAGGGAAGCGTTTTTCATACAAAATGTCACGGAAAAGTTTTCCTGGACTGCTCAGTTCACTGCACAAGAGCTGCTTTGTGTCCCTTGCTAAGGGCTTGCCATTTGGGGAAGCTATAGGTCTGCAAGAAACACAAAGCATTTACAGGAGAGTGTGCTTAACATTTTGTTGCAGTCTGAAAGTCTTTACGAGAAGCTGAGTATCTGGAGCAGATAACCCAGCCATGCATAGACCTGGCTGTGATTTCTTTCAACATATTACTCTAATTTTCTCCTTTCCTATTGATCTGCAGGGTACCACCTCTTCAAACCCCAGACAAATTGATCCTCTGAGTAACATCTGTGCACATTATTAATCTTTTTCACACATTTGATGTTCCACATTACTGGACACAGGACACACACTATGACTCAAGTGTTAATCAACTAATACCTGAGAATTAGGCTTGTGTCTACTGTATAAACATTGACAGACTATCCATCATCTGCTCGAGTGAATAAATGAATTTTGCCTTTGTTGCATGCATGGTAGCATTCTGTGGCCTGGAATATATTGTGGGCTTGGAGAAGATCATACAGTGAGGCCAATGTGCAGCTACTGCCAGCAGCCACCTGTGCAGTACGGGGTACAACTGAGGGGGAGGACTGTGGTCCCCCACTTACCCCAGCAGACCAAGCTGCTTCCAATTATGGCAACAGGGTTTGTTCAGAGTGTTTGGAGGTGGTGGGGGGCAAAGTGTGGAAATACATTGGCCAGATGGGCCAAGGCCACTCTGTAGCTGTTCCAGGCCATTGTCCAGCTTGGGTCCCAGAAAGAAAATGGAAATATTTAAACTGTCATATGCACCATAGCTGATTCTTCTGCACATTAGCTGATGCTTGTCTCTGGTGCAAAAAGTCCTGAACCCGCACCAAATTTCAATGTTGTCCAACAGGCAACGAGGTGCTGTTTGCAATGCAAAATCCTGGATGTGGCTCTATTAATTTTTTCTTCCCTACACTCCCCTCTCTCCCCCCCCCCCCACAACCATCAAAACAGATGATCATTGCTTCCTAGAATTTGGTAGAGCAATCTGATTGTAATGTCTGATTGTGATCATTGCTGACTCTGACGCCCTCCTGGCAGGCTACTCTCTTCTGTTATGTCAACTTCTATTTAACAAAAAAAGAAAGAGGGAGAAGAAGACAAGCACAGCTGAAAAGTGGTGAGTTGAGGTCCCTGTTCAGGACAGGCATCCAGGCTGGAGAAGAAGCAGACCAGATCAACGCCCATCCCCCCATTTGTGTCACATGAAAAGGGCCAGAAAGATTCTGACTGAGTTTAATAAAAGGTGGGCAAAGCTTAACAGCAGTATTATTGCTAGTTAGGACAAAGCTGCTTGAATTATCTTTGTTCCTTTTTTTTTTTTTTTTTCCTAAGTAGCTTTCTTGGAAGAGGAAATTTAACCAGGGAGGGTCTCTTGTGACAACTTCCTAAAAGCATCCAAAAAATCTGGAAAATTAAATATGTGAGGTTATTTGGCAACTAAAAAGTGAAACACTGCATCTACAAAAATTGAGATGTTGGTTTTTTGATGGATGCCTGAAAGCTTTGGGAGAAAAATTCCAATGAAAAAAACAACCATTGCTAGCAACAAAAATAATTTCCTCTTCGCCATGAGAGATTAATTCACTCACATTCCCCTCTCAGGCTGGGATTCTTCAAGTTCCATATTTTTCTAATAGTAATATATTACCTTTTTTTTTTTTTTTTTGCAAAGTAGGGCAGAGGTCCCATAGCATGGAGAGGGAGGCAGGCTGAAAGGATCTACACCAAATAAGGGTTGGTGGAAGAACATGTTAGAGCAGGTTAGGATTCATAGGTCAGGCTCAATCTCTATAGCTGCTATTGGGGTGAAAGAGAAGCATCTCTAATTCACGGCTTTGATGAGGCTAAGTCACTCTGAAGCTGCCAATTTCCCTCCTGATTTTGCAGCAGTTACTGTAGAGTTGTGTCCTTAATACTGATATCCCAGGTAAAGTACAACAGGTGTGATGTGTGGTTTTCTGTACTTGCTGCCTTACCACTGCATCAACCCATGCCAGTGGTCCCTTTCCTGTACTTTATTCACTTTGGAATGTTAGCTCAGTCTTCACTGATGCCTAAAATAAAATGATCTCAGCAGCAGGTAAACAAGAAGGGCAGTATTAAGAAGTCTAAGTCCCCCCAACCAACTGCAAGGGAAACAAGATGCTTTCCCATATATATTTCCACAGACACATGCACTCATACAAGATTGAATATTCCATCTAAAGTGGTTTATCAAGACACTAAAGCTGGGTTGGGTTTTTTGTGTTTTGTTTGTTTAGGTGGGGTTTTTTTGCTACCTATATGCTATACTCTGGGTCAAACCATTCTGAACTTGACTATATTGGGCAGTCTCCCTGGGGGAGAATACATGGCTTTGAATCACTCACTGAGGCCACTGGACTGTTAATTCCCCTATCCAGGGAGTGCTGTCACCTTTAGGTGTTGGTATGGAAGGACAGTAGCTGCAGCATCCTTTCATTCTTTTTTAAAGAAAACATTTGGCAGATGAAAAGTCTTTTGAGCAGGTAAAACTGATGCACTGTAGTCCAAATAGGTGTCTGGTTGGCAGGATTCAAGAATCAAGCCTGTGCATTATGGATTTGTTATCAAAGAATAGGCAATAAAATGGGTCAAAAGTAGTTACTGAAATCCTCTCCCTCACATCAAATATCAACAGGAAAAAAACTGCTTGAGTTGTGGAGCCAGCATCAATGTCCAGGATACTGAATTGCACTGGAAAACTCCATATATGAAAACCAGACAATAGTGAATTTTATGCCTGCATCACTCATCAGCCCTCATACCTGCAGCATACTGATTTGCATCAAGGTGAGGAACTGATCAGAAGCAAACCAGAAAAAACAGTCTTTAAAACCTACTTAATCTGTACCTACTCTCCATACATCCCAGAGAAGAGTTCCTGGTATCAGCTGATGTGGGAGGTGAACCATGAAAAAAACAGGTTTCACTCAAAGTAATTCCATTAGGGCCTGAAATGACTGGGTGAAACATGAGTAAGGCAAATCATCACAGAAACACAACAGCTGGGCTCCATGACATCATTTACAGGAATCAAAGGAAATGATCTTATAAGTTATGCAGAAAAATATTTTTTGTTGTTGTGTGTCTGCCTATAAAGTTACAGTTTGCTTTCTGAATTAAAGAAAAAAAAAGCTTTGAAACTGTTGGTCTTGATATTTTGCTCTTTAAGGTAAATCACTTTGCATTTATTGAAGCCGACAAGGAAATAAAATGCCTGAAATCCTTTCTGTTTGCTGTGCATGAAGAGGAATTATTGCAGAAGCAATAGTAGCACAGGCTTCCAACAAAAACACAGTAGTGCACCATCTAAAAGGTTATGGAGAAAAAGAAAGGAGGGTGCAGTGGTTAACATCTATATTATTGTTGCTGTCATTTGTTTGCATGTTTTGACCTTATTGGATAGCTTATCAGTAACTAGTTCTTCACAGACATCATGTTTATTGTCAAGGGATATCAAATAAGTGACAAATAACTGCTTTTAGAGTTCAAAAAGAAAAAAAATAACACAAGCCAAGATATTTACTGCAAAGGCTTCTGCCTCATGTTCATCTCACTCACTTGTGTCTTACTCCAAGATTATGTCTGAGTCTGAACTACAGGCCAGAAGACAAATCAGAAATCAAGTAAGCATTTTGAACAGACAAACCAGCATCTACTTCCTTCATATCCAGCAGCATAGGTGTGTTAGGAGCTGGTTTCAAGGTAAAACAATTAATTAGTTAACAAAAATATATTTAGTAAATATGACCAATGCTTACCCCATTCCAGTTACTGCTAGAGTGGTAACCAAATGTTTCTGATAGATTCCTTTGTTTCATGAAAATGTAAAAGAAGAGCTGCAAAGTAAGCGAGCTGGGATGGGATTCATCTAGCTGGAGCCATCACCTAGACTGCCTCTTCATCATTAAAGAGAGATCAGCATTTCCTGAAGCAACCTCTTGCAAACAAAGTGCATCTTAGAAAGGCAATGTGACCACCTTCACTGGACTGAGTTCCCTCTGGATTGTACAAGGTCTAGACAACTGCAGTAAACTTTCTTTGGCAAAACAGGCAAGGAATTACTTATACCTTCAGTGCCTGTGTAGCACAGCTGATTGCACCCATGGTGGTCCTTGCTCCTAGCCATACCCCTAACTTCACTCCACATGGACAGAGTTGGTTCCTCAAGTTGTTTTTCTGCATGCCCAGCCTCATGTTGCTGTTCCTGTCTCTTAAGTTTGGTTCCTGCCTCACACCTTGCCACTCTTATTCCAGTTTACAAGGCTATAGCCTCAAACATGTTATCATAAAAAAAAAAGTGTCCACTGTAAAGATTTTCTCATAAAAATCCCAACTCTATTCACAAATAAATTAAGAATGTGCTTAAATCCCAGTGAAAGCAATGGAACATAAGCATGTGCTGAAAGCCTTTCCTGCACAGGGGCCTATTGCCTCCCTCTTCCTAAAACCTATTTCAGCTGAGCTCATATTTCTTGTTGGCAAGGACTTAAAAACAAAAAAAGAAGGAAAAAAACCTTTCCCATAAAGCTTGAACTTAATAGCCCAATCTAGCAACCTTAATTGCCATATTTTTGTGTATTGATGCAAATACTTATTAATGGACCTTTCTAAGGAAGAGGTTGTATTTCATATCAAAAATAGATGGCAAAAGGAGTCAGCATGTTTCTACACCATAATGCTTTGAAAAGTTAATCAACGTAGATAGCTGGAATGTGGAAGAATGTTTTATGTCCAAATGGAGAATGATTACAATATACTGAGGGTTGTTGTTGTTGTGCCAATTTTCTTTTAATCAGTTCTTTTTTAATGTATGGAATGAAAGGAGGCCATGAAACATCTTAAAACTGCAAGCAACCTCTTCACTTGAAAAAAAAAAGAGCAAGGCAGAGGTTTTTTTTAAAGTGGGTGAAGGAATCCACTGAGGTAATAAATGTATCCATGTATTCCAAGTATAACTTGGAGCCAGTCTCATTATAAACTGCTTAAGATCAAGATTCATCATAAAACTGGGCCTTACCTTTATTTTTGTTATACTAGTGGTTGCCACTAGAATTCCTGAACCCCCTTCTTCACGCCATCTGGAATGCATACATGAGCAAGTTTATGATGAAAAATATACTGTGCTCTAGAGCTGGGCTTTTTTAGGGTAAAAACAACTACAAAGGCAGTAATGTGCAGGGATTGTACATTTATTTTATTACAAGAACCAATGTGTTCTTTTCCTTTTGGTCTAACCAAGCTGAAGACAGATCATAGAAGCAAACTGTGCAGATGAAACCATGGTATGTGTTCAACATTTGCTACCTGGAAATGAAAACACACCTAATATCTTTACCTACTTAATCCTGTCACTGTTTGTTTAATTCATTATATAGAATTTCAGTCTGAGTCAGCTGCTATGTCCGAAGTTGGTTTATGGCAAGTTTAATGCTGTATGCCACCCTGATTCCTTAAGCATTCTTAATTTCCATTGGAAAGCTATATTGGGACAGCAGGTAGCAAAACACAATTTGGTGACTTCCCTCATGTCATTGCAGCTGAAAAATGTTAGTTCTGGTCACCTTAAAAGTTTGCTTATGATTATCACAAACTGACTCCTAATCAAAGTGCATTCCCATGCTCACTGGGGTTTTAATCTTGGTAGGCTATTTTTGGGGGGAGGGAGAGCAGAGGGTGTCATTTGATTTGTTCTCAGGCAAGAACAGCCTGAGAGATACCTGAGTGTACCAACTTTTGCTAAGACTAAAAGCAGTGGAATAAAATCCTAAATTTCCAATTAAAGCTCTAATTCAAGAGAATCTTTAATCGTGTGCTTGACTGAAAGGTCCTGTGTCGTTTTTAGCAAGGTCAGTGTCCTGGCATCATGTGTTGTTCTGTACCTTGAATGAATTGAAATCGAGGTGAATTAAGCACGTGTTTTAAATCGGGTATGTGCCCAAGGTCTTTCTTGAGCAATGATGGAGTTAAGCATGTGCTGAAGCCCCCACCTGGGGCTGCTAAGGGCCACTTTTTCCTCCTTCAGATGAGAAAGGAGATCGTCTAGCCACAAATGAGCCTTTCCAGCAGATGCATCTGCTCTATCATTTCCTAGTCTCAAGTATCAGCTTTCTGATTTAGTCAAACAGCAGAGGGACCTTCTCAGTCTGCAGTTCCAGATCCGATAAAGGAAGGCACTTTATAATAGCACAAGAATGCTGCGAGCTTCACAAATACAAGCACTCAAAAAACAAGGGAAGCAGACACTCATCTGTTTGTGCATCCTTCCTTCCCTCGCCAGCATGGCCTATCTCATTCTCTCCTTCAAGGCTTGTGGAAAAGGCTCACCAATGCCATGGTCCAGCTACAAGGAGTGAAACCAGTGATGCTATTTGTAACTGTGTGCACACACAGGGAATCTACTTGCTCCTGTGCTCTTCTCTCATTACTGGGTAGCACAGATTTCTGCCTTACTCTCTTACCTGGCTTCTCTGCTGTGACTGCCATAAACATTTCACAAACAAGACTCGTGACAAAATAAGTTCTAAAAATGTCTTAGACACCTTGAGGCCAGGCAGACCCTGACATACCCCTCCCCCCCCCCAGAGGCTGCTGTGTTCACTGCTGGGAGGCTCTCTGAAGCTCTCCCATCTCTACTAGTCATTGGTTCCCACTGAAACCAGCCCAGCTCATGGCGGCTCCTCACAGGAAATCTTTCCCAACAGCAGTCCTATTTTCAATAGTAACTGCCAAAGCCAAGCCAAGGCCACGCACAAAAAGCCCAGTTTACCAGATGAATTCCCACAAAACACAAGTGACGCTATTCAGGATCTCATAAGCGGTAGGTCAGGGAATAAGGTGTTAGGACTCCTAAAGTGTAGCAGGAGGGAGCTGCTTGTCCCCTGGCCATGGGCTGCCTGCAGTACTGCAGGGCTAATTGCTGCACATTCCTCAGCCATGATGTCACTGGATCATGATGCTAACTCTTTCCCTCCTATGGATGGAGGGACCTTGTGATGTATGCACAAGATACCCAAAAATACATGTGCCGACCCTTTAAAAAAGATATCTTTTACCATATACCTAAGCAGAGCCAAACTAAATGAAGCCAAGGTCTCTGTCCAGCATTTGGAAGCCAGTTAAAATAGGAAATCAGTGTTTCTCTAAATACACAGAGTATATTACCTTAGTCATAAAATTGGGGACTTTCAAATCTAATTTGTTCAGCACTAGCGCTGTTGAAGGCTGGGAAGTGTTCCAGAGGAAATCACCTCCACGCAAACAGAGATTAGCAGCTCCCCATTGCAGACATATGGAAATGATTGCCTATAATCTCCGGTAATTGTGGCTGTATTACATTCAAATCCTGTTTTCAATTTTCTTAAACTTCTAGACTGATTGTGTTATTAAATCATGCTGGCTGATGTGTTTAATAAGGACCTATTAAATGTTTATAAAATTAGGGAAATAAATACGGACTTTTAGTCAGATTGTGTGATGGATCTGGTAACCTATTGTTAAAAGTACTGCTGGTAAAAACGTGTCTAAAAAAATAGACTTAAAGGCTTGCTTTAAAACAAGAAACCCAATATTTGATGCAGCCTATTGCCAAAATTATATTCGCAGATGTTCAGAGAGAAAAGAGGAGCCCAATTAGAAAGATGACCCTGAGCTGTGGGAAGAAACACTTCCTCTGCAGGGTGACAGGGCCAAGTTTCAGACAGTGCTGGGAGTGCGCAGTGTCAGCCCATCAGCGGCTGTAGTGAGCCAGAGCAGCCATGTGAGCACCTGTGTGCCTCCAGCGCTGGTGTTTTGGCTGCTGGGGCAGTGTGCAGCTGGCCAAGCACTAACCCAGTCACCTTGGAGAGTCCAGCTCTACTGTGGATGTCAAGTGCCTCTCGTGGCCCCACTCTCCCTTTTCTACTCACAGTTGCCTTAAATAATTAAAGAGCTCCAAGGGACCACGACAGAACAGTTGGCAAGGCAAAAATATATTTGTTAAACCCAGGGATATGTGTCTGACACAGAAGAGAAGCCTAAAGGATCACTCCATGCCACCTCCTCCTTCCCACCACCCTTCTGCTAATGACCCTGTTCCCACCTACTCAGTGTTACCCACAGCCAGACAAAGCCTTTGTCTCACAGTTAGTAATCCTGATAGCTCCTTGCATGCCCAGTGTTGCTTTTCGGAGGTAGCCTTCAGTTTTTAAGAGTCAGCTCTGTGCTTTCTTCACCCTCAGCTCTCTTTTACAGCAGCTCTCACCTGGTTGTGAACGTGTGTGCATCTAACTTGTTTTAACCGCGGCACACATGCTGAAGTAATTTTGGCCTCTCTCTTAAGGGCAAACATGAACCTGTTTTCTCCAGCAAATTAATCTTTTTAGTTTGTTTTTTTTTAGGAGGAGGAGGGGAGGTGAAGAGTAAAGGGGATTATAAATGAGTTAATTGTTAAGTTTTTCAGCATAAAAACAGACCGCATCATTATCTTTGCATAAACACACCATCTTTTAAAATCTATAACTAGCCCATAACATCAGAGTTACAGAAGATTGTCAGGTAATGAGGAACTTGCATGGTTCACATTAGAGACTTTGAAAGGCTTGAAGAGAATTGGATATAAGGTTAATATTTGGCAGAGCCTTGTAAATAGCCTGATTGTTATTTTATATTGGCTGAAGTATAAAAAGCTGTGCTGCGTGCCAGCAAAAAGCCAAGTGGTGTGGCCAGGTAGTTACATGGCTCTGTTGTTAGCCTGTTTCATGTAGGAATGTTCTTGCTCTCAGTAGGTTATTTTTTTGTGTGTCTGTTTATACTCAGCTAAAATAGAGCAAGGACCCAGCACAGCAATTATTTTTACTAAATTTTGTTGGTCTGCCCTCAGGGGACCTTCTCCCAGTTTAATTGTTGGAGGGATTGTTGCCTTCTGGGATTTCATTTCAAAATGTTCTTGCTAGAATTTGCTTTCTCAACAGAGTAAGGGATTTTATCTTTAAAAAATGTAATCCCTTTTTAAATGCACATAAAAAATGCATAAAATTGTGTACCCTGAAATTAATAGAGGTGTTTCTCGATGCGTAGATCTCTAAATTATTTGTCTAAAGTTATGCTTAGAATTGATTATATTAAAGGGGTATAAATCTCCCCCACCCCCCTTCCCCCATGCAGGAGGTTTGAAAGTGAATTCAAGCAACCCAACTGCATTTTAAAGTTAAGACAAACATGAGAGAGATCGTTTGTCTCTAGCTGTACATGAAATAGCTTATAATAGTTGCAGCTGAGTACATGAAGTATATGTTAGAAGCCCTTTGATATAAATCCCAGCATCGGCCTACAAAGACATTGCATTTGTGCATCTGACAGGATTCACCCATAAATAATAATAGGAGAAAAACCCAAATTTATAAGCTGCTATTTCTGGATTTATTTTTAACGTGCCTGAATATTTGTCCCACTTCTACAGCAAGCACTACATTAAGCAGAGCACAGGCAATCTGGTCGAAATCAACAGAAAGAAAATAAATACTGAAGCATTCCCCCCCTCCCTGCTCAGCCACAGCCACTCAGAGCTGTGGGACAAGCTCCACTTGAGGACAAATATCATCCTGCCACATAATTCAAAGCGAGTGGGGAGTCATGTAGCCTATTCTGATAGCTTCAGATGAGTTGTAGTATTTCTTTCTTTGGGGGAAGGTCTTCCCTTTCAAAATCATATGGTTCTTCTCCCAGAATTGTCTTAAGTTGTGTTTGCAGGCTATGAAACCTTTGTGGGCTACATCTCAACTCATGCAAATTGTCATCCTCCACTGAAATCAGCCCAGCAGTGCTGGGATCTCCTCACAGCTTCTCTGGGACAGTCTACCTGATAATTTCTTTTCAAGGAAAGAGTGGATAAGGTTAGATTTTGCTCCTCTGCTATTTTCTGTAGTTAGCCCAGCATCTGTAGTTAATCTCATAGTCACCGCCTCCTTCATCTTCTCTCCCTCTCTTGTCTGCACCCTTGGGGAGGTTTGGAAGGCAAGCAAGCTAAATACAAGCATGCAGGTAGCTGAGTTCACCCTATATGTCAAAGCACTTTTTTTTTACACTCAAAATAAAAACAATGTGTAGACTGAAACTCTGAAAGGTAAATAAGACCCTTGAGCCTCCAAAAGTAAACTTATCAATTAGAGCATTTGGGAAGCCTGGATGTCCGTTGTCAGCCCTAATGTTAACAGTTCAGCCCACATACTGGGCTCATTCATTAATTAATTGTGAAGTAAAATTGGAAACATCAGCCCAAATCTCTACAGTCTTCCACCTCAGGATGGAAAGTACAAACATCTGCCCTGATGCTCCAGGCTTCCCAAGCCCTTGGCAACATTACCAAGCCGTGAACTTGCAGTGAGTTTGAGAGGCCTGGAATTAGAGTCCACATCACAGAGCCACCACACGTAATGCAGCATAATTTTTCCCAATTAATTGTCTCTCTTTAGGAAAAATCTGAGGCAGATGCAGCAGACAGATCCCTTGAGCCTACCTAGAGAACAGTCTCTCTAGGTAGGGTCAAGATGACTGGTGGATTGGTGAGACTCTGTGTGTCTGTATAAAAAGCAAGAATGAGGAGAGCTCACAATACAGCCACTCTTCAAAATGCTCAGCCCCTACAAAACTTTTAAAATCATCAGAAATTCAGATTATTATGCAGGACACAAACTCAAACAGTTGCAGGAGGTAAAGTTAAAAAACAACTACAACAACAACAGCAACCACCACCACAACAGAAAAACCCTAAACCACAAAACAAACCAACCAACCAAGCAAAACCCTCCAACAAACCACCCCAAATCACCACACCAGATAACTCATCTCCTCCTCAAAAATAGAAAAATATTAATTTCAGCACTTTCACAAACTCTTAGTTGTTGTAAGTGTCAGATCATACTCTAGGGTTGTTTTTTATGGTTTGATCTTTCTATATAACATGGAAAAGGCAACCAGGCTGAGCACGGAGGGCAAGAATCTGGCATCAGCCTGTGGTAGATCAGCACCCTCCACACAGGCACCCTCACTCCATTACACACCCCTGCACCCAAGGCAAACTGCTCACCATCCTGTCCTTGGACTCATGTCTGTAGGAAAAGAATGGAGCTGACCCACATGTGTGTGCCATCTTGTGGGATTATTAGCTCTGAGCAGTGAACATCCACTTGGAATGTAAAAATGCCACTTGACCATCAATCAAACCCACTTTCTATTCTGTATGAGACTATTTCTATCCTTTCCCCCAGCTTTCTCTGTTGCTGAAACTGCAAAGAAGACTTTCATTGCACAAAGGTAAGCAAAGTCAATGGCAAGAAAGTGTACAGTTCATTATGCTGGGACTAGAAAAATCTTGTCTTCACTTGATGCTGCCAAGCTACCAGTCACCTACTTTACACCAGACTCATATTAGACAAGATAGAGGAACAGGGAGAAGACAACATGTGAAACAAGGCAATTTGTGAGGATCACAGCTATCAGATACTGGTCTTGGTCCTCTGCTATGGTGGTTTCACAGATCTCAGAAAGGTTACCTCTGTGTCGAGGAAGAAGACTGCAAGATGAACTGCCACATGGCAGGGTGCTGGACTTGGTTAATACTTCATGAAGTCATCATTTGCTCAGGTCCTGAAGGTCTACCTCAGGGTCTACCTTGAGGGTCATCCTCAAACAGGATGTCCCTGAGAATAAAAAGCCTAGTGCCTACTCCTAAATAAAAGCCTGGCAGTCCACGGAGAAAGAACTAAACAGAAAGAACAAAACACTTCCCTGGCAGGAAAAATTGTGGAAGCAGGGTTGTTTTCAAACTGGCAGTGCAAGCAAAGAGAAAAAAATCCAGCATTCAAAAAAACCCATACTGAGTGGAATCAAGACTGGGGATGAGATGGTGGGGGTGGTGTGTGAGTGTGGGAAGCAGTGGTACTTGGCATAGATGTCTTTAAAAACTGCTCAGGCTGTTCAGGGAGGGTAAGCAGCACTTTATTGCTTTGGCTCAGCTGTTCTATTGCACAAGTGACAGCTAAAGGCTCTGAAAAAGGGGGAAAGAATGGAAAAGTGAAAGGTGGGGAAGTTTCAAGTTTTATGTCAGAACAATGTCAGGCTGGAGAAGAGAGGGATGATGTAATAGGTGGGGGAGAGAGGGAGAAGGGAGGTTAATGGGAAACTGTAAAATTTCAAATGCAGTATTTTATTACAGTATTGAAACTGATACTCACAGTTTAACAATAGGACTGGCATGGAATAGTTTAGTGGTGTGAGCCAGTAATGCCAGGAGGATTTATGATTTTTTTTCTTGTGCTTTTCATATTGCAGAAGGAAAGTCTCAGCCTTGTTTGGATTGACAAGTCTCTAGCCTGGTAAACTGCAGTATGCTTGGAAAGACCAGACACTGGAAATCTGCATGGGCTTACTACTCCAGGGAAGGGAGCCAGGCATTTTTGGTATATTATGGAGTTTGTTGTTTCCTTCAGATCCAAAAGAGAAAAAGTGACAGAGAAAGCAGGGGTTAAGCTACCTGTGGTCAGCCATCAACTCTTTGGGGAATGACTCCTGCTGGAGGTGCCTCTTTGAGAGCAGTCTTCTCCAGGCTGCCACTAGCCCATCTTCAAATGAGAGCAATGCTGCCAAAACAGTCTTGAGAGTCCAGACAGGGTGGGGTTGGGCTCTTTATGAATCTAGTATGTGGCCCAGAGCATTGTACAATAATAAGCAGCTTGTGTGGCCACAGAAAGCTTTTCCCAGTCTCAGACACATGGATGGAAATTATTTCCTGTGCTGATGGTTAGCACTGGATCTATAATCAGGTGAGCCCCATCTATGTCCACAGACTTCAGTGATGCTTGATGCCAAAGTGATTCTGTAGGTAGGACTGTGCAGCAGGAAGAAATGCTGCACAGGGAGAGCTGGCAGGAAACTGCAGAGGGCTTGAAAATGCCTGAGGATGAGTGAAGCACGTCAGTGTATTTGGAACATGGACTTGAAAACAGGTTGAGTACTCCTGCTTGTACACATTATTATATGAGGTGGAACAGATCAGGAGGACAATTTTGCACTGAACATTTCCATTGCTTCTGAGCTCTAAGTAAAGCCACCAGCCACAATCTCTCTGGCATGGAGCAGCAACAATGCATATTTCAGCCTTTTCTGCAGGCCCAGCCAGCAGCAAGTCAAAACCCTCTGCCCTGAGAAAGACCTCCACAGGAAAGAGCTGACAGCCCCATTCCACTGCATTCAAGGTGAGGTGGAGAACTGTAAATAGAAGATCCTTAAGCCTCTGTAAGTGAATAATTCAATAAAACTCTTGAGACAAGGAGATAGAATTCCCAGAAAAAATAGGAATTACAGCCTATTAAATCTGAAAAAAAAAACATCCAAAAAGCATCACTATTTATCTCCAATTGCATATCACAAGGTACATCAATGCATACATCTCTTTTTCAGAAAGATTGTTTGACTCTATGACCTGGGTGAATCCTAAGGAGGCAAAGCAGGAGCCTTCTCTCCCTTTTCCCTGCTCTTGCAGAGAAGACACAATCCTGAGGTTAAATACTAGCCAGCTTCCCTGTCCCCAGTGTAACCAGTTTGTCAGAGGAACTCATCAGCTCCAGAATGCAAGAAGCCAATAAGGAAGCTCTTCAGCTGCCTCTGTTGCATCCCACTTTGATCTGGCTACAACTTTAAAAATAAATAAAACCACGTCCCATGCTATTGTGACCACTGTTGCTGGAAGAAGTAAGAAAGATTTTGGCATAGTGGGGTAGCAGACAAATACTTTGTGTAAATATACTCAGCAAAGAGAAAGTAAAAAGCCATCATAAGAGATGTGTAGGACCTGGGCCAACTTATAAAGCTGGAGGAAGGAGGTTCTCTGAGCATCCGGCACAAGCAGCTGTTACTTTGCTAATGGAGCTGTGCACACAGAAGAGAAAGTGGCTCTTGCATTCTCTTTCTCTTGTTGCAGAGCCTTCGATTAGTGAGGGGGAGAAGGGCTGTAGCTCAGCTCCAACACGAAGACCCAGCTCCTGCCTTCATGCAAGGCTCACTCCTCTCTCTGAGGAGAAAGACTCTTGGACTGCTTTGCTTCAAGAGCAGTGGAGGAATACATATGGATCTTAGAAACATTTTGGTTGGAAGAGACGTTCAGAATCAGCACTGCCCAGCAGTGCCAATTCACTCAGCACCACATGTGTATGAAACACCAGCCTCTCCTTTGGTCCTGGCAACACAAGCCACAAGTGCCCTAGCCTTGTGCATAGATGAGGCTGAGTCCCTGGACTCTGGGTGCAGGAACAGCTTTGCAGCAGAGCTGAAGGCCCAGGACTTCTGTGCCACGGGCAGTGCTGTCCCCTCCTGCTGGCAGCAGCAGTGAGGAGTGCTGTTCTGCAGTGTAGCTTGCCATTCTCCAGTTTCCCTTAGTGGCCAAGCTACATATGTTCAGAAAACTAAATTTATGTCAGCGACTCGTCGTTCCCAGCCAGAAGATTCAGCCTGATTTGTATATAGCTCTGCATAAATTCCTCGTTAACCTTTACAACCATCTGGAGCAAGAGTTGCTCCTCATATCACAGCGGACAACAGCAACAGCAATGAGCGTAACCGAAACCGCCCAGCTTTACAAGGCTGTGCCAGGCACCTTGTCTAGAGCTGGAGGAGGAGGGCAAAAGGAAAAACCATCTCTGTGGGGTCTCCAGCTGGCACCCACCACTGCAGCTATCCCAGTCCAGAGGGATGCACAGCCCCCAAGCGAGACCCATGGCAGTGCTTTCCCCAGAGGCAAGAGGCTGTTATTGTTCTTCTCCTTCTGTAGCACAAACCCCTCTACCTTCTGTCGCTCTGTTGAAGAACAGGCAGCAGCTTAATGCGAGGCTGCCGAGGCTCTGATGGCAGCCACACGCTTAATGCTTCAATTTCCACATTTTATTTTATATGTAATTTAAAGCCCATGGTGCCTTAATTGTAAAATAGGCCTTATTAAAATAATAGCTCGAGAAGCAGTGGGGTACCCTGCGCGGCAGAATGAAGCTTTCTGTCTTAACTGCTGTTTACAAGGATTTAAAAGGCAGACACTACCAAAATAGAGCTGTGGAGATGTTCCCAATGTGAGCGATGGACCAAAGACCTCTGGATAATTAAGCCTCTTTCCTTTTCCTTCCCTGCACTCCACCATGTTATCACTTTCTCTCTTTAGATATCCAGAGTGCACCCTTTGCTGCATTTATGATTGATGATGCAGTATGGATACTTCGGTACCGGTAAGCAGCGTAGGGTTTTGATTAATGATGTTGATGGCACTCCCAGAAGACCAATGGCAAATAATATTGTTATCAGAAAACAACCAACGTGACTAGGAAAATAGCAGGCTCCTACAAGTTTGGAGAAGTCTTTCTTGCCTAAAATTACCCTTCTGCTATCCAAACCCTGCTTTCTAGAGACAACTCCTGGGAAAATGAAGGCACCATCACAAAACCCTGAATTGTCTATTAACTCCCTACTTTTTGGGTCATGCTAGGGACAGCAGAGTCCCAGATTAAGTCAGGGTTCCCACAGGGCTGCTTTGATTTATGTCATGCCTCAGGTCACCCAGGGAATGAATGAGCAGGCTGTGACCAACTGTTTTGTCACACCTGATCTTCCGGAGGGTGGAGGTTGAAAGCAGGCTGGCATGGCATCCTCTGGCTGAGGCATTTACTCTGCCCTGGGTACCACCACTCAGCCTTGCCTGAACAACACACTGTGCCACTGGGGGGCCAGAAGGGCCACAGGGTAACTTGCAACACCAGCTCATAAACTCCCTGTTGAGTTTGGTCTGGAAGTTTCATTAAAGCCCCAGACACGCTGAAGCTTGTGAAGGTTTTTTCCCCCTCCACTGTCTGTGCTGTGCCTGCATCCTCTCGAGTCTGCAAGGCTTGGCAGAGTTTTGTTGCCCGCTTAAAGGGCATGTGCATTCTTCCCATCAGACTTCAGTCGGACGTTCCTACTCTCCTAGACTGAAGGATGAAACAGGAGGCGCAGTGCCCCAGGGTTTGCATGCTGTGGCTTCTGAAGCCTGTGTTGCTGCCAGCACGAGCAGTCAGAGCTCACACTGTAAAGCTGGGTGCCTGCGCTTCTCCTGTGTTCACAGCAGTCCTACTGACAGTTCTCCTGGTGATGAAAAGCCCTTAAAAGCAAACCAAAGCCAAACGAAAACCAGCTGCGGTTCTATGGATGTACTTCAGCAGCAGCAGCAGATTGATCCTATGAAGGAGCTGCTGCTGCCCCTATAGCTCCCAGAATTTTGGGCATCTTCACCAATATGGACCTCCCTGTGCTGCCAATGAAGTGCAAGTCCATCCACTAGCGGGACCATTCTGCCCATGATCTATGCCATAAGCACACCCACATGCTGTCTCCATTAGAGCCACAGCAAGCAGGGAATCCATTTGTCCCCTGACCTTCCACTGCCCAGTGGCAATGCCTGCAGCACCTTCACCCCTACTGCAAGGGAGCATTGGCACTTCTTACACTTTTTATGCTAGAGATGCTGGTCTGCAACACTCCAAAGAGCACGAACTGCTGGACTAACGTCCCTGCTATGAACACATTCTGTTGCCAGCACAGGCCAAGACACTGTGCTTTCAAAGCCTTGAAGAAGATGGCAGGGACTCTCATACAGCCAGGGATGCTCATAGGGAGCTGCATACCCCAGAAAAAATTGGAGTGGGGCCAGACTCCATTCTGCCAAGAGAAGTCCCATCTGGGGCACCATGTATTGCCAGAAGATGTAACCAGACAAAGGCAGCTTGCTTACAGACACTTGCTATGTGGTAGCACAGGGAATGGAGGAAGAGACACAGGTGCCAAAGATACCTGTGCAGATCTAGGGATAGAAATGACACAGAGGCACACAGAGCAGCATGGCATCCACAAGGCAGGCTGTGATTTTGGATGCTGGGAGCCTACCCAGTTTCACAGACCACCACCTGCACACTGCCCACAAAACCTATTCCCCAAGGGCCACTTCCAACTTTCCAAACTTATCAGCAGATTCACAGAGATGCTATTTTAAAATAACCCAAAAATTAAATAATAATATTAAAAACCCACAGGAGGAACAGTTCCTTTTGGTTTTTCTCATCCTCTAACTGTAGCATTTCCCCTCCCAGCACTGACACTGGACAGGGCCCAATGGCTGCATTATTTAGCCTGACTCTTGGACAATGCAAATTCTCATGAAATAGCAGGACTAGAAACTTTATCAAACTTTATATTATTGGAAAGAAGAATTTCCCAGAAAGGATCCAAGCTAACTGCTTTAAAAGCTGTGATATCTTTGCTGTATAAAGAAGCTACTTTACACTGTCTTTAAAAAAGGATTAGCACTTTTCTTCATCATTTACACCCTGACAGAGAGCTAAGACCCCAAAAATTTTAAGGAGACATTTAAAAAAGACTTTGACTAATTTTTACATATATATATACATACACACACACACATCTATATACATGTAGATTAACAAAAATAAAAATTAAAACATTTTTAATGGTGTGCTCCAATCTAGCAGGGGATGTATATGCAGTACACCTCAAAAAAGAGGGGTAATGACTCAACCTTTGCCAGGGGTTGCAGATCTGACATACTGGGGTCTGTAATGAGGCCTAACTGACAAGCTAAGTCCAGATTCCTACCATTTCCAGCCAGAAGTCACCTCTAGCAAGGAAGAATTGTAGGGCCTGAAGACACAGATCTGTAGTAGAGGTGAAGCTTATCACAGTCAAAATCACTTTCCCACCACGAAAGCACTCTGGAGGTTGGAGTAAAACTCCTACTGCAGTCCCTCCTTGTAAGAGCCTGGCAGCCAGCTGCAGTGACCAAGTGCTCAGGGTCAACTGACAAGAAATTTAAAACCAGAAGTCAAAAAGTCCATACCTACATGCTATTTACTCTACACTTAATTATATCTGTACATCAGTATAGAACACTGATACAGACAACATCTCCAGGCAAGGGGCTTGGTAAAATGTTGAGAAAAGGAGGGGTTTATTCTTAGAATATCATGTCATTTATAGAAAGTAAAGCATTTTCCAAAGATATTTGACCTTATTAAAAAAATCCTATTTTAGTGAATGCTTCAGATGGTTTTTATTAATATTTTTTCTCATGCCTATATCCCAATTCACTAACGAATCCTGAATTTGATTAGGCTATTCTTAAAGGGGAAAATATAGGGGGAGGGGGGGATATAAGTGAAATGGCAAACAAGTCCATTGTGGACTCTGCAAATTGATAGCAGATTTTAATTTTTAACATCTTCCATAAAATGGCTGTTTGCAGGGCGGGAGAGAAGAGAAGAAAGATTTTTCTTTAACCAGCTCTGGCCAAGTTTTGCTATAAAACAATATAGCATCACTATAATGTACCTGGGATCCAAAATAAATGTGTCTGCCTTGCAATATCTCTGCAGGAATTATCAGTAATTCTATATGTTCCAGTTTCAGATGGTTCTAATCAATCTTTTAGTATCTTACATGTCTGCCTATTAAGCCAGAGATGATCACTTGGACTCTGAACCCTCTCTTTCTTTATAAAATCATCTTGAGTAATATTAAATCATGTTGTTGGAGCCCTGGAATTTCTGGGTTTCATCAACATTTGCCCTCATTTTTCACATGGCGAAGTTAAGGAAATATCTGGTAACATTTTAATTCCATGTTATTCATTGTGGCTTGTATAGGTGTGGTGCAATTGAGCCCTACACAGGAAAGGCTGATTTGAAGCCCTGGCAGAGCGATTAGCTGATTCCCCAAAGATATGGATATAAATTTCTCCTAGGCACATCTGCCCTGTCTGCTTTTAATTTTGAAACACCAGCTTTAATTTAGAAACTGTACTGTAAGCTCTCCCTTTTGTGAACAAGAACGACATAATTTGCTGAGCACAGACCCAGAGCCAAGGTTTTTTTTGTCTTAAGCAATCAATGAGTAGTAACCAACAGACAAATGTTCCTTCACTAATTCTCTTCTGCCTTTGCAGGTTATTGCACCACGTGGATCATGTCTTAATGGAGAGGCTGGGCTGTGCAGCCCTCCTCTCTTTTCCAGAGCTGCAGAGATCACCTCCTCTCACATTCTTGATCAGCTTCCCTGTGGCAGCAGCAGCAGATCACATGGAAAAGTAATATTAGGAAAGTATTTAATGTATTTATAGCTGTCTTTTAATGACAATTTCCAGCTGGAAAGGAGAAGGCCTGCCAGCACTGAGTGATCAATCAGCTTTGAGGAACTCCAGCAAGTGCTCTTGAGACCACCAGCAAGCCTTCCTCTAGCCCTGGCTTCATCTTCTCCCGTTAGGCTGCAGATCCTTGGGGCAAATCAGGCTGACAGAGTGTGTTTGTCTGGCCCTTATCACAGTGGGACCTTGACTTTAGCCCAGGGCTGAGGCTGCTGCAGTGTACAAATAAATAGTGCTAATTCTTAGATCGTGGTTTAGAAATTTCTGTTCTATATCAGCCAGGCAATCTGTGAGCATGGGACTCATTATGAACGCCCTGTATAACAAATTTTGTGTGCCAGTCTGTTATTTTCTGGAGGACAAGAGGAGAGACTTCAGTAATCTGTGCTTGGCCACTGTTTGCAGCAGACCTTCAGATCTCTCCTTACGACTAAATGCCACCAGACAGAAGTTCTGGCTGTTGCATGAGAAGTTACCTGCACTTGGAAAATTGCAAAGATCAACCCATATGGAAAAGATCATGATTGAAAAGTCCAAGTAAAGCAATTTTCTGCTTCCCAAAAGATGTGGATATAAATAGAACAGTGCCTGAAAATAAGCAGGCAGAAATGAAACACAAATGCAAAGAGCAAGTCTTCTAAAGCAAATAAAGATTTTACTGTATTTATCCCCAAACAGTGTACCTGACCCACTGGGCAATGCAGATTTTAACTCTGCCCTGCTGCCCCAGCTCCTGTGGCACGTAAGTGATGGTGGACACAATCTCTTTGCGCAGTAGGGTTGAACCATTGTCCTAAATTCAGGCTGACCTAAGGAGTAGTAAATTAACAGAAGTGCATGTTCCTGTGACCATGTTATCCCTGGGAAGTCGTGCCCCAGTGCTGCAATCCTGAGCATCCATGCACGCTCCAGAAGACAGTCCCCCAGGAGACACTCCAAACTTGCTCTCTGAGCATCCTGCCAACCTTTTGTTTTAACATTGAGGGGTCTTCAGCCGTCTTATCTGCTACTCTAATTGCTCTGACAAGCTGTGGAAATACACATAATTTAATGTGTAAACCTATAAAATAATCATTTGCTGTCTGTGCACTTGATGCTCAGAATCTGCTGAAATTTCATGTGGGGAAAAGCTCCACTGGGCTTGAAGGAATGGCTTCCTCATTTCTCCCTTTTTCTCTGCAAGGAAATTTTACAGCTGCTGCAGGAGCTCATGCCACTCACACTTCAAGTGTCCATCGCTATTTTCTACCCTGCTCCCTCCCTGTACAGATTGTATGTAAATATTTGGGCTCTTATCTGAAGTTTCAAGTTTAATCTCTTTCCTTTCCAGAGATGAATTTCAGATATGGAATAAAGGGTTACAAGTGCTCATCATTTACAATATAGGTAGTGACAGCAAGAAGGTAGGAGGCTGGAGACTGCTTCACCAGCTCTCTGCACTATTATTATTATTACTACTATTATTATTATTACTACTATTGTTATCTAAGCAACAGAATGCAAAAATGCCATCCTTATGTAATTACATAACCTTGACTGGAGACAAGAGAAGAGCAACAGAAAAACTGTAATGCCAAAAGCTGCAGGATGAAACACCTGAGAAATAAGTCCCCAGCAAAAGAAATCACAGCAAAATACCTGTGGATAATAGGAGTGGTTGAAAGCTGCTTTAAAAAAAAACAACTTTTAGTGGTTTTGAGAAAATACTTTTCAAACATGAAGGTTTTGTTTCCTTCTTTAAAAAAAACGTGCATTTCAGCTAATTGAAATGTTAAAAACCTCAGTGGGGAAAGTCCTTTGGGGTTTGTTGACTCAGTTTTCTTTTCAGCTTCTGTGATTTGGTCTTACATTAAAATTACTTATTTGGCTAAATTATAAATAACTAAATACCCAAAACCCAACTAGAAAAATCTGATCAAAATCTGCTTCCATCCCTATTCTGGAAGTAGAAGCACATATCCGTAGAAAAGGTGCTGCAGTGTGAGTTTCTTCCAAGAAACTGGCAGTGCAGTACAGCTGCTGCCTTCTCAGGAAGTTTTACCTGAAGACAGTTTACTAACAGGTTTCCAGAACCCACTTTAGGTTTATTTTGCAGTATACTTGAACCATGCCTGCAGCTCAAAAAGCAAAAGCATCCTTTCCTAGCTGGTGATGTTAAAATGTCCAATATCAGCTTTACAGTGAGGCTGTTTTGTGCAAAAGGAGTTGCAGAACCCAAACGAGAAGGTGGAGTGCAAAGCTGAGTGCCTTAATGCAACCCTGCTGCACTGGGGGAGGAGAGCTTGGGGTGGGAGGGACAGGGACAGTATTTTATCACATAGCACTTAAGCTTTAGAGTTCAGCAGACATTAACAGAGAAGAAAAGAGGGTCACAGACAGAGTGAAGATAATTACAAGTTTTGGGGTTGTGTGTTGTCCTTTTAAAATTCAGACTAATACACTTTGAGAAATGCCAATGTACTTCCACCACTGGTGCACTGTTTCCTTTGTTAGCAAATCTGTAATCAGAATGGTTAACTAACAAGCTACTTCAGGACTTAAGGGGTCTTAGAGAGATAGGAAGATGAATGTCTCTGAACTGCTAAAGCAACTCCAGAGGAAGACCAAGTGATGAATATGTAGAGATGACAATATGGGTAATGAGAACATCTACAAAGGCATTATGCAAGGACTGTCATTTTCCCTGTGTTTGTACAGTGCTTACAACCAGGGGACCTGACCCAGCTGACTTCCTCTAGAAACTACTGCAATCCAAATAACAAATAAAAATAATGGGATTAAATCTGAATACATGATAGAAGCCATCATGCCTCAGGGCATATCCAACCCACCAGCTGCCTGAGGGGAAGGTAGGGAGGTAGACATTTTCCCCACAGGCAGGTCATCCCTTGGCTGCTGTCCCTGAGATTTCTTGGATCCTTCTCTGAAATGTCTTGTCTTGTACTCTTCATTGTGAAAGACAGGATACTGAACTAGATGGACAAGCAATCTGATCCACCGTGGCAATTCCTATGATCCCATGGAGATGCTATGAATAATTCAAATTGGCTGCAAAAAATTCCCCACACTTCATGCAAGTGAACTGGTGTCTCCACGAGAAAAGATCATATAACCCCTTTATAACTGTCCCATCATCACTATTTATGTGTGTATTTGACAGTTTATGGGTGTCTCCCTGCACAGACTGTTTAAATGGCATGTAATTAAAATTATGACTTATCTTTAGGAGGTTTAGATGTCACAGAGGGCCTTAACCAGACTCTTTGGTGAGTCAGCTGTGAAAAAGGACTCTGATTTTTAGTGAATCTGCATGAAATATTAATTTTTTCAGTCCTCTTCCTTTTTGGAAAAGGGCCTCATCTTTGCAAAACACATTTCTGGGACTACACCAGGCTCCACTGTCAGCAGGAGGAAGGGAAGCACTGGGAGATTCTCTTTTATTTGGGGCTTTCTCTCTGTGAATTCAATTTGGTCCAAGTGAAGCTTTCTAGGAACATCTCTCACTCCTCAGATTTATCTAAGAAATGGTTAGCTCTCAGATAATTGTTGGCCTGTCCACACTGGGCAACGGATAGACCTGTGTCCCTGAAGCCCTGTATGTGTAAAGTATCCTAGAGTAGTTTCTGATCTAGCCCACAGCTGCACAGGTGGAACACACATGCTCACATCGGGTTGTATCTATGTGAGTATGCTTTCCTGCTTGTCTAAAGGACCCTCAGAACAGAGGGTTCTGCTGGTCTCCTTGGGGTGGCTCTCAGGCAACCTGCTCTAGGACCTCTGCTATATCATTCCACTGTTTTGGTGGATAACTGTATGAATACACAACACTATCTCCCAAGGGCATACAGATATGCCAGAGTGATAAGGAGGAGTAACAGCTTGGCACTTGGAATTTCAATATTCTACCCTTACTTCTAAGTGCTTACAACATAGCCCTGGACAAGTTGCATCTCTTCTCTGAGCATAGGTTTCCTCTCTCCCCATCCTCTGTTAGTCTGTGAAGCCTCAGAGGACTTGGACCTTCTTCAGGTCCTTATGCACGGTGTTTTCTGTTGCAACACAAACAGCTAATCAGAAGCTGTTCAAATATCTGTAGACACTACCCTGAGACTCTCATACCTTCAGAGAAACATCAGTGAAGTTCACCAACTCGAATGTCACAGGTCTCCTACAGTGGTCTCTGCTTTAGGCCATGCAAGTGCCTTACAGAAAAGAAAATATGACAGCCTGCAGAGCTATGCCTAAGTACTTCAGTAGTCCTAAGGAGTTTGTAATCAGCTTAACTAATAATGGTTTTATGAGTCTTATGTCAGAGCTATTCTTGCAGTCCCATGCTCCCTCTCTTTCCCCACGTATATATTCATGGTGAGAGAGAGAGGGAGCTGCTCAGTGCCTCTTGCCCTCCTTTGTGACCTGTTGCATGATAGTTGCTCACATGTTGAAGATCTTATTAAAATACCCACCAAACTACTGGGGGGTGAATGTTTTAACTCCAACTGCCTCTGAGAACTAAAACCTTGAGACAATTTAAAAAGTTATCTTGAATCTTAGAGCTTCTACTAAAAGGGAAGAATGGCACTGGAGCACTTTTGAAAATATCTGAGATCACACTTCTGAGTTAATTTTGTGTGTAGAGGAAGAACCAATGGGGAATTTTTGGTCTCTGAAGTAAAAAAGTAGTAAATATAGTCAAGATTTAATGACTTCAAGACTTTAGTAAGGACCAGGATAAGTATCTCTTGAAAAGCAATAAATAAAGTATAAGACTTAACTGTAGGAAAATGCAGAGGGAAATATAGGAGGAAGAAAAACATGAAGTACTTCATGGCCTCAAGGAATGGACAGCTGCAAAGAAGGAATCTGGTCCATATTCAAGGATACCTTGTAAAGACAAATATTTGCCTACAATATACACACTTATACCAGACACTGGATTATGTGCACATACAGACTCTGTTTCTTTACTCACAAGGAGTTGAAATTTGATATAAAGGCAGAATGTTGATGAAGAGAATAAGAAAACCTTGTAAAGGTAGTTAATGGAAAATGTTTATGTTGGAATAATGTAATTGGTCCCTGCAGAGTATTACATGTTGGGGTAAAACGTTAGATAGTGGCAAAGGAAGAGAAGGAACAAATACAGAGGAATTCTCCTCTTTTCCTTAAGAACAGCAGGTCTCAGCCCAGGCAGGAGCAGGATGATGGAGTTCTCACCACTTCTTACAAGTATGGACTGAAGTAAGAGTCAGAAATTTTAAAGGACTACATAATTTCCTCCTGCATCCAAAACAGACCATATGGAGATCTTATTGCAGGTCAGTGGGAATTGCACAGCATCTCCAGGGGCAGAAGCTCAGATTGTGACCCTTTGTCTTCGAGGATGTATTGTAAAACAACAGTTCCTACTCTCTGTTCCAGCCCCTTGGCACTCATTTAGTGGCTGGCCCAGTCCTAACTGTTGACAGTGATGTAATATTCTTTCAGTATATTACATCACAAATCTCTATCTCTATTAGGCTGTTGGATATTTATCACCATTTTCCTTCTTCAAGCCTGATGAATCTGCTTTCCTCCTTTGAAATTCAGAAACTGTCACTGACTGTGGGTGAACCAGAATTAAGTCACCTGCCTACAGTTCCCAAATAAATTTACATACTCACAAATTATAAGAGGAAAACATGCCTTGGGAGGGCTTAAAATGAAGGTCCTCAGAAGAAATGGAGGGTGGATTACATTCAGAAATTACTCAGCGAATCTATGTCTGCCCAGGTGTGCAACAGATCAGTAACTTATAGTCAAGACAGATGAAGAGCTTAGGAAGTATAGAAACATGAATTCAGATGTGTCAGCTACAATGCATAAAAACAGCTGCTTAAGAATAATGTTTAGGGTTTCCCTTAATGCAATGACAGGAATGGAATTCAGTGTCAAAGTTGCCTGAGTATTCAGCCACGTGGAATTTTACTGCAAAGCATACTGTGCTCTGATCCTTAAGCCCTATGATGCCTTCTTGAACTACAAAGCCATCCATACAGGTCTTACCAATAACAATGGATTTGCTGAGCTAATCACCCTGCCATTTGGGCTGGTCTGTGTAAACCATCCAAAAACCCCCTCAGGACAAATCCAACACACAAAATACTTGTGTTATTTTTAATATTACCCAGTTCTTCCAACCACACAATACTGATGACTCGATCTGAAGTGGTATGAGTCAGTGAAACACAACTCTCAATAACCATCACACCAAACTATGCAATCCAGGGACTTGCCACTGCATGGACTACAAGCTCTTTGGGGATGTATCTTCTTCTGGGGTTTATGAGAGACTGAACATACTGTCAGCTGTTAAATAATATATCTGTATCATTACCACATTAAAAAAAATACAGCCAAAAATCTGTTCACATGGAGATTGTTGCTCTAATTAACCACTTTCTTTCCATCAGACAATAAAGCTGAACCTTCTTTACAGATGTGTGCCTGTTTCTCTCCTTCACTTGGAGTGTGCTTGGACTGTACACTCAGCAGAGCACAGACTGGCTCTGAGGATTGGTGCTTCCAAGAGTGGGCCTTTCTCAGGTGGAAACTTGTAAAATCCATTAGTACACCAGTTGCTGCCCAAAATGCAGTAAGGGGACAGCAAAACTTTGGAAGTTAAAGAGGACCTTTGAAGGTTAGCCGCAGTGCAGCTACAGAAGATGAACCAACAGAAAATAGACCAGGAGACAATTCATTTTGAGTGCACTCAGAATTGACCCATAGGGATGGAAACTGGTCTCAGCTGGATTGTTAAATTGCTAGCTAAGAGAAAAAAAAATCATATATATTTATTGCAGTTCATGGCAAGATTGTAAGTTACAGGTGTTCTGATCTTTCTGCTTTCATAAGTTGGTTCAATATTTAGCATATGCTGGTAGCATTTTTTTCCTAAGTAAATGGACTAAAAATCAACTCTTTTCTATGTAACATCACAGGCTGGAATGGAGAAGCCTGCTGCAGTATTCCAGGCGAGACAGTTACTTTTGTCTTTTTCCCTGTTCCACGCTTAAGGAAACAATAAAAAGAAAGAGGGGGGAAAAGAGTGGAAAAAAGAAATACATGAAAGGAAAAAAAAAAGAAGTAGATAAATGGAAAAGGAAATCTTAATAAGGTTCTTTTTTTCCTCCCCTTTCCTTTTTTACTATTTTTTTTTTTTTTTGAGACTGCTGTATTAAATTAAAGTCATACATAGGTTTCAAAGGCAATCGTATGTCGGTGGAACGGTGAGCCCACCTGACAACGCATGCTAACAGAATTGTAAATGTAAAGGGTAATGCTTGTCACTTCCTGACAGCTCTAAATGGCCTTTTAGTTCAGTACGCAGAGCTGTCATAAAAAAACATAAAAATGCATATGCAGACAGCTGAAACTGCAATGCACATCATTATCTGCAAATGGTATAAGTATCCTGAACAAAGGGCCTTCCAGTTTAAGGACAACCATAAGACATTTTTCTGCCTCTAGCCTTAAAACAAAGTGCTGTCAAGAAAACAAGATTCTCAGTGCCAGAACTGAGGATTTTCTGTCAATCAGCAAGGTGCTACATTTGTACATATTTTTCTGACCCCAAATATGAGAAGAGCATCCTTAACAGATGTGTATTTAACTTCTGGCAGATAAATCTGTTTCTTCTGGTTTGTTTTTTTTTTTTTTTTATTTTGTATATATATTTTTTTTCTTCCCCTCAAACACACTGCTGCAGAGCAGAACAGTTTTGTTGTGTACTTATTAATTCCTTCTACCCTGGCTTTTTCTCCTTAAAGTATCTGTATGGTGGCTTCACCATTATTATGCCAAGATCTTGGGGAATTTCAGGCACTGGTGTTAACCCAGTGTGGGAACCATGCAAAAAAAGGTGAACTCCATTTGTTGATGTTTGTGAAATCTGTGCCAGGCTCTCTGGTTGTGGTTCAAAAAAAATTCAAAGCTGCAAGTTCATTTCCAGTGTAGTTTTAACATAAAGTCAAAAAGAGCTTAGCAAAGTCGTTACCAAGTCATCCTTAAGCATAAACCTGTCCCCTGTATAACTCTGCAAATTGTTAGGGTACATATGAGTTGTGATGTGTTGTGTGTGTGCAGTGGCTGCTAATGGACCACGTTGATTTAGGCAGTGTCCAGCAATCCTGTATTGCCTCTGACATTTCTACCTATGACACCTCTCCAGATAAAGGCTGGAGGACTGCAGGCTGCAAGACATATGGGTCAGGAAGAAGAGGAACCTAGGGTCCATGGTGAACACTATGTCCTGAGGGAAAACAAGCACTTTCAACCCAAGCATTAGAGTTCCCCTTGTGAGTATATAATAGAGCAGCAAGGCAGCAGTTGTGTTTCTGTCCTTTTTTCCTTCCCAACCACTAATCTAAATCTCCTCTACACTGACCCCACTGCCAAGTATTCACTGCACTGCATAGATCCTTGGCTTAGACCTTCAATGGTAGCTAAAGCACTCTCTCCCAGCAAATAACCTGCACATATGTGCATTCACCAACACAATCAATAGACCAATGATGGAACACTGATTTTCCTAGTTGCTGAACATCCAAATGTGTCTCTCCAAACTCTTACCTCGTCCCTAGTTTCAGTTACACTCTCATACAGATACCTCCACAGTCATTAAATAGCATTAAATCCCCTTTTCTGCAGATTGGTGTCCCCTCCAGATTTTCAGCATTTACTTGCATTGCTCTCATACTACTCTCTCAGGCCTGGGTTCAGGCAGCACTTGGATCTGTGTATGCAGCAAACAATGACTATTCCAGCCCTGAACACAACTTAGAGTAGCGGACCTGATGTGCACAATGGATCTTTGATATATTTTCCCATCTTGAATTATCCACCAGCTATCTCATTCCAATGTTCTTTGCTTGCAGCATAAAGTATGAGAATATGAATCAAAGATATTTGGGGTTTCAGAACTTCTGAGGTGGTGGAGGCAAAATATTTCAGTTCACAAGAAAGGTAAGGGAATAAACGTGACATATAAAAATTCTCTATTCACTCCATGGCTTATATTTACAAAGTGCTGTGTTGGAATCTGTAAATTTTCCAGTGTGAAATTGCCCTGAACAGTTGCTTAATGGCATCTTAATTTGCCTTTAATTTATCATCTTTAGAATTTCTAGCTGTTTCTCCATTAAAATCCACATTTATCACACGTATAATCTTCATTCCTTTCTTCCAAAATTGCCCAAAGAAACCATCAAAGGATAAGGCTGCAACCCTTAAAATTCATCTCTACTCTATCTGCAGTAAGATGGTACAGGAATACACCCTCATCTTGAAACAACAAAGGTTCTGTTTGGGATTTTACAAGCAGTAATTCTGGCTGCCTCTCCCTTCTTAGTGCTGTTTGAGACATCTGAGGACATCTAAATCTGAAGTTTGGTTCCTGTCTCAGTAGCGAATTCTAATCCAAGCTCAAGAAAAACAACATCTTAATGCTCACTCAACAGTCTTGCTTCCAAAACTGCCTCTACAGACACCTAAATAACAGAAAACAACTCTGCAGTACGTCCTCCCCAGAGTCAAAGCTTGCACATGTGCTTAAAAAAAAAAGAAAAGCTTTGCAGACTATGTGTTAAAGCCCCATCTGGTGATGCCTGACATAACAGTATGTTTCCACCTAATTACAGTACACTTTAAAAATACACTGTGCATTATTGACACAGAAACAAGTGGGCATAGGTCTGTTTACTAATAAATTATGCTGGACAGAAGAAAAGGTTTCCAAGCCCTTTGGAGAGAGTCAATGAACTTCCTCCAGGAGTAAGAGAGGAAGGAGAAATGAACACCTAAAGTAGTTTTAGGATGGGGATTGGTACATTTGTGAGAGATGCACGAGCTGCTGGTTTGGAGACTAAAGTGACCTTTACCACTACAGAACAAGCAGAGACAAGACAAAAGCATCATCAGTTTCCTTGTATGGGTGGCCTTAGTGGCACATGCCCTTTCCTAACACAACCGAGACTTCATCTAGCAATTTTTGTGGGAGCATGGCTGTGGTATTGCCACCTTTAAAAGGTGAGGCTGTCAAACGTGGAAGCAAGAATCCCAGGCTAATACCTACAGCTGAGCTACACCAGCCCAGACAGAACAATATTTTAACCACAGCAATATAGAGCTGTATTTGAACACACATCTTCCAGACAAAAGCTTCTATATCCCATTACCATGACCTGTGCCAGCCAGGCTTCCCTCACAATCTGTTCCCTTTAAATTTACAAGGAAGGAAATAACAAGAAAGAAGGACATTCTTTTATTACATTTTTTCAAATAAAATGTCTGTGCTTTCTCTGGATGGTTCCAGCCCAATTTATACAAGGTGAATTTGACCTTCAAGAGGCAGAACATCTGGGAATGACAATTAAAGCCATCTGCACCCAAGGCAAGCAGGTTGCTCGCTATCCACTCCATTCTGTCGCCTTCGGAACATAGAAGGGGGGGTGTGTGTAATCTCAAGACAGCCATCCCTTTTTTATTGACTGTCTCCTGTGCTTTTAGAGATGTGAAAATACACAGAGCCTGACTGCACTCCTTCCCAAGGAGACTCACCAAGGATGGCATGAAAACTTTAGCAATGCTTTTGAAGATGTGTGACTCGGGTTCTATGGAGGTAGTATTATCTGGACCCGGATTTTCTTTCATATTTGACCTAACCTCTCTACACCTCACCAGTTGTGACTTTAGGCTTTTGCATCTTCATTATGTAGCCGATTTGCTCGTGCATTTTTTACCAGCCACCTGAGTCCCACAGGAGCCAAAGAAAGGTCACTGATCCCTCGGCTAGCTCTTCTTAGGAAGGCTGAAAACATTGATGATGCATTGAAACACTGGTGAAAAACCAAACGACCCTTATCTGCAGAACTTCAGGGCAAACTCACTAGAATTTACAATATCCTACAATTTGGTTTTGGAGTTGTTGGTTTTTTTTTCTCTTGCAATTTAAATTAAATACTATTAAGGCCTATCATGACAATTACCACTGTCTGATTTTTTCCCTGTACTCTTCCACTTGTCCTGTACCACCTGATTTATCATTTCATATTTTGCCCATGAGCTTTTTAGGACAGGAGGACTTTGCCAGCAGAATGGGATTTCAGTGCCTGTCCTGAGATGCTAAAGCAAAGCATGCAATGGAGAAGCACTTACTGCACCATTATGTCATGCAGTTATTTGCACAGAAGGATCATATTCACTTTTGGACAGGCAGTACAGTGTTAATGACTCATTTGGATAGCCAGGCCTGGTTGGAATTTCAAAAGCAAAGGAAAAATAAAAAGCTAGAGTATGGGAAAAACCCCAACCAACCCAGAACTGAAACATCTTCTGTGCTATTTGGCATATTATTATTTGCATTTTCTCTTTGTGTAATTTTTTGGGGCCTACTTCATATCTCCCTGCATGCCACCTGTTGGCCCAAGCCATGCTCAGTGCTTCTTCAGACAACAGAAGAGTTGCACAAGGCTAGAAAATAGGAGATGGGAGGCCAGAGATTACATATGGCAAGATCATCCAGAAAACAGGGAAAGGAAGTGTATTTTTCTAGGCAGGCTGAGCCAACTGCAGCCCAAAAGGCAGTCACACCCCCTGTTTCAAAGTAGGGGTGTGACTCAGATAAACCAGCAACACAAAATTACACCAGCAGAAAGACATTCTTGAAAATATTCCACACCATGGATGACATATTCAAGTCTTTTGCCTTTGGAGACTTAACCCTGCCTTCTTTGAGAGAGAAACCAGACACTTGGAGAATTAACCAAGATTATATTGACAGGTCTAGGTTTCACAATTCCCCTTGTATTTGCCCCATAAACACCTTTCTTTCCAGTGTCAGTCATCCATTCGTTTTCTACCACAATAATTCTCTGCTAAGATCCCATCCCCATAATAGAAAGAGAAAAAAAAAATGAGTGACACCTCAAACAATATTTGATAGTCTAACAACAGTTTCTAACTTCAAAGACTATCTACATAAAAGTTGAAGACTTTTGCTACAAACCCAAACCATTGGGAAATCATTTTCAATCTGACATCAATTCCCCAGCTACTAAAATGAAGGCTTCAACTAAAAGTATAACTTTTACTAGAGGTTCTTTAACATTTTAATCTATGCTATGAGAAAGTATGTACATAGGCAGGTTATATTGTGTCAGAATTCAAGAATGGGGTGTAAGACAGAGAACCACAGAAATCAAAGAAAGGGATGGCCTCTGAGGCCAGCTGATAACACTCAGGTACACGACTCAGTTTCAATGGCTTAACAGGTTAGGAGACAGAAATACTTTACTGATTAACCCTGAATTTTCAGGAACACAAAACCACAAGAGGTACAACCAAGAACATTCCCAACCCCCAAAATTATTATTGTCCTAAAAGAAGGGACTGAATTTTTCAGAGCTGAATCATTATTACTGCAAATCACTCTTTAATGTACTGAACCACTGAATGAATCAATGGATGCAGGTCTACAAATTATGTATTCGAGACTCAGCACTGGCAAGCAAAGATCTGTAAGCTTTGACAATAGGCCATTTTCCTATCCCAGAAATGCTGGCTAAACCCCACAAACTCCTCTGAAACAGCCCTTTTTTTTAAACCCAGCTTTCATTTCTAGCTGAAGAGGAGATTGCATGTCTAAGACATCAAGTTGTGACCTTGCGGTGAATTAAATGGCGAGCATGTTAAAAGGCTTGTAAATGTATCTGGACCTTTTTTTTCTCACCATCTGTTTCATACTTGATATCTTGATAGATAGTTCAGCTTATTACCCACCACTAACGTCATCCCTCTGCTGAAGCCTTGTTATTTGAAATATGGGGTCTCTCCTTTGTATTGCTGTGACTAAGTACATTGGAACCTGTAGAGATTTGTTTTAAATGCATTAAATTGGTAACATGCAGTGTTGTTGCATACCAGTTTCTAAGTTACATAGTAAAAGTTTAAATGATTAAAGCAATTTAATGTAAGAAGCAGGCACTCTGTATGGCTGAGAACAGTCAGGTTTTCCAGTGAAATGTTTGCCTGCTAGTTAGCATTGTGCAGAGGTATGCAGATGCTTTTGCCAGGAGAAAGTGAGATAATTGATGCAGCTGAAAATGACCTTGATCTTAAAGTCATTACCTCATTCCTTGAAATATCTGAAAATACAATGACAGAAGCAAGGGCCTGAATGACTACCATGACTTTTACTTTGTCCTGAGTATCAGTGTGACATGGGTACATGCCAACAATATATCATTTTCCTGCAGCATGAGACGGTAAAAAGTTGGGGTCATGTTTTCAAATTGGCTTTTCTTTATTCTTTGTGTGTGTGTCTGTTGGTTCTGTGTCTCTGCAGACTTTGTATGACGTCCTCCTGTCTGCCTACATCTATTTTATAGATTAATGGTACCTGTAACTACTCAGCTGAAAGGTAAAATAATGGCAAGGGTGATGAAACCACATGCTCCGTGACATAGGAGGGTGACTCATGGGGTCAGGAATGAATTCCTGCCTTTGGCCACTGACAGAGCTTTGTATTGCTACCAAAGCACTATGCATGGTGAACGGCGTACACCTGGAAATGTGCAGAAGTCTAAAAGGTCCACTGGGTTTTTCTGCCTCCCAGTGAGAAGGGTAAATTTCTCCAAGGTGCCACGGGACTGCTTGTGTCAAACCACAGCAAGTCTGTGGGGTGCTTCATGCCAACTGATCCAGAGCCCATCAGAGGAAAATAAAAACTTTCCAATTACCAGCTTTTCATCTGAGGTGCCCACATCTCTTGTACCTGTTGGAGATGCACTGTTGTGAGGGGCTGGCCAGGTCAGACTCACTCCTACAGCTGCCCAGAGCGGTAGGGCCACTCTGTCTAATGGAACAAGCACATTTCTGCAAGCTCTGATATTCTCTGACTTACCAAGAAAGGCAACTTGGGCATTATTGGTGTTAGAAAGCACTGGTTTCCCATTCAAAATGAGAGATAATGGTCATGCCTATGAACCATATTAGCTAAAGGGTTTTTTACCTTGTCTCATTGAGCAGGAGCTGGGAAGACGCTGGCCTAAAGAGAGAGAAGGCATTTTAAACACTGTGAACTAGAGGTTGTGCAACAAACATAGCTGCAGCCAAACACCACCTGCCAAGTGTTAAGAGACTTGATTCATTCAGCAAAATGTCACACCAAGTGGCTTTAATGCAGCCAGCTGTCACAGGTGAAGCACTCTGCATCTAAAGATGGCAGGTTACAGGAGGAGCTTATGGCTCGGGAGGAACCTGAGAATCACATGGATGACTTCACCTTTGAGAGAAGCTTCTTCAGAAACAGTGCAAGGAGGAGAGCTAAATTCAGGCTATTTGTACAACAAACACATATGCTTATTGCCTTAAGAAGTGGCAACTGGAAAGCTCCGGTGGTTTTGGTGGAATGTCACCACCTGCAAGACTGCCTGTGTCTCTGAGAAGCAAGGTGCTATCAGCATGTCATAGTTTTGTCTTTTCATCTGTGACCCTTTCATGTTTACCCTTTCCGTGGCCTGTCAGGGCTGATGCTGAGAAGGAAAGTGTCTGTGGCAGTAGACATGTAAGATTTTCAGAGCTGTCATTCTCCACCAATAGAGAAATGCATTTCCCTAAATTTAACAGTTAAATACACATCAAGGTGCTACAAACACTCACTTGCATTACAGAAGAGAGTTAAGTGTGGGTAGGATAGCTTCATCCTGTGCATGCTATGCAGTCAAAGAGGGTTTCTCACAAACCCTGCCTCAACATATATTCATTTAATTTTATATAATCAGTGCCTCTTACAGTGGCAGCAAGACCTCACCAAAGAACCAGAGGTTCTGTTTCTCAAACTAAACACAGTCCAGATCTTCCAGCTCAAGCTGAGCTGCGAGTGCAGATCTGGATTTACTCAGAGTTCAATTTGGAATCCAATCTTATAATCAATTCTTCATTGTTTAAATCAATGATGCTGATATACTGCACTAGAGAACCTGTCCCCCTGATGGAGAATTTTTAAAGCTGTATTTTATGGCTATGTCACCAGCAGGCAGTTGTGGCTTTAAAGCATTTGTGAAATAGGATTTTCTGGTAAAATCTTGTGTGGTCCATTAAACACACAGCAGAGGAAATACTTGATTATGCTTGCACACTTTCCTCTGTTTCTGGTAGTATTCCAAATGAATGCAGTTTTGCCACATGGTTATCACTTCCTAAGATGGCTTCTGAAGTTTGTAATTCTACTGTTCAGCCTTGCAGCTGACAAGTTACCTTGGACTACATTAGCTTAGAGCCAGCCCATGAAGGTATTTTGTATTTGTCCATGATAATACTATTAAAGTAAATTTCCCAACATACTGCATAGATGTATGCTTTTGCAGCACTCCCATATGTATATTATGTTTGCTTGTGTGCTGTATACAAAGCACATGTGGAATGTGTAAGCATAACAAACAGGGTCATTAACTGAAAAATTAATCATGCTCATGCAATTTGTGTGAATTTGCACTATTGGTTTGACTAGAACTCAGCACAGCATCTACATAATTTAATACTTCTCCTCAAGTCTCCATATGGGAATCCAACAGTTCTTAGCTGGCAGCACTAAAAGCATCCGTTTTCTGAGGATGTGTATAAATAAAATGAGGATGTCCAAAGTGAATGTATAAAGTGATACATGCAGTCTTGTACTCCATGCTGCATTATGATGCACAGCTCCTTAGCATATACCATTGTGCCAAAAGTATATCCTACAGAGCATCTGTAACTGCAATAAATGCAACTTGATACTAAAAGAATCCCATTTTTGCAGAGATATGCTTTAAAAAAAAATCCCAACACAATGACAGCACTCCACAAATGAAAATACCTCCATTTGAGCAGAATGAGTCTCCTGAAGTTTCCCTCCCAAGCTGACCTAGCCATTGCCTCGTGGATTTCCCACATTCTCTATTAGCAGCATTAGTAAGTATTAGGGATACTTTGCATGTGTTTGAATTAGAGTCCAGAGTTGTGCTAGTTTGAAGCTAGCTGAAATGTTTTGGTGAGAAGAAATAGATTATAGGCTGTGAAAGGGAAACAATGGATGTCTACTTCACTCATAGGCTTGCTGAGAGATATAAGAGCAAGAATCCAAACAGACAAGGGAGTCGCTCTCTGTCTGGGCTTTGAGCTGCATTTCTCTCTAACCTAACCTGATTAATCCGCCTGTTTCCTAATCCCCCTGGCTGATCCTGCATTCTGCCTTGGGCACAAGGCAACATCTGGGATAAGGTAGAGAGGAGTGGGAGAAGGTGGGAGGGCAGCTGGGAGCCCCGCCTGGAGACCCATGTTTCTAGGAGGAGTGTTTGATTCTGTATTACCTTTTAACTTGTGTATTTCTGTATAGAACTGTATATATTGTAAATATCTGCTTGTATGTTGTGCTAAGCTGGTAAATGTAAAGCTTCATTCAAATTTCCAGAGCTGTCTGAGTCTAGTCTGGGTGATTTACAAAGTGTGTGGTGGTGGGGGGGTGAGGGGGCAAGGTAACACTCAAACCATCACAAGAGTTTTTATCTGCCTGAAGTACTGAACAACAGGAAGCAGCAGTGTCTTGAAAGTTGGGAATAAAAACAAAGAGTTGAGTCATCTAGTGCAGTTTCTCAGGATAGCAAGGAAGCTCATTTTTTGAAGAGCTTCAAATAGCTAACCCATAATTATTTCCTCATCACAAAATTCACATCTGCAGGACCATGAAGGATCAGTAGTTTAGCTGAGCTTAAGAAGAGAGAAGGAGACAGCCCAAGCCCTACCAATATAAAGGCAATATCCTTCAAAGAACACTAGCTTGTATTGCCATTTTCACAAACTCAGAGGTATTCAACATTCTGGCCTTAAATTTTCATCAATGCTTCCAAAGTCCATATTTAGTCGAGAGAACTTTAATAGAACATTTAAAGAAGCTCCTTTTCTTAACATCCATCATAGGCAGACACACAGCAGTGTTTGGATCACACAGAGGAAACAAACACAAATATAGAATCTGGAAATTATGGGTCTGAAAGAGAGAAAATAAGATTCCAGCTTTCAAAGTAAAATTCATTCTAACACAATCACAGGTGAAAATCACCATTGGAAATGAGGAAATAGTAACATCAGCATTCTCAGAATTAAAAGTAAAAACTGTTGTTCTTGATTTTTTTTTTCCTGACAGTTCTCCCCATAAAATGACAAATGCAGTGAAATGCAATCTCCTACCCACACCAAAATAATGTTTGGCTGAGCTCTGGGTTTGTTGCAAATATGTCTCTATTGAGACAGCTTGCTCATATCGTCATTGGAGTCTTGGAATCACTTTTGGCTTTACTGCACATTCACTGTGTCACCATCAGTAAATCACACCATACGTACAGCACAGATTCACATCTGTAAAATTGGGGAAGTCACTTCCAGTTTAAAAAGTTGTTGTGAAGCTCAGTTAAACCACTAATTATTTGGTTTAAAGTGTTTGGTATTTAAGAAGTTTTCAGCTAAAGATGATTTTCCAGCTGGACTCAATAACCTTAGAGTTTTTTCTCCAATTCTATGATTTGGTGATTTCTGTGATCAGCAATGGGTGTCCACTACACAGATGATTAAAGATCTCAAATGTTTTAATCTAGTCTGAGGTAATCATAGTAAATATTGCAAAGATAAAGTTCTATCAGATTCCCATGGGAATGCAAAGAAGATTTTGCATTCAGAAGAAAGGAAATACAAATCTTCATTTGCCTTGACTCCATAACAAATGTTATCAAGGTTCTACATCTTCCAGATTATACTCTGTGTGTATCATATGACCATCTAGTGAAAAATTATACTATAACCCCGAACATGCAAAGAAAGCCAAAACTTTAAAACTATTATTAGAATTGTCTGGATTTACTAACACCGATGAGTTTAAATTCTCAGGGGATAGGTTTATATCATTAACAAAGAAGGTGAGGAAGGTAAAGGAGAGGCAATTACTCAATACTTCATAATAACCTGAACTAAAATTCCCTGAAGTACCTGTGTTTGTCTGACATAGCTCATAGGTCAATGCTTAGGATATAGAGACACACACATTTTCTTCTGCTTTACTTGGAGAATTCTGTGTTTGTGCAGATGCATGGAAGGCAGCAGTCACTGCCCTCACCTGAGCACCAGTACTAGTGGTGGAGAGAGCCCTCGAGCATGAAGTCAAGGTGCAAACAGTCTCATCAGCAGTGGGAAATCCACTCAGGAGCTGTTATGCCCAACAAGCTCAGTTTCCTGATGTTGATCAGGAAAATTTGTTACAGGTGTAAAACATATAACTTACTTCAAAGAGATTTGTCTCTTTAGGTTGCCACCATGATTAACAAGTAAGGTTACACTCATTTGTAGACAGTTTAGAACAAGAATCTTACTGAGGTAATATGACATGTCTTCCCAGAGAACTCTTACTTCTCCACCATCTGTAGAGTGAGAAGCCCCCTGACAGGTACTAAAACCTGGGATCATCTTCAGAAAAAAATATAGAATAAGAAACCAGACCCAAAGCTGCTTAATTTTCCATGGTGATGCCCCTTGGGTATGTGTGGAAGAGGGCAGATTGAGGGGCAGCCCTTGTGATGACTGTGAAGTCCTTATCAAGACCAGTTGAGTCATAATCATCAAGGAGTTCAGAAAGGCTTTCTCCTTTTTGTGTCCAGACATGTACAGGTCCTGGCATCTCTGCAGGCTCACAATAGGAGACCTATCTTATTCATGCTGCAAACGATCTGGAACCTGACACTTCTCTTGGGTACTCAGTCCTAACCAGCAAGATTTGTCTCTGACACTCTCCTTTCAAGATGAGTGTCAGCAGGTGATGAACTTTGTATTCTTTCACTCCCGCTGCTTCAGAGCCTGGGTCTCTGTTTCTGTAGAATTTATGAATGGTAAATGTCAAGCCCTTTGTTTTTTTCAGACCTGTAGTTCTGGTGTCAGAAAATGAAAGAGAGATGAATAATGTTCTTCTTTCCCTCATCCTCTATTTTGCAAGTTCTTACACTGAGGAAACAGAGCTGTGTTGCTTGGTGTACAGCAAGCACTAATCACAATATGCAGAAAGGAGGATTCCAGCATATCCTTGTGACACTTTTGGCCTTGCTTGCTGAGCTGTGTGCACTGGTGCACCTGACACTTACATGTGTGCTATTCTGACTGCACACCTTACAAGGTTTGATCGTGTTAGCTAACTATTGTTAACTTTCATTGTAATTTTTGTGTTTTGGTTAATTAGTTCCACCTAACGAGGCAAAGGTCTCATAATCACACTTTGCAGACTTTTTCAATTCAGGGCATCTCTAGCAAGGGCTCTGCAGTCACTGTATGAGGATGGTGACAATGGTAGAGATGATGAAAATGTAAGTCTGCCCTCACAGTGAACTAAGAGCTCACACTGGTCTAGCACGACTGGACAAAGCTGAGATTTAGAACGCTCTTGACTAAAGCCAAGCAAGTTATTTGTCATGAATGGCTTAGCCCTTACACCTGTTGCTGAATCATTCACATCTTGTTCTGCAGATTGATTCTGATAACAACTTTGTGCAAACAAATTTCAACTGGAGTGGCTGTGAACAATTTACTTTGACTCTGTCTTTGAATATTCTTTACACAGTCCCAGTTCAAGAGCACTCAACTCCAAACACACACCTACTCCTCAGTCGCTTCAAAGTCCAGGCAAAAACCCAAACCTGATCATCACAGGCTTTCAACAGAGCGTGAGCACATCCTTAAAGGTTTGACTGATTCTGGATCACCTCATTACCGAGGTTATACAGCACAGGCTTTTCCTTCCCTACTGAATTACTCACACTATGAATGATTGCACATGAGCACCCAGCACGCCTGAGCAACATCTTACATCCCTTCGGGGACCGCAGGCTCAACCCTCCTGCAGACTGTCCAAGACCAAGGCCAGCCTAAAATACTGGTTCTCTTCTCTCCTCATACAACAACAGGTTCTTCTGATCCTGTAGCAGCCATAAAGCAAACAAAAGCATCTAATTTGCAAAGAAGCTTGTTGGAAGAACAAGAAAGGAACAGAAATGTGATCTCTTATTCTTTTGAAGCAATGCTTCTCCTGGCACATAGCTACTCTAAGCAGCTGCCACACAGTCATTTTGTAAGCAATTTCTTTTTAAACTGAGAGGCTGAAGACCTCATAACTGATCATAGCCAGCATAGCTTGTATATTTTCCTGGAGACAATCAGACACCACTGTGCCTAAACCAGGGCATCATGATGGTAGAAACAGTATCCTTTTTCCAAGCTCTCCTTAATACTCCCTCTTAATAAAGAGTGATTCCTCAGGAAGTGCTCTACCTATTACCCACATGTGAATACCAGCTTAGGTTTCATTATGACTAATGTCATTATAAAGAATTCCAAAAGAATTATTCATGATTGGCTCCTTCTTTTAAGGCCCTTGGCATGTGACATGTTTTCCACATTGCCTGCAAAATGTCTGTGGTAGGAAAATGCTCATAGGTGTCCTTGGCAGCTGGAGGCTGCAAAATGTAACTGTTTTGCTTTGTATCCAATGAGAGAAGCTTAACATTTATTTTCAAGAGAGAAAGTCTTTTACTGCCCACAACTGGTCTCCTTAAAGTCAACATAAAGCAGACTGGATGGAGGCTGAGATGTCCATCTTCATTCTTCAGGTGAGATATGTAGCCTTACTTTAAAATAGAAGCAAATGCAATCTTCATTACACCACAACTACTGCTAAAGCAAAGGTCTCATGTTCCCTAAAAAATGAGAAAAATCCCCCCAATCCAATACTCCTTAAAATCAGTTTCTTTCCCTGGGCCTCAGACTGAAATTTCTAAAGCAAGGGAAAGGATCACATCTTTCCTCATCTCTTTCTTCATAGTATGGCTGCGTTTTCTAAGTAAGGAAACCTCTGGGGGACAGATGTGCTACTGAAGTAAACGGGACCTGACTTTAGTTGGAACCTGAAGGACTCTACCACAGCATGGCCACAGGATCAGAGCTAACAAGTAATTTAGCCAGGCTGCCACTCTCTCCTTTTCTTAGCACAGTCACCACATTTCTCCACTTGTGGCTCACACACACTACTGTTAGAGGCTTTTCTCAAGCAAGTAGACTTTTTCAGCCCAACAAATAACATCAGTGACAGGACTAGAGGAAGTGGTTACAAGCTGAACCAGGTGAGATTAGAAAACATTTCTTCACTGACAGGGTTCTCAAATATAGGAATAGTCTGCCCAGAGCAGTGATGGAGTCACCATCCCTGGAGGTGTTTAAATGGCTTGTGGATCTGAAGCTCAGGGACATGGTTTAATGTAGACCCTGGAGTTCTGGGTTGAAGGCTGGACAGGATGATCTCAAAGATCTCTTCCAACCAAATATATTCTATGATCCTCTAGTGTTCTCTTCCCACAGAGATGAGCTTAAAGGAAGTATCAGAGCCCAAGGTACTTGGCAGTTGGAGACTCCCAGGTTTCTTATATGCCTAAAAGGAGACTTTAATAAAAAAAAAAAAAAAAAAAAAAAAGACAAACAAAACTAGTCACACCTGAAAAAAACTATCCTTGTATCTAACCTGAGTGAAACCACTTGCTGCTCTCCCTGTGCTTGATGAGGTCTTGTGCTCCACAGGGAACACAGGGACACAGAAGAGAGGTTGGACCAGGCCATCTGGAGGATGTTCTTCCTCCATTAGGAGGAAGTTCTTCACAGAGAGAGTGAATGGGCTGCCCAGGGAGGTAGTGGAGGCACCGTCCCTGGAGGTGTTCAAGAAAAGACTGGATGAGGCAGTTAGTGCCATGGTCTAGTTGACTGGCTAGGGCTGGGTGCTAGGTTGGACTGGATGATCTTGGAGGTCTCTTCCAACCTGGTTGATTCTATGATTCTATGATCTCAAAGGTCTGTCAGATATAATATCCTATCTTTGGAAATCACAAGTAGTGGGTATTTAGGAGAAAGTGTATAAGTGATGCAAGTATGAAATTCTCCATTTCAAGCAATTTGTGGTTTAAGGACTTCCTGAGCTGTAGCCTACATCTGCGTCATCCGATTTAATAGCCCTTTAGAGACCTTTGCTTCCATTCACTTGCTTAGATGCTTCTTGAACTTCAGATATCTCAAACATCCTGTAGCAGTAAGTTCCACAATTTAATTATGCATTGTGTGAAAAGGCAGATTTTGTTTGTTTACAGCCTGTTGCACAATCATTTCATTTGGTACCATTTAGTGTTATGAGAAATAGCTAATAACCCTTCTCAGCAGGCATTTTTCCATATCGCTGCTTATTTTAGGCTGGCAATGGACAGATGATGCTGAAAGCACTGAAACTGCAAATTGCAAACAAATGTGCAAAGGTTTGCAAGAAAGATCAGACTTAGAGGGGAAAGCAAGTTGCTTTGCATATATATGGTAAATATATAAATGAACTATTAATATTTTCATATTTCTTAAAGCTGTATAAATATGAGAAAACTATTCACTCTTTTTATTTTCTATGACAGTATCTTAGGAATGCAGAAAAAAGTCACTTCAATATTATTGTCATTGAAACAAATGTCCTTATAATATATTCATATTGTACAAGCAGTAATATGTTAATTAAAGTTAAGGCATTCTCAGCTGCGTTTCCAGCCAAACACCATACTGAAGCATTCATGCTTATTCCCTAGCTGTAAGCATCAGGGCAATGTTATCTAAATAAAAAGGCAACAGTAAAAAAAAATTTTTTAAGAGTGACCTACTGTTTGATTACTAGCTGTTGCTACTTGATGTGAAATATCTAACTTAGAAAAGCACTTTGACGTGTTTTTTGGACAAGCTTTATCAATAGCTGTAAGGAGAAATGACTAACAAAGGACTTTCTGTACAAACAGCAAATGAGATGCTTGAAAACAGAAGGGAATTTATTCTGGAGGAAAAAGAATGAGGCCCAGTGTTCTCATTCACTGGCCCTTCACCTCAAGTTGTTTTATTGTTGTTCATGTGTGTTTCAAGTCCCATGAAGAACAGTATATGCTATTACAAGGATGCCTTATTTCATCTGACTTTTGTTCTCCATAACCAAGCACCATTGTGATTATCAGATGGCAAAAGTAAACGAGTGAAAAAACCCTAGCATCCATTTTCTTAGCCTCTAGAATACCCTCCTTGCCACATAAGTAAAAGCTGGAGACATAATATTGTCAGGACACACTTAGTTCCCAAAACAGCTAACTGTGGTAACTGAATGCACAGGTATACATCATTTCATCACTTAATTGTAACCTACAAATGCAGAAATCTGTGTTTCACTTTTTGAAGAGTCTCCTTTAGACAAGGTTAGAAAAAGACTCATGTCAGAGCTGGAGCAGCAACCACTGAGGAGTGACAGCTTGTTTGTCTGGAAGTAATGAGACTGAACTCCACTCACTGCTGAAGGACTGCCAGTAGCAGGCATGAGTCTGCCCTGAGCCCAGGCGGTCTGCTATAGTTCCTTCCCACATCACCACAAAGGACCTCCAAAACTCCACCTCATATTGCAAAAGCACAGAAGAAACAATAAGTTGAGCATGCTGATTCAAAGAGGATTAACACTTACTGAAAGATTCTCATAAACTCCACCTGACACTAAGGATCTGCTTTATCACAGTGGCACAATTCCTGCACTGGCCTTCAAAGGTATTCCAGTACTGGGGGAAACCTTGCTCACATTCTCTTCCCATTGACACTGGAAGAAGCTTCCTCTAACACATGGAATATTTAGAGTAGAAAAACTCATGCAGTTTACCTTCTTTCAACTAAAGTTTGGTGGTCTGCATAGAAACAGTTGTTGGCAATTTATGAATGATACTGTAACATTGTCAGACTGCTGCTTGCTTTCATTTCTACATGAAAGAGAAATAAGCAAGACCTAACAATGAACCTTCCAAATCCAGGCTCAGAGAGAGATGTGAAACCAATTAGCAGGCTAGCACCATACCTGTAAAGTTGATGTCTACACCACGAAATGTTATAAAAACAAAGCAGAACACAAAAGAAAAATCAAATCAATAAAGAACAGTCCAAGGCAAACAATAAGCCTCTAGGCGCTCGCAGGGTGCAAATTCAATAGGAACAGTGGCACTTTTACGACTGGGATGAAACTGAGCACAACAGAAAAGCAGAAGCAAGGGAGAATGCATTTTCAAAATATGTCAGGATTTATTCTGTTCCTAAGGGAAGCAGACAGTTAATCCACCCTGTTGGCAGGTGCATGATAGGAGGTGATTCCTTGCAACAACCTCCATAAGTATTTTCATTATGTTATTGTCCAGATGGGGATAACAGTGGAGTGAGCAGGGGCAGAGGAGAGAGCTGGAGAGCCCATTTGCCTAGCCTGCAAAGCAACTGATTGTGCAGAATCAAAGGGCCACTCACACAGATTTTCTTGAGTGGGGATGACATACAGCATTGGTTCAAGTGTTTCTGTTGACACCAGCTTCTACAACACATCTTTGGGAATTATGGACACTGGTTGCGGGGAGGGAGGGAAATGATGGCAAGCTTTGTTGCATTTGAGCAATTTTGACTCGAGTAGGAAATGGCTTAAGGCTGGAAGATGCAATTCTCAAAGAATTTATAATTAGGAGTTCAAAGTGTTGCTGTTTTCTAAGTAACTACACTCTTCCCTTGCCCCAAAATCTATTTTTCTGTAAAAGAAGTTTCTAAGGAAAAGCTAAAAGCAGCGTTTTTGGATTAATTAAAGCATTTCATTTGTGTTTCAATTGATTCAAAATCACTTCCCACAAAATACTAAGAAATTTAAGAGAAATTATGATTTAGAATAAGAAATAATTTTGGGGCTTTTAATTAATATCTCAACGTTAACATTGTTTGAATTTCTCCGCCCCTGTTTTCCCCCAAACCCAATATTGACTCATTTCAAGAAGGTGCAGCAGCACTGAGACGTGCAGAACCCTGGTCAAATAAGGTTTCTTCAACATTTCTCTTAGCCAGCTCTTGTCATCCACAGCAGGATGAGTTGATCACATCTGCTAACCTCCTAAAGAGTGGCTCCTGTGAGTAATTCTGGGTTTTCCCACACAGTGAATAATCCCTACAAAATGCCACCATCCAAAGACTGTTGTTACCACCTACCAAACTTGGAGGGAGGAGAAGTATAGAATAAGGCTGTTTTGTATGCTCAAATAATGGAAAAAACCAGCTATGCTAAACAGCAAAAAAAACCCCCATCTTCTACACTGACCTTGCAGAGCAGCCTCTGTGCTGCATGTTCTCGAGTGCTGGATCCCTGGAGACTGGAAAATTCATCCTTATTTATTTATTTAAATTAAAAATCCTAGTAGTGACCTCAGAGGTATATGTTTATTATCAGCCTCAATGCACTTGTCACAGCTTTGGCTGGAAGGGAAGCCAGGGGAGGATTTAAAAATAATAACAGTCCAAGAAATTTCTCCATTTCAAATGTCATTGGTTTTTGTTTCAGTTTTTTTTTCCCCCTAATAAGAATAGAGATTGTCTTTCAGATTCCAAAGCTTTTGGATTAGTGGTTTTAGGCATGATGTCATTTTCCTGTCTATATGACCACAGCTTAGCCTTACTTCAAGTGTTTGGTAACAACAGAAAAATAACTGTGGCAACCTCTGTGCAGTTCTGTGGGATGTGAATTAGTGCCACACCATTATCAGTCACAGCTGAAGAGCAGAGAGGCAGGACCTCTATAAGGGAAGATCTATTTACTCTGATCCTTTCCAGAAAGTGAGTCTTGGCCAAAAGAACCCTTCAAGTCCTACTCAGAGGCTTACACTGTTACCCATTTCAACTACCCATATTTCATGTGCATATATAAAGCAAACATAGTTGGTCTTTTAAAACAAAACAGGTAGAAAAAAGAATTAATGGATCAGATTTATTCCACTTAAAATTACATGATGTTATTCCAGAGCCAAATTTCATCCATATGTGAATTGCAGCCCTTTGATGACTTAAAGTATGAGCAATTTCTGGTTTACTATCTCCCTTTCTCTCCCAAATGCAATTCTGCTTCCCTTTCAAAGCAAACAAGACCACTAATATGTAGTATTTGTATTAGATTTAGCACTGCTAAAGTTTTCAGTGGCCTTAATGATCTGTTTAAACTTATTCAGAACAGTTATTATTAATTTTTTAAATGAACTCTTCTTATCTCTCAATTTCACTCTTGTCTAAGCACAGGAGAAGAGGATAAAAACTCAATCAGGATGGGAAGACAAATTATAACACAACAGCAAAAAGGTGATTGGCTTACAACACCAACTCAGCAGCAGGTCAACTCTCTTCCATGCTGCATGTAGGGGGCATAGGTTTGGGTTTTCCAAAGACTTGAGTGGTTTTGTGCATCTCATTATTGATGAAATTACTGCTGCTTGTGTCAACTACTGGCTTGGTGGCAGTGGTTCTATGGACACTTGGTTTTTGTATGGAGATTTCAACAAGCCTGTCAGGCTGCCTTGTCTTTGATATCATCTACTGTCGTAAGTCCTCAATAAAAATCCAGACTTTGTCATCTTTGCTGGTCCTGAGTAGGTGGCTATCCAGCATAAAGGTCATGTTGCATGTTCAGAACTCCAGTGAAAAAGCCACTTGGGGTGGGGCCCTGGGGTACTGCAAGCTGCTAAGGTAGTCATCGTTTATCTCCCCTTAGATTCACTGAACACAGGATTTGATGGACACCAGGTGAGAAAACAGGCAGGCTAGGCCCCTAGAAACATGAAACTATCACATGTCCCCCTTCCCAGAAGCCAAAGCACACATGCACACTGCATGTATAGCAGTACACATTTGAAAAGCATCCCAAAAAGCCATCTTGCTGACCCTCTCTCAAGTCTTTATGCTATACTTTATCATACTGGAGTGATAATAGTTGACAGGAATCAGTTTGGTTTGGCTGAAAAGGAGGCATCTTAAGGAAAAAAACATGGTTTTGGAGGCCCACCCAAAAATGCAAAGGCTGGACTCTGTCTGAGAGCAGAACTTGGCCTTCCTGTCTCCACTCCCACAAAAAATGCTTGTAAATGTTATGCTCCCTGGGCTGTATTTTTTTTCCCCTGCATTAAAAGCAGAGTGAATTTAGCACTTATAAAACTGAGGGGCTGATAGCAACTGGCTCGAACCAGATGTTGGGAGGACTGGAGCATATCGCACAGACAGATCATGCACATATAGCTGCTCAAAGTATGTCACTGCATTGCTTATTCTCAGGCAGGTTACAGGACAGACTGATTTCTGAGGCACTATAGAAACATTTTGCTGAAACTTCAGGGGTTGAAAAGAAATGGAAAGTATGTGTGGGGGGTAAAGGTAGAGACGTCTGTAGATATCCACATCTGTAGATTGGGAAAGGAGAAATACAGTCCCTCTCCCCCATCCTTTGCAGCTCTGTCCTTCCCTGCTGTCCCAACCAGCAGTGCATGGCGAGCCCAGCAGGGACAGATGTAATGCTCAGCTACATCTGTAACTCAGCAAGTTGCTCAGCCTTTGGAGGAGAATGAGTCTCCCAGCGTGGAGGACAAGATGACCTCCCAGAACATTCAGCCCCACATTCTCCTGATGTGGAGCCATATGGACTACTTCAGCCACCACCATTCGCACTGCACAGAGATCCAAACATTTTTAGGAGGACTTGTACCAGAAATAAATGCCTGAAGAGCCCATATCTCTTTCAACGAGGCACAGAAGGTAAATGGTGCAATCTGCCAGTAAGTCCTATGGAAGGACGAGCTTGTGTAGCTGGCTCCTTAAGGAATTTGAGCTGTTACTTTTAATGGCTTGAAGGGAGGGGGGGGTGGTGTTTGAACAAAAACTGGATCAGTTTTATTGACTCAGAGTGAAATGTTTCTGTTTATAGCTGTGACTCTTTGAGATTTCTGTTAAAATATTTAAACAACCTTAAAGTCTCCTCCTCAGATCCCACACCCCCAGCTTTATTCAGTGCATCCCCAGTTGGCTTTACTCAAACACCAAAGCCTCCTAAAGCTCAGTTTTGGTCTTTCAGGCTCCCCCTTAACACTTTCACCTTCCTTGATGCACAAATTTCCAGGCTATTTAGCTACCAGTGTGCTGTATTGGTGCTAACAAAGCCTTTCCCAAGCCTTTATCCACCTTGCTGCCAAACAGGCTCTACTGACCATCAAACAACTACATAAAAACCAACACACCTATAACTCAGCCTCTTGTTTGAATCAATGTTTCTTTTGATTTCCATCTCACAGACTTTAAGGCCAGAAGGGCTATCACTTAAGCTTTTAAACCCTATAAGACCCATGCCTCACACTGTAGTATGCCACCAATAATGTAATGTCCACCACTGGTGGATTGCGATTGCAACAGAAGATTGAGTTCCAGCCAACACCTTAAGCACAAATCAGGGCAGGGATCCAGTGGGCAAGACCTCCTTAGAAGATTTTATCTATGCATGCTACAACTCTAATGACATCAAGCCTGCTAACTTCGTTGGAGACAATTCCTTCCCAACCAGATCCAGGAATCACTGCAGTCTGTGCCGAACCTCAGAGTTTCTGCTCTCACAATACAGCAGTAGTAGCAGCACACCAGCAGACACCCTTCCTGAGTGCCATCCCTCACTCAGGTCCATACTCAGGATACCATCACAGTCATCATCTTTCTTTTCAGGTTATAACCACATGCCACAAGTCTTTTGTTACTTTGTAAGGTTTCACCTAAATTCATTTTGACAAGCATACCACTCACCTTATTTGCTGGCTTTGTCCAAATCAAGGGGAAAATGAGGTCTAAAAACTTCAGCCACCTCTGCAGCACAAACTGGGATCACAGGTTGCAATCATTAGGCAGAGCCTGGGAAGGGAGGAGAGGGGAAGTTAACAGTAATACTGATGAAGGTGGTGGTGGGTGCAATTTTAACCCAGTGACTCAAACTCAGCAAGCAGGGAAGTTGCAATGTATTAAACTGTGAAGAGTTTACAAGAGCTGAACATCTAAAATATAGCTCTGAGAAATTACTCCTTAAAGCAGGCAAGCAAGAGCATCTCAGACAGAACCAGGAGAATATTGTTTTCACAGGGAACACTCTGTGGGTGTGTTATAAGCTCTGTTCTTTGGCCTGTCACCACATTATTTCTGCTTTTGTATTTCTCTCTTTTCTCATACTCAGGCACTGTCCTGTGATACAGCAGAAGTGCATTTACAGGTAAAATTACAAAAGTGGTCCATTATGATTTTTAAGGCAGTAAAAGGGCTGCTGTTTGTCACAGCTGTCTAGAGCCCCAAACGCCTACAACTGGCAGAGCCGTGATCTCTTTTCCTCCCCCCTTACCCAGGCAGAACCCATGTGTGTGTGCACACAGATTAAAGCTGTGTACAAACAGCTCTTTTAATGTGCCCTCTGAAAAGAAAAAAAAAAGGGGGGGGGAGGGGAGGGGGGAAATGGTGCTTCAGCAAGGCAAGAGGTCAGAGCATTCCTAAGCGCTTATTTCAGAATAGCTCTGCCTCAGCTGCTGCTTCCTGGCTTCCCACAGTGGCCACACCAGCTTTCCTATCTCACCGGGCAGGGAGAGTGTGGTGAGTCATCTCAAGGGAACTCTTTCCAGAGGTGAAGAGTCTCAGCATAGCCAGCAGGAAAGTTGCAAAGAGATGGGAGAGAAGCAGCAGACCCTCATGGCAGAGCCAACTGTTACAGGGCCAAGCCAGAAGCCCAGGAAGACTCTCTGAAATCCAGCATGTGGACATGCTATCATCTTACCTCCTCTGCAGCTTCCCCAGGGAAAGGGGAATTTAGTGACAACAGGGATAAATGATTCCCAGGCTTACTCCCAACAGTCTGACTACATGCACTCATGCTTCTCTAGGCAGAAGAAAAGCTTCCCAGCCAAAGAAGCAAGGGGCACACCTTCCTTCTGCTCCTCTCCAGAGCTTTATAAGCTGAGGTCTCTCAGGTGCACAGCTCTCAGCCTCATTGGGCTTCTGTTGAAAAAAAAGTAAGGACACCCAGCCCAAGCCCTGCTTCAATTCATGGATTCACAGAACAATTAAGTTGGAAGGGACTTCAAAGATCATCTAGTTCCAACTTCCATACCATGGGCAGGGGCACCTTCTACTAGACCAAGTCACTCAAGGTCTTATCCAACCTGGTCTTGAACACCTCCAGGGAAGAGGCATCCATAACCTCTCTGGGAAACTTGTTTCAATGTCTCACCATCCCCACTGCAGAGAATTTCTTCCTAATATCCAGTCTGGATCTACCTTGTTTAAGCTTAAAGCCATTCCTTCTCATCCTGTCACTACAAGCTCTTGCTTTCCTGTAAGCCCTGTTCTAGTACTGGAAGGCCTTTGTAAGGTCTCCTGGGAGCCTCCTTTTCTCCAGGCTGAACAGCCCCAACTCTCTCATCCTGTCCCCAGAGGGGAGCTGCTCCAGCCCTCTGATCATCTTTGCAGCTCCTCTCTGGACCTGTTCCAGCACTTTCAAATCACTCTAATGTTGGGAGCATCAGAACTGGATGTAGCACTCTGCATGAGGGTCTCATGAGGACAGAGTTGAGGGGCAGAACCACCTCCCTTGTCCTACTTGTTCCTGTACAGCCCAAGACACAAGTGGCCTTCTGGGTTGCAAGTGACCATTGCCAGCTCACGTTCAGTTTTTCATCAACTGACACCCCCAAGTCCTTCTCCTCAAGCCACTCCTTGCCCAGCCTATACTTGTGCTTGGGATTGCCCTGGACCAGGTGTAGGACTTTGCATTTTGCCTTGTTGAACTTCATGAAGTTGGCTTGGGCCCACCTTCGAGCCTGTCCAAGTCCCTCTGGATGGACTCCTTCCCTCCAGTGTGTGAACCACACCACTCAACTTGGTGCCACCCACAAACTTGCCAAAGGTGCACTCAGTGCCACTGTCCATGTCGTTGACAAAGATGTTAACCAGCACTGGTCCCAGTACCGACCCCCGAGGGATGCCACTTGTCACTGGTCTCCATTTGGGCATTGAGCTGTTGATAGCAATTGTGTCCTCCCTTTGCCAGCTGTGTTGAGGAGTGCACAAGATGTGGGACAATAGGAAGGTTTATCCCAGGCATTGGTTGTTTCCTCATCAGAAACCATCAAGCCAAGGAGCCTGGAGGCAGTCTCTATGTGAAACAAAAGTCTCATGGCTGTTTTTCACTGTGGTCATACCTCTCCCCTTCAGAAACAGTTGCAGAAGGCTGACGTTATGGTCTGATGAGGCTCCCACAATTAAGATGTCAGAATCCCTCTTCCAAAACTGACTGGAAAAGACAGATCACAGGTCACCCAGCCACTGGAGTTAGGTTCAGCTGGTGGGACACTGCTAGAGAGCAAATTACTCTCTCTAAGGCCTTTCCAACCTCAGGTACAGCCCCACTTTTGCAGATTAGGCATTCACGTTGGCCTTAAAAAGTAGACACTTGTATGAGTGGGGAACCTACAATCTACTTCCTGCAGATGCTGGGCTGAGAGGAGGTCTGGTTTTAGGCTTGAATTTCAGTGTGATGCAGTATTAAATCATCCACATCAGCCTAATTAACACCTTTTACATTGCAAGGGAAGACAAAGCAGTTTAATGCTATTAACAGAGGCTAAATGGGTTACATTAGAGCCTGGGTAGATGAAGCTAAGGTTGCCACTGCTCATGTGGGCACAATTATAAAAGTTCTCACTTGTTTTAAGCTGCTTTCATTGAGCTAACAGCACTGAACAAAATATCTCTTTGCTGTGGAAGAGGTAAGGGTTTCATCTAATGGCTGATAGCATGGAATTTGCAGTCAGGCACTGCTGGGCATGGAGAAGCTTAGCACACCACAGCTGAATGTAAAAGCAAACAATGAACAAGCTCTTCAGAGCAGGGAGGGGTACTTCTGTGCTCTCTGTTAGGCCTTCACAAGCCTCAAGATGGAAGTGGACTCTCATCTGAGGCCTTTGGGTGCTTGTATAGTATAAATATTTACTAATAACATAGAGAGAGTGAGTGCAGGAGAATAGCCATTTTCCTCAGTGGCTTAGGGTTAAGTACAGGGCAATGGCATCTTAAATCCAGATGTTCTCCTGTTGGGATTTGCCCACGAGGCATATTCTCATGAGATTTCTCTGGCGTTTTGACTTGGATAGTAGCAAGGCACGTTCAGCCCAATGATATCATGAGCAGATGACTCAAAATGCTCAAGGATTTTCTTTCTAAATTCCAGCAGTTTGTTTTCTGACTAATGCAGGGAAGAAACTTTTGTCAATTTCATCTTCTCATCCTTCTGTGTTTCTATTTTTGGTTAGCTTTAGAGGATACCGAACTCGGCCTGCTAGCAGAAGATTTATTTAAATGTATATATTATATGTAAATAAAAATACTGCATTCACACGAGTGTGTGTGTGGGAGCAGTTCCCAAGGCACTGGTAGAACGACTCATCATGATGAAGAGGTAGAGACAGTGCAGATGTTGGGGGCCAACCCTTTGAGAGGGTAAGATAAAATAATTACGGGAACCTCCTTCCCATTGCAATTGTAGCCAGATACAATATTTAATGCCATCTTATCACCTGTGCTTGAAAAGAATGGCTCAATAGTTATGGTTCTTGCACCTTTGGCCAAAACAGTAGGAGTGTCCAGATTCTTTATATAAATGTGACAGGGGAGGGTGGAAGCACATGAAGATGCAAATCATTTACCAGCTGTGAGAGCAGGAGTGAAGAGCATATTTAAAGACCAAGGAAACAGTAGACACCGGAACCAGAGCAAATAAATAGAGAAAATTCATTGGAGGTGAAACTGGGCTGACTTGGCCAATACAGTTTCACAACATCATCAATTCAAGGCTTGCACAGAGATGTTTTTTTCTCTCCATCCAATTCACTAAGGAGTTGCACACTACTTTGGTGGATTTTCTGCACAATTACAGATTATTGCCATGGTAACAGATGCATCACATGACAACTTTGTTACCTCAGAGACAAGAAACAGCTGCTTAAAGAAACAGGCATCCTCCAGGAATGGGGCTATTTATTTTCTTTTTCTTTTTTTATGTTGGTCTCATATTGTTTTAGGAGTCCTCACTGATTCTCTCATGGATGCAGCTTCCATCATTTTGATAGTTACAAATGTTTCAGTACACCACCTGAAAGTTATTTTGTCCCATGACAGATTTTTTTTCCCCTCATACTAAGAAACACAGCACATATTTGGAAAAAAAAAAAAAAAACAAACCAAAACACAATATAGAGTTCCTCTGATTTTGGCAAAAGCAACATGTCTTTTTTCCTCCCTCATCAGCATCTCTCTCTCTAGTGCTGACATTTTGTTTTTATTAAGTTAAAGAGTATTAAAACATTGCTAATAATATTATTTGACAGAAATCCCAGATGCCCTGAAGCCCAGGCTACTTTACCATTGCTTCAAAGGAGGCCAGAAGTTCTCTTTCAGGACATATTCTGAAGATAGAGCCAAGTCATTCTCAGTTTTTAGGCAATTTTACCTTAAGAAGCCTCTTTAAAAGTGAAGTAAGGTAGCCAGTTTGGATTTTTAATTCCAGCTGCCAAGTGACTCTTAATTCTTCAGTGCATAAGGTATAATAAAGAAAAATGGGGCAGGAGGTTACCCCTATTTTACAGCCTGTTCTCCCACTAAATGTCATCTCACACTCACTCTCGGGGAGACAAATGCAGCCCACTTGCAGGCTGCTCCAGACTTGGCACCAATGGCACGAACCACTCTCCCCAGCCCAACAGTCCACCCAGGCCCTGCAGCATCTTTCCTGCAACCCACCCTTCACAGGAGATCTGCAGCTGCCTCAAAGTCACCCTGCTCCCCTGCTGCTGGGAGCCAGCAGTGGTAATTAAGGACCTCCCAGCTCCCAAGCTGGTACTCAGACAGCCAGACCACTTCAGCCCACAGTGAATGTCTGATTAATTAAAGGCTTGTAATTAACCTTCATGGCTGGAATTTCCCAAAGACCTTCATGGGCTGAGGTGCACAAATCCCATTGACTTGAACAGGAGGCTGGAACCAAATCACTTTTGTCCCTCACTGGGAATCCTCCTGCACACCAGAACAGTAAAACCTCTCCCTTTCCCAGGTTTGGACATGTTTTCCCAGCCTCACAGAGCTTCCGAGGCCTCAGAGAAGGCTGGAGAATAAATTATGCACAGAGAACACTGTGAGCTGAATCCACCTATCCTACCACCATCACTGCCCATGCAATGGGTTTGCACATCTGGAGCTCAGAGACTGCACTGAGCTCTGCCTCACCCAAAGAAGCTGCTCCAGATTTACCCCAATGTAAGGAAGAGCATGAGTCTGGTCCACAGTTCTCACGCAAATAGCCCCAGTAATGAGGAATAGCAAAAAGAAATACACCAGATCTGAAAAAGGAACTCAGAGGTTTTGTCTTTCACCAGGTTTTCAGTTGCTTTCAGGAGTCAGAATTTTCCCCAAAAAAATGTTAACTGGGAAGCCACCTCTGCACAGGACATTTTTGTTAATGGGGTCACTGCCTTAATGTGGTTTCCTCCAGTTAAATGTTTCTGGTAAACGAAATTCTGTTGTACAGCTTAATTTAGATCTGTTATTTTTTAAGTTGTTTTTATTTGACCACATGGAGCTCAGTGACTTGTAACCCAGGCCTCAGCCTATTTTTAAATTCATGTGGACCTCTTTTTTTCAGACATTTGTGGTTTTTTTAGAAGCATGAGAATGGAAGGACTAAATAATGTTGCTTTATCATCGAAAGCTTTTGTTTCACATGCACACAGGATCACAAGTGAGATGAGCTTGTTTGGCTCTCAGCCCAGGCTCTGGTGAAGAGGAAGTCACAATTTACTAGTGAAGGCTCCTAATCCTGTAACTTCTGGTTCATGTTAACATTCTGTTGAAGATGTTGCACATTTACCCTATGGTTCATATCATGGTCCAAATTATCCAGAGGACAGCAGACAAAACTGGATAGTCCAGTTACTCCAGGCTGTTCACCATCCTGAGCAGCTGATGCACCCAGAACTTCAGGGTCTTATCCTGCTCCCTGTTTTCCCTGATTGCTCCCCTTCTCTGGCTTGTGAGAGCTGCCAAAGCCAGCAGCATGAGAAACCCTTAACTGAGGCAGTAGTGATGAAAGGCTGCAAGACAGAGCACAGGATCCCCTCAGCAGCTGCACTCCTGATTCTAGAGATCAAGCTGTATTAAACCAGCTTTGAAAATCTCAATGAGCTCTCACCTAGGTGCCACCTGGGGTTCTTTCTAGATCATACCACCTCCCACTTACTTGTGGAGTCCAACAAACTTTCCTGTTTCCACTGGGTGATAAAGGGGGTGTGGTGAAGGGGGAGAGGGATGCTCTTAGTCCCTTCACAAAGTAAAAGCAGAGAATCAGCCGATTGAAATACCCTGTGCTTAAACAGGGCATTAGACAGAAATAACAGACTAGACCTCCAAGCCATCAAAAATTCCCAGCTGAATAAAAGATTGATTTCAAAGATTCAAAGATACCTCAAGGCCAGCATTGCCAAAGAAGACAGGAGCTGATTGGAGCTGAAGCATTCCTCTTGTTCAGTGCATTTGAGTGAGCACTTTAAGTCTCCAAAGATTGAACTATAAAGAGAAATTAGTTTATTAATAATTCACAGGCTTCAAGAAGAAAAAAATGTCAAAAGCATATGCTCATGAACAAAGCTGATTTTATTTTCCCTGTTTAGAACTGAGCAACATGTAGAAAAGTGGAGGGTGTCAAGCTCAAAAATTTAATTCAGGGCTTTCTCTCTTCCTTCCCTTTAACCCAAGCAAGCATATATTCTGACTTCCTCAGGAGCGCTCCAAGTTCTTCAAATCCCAAATGGATTATGTGAAACATTAAAAGCACACTATCATCTTCAGCTCCTTAATAGTTTAGGACATTTTCATGGCATAGTTATTATCCAATAGCTCTTAATTGCAGCTTGTACATTTCAAGACAACACATTCACATTCTGGAATTACAGGGATTTTAGACTTCCCATCCAGGAACGTGCTTACTCACATGCTTACTGTTAAGCCCATGAGGTATCTCATTGAGTCATAGAATCATAGAATCAACCAGGTTGGAAGAGACCTCCAAGATCATCCAGTCCAACCTAGCACCCAGCCCTAGCCACTCAACTAGACCATGGCACCAAGTGCCTTAACTAGTCTTTTCTTGAACACCTCCAGGGACAGTGACTCCACCACCTCCCTGGGCAGCCCATTCCAATGCCAATCACTCTCTCTGTGAAGAACTTCCTCCTAACATCCAGCCTAGACCTGCCCCAGCACAACTTGAGACTGTGTCCCCTTGTTCTATCGCTGGTTGCCTGGGAGAAGAGGCCAACTCCCACCTGGCTACAGCCTCCCTTCAGGTAGTCTGGCCCCACTTCACCAGGTACATGAAGTATGTAATATTGATATGCTTGAAATCGTTCAGGTCATTCCCCCTCTATGATTTGCAAAATGGCACTATGATTGGCCCTTATAATTTCAGTAATTACTTGACTATAGGACACTATATGCAGGAACTGAAGACCATGCTGATTAAAATACATTAAAACACAGACCATAAGGAGGTTGCTAATTTAAGAGAAAATGTTTTCCACTGCCAAATGAAGGAATTACAGAGTAAGGTTGTCTTCACAATTTTTGTCCCCCTGTCTCCAGTCAAATATTGGTTCTTGTGAAGGTCCTTGTTTCCCTCTACTGGACAGATAAACATAGAATTTTAAAATAATAATTAAAAAAAAACACTTGCACTGACTCAGAATTGATTTTGAAGTTTTCCTTTACCATTGGAGAAAAGAAAACTGATTAAAACAAACAAACAAACCCAAACCAAAATCTTTCTTTCAACATTTTCCATGAGAAATATTTACTTCCTTCACACAGGCTTTTAAAGACCACATCATGCTGTCAGGTTTTGGCCCTTACCTACTGATTTCAAAATGGTTTTGCAGCCCCTATAAAATGAGGAGCTCTCACATCATCATTGGACCATAAGGTTCCTGCACCAGTGCAGGTTAAGTTTGTAGCAGTAAAGACCATACATAGACCACAGAAAGCCCAGCACGAAATCAGAGGATGCTTACAAAGCTCCCTAATACTGCCCTAGCTGATATGAAAGATGAAGGAATAGAAAACATCTGCCAGCTGCTCCAAGCTCCTGAGGAAGACAACTGCACATCTAAAGAAAGCACACTTTCCTTCTCTTAACTTCTCACTACTGCAGATGGGACCATTATGGAATATAATTAGCCTCAGTTTTACAGATTATTAGGCTTAGAAAGTTTGAGTCAAATAACACAAATTTGCAAATCAGGAGTGTAATTAAATTCAGGCTGTGGCTGTTGGGGAATCTTGCCTAGTTAAGCAGCAGTGGGTGATGGTGGCTCTGCAAATGTGGGATGTGATCCTGACTGCCAGCCTCCCTCCTATCTACAGGGCTGTAGAGTCTTACCTTGCAGCATGGGTTGGGGGGCAAGAAACCAAAGAATGAGCAGAAGCAGCAGCAATTTGTGGCACCTAGTCTGGGTACTTGGGACCTGATCCCTGCTGCTCATAAAAGCAATAAACTCTGAAAGTTTCAAAACCTGTAGAAGTGTTTGTCAGCAGCCCAGGCCTTGCAGGATGGCAGCCAAGGATGACTGTGTCCAGGCAGGAAGGTTCTGCATCGATGATCAACTGGCTGAATGAAGGCAGACTGCTCCCAAATGTGCTCTCTGAAGGCTAATCAAGGGCTTCTCCTTCCTCTGCTTTTCCAGAGGTATTTTAACCCCTTGTGGTAGTTTGAGGGATCCCAGGTCCCCCTTAACAAAACTATACCCTGTACTCAGCCATTGGAATGGGCTGCCCGGGGAGGTGGTGGAGGCACCGTCCCTGGAGGTCTTCAAGAAAAGCCTGGCTGAGGCACTTGGTGCCATGGTCTAGTTGACTGGTTAGGGCTGGGTGCTAGGTTGGCCTGGATGAGCTTGGAGGTCTCTTCCAACCTGGCTGGTTCTATGATTCCATAGGGACAGAGGCCCACCCCAGGGGGACAGAGCTGCTCAGCCCAGGATATCATAATGTTGTTATTCTATTCCACCTGCCCGTACCACAGCTTCAAAGATTGATCTCTCTCCCTTCTCTTCCCTGCCTTTCCTGCTTCCACTTCTCTTCAGATCAGCCCAGATTCTTACCTCAGAGCCTGCGGGGGAGATGGTGGGCAGGGGCCTGAGCTGCGCCATGCAGCCCACTGGAGCCTCGCAGGCCCCGGCTGGGGAGGGCAGGTGCGGCCTACCCTCGGGCTGGCTGAGGGCGGAAGGGATGGAGGATTCCAGAAGGCCCATTTGGGCTTAATGAGTTTTATACTTATTCTACCTGACTGCCTTTTGTGGATATGCCCCTGTAAACAGAAATGCTCTTTAGTCTTCCAATCAGTGTGCAGTATTCTCATGCTTGCTCCTGGAAAGGGCTCCCGTTCAACATCCTTGTTGGTGATCTGGTCCAGGGGGTTGAGACCAGCATCAGTGAGTTTGCAGATGACACCAAGCCAGGAGCAGCTGTGGAGCTGTTGGAGGGCAGAAGAGCCCTGCAGAGGAACCTGGACAGGCTGGATGGGTGGGCAGAGGCCAATGGGATGAGATTTAACAAAGCCAAGTGCAGGGTTCTGCACTTTGGCCACAACAATCCCAAGCAGGCTGGCAACAGAGTGGCTGAGAGCAGCCAAGCTGAGAGAGTCCTGAGGGTGCTGGTAGAGAGTAGCTGAAGATGAGCCAGCAGTGTGCCCAGGTGGGCAAGAGAGCCAATGGCATCCTGGCCTGGATCAGGAGCAGTGTGGCCAGCAGGACAAGGGAGGTTATTCTGCCCCTGTACTCAGCACTGCTCAGGCCACAGCCTGAGTGCTGTGTCCAGTTCTGGGATTCTTGGTTCAAGAGAGATGTTGAGATACTGGAATGTGTCCAGAGAAGGGCAACAAAGCTGATGAGGGGCCTGGAGCACAGCCCTGTGAGAAGAGGCTGAGGGAGCTGAGGGTGTGGAGCCTGGAGAAGAGGATGCTCAAGGGTGACTTCATTGCTGTCTACAACTACCTGAAGGGAGGCTGTAGCCAGGTGGGGTTGGGCTCTTCTCCCAGGTAGCCAGCAACAGAACAAGGGGACACAGTGTCAAATTGTGCCAGGGGAGGTCTAGGCTGGATGTTAGGAGGAAGTTGTTGGCAGAGAGAGTGATTGGCATTGGAATGAGCTGCCCAGGGAGGTGGTGGAGTCACCATCCCTGGAGATGTTGAAGAAAAGCCTGGATGAGGCACTTAGTGCCATGGTCTGGTTGATTGGATAGGGCTGGGGGCTAGATTGGACTGGATGGTTTTGGAGGTCTCTTCCAACCTGGTTGATTCTATGATTCTAAGAGTCATTTCTGTCCTCCTAGTCCCAGGTATGCTCTTCACCCCAACCTGAGACACGCCTAAACAATTAGCTACTGCTACTGGGCTTCTTTTCCATAACCTCAGAAAACTCTCAAACCATGACCCAAACCCCTCAAGGAAAACCAAGATTCTGAGTGAGAGTTACATTATTCATGTGTCAGTCCCACTTGTTTCTCAGTTTCCATTATTGAATCACAGAATTACTGCTTTTGGAAGGAATCTGATGATAAAGAAAGACACCTCCCAACAACTGATGAGAACAATAAAAGAAGCAGCCAACCATCATCATTCTAAAGAAAATCCACCAACACCAGGCCCCTGAAACAGCTGTGATTCCCACAGGATTCTGCTCTGACTCAGAACATGGACTGCAGCTGATGCTCATCCCCCAGATCATACTCACAGCCAACAAACTGTTGCTCTCTGAATATAATACTTTTAACCATGTGAGTTTTTTCCCCCAAAGATAATTTCTTATTTCACCTCTGAATGAACCAAAGACAAACCAGTTCCAGAGAAGTACTACAAGAATGTAAGAAAGCTTAGATAAACCCTTTGTGAGATTACTTTCCTTTTTTTCCCTTCTCTTTACAAGGAATGTGTGGCCCAGAGACAGAGATCATTGTTCTTTCTTCAGGTTCCTCACAAGACGAAGAGTTGATGGTGCACAAAGAGCAAAGCAAAGCAAGTTTAGTTGCTCTTGGCTGCTTTTAGCTGTTTCCTAATATTCTGCATCGCTCAAGCAAAGGATTAGGCTTTTGTTGCCGTGATAGGTGAACTGCAAGAGATGGAGGTTCAAATTCTAGAGTTACTATTTCATCCTCTCCTAGGCCAATTTCCTCTTGGCTCCAGCTGGAGTCCTTGAAGTCCAAGGAAGTTTTGCCTGACTATGGAGTGAGTAATGATTCCAGGAATCAACATTTGGAGATAATACCAAACTGAATATCTTTGCTAGATTAACTTTCCTCCTAAGGTCATCTCTGTAACACTCAAGCTCACAATGTGTTATTTTCAAAATGCTATATCTGTTTATCCTAAGGCCAATATATGAATTACTGCTCATTTTTCCACAAGGCACATTATGATCTGAGGCTATTAGGCAGTGCTTGTCCATACCTCCATCAGACAGATGTGTTCTTTGGGAGTGGTTGTCCAGGGTTTGCCGGTAATAACCCATTGCAGCAGCAAAATCAATCCCAACGAGTTTCAGAGGGACCCTTCCAAAGCTCCCTAGCATGTGACAGAGGGCTGCTAATGAGAGGGAGAGATCATATTCATTGCATGAGTGACAGGTGAAAGGGAAGATTAACGTTAGCATACACCTGCTCTTTGGTGCCCCAATTAAGACCTCCTACTGTCAGCAGTAACACAAGATGCAAATCAGCCTTCCCCCTCCTCCAGGAAGGCTACAGCAGGATTTGGAATAAAATACAGTGAGAAAAGAAAGGCAAAACCTTGAATGTCCTCCTTACTCTGTTCTTACTGGCTTTCTCCCTTTCCTCCCCACTCCTTGCCATTCTTCACCTTATTCTTCTCATCTAGAGAGGGAATGTGACCTGGTTTTGGAAGGAATGCCTGCCCTGGAGACAATCCTGGGGACACGCTGGAAATTGACAGTATTTATCCCTGCTTTAAATTCATTTGAACCAACCTTGCTCAAGCCACTGGCAACAGACAGAAGAAATGTTTGGAAATATCATTGAAGGAGATATGTAGACTGGAGAAGGAGGGGGTTGTTCATCAGCTTATCCTGCTCTGGGCCTAGAGAACTGCTTCTGAGGCAATATTTTAATGCAGCATTGGCAATCTGTGATGGACTATTGCAAATCCATGAGTAGCTTCTGTGAGTGCTTTTCCAATACGTCCATACTATTCCTTTTTGTCTCCTCCTACTGTCCAATATGAATCAAATATTGCTTATCTGATAGAATTCCAAGCTGCCAAGGTATTGCAGACTTCTGCTCAAAAGTAATTGTCCTTTCAGCTTCCTTGTATGTGTTGTGTGAGGGGAGAAGCCCAAGAAATGCAAACCCATCAAAAAAAACCCCAACCAACCAAAACCAAAACCCCAGAAATTTGATCAAAATTGCACTCTTTGTTGCGTGAAACAAACAAAAGTGGTTAGGGGAGGTTTGAAAACTTTTGTTTGTTTTGTTGTTTGGGTTTTTTTTTCTAAAATTCAATAAAATTGTGGGTAGGTCTGGTCCAGAAATCAGTCCTCCAGGACCTCTGCCTTCTTTTTTCCCCTGCCCTGCCCAATGGGCAGTGGTGACTGCGGCGCTGTGTAGCAGGCAGGCGGCCAGGGCACTTGGCCTTTCCTTCCTTCTCTCAGCTCTGCTGGCTGTTGAAAAACATGCATCAATTTGTTTTTCTCCCTTTAGGCAGAAAATAAAATTGGCAAAACTCTTGCCAGCAGGAAGCCCTGGTTTAAATTTTCCCAAGGGGGAAGGGGCAACTCAGCAAAGTCAGAATTTTCCTGCAGAAAATTTCAATTTGCGTAAAGACAAATTTTTATTAGAACAATTTCTTGACAGGAAACATCTAGAAAACCCATTCCAGAGCTTTATTGGCAGAGAAAGGAACTCCTGCATTTCACAACCTTGGACTCCTTTCCCCTTCAGCTAACTGCTGGCTTTTGACTGTGCAATTAAAAATACCTCAAATGCTTTAGGTTGTTGGCCTATTGCACTTTCTGTTTGGGGTGGCTTAGCCCAAATCATTTAAAACAATTACATATGCATAGAGTCCAAAAGCTCTACAAATGTATGTATAGGAAGAGGATACAATTCATGGGATACTCCCTAGTTCATTTATCTGGTCTTGTAATCTCTTGACAATACCCACAGACAGGAGCTAAGTGGAAAGCAATAATTCTGTGGCTCAGTTTCTCAAATTCCTATTTATACTGAAATTAGAGCTGTGAAATCCTCTTTCTTCCAGTAGTGTTGTGAGAATAAATTCTTCCGTGGCACTAAAAGACCCTCAGATGTTAATGCTGAGAGCTTGCAAGGGTACACAGAAAGATGGATGGTCTGTGTCCTTAGGCCCCAAAAATCATTAAGTTCCATTGCTCTGCAAACGTATCTGATCTGCTAGCTCCATTCTCCAAAGCTGTTTGCATCCAGTTTTCTTCTCTGCAGGCACCTTCAGTGGGGTGAAGTTGGTAAATTTAAAGTCAAAAGGGTGTTTTGGAGAAAATCTACCAGGAAGAGAAGACACTCCACAGACCTGGTCTATGGCAGAGGGCTACTTTGGACATTGGGGAAAAGTTTTTCACAGAGACAGTGGTCAGACACTGGAATGAGCTGCCCTGGGAGGTGGTGGAGTCACCTACCCTGGATGTGTTTAAGGGTCGCTTGGATGTGGTGCTTAGGGATATGGTTTAAGGTGAATCTTGTAGAGTAGGGTTACAGGTTGGACTTGGTGATCCCAAGGGGCTTTTCCAATCTGGATGTTCCTGTGAGTCTGTGCTACTGGTGAGCACCACAACTTATTCTCCCCAGCCAGCTCTCCCAAACCCTTTCTGCTGCTCTCAGCCACAGACTTGGGCAAGTACCAACAGATATCAGGCACAACTGTGCAGGTAACATCACAGCAAATATACATTATACATTTCTCCTCCTCCAGTTACTCAGCATCCTATTCTGTCCCCTTCCAGTCCTCCACAGCTGCACTGTATGTTGGCTCTTATTGAAGGACTCAAAAGTAATCAAATTTACGTCCACATTTTTCTTAGTAGGTTTGCATATATCGGATCATTGTGAGAGTACTGAATGACAAGGAGCTGGGATACAGTGTCTTCAGCCAGCCTGGCTTCTAGCCTGATCTTCTGCTTTATCTCAGCTGTCATTCCACTCTGGAGAGTTACTATCATAGAGTTAGATAGACAGAATCATAAAGTTAGACAGAGTTACTATCATAGAATCACAGAATCAACCAGGTTGGAAGAGATCTTCAAGATCATGCAGTCCAACCTATCACCCAGCCCTATCCAATCAACTAGACCATGGCACTAAGTGCCTCACTCAATCTTTTCTGAAGATGTACTGGTGGAAAGAGGGAGTGTGTGGTGCCTGCCTTGTGTGTAGTTTTTATGCAGAGACAGGGGGGAAAAAATCTGCATTTATGTATTAAGGGATGTTAATTTGCTCAGAGTAATTTTCCATAGATTTTATTGATTGACTTCAGGCTTTAAGGGTTTAACTGCCATGTCAGTTTGCCCACTTTAATTTAGCATGTGGATGACTTATAACAACAAGCTGGTTTTATCACTTGAAACCTTTTCTAATTAATGATAGACAAAAGAGGTATAGAGAAAACACTCTGGGTGAGCACATTCCTTTTCCTTCTCTTTCATACTGCAAAAGCTCTTAAAACATGTGAGCTTCAATAAGCTTCAATATTTGGAAAACTGTTAAATGCATAGGCATAGCAGCAGCAACAACTGTGCAAAGCTAATATATCTCACAGGATGGGGATTACTGCAATGAGGATTGTTCCAGACTTAGAAGAAGAAAAATAAGTATCACTATGAAATGCTTTTATCAGGGTCTTAAGCCTCATCATTTTATGCTTCTCTGATTCTGCTATTAGTGAGTACACATGCTAGGAAGGAAGTCAGATTCTCACAAAAGAAAAAAAAAAAGAAGAAGGATCAAACAGGGATACAATAATTCTGCCACTGGCTCAGCTTACAGTGATACATCGGACACCTCCCTCTTTCATTTGTCCATCTGTAAACTGTTACAACAATTCTCACCCCAGCATCCAGGAGAAATCAATCATCAAGACTGAACTGAACCAAACAGCAGTTAAGTTCTTGGATGGAAGACATAATAGAAACACAAATATTTTTACTTGAAGTGTTATACTGCCCTCCGTGTAGATTCTACTGGAGGGGATGCTAAATGCTGCACATTCTCCTTGCTTTCAGCACAGAATGTACTTTCAAACTTTTTTTTTTCCAGAGGATTAACAACAGCAATAACATTTTCTTTATCCTGAGACCCTTGTGAGGCTGCACCCAGTAACAGGCATTGCAAAACCCCAAAGTTTTCAATTCTGGGAGACAGCCCTGCTTGTCTTCTAGTGGCTGCTTTGCAAGCAGACCTTCAGGCATCTTATGGTGAACCACCTCAGAGTGATCCTCACAGTTTGCTGACCTTGTTCTGTCCCTTTATTTGCAGTTTGAAGCACTTGACATCATGGAGTCCAGCCTCTAAAGCAGTCATGATAATGCTTCACAGATGACCTTTGTGAGGCCGCACCTGGAGTACTGTGTCCAGTTCTGTGCCTTCCAGTTCAAGAGGGACATAGAACTGCTTGAGAGAGTCCAGTGCAGAGCCACAAAGATGATTAAGGGAATGGAACATCTCTCTTATGAGGAGAGCCTGAGGGAGCTGGGGCTCTTTAGCTTGGAAAAGAGGAGAGTGAGAGGTGACCTCATCAATACGTGCAGGGTGAGTGCTAGCAGAATGCAGCCAGGCTCTGCTGGGTGATGCCTGATGACAGGACAAGGGGCAGTGGGCAGAAGTCGAGACATAGGAAGTTTCATTTAAACATGAGGGGGAATTTTTTCACTGTGAGGGTGACAGAACACAGGAACAGGCTGCCCAGAGGGGTTATGCATCTCCTTCTCTGGAGATATTCAAAACCTGCCTGGACACATTCCTGTGTGATCTGGTATAGGTGATACTGCTCTAGCAGTGGGGTGGAATGGGTGATCTTTCAGGTCCCTTCCAGTCCCTGACATTCTGTGTCTCTGTGACTTTGAGATCTTTAAGAAGGAATAAACTTACATTATTTGGTTTTGGTCACACTTTGAATTCTTCCCTTGAAATCACTTGGAGTTGAGTTTTCCTCTAGATTTCCAAATGGCAGCAGAAACTCTTGGGCAACCCCATGTACCCAGCAGCTGGAGCTGTGATAAAGAAAGATGGTGAAGCACAAGATCAATTTAAAAGCAGACAACGCTACCAAGCTCACGAGAAAGCAAGCACAACCAACCACATTTGTTCATTTTGGAGGCAGCCATGAAACAGAGCGGGTACAGCCCACCTCTTGAGCGTGTGTTTCTCCAGCAATTCCACCACATCCTTCCAGTGACTGCCTGAAGAAACACAATGTGACAGCCAGCACAAGGGCTGAGCCACATCATCCATCACAACAGCAGGTGAATCTACCAAAGATTTTTAAAAAGGGCTTTACCACACACAAAAAGCTTTCTGCAAATCTAGGAATTCTTTTTCCTACTCCTTCTTTTTTTGGAACAAGCTTCTACTTGTTTTCAATAAATCATACAGAGAGAATAGTTTAATATGCAGCTAAAATTTGAGCTGCATGCTACAATAATGGTAGCACTGCCCAACTGTCCATCAATGTTGTCAAAGACCTAGAGGCTAAACAGATGGGGAAAGTGAAGTCCTGCCAGAAGTCAGCCCACCACCCAGTGTCCCTACTTCTCCTGGCTCCCACTGCAACGCCCTAGTCAGGCTCTCCCCAGACATAAACCTGAAGACCCCATACCTGGCTGTAATAAAGGATGCTTTCCTTTCATGTGCCCCCTCAACTACTCAACTTGCACAAACCCCTGTGTTGCCCAAGCTTAAAGCAGAGACAATGTACATGATAGTTTCCAATGCCTTGCCAGGAACTTTGGTTCAGAAATTGTCTTCCAAACTCCTAGGTCTGGCTGTTCTTCAGTGGTGGCCTTGGCACACTGAAAAGCCAGCACGTCATTTGCTGTGAGCTTCCCAGCTGTGCACATGGCAAAGTTGCTCGTGGAGCTCCCATTCGTCCTGATGATGCTTTCAGTTTAGCAAATGTTTATGTGACTCTTGGTTGGAAAAGGATGGAAAGAAGTCCAGGCACATCACTCTAAATAGATCTGTGGGTAACACTTTAGCTACACATTGAACTTAGATTTAGTAGCATCGTTATTGCATGTAATGTTTATTTTATTAGGTTTATTTTATTAGTGTGCCCACAGCAGAATGTAAGCCTTGTCTTTGTCAGCTCAAAAGGCACCCCACAAGAGGCTCTGAGTAGAAAAATATGGTGCACTTCATTTTTTCCTTTGGAAAAGCCAAACAGATGCCAATGAGTGGATAGTCACAATAAGTGTGTGTTTTGAATACAGTGCTAAGTTCTGAAGCTCAGCTGAGTTAGCTTGGTGGGAAGTTTGGTTTAATTCGATCCTGTCTCTGAGTGTTCATAAAATGATGCAATTCAGCTTTAACCAGATGAGTAGTATCATCAAAATACATTATTTAAATCCCACCCTCTCAACCATGTGGCCAAATTGGAAGAAGTGTCACTTAAGTATCTCCTTCCAGGCCAGGAAAAGATCAGTCACACTTTAAATTAAGTGTCTCAAGTAAGGATTTAATTTAGACTTAATAAGACAGCGATTGTACGTTAAATACCATTGGGTTATTAAAACCATATTCATTGAGGTTTTACAGCTATGTCAGGACAATATGCCATAAATGGAAAAACTGCTAACAAGGCACAGTTATTGATTCTGACAACATGTGCTAGATAGGATGCACTCATATGTTCAATAAAAACAAGATAAACGTAGAAGAAACACCCACAAACATGCTTTTCTGAGTGTCTCCATGGACCTCTCCTCCAAAGAGTCAGAGCACTCAGGAAAAAAAGAGTAAAGTTATCCTCATCACCTCCTTAAGAATGAGACTTGTTTGTCCTATTGTTGGAGAAGCTGAGGCACAGAGAGGCATTTCCTCAGGATTTGTTAAAAAGCATTTAGGAAGGCAGAGATTGGGACCTACCCTTATGCTTCTCCTCCTGTGCTTTAATCACAGGGCAAACCTGGTAAAGACAGGGCAGGTCTGAATGAAGAGGCTGCTGATCCCATCACACCAAGGACATGAATGTGCCCAGACACCAAAGAGGATATTCAGTGGGGTCTACCAGGGCAGATCTCTGCTGAAGAAAAAGTGAGAGGTCTGAGCAGACCTTTGTGCTCAGCATGAGCAAAGCATAGTAGATGCAAAATGCATTAGAATCTGTATGTGGGTAGCAGGCAATACTTCTGCCTGTGCAATGCTGGGAACAATACTGCATCTGTATATATTCATTTCCACACAACTATGCTATCTGTGTGTGAATGTGTACATATAATACACGTATATATGCAGAAGAGGACTTTAAGGAGGGACTTTCCCACCAGAGCAAAACTTGGAAAACAAGAATGTTTATACAAAAAAACATTTCCTTTGCCAAAAAGTTTCTGTATTCCTCTTACTGTTATTAGAGACATTTGTGTTTAGATCACAGCTCCCAGCCCTGCCTCTCCTTCCATCTGAGCCTACACAGATTGCATAATCCTCTGTTTGTGGCTTCATCATAAGTTGCTATAGAGATAGGGAAAACGTCTGTGATGATGATGATGTCAAATCACTCAGCCAGATAACTCCAATATCAAGACAGAGGAGGAGAGGGATGGTAAACAGAAGCAAAGCACCATCTCCAGTAGTCAGGAAAGAGGAATGGTAATATTATTTATAGACCTTTAAAGGTAAACAGATGTCAACTCCAAACAAGCACGACTTGAAAGCTTCCCCTAGTGTGAAAGTCCTCAGCTCTGCTCCCACTTTCAAAGACTTTGCTTCATCAACAGGACTTTTTCAATTGCTCTTTTATTCAATGGGATCTATAAATTTGGGAGTAGTTATGCTGCTAGTGCCTTGGGAATGCAGCAACTCCATGAATACTTTGTCTGTCTCATCTTGTGGCTATGTCTGAAGAGAGGCAAAGAGTGAAAATGTAGATCCACTACTCATAAGCAATATATATGGCTTCAGGACTTCAGCAGGGTTCAAACCTGGGTGCTCTGCTGTTCTGTCAGATAGGAGCACTCAAAATCCCTGCAGCAGGGAATTCAGAGAGATGGCAGGGAGGTAGAGGCAAGGCTGTCATGAGACCCCTTACTCCCGAGTCCACATAGATATTTCAGAGTTTTTCCTTAGAAATTTCTGTCTCTTGAAGGTGCAGTGATTGCCAAGCTTGGTTCAAAGCTCTCTCTCACTGGAAGTCCCCAAGGCTGCACAATGAGGCCATCCCAGACCACAGTTGAGAGCATCCTGCCCAAGTTGTCATGGAAAGGCAAGTCTGGTTCTTGCTCCTATAGTCTTGGTAGTCCAGGCATCAGAGAGACCAGCCCCTCACCATCGGCTGGATCCTGCAACTGGGAGAGGAGTTGCAGAGCTTGAGCCACTACCACTAAGGGAATGCAGGCTGCACGGATGGGTGCCTGCAGAGGTCAGGGGACTGGCATCCCCCTCTCTGCACCACACCATGTACAGCCAGCTCAGAGATACCACTTCAGAATGGCTTCAGGCTAGCAAGGGGTGGCTGTCTTCATGTAAGCCTTCACTAGGTCAGATCACAAATTAATTCAAGCCCTCTTCCTAGCAAGGGGTTTCAGCAGAGCAGCAGACAAACTGAGAGACCAGTGTAGGGCAGGTTGGCAGCCACCAGCACCAGCAGACACACATGGAGCTGTCACGGACTGTCTGTGTCCTGTGCCAGCCCTGCAGCCACCACCTTACCCGTTTGTGATCCCAGGCTTCTACCCTGATGCACAAACTTGGGAGACACTTTGATCTGCAAGTGCCAATGCTGGGGAAGCAGATCTGATCTCACATCTGTATTTCATCTCACATTTCTGCCTACACGCAAGTTTTCCTGCTAGCTTTTCAGCACAATCAAAACCCAGGTTTACATGACAGTTGAGGGAAGCTGATTTAAAAAAACCCAAACAATTATATTATACAGTTTCTCTGACCAGCAGAAAATAGTGGTTTAGTTTCTTTCCACCACAGACTGTTTAATTGCCAGGGTATGGTGGAATGCCTGCGTTGTAACAAAACTCCGGTGTGTATCCAGGTACCAGGGGATTTATTAACTTGCACTCAACACTGGCAATCAGCAGCCAGGGTCAGATGTGCCTGGTGATGATGACATCATCATTTTTGGCAGCTCTTTCCAACGAGCGTTGAGTGAGGTAATGTCCCCCAAATTAAAACTGACAGCAGGACTAATAATGATAGATTCTTTGAGCCTTTTCTTTGTGTTTGGAATTGGTGTTCTATTTCTTCCATCGGGGGCTGCCAAAAGATCATCATAACATTCACCCAGCATTTCAGCACACCACCACTAAGAGTGATAGGGGACACCAGTGACTGTTACTGGGTGAAGAAGTTACTTCAGGATGGTCTTGTCACATGCAGGCACTCACTGACTGTATTTTCTACTGGAAATGGGCAGGTCTCATGGCACCAGACCAGCTGCCACCTCACAAATGTGCCAACATCCGACTCTGGTAGTACAACTGGAAATAACTCACGGGGATGTGGCTGTTGGCAGCTAGATAGTGCTTTTTCCCTGCAGATCTACATTGATTTCAGGTGGAGAAAGGCTGCTTCAGACTGTGTCCTGCTCCAGACATATAAGGCATCTCCAGCTGCACACCATAATGCACCTGAAAGGTAGGATCACTAAGCCCAGAAAACCTTGCCCAGGTTTTCAGATTTCAAGTAAATTTTAAGGGGGGGGGGGGGGGGGGGCGTTAATTATTTCTGAGAGAGCAGTTTGCAGGTGATTTAGCCTGTCTGGCCCAGGAGGGTTTTGCATATTTGCAGGTTTTTTAATGGAAAGGAAGAGAAACTCAAGTTGTGGCTGCCACCCTGTGATCAAGCTCCCTCAGCCCAATATCTCAGCAGCCACAAAAACAAATGTTGTGAGCGTGAAGCGTACTCAGCAGTCAAACTGACCCAGTGCAAATGGGCCTGCTACCATCAGAGGACATCAACCTGCATCTATTTAAATGTCTGAACCTGGCCTTCTCTTTTGCACACCTGAATGTCATGGGGGAAGGTCTTCCTGGAACACCTCTGAAATCTGTTTCAGCAATAACCACCATTACGTCCCAGGCATACAACAGACTTTGGACTTTCTGTACAAAAGACACACAGCATCCAAGGTTTCACCTCCTGCACCTAGCCCTCTTTTTCTCCCCCTATCTGTTCATTTTTCTTCTTTGAATTCTGCTCAGATTCATCTCCTGTAATTTCTGGGTTGTTTTAACCTGTCTTTCTCCTTCCTCTCTCACCTGTACTCTCCACCAAGACTGACAAAACCAAACAATAAAGCCTGAATGCAAGCCTAAGCTTCAAAGTCAGTTTCCTTACTTGAGTTTGCCAAACTGTCCAGAAGGAGACCTGAAAGATTAACAAAGGTAAGTACCTGGGGTTTTCCCGTTAATTGTGTTCTGTCACAGCAGCAGATGGAGGTGGCTTGGGTATTTGTAGAGTCTATTGACAAATTAAATCCTCTGATGGCTGTTAGGCCCTAAACTGAAGAAATAGAAAAACTGGAACTGTTTGGATCTCAAATGGCTTATATTAAATAGCATTTACTACCCCTAATATCACCTAGCTCAGATAAAATCCATCTCAGTAATGCATTACTCTGCCTGAGCACAAGCTATAGACCTGAGCGCTCTTAAGCACTTAAAATGCCGTAAGAGCATTTTACTGTACTGTCTCGGTGTGTAGGTGGATGGCACAGTGCAGAGAGCAGTCCCTGAACACTCTCATGACAAAGGCAGACCCTGGTAAGCCCTACAGTCCTTGAGTTGTCCCCACCCCTTTCTCCATATCCAAGAGCAAAGGCACACTGTCTCTATATTGCTAAGTCATAATGAAGACATGGAAATCTGAAATAATTATGGAAGAAATGAGCAAAGTTTTGGTCATTGTTTAATTTCCTAAGAGAACAACTCCACCTAAGACTCATTCTGCCAACTCTGACAAAGTGGCCAAAGATAAAGACAAATATGCCTCAGAGATGGAACACAGCTGTTAAACTAACAGTGAAAGGGGGAAAAAAACCCACACAATAATATAATTAGTAGCTGTGCCCTTTCCATGTTTCTCCCTCCAATGCTATTGGTGAGAAACACACTTTGAGATTTTAATTTTTGCTATACAGATGTTGCCCTTAAAAAAAATCCACTAACAACCTTGCAGAACTCCATCTCTCTAATGATGATAAAGTGCTTTAGTTAATTAAACCTCACAGCATTTCTGAAAGTGTCAGACTAAAGAGTGCAGCAGCCTCACTGCAAAGTGCAGCACTTCCAAAAATGTGTTTGTGGCTTTTGCACAGCCACTCTCCCCCCTCCCGCCCTCGTCTTGCTATCAGTTGCAAAGGAACCTCAGGGGAAGTTTATACACAAATTGACAGAGAAATTGCATTGGAACTGCTTCTACTGAAAGGTTTGTTGGAGTTCTAAGCAAAATATCTGCCCTGTTACCACAGCTAAAATGCTTTGGCAAAAATGGTCTTGATTTTGCCTGAGATTTCAACGGAATGGTTTGTGAAGCTGAGAGAGGACTAACTTGTCTCTCTGAAGAAAAGGGAGAACATGCAGTCAGTCCAGACCCTGATCTCGAGGTCTGAGTCTTATATTGCAAAAACCTTGGAAAGATTGCTTCTCTTGTCAGCGCAAAAACATCTCAAAACTGCAAAATGTGGTCACCAGACACAACTGCAATTTTACACTCAGTTCTATCAACAGGCAAGTTTGGGTCTGCTTTCTATTTCCTCCAGGTAGTGGGGTTCATAGCACAAGCAATTACAATATTGTCTCCAGTCGGTACCTACTTGTAACAGCCACGTCTCGTGGCTGAGTACACATAGAGGCATGTGTACAGCCAAGCCCACTTCATGAAGAAGCAAGCATGAGGTTTGCTATTAAAGCTCTGCTCTACTCCCTATTGTTTTACTTTGAGTAGGAAAAGCAACAAAGGTTTCATAGAATCATAGAATCAAGTAGGTTGGAAGAGACCTCCAAGATCATCCAGTCCAACCTAGCGCCCAGCCCTAGCCAGTCAACCAGACCATGGCACCAAGTGATGAGACCTTTAACTGAGGTTACCTCACAGTGCTTTAGGCACTGCCTCGCTGCACAGTGCTGGTCCTGAGGATTCCAGAGAGGTTTGCAGTAGACAGGTCAGCCCATGGGTTTGTGCTTGGTTCATTCAGGCTCTGGCTCAGCAGATTAATTTAAGGACAGTGAGGTATGAAAGGAAAGAGGACATCACACCCACTTCCATGTTTGCTGAGAAACCAGACCCGCTCTGGCAAACTCCAGCCCCTGCATGGAATTTGACTGCTAGATTTAAAACTGCAGCAAGCAAGAGCTCATCTAGGATAAAGAGGCTGATGCAGAGCTGCTTACAAAAACACATATACTGGCAGCCAGGTTTCATACAATCTACCTGGGGACACAGCAAAGCAGCAAGACTTATCTTCACATCGGGTACCAGCTTCACTCTTATTAACATTGTGGGTCCTGCAGTGGTTTCCTTCACTCCAAAACCCACTAATTTAATGTACAGTACAGTCATTCTATGTGGGGGGAAGAGAAATTCTTTCTTCCTTCCTGTTGGAAAACTCTTTGGCAGCAACGCTTGGATTGTTTTCTTTGTAAATTATATTCATGCTGTTTTCAAGATGTTTTCCTGACTTTATTGAAATTTGACCAATTTAACGAGTAATGTAGAACTTGTTTCCATGTTAAAAAACTCTCAGAGCTGCTTGGGAATAATTATTAAAGCTTCCATGTGTGCAGCAAAGCCAGTCACTTTTGCAAAGAAGGGAAAAGAAAGAGTCCATAACAGAAGGACATTGCTCTAACAATAGGCAAGGCAGTACAGAACCCAAGGCCACCAACTTTTGGAGACCAGAGTCTCTGCTGGCTCTGTGCCAGAAATATAACCCTCACACCTGGTGTGCATGCCAAATTCCATTTCAAAAAAGTTTTAATCACAGATAAGGGACCAATACAAAGCCCTGAAAGTGATGGAGAGGCTCATATGGAGTCTAACACAGTGCAAAATAGGCTCTGAAGAGCTGATCTCATGTGCAGCATTTACTAGTGCTCCTGACTCCTTCAACTCCCCTTGAACCAGTGCTTTAGGGTATAAAGGCACTATGGTTTGCTGCAAGTCTTGCTTGATATATGACAGGTAAAGCAGACACATCATCTCTGTATGACCCACACAACCTCTGTGTCCAGTCCAGAACACTAGCAGGTATCTGCCCCAACACTTTTGGTTTTGTTAAGTAAGGATGGCTGTTAAACCTGGGGCTTGATAGGCCTGGTGCTCACAGTCACACACAGCTCCACAGCATTCATCTGTCTTCTTCTTCCTCATTTTTGCCCTCCCTTTGATACCCAAAGTGGACAATATTCACTCCATAAACTGAAGGGATTTGCTACCAGCAGACACACGCTGCTTTAGCAACAGATTTTAGATGGTCATCTTTTGAAACCACAGCTCTAACCTTGTTCCAAGCAAACCAGCAACTGCAGCAGCCTCCTGAAACACCCAACCCATTCTGCATGAGTAACAAGTGGTAGCAGCACGTTTTGTGCAGCTGCACCAGTACCATTAAAAACTCCAGCTAACTTTTTTCCATCGTGTCCTATTTTAAATTGATGGCAGTGGTGCAGCTGGCCACATATTCATGCCTCCAAACCCCTTTGAGCTTAGTTCCATCCAGAACTGGATGAGAGCAGCAATGCCAGAGAGATGTCAAGGTGGTGGGGGATGTCCATGCAGCTATTGAAGCAGAAAGCCACAGGCAGCCCTTGCTGGTTGTACAGGATGTGAGGAGAGCGCCGTGCACGTGTAGCTTACAGAACTGAAATACAGAAGCTGACATTTTTATGACTTCCATAATCTTTCCAGCAAGCAGCGTTGCAACGCGGCAGAGTCCAGCTCAGTGCCCATGAGAGGTATGTGGAGAGACAGGGGCGGCATGCTCGGGTGGCAGCTGGTGCAGCAACGCGCTCCTGACAGTCCTCTGGGGACTCTCCAACCTCTGCTGCTTCCTCCTCATGCCCCTTTGAGGACAGCTTTACAGAGGGTACTCCTCTGCAGCTGCTTCGAGGTCCTGCTTTCTCCACGTGGTTCCCTCTAACACGTACAGTCCTCATTGCAGAAACAAGGGAAATACAACGAGAGGTTTGGGCAACCAGAATAAAGGGGCAGACATCTAAATCAACGGCTAAACAAGCGCATTAGGGAATTTATGGGCGCTCCCTGCTTTTAGCTACTTCTGCACTGTTAGTTGGCTCAGCGGCTCTGAACAAAGCCCTTATAACACTTGCATTTCCTCAGCATCAATAATACATCTCATGGGGCTAGGCTGTGCCATGCTGCGGAGAATTGAGCCGCACCGGGTGTCACGCTGCTGCAAGCCAGTGCGAAGTAACAGGACTAGATGGGGCTGTTGCAGCTGTAATGCGATCCAACCTGGCAGAGCAGAAGCTCTGCTCCAAGGGAAGCACCGTGGCTTCAGCACTTCAGAAGCAAGGATGCATAAAGTGCCTTTTTTCCCCCCCCTTTCACTTAAGTCTTTCCTTTTTTCTTGACACCTAACACCAGGATTGCTGCATCTGCCTGGATGTTACTAATTCAGGATGCATTTAAGGTTATGTTCATTAAACATCTTTCAGTCAAAAGGATGAGAAGCCTCTATAACCATGAGTCATGCCAAGTGGCTCGCCCTTGCAGGATGAGCAATCAGACAATCTCCCCGGGAGGCACAAGATTACTTTTCAGTGCGTTATAAAGGTGAAGGAGGTGGAGCTAAAGGAGCAAAGAGTTGTGCCTCCTTTTCCCAACAAACAGGACTTGGGTGCTGTCAGGAGCTCAAAGATGTGGCAGATACCCACACGCTTCCAGAGGAACTTAGCTGCTTTGATGCCTTTGAAATCTGCCTGTCTTAATGCCAGCCAGATGTTGGCAATGCCTTCATCTTATCCACCATTTACAGTGCCTGTCCTTTAGAGGAGGCAACAACTCACTTTTTCCACGTATATGAAGCCCAAATAAAGCACTTAGGAACCCATTCCATCTTTGCAGCATTCAGCTCATGGGTTCACTTTAAAGCCTGAACAGAAGAGTAAAAACAGGTATAGGAGACAGCGTGAAATGAAAAAAAGATCCTTTTCAGAAGTAAACCAACAGCTGAATGTGCAGCATACAAGAGTAGGAGCATGTCAAGCACCAAAACCTAAAGTTACTCTCCTCTCAGGATTAAAGCAACACCCCAGATAGTTTATTTACTGAAATGCAGCACTGTCTCAATATTTATACATAAAATAAGGTGATTTATTTAGCCTCTTTTTCTCCAGGGACAGACGACAATGTGTGGGTTGGAGAACTTTGCCTGGTGCTTGCTTGTGCTTTTTGCTGATGAAACTGAAGTCGTCTGTGTCCAGATGTTTGTTCCCTGTGCTTGAATGGAAATGACATGTAGGGGACAAGCAAAGCTTAAACTAAGGAGTTATGGGAAAGTAAATATCCATTATGTCCATGCCTTGACATAAGAAGTCAAGGAGGGAGTAGGACAGCAGAACTCAGCCAAAACCAGCACATTCCACTGCCTACCATTCAGCATTATTCTGAATCAGTGAAATGCTGGTAAGTAACCTAGAGAATTGGTAGATTTGTCACCTAAGAAAAAAAACCACAACAAATTCTTCTGTGATTTTATGTTTCAGCACAAGTTTCCGCACACAGCTTTCTTTGTAGCTGCTCCTTGGTGGTGTCAAAGCTTGGGGACTCAAGGGTGAAGTTTATGAATGCCATAAGTAACATTGTCAGCAGTCATTCCTTTAGTGCAACGCAAGCCCTTGAGGAGCTGAGACCAGGATGACAGAAACTGACACATGCAAAACTTGCTTGGGTAGGAAAAAAACAAACAAGGCCCAAACCTAGCCCAGAAGAATATAGTTGCTTTAAATGTTTTTAGATTGAAAATGGTTTCACTTGCAAAAAGACTTTGAAAGCGTAGCTAGGAAACATCCCCTCTGCATGAGACAAGAAATCATAAAAATGAAGTCACAGGTGTCTGTGATTTTATATATATATATATATTTTAGTCAAAAAGGAAACTGGCAAGCTAGAGCTGAACGTGCCTTGGCATCTGCTCTTTGCTAAGGCTGCTGTTTGTTGAGGAACAGCCTGGCACACGATACAAGGACAGCAGTTATGCAAGAGGACTAGAAATGGTCTCAACACCTGAGGAAAGACAGCCCAGGCTCCACTCAACGGTCACCTGGTACAATTTTGCTACCTGCAAGACATTTCACAGACAGTCATCTCACAAAACCTGGCTTTTGACAGGTTCAGCAGTCTATGAAAGTTCTGGTAAACAGAAGAGTTAAACATCCGTTGCCAGGAACACCTATGGAAACGCTGAGGAAGTCAGAGCCAGAACCAAAGGCAGATTTCAGAGGAATTCTCTAAAATACCACCTACAAACGTTACAAAGTTCACCAGCACTTGCTGTCAAATCCAAGCTGCTTTTGGGCAAGGCAAGAAATCTTGCCTGTAAACCATTTGCAGCTGTAAAAAGCAATCTTGCTCGCTCCAGAAACTATTCTTCCTTCCAAAATCTAGACTTACTTACAAACATTACCATCAGAACTGAGTGAAAAGGAAATAAAGTGCCTGCAAGAAGGAGAACTTAAGTTTTGCAAAATCAGTCCCATTTGTGCAAATATTTACAACCAAGGTTAATATCATTGTACACACACTCCCACTCAAAGGTGATGAATGTACTCAACCATATAGTGCAGTGCATTTGCCTTCAGCATCTGAAACATTAGTGATAATTGGCAGGAGGAAAGTCCTGACGCTTATAAGCTTTTGGAACTGCTGATAACCTGATAAACAAAAATGTTAAGGCAACTTCAGGAGCTAATCAAAACCCTGGCAGGTTGGGGAAATGTCAATATTTACAGCAAGCAGCCTTTCAGCAGTTAATCACTTTTAACCTTCATAAACTAAGATAATATAGAGGACTCCAGGATAATGTATGAGCCCTCTATTCAATTAAGGTACTACAAAGGCAGTTACAAACAAGTAGGGCATCATGAAATGAAGTGCAGTTGGATTTATCAGGGAAGAAGCAAGCCAAACAGGAAACTGAGCCCCAGTTTCAGCATTTTAAAGGAAGAAAGGTTCTCTATAATCCTGAAGAACTCAGCATTGGGTCCAAACGTTTTGTTTCACACATAAAACATGGTACCAGTACCCATGCTAATAAAGAACAGACTTATGCCAACTCTGGTGCATGCTTTTGTTATTGCATTATAGCTCATGAGAAATAGAGAGCATAATTAAATAGAAAAAAAACCCTTGAACCTGAAATTATAAAACCATCACCACAGACCAACAACCCCACTAGATATGTATTAAGGCTTTACTTTTTCTCTTATTTTGTTTTAAAGGAAAGAAAGAGGGAATCAAGGAGGAGGAAAAGGGGGAGGGAGGGGAGAGAGAGAGAGGGAAAAAAAACTGCTTTTCCTTGTAAATCATTAAAAATGCATGAAGGTTTAAAGCACGCCAGGAACAGCCTGTGCATTCATTTAGGAGACTAGGCACGAGAAACCTCACTGCATTAAGAGCAAAAAAAGAGAGAGATTTTCTAAAAATCAGTATGGCAGGGAAGCTGAACAAGCTGTGGAGGAGACTGGTGGGGTGGAAATGCTCTAAGCAGGGAGTGGCTTCTTGTTCTCATCCCCTTTCCTGACAGAAAGCATTGGGGGCCTTGAGCGCTGTAGCATTGGTGATGCTCCAGCAGAGCGGTATAAGTTTTATCTTCCAGAGGAGCTGATCACAATAACAAACATATGGATTATTGTTCTTGCTGTTGAGTTCAGCTTCTACCATAGAGAAACCTCCTGGTATGAATGGTTAATTTATGGAGCTCTACGGATGTGAGCTTTCCCCTGCACGAAGAAGACAGTATGATATAAGAGTTAGACGACAGAGCCCGGGATCAGCAAGTGCAGGTTAAATATTTCTTTGCCACTTCCTACCTCCCGAAGATGCTTCAGCTCAGTGCTTTCCTGCCCTGGGAGAGGGAACACCTGCTCTAAAATGATGCCCTGCCACGAGAATCCTGGGGTTTATGTAGCTTACTGTTACAAAACAGCAGACATCACAGAGCATCAGGGGACGATTTCCAGCCCGTACAAAGCCGTGCTCCCGTGGGACAGGGTATCTGACCTTGATGTGTCACGCTGTGACTAGAGAGAGACGTCAGGAGAGAAGTGGCTTTTATTGTGTGGAGCTGGTTTGTTTGGGCTTTTTTAAGTTTTCTGCGTCATCCTCTTTAAATTTTTAGAGTGAATTTATTGCTCTTGAAATCCATATCCCAGGGGCCTGGGTCTGCTCAGCACAGATGAGAGCGCATGGGAAGCAGTGCTGCAGCTTTCTTCTCCAGTGTCTCAGTCCTGACTTGTAGTAAATGCTTAGAGATTGTGGTGCTGGTTGTTGGTTTTTCTTGGGAAAAAAAAAAAGTTAACTCCACCTCTCTTGGCAGCACAATGCCAGAAGATGCCAGTTCTGATGCTCTTCCTTTACACACAGCCAGCCTGAGAGCACCGTTCAGTAGCAGTGAGGCACCTAACAACTGAGAATGGCTGATCACCACCAGCACACTCAGCCCTACTTACTACTAAATGTCTGTAGAGGAAAGGCCCTGTGCAGGATGCTCAGCTCTCTGTCTCTTTGGAGATCTCCAGCAGTTCAAGGTGCTGTTCCATCCTGGTTCATGTTTGAGTTGCCTGGTCTGTTGCTACTGCCACCACTCACACGCTTAAATCAAAGGCAGCACATGAGATGGAATAGAAACACCACACTCTGCAACTTAACTAGCACAGTACTTGATGTAATTTGTCATGGGGAAACAAAATATCCCACCCACACTTACTGTAAGGCTCCTGCTGTTGGTCTATGTGGCACCTCTGGTAGCAAGCACCAGAGCCTGAGCTGCACAGGCCATAGGTATGATCCAGTTTGGGGACCATCATAGCCTGGGACTTTTCCAGGGCTGAAATGTCACAAGCCAGACAAAAGAGCCACCCCCTGGTTTTCTGTTGCTGCTGTGCCCTTCACTGCTCCTGACCAGGAGCTGCATAATACCAGCCCTATTGCATCCCTCCTAATGCTGGCATTTCCTATCATAGGCAAGAGGCAGTGAGGTTTTGCCTAATCAGCAATTTTTAAGCTTTTGATTCCCTCTCCTCCCCACCCCCTCTTTTAGTCAATATCCATTCTAAATGCTTGAAGTCAGGGTTCCTTTTTAGCTGACTGTGCTTTCTCTCCCTCACCCCTTCAGGTGGATAGCTGACAAGTGACCACTTCATGCACAAGGAAACTTTAAATGAATCCCCCAAAAAGAAAGTATTTGTGTAAGAATAAAAGATCCTTTCAGGCTTCTGCTGAGTAATGGATGTGATAATAATTGTAGGGGGAAAAAAGATCCAAACAGTTGGGTGTTGGCTTGTTGGTTTTGATTTTTTTCCTTTCTGCAGCCAGGCTCTTGATCAAAAGATGTAAAAAACCTGACAGTTGCTGGAGCAAGAGCTGCACTTTGATTCTGGGGCATGCAGGGAGGACAGTTGCCAACCTGAGAATCAAGAAACTTGCTAGTGCTCCTTTGAACTATATCAAAAGCTCATTGTATTTACCTCTTCCAATTAACAAGTGAATTTATTATGAGTGTAAAAAAAGGGCTGGTAGCCAAGACTGGGAAGAGATAGGAAAGGGAGCACTTTGCTGGTTAGAGATGCAGTAATGCATGGCAGTTCAACCACACAGCTGCCACCAGCCCCGGTCTCTGCCTGCTGCTCTCTCTGGGACCCAGAGAAGCCACTGCTAACCCAGCCGTGGGCCACTTTCCCCCAGAGACAGCCTCTTGTGCCTAACGGTCTGTCAGAGCTGACATGCAGAACAATAAAACTGCAATCAAATGCCTTCCTCCTGTGTGCAGGGCTGGGGATCAGGTTCCCCTTGTATCTCTTACCTTCCATCTACCACTTTGAAGGGGTTGTTCTTGAATTGTATCTGGGTATCTCAGAGTGGAATTTCATTCTTCTGAGACTTTTAAAAGTAGAACAACTACAGAATTAGCATGAAACAGAACGCATGGAGTAGTCTGCAGCTGACGGAGCTTTCTGTCACTGTTGTCAGCACTGTAGGTGCTGCCCAGAGAAGATGATGCTCTCCAGAAGGTAGGAATTACCCTGAGAGGCAATGGATGGCCTCTGTCTGCTTTCTACTCCTTGAAGAATGAGGGCAATCTTCCTTCTTAGCACAAGACAGGAAAAGGTGTACTAGCTGAGATCCATCAAGAATCTTTTCAACCAGTCTGGCCAAAAGCTGATGCCTTGTGAAAGGGTAAAAACCAGTATAGGAAGCACGGTGAAGTTTTTCAGTATGTTTGCTCCACGTGTGCTGTAAATATCCTCTGTGAAAGGGCAGACCAAAGCAGAGGCCATTCCTCAACTCTGAGGCACATTTGTGCAGCACTCAAGTCCCCTGGGATTTGTACTGGGTTTCTTGCAAAAGAAAATGCCCTAGAAGCAGAGTTAATGCATCCAGTAGTTAATAGGTTTTCATCTAGGACCCAGTGTATATCCTTGACCAAGTTACTCAGATTTGGAGCATACTCTAAAATGAATTCTGCAGTCTTCTGTTGCATCCTGGCAGGTACACCACCCTCGTGCTGCTCAGGGTGTTCCAAACACCAAAGGTGCTAGCATGCGTTCGTGAAGCCCACGTAAAATGTCTAGAGGAGTTGTTGCCCTGCACAGAGCAAAGACACTGTTTCCAGGATGCTATTAAAGAAAAAGCAGTGCCCTACACTTTGTCTGAGCTTTCTGAATGAGATGTCCTGGCTGCTTAGCTGAGAAGACTGTCAACATGACTGATCACCCCTCACTGCCTCAGGAAAGGGCCTTTGTTTATATTTCAGGTAGACAGTTTTACTGCATTATGTATGATCCTTGCAATTGTTACCACTATCTGCTTCTGCCCTAAATATAGTGTGAATGTTCCTTGCCCTTACCCTGGTGTCACTTCCATCCTTCATGCTCCCACTCCAGGTCTCTTACACCGGTTCCAGGAGTGACAAATCCATACAGATGCATCACTGCTCATCAGGGCTCAGCAGTGAGGCAGCAGCGTGTGCCTGGGACATGCATCTCCATTCGCAAACATGCCAGAGGTTGCTGTGTCTTGGAGCTGAACAGAAACTCTGATCCTGTGCAGTTCCTCTGAAAGCTTCCCATAAATATACAAGGCTTATGCTGACAAGCTCACACTGGATTTATACCCCTAGGACAGAGTCGTCGCTTGTTCAGTCATAGAGAATGTCCCCAAGTCCCTTGCAGATTTAGTGGTGGGTAACCTGGTAACAGGACAGAGCTTTGATTTTACTGCCTGTGGGATTTCATTGCCTTCCTGGGGATTTTGAGGAGGGAACAGAGAAAAGAGAGGAAGGAGATTACAGGAACAAGTTGAGAGACACACGCTTGCTTACTCGCTTCTGTTGAGATCCTGCTTAGAAACATCAAGGAGTGGGGCTTGAGGAGTGATTATGATCACACAGTGTCTCTCCACACCCATTCTCCCTGATGTCCTTTGCTGATGCTCCTCTAAAGCCAGCTTGCTCTGCAGGCCAGGAAAAGCTGCATCCACCAATTCCAGCTTTAAGTTCAGCTTGTGCATTTAAAGAAGGAACAGGACAAGCCCATATTGCTTTCCATGAGGAACTTAGGAAACAAACCATGATGCACCTCAGTGTGACAGGCTCAGCAAAAGGCAGCATATTCCTCTTCTCACTCTTTGCTCTGTGCTTCTGACAATACCATGGACTGCCACTCCAGTTTCAGTAACACCTCACATCCTATGTAGGTCCAACTCACAAGGCATCCTAAGAGGAAGAACTGTGAGCCACTGTAATAGAAATGCTGTTAGATCCAAAGGATGCCTCAGAGGAAAGAGAAAAGCAGAAGGGGCAGCAGGTCAGCCTTGCTGCAAAAGCAGGATCTCCATTTCCATTTCCTGCCCAGTTATGTACTCTGCAGTTTCTTACAGGGGCACTGGTCAGCTTTGAAGCAGCTTTTCAACTGGGTAGTCTTCTATTAAGTCAGTTCCTTCCCCAAGACCAGATGTGGAAACAAGATCCAACTTCTCAAGACCTGTGTGCTCATGGAATCATCCAGTTGTCTATACATTTATGGATCTGTTCAGCAATTATTTGACAGTGAAATGCAGTAAATTCTGGGGTGGAAGACAAAGAGGAGCTGTCTTCAGGAAAAAATAGCCATAGATCACTGAAAGTACAGCTTATCCACCTGAAATTACATGTTTCAGGCAGGGCAGGAGTTAAGGTTTAGATAGGGCATAGAAATTAACACCCTTGCTTTACTCACTGAATGTGGACAGAAATTCCACTATGCATGCATGGCAAACGTGCCCCTAAATAAGCAGGGCAGACATTCACTGGTAAGAACATGGCCTTACAATACCCTTGGTTCAACAGAAACTACTCTAGCACTTGAGTTTTCCTTCGGACACCTCCTAACCAGGCACTGACCTGGGCTAACTGGGATTGAGTGAATGGTCCACTGAAGTTGCAGCCTGAGTAAACTGGAAGTAGAGGAGGAAAACACTGACTGTGATGAATTCAGTGGGAAAGCAGGAAAGTGCAAATGCCGGCAAGTCATTTCCTCCCTGTAATTAAGGCTCCCTGCAGAGACACAGCAAATACAGGATGATCCAATACCTTACAGATTTCACATTTCCGATGGCATTAGTGCATCTGAGATGCCCTCAGATCATTTGCTGAAGCAGTTCAGTCTAGTCCAGATCTGGAAGGAAACTTCTTTCTTCAGGTGAGAGGATAACTGTTTCATACAGAACTTCCTAGCTGCTCTGCTGAATTGCCAATTGCTAATTGTTTTGATCAGTGGTTCTTGAGTGACATGCCTCTGCCAAGCTTGCTCAGGACCAGCCATTCCTTCCTACTTGCCAATGATGGGCTCTCACAGCTGGCTGTCTCTGGTGCTCTCTCCTCTTTTAGAGATGTCAACCTGATAGGCAACAATTTTGCTTAACTTTTTGAGCCACTCTGCTGGTGAGATTTTTCTTTTTGTTAACAGCCTAAACCCAAATAAAACAAGCTCCCAAAAAAAGCCCTTGACTGCGTGTCAGAAATAGCAAGCAGAGTTTTTTTAACAAATGACCCATAATGGCACATCAGTGCCTGTGCTCTGTACAAGATAAGGAGAATCCTGGCTGCAGCTTAGAAATGCAAGCATGCTGGTGAGGGAGTGATTTCCAGCCTACTCCAGGATACCATTAAATACAAGGTCGTACTTTCTTTAAGCTCCAGTAACAGGAAAGTGTTTCTATTTTCCCCAGTTTTCTTCAGGGTAGTTAGCTTCACTTTTCCATCACTTTTCACTCACCCAGGCAGCTTCACTGAATACACACATAGAAGCAACAGCAAATAAAAAAAGTGACTGCAAAATTGAGCAGTAGGATTTACCATCTAACAATACTTTAAACTTTTGAAAATAACTTGATCAAGTCTCAATGAGACTCCTTTGAAATAGCAAACCATCTCTTGCATGAAAATGTATTCACCAGAGTGTAGTTAATAGCCAGCTACGAGAGACCCTTTTTACTGCTGAAATTGCAGCTAATTCATCATATCTCAAGGGCTGGTTTTATTCACTGGTAACTTTCATTCCATCAATACACCGCAGCAACTCTTTGTACAAGACAGTCCTGATAAAGCAGAATAGAGCCAAGGCTTAACGAAATAAAGTGAGAACATGCACTCTGCGGGCCCAGAGCAAGACTGAAGAGCTGAATAACACACAGTACCGAGGAACTTACCCCCTCGCCCCCAACCCCCCAAAGAAGCAGCTGCAGAGCTCCCCCTGCTTTAGCTGCAGCTCATTAGCTTCCAAACCTCTGCAAACTTCTCCTGAAAAGCAGGTGAACTCTGGTGTCAAGATCACAGCTATAATTGCAGCTTTTCCCCAAGCAGGGGCTGCTCAGACTTGTCTGGCAGCAAACAGACACTGGGTGAAGCAGCTAGTGCCACAGACTCCTCCATTGCCAACACACATCCTGCATGCCACCGGGGGCAAGCGCTAGGGGCAATCCAGAAGTAACAGGGCAAGGCTATAGTGGCTTTTATTTGTCACTGCCTACCTTTTACAAACAATTTCTGCAGAGAATGCTAAGAGTGTGGAACACAGAAATATAATAAGGATAATTCTATTGGCCTGTGCCAGGGCACTTCTTACACTAAAACTGAATCATGGTTTTAAACTCTGGAAAAATATAAGTGTATACCTTTCAAAAAGCAACTCTACAGCAGGAGAAGAAAGAAAAAGGAGTTCTCTACTGTTGCATTGATTTATTGTCTCACACCACCGTGATTACAAAATTAAGAGTTTTATACCAATGTTTTAAATGGCCTGCGGTGGAGAGCAGGGAGAGGTCTGAGCTCCTGTGCTGACCTCCTTGTGCATCTCAACATATTCAGGTTTTGCCAGGCATCTTTGGCCCACTTGTGAAAATTTGCTAGCTTGACTAACTGGTTTTCACACAGATCATTTCCATGCTAACTGGCTGAAGACAAGAAATAGGTAAAGAAGGCAGAAAGGGAGACAGAGTGCTAAACTTCACAAAGACCCCAGCTCAGCAAAGCAAGTCCGAGCCTCAGCGCATGCCTGCTTGGTGAGGCTCTTCCATACCTACTGAAGCGATTAGAAATTCAAGGGAGGGGATGTATATTGAAATGCTAAGATCTTCAGCAATCCTAGCATCCACTGGGAAAAATCCATGGGATAAGACCAATAAAAAATAAACCAGGGCAAGAGAATTATTAATCTCTCTAAACCACAGCAAGGGCTCTCTTACTGGAACTGCACCCTCTGGAGGATGCATCCCAATAGATCTGCAGCGATGCTCAGCTCACATATTTATGTGTGTGTGTTTTATCACATGCTAACATGGGACTTTCTTTGATTTGTATATGGGATAAAAACCCCCAAAGTTGCCATCAAACTTACAGAAAACCTTAATGGTGATTTAATGCAGTGAATCCTGGCTTGCCACAAGACTGTGACAGGGCTGTATTTTTTTTCTGCCGGGGTTAGGTGCTCTCTGGTGAAGCAGCATTCTCTTTTGCTTTCTTTTTTTTTTTTTTTTTAAAGAAGAATATATTAATCATTTATGAAGCTGCAAAGCCTTGTCTGGACTCTGAATGCTGTTAAAGGCACAGGATAGGTGGTGTGTGGCAAGAGAGGGCAGGGAGGGAGGAGAGCTCCAGCCCAGAGCGGATGGACACGGTCAGGCTGAGAGCAACGTCACAGCCGTGCCTGGCAGGTTTCTGAAGAACACCTCAGCAGGTTGGCCTCCAGTCTGTGTTCATGAATAAATTTCACAACAAAATAAAGGCAACACCTCTGGCTGCATGGGGTAAAGCCACTCAGCTTTCAGCCCATGTGCTTAACGCCACCACCTAAGGCCGTGCTGTGAACACGCTGTCTGGGGAGACTTTCTGCTCATTTTTTTTCCCTCTGTCACATTTCATCATGCTTAATAAAATAGAATAATTGCCAGTGTGGAGATGAACCACATTCGCTGGGAACGGCACTGTAAAACCAGCAAGTGATCTGGCAAGGTGCTACCACAGAAAGCCAAAGGAACTGCCATTCCCTTGTGCCCTCTTTTGAGCAAGCCATATCCCCCCAACGCAGCCCATTTTACCTCGTCCTAGCAAAACGCCCCTGTCTGGGGAGAAAGAAACCGAAAGGCTCAGCCGCAGAGTATGCGACTGACATATAATCTAGATTGGCTTTCCCAGGCAGACCTTTGATTGAGGAGGAAGAAGAGCAGCTGGTCAAAGTAATCTGCTCAGAGCAATTTGCATAATTTTCTCCCCCGTTTCCTCTGGCATTGTGAGCATGTCTGGAGAGGAACACAAGCGGCAGATGCTGCGTCGCTCTGTCACAGGCTAGAGCAAAGTGGAGAACGTGGGTCAGAATTCATCTGTTAAATATCCCCAACAGGTTAAACAGTTCTGGAGAGCTTCAGTCACAGATCTCCTTTTGAAAAGCTTTTTCTTTTTATTCCCCCCCCCCTTTCTTTTTCCCTTCACCGAGTACAAATGATTCCATTTCTTCAGCAATTGCATGTTTCCTTTCACACTTGTGTGCTATTCAGAAAGATACTCTTTGTGTTTCTTTATGAAGCTGGCTTCCAGGACCAACTATTTCTTTCCCCTACTTGAATGAAGAACTAATTCCAAATTAAAAAGCAATGTGTGTTTAATATTAACCACAACATTTTTAATTGTGGCAAAAAGCAGTAAAAAAAACATCCTTCAGGGTTGCAGTTTCATGTTGGGTCTGGGACACTGGTGGAAGCTGCAAAATCTTGCAGCTGGCCCACCCACTTCCAAAATGGGTGCCTGCTATCAGGCATCTCAGTTGTGGTCCTGCTGAGATGAAGGAATCTCTGTAGGCAAAGGACTGCTTATCTACCCTGACTAGAGCTCAGACCCCACACTATGCTCCTCTGGCTTTTGAACCTGCTTCTTGCCATGGGCTGGGCTACAGACAGTGCCAACAGCATCACTCGCCAACAAGAGATGTGCCTGTAAATGCACCATCCATTGCTTAAACACAGTGTTCCAGTTCCAAACAAGAATTTACTTTTCAATCTTTTGGGGAATGAGTGAAGCACTATCTTAAGTCTTCAAAAAGCTACTTTCCCCCAAAATTTCTTTCCAAGTTGCTAGCAACAAATAATTCTGTCTCTTTTTAAACTGGCTGTGGCAGCCCAGTGCAGTGGATGTTACTACCTGCATTAGGTGCACAGCAGCCAATTTTCACACCCGGGAGGACATTGTCTGCAGGAAGGCACATAGAATCATACAGTCAACCAGGCTGGAAGAGACCTCCAAGATCATCCAGGCCAACCTAGCACCCAGCCCTAGCCAGTCAACTGGAGGCACTAAGTGCCTCAGCCAGGCTTTTCTTGAACACCACCAGGGATGGCGACTCCACCACCTCCCTGGGCAGCCCATTCCAATGCCAATCACTCTCTCCATGAAGAACTCCCTCCTAACATCCAGCCTACACTTCTCCTGGCACAGCTTGAGACTGTGTCCCCTTGTTCTATTGCTGGTTGCCTGGGAGAAGAGACCAACCTCCACCTGGCTACAACCTCCCTTCAGGTAGTTGAACCACCCCAGAGGCTTAAGCCTTCACTCTCTACCTTGGGCTTTCCCACCTCTGGTGTCAAATTTTGCCTTTTTAGGACGTGATGAACCTACCCTGCACTTGCCTGAGCCTCCAGCTGCTGCTGGGATCCAAACACCCACAGCAGCAGAGACACTTGCTGATTTCAAACAGTCAGGCTCATAAGAAGGCGACATTCTTTTTTCTTTGTGAGTGTTCCAGTAATCAGGTTTAAAAACCAGGTAGGATAAAACCTCACACATAATTATTGTTTCTAGTCTTCACTCCTTGGAAGGTCCCCCCACAAAAAAGCAGTCACTGACTAAGGCAGCAGGACCTCCTTAAAACAAGAGTGAAAAAGAGGGATTATGAAAAGGTAACCATGAGTTTAGCACTCTTAGAGCAGGGACAAGGGTGCCTACAATACAATACCAATACAGCTATCATCCAACATCCAAGGCCAAAGGGATGGTGAGGAATGTGGTTCACCCACTCTACAGTGCTACCAGACATCAGCTCCTTTTGCCACGGGAGCTCAGACTGTCTGAAGTGTTCCTCAAGTTGCCACTGTTGGCCTTCTGGGAAACCACTGTGCCAGCAGGGATACTGTGCTGTGCAGTCCCACTGCAGAGAGCAGCAGGCTGTTAGCCTGACATAAGGTGCTAGAACAGGGGCCAACTTCTATTTTAGGCTTCCCAGTAAGCAGTGATCACACAGTGGTGAAACTAAATGGAAGCACTCCACTACACATGGGGATTGCCAAACTCATAATTTCTCCAGCACAGGTCAGGAATGATTACATTTCTACAAAAATTAGGAAAGATTCCCTCCCCAGCTCCACCTCCCAGGCATCTGCTCAGTTGCCAGGCAGGGCTATTTCTTTTGGACACAGACTGCACTGTCCTCACCTCCAGCCCACCTCCTGGGTAACAGACAGTGATGGGGTAACTCTAAAACCCCATGAATCAGCTTCATCTGGGCAGAAACTTATCAAGTAAAGCTGTAAGTCTGTCTGAAAAAACACAGATAGAGACCTAGCTTCTGAATATTTTAAAGTTCAGGACAGTTTGTTATTGCTTGTACTCCATACATTGCAGCACAAGCTCTCAGCCTGACTGAATCAGTCATCTGTAGAGTGCTTTACTGCTACCCCTATCTGAAATCTGCTGGAGCAAGGTGGATTGTGCATCCTAAAGGCACCTGATCAATGAGTTTGTTGGGGAAAAGAGTTTGGGGCTTTCTCCCACCCTCAAAGACATGGTCATTCCCCTCTCAATTCTCTTTCCTCTGTTGATTTGGTTCAGAGCTTTGTAGTGGTTTTCTCAGGCTTTTAAAAATAAAAAAAAAACTGAGAAAAAAGTCACCAAAGAAATCCCAAGGACTTCCCACCTCTGCATCTGCCCTTATTCCACTAACTGAGCTTCATCCAGGTATGGCTAAACTCTGTCCTTGACACAGCACCTGGTTGTCCACACTCAATAACTGCTCTGTGTCTGGCATGATGCCACTGGTGCCCAGCCATGCCAATCTGTAAAGCTTCTTGACAAAAGGACACACACTAAAGACATCTCCACAGGCAGCCAGTGGCTCTCTGAGGGTTCCTTCTCAGAAAAGCAGCACAGAGCAAATCTCTCCCCCCATTTATGGGCTCTGGACAAAGTTCAGCTGGGAGATAAAAAAGCCAAGATCAAGATTTCCACCATATTTCCTCTTGGTTGCCTGGTGGTAAGAGACACAAACTTTGTAATAGTGGAATGAGAAAGATGGAGGCCTGATGTTACTGATTTGAGACAAGAGTGTCTTCTGCCTCGGGAAAAACATGGAACCTTTGGGGAAAGATGAAGAAAGGACAAAATTTTCTTTAGTTCCCCCTTTTTTTTTTTTTTTATCTTCAGTGTCCCTCCAAGTCTTACAACTTTAAGCCAAGCCTAGCAAAGCCAACTGCCAAACCACAGCTCCAGCCTTTGCTACCCGTCTTGGAAAGAGAACACTTCAGCTCAGGCCTTTGCCAGTGAAGCCAAGCCACCTGGCCCCACAGCCCCACGCAGGAGATGTGATTAATTTTTGCACAAGGAGTGATTTGTTGGCATGACAGTCATAAACAACAGACTCCATTAATTAACATGATACTGGAGTGACCGCATTGTTCCTCAGTTTTGCATCCAACAGCACCTACTCTGTCCTCGCTCATCTGGAGAGCATCCCAGAAACAAAAAAAAACCTCAAATACTTGACAAAACACTCCCTGAGTTTAAGGTAGTAAAAAAGCCTTCCTTTAACTCTGTATTAACATGCCCTGTGAAGCTTTTTCCTTCCTGAGGTAGGTAATTTCAGCGACTCGAAGAGTTAATTTATGCTGCAAAAGCCCCTTTCATTGTTCTGTTAGCACGTCTGCTAAAATCACAGTTTTCATTTAGCAATCCAACGTGTCCCGTATCCTCTCCCTCATCTCCTATTACTATTAGTGTCAGCCTTGTATTAACCCTCCATCTCTTCTCCCCCCACCCTCTTTTTTCTTCATTTTTTGTGTGTGGAAACTAACTACCTTTCAGTCACTGAAATGCTAATTTCAGAGACAGGCAGTAGGCAGCTAGAAGATAATGTTACATGTTTCCATCCTCCCACAGGGGAAAAAAGCTGGAGGAATCACAACATCTGAGATGCTTTTGCATTTTGGATAGGAAGACAAAGGGAAAACAGTTTGTGTGTATACACAGGCACAAACACATTTGGAGATCGGGTCTTACTAGAGATTAAAAAAGTAATTGATATTAGGTGCAGTTTCTCCTTACAGGGCAGGCAAGGGAGAGATCTGAGCTTTATCTTTTCAGGGAGAGGAGAAGCACAAGCGGCAACTCCCCGTTTAAAACAAATATCTTGATGGATATTTTTCTGCTCGGGAATACACACTGAGGAAGTGGCAGTACTCCGCACACGAGTGTGGAATATTTGTCATATTTTCTTGCCGTGTCACTTTTCCTGCACTGTTTCATTGAGCCCTGTTCATGAAGGAACAATTGCCTTATTGTCACTCTGAATGTCCCAGGAGCAATGCAACAAAGCCAAACAAAGAGGCAGGAGGGGGAAGAAAGAGAGAAGTAGAACAACTTTTCCAGCTTGCATCCCTAGTTCTTAAGCAGATGCTTAAGACACGGCAACTTGGTCTGCTGAAATCCTGCTCCTGCTTACTGGTTCAGTGTGTGTGGGCTCACTCCCTTGCTTCCTCTCTCCAGTTAGGCTATTTGGGTTTAGGACAGTCTCCTCACTCAGAAAAGGAAAAAACAAAAGCCCCAAGCTCATAAAATCTCTGATGTGGCTTTTGGGAGAACTCACAAATTTCCTGTCATCTTTACCTGACCAAAAACTGTTGATCCAGGGCACTGCAAAAAAAAGATAGCTTCATTTCAGTTTTGGTTTTAATCATAGAACATTAGGGGCTAGAAGGGACCTTGAAAGATCATCTAGTACAGCCCCCCTGCCAGAGCAGGATCACCTAGAGCAGCTCACGCTGGAATGCATCCAGATAGTTCTTGAATATCTGCAGAGAGGGAGACTCCACAGCCTCCCTGGGCAGCCTGTTCCAGTGCTCTCTCACCCTCATACCGAAAAAAATCTTCATCAGGTTCACAAGGCACCTCCTATGCCTCCACTTCCACCCACTGCCCCTTGTCCTGTCACTGGGCATCACTGAACAGCACTGCTATTTTGTGCCAGTTCTGACTTGGCCTGGAAGTGTTGAAATAATCCATGTGATAGCTGAGAGCCAGCAGTGACCAGGCTCTGGCAAGTAAAAAGCACCAGAAAAAGACAGGTTGCAGCTCAGGAACCTGACACACTAGAAATCAAAAGGCAGTTCCTCCAGATGGATACAAGCAGCTAGCAGCCATGGTGGGGTGTCTGTTCTACACTCTTCCTACAGAGACTGTGGGGATCTGCATTTAATCTTCAACAGGAATTAATCTACATATCTTCCACTGCAGGTGAACAAAAGAAGGAACACACCAAGTCAGGGTAGCCACCAAGGGGCTGAAGATAAGCATTCAGAGCCTATTTCTCAGTATCTACCCAATGGGCAACACATTTCCCACAATTACAAATGGACCCAGCCTGAAAAGTCAAACTCAGAAATCATTAAGATCTACCAATAGTAGTGGGGGAGAGAGTGTGATGTTGGGAGTAAAACCCCAAATTAAAACCAACAAAAGGAGAACATCCAAAGCCATTGATTACAGCGAGAGTCTGGTGGTTAGCTGAAATCTCAGGACCATGAACTGCAGCAACATTTCACAGCACACTTGAACTTGCAATACAGAGAGCTGCTGGCATGAGAGAGGGAGAAAAGAAAATACAAAGGACTCTATGCACTAGCATGGGGCCATTAGCAACTGAGTTCTGGTGGGGTTGGTTAACCAGGTTTAGAATACATAGGCTGTTACTCACCATTTCAGATTCTTTGCTCCTCTCTGGTAGTCAGCCCAGTTCCCCCAAGGCCTGATGTGTCATGAAAAGTAATCACTCCAGTGAAGCATTTCTATCAGTTTTGAACACATCATCTCTGAGTATCCACATCCTGGCTTTCACTGACAGCATTGCAAGTAATTCCATGAACATAACTTTAAAAGTTACCCTTCTCCAGCTGAGACACAGAGACCACCACACAAACACTATACTGAGAAACTTAAACTACTATCAAATGCCTCATCAGAGAGCCAGCAAAGCCCTGGACATAATTACCTTGCCTAATGCCCACCTCCATATTAGAAGTATTTCAGCCCACGATAAGGAGAAAAGGCTGAACCAAGCACCAAGATGTGATATCTACTCAACACTCATGAGATCATACCTTGAGTACTACGTCCAGTTTTGGTCATCACAGTATAGGAGGGACATTTTGGTGCTGGAGAGGGTGCAGAGAAGGGCAACAAGGCCTGGCAAACATGACCTATGAGGAGTGGCTGAGGGAACTGCAGTTGTTTAGTCTGGAGATGAGAAGGCTGAGAAGGGACCTTATTGCCCTCTACAACTACCTAAAAGGAGGTTGTAGTGAGGCTGGAGCTGGTCTCTTCTCCCAATTTACTAATGATAGGACAAGAGGAAATTGCCTCAAGGTGCATCAGAGGATGTTTAGGTTGGATGTTGAGAAGAAGTTCTTTCCAGTCAGGCACTGGAACAGGCTGCCCAGGGAGGTGGTGGAGTTGCCATCCCTGGAGGTGCTTAAAAGGAGAGTGGATGTGGTGCTTGAGGCTACGGACTGGTATTAAGGACGCTGGGATGAAGGTTGGACTGAATGATCCTGGTGGTCCTTTCCAACCCTAGCGATTCCTAGTGATTAGACGTTGTGCTGAGGGATTTGGTTTAGTCAAGGACTTGTCAGTGTGAAACTAATGATTGGGCTCGATGATCTTGAAGGTCTTTTCCAATCTAAGAACTTCTGTGATTCTGTGATCTATGCCCTCAAAACAGTGATTTGGAGACAGTTTGCTGAGTCTTCTATTTTCTTTTTGTATCAGGCTCTCAGTCAGATTCTGCACACACATTTAAGTGAATTACTATATAGCCCCTTTATTATTTCTTTCTATTTTTCCATTCCAGAGAACGTTCATTGTTACTGGGTTTGGAAGCTGAGGCTCAAGGATCACATTTGATTGCATAGGACAAACCATTTTAAGTGGTAAAGCTTAAGGATGGAAAAAATGAAAATGATGTAATTTAATCATGAACCGCAACAATGGAGCACAATCTTCCTGCATATTATTGACAGTGATCATCTCCGGCTGCCAGCGCTGCTGGCTGTGAGGATTCAAGATTTCCTCCACGCCAACACAGACCTCAGCCGTATTCCCAAGCTTTCCAAGTGCAAACAGAACACAGGCTGTTTGCATTACAGGGAGGCCTGCCCACTAGTTTTCTATGAAAGAGTTTCACAGACTTTTACAACCTGGTGTGTGCGTCCAGGCGTGCAGCATCTCTCCTGCAACACTTTGTTGCGCGATGCCCTAAGCACGTGGAACGAGATGGGGATTTGGCCACACAGAGGCCACCTTGTACACCTCGATAGGATCCTTCTATTTCCAGTGGAGGAGGGTCAGGACAAGCTGCAGCAAAGTGTTTCTGTTGGGCTGGGCATTTCTGCAGCTAACAGAAAGTCCCTTGCAATGAGGGCCAATTGCCCCTCTCACCGTCCAACTCCTCTGAGCAAATCCTGCCTTTTGCTTCCAACTTGCTCTGTTTCTTGTTCCCCGAGTTTGTGTTTTGAAGTTTCTGTATTTGAGCAAAGCCAAAATCTCAGTTGAAATCTGCCCCCATTCTGGCACTCTCTTCTGTACTCCCTGCCCATGCTAGATGGGCCCACATGTAGCATGTGTGGTTTCAAGCCCACTATCAGTCCACTATCACTTCAAGGCTGCAAGGAGGCCTGGAAGAAGCCTTGCAAGAGAGTTAAGCTGGCAGTTGTAACAAACCTATGAATTTTACCTGAACTGCTGTGTCAATATTTTGAGCTCTCTGACACTGTGGTATGGAGTTTGCTGTCCAGCAGACTGTTCCCTTGGATTAATACAGCAGAGTGACACACTAAGCTGCTCATAGCTAGCTGGTATTCAATGGTTAGGGCCTTATGAATAAGTCAGCTCCACACTTTGAAACTAATTAGGGAAAGGCTTCCAAGGTCTACCCAGGATGATAACGACAAAGCTGTTCATGATGTTATAAAGATTTTTGTATTGGAGGCAAGCTGCTATATCTCTCATTGCTTATGCAGTAAGATCAGGTTCTCGCTTTCAGATGGTCAGGGTAGTCTCAGGGAGAGGAAAGGAAGAGGATACGAAGGGATCAATTTTAATAAAATCAGTTGCAGCCCAAACCTCTGTCAGAAATTCCAAGAAAACAACCAGGAGACTTAAGTAAATCAGATTGCCTAAACTATAGATTAACTTCCTTCTTGTAAAATCTCTGTGGAGGTTTCTCACATCCTGGCCCTTCCACCCACTCCCACATTCCAGCACCCAACAAGTAAAAATGAGATCTGCTCTGAGGAGGTTGGCTAGCACAGCCGCTTGAGTGCCAGGTATGTGCAGCTGTAGGCTTGATTGCTAATCCATCTGCAAGTCTCGGCATGGGCCACTTTTGTTTGAGCCTCAAGGATGGGAAAATGGGTTGGAATAAATAATGTGAAAGCCCTTGGCCTTTTGCCTCTTTTAAAAGCTGAACTGGAAACAAAAGTTCCTTCCAGGTTCTCAAATGCTTGGTTAGTGCCACCCATTTGTTTATTATGCTGCTCTATGTTTGGACCCTGAATGGGTGAGCAAGCCCTGAAACACTCGGAGAGCAGCTTTTCTCCCAGTGCCCTCCCAGGCTGGTGGAAGCAGAATAAGCTTGCAGGAAACTTGCTTTGTAAAATCATTAAGCCAGTCTTGCATCAGAGAAGTTTTGTGAGAGTGAGTCAGTATGCAGCATTGGAGAACGTGAGGGAACAAGGTGTTTAATCTGGAGTTAAACTCTATTCTTGTAGAGAACTGGGGTGGTTTAGCCTGGAGAAGAGGAGGCTCAGGAGTGACCTCATTATGGTCTATGGCTCCCTGAAGGGAGACTGTAGCCACACGGGTTATTCTCTTCTCTCAGGCAACCAGCAACAGAACAAGGGGACACAGTCTCAAGTTGTGCCAGGGGAGGTATAAGCTGGGTATCAGGAGGAAGCTCTTCACAGAGAGAATGATTTGTCATTGGAATGGGCTGCCCAGGGAGATGGAGTCTTGTCCCTGGAGGTGCTCAAGAAAAGACTGGATGGGGCACTTAGTGCCATGGTCTAGTTGATTGGATAGGGCTGGATGCTAGGTAGGACTGGATGACCTTGGAGGTCTCTTCCAACCTAGCTGATTCTATAATTCTATGACTGGATGCACCAAGAGCAAATAAGCAGAGCAGATTCAACATAACAGACAAAAGAAACACAAGATTGAGTAAAAAGCCTTCCTTGTTTCTCACTGTTTTGTTTTCTTGCTTCTTGTTCTGGCTCTGCCTCATCATCTTCTCTCAGTGGGCTATGGGTGTTACCAAGCAACATGGTAATACATGGCCCAAATCCTAAACCATGGATTTTTGTAAACATCAGTTAAAAAATTATCTAACATCCTGCCTGAACATTGTCTTAAACCTCTGGGTACAAGTAGGGAACGCCAGCCCCACGCAACTTAACAAGCAAACAATAAGAAGGTTCCTTTCTGAGTTAAGTCACCCTTTCTTGCCAGATGAACATCTCTAAATCAGACCTTTGCAAAACTTCTTTGTTGGCACTGACACATAGTTAGAGATCCACCTGAGCTACTAGATCCCGAGTTTTGAGACTGCTTGAGCTGGATTGGAACCATGAATGAGCATTTCGCTTCCTAGAGTGACTCTCTAACTGATGGGATATCAATAAACAACCACTTCTCACACATTGAGACTTGGATTCAAAAACAGTCTCCCACCTCTGCAGCAGTGTTTCCCCTGCTGAGACTGCCCCTAACCCTATTGCTAAACCATGTGTATGAGCCTCATGCTATGTCTGAATAAGAGGCCCTCAAACACCAGTGTATCCTCCTTAAGAGTTGCTCCCAGCAGCCACCCCACAGCCCAGATCCCCATTCCTGAGATATGTTCCCTCACGGGTTTCCCAACTCAAAGATGGGATGGCTCTTGTAGAGAAGAAACCTGGGGGATCTGATCCAGGCTGTCTTGAGTTTATTTCCCACTGTCCCTTCACTGCCTAATTGCACATGGCAGCCAGGAATGCTTCCCAGTGAAAGCAGGACAGCAGGGGCCACAGTCCTGCCACCCTGCACCTTGTCCCTGGCTCCCGGGGAGAAAAGAGCTATTCCCAGCTGCCAAAAGGGCACCTTTACTCCAGAGAGCCAGCTTCAGTGCCTTTCCTGCCTCGCAGAAAAAGACACCTCCAGGAAGCAATGGATTCATCACAAGGTGCTTAGTGGGACGAGCAATCGCCTCTCAGATGCCAGGATTTGCAATTTGTGCTGCTTCGGGGCTGTGGGAGGGCACTGGGCTCACTCTCCCTTTCCATTTGACTCAGCCTTCTCATAGCAGGGATTATCCTCGTCTATCAAAGGCAAAGCTGCGGAGCAGACGTCCGCCTATTCTTCCTGGGCACTGAGCCTGACAGCCGGCTTTTCAGCCCCTCTCCCATTACCAGCTGCCCTACAATGAGGGAGCTAAACTCCACACAAGGCCCACATGGAGCTCCAGAAGGAGCTGGGGTGTTGAAGGGAGAGGGGAAAGCTGGGCTGAGCAGAGCAAGGGACAGAAACAACTCATGCAGATGAGGGAGAGTTAATCCTATTTAGCACATGTATATTATCAATGAGTGTGTGTGGTGGGGAAAGGCAAGGGGGAGAACCCCCCACTGCAAGCAGGCGGAGACAGACAAAAAGGTCATTCATGTGTGGCTCACAGAATTAAGAAGGTACCACAATCTGCTGCTGGTTTGGCTCCAAATGCTTCTTCGTATTCAAATCAAAGCCCCTTCCCCCAACCCAACCTGCAAAGCTCCCTTGCTTCCCATCCCAGCCTCGCTGTTCAAGTTTTACTTTCCATCTAGTGGCACAAGAGTGCTGAGGGACAGCAGCATTTCAGGATCAACTCAGCACCACGTCCCAGGCATTGAAACTTCAACTTACATTAAGAGCCAGGCTTAAAAAGTGTGGTCCAGTCTGCATCCCAAGCCTTCCCTAGGAATGGCTCAGGACCCACATGCCTAAAGCTCCAGGCCTACTGCAGAGAAGAGATTTTTAAATGCTGAGCCCTTCATAAATTTTGCCTACAGAGTCTATAACTGCAATTTCAGCCTGAGAGCTCAGGAACAGTTTGGTGGTATGGTTTGACCCTAGAACATCTGTGGCTTTGCAACAGGTCTTTAAATTTGCAAAGCTCCTCTTCACCCAAATTATAACCCAAGTGCACCACACCAAGTGACTTTCTATATCCTTTCACCTTGGCGGTACAGCATAACTCTACCTTCCCCTGGAAGAGTCTCTGCTGCCTTGAGAGCCAATTAGAAGCAATACAGAACTCAGGGCTATTTTAAATAACAGTGTGAGGATGAAAGACCAGGGCTGGAGTAAGTAATTTGAAATGCATAAGAAATCTCAGGCTTGAATCTATAGGCTGTCCCTTTAGTGGAAAAGTAAAATGTATTTTGGACAAACCACTTGGCTGCTTATGAACTGCAAACACAAACACTGCTCTCTAATTTGCATTCAGTGCCAGAGGAGACCTGCACTCCCTCTAATGAGCAATGCCAGCCACCCTTTTCTAGGGAGAACTCCCCAGCCACCCAAAAGGAACCAGTAATTCCTCTGAGGACCCTACAATGGCTAACTCCAGGCTTTGGATGGCTGCTTGTGCTGTGTTGCATGGCTCTCACTTCACCCGCCAGTAATCTCCTTGCCTTCTCCACAGGAATCAGGGATAGAGGAGCAATCTCCTCCCCTACTGTACATGCTCATAGGTTTTAATCCAATTAAACTGTTCTCTCCCCTTGACGGATTCTCTTTTTTCTTCATTTGCTTTCAATAAAGAAGCATCATTTGCTTGGGAGCATTCCAGGCTTGCGACAATAGGCCCTTTGCTTACATGTGTCGCTTACAAGTGGAAAACTGCAAACGAAGCTTGAGGTTTATTTTAGAAGGAGGGTGGAAATGGCCTTGTTATTTCTTCTTTTTTTTTTTAATGCTTTTAAAGCCTTATTAAGCAAATTAAATTTCGAGAGACATCTCACTCTTATGCTGGGAAGTCCCCTTCCTTGTCCCTTTCTTGCACCAAATTGGTATGTCAGCACAGGCGTGCCCATTGCCTGGCTGCCGCAGACCCATCAAGCATCGATTCTGACACTTAACAGAATTAGAAATGCCAGCCATCCAAACCTTGATGGCTTCTCACAGGGAACGAGCACTAACCTCCATTAGGAGGCTTCCTTTTATCACACAGATCCTCTTATAATTCAATTTGCAATGAAATTCTCCCCCGTCTCCCCAAACCCTGGCCAGCTGCTAGCCCCATTCCTGTACCGCCAACACATATTCCTCAGACAAATGGACCTATATGCAATCGCTTCTGCCACTGAAAAAAACCCTCAGCACTTACACCAGCTTCCCTCAGCTGGAAGGAGGCCACAGTCAATAGGTGAATCTAGCCTGTGCCTTGTACCCCTGAGTTAATCAAAGTTGAAAAGAGGTCCTCTGTAAATATCTTGTGCCAACCTAATAAATTTCATGTCACAATGGAGCACCCCTAAGTTCCTTGTAAAAACGTGCCTGAAACATGAAGATAGCAATGAGAAACTCCAATGAGTGTTGGTCTGCAAATCCTCCAGTCCTCAAGCAAATAACTATCTGTGCAGAAACAAAGTAAGGAAAATACAACTCCAAGATAAGTGGAACCGCTCTTAATGCGAGGCAGTGCACTACCTGGGTTGGATCCAAAACTTAGTCAAGTTCTTTATTTAACTACAGGGGGTGGTTGGATTAGGTCCCACTTGGCTGTCGTGCCAGGGGCAGGAACGTGCGTTTCTGTATCTTTCACCTCCTTTTAAATGCTCACAGACCCTTATGGTATTTTACAAATCATTCAAGGACTCGATGGGTTAGCAGGAAATTTCCTTTGTGCTGCTGTGCCAGAGACTAGGAGCAGAGCTGGTAGGCAGTTCTTCCCCATTTTGCTGTATGCAAGATCCCCATGCAGCTACAGCAGGCGAATGTATGCACAGGATTAAAAATTATCCATGATTACAATTTAGAGTGTTATAAACCACTCAGCACCTGGAGCCCTAGCGAGGCGATATTTAAAGATTAATAAAATAAGCATTTGAAAATCCACTTCCCCTTTGGTTATTTGCCAGGATCACAGTCCAGAATATAGCATTTTCCGTGCAAGAACTGGTAAGCTGATTAACAGCTAAAGAAGAGCTCTTTTCTGCACTTCCTTCAGCATGTACAGTACATACTGTGGCATCAGCATGAATAGGGGGAAGCCCATCCTCAACCTGTATCTTAATAAGCAGAAAGTCAGCCCAGAGATTGCATTTGAATAAATAGGTATTGAAGGAGTGACTGCTGCTCAGCTATTTGGCCAGCTGATTCTCTTGCAGGTTGAGATCAGTTAAGCTGAAATCTAAAGAGTTATTATTTGTCTGAGGATGAGTTTCATTAAATACAGGTATTCACTTTGAATATGTTCTTAAGCTTTGATTCCCAAGACTGAGCATATGCATTTAAGTCCTACCATACCAGTAGTCTGTTTTGGTCTGGTTCAAAACTCATTAAAATTAGTGTCTGCCTTTTCAATAGCCTCAGTGAACTATAGGTTGCATCTCAGTTCAGAAGATCTCTTCATTAAGTTTGACATCAAGGCCTCCTGAAGCAGAGCAAGCAATTCCAATTGACACTAGCCATCTCCAAACTATGCTTTTTTATCTCTGCCTTTATCTGGAAAGCATCAGAAGGAAATTAAATCAAAACTAGGGCACCTGAGCAAAGTAAGTGGCATTTAAATGGTAAAGGACTCCAACCTCTTAATCTGTTCAAGTTTGGATAACCTTTATAGAAATTAAGCACATTTCTCCCTTTTTTTTTCTTCAGGAGTCTACACTGCCATTTCCCCTGGAATGGGATTTGGCATTCAGTGAGATTTACCTGTATAACTTCTCCAAGTACAGGCAATTGTTGCAAATGATGCTACCCATTAACAGTAAATGCTTTCACTCTTCCCAGCTCTATAAATCCCTAAATATTGCAGAGAGCCACTCTTTAGTTCCTCCCATGAGAGATTAGAGATGGGACTTTTGTGGACATAACTAGTAAAAGGAAAGAAGGTTTTTTTTCTCTCTTCTCTTTTGAGTAACTGTTTATTGAATGGATAGGTGGGAAGGAAGGGGCACTCTGGTCTCAATAGTTAAATTCTTTACCATATAGTTTCCCCTTACACTCTATATTAGTTCCCTTGAAAGCAACTCGTTGAGGAAAATTTTGAACAGTTTACACTCTCTGTCATTGTTTTTCACATGATGCTTCCAAATAGTAAGACAATAAATATAAAGCTCAGGAGTTCCCTGCCTTCCAGACTTAGTTTTGAAGTGTTATTTGTATCAATGTCACGAAAGGAACATGTACACGAGGCATGAATAGCAGGGGCTGCAGTGGCTGGAGCAGGGCATATTGCTCCACCAGGAGGAATTTATCCAAATGCCACTCAGTGAAACCCCCAGAGAAAGGGGAAATGCTCCCCTCCTACACGCTGCTTCTCTCTGCACTCACAGGCCAGACCCTGCTCTCACTTTCCCTCCTGCCAACTCTCATCGCCTCCATTGGTTTTCTAGGAGGGATTAGAGATTAATGCCCACGTAGCAGAGCAGGTTTGAGAATAGCTTTATTTCAGTGGAAAGGCCTTGCTGTTACTCTAAAATATGTCCTACTCTTTTTGTCTGACATTGCGATTAATCAAGTCTCCCACCCACTCAGAGCCTGTCTTCAAAATTTCTCCATTTCTCACTTTCTTTTACAGATGAGGCTTCAGAGTCTGCCAGAATTTAAGGAGGGAAATAACGTGGATTCAGAAGTCAAAATCAGATATTCTTACAACACACCTCCTGCTTGCTCCCCATCCCAAGGCAGACCATCAGCCAGTCCCTCTCTCGGCATTGCATCAGCTCCTGCATCCCTAGGCTACAGGGTGTATTGTACAGTGCTGGGTCCAAGCCCTGCCAGAGAGGAAGACAATCTATTTAACATGGCAGGTTTGAGGAATCTCAGGGCTCCAACTAGCATAATTAACTTAGAGACTCTAACAAAGGGCGCTTTGCAACTTGATGCTTCCCAGCAAATCAGTCTCACAGGGTGTCTCCAGCCCTGAAACCTGAGGCTTCAAAGAAACCCAGAAGGACTCAGGTGGTTTTGGGGAGGGAGCCAGAACACAGGGAGAGGGGGAGTAGAAATCTCAAAGTTTTGTTCACCATGGATGTACTTTTCCATGAGCAGAAGTAATTTAGCCCTTTGTTTTTAACATTAGTGTATTTGGCTAAGAGTTTTGGACTCAGTCTGTCTCACACTATCCAATAGTCAGCTTCACTATCCAAGAGCCTAAGTCAAAACCTGGGTGCAGAGTTAATTACTCCCAGCTGCAGTGCTGTATTTGGACCCCGGGTCTGGGTCAGATTCATCACTGAACAGTTCTCTACAAGCACGAAGTCACTGCTAGCCACATGAGCAGGCTCATATATGCACAAAGCTGATCACAGAGAGAAACAGGGAGAAGTTTTGGCTGGTTTGTGCATGTGTTAGGAAAGAGAATCACTAAAGAACAATGTAAATGTTATACCTTCTAACTGCAGGCTTTGAAATAATAGGCCTGGTTATTTGTTTCTTTGGCAAAACATATCTGTTTCTCCTTTGTCAGTAGGTGCAAGTTGATTTCTGGAGCCAAAAACACCTCTTTTTGGCTAAATATCTGTTTCTTTTTTCCTTTAGTAGCACACCCTGGAGGAACATAACTGAACTGACATAAATTATTTGCAGAGGAACTGGGAGTTTAATGAATAGAAGACTCATGGAATTCACTTGATGTTGGCACATTAACACAGATTTTCCTCTGCACTGAAAGCAGGTTCTGTAGTTTTCCCACATAAAGTAAGAAGGAGAAGAGAAAAAGGAAAAAGAGAGAGAAAAGAAAACTTTTAAGATTCAGACCTTAGGGTTATACAAGCAGTTAGAGCATTTGGTTCAGTCCCTGTGAAATGACATTTGAATGAACCAAGACCAGACACAACAGGACAGCGTCAAGGTAGGCAGCAGAAATCTTCACATGCCTTATTTGGTGTAGGCTTAGCAAATGCTCATACAGAAATAATGCCATGAGAGCTTTCATTTGAAATAAAAACACAGTAGTGCCAATAAGCTGCCCCTCCTCATCATCTTTAAGATTACAAACTCAAATCCATAACTGACAGTTTGGAGTAAGTGAAGAATATAACAGACAGCAGGAGAGTAGAATCTGTGCCCTTAGTAACAGCACACATTTCTGCATTCCCCCAGGTTATTTAAATACAGGACACTGGTGACCAGAAGTCTTTGTAAGAAGAGAGCCTGGATGCATAAATAATTGTGTGCTGGCTTCTGTTGATCCTGTTCCAGCATTATAGGAAATACACTTATTTATCAGGTTTGATTAAGCTTACATGATCCAAGTTCTGCCAGAGTCAGAAGTGCATTGTACACATCTTTGATAAGAGAGAAGGATGAGTTATGTAAACACCTAGCAACATGTGAGGGAGAGTTACTCTAATTGTTTATGTGCCTTTGTGGGAAGATTATAATCATGTTGTTTCATTAAACAAAACACTTGTACAAGTTCTATAAGACAAATTGCTGTTTGCTCTATTCACTTGCAAAGGTCATCCTGTTACCACTGATTAGCACCAGACAGCCACTCATACTTTGGCAAAAGGAGAGTTCATTCATAACAGGAATGCAGTCTTTCTCAGAATAGGTTTCCCAGTGACTGACTTGGCAAAGACACAGAGTAGAAAACACTTCTGCCCAATATCAAACATTCACCTTCTGACAGCTCCAGAGGACATCTCTCCTTCACCGTGGTGCCAAGCACCATTGGCTCAAGCCTTTTACTGCATTAGAGCCACAAGTAAACATCCAGAGGTGAAAGAGAGATAAATCCTTTACAGATAAAGCTAACCAATGTAGTAGCCAACCTCTTCGTTAACTTATCCCCAATAGGACTGTTAAAGTTTGAACATACAGCAGCAGAAGCTGCTGAAGTTTAGCTCTGTCACAGTGTTGGAGAAAATCCTTCCCTTTTCCTCTGCCACACCCCCATCTCACTTTGTTATAGGCAGCCCAAGGAGCAACCATGGCCTCTCTTGACACATATACACACCACTCTCTAGAGCTTAGTAACCATCTTGCTTTGTCTCTGTGATAGGCACGCAGGAAACAAATGAGGAGAAGATGTCTGAAGAGTCCATTACATGGTTAGGTTGAACGTGTTGACAATAAACCAATTCTTTTTGACATGGCTGTCACAGTAATGAAAGTACATTTCTGGATAACTCTTCTTAATGTAAGAGGAGCCATGGAAGGCCCCTGCTTTTCTGACATGTGTCCAGCATATCAGACAGCAGCAGAAGAAAAGGTTGTTTTGTTGATAGGCTAATCAGAGCTACAGTTTAACGATGATGGGTGGGCTTGCCCATCATGATTTTTGGGAGCTCTAGGTCAAGCACTCCTGAAGATGGTAGAATTAGTGCCTTATCTCTGAAAAGAAAATGAACACCCAACAAGACCCATATTGAAAGGTTTCTCTTTCCTCTAGAGATGAAAAGAGGCAGTCAAAAGAAAAACATGCCTAAACTTGAATGTCACACCACATTTCTCCACCGTTTCTGAGGTTCTGGCATTTGAAGGGATCTTTCAAGGCTCTTTTCTTTGATACATGAAAGAAATTTCTAGTACAGTCAAGAAATGTATATCAGGGTCAAAGTGGCAAGAGAAGAGAAACAGACAAATAATTAGCAAGTACCAGGGGAAGGCTGTGGCCACTTCACATGGCAGGCAGTGCAAGCCATGTCCTAATCTACTTGCTGGCAGTCTGCGAAAGATTAGGTAGGCATAGGAAGATCTTCTTTTCCTACTTCTCAGTATACATGGGTCTATCACTCTTCACTTAGCATTCTGCTCTGGGGTCCTATTTGCTCTATGCATTATGATAAAGCTCAGGACTGTCCCAGATGGTGGCATCCAGACCAGCTTTAAGATCACCATCCTGGTTCTGCCAAGGGCAAGAGCAGCACTGGCTCCGGGACTCTGATACACCTGTCTTGGGCTGGTTGTAGGGATGCAAAGAGCAGTGTGTATCCCTTGGCAATGTCATGCCCTAGCTTGCCTCCATTTAAAGCCACTGTTAACTCTGGTATCTGCTCTAGCACACAAGCTTTAGCCTATCTTGTTTCTTAGGTGAGGTATTCACTGAATGTTTGGAGAGACCTCAAATCTGTGGAGAAAAGGCATTATTACCTTGAATCACTTTGAAGACAGGCATAATAGTATTGTTAGGATCAATAACAAAACCCTTGCTAGTAATTAAAAACAAAATAAAAATTCTGCTCCAGAGTATTGTTTCAGCTATGGAGAGAATTAACTTCTCATTACCTTGAGAATAAAGAAAGAAGCAAACAACAACTGCTTCCATTGCTTAGCTAAGCAATGAAGTCATGCAAAACATATTTTGACTGGAGATAGGTAAAAGCCAAAATCTTGAAGATTAACACTTCTGACTTTGGGGATAATTTCAAGCTTGGATCACAAGGTCTGAATTAGCCACTGGTGCTTTGGTTTTGCATCTGGCCTAAATGGGAAAAGGACCAACAGCTCATTAGAGGAGCTTGTTTTGTGATGCTCTTGCAAGTTGAGATAATAGAACAAAATGTTTGCTGCTGTGCAGCCAAAATCTACAGAATCAAAGTTTGCAACATTTCAGCCTTAAACTCCAAGCCTAGTCCAAAACTTGACACCCAAATAGCATCAATCTGTCTTTACCAAAGATCATTAAATCCTTCTGGAAATTCAGTTTCCTGTTCAAAAGGCTACATTTTGAAGCTTTTGACTCTAACACTTATGTTTCTAAGCTAACTTGATAGCACCAAAACTGATACAAACAAATAGAATGAGAAAAACTGTTTAAAAATACAATGACTTTTCCTCCCAAAACTTTTCACTTCAAAATATTTGATGCCACTTTTTAAAGCTTTTTCTTCTTTTTTTCTTGTACATTAGGCTTTGCTACTGTATACAATGGAAATCATTGGTACTTCCCCAATTATTCCACTCCTCTTTTACTCTCTTATTTTCTAGTTTTCTTTCTACTGATTTCCAGTTTGAACACAGTGAGACAATTGTAAAGCAAGCAAACAAACAAAAAAAACCCCAAGCCAAAACACAAATCCCACAACTTTAAGTTTCAGGGAGAAGGAAAACTGAGACAGATATATAGGGATCCATTCTGGAGAGATTAGGATGTTGCTGCTTTCTCTGGCTTCTTCACTTAAGTGGGGCATAGAGGGATAGAAAGGAGACAATTATGTGAAGTGCCAGTATGTAAGCTATTAATGTTTTGAAACTGCTGGCTTTAACCCAGAATACTCACTAGATGGATACTCACTTTGTTGTATGTTGCTAGATTAAAAAAATACACCTTTGTACAATTGAAACAAATCAGCATTTTCACCACAGAATCAACCAGGTTGTAAGATAATTCCAAGCTCATCCAGCCCAACCTAGCATACAGCCCTAAGGATTATTTAGTTCAATACAACTCTGACTCAGTAAGTAAGCAAATAGCAGCCCAGAAACACTTGGCTAAGGAGTTAAATATTCTGCTAGCAGTAACAAGCCTCTAAAGCCATTCAGCAAGGAACTTGTCTTACCTCTCAAAGCAGCCCATCCTGAAGGGTAGAATGGCAGAAAGTGAAGTGTGCTTTGAGAGAGGTGTAAAATGTGTCACCTGCAACTCATTTGCATCATTAGCAATAAGAGGCAGCTGTGCTTCTTTTTGCCCTCGTAGCTATGCTAGCTGCAGACCTGCCCCTTTGTGTCTCCTTTCTGACTGCTGACCCAATGAAGAATCCACATTTCCTTTTCTGCCTACTTCTTTTTCATAGATATATTTTTAAAATAAATAAGTAACTATCTTCAGGTGCAGGGAGAATATTCCTGTTGCTGGCTGCCCAGCAGAAGAGACCAACCCCACCTGGCTACAGCCTCCTTTCAGGTAGTTGTAGACAACAATGAGGTCACCCCTGAGCCTCCTCTTCTCCAGGCTGCACACCCCCAGCTCCCCCAGCCTCTCCTCACAGGGCTGTGCTCCAGGCCCCTCACCAGCTTTGTTGCCCTTCTCTGGACATGTTCCAGTACCTCAAAATCTCTCTTGAATTGAAGACCCAGAACTGGACACAGGACTCAAAGCGTGGTCTGACCAGTGCTGAGTACAGAATATCCTCCCCTGTCCTACTGGCCACACTGTTCCTGATCCAGGCCACGATGACTTTGGCTTTCCTGGCCACTGAAGATGAGCCACTGCTGGCTTATCTTCAGCTACTATCTACCAGCACTCCCAGGTCCCTTACTGCCTGGCCAAAATCATTTGGGGCTTGATCTCCTTACTCAAACATCCAATAGACACAAGTCCATCTTTCCACTCAGCTAAAACAGCATCCAATTCTGTTAACCTGTTTCCCCACTGACAGCTCACCAAGCCACACACCAGCAGGCACTTTCACACACTTCTACAGCAGCAACTGCCTTTTGCCCTGGTCCTACAGTAACCAGTTCCTGAACGTGGCTACTCCCTGCTCAGCTTTAAGGCTGGGGATTATTAGTTCAATACAACTCTGACTCAGTAAGTAAGCAAATAGCAGCCCAGAAACACTTGGCTAAGGAGTTAAATATTCTGCTAGCAGTAACAAGCCTCTAAAGCCATTCAGCAAGGAACTTGTCTTACCTCTCAAAGCAGCCCATCCTGAAGGGTAGAATGGCAGAAAGTGAAGTGTGCTTTGAGAGAGGTATAAAATGGGTCACCTGCAACCCATTTGCATCATTAGCAATAAGAGGCAGCTGTGCTTCTTTTTGCCCTCGTGGCTATGCTAGCTGCAGACCTGCCCCTTTGTGCCTCCTTTCTGACTGCTGACCCAATGAAGAATCCACATTTCCTCTTCTGCCTATTTTTTTTCATAGATATATATTTTAAATAAATAAGTTACTATCTTCAGGTGCAGGGAGAATATTCCTGGTTTCTGACTTTGAGACTGCAACAGGTGCTGCCTGCCTTTCTGCCTGCCATCAGGAGCACAGTTTCAAAAGCCCTGTGGTGCATTCTCCAGCAGATACATGCTGAGCTAAACAGCCCCAGCTGCTAAGCATGCCCAGCAACAGGGCCACCAGGACTATCTGCAGAGGCAGCCCTTCCACAGAGGTGAGATTAAACACAGAGTTAGTAACAAACTGAGGCCTAGGACCATAGGTGACATCTCTAAAAGCTCTGGCTTTGGTCTCACTGGAATCTAGCCTCACACCATGGAAGCAGGGGAGTATTAGCTTATTCAAACAGACTTTCAGTCAGGATACCACTCAGATTCAGCTGGAAGAAAAAGCCAAATTAGAAACTTACTTTTACTCTTCTGTTCCTTCCCATTTCAACCTCGGCCTGAAGCCACAGGGACAGGTTCTAGTCCAAGTGCTCCAAACCCAGGTACGGTATGGATGGTTTCCAATCCCACACTGAAACCCACTCCTGGTTTCTTCCCCTCTTCCCAGGGAGATGGAATTTCTCTGTGGATCCACTTCTCTGTCTGAGCTTGTAGATCATAGAACCAACGAGGCTGGAAGAGATCTTCAAGATCTTCCAGTCCAACCTAGCACCCAGCCCTGTCCAATCAACCAGACCATGGCACTAAGTGCCTCAGCCAGGCTTTTTTTGAACACCTCCACTACCTCCCTGGGCAGCCCATTCCAATGCCAATCACTCTCTCTGGCAACAACTTCCTCCTAACATCCAGCCTAGACCTTCCCGAGCACAACTTGAGACTGTGTCCAATTGTTCTGTTGCTGGTTGCCTGGCAGAAGAGACCAACCCCACCTGCCTGCAACCTCCTTTCAGGTAGTTGCAGACAGCAATGAGATCTGCCCTGAGCCTCCTCTTCTCCAGATGACAGTACTGATGCTTGAGATGGAGAACTGGGGCCACAAACTGACTTTCAAAATCAATGCTGAACAGATGAGCAAAATGAAATCATAGCTACCTGACCTCCTTATACAATAAAAGGCTTTGGAAAAACAAAACAAAACCAATTAATTGCTTTGTTTATGGAGGCAACTTAACAACAGGGAGCACACAGCACTGATTGCTCAGGTCTGTTAATAAACAAGGTGAATTACAATAGCTGCATCACCTGGGCTGTTGACCTTTGTTGAGAAGATTCATTTCCACTGGCCCTTCTCCCAGAGAAAGGATCACTGTTCCTTTGTGTCAAAGTAGTAACACATTGCAATTAAGAATCACCAAATTTTCCAAGCCTGGGCTAAATAGAATGGCTACTGTCTGCTACCTCCATGTTTTGTGATGGCACCTTTGGAGACAGTGCTTGTAAGATGCTAAAAGGCAAGTAACTGTAAACTCAACCATATTGGCAAATTAACTGTTTTGTGTAAAATAGTAGAAAGTAGTACTTCAAAATGCATGCAAAACAAAGGGAGACTTTCTAGAAGCTTTTAGGTAGTTGGCTGTTTCTAGTTTCATTCAATAATTTAAATCATGTTTTTAGAGAGATATTTAAAGCTTATGATGTGTAGCACATAGAATAATTAGACATTACAAGTAGTAGTGCATGTTACAGCCCATAACCTCTCGACGGGCAGAGGTTAGCCTCAGGGAAACTTGTGCATCCAGACACTCACACCCTGGAACATCTGGCTGTCAGTGTCACCACTGCTCCTGTCCCTGTTTTGTAAACCAAAGCCATCAGTTCCTTCCTTCTGCCACCTCTTCACAGATGCTGACATCTCACTTCCAGTCACCTTTGCAAGGCCTTTTCCCTACTGAAATGGTACTCTCAGAACGGCCACTTTGGAGATAGATGAAGACAACACTTGTAGGGATACTTGACATGGCAGCACTCTGGGAATGTGCTCTAGACACACCAACAGAGAAAGCATCTGTGGGATGTAAAGGCTGCAGACAATCCAAAGTGAGCATCTGTGGGATGTAGAGGCTGCAGACAACCCAAAGTGGGAGCTGGACATACAATCTATGTGAAGAGACCCTGCACAAGCTTTACACCTCATGTAAACCATATATTAGCCTTCAGATTTAAAAAGAGGGTTGAGGCTGAACAAAGGCTCTTTGACATCAGCAGAAGTGCTAGAGAAAGGAGAGTTGCCAATCAGTCCCAGGCACTGCTGCCAAAGGGCAGCTTGCAGGGACCAACAACATCATTAGGAGGCTCCAACCAATCCAGATGAGGACAGGAGCTGTTTGGTTTCTTTCTCTGCTCCCTCTCAAAAACTGGTGCATAATACACACATTTCATTTCTTCTTGTGGCCAAAAGAGGCTGCCCATGATTATAAATCGTCTTAGTGATTCCTTTAGAAACTTTCCCTCATTTATGCTCATGACCTCATAACCTCCTGATACCTTTACTTACATCAAGACTCCTTCCACAGCGCTGCTGTTTATTGTCATTCTCCTGAGACCAAAGGCCAAAGAGAAAGGAGCTACAGGCACTTACATCTGAGATACGAAAAACATGGTTTGGGGGAAAAAATATATAAAGAAAGGAGATGTTGGATGCTGGGAGAGCAGGATCACCCAGCACTCGGGTTCTACAGAGGCCCTTTTATTTGCTGAACATTTATGTGTATGTGAATACTCAGGCCTTGACACAGCAAAGAGCTGGTTTTGATACTAGCAGCAAAAATATTTGCTGTAAATGTCATGACACGCCTTGTCCATAAGATGATTTTTTCCAGATGGTTATATTTTTTTTCTTCTTCAAATTACTGAATGGAAAAATATGTCTTAAGACAAGTACACATAAAAATAATTCTTTTTCCTATTATTGCCTTTTTTTCCCCCCCCTTTCTGCGTTTGTATACACGCTGCTGCCTGCCATGGGATGATATGCTGGGAGAGCACACACATCCTGACATCTGATTAATCATGCAAAGTAGTGGATGTGTAATTCTTAACTGACAGGCTAGCTGACCAGGAACCATTTTATTACACAGAATGCAGAGGTGCACAATATTTGTGCCTTCCTCAAGATGGTTTCTAACATCAAAACACTCCACCAAGTGAGCAGTAGGCAGATATTCAAGCTGTAAACCCATACCTCTTTTGTTAGCTGGGACATGAACCTGCTTCCGGGTCCAAAATGATCTCAGCTGGCAGTCCCACCCAACACAGCATTTGGATGATTGTCTTGATCTTGCTCTTAATTTATTAAATCTGGTGTCCATGAGGTTGTACCAGATGTGGGGCACCTCTCCTGTAAAACAACATCCAACTTCTCAGTATGTTTGCTTCCCACGGAAAAGTGGAGTCAGTTGAGCTCTACCTACACCATCTGGTGCCTGGAAAGTGGCTTCTCCAAAACATAATTGTGGTGTGGCTGAGAAAGACAGGTTCCTGCATAAAGGTGGCACGAGCTTTCCACTCGCTAAGTCTTTCTCTTATTCACATTCCTGAGAAGCACAGTGACCTGCCAGGCTGATAAGGTGAAAGAACATCAGGACTGAGTATGGTGAAGAGTTGCATGCAGCAGGTAAAAGGCAGAAAGGCAGTAACCTAGCTGTGGGCTGCTCAGAAAGAAGATAAAAGCCAGATCTAAACCAGGAGGTTCTCCGTCCTGTTCACCACCCATCTTAGAATCATAGAATCAACCAGGTCAGAAGAGACCTCCAAGGTCATCCAGCCCAACCTAGCACCCAGCCCTATCCAGTCAACTAGACCATGGCACTAAGTGCCTCATCCAGTCTTTTCTTGAACACCTCCAGGGACAGCGACTCCACCACCTCCCTGGGCAGCCCATTCCAATGGCAAATCACTCTCTCTGGGAAGAACTTCCTCCTAACATCCAGCCTAGACCTCCCCTGGCACAACTTGAGACTGAGCTCAATAGCTTTTTGTTTAGAAGCCTCCACCATCAGATAGAAGATAAACTTACTCATTGCTTTCCTGCCCAGCACAGTACCTAGCAGGGCCCCACAAGCAGACCAACTGCTGCAGGTACAGCCTGTTCCCGTGTGTGAATCCCATGTGTCACACTGAATGACACTTTGCCCCAGCCAGGAGCAGGGATGTTGTTTGAAGAGATCAGTTAGCACGAAATGGGGTTTGATTTTCTAGTTTATGGTCCGAATTTTAATCTTATGCTTCAGCTTTCACAAGGTCCTGAGCAACTTGGGCAAGAGTCCTGGCTGGGGTGAGAGTGAGGAGCACTTGGCATTTTGCAGGACACAGCCCTTAATGCAAACCAGTTAGTGAAGTATGAGCCTAGCAGTTCCTCTTCTGTAAAAAAAAAAAAAAAAAAGAAAAGAAATTTGGAAAGGGGATAGAAGGGCAAAGTTCAGAGTGGTTTCAGATTCCCACAATAACAACGAAGCCCAGCTCGTTCCCAAACACTTGCACATTTCCTTAGAAACAGGTGACAGACATCTGCAAGGCTGAGTTCAGCGCTGGAACGGCCCTTCCTTGGTTGTGGGTGTTCTGCTCTTACAAGAGTGAGAGAGATTCAGCTTAAACATTTCCAGACAAGGCTGCAATTTCTTTAAGTGTAATAGGGGTCATTCTTCATTGCAATAACATAATAATTGTTCTGTGTGAAAGCAGAAGGACTGCGAGGAAGCAGTAGATAGTAAGACTTACACCCACTCAATACATGGTTAAACACTTTTCTCATGTCTCCGCATCCTGGGTATCACACCCACACCAGTAATCCCAGTGCTGGCTACAGAACAACACAGAATCCCTCCCTTCTGTTATTCCATATTCACTAGGGGGGTGGCTCTCAAGGATTCAGATGCTTTTCCTCATCCTGAACAAAGTATGGGTCTCATCAGCTACATTAGGAAAGAAAAGTGTGAAGAATAAAAGTGAAAATGACCATCCAGCAGCAATGTAAACATCCTGCTTTGCTGAGGCTCAGAGCAGATAACCAATCACTGCTTCTTCCCAGTTTCTTTTGGAGACCCTGAATCACCTCACATAGTACCTCATCTGGTGTTGTAACAGCAGCCTGGTTTCCTCCAGGCTAGGGAAAGGAAGAACAGGAAGAAGAGAGGGGTAGAGCCCACCCTGCACAAACCACTCATCACCATCCACCAAAGGGCAAAAATACAAGACTGGGAAAGCAACAACTGTCCTCAAGTGAACAGAAGCTTCTCCTAGCCGTGGAGAAAATAAGATTTACCCACTGGTTATGTCATCTTGTTGTTTCTGTCGTTTCACAGTGTAAAACATGGCAAATAGTATCTCTTTTGCAATGTGCAAGGCAAGATACTATATGTAGGAAGGGAATGTTAATGCAGAGAAGAGCTGCAGCACCTTTGGAGTACTCCCTGACCACCCTGAACTCTAGATCTGAAATCTGGTCTTTAAATCTTGACCAGCACCAAGGAAAATAAAATTAATTTCAAATCAAGTGGCAGAAAAGCTGACAGTTACAATATCTGCCTTCCAGTGAACAAGCTCTTCTGTCTATGAATCTGATCAACAGTTTCTAGTGCTTTGTATGGGAAATGTTTCAGTTGGAAAGCACAGTCACTTAGAAAAATAAAAATACCATAGATGGTTTTAAGCTCTACATCTGTGGAAATCTCATTAGGTAGTTTTAGATGTGCTGGCATCTGGAAAAAATCATCCCTCTAAACAGAAAAATATGTCATAAATGTCATAATGGGGTGTTGGAGAAGCACATGAAATTAGTTTGGTTCTTCAACTCGGCATCTCTGGCCAGGATCATTAAAAAGAAAACACTTGTAAAAAGCATTAGATGGTTTTTGTCAGGGTTTGGCTGTATGGACCAGCATGGAGTCTAAAGAGCACTGAATACCTGATTGAAACACGTAAAACTCTGGAGGGCTACAATAGGTTGGAGGTAACTCAAACATTCATAGAAGGTGAATACAAGTACAGTGAACCCCGCAGTGTGGATAGGCTCCTTCAGCAACACACAGGTGCTTTGCTCTGACTAATGAACTATTTAAAGTCTCTAAAGGACATCAACACAGAATCACAGAATGGTAGGGATTGGAAGGGACCTCTAAAGATCACCTAGTCCAACGTTCCTGCTACAGCAAGTTCACCTACAGTAAATCACAGAGGAACAGGTCTGAGGGTGGGATGGGTGTGGGAGAGGTTGAATGCCTCCAGAGACAGAGACTCCAGAGTCTCTCTGGGCAGACTGTTCCAGTGAAGAACTTTTTCCTTATGTTTATGTGGAACCACCTGTGTTCCAGCCTGTGTCCATTGCCTCTTGCCCTGTCACTGGACACCACTGTGAAGAGCCTGGCTCCACCCCCCTGACACACACCCTTTAGATATTTATAAGCATTAATGAGATCCTCCCTCAGTCCCCTCTTCTCCAGGCTAAACAGACCCTGCTGGATGGTCATTTTCATTGGATGTTTGAATCAGGCATCACTGATGAGCTCAGGCCAGCATCACCTCCAGAGGAGTCTACTCATGAGCTACCAGTCAGCTGCTGAAGGACCTCAGTCTCCCTTGAGGGGGACACAGGCAGGAAACACTTGTGAACTTCATAGGTTGGTACTGTCTTCAGTCCCTCAAGAATGCCCACATTTCTCTGCTGGGCACCACTGTTTCCCTGCACTGAGCAGACAGCTGCTGCCAGAAGGCAAGTGAGCAGCACAATGGGCTTAGGGTGTCCCCTGAGCACAGGGACAGCACAGGAAGGCTGCAGATATCAGCACATACCACACTTATCTCCAGCTTCTGGGCTAGTTGCTTATATTCCACACTCCTTTTAGGCTCTGTCCAAGTCAAACATCATTGCTCTAAATTTGGAGTGGGAATAAGCACTAGGCCTCCTTCTGCCGGGTCCACAGCACCATCTCTGCAGGTACTTTTCAGTGCCTCTAAAGGTCCCTCACCTGAGCTGACTCAGATACGCCGAACAAATGCCCTTGGAACATCCTGAGCCCATTCTCAAACAACTTTCAGTACTCTTAGGTATGTGGAGCTGCAGGTAATTTTTTTCAGAGCTGACCACAGCAACCAAACGCTGTTTTCTCTACTTCTGGGATGCACAAGCTGCAGTGATCAGCTAGCACTGATTGCTGCTTTGTTCCTGCAGAACAGCTCATCAAAATTAACGTGTTAGATAGCAGCCCTCCAGGCCTTTACAAGGTGCACATCAAGAGTGCACAAAGGCCTCCTTCTGCCAGGTGCACAGCACCATCTCTGCAGAAGCTGGGGATACAGGTTCCGTGGGTAATATGCAAAGTGCAGGCCACCATCACAAGTGGTCATTAAAAATCCTGTGGCAGTCTCTGCAATAGAATGTTCGATCCATTGTCCCAAATCTAATCATTACACTCTGCCCTCTGCCCATTTAGCATCCTTCTAGTGTTTCAATGGAGGATAGGATTGCAGTGCATTTCCTGACCTGAATAGCTTAACGGATCATAATTGTCTCATGGTTACTTCATGCTCCTGCACTCTGTTTGTTGTCCATCTGTTTTCTTTATCCTTCCCTGTGAACTGTAAGGTCTTTGGGCCCAATGACTGCTGCTGAGTTCAGTGTTAATACAGCACCAAGCACGGTGGGGGAGAGGTCTGGATTTTTAGGTTCAGCAGTAGAAAAACCCATAATTAATAAATGGCTGCTTGTCTGTTCTAAGCAGAAAAGCAGCACAGCAATCTGTCAGGGTATAGAGGAGGAGGGTGTGACCTCTCTCATCAGGCCTATGTCCCTTGGGATTCTCCTGATCATCCTCATTTTCTTTGGAAAAGTTATGGTGCCGATCAGGTTTTTTGTGCATTCAGTTTCACTGCAGCCCAGGAACAGATGGTGGCACAAAAGAGGAGTGACTTAAAATCACTCTGTCCTGCTCTCCCCCTCCACCTGCTCCTAATCACAATCCACCCATACATTTAAATAGCAAACAAGAGGGAGGAAAGAGCTTATGTGCAACAGAAATTCCAAACAATGTTTGCATTAGAGGGAAAAAAACCCAACAAAAAACCAACTTAGACATGCCTTTCAGCCTCTAGCAGCAGTCCCCATGGAAAATAATGTTAAAATAAACAAAAAGCTACAACTTCTTTCTGACTAATTATTTTATTCAATGGTTGGTGCCTCTAAAGGCACCCTCCCCTCCCACACTCCTGCTACCCACCCAGAACTGTCCCCCTGCTTTAATGGTGTCTCTTCACTCACTGACATGTGCACATGGATTCTCCTTCTTAATGATCTTTAAGCATTACTAAGAACAAAAGAAATCCTAATCATGATATAAGCCTATTAAAGGATGACAATGATAAATCATTAATAATGATGCAGCAGGAGCAGAAATGTGCTGTTAGCACTTCCAGTTCTGCATGTAGAAAGAAGCAGACTAATATGCTTTTAGTAAACGAGCATGATGAAGTATCCTCCCCTTTATTAGCCACCAAAGATGATGTCAAACAATACTTATCAGGAAGTTATCTCAATCTGCATACCTACAAAACATGAAGCTGAAGTCTTATAAGAGTTGGTCAAGTTCCTCTCTGACTTCCCAGTGTTTCTGTTGTTTAATAAAGCCTGAAAACAGCTTTATTTCCAGAGACTGGCACAGGATTTGTGCATCTCTTCACCTCAGCCTGGGTCCACCTTGTACATTCTGCTGTGCACTCCTGGGCTGGTCTAGAAACTGACTGGAAGGTCCTTATGTCACTCCTGGGAGAAAAGAAAAAAATGGTGCCTGTGAGGCTGTCTCTAAAATAGCAGAAGGATTATTCATCAGGTACCAAAACCAGCTGCAGCCACAGAGCCTACATCTACACTGTGAGAGGTGGCTACAACCACCACATGCACCACATATTCGCTTTAGCTCTGCACTGGCCAGGCACATGTCAGGATGAGCAGCAATTCTCTACAACTCTATGGAAAAATATTGTTCATGGCAGATCAGCTGGAGTTACCTGCAGGTACAGAGACTAACAGCTACTGCAGATGGCTAGTCCTGGCTCTCATGAATTTGCAAGCTGCAGCAAAAAGTTGCAGGTACAGAACTGAGCCCTGTCTTGCTTAAGCAAGACTTTGAAGCAACTTATCCTTGCAAAGTTACACTAGTATTGACTGTGCCCACCATCCTCCATCTGCCACCCACCATCTGCTGGGACTTGCAGGTTAGAAACAATCTCTGTATGTGTCATACTGGAAAGTGCTTTCATGCCACAATGACAAGGGCTCCCTCTGTCAATAATGCTTAACAAGGATTGGGGAAAGGGCATTGTCCATCTTTTAGAGTTCACCTATAGTCAGGCTTTGACTCAGGGAGGTAAAGCAGAGGCCATCCTACTTGTTACTCAGATTCAAGCCAGCATCAAAAATGGGAATTGCTGTTTACTGGAAGCTGCTTTTGTTTCTGGAGAACTGCCCAGCAGAAGCTTAGCTCTTCCCAATGAGCCAAGAGAACATGAACTGAGATCAGCTCTACTCTGATCCCACCTGGAGAGCCCAATAACCACCATCGCTCCAAGGAAGTTAATTTAATGTCCAGCTTTTAAACTTCCCCACTCTTGCCATCCATGTACAACAATGTTTCTCCTCTCTGTGCTGCTAGTGCTCCAGATCTCTTTGGAGAGGCTTCACAGAGGGTTGTTTGGATACCTGAAACAAGAAGCTGCCACACCATTGCGTTTGTGCAACTCAGTGGAAAACTGCCTTCATCAGCGACACTTTGATTCCTGAGCAGGGATGTAAGGAGCTGTAAATCAGCACAGTCCCACTGCTCCCAGACTTACAGGATTTGTGTCAGTACAGGAATTTGCCACTTCGTTACAGAGCTCCTTTAGCAACGACCTACCCTGAATGAGGCCCTGTGGCCATCTAGGAGAGGCAGCAATTTTCTCTTCACCGTGGCAAACAGCAAACTCACAGATATTATTTTAACCAGCAGTAAGTGCATAGGAAGGCTCTGTGCAGATAAGTGTGTATTAACAAGGAGCACACTCATATCAGGCTGCTAAGTATTTTTGGGTGGCCAGCCAAGCATAGCTGCCTTTCAAACTGCCTCAGAAGGAGAAATATTAATAAACTCCCTGCAGCATGCAGATTTGATTGAATTTCTCATGGATCATAGCTCGCCTGCAGCAGGGTGGCATACCTGTCAAGCTAAGACATTGTTCCATAATTGTTCCTGATGCATTGTGTGCTAATTACCATTGCTGAAAATAATCTCCAAAGATTATGGCAGGCATCATAAATAACAAGCCAGTGGTTCGACACTGCATTATGACAAGGCCTCAATCGCTCTTATCTTTTACTGGAGTGGAGCCTATGCATTAGCTTTACTAATGAATCTTTTTCATTTGTACAAGTGATGTTTCCATTTGACAATGACATGAACATAAAGTGGAGGTTAATTTACTCTATTCCAAGAGGTTCATTATTTAACCTGACGTTGAGGACAAAACAATGTAGCCTAATAGACGGCAAATAGAAATTAGTTGTGATGAATTTTGCCATTTAACACTCTGGCGCACGGAGGTTGCACGCTTAGCGAGAGGATGAGTTTGCTTCACCAGCAAAACCACTTTATTCTCATGGTTCTGGAGGGGGGGAAAAGAGGAAAAAAAGAAGGGAAAAGATTCCCAGAATCCCCTGTACCTTGTAAAACACGATGGATTTACACAGACATAAAAACTGCTGGTAACTAATGGCCCAACGTTGTCATTGTGTCAATTTTTATCAGATTAGTTGGCATTAACACTGTATCACCGATTGCCTTACAAGCCAAGCTGCTGTGAATTGAATTGGATTCAGGTAGCTATTAGAATTGCCAATTTAAACACTAGGGGCTTATCTCAGCTTTAAGCCATTGACAAAAAAGGTTTGGTCACTTCCCCAATGTTTTCTGACATGTGTGCTCTGGGCAAGCGTTGCAGCATCCGGTCGCTGGCTGCGCTCATCCCTCTAGGCCTTCGCAATGTATCTATTCAACATTAATTTAACATCATCCAATGTGGTTTGAATCAAGAAAATATTTCCCTTGTTTATTGCACACACTCATTGTGCTGTTTCAAGGAGGTTTATTAATAGTTTGCAATAAATTTGCTAAACAATTTGCAATAAATTATGCAGTCATATTTATAGCAGTGACACATTTTAGAGGACAAAAGTTGACCTTTCCCATGCCTCAAAAAGAGAAGGGACAGGGTGTATCCATTACAACCCAGCCTTTCGTAGGCTCATATCCTGGTTCCTTCAGCTCACAGAGAAGAGAAAATATATCTGCTCCAAAGTTGGTTTAATTTGTTTACAAACAATGAGACATTCTCTGGGATCCTGTGAATGCTGCTGGGCTGGGTTCCAATGTGCCACAGGAATCGAAACCTGTAGGGTCTACTCAGAGGGGTTTGTAGGGCAAGGAGCCCTTCTGGATTTGGGGGTTTGTTTGGTTGATTTTGGGAGAGTTTTTCTGTTCAGGGATTTTTTTTTTTTCATTCATAGCTTGACAAAAACCAACATCTTGAGAGGAAACACTCCAGTTCCAACAGTACTACATTTTCCAACAACAACACAAACATTCCTTTAATTACTTCCAAATCACATCTGATATGTAGTCAGTCAGAGATGTGGCGATGTGTCTGAAGGCTTGCTCCAATTCTACCCTGACCTCATCTCACCACCCCAGCTCCCAGCTGCTAGCTGGCTCACAATTGCAGCCACCTACACCCTTGCACTAATGGACCACCAAAAAACCAAAAAGGCCAGTTACAGTGATGGACAAATGCAAGCAAAAACTGCAGCCTCTTGCTGCTCCTGAGCACGGAGGTGGCACACAGCAAACCTTCACTGTGTCTGTGAGGTTTATACCCATCTGTCCTGAGGCCATCCTCCACATCTGTGGTCAGTTCACATGAAGTGAAAAGGGAAAAAAAAAATCCTCCAGATTTTTCTAGACATCAGGGCTGCTCCTGCCAGCCCTGTGTGGACAGGGAGCATCATGGGCTCCTCAGTGACCACATGCAGTCAGGAAACAGCTTTCAGATTTCCAAGAGGCAGCTTCTCCTGTCACAGCAGGAGAATTTTCTTGTGGGTGACTCAGAGCACACGGGCTGCCTCCTTGCCACCTACCACCCTGAAAACAGAGAGCAGCCCATAAAAGGTGCTGGTGAGGTAATGGTCTCACTTCTCAGAGTGAGAGAGCACAGTGGTGAGAAGGAGCAAGCATCGTTCTAGGAACGAACCGGGCAGCAGTTTGTCGATGCCTCTTTTTTACTGCATATTATTACAGCATTACATTCATAGTCAAGGGTCAGCTGCCATTTCCTGGGGTTTATAACTTGCCTGTTTTAATTAACATCAGGCTCAAACTTAGTAGGGAGGTAGGGTCAGCCCAGATGTTAATGTTATTCCAAAAGCGCCTTACATCGCCGGTGTTATTTAAAATATATTAAACAGAGACTGTGTAGGGATGTGCTGCTTCCAGGGCTGCATTGAGACAAATAATAAAGACAGGGCTTCATTCTGGAAGAAAGCAATTTGGCACAGACCTTCTGTCTCTAGAAGCAGCACACCACCAAGAGAGAGGAAGATTCTGTTCTCTGCTGTCCATGGGGGCTCCTCTAAGACTGGATCAGCCATGCAGGGAGAACAAGCATCTCGGTTACCCTGTCCAGTTTGGTTTGGGGTCTCAGCAGGGCTGATATTAGCTTAGATGCAGTGATAAACTCAGACGCATGATTTCACTCACCAGGAGAAATTGTTTCTCAGTGTTATTCCACCCTAGGAGCCCTGCCCAACAGAAGTAGAGCCTTCATCTGGGTTTTCCACTGTCCCATACCTTCCACGTAATTTACTGTTGAGAGAATTTACTGTCGAGAGTTAGCTAAGCAGACAGGCAATAACACTTTAAAGAGCTGCCTTAAATATGAACTCTCCAATTTCCAGGATGTTTGTGCTGGAATTGGAAGTGCCCCAGTAACACTAGTGCAGTTACTGCTACAGCAACACACTTGCTACCACTTCTGCAGTATTTGCTTACAGAGACATTGTTCTCAGGTTTGCAAACTGGAGGTGATCTGAATCTTACACACAAAGTTACTGTGCTTGTGGCATTGACATCATGGACACAGGCACTGGGACTTGGCATCACTCTTTTAGAACTCTCTCTTAGAGCTCACATTTCAATTGGCTGCAGTCTAAAGATGCTGTCTTCAATATTCTGGTAGTAGATGACTGTATGCAGTGTTGAAGTCCTTTCTGGTGAGTTAAAGACTGGCAGGGACTCTCTCTTCCCTAACTCTGAATGCCAGAGCTGTTGTGCACATAGACTGTGTCTTGTTGATTTAACCCAGTTTTCTGGGGTTTCCAAGTCTATGTTGCTTTCTATAGCTTCACCTTAAGCAGCAGGCTGACTTAACAATGTCTGTTTCTCCGTGCACTGGCCTGCAAACACAAAAGATCTTGTAGCTTTGGGAGCAATTTCAGCCTACTTACTAAAAAAAAAGTCACCCCCCAAGTCATCACACCTGTTTAATCAGCCTCCACAATGCCTCATTTGCACATCTGCTCAATATCTGGCCTTGAGACAGGTCCTGGTGCTCTCCTTGTTACAGCCAGGGGGCTCAAGTATCAAGTGGATTAGGGACTCACCTGAGGTGATACTGGGAATCTGTGGCAAAGGTGGGAACTGAACCCAAGACTTACAAGTTCTTGGGCTTTGAACAATTTGCCATCCTTCCCTAAGATACAGCCTCTTTCTGAGGACTAATACAGACCTTCTGCTTTTGGCCATAAAGGGGGCTTGGAGAAAGCTGTACATAAAAATAGCTCTAACTTGCATGCTGGTTGTCACAACAAACAAGAAAGAGAATCAGATCTTTAGGCTGTGGGGACTATTCCCAAAGGACATCAAAATTATAACTAAGAGAAACAAATCTATTTCCAGTCAGCTTGAAATTATTCAACAAAGGGTCATCTCTGTTAGAAAAAAGTTAGAAATCTGTACATCAAAGATGACTCAAAAGCTCTCATTAGTTGCCAGTTACATTATGCTTTGAGCTAAGGACTGGTCTGTCCTGTCCCCAGCCTCCTTCCTTTTCTGCATAAATTAATAGAGAAGTGTCATATCATCACTCTTGTTACATTTGAATGCCCAGGACTAAATGTTTAGGGACGTAGCTGGTATAACAGCTTTCCCCTTCATGGTAAAGCTACCAAAACTGCCCCAGGCAAAAAGTGACATTTCTCCAATGCTAACAGAGAAAAATGCTAACAAGCTAATTTTGCCTGGTTTGCTTTAATTTTGATTAGGGACTTGCTGGCTACAGGTAAATATCTCAGTCTGATGGAGTTGAAAGCCTGCTGTTTGCTTTGTCTTCACTCATTAGTGAACAGCAGGAGCAAATATAGTGGGTAAGTTGATTACAGCTCTTGGCTCCTTTCACAGGCCAGCGGTGAATTCCTTGGGACCACGTTCCACCTAGGTGTTATATCCCCTGGTGATCCACACAACAGTCACACACCCTGAGATCATGGCTAGAGCATCCTACTGGCTTGGGCTGAGGGGTGATGGGGGTGCATTTTGTTTGGTTGGTTGGGGTTTTTCTCCATGTGGAGATCAGATAACTTCCCCAACTCCTTCCTGGGTGCTTATTTTATTGCGTTTACCTTCAGGAACAACAACATTTGACCATGTGTTGAGAAGCTGCATGTTGCCTTGTAAACTCAGGAATTATTTTCAGGTGTATTTATCAAATTCTCTTTTTATTTCTTGGGGAAACAAAAGTCCCTTCTGCTCCTGCTAATATTGGTGGGACTAAGCCAATGATGTTATAAGGAATGAAACATCTGTACCATAGCACATCAGGCAGATGAAGACAGACACATTTAACAGAGGAGGAAGCAGGCATCACTCTGATCCTGTTCCCAGTCCCTGCCACCTGCAGACATTACTGAATGCATCAATGCCAGCAAGACTGGGGTTGTTTTTCCCTTTGGCTCCAGGTTATTTTCTAAAAAGCCTCAGCTCCCTTCCAGAGGGAAAATGCAGAAGGGCAAATAGAGTTTTCTGCAAGCCAAAAGCAAAGAAGATGGCAACAAGAAGCATCAGTAGCATGGGGGTCATGTAACCATCTAAATAGGATCTACAGCATGGTTGTTCATGGAGGTGAAAAAACTTGCAAGTAGAAAAAGAAGAAAACCAAACATATGGAGACATCTGCTGCAAAGGGTCACTGGAAAAACAGCTTTGTGTTAATGTGGGAGGCACATCAGCCCCCAGGGCTGCACACCATGAGGTGTGCAATAAGCAGGAGGTGGCACGGGAGAAGATCGAGGGTCGGGCCAAGTCCTGCAAGAGCCTCTGGCTCTCTCCAGGGCCCACTTTCTCAGGCCTAGTGACCAATACTCAATGCCTTCCTTATTTCCACTCTCAGCATCAGAGATGCATCCCAACATAGCACAAACCTGCACCCTTGAGAGGAAAGAACTGTGAGTTTTGTGAGGCCGAGCAAGCTCCAACTTTTTTTGTTTAATGTCAGGGATTATTTTTTAGCAGGCAAAAGTCATAAGCAGTTCCCAAGATCCGGGGATGCAGATTCAATAAAGCAGACAAAAGATTTGAGGTTATGCTCTTCAGAAGGGAGCCTCTTTTGTTTGTTTGTTTTTACTCAAAGGGCATTTTTAATTTGTTCCTCGGGTGGCTGTTTCCAAATATATTTGTCTTTGCCATCTTCCTCCTTTCCTGCCTCGCTCTGGTTCTGATTTTCAAAGCCATTAGTAAATACATCACCAGTGGGCTCTCTTCTTGGGGATTTATGTTTATAGTTAAAAATCATTTTTATCCCAGAAAAGAGGATGGAGGGGGGGAAAAATGGGAGAGACAAGGGGGAAAATGATAATAAAAAGAACAAGCAAAAAAAGCGAGAAATCACACGGATGTCTGGATGAGCCCAAACAGACTTCTTCAATTTATGGGGAGAGTTCTGATGCCATATGCTGGCTTTGAGCCACAGTGTTGCAAAACATATTGTTCTCAAGTTATTAATTGAAATCTAAAGAAGGTTGAAAATTAAGAAGCCATATTAGACTGCCTATTAAAACTATATTCCATCGTGACACAAAAACTGCATAGGAATGAAGTGGCTGATGTTTGCCAGAAGCAATGGCTGCACACAAAAACTGCAGGGAAGTCCTGCAATTGTTTGCTGAAATTCAACTCCAAATTTCCAGAGCTCTGTGTGGACAGGCTGCATGCATTTGGGTTTGGCTTCTAGCAGATCAGTTTGCATCAGCACTTCCCAAACACACACTAAATGGATGCAAACCTGCTTAGCTCAAGAAAGTTTAAAGGGTTAAACAATTCAGGTAAGGCAGCTGAGGTGCTGGGGCTGGAGGCTGACTCAGGGAGGCTCCAGTCATGTCATCATCTCGAGGCTGCTTCTTTGCCTCCTTGCAGATATACCAGCTGGATCACTGGTGTGACTGCCTCCTGGGGACGCCATTTAAGAAGCCTTTACTAAGTTAGTTCATTTAGGCAGAAGCAGGTCTAAGGTTCCTCCACACAACCTGAATACCGCTAAGGAAAGCAGCCAGATCTGGAAGGAGGGAAGTAGAAGATGGTAGCATCCTCAGCCAGCAAAACTGCATCCAAAAGAGCCTGCATGATAATAGCTTTCTACCCCAGGGCAGGAAGGGCTGGTCTTTGCCCAACCTCTAGATTTTCATTAATCTAAGTGAATACTGGAAAACTATAAACTTTCCATCCAGAATTTCTCAATTTATTGCATCAGGAGGGAATAAACATCATACAGTTTCTACATTAGATCTACCCAGTGCTGTGCAGGATTTATTTTATTTAGACCACACATTGTGTGGTGTATTTATAAAGCAGAGACCTCTGAAATACAGTTCTACTTTGGGGAGGTCTCAGCTGAGCCATATACCGAACAATCACACACTTTAGCAAGCTGGTGAATGTCAGGGAAGCCTAGAAGTCACAGAAGAAGCTGGTCAATACAATGGGGAGAACTGGCAGGAAAGCTGAGTGTGGGGCAGAGTGGGCAGCAGCCTGGAACCACCATTAAACTCTAAGCCCTCCTGCAAATTGCAGGAGAGCCTTCTCCCGGCATCCTCCCTGCTCGCCATGAGTCACTGCTGAGGCTCCACATTGAGTTATCGCTGTTTAGAGTGGCATTTCCTTTCAGACTGCACACAGCAAAGGAGCCATATTAGTAAATTTATTGAGTATTTCATTAGATCAATATAGAGTATGATTTAGGAGCCTCTGCCTAGGCTCTTTAAATCTATTTAATCAAACCAATTAATAAGAAAAAAAGACCTAGAAAGTTGAAACATATCCTGTAAGGTGCATCGTAAATATACTCCCTTACTTATGCTTTTGATCTCAGCCAGGTAATTAACGACTTTGGCTAAGTTCAAGTCATTCCCTCATGCCTGCTCATGGTCATAAAGCCCTAGGGCTATGCACAGATCATAGATTTATTATGGGTGGGTTTTTTTTACCAGTTGCAAAAGCTCCTCTAGCTCCGTTTCCACTTCTTCACTCCTTTAATTGCACCTATGTATATCTCTGTGGCTCTCCATGTTACATGCAACAGCAGTGGCTGTCATGCTCTGTGCAGTAACACAATGGAAAACAGGGCCCTTTTGTCTTCTAGCTTGTAGGATACCATAAATACAACTGAAACTTGGATAACCCAACTGTTTTGCCAGAGCTGTAACCTGACCATTGCACATACCAGAGAAATATTGCTCAGTAGGGGGTCAGCTTCACTTCAGGAAAGATGAGATGCACCCAGCAGGACACTGACCTTCTACCTTCCTCATCCAAAAGCAAATAGGTGGGAATACATTATTCTGTGGATTCAAGAGGCTCCTAAGTCTCCAGCTAAAAACTCTCAGCCCTTTAGCAAGTGTGGAGGAAGTCAGAGAGAGACAGAAAAATTGTCCATCATGGGGGAAGTGTAGTATGCCGGAGAGAGAGAGAGGGAGAGTGTGAACACATTTCTTCTCAGAGTCTTTAAAGTCAAGATAGCAGCTTTATCTTGCTTTACAATCAAGGAAATCCGGGCTCTGGGGGAGAGAGGCAAGGGACAGATGAATGGGTTTCCTCTAAGCACATGTAATATATATCAGTATCCAAAGAACATTGGTCATAACTCTTGGACAGCGCCCCAGAACAAAATAAATAATGAGTGCTGGGCTTACCAGCTGCTTGGAGCAGGAGAGCTGAGCCTGAACATGCTGACAAGGAGCTTCTCCCTCCCTTCTGCTCGCAGTAACCATCTAGTTTTATGTGAACAGCTATAGGAGGAGGTAAAAACCAAACCAACCCACCAACTCCAAGCCAAACAACCAACACAGAAGCAACTGACTCACTTTTTAAACACACCTCCCTAGAAGAATGTTGCATCTTTCCAAGTGAGTGTCAGGTTAATTGTCCATAGTTATGTGAACATCAAGGGAACTCTACTGAGGTATTCCAGGTGGCTGACAGGCCTATATAAAATGCCAAACACCCTTCTTCTACTGGAGATCAGATTTGTTTGGTAAAATAGTTTAAGCTAAACATGGAGCACTGTGGGAAGCCTAAGAGGCTGCATTTCTCTGTATGCTTTGTGCCACCACTCCTAATTCCCAAATAAAATCAGGATGTCATGGAGCTACTAGAAGGCTCCCATAAAGATCTTCTGATCTACAGACAAGCCAGAAAGAATGGAGACCTTCCCTGTGATAGATGGGACAGGGCTCTGACTGGTCTACAAGTTGTACTCAAGTTTCTCAATACCCAGCTCAGCCTTGTCACAGCTTGCACCCTTCAGAAATATTGTGCCACCATCTGTGGGCCAGGATTACAGTAAATCTCCCAGTTTTGTCACAAGAACCCTGGAGATGAACATTACTTTTCTGTATGGCACACCAGCAGTCACAAGAGCTGCAGTGGCTTCCCTGTTGCAAGAAAGGACAACTATTGTTGTGCCAGGAGTAAAACTGGTACTTAGCAGCAAGAGGGAGATGTCTACCAGTTGTCCAGCTCTACCAAAACTTCAGGATGAGTCAATCAGACCTTTGGATGCATAAGTGGGAGTCCACAAATTAATCAAAGCCTTAAGAGAAACCCTAAAAAAGGTCACAGAACATAACCTTGCTTTAGCTTTCAGATGGGCTTCCCACTGCATGAGCAGCTATGTGACAATGGAAGGAGCAGAGGGGATCATCCTTTCTTGAGAGCATCTGCAAGCACAAAAACCTGACTGCAAATCCTTTGAAGGCAGTAAGAATCCTTCCATTGGCTTCCTCTGACCTTGGATCCAGCCAAGGGCCCACAGCTGAATGACTCACTGGTGAGGTTTGTTGTCCACAGCAGAGACAGCAAGAAGATGCTGCTCTCACAGAAGGCTGAGGGCCATGCTGAGGAGAGTCTTTTGCATTTTTTAAGAAGCAACAGGCCAGGCAGATTCTATTTACTCTAATATCTGCTCAGCATTCATGGGATCAGAACAAAAGCCTGATCAATTCTGTTTTGTGTTTAGAAACCAGAGGCATTCTAAACATGCAGGCCTCCAGAATGAAGCTCTTCCTCACTAAGTCACTCTCCCTTCCCAGGGTCCATGGTGACCACATTCACTTTTACTGAGTCACCACCATTCTGGTCCCAATCTCACCCAAATAATGTTCAGTTACTGGGAGGTGGGAAGGGAGCAGGGGAGGGTAAAGGGACTTCTGAAAGCAGGAAAACAAATCCATAGCTAGTAAATTATATATAGCTCTTATCCCACAATTAGTTTGTAATTCTGAAGGACTGCAGACAGTCAGACTCCTGTGTAATAATCCCCAAGATCAGATTCACATTGAATTGAAGGACTTTGAAGAAAGATACGCAACAAAAATTAGGCCAGGATCTATACCAGTTTACACTAGTCAAAGGTCTGCCCCTAGAAGGCTTTTTAGTAACAAAGTGAGGCCCTTCCTCCAGTTAGTTTTTTTTATTTTCAGAAGTTCTTTTCTCCTTTCAATATTTTCTGTCTCTCAAACACAGATTTTTTTCTTTGTCACTCCTTCAGTGCTGGTTGTAACAGTATTACTTCTATTTTACACCACTGCAAGACACTGCCAGACATCACTGAGAGTGAAAATGTACATATTCCCAGTCTGGTTAATTAGACACTGAAAATAATGTGTGTTTTATATATCATATTATATATATAAAGCATTGCAAAATGGGTGATACTTGAATCTATCCATTCATCATAAATATTGATTACTTGCGTAGTAAGTGATAAATCAAAATGCAGTAATCACTAAATCAAAGATTTATATGAGTAAAGAGCAGCAAAGCAATTAATCAGCTCCCTGTACAGCCAATGATTAATTAGGTTCCAGTCTGAAAGCATAGAGGCTGGTTTACAATTAAGACTATTACAGATAGGCTTTATATACTATTTTTTTCCCTAAACATCCTGTTCTTGAACAGGAGATAAGTTGACCCCAAACAAACAATGATCTGAGAAGGATCAGATGATACAGTTGTGTGTTTAGATTCAAGGCTCTCAGGTCTTAGAAGCACAGATCACAGTAGATGGAAGCAGCAGCATGTTACCAAAATCTCACAGTCAGTCCCTCCACTTTGCCTGGGCTTGCTCTGTTGCACAGCTCAGAACATATATTTATTCCAGTGCATGGGATTTGGGAGCTGAAGCCATCAGAGAGACCCCCTCGGGGCAGCATGGGTGCCAGTGGCTGTCTCTAACCAGTGTCTGTTAAAGAACTACCAGGAGCCGGCACGGACCTAACTTACTTCAGCCACTTCAGATATGGCAGAGTTTGCAAGTGCTACCAGCCCTTGTGGCAAGCAGACAGAAGGGTTCTGACCACCTTCCTGCCATGTACCAGCACTGCACAGGCAGAGGGTAAAGCTGGAAGCAACACAAAGTCTTCCTGTTGCAGAGGAAATTGTGTCTGCTGAGCCCCAGGAGTACCAACCGCAGCATCCCAGCCACAGGTCCCACCCAGTCCTACCTGGTGACAGGGACTAGGACAGCATCCAGGGCAAACCAGAGGCTGCTCTACACATCTGTTACACAACATCACAGTGAGCAGATACTAACATGGTTATCAACATTCCTCAGTCTAGAACACAGGGGAAGCTTTTGGGGCGTCACACATCTGTGCTTTGCTGTGACCACTGCAGGACTGAGCGTGGAGTCAGCAGCACTTCTCCAGTCTCTTGAACTGGAAGTACTGGGGCTGACATGGGATCAGCTGTGTAGCTCAGCAGAGCTGGCACAAGACAAATATTTTTTCCCCACATTCTCCTAACAGCAAGAGCTCCTCCTTATGCCAGCCAGCTGTTTGGCAAGAGCTGCTTCCTGCTCTTATTCATTGTAATGCCTCAGCCAGGACGACAGTTCTTGTGCCCAGGAGACAGCAGCATTAGCACCACGTGATGGCTATTTCATCCTGCTGCTTGTTCCAGAGAGCTGAAGAACAGGCCTGAGAGCAGCTGATGACTGAAGAAAAGCAACAGGACATGCTACTCTAACCCAGGGTGCACCCTTTGCTCAGAAGGATGAACCCCCAGTTCATGCAAATTGTTTTGTTTGATTGGCATTTTTTGGTTTGGGTTTGTTGGGTTTTTTTGCTTGCTGCAACATGAATTCAGTGGCTGCTGGCAGCAACCATCACACATCTGCATGACAGATATTTCAAGCTGTATCTGTGCCAGTGCTCACACACACGTGAACAAGAGTCTCACCTGAAGGGAAAGCTATCAAGGAAGGAAACATGCCTCATACCACAGAAATAAGTTCTTTTCTAGGTCACTGTGTTTTCATCCTAGTGGTTTTTAGGGTGCTAACTTTCCTTCACATCCCTGGGAGAGGAGATGATAAGGGTGCAGATACACAGATGTCTCCAAGGCCCTGTGTACTTTGGCTGAGAGGAGCTAGCTGAAGCTGTCTTCACCTTGGCACTGCAAATTACTCTGGATGAGCCTTTTTGTATGATGTGCATATTGAAAAGGCAGAGGTCATGAGTCTGCAGTCCCACCTGTGCACCCTTCTGAGGTTGTCCACACGTCCAGCTAAGCCAGGTGAGAGCTCTGTGTCTGTGTGCAGAGGTAGTGACACATTCCTAGGTTAGCTTACTCATCCAGAAAATACAGCTAAGGGTTACCCAGACAGCTGCAGACAAAAATTATCCAATATTTTTTAGGAAAAGGTCCAATCATTTTGTTTGACATTTTGAAAATGGAACATTACAGCTCCATATTTCACCAGGAAGGCTTTGAGACCAGATTTGCTCAAACTCAGGCTTTTTATATATAGATGTATACATTATTTCCCCAAACAGAACAAAACAACATGTTTTACATAATTCAAAGTGATAGTTTTCAGAAGAGATGACAGTGGTGAGAGCTATTTCAGAAGAAAACTTGCTTTGTGCTCTCTTAAAATGGTGAACAAGCTGAAAAATTAATTATTCACACATCTCTAAAGCACAGACTGCAGAGTACAGTTGGTCCCAGGCAGAGGTACGTTAGAAATCTCTCCTAGTCAGCAATCAATTCTTGATCCTGCTTCACCTCTGAGTATAATAACTGGACAAGTTGTGAGAGCATCATGAGGCTAATGGGAGGTGCAAGGCACAGAGGTAGCAGTGAAGCATCCTTTCTGCATAGCATTGCCTGCAAATGCTCTTTTTGACCTCGTTTTGCCTTGACGCCTGCATTACTCACTCTGAATTTGGCTGCCTACCTTGCTCCCAAGCCTCTTGTCTCTCCTTATTTGTGTTAAGTATAGGACACATGGACAAAGTAACCAGAGCAATGCCAAAGCTGTAACCCAATCCTCTGTGCTCTGAAAGCAGCAGAGAGTCGGGTTTTTGGTGGGAAGAAAGAGAAAAGGAAAGGGGGAGCTGGGATAAGGAATTGGCTAATTAGCCTCATCTACATTTCAGCTACATGGTTCATGGGTACTAAATCATTCCTGACATATTTAGGTTGCCATTTATTACCAAAATTATTCAACGTGAATTTTGCCATTTAGGACGTGTTAAGAAAAATACTTATGCCTTCAGAGTGACTCCAGCTCTGATCCTTTCTGACATAATGGCACCAGTGGGCCATGGTTTAAGTGCATATGTGCCTGCTTGCAGTAGCAACCTGGGCACACAGCTGAATGCATAGCTGTAACGGATAGGACTGCAGGGCTGGGTTCAGAGCTAGAGAGTGGGATGTTCAGAAGGGAGTTTTTCACTGAGAGATTCTCCACCATGTTTTGAATTGTTTTGAGTCCCCAGACAAACAAACAAAAAAACAATCAAACAAAAGCCACCAAAAAACCTCCATTAAATCAAACCCTTAACATGCTCCTGAGAGTGGGACTTACAGGGCCACTCAGCAGACAAGACCTCCTGAAAAGCAGGTGAATTGAAGTGGAGTCCACTTACCCGAAGCCTGCCACAACCCTAGACCACTTGGTCCAAATTCACCAAGCTCTGCTTCCAGCCCTGTTAAAGTCTCTCATCCTAACAAGTGGAGCCACTAGCCTGGATTAACACACAACCTCCACCCCAAGCCTTAACGCTTGTGTCGCAAGTGCAGGGAGACTTCACTGCTTTATGTGAGCTAAGCTTTGAAACATCACAGAATGTCAGAGATTGGAAGGGACCTCCAGAGTCCATTAAGTCCAACCCCACTGCCAAAGCAAGATCCTCTAGGGTAGTTCACACTGGAGTGCATCCAAGTGGGTTTTTAAAGTCTCCAGAGAAGGAGACTCCACAACTCCCCTGGGCAGTCTGTTCCAGGGCTCCATCACTCTCACTGTAAAGAAGTTTCTCCTGATAAGGTGAAACCTTCTTTGTTCAAATTTGTATCCATTGTTCCTTGTCTTATTACTGCACACCACTGAAAAGAGATTGGCCCCACCCACTTGACACCCACCCCTCAAATGTTTCACAGAATCACAGAATTAACCAGGTTGGAAAAGACCTCCGAGATTATTGAGTCCAACTGATCACCTAATCCTTCTAATTAGCTAAACCACAGCACTAAGTGCCTCATCCAACCTCCTTTTAAACACCTCCAGGGATGGTGACTCCATCACCTCCCCAGGCAGCCCACTCCAATGCCAATCACTCTTTCTGTGAAGAACTTCTTCCTAACATCCAGCCTAAACCTGCCCTGGCACAGCTTGAGACTGTGTCCTCTTGCTTTGTCATTGGGTGCCTGGCAGAAGAGACCAACCCTCACCTGGCTACAGTCTTCTCAAGACTAAACAGCCCCAGGTCTCTCAGTCTGTCTTCATAGGTGAGATGCTCAAGTCCCCTAATTCTCCAGGCTCTCCATTGCACTCTCTCTAGCAAACCCCTGGCCCTGCACAGCTATGCACTGTATTTAGGTTGTACCTCTACTCAGAGGTACTGCCACCAGTCTGGCAGTCATGCCTCTGATCACCAGCACCACCAGTTTTTCTCCTTCCTGCTGCACTCTTGGTGTTCTTTTCATGGAGAAATGAGATTTATCACACTGTCTGTAACTCTGTGTGTTTACATCTGTAGGTCCCCATTTAATAACAACAGATGCAGCAGCTAATTCCAAAGAAAATTTGACAGAGCAAATGAGGTCTCAGAGATGTGAAGTTCACACAGGTTTTATGAAGACAGGTTTCTGGATAGAGGAAACTGCTCTTACTAATGTCTCCCACAGAGAAAATGCTAATAAACTCACCCTTTATTAGACATTAGAGAGTCAATGTAGAAAAGAAATGCTGGAATCCCAGCTCATCAGCCCTGCTGCTCATGGAAAAATGAAAATGCATAATCTGGATTTAGTTTGCTCTGGGACACCACAGCCAAAGATAACTTAAAAAAAAAAAAAAAATTAAGTCTCTAAGTTCTCTCATACATTAGTAAACAAAGCCCACCCTACATTTGAGGTGAAGTTCCCCACACTACTGACAGGCTGGAGATGAGTTTTAATGATATATTTTTAGCTGGCCAATTCCTCTGCCACTGAAAACCAGCATGAGTCCACAGGAGTGAATAAAACCAAGCTGATTTTCACCACTTTACTCCTTATTATTGTTGGGAATATATTTGTTCCTGCATCACTGAGTTCAAAGAGGAAAACAAAAATAGCCTTTTTCATACAAAGAGTCAAAATGGGAGGGGTTAGTTGGCAAGGTTTTTCCAGTGAATGGGTCTTGATTTTGCAACTAGCTTCCAACTGAGTCCAAGGCAGTCTGAATTTGACTTTCAGACTATCTGCTGAGCTATTTTCCCAGGCATTTGAAAACAGATGAGATGTAACAGCAGCCTTTTCCCTTAGCTGGGGCCAGTTTCCTATCAGAGGTGCAAATTCAGATTTATCTACTACAAGAAGCTTAATAAAAAACACCCTTTCCCCCCTCCCCCAAGTCATTGGTTATCATAAACAAATCCCTCAGCAGAAGCTAAAAAGAAGATACTTCGAGGTTAAAAGCAGCCTTTAAAAGAAAATGATGTTGTACATCATCCCAAAATTTAATATGACTTTATGCACAATAGTAATGTGCCTGGTAATGCAAAGATTTTTCTAAAGTAGCTTAATAACAATCCAATATTCTCTTCCTTAAAAAATGAAAATGTATGTCAAAAAGGGATCTAATGTAGCTGCATCTTGTATCCATTGATGGAGAGAGCTGATTTACATAGATAGCATTTAACATACTATCATCATTATCCTATCAGTCTTCTGTCTAATCTGGAAGCCTTGAGACAGAGTTCTCAATGTTCTCTGGGTGGAAAAAAAAATGCCAACCAAAATTATGGTGAAGGGGGAGAAAAAAAAAATCAGTGAGGGGCAGATGAATATCAAATCAGATGAGATAAAAATGGGATTTTTATGCTTTTTTTTTTTTTTTAGCCAACATAGTATGAGCTTGAAATGCTGAAAAGTGGATAAAACAAATAATGTTTAAGGCTGTAGCATGCAGTACCACAACCGTGAGGAATAAAAGAGAGAATTATGTTAATGGGTTGGTCTGAGTGTGCTTGTGGAGACTGCTCACAGATTGCTTGTGATGGCTTGAAGCATATAGATAGATAGTGTGGATCTCTGAAATCCAGATAGTGTATAATATTAATTTCCTTCCTCTCTTACCTCCTTTTGCATGAATGTAATGCTTGTGGAAGGTGTAAGCAACTGAAGGAGGTCTTTCACAGAGTGGGGTGAGATGATAGAATCATAGAATCGTAGAATCAACCAGGTTGGAAGAGACCTCCAAGATCATCCAGTCCAACCTAGCACTCAGCCATATCCAATCAACCTACCCATGGCACTAAGTGCCTCATCCTGTCTTTTTTTGAACACTTCCAGGGACAGCAACTCCACCACCTCCCTGGGCAGCCCTTTCCAATGCCAATCACTCTCTCTGCCAACAACTTCCTCCTAACATCCAGCCTAGACCTCCCCCAGCACAGCTTGAGACTGTGTCTCCTTGTTCTGTTGCTGGCTGCCTGGCAGAAGAGACCAACCCCACCTGGCTACAGCCTCCCTTCAGGTAGTTGTAGACAGCAATGAGGTCTGCCCTGAGCCTCCTCTTCTCCAGGCTGCACACCCCCAGCTCCCTCAGCCTCTCCTCACAGGGCTGTGCTCCAGGCCCCTCACCAGCTTTGTTGCCCTTCTCAGGACACGTTCCAGTATTTCAACATCTCTCTTGAATTGAGGAGCCCAGAACTGGACACAGGACTCAAGGTGTGGCCTGACCAGTGTTGAGTACAGGGGCAGAATAACCTCTCTTGTCCTACTGGCCACGCTGTTCCTGATCCAGGCCAGCATGCCATTGGCTTTCCTGGGCACCTGAGCACACTGCTGGCTCATGTTCAGCTACTATCTACCAGCACCCCTAGGTCCCTTTCTGCCTGTCTGCTCTCCAGCCACTGCCCCCATGTTAAATCCTACACAGTGTGAGACTGTTCCCACTGAAGTCAGTGAGATTTTGTGTTGGTTTGATTTTTGGTTGTTTTGTTGGGGTTTTTGTGTTTTTTTCTTTCTTTCTTTTTGGACCTATTTTCACTGAGGCTTTGTGTTTGTTGTTGTTTCTTTTTGACCAAATTTTCATCAAATTGCTCATGTTCAACACAAGTGTGTGTGTGTTATGGCACGCCTCCTGCCCCTTGCTTTCTCTCATTTATACAGTCTTTCTTTAAAGTCAGCACATCCACCAGTGCTTACTCCATTCCCAGCCCTGGTGTCTCCACCCCACATATTGACAAGCTGCCCCAAAGCCCCACAAACTGTCTCATCAGCAGGCAGGGCCATGTCTGCAGGTCTCACTGCTGCAACTGACATCAACACTTCCCACTGCCACCACAGGACTGAGGTTTCCAGGGTTAAAGAGGAGTAAGAGCACTTCTGTTTGTCCGAAAACCTTTTCTTCTGAAAACAAGGCAACTAAGCAGGTTGCAGCTCAGAAAGGCATATGAGGAGATTGGGGCAGGGCTCAGGTCACCAGGTTAGGGCATCAAAAACAGTAGAAGAGAGCTGGCAGCTAAGGAAACTGTGCGAGCTCCCACATGATGTGACATTATGGCCCTGTGGCTGCCTTTGCTTCCCTCTGCACCTTTAAACTCTTATTAAGTGGGCTTAACTGCAGTCACAGGAGCAAGGCCAGCACTCAGCTTTGATGCTGGGCCATATCCAGGAACACCCCCTCCAGATTGTGCTCTCTTCCTTATGGCTCTTTGCAATCCTGTTATGGGGTGGCACAGTACATCTCTCCTCCACCTAGGATGCAGGGCAAGAGAGTATTTAACTCAGAGCTGCAGGGTCTGCAGCATCTCATTAGTGTACCACATATGTGATGATCCTGCTCTGGGTCCATGCTGGAGTTGTGGCTGGGCAGACCCTTCTCCACTCCTCCCCGCACTGAACTGGACGAGGCACATGACTGCAACTGACCCCACAGCATCAGAGAACGTGGGTTTTCCTTGGAGCCTTATAGGACTCACTACAGTCTAACCACTGGGTCAATCTCACCTCTCCTGCCAGTCCTTTGGCTCATGCCTACTCCTTTGCCTGTTTGACAGATTGCTTCCCACAGTCCAAAGCAAACAACATGCACAGTGTAAGGATGTGGTCACCCTCTTTGTCTGAGGCAGGGATTCCAGCAGCAGAAGAGCCCAGGCACTGATCCAAATCTGTTTCTAGGAGTTTGGCAGATTTTGGCATCATTTGGATCAGGCCCTTCAGGAGAAGGAGAGAGGAAAAATAATACCTCTAGTGGGAAGCAAGCATTTACCCTTGGCTGCATCCCATTCACCTCACAGGTCTCTCCCAGATGACAATCTAGTCCCCCTCACAGGAAAGTGACACACAAAATCCCAGCTGATGGCTGCTACTCACAGTGAGCACAGGGAATTGTAGGGCACTAAATGAAACTGAGCATCCCTCTGGTGCTGTCTGTATCACACACGTCCCCATGTCATGTGCCTGCTCAATCCTCCATTCAATGTTGCATCTGCCCCGACATAGAAGCAAGTATGACGCAATATAAAGCCTGGTCTGGTTGCTGCACCTAATTATGAGGAAGAATGAAGCAAATTTTACCCTTACATGGACATGGAGTGCCAAAGCCATGCTGCTACTGGCAGAGTTCCCCTGTGGTTGCAACTATAGGGCACCCAGCAGGGATTTAATCCTGTTGTAAGTAGCATTATCTTGAGCTCAGATATTTGTTCTGGGCTTCACAGGGTTAGCAGTAGGGATCAGCCCTGCCTCCAAAACCTAGTGGCTTTCAAAGGAGAACGTGATCATTTTATTAAAGGGATTAGGTGCCATTGTTTGTTTGCAACGACAAAGCACCGGACTCAGTGACTCAGGAGGTGCCTTCCAGTCTTTTGCTGCTGTGTTGCTAATTGAAAGAAAAGCTGCTGGTTCCCTTGTCCCCAACATTTATCATACACAAATCCCTTGGAGATCTTGCAGAAGGTTTCCGTGGGAGCCAAAGGATCCTGGGATGTGAAAACTCTCTCTGAATTTCTAACTTGTATTTACTTGTCTCGATTTCCTATTTTATTCAGAAGTGGAGAAAAAAATGGGACCACAAAAGAGTTGCAACATTATTTTTCATAAATACACCTCACTTTGCCTTCTTGAGTTTGCTCTTCTCAAGCATGTGCAGTCTGAGCAAGAGAGCCCATAGCAGTGCAGCAGACAGGGACACCATGTCAGAGAACCAGGCTGGCAAGAGCTACTCTCCCCACATCTAATCCACACCCAGTATTTGAAAATATGTCTTAGAAAATAAGTTGCACAAAATGAGTTGCCTGGAGCAGGTGAGAAAGAAAATGAGATGCAGAAACTATAGCAAACCTTTTCCAACCAACCACATGGTTAAATGGGCCCACTGAAACTCAAAAGAAGGGAGTTCTATTGAGGAGAAATGGATATATGGATCTTACCAGATCTTGGATGAGTAGGTACTGCTTTGGTTTGACTTTGCCTTATTTACCTCCACTGTGATCTGTGAGACTGAGAGAGAAAAAGCTGATGGGCACCATGACCACTCATGCCAGTCAAGCTCATGTGAGGAGGCTCAGGGGTGATCTCATTGCTGTCTACAACTACCTGAAGGACAGCTGTAGCCAGGTGGGGTTGGTCTCTTCACCCAGGCAACCAGCAACAGAACAATTGGACACAGTCTCAAGCTGTGCCTGGGGAGGTCTAGGCTGGATGTTAGGAGGAAGTTGTTGCCAGAGAGAGTGATTGGCATTGGAATGGGCTGCCTAGGGAGATGGTGACATTGCCATCCCTGGAGGTGTTAAAAAAAAATCCTGGATGAGGCACTTAGTGCCATGGATAGGTTGGTTGGATAGGGCTGGGGTGATAGGTTGGACTAGATGAGCTTGGAGGTTTTTCTTGCCTCTGAAATGGGACAACTGGATGATATTGGAGGTCTCTTCCAACCTGGTTGATTCTATGATTCTGATTTTGAAGCAAGATTGAGGTCCAGCTCAGGGAAGCAAAGGTCAGATCATTTCACTCTAAAAAAACAGGAGAGAAAGGGAAAGACTTCTCTTTAAAGGAGTTCATTTGGAAGAGATCAAAACCACGTCTTTTTCTTAAATGCACTAACTGATAATGCCCTAATCCTGGAGACAGACATCTAAGCAGATGCAAAGGACCGGTTGAAGACAAGCATTAGTGTTTGCAAGATAAAGCCTTTATTGATACTTAGAGCTCCATCAGTTTAACTAAATGTATTTTTAAAACTCATTTAGTGAAAACATGCAAAACCCTTGGGCAGACACTCTAAAATTGTTTTAATGGTTTTAAATTGAATTGCCTTCATGATTCCTTACTAAATTAAACTGTGCAACTTTAAATTGTTCTGCAAGTAGCCATGCAGTACCATGCACAAAATTAACTCAACTAAGTTTTAAATCCAATTTCAGTCAAACTGTCTTAGATGTAAGTGTGGAAAAAGCTTTAACTACAGGAAGATCGTTAAACATAGGAGGGTGACATGGCACCTGGCTAAACACACTAAACACACCAGACCCTGTCCACTGAGGTTCAGGGATAGAATCACTTCCAAAGACTGATATATTTTCTTACTTAATGGTTCTGCACAATTTGTAAGCACTCAGCTCACTACTGATAAACAGTTTTCCAGAGTAAATCTCTGCAGCTCTCACATTCATTGGAGTCTGCAGGGTTCAGCACTCCAGGAGACTTAACAAGAACTTTTTTTTTTTAATTCTTTTTTTTTTCCTAGGTTGCTCCATGACTTTCTGAGAGGGAAAGCAAAGAGGTGACATTAAAATGGCAGCACCCAGAGACAGCAATGACAGCTCCACAGACTATGATACCGAAAGACTGACAAGTATTTCTAAAGGCTGCTTTGACAACTCATACTGGAGTTTTCCTTTAAGTTACAATCATTTTTCTGAAGCAGTAAAATTGGTGCCTGAAGGATCTGAAAATGAAGAAATAAAGTTGTGTAAAGTTGGCAGTATCTTGCAGTGCTCATCGAGCATCAGTTATATATATAATGCCCTGTCTTACACCTGCCAAAGCTGCCTCAAGACCCTATTGTTGTGCCATGGTACAGTAGCTTATTAATAAAGCTACTGCTCTGCTTCTGGCAACTCCAAGGCAGCAAACAGGAAGCAAGTGCAGGATGATGGCCCGAGTTGCCACACTGGTACCTGTCCTGCTCCCTCCTGTCTCCTTTCAGTCACTCTCAGGCCTCCATAGGAACCTCCCAAGAGCTGATAATAGGACCATCTGCTACCTTTTCTGCTCAAGACACTCCTGGTTACTAAAAGGGATTACTGGATTAGTGTCACTGTCATTAGCACCTTGAGGATTGCTCCTTGCACCATGCTCATTCTGTTGGACACCACAGGGAAAAGAAGCCAGTCCCTTCCTCAGACCCCAACACTGACAACAAGAGACACAGGTGGGACATAAGGACTGTTTCTGCCTAGGATGCCACTCTCTCACCATTGGTGTGTTAATTATAACTAATAAATTATACTTAATTTTAACAGATGAGGTGTTTAATCCCTGTGAGAGCTAGATTTACCAAAGGTGTGGAAGATGTGGAGGCTGCAGTGTTACCTTGCCTATGCAGCAGGAGACCAGTGCTGTGACTGCCTGGTCACTTACTGTCCCATCCATGCCCCGACCACAACACCATTACCTGCTGCATTCTCCATTCAGGGTTCAGCCTGAAGATTCAACTTAACCCTTGAAATTTGTTTTCACCTGCCTAGAGGAATGATTGCTTGCCTGAATAATTCAGCTGCTGTCAGCTTTATCAGCTGGACATCAGATTATTATTGTTCTGTTTAGAGCACAGTAAATCATTCTACACAAAAGTGGGAATCGTCTGTGAACTGCAAAACCTGGCAACTGGACAAACATCAGGATACCAGGGAACTTCTTTAACCTTGCCTGACTGTAGGGCCTGATGCATTTTACTTACACACTGGCATCACCCTGCTTGATGCCCTCCAGCAAAAGACCACCACCCTTTAATTTTTGGCTCTTCCCTGGATTGGGAAATTCCTTCTTTTGCAGGCCAATCAACAGAAGCTCACTGAGATTTATGACTTTGATGAGTGAAATTTTCAGCCTTGAATCTACAGACTGTCTCTTTAAATACATTATAGAGATTATCAGCAATGTATCAAGGTGTCTTTGCAGGATGGTATAAACTTCTACTGCACTACTTATTGCCATAAACCATACTTCCAGGTTTTTATTTATATGCGCATTAGCTCAATATGATTGGATCTGTAGCCAGCCCTGGGGACTGGAGTAATTTATATATATCAATAAAGGTCTCCAGCCAGCCACTGGGTGCTCTAAGGGGAACAGTAGTTCCATTTAAAACATTAGGAACTGGAGAAATTGAAAATAACTCTCTATTTAGAGGCCAAGAAGTAAGACAGCAGGCAACAGAGGTCCCAGCACAGCAAGGCTATACTAAGGAGATTGTTAAAATGTCATTTCACTTACATATAAGCCACAGGAAAAAAACATTAACCCTTTCTCTCCTGAACCCACTGCAAATAACACTTGAAAAGAAAACATATTCTTCAAATCTAGAGTGTTTTAAATAATCCCAGAGGATATGACCATAAAATTTTGAGTGACACATTCAAAGACTTCAGGGGAGTTTACTTGCAAAATTAGTTTTTCAAAAGACATAAAATCTCATTACCTTTGCATTTGTTAATGCTAGAGCTGAAATGTAAAAGCAGCAAAAAAATCCCTCAGTGGCTGGATTTTACTAGGCACAAAAAGCCTACAGGAAGAAGTGTCATCTTGTCTACCTCAAGTAACCAAACCCACTACTATTAAATTTTAACATTAAAGTATCTTTGACTGCTCTTTAACAAGCAAGGAAAGAATTGCATAAGCATCTAAGTGGAGATATGCTAAGGTTTACCTGCCTTCACTGCTCCTAAGTTTCCCATGGCTTATGGACACACCTGGCTGCTAGTCTCACTTTCAACAGTGTTTATGTAGTAAAAATGTCATCTTACAATGAACTTTACTGACCTGTACTCAAACCCAGCTCGATCAACTTCCAATTTTTTTTCCCCAAATTCTCTTTAATTTTCTGCAAAAGATAAGTAGCAAGTCAGAAGGAGGGTAGGGCAAAAATCTTCTGGACAGGAAAAAAAGCCCTATGAAGCTAAACAATCAGGCTGTAGTCTGAACTATGGAGCCACACTATTCACATGTCAGGACAAAAAGGCACATGGGATTGTTAGACAGCAGCATCTGCCTTCCCCTGTCACACTGTTCTGCATTTTCTGCACTTTGAACTAGCAAAGCAGCAAGAAAATGCAAGTTCCTGCACACCATCCCAGGCTCTCTTCTTTCTCTCTTTCGCAGGAGTGAACTGCCAATGCTTCATTTTGCTTTCTCCAAAATGAGGATTGAGGGTCTGAAACTCCAGCATGTATGGCCTGCTTTCTACAAAGTGAGCCAGTTGGGTTTTCTTTCTGTTTGCTTAATCTAGGAAGAAAAAAACCAAACCCAAACCATCAATCTGGTGCTGAACGGGGGAGTAATCCCTTCTAAGCATGGCTGATGCGACCACTCGCACAGTGAGCAAGCCTTCCCCTTTCCCATCACACCCCCACAGCCCAAGAGAGGAAAAGAAGTTCCTTAATGCATAACAATGCCATTGTGAGCAGGAGAATTCCTGCCTGGAAGGAAGCATTCCCAGCAGACTCCCTGCGTGTGGCTTGCAGCGTTTTGAACGCTCCTGCTGTCCTTGTGCTGCAGCCAAACTAAACCCATTTCTATTCAAAAGTGAGACACTGCCCTGTTGTTCCAGGTTTGATTTTGTTTTCTAAAGGTTTGTTTCTTATACAGGGTATTAATTTTACAGTGGGTTGTGGTTCACAAGGTTTTCCTTTCCCAAGGATGTTGCTTTCTGCTCTGGGGAGATAGTGTGGGCTGGTGGGTAAAGCCATTGGGTAAAGGTTATGGAGACCTGAAGCATGGTTTGAAGCCAGGTCATGCCTTGCAGCCTCTCTCTTCATCTCTTTAGCCAAACCACCCACCCTCCTGGTTGCATCCATGTTTTCATTGCTCCCACTGAAGGAGTGGTTGCTAATTAATGTCATGAAAGCACTCTAATCCCTTCAGCTGGTAAACCTGAGTTGATACTTAGGTCTTGTGTTAGACCTTGCGCCCTGGAGAAGTCATTCTAGGATATATAAGTGGGAGGAAAGCATGACATATTGTAGGGGAAGGATGACAGGAAGAGATCTTCATGTGACAGGTCAAAGGTGAAGGAGAAGGCCACAGAGAAGTATCACAGCAAGGTAGCTGAGGAGTGTGCAATAGTTGCACCATCTACTTAGAGTGACAAAGGAAACTGGGATAATGCTTGGCAGGGATGCACTACTGCACTGGTCTCAGTGCTCACTGCCTTTTGTGGATCGCACACTGGAAAAAGGACTCTCCCTGTTCAGCAGGGACCATGCCCAGATCCTGATTAAACAAGCAGGCCATAGGCAAGGTCCAAACTGGGTGTGCTGAAAATGTTTCTGTGCATTCTGCATGGCATCAGCTAGGTTCTTCCTAGCTGTAAACAATTATGGAGGGGGTTTCTGAGTAAGTTCATTAGTGCCTCCACATTCTCACGTTGCTCGGAACTGCGGGCACACCACGCTGCAATGGCTGTGTTATTCTAACATTATTAAATGTGCACTCTTCTTTTATTAGGCTTTTTAATAACATTTAAGTTGCACTCTTGGGAATTTTTGCAGAAAGGGAATGTTGGCCAGCCTAATTTGTACATGAAAATACCCCATAGGCCAAGGAAACAAGATTCAGATGAATTTCACGCACAGTATGACTATGAATACAAGTGCTGAAGGAGCTTTGGGGTGTAAAACCATTCAACTAGGAATGTTTGATTCCCACGTGTTGTGGTCTCTCAGATCTATCTTGTTTGTGCACATTACTGCTTACATTTCATGTGTATTTTTGCTTCTTTAGTGAATGCACTCAAGTCTTCTTGTTCCATACCTAAGAGCTGCTTTGTTGCACCCCAAAATGGGGCAGTGGTGGACTTAATTGCCCTTACAGGAAATTGCTCTGTATGCCAATCCTAAATCACATAATTCCCAGGCTGCCTGAAACACAAAGCCCTTAGGGATGTCCTGGGTGAGTTGTCCAAGGGCACTTCCAGCCGGGAAATTCGTGGGTGTACAGTGATGCTAGAAGAGAAGGCAGATGCTTGTGTCTGCCACCATGAGGGTAGGCTCTTAGGGAAATCACCAGCTTAGGCATGAATGGAATCAAAGCTCTGCAGAGGAGCAGGCTGTCAATGCCAGCTAATGTCTCTGAACACAATTCAGCCTACTTTGGTCTAGTTGGCACTGCTGTTAAGACACTTTTATCTATAATCAGATGTTTGTCATCTTCCTTGCTACTTCATTATCCCTTTTTAAAACACATTTGCAATAAATTTAAGAATAATAAACAAACAAAGTCACTTTAAAAGGGACAAAACTGTGCATAACCCTCTTCCTTTTCCTGGGAAAATCCTAACTTTGATTAAAATGTTTTAACTCATCTCTCTCTCAGATAGCTAGCACATGAAATCTTGGCTGCAGGAATGCACAGGAACAGCACTGCATTTCCTTGCTTACAGCTGCCTTCACTGCTGCAGGGTTACTGTTTTCCCATAATACTACACAGTTTGAAAAGCTGATCTCTTAAAAGTGCTAGAACTGAAAAAGCACAGAATCAGACTCAGAATTGAGGTGTCTGCAGACATGTTCCTGTGACAAGGCAAGGAAGAGTTAGGCTTTTGGTTTTGCCAAAAGCTCCCTGACTTGCCTTAGGTAAGCCACTGAATATGTCTGCGCTAATTATTGTCTCCTTTTGCTCTGTTTCTTTAGAACCAGAGAACAAACCTCTTTCCCCCCATCAATATGCAGCTATTTTCAAACCAAGTGCTTGTGTCTTAATCAGTAAAATTGTTCACATAACTGGTTACTGATGGAGAAACTGTACACTCTTTGATGTTGGGGGAGTGCTTTTCTCTGCATCCAGTCACCAGCACGCAGGAACTCAAATCTGGCTTCAGAGCTTGTAGAACTCATTGTTAATGGCAAAAGCACAAAGAAAAGATGGGAGAGCCTGGGTCACAGAGGTTCAGCAGTACAGTCCATTTCCAGGGCTGCAGTATCGTGGGAACCCTGACTCAGCAGCGGGAAGAGAGCTGCATGGTCAGATCTCTTCAAAGCTTGCAGGTTACTCTATTGTTTCCTTCACATAAAGTTTGTGGGAACATTTTGTTCAGTTTCATGGCACAAGTTCTGGTTTTTCACTTCTTACATTTCATTTTGGGCATGAAATGATGAACAGACTCAGAACCTCAAAGTGAAACTCATTTGAAACCACCACATTTCTTTGGTCTTTGTTATAAATCCAGGAAAATCCACAAAATGCTTGCACTTTCTATGAAAAACCATCAGCAGGCTTAAGAAAAGATCTTATTCAAAGCCTCCCCTGATTTCAGTGGGGAATTCCTCATGTGTGCCAGAATAAGCAAGAAAATTCACAATAATGGTACCCAGGAACTACACAGTGCAGGAACCTGGCCTGGCTTTCTTGTTGGTAACAACAGGAGAAGTGAAAGCAAATTAATCAGATTAAAATAGTTCTAAAATGGGCTCACAGGTTTCACAGTGGATATTTTGCACAGTTTCAGCCACTTTCTCTCAAGCTATTTGTCTGCATCTCTGCAAACCATACTGAGTGCAGGAATTCAAGATAGATGTTGAGATACTGGAACGTGTCCAGAGAAGGGCAACGAAGCTGGTGAGGGGCCTGGAGCACAGCCCTGTGAGGAGAGGCTGAGGGAGCTGGGGGGTGTGCAGCCTGCAGAAGAGGAGGCTCAGGGCAGAGCTCATTGCTGTCTACAACTACCTGAAGGGAGGCTGTAGCCAGGTAGGGTTGGTCTCTTCTCCTAGGCAGCCAGCAACAGAACAAGGGGACACAATTTCAAGCTGTGCTGGGGAGGTCTAGGCTGGATGTTAGGAGGAATTTGTTGGCATAGAGAGTGATTGGCATTGGAATGGGCTGCCCAGGGAGGTGGTGGAGTTGCTGTCCCTGGAGGTGTTGAAGAAAAGACTGGATGAGGCACTTAGCGACATGGTCTGGTTGATTGGACAGGGCTGGGTGCTAGGTTGGACTGGATGATCTTGGAGGTCTCTTCCAACCTGGTTGATTCTATTCTATGCTATTCTATTCTATTCTATTCTATTCTATTCTATTCTATTCTATTCTATGTCCACTGGGATATGGAGGTCCAAATGGGACACCCAAATATCTGACTTGACTTGTGCATGTTCTTTTAGTCTTTCACTTTCTAGACCCACTTGCCGGTGCTGGAAACACGTGGGCCACCGATCTGAGATGTGGATTTGTTATGCCATATGGCTTAAAGGCAATACAAAAGATGTGACCCTCCCACACACCTCTGGGATGCACAGAGAGAGGTAGGAGAGTGGTTCTCCTGAAGAGCAGTGGTGGAGCTGATTTTCTCACCAGTTGGGAAGTGGTCACTATGCCTGACAACAGTGCTGATCTACGAAACACATGTGAAGACAGTGGAGTGCACATGTGGCCTGGTTTGCACATTGCCTTGTCATTTTCTCCTTTCTGGATGACAAATGCAAGGAAGACAGAAGACTTTTGAGAGAGTGGAAAATTCTGTTGGTGTTTTGCAATTCTGCTTTAGCTTGTGGCGAGGCTGGCACAGCATGGAGTGGGGAGGGTGTTTGTATCAAACGTGGCATACTCCTAAATAACCCTGATCTCAGACACTGACGCTAGCAGCATTACTCCTAATCTTTCTAAATATAGTGACTTATTGAAAAGGTCTTACTTCAAAACTGCTGCTGCTGCAAAATCGCTGTTGCTGAGTAATATGACCCATGATATTTTATATTTACTAGAGCAGATCTATCTCATCCCTGCTCCATTTGATACTGCAACAAGAGATACGTGTAATGAGTTAGTCACTGTGACTCACAAAACCTCAGTCCCTATGAAGCAGCTGTGTTTCATGCTTTCTGTCTTTCATATAAAGGGAAAAAAATAGCAGTTCTAAGTGATTCAAGAGCAAAAGGAGGAGATGGTAATAATCAGTTCCATCTAATGATTGATCAGTTTGTAAGGAATGCTGATCAACTCCAGATGTTGCATTCCAGCCTCAAAATGTGATCATCAATTCAGAACTCCCATCTGGTTTGTCTGACACCAACAACACAAGAAGTTTTCCAACAACTTAAAAAAAACCCCTGTGGTTACTGGGAAAATATCTTCACTCAGATCAGTGCATTTGCCAGTAGGATGTGGTAGAGTTCCCTTTTGTGAGCCTAGCTCCTTTTGCTGTCCTGAGTGACTGGCCTATTGATGGTATCTGACAGAAACCCACCCACTTTTGGACATATTCTTTTCTACCATTACTAACTTTCAAGGCCAGATATTTCTGGATGCTGCTTTCTCTAGCTGTGCTGGAAGAGAGCTGTGGGTGATGTTCTACTGTTAATATTTTCAAACTCCCCCCAGATCAGACGATTATTTGATTCAGGCGTTCTGCCCATTAGCCAGATTTCACAGGAAGCAAGAGCTGCCAGCAGCTCATCAGTGTTTTGCATTTGCAAACTTGCTTTTTTAACTTCCCTATTTCTCCTCACCTACCCCACCTGTCTCATAAAGCAATTTTGCCTTTGGATAATAAGGTTACATTTTCAATCCTCACCACTCCCGCTTACTTTAGCAGGACTTAAGCATGTGTCACCAACACACCAGTCTAGCTCTGATCCAAGTGTCTGTACAGAAGTTGTCATACCCTTGCTGCAGTGAGTTCCCCAGGTAGAGCATTTGCCAGCAGATTTGCTGTATTCCTGGAGCACATGCAGTCAACATTGAGGTGAAATTCACCTGAAGATGAAGAGGCAGAAGGTGGCCAAGTGTCCCTCGCAAAGAAACAAGGAACAGAGAAGGCAGGCAGCCAGCGGAAGCCTTGTGCACCTGCAGTGGTTATGTCCTCACTTGGTTCACCTGAACCCCTGTAAATCAGCTATTTTAGTTACTTTGTAACTATTTAAGACAGTTTGTGCTACCACACTACAGGGCAGACACCATCAGGTTCAGCCACACGCTCCCAGACAGCGAGCACTCACACACAGTCACACTCATATCAGGGATGGAGAAACAGAAGGCAAGAGTAAGATGCAGACTTTACAGGGGTCTTAACTGCTGCCATTGCAGAAGGGGGATCCTTGTAGTGCAGATCCAGTCCAGTATTGAGGTACAGCACTGGGAGAGTCCTGGAGTGTTCCCCAGGAGCATCCTGGGGCCAGGCAGAGCATGGCTGCAGAGTGGCCATGTCGGCAGCACTCACAGCCACCCTGCATCAACGGCACAAAGAAACCTTCAGTACATGGCCTGGGGTAAGCAGCTCAGCTACTGCACAACCAAGGTAATTATCTAGGGGGACTTCAGCTGCCCACTGGAAAAACAGAAGCCAGGCTTGGAAACCAGTTGCATCATGAATGATAATGGTGCTGACAGTTTTAAAAGCACTCAGGGGGCTTTTAAAATACAGCTACTCTGCCTGAGAGAACCTTTCCTAGGGCAGGAGCTGCAGCCGTGCAGGCAGGAAGAGCCAGACTGCTGTGGGGAAACAAAAGAGCTGCTGCCATTTTGGGCCCTCTGCACTTCCAGATTTACCTCTCCCTGGGAAAATTCTGCCTTACAAGGCTGCCCAAGGGAGCAGGCATGCTTTCCAGCCAAGGGAAGCCCATTAAACACACTGCTCCTCACTGAGTTATGGCCACCTAGTAGGGACTTCCCTCACTTGTCAAGAACATCTCATCTGTACTCAGGGCATCTGTACAACACAGCAGCAGTAATGGCTTGGAGACTGCCTGCACTCACCTGCATTGGATGGGTGGTTAAGGTGCCCCTACACACTTAAACACATCTCTTTGCTAATTTTCCTGCAGTACATTAATTTTTACTGATTGCTAATGGCTTCCTGGCTGTCTCTAAGGCAACTGGTCCAGTTGTTATTAATTTCCAGGGTAGAAGAACAATAGGCATCCATTTATCAGTGAGGTACAAAACAACAGCCATTTTTTGTTGTTCTTGCAAACTGGTTTTTAACTATACAAGTCCCACACTGATCGTGCTTTGAGTCGCTGAGTCCTAATAGAGGAAACATGGGGCAAGAATAAGTGAAATTGAAGCAGTGCTCAAGAGAAATTCCAGTCTCCTTCAGTGAATGAATATGAAGTGAATGCAATTTTTCAGCTGTCACTGACCTATTTCAGACTCTCTCCTTGCCAAAAGAAAAGTCCCTAGGAAACTTCATTTGCCATAACATGATTTTCTGGAAGGATCAGTGAAAAAAAAAAATAAGAAGAGAAATTTTAAATGTAGGGTTCATGAGCTGCTTTATACTCAATGCAGGAACAGGGGCAAGTAGAATAAATGGTTTTATGCCACTGCTGTAACTGTTTCTGTTCAGCCTGCAGGGCACAGAGAAGGAAAAGTGACCCATGCAAAAGTTCGCATGGCCTTGAATCTTTTCTGACATGCACTGTCTGATAGGGAATTCTATGACACATAGGCTTAGCTGGCTTTAAATACATTTCCTTCTGTATGTTATAATGGAAATCTGCTGGGTTTTGCATGCCTTTGAGTTGATATATTTTGGGGGACAATGTCTCCACTGGAATGATTCTTTTGTGGCACTGGATTTACTCGCAAAGACAACTCAGTCTGGTGCATTAAAGCAATGGTTAGGAGAACATAATCATGTGATAGCTTAAATTACCCCATAATGCCATTTCTTGCCTTGGAATTGAGATCTAAAGGAACAATTTGCAATGGAAGCAGATGGCTTACATGACTTTTGGTGTCCCAAAATTCACTGGCAGTGTAGGTTTATTTAAGACTATTTAAACTATGCATAATTTGCCTGTTTATTTTAGTAACTTTTTCTTGTCTTTTGTCAACTGACAAATGCAGATAAGTGCACAGTGTGCAATATCATACAGAGAAGTGATATTTTAGCATAGCCAGTCTTTGTCAGGCTACAGCACTTAACAGCCTCTGAGCAGTGCCTCAGTTTCATATTTACACATAAATTTGCAAACTTGCAGAGGCTTCATTTTTGTAGGGTGGGTACAGGAAATGCTGCCTGAGTAACTGTAAAACATTGATAGTAGCAGTATGGACTTGATTTCTTTTCAGATGTTTTTAAAGCATGGGTTGGGTTTTTCTTTTCTTCTTTTTGAAGTTGTGACATTAGAGAAAGCAAATGCAAGTTTACAGGCAATGGGAGGGGGTGGTTGACAGCACTGATGCCCACTTGCAACCTCAGTTCTGCCTGAAGTACCTGTAAGGCTCACATTTGTGCCACGTTTCAAACTTAAGGCAGACATTTGGAAAACTTTCCATGTTGTTTTATACTCTTCAATTTTAAAACAAGAGGCAGTCACATTTCCTATAAGCTCAACATTCCAATTTTTTCATTTATGAGAAAATTTGTATTTCTAAACATCTTTTTTTTTTTCTTTCTTTTCCAACCACTCATTGCCTTTTCCCTCTGAGCTACCTGTGCTCTGTAATTCTGTGTTATTTACTGCAAAATAGAGTTTCTTTGTAAAATGCTTTGAAGAGGAAGAATTAAATATGTTATATGGGAAACTACTGCCATTAACATTGATTTACTAAAGCTTTTTGAGAATACTGAGGTTGAATTTACATATTTAACTGCAATCTCAGCCTTATTCACCAAGTAATTCAATGTACATAACTTTGAACTGGGAGTTAATGACTTGAGTATGCTCTGTACCAAGAAGACATCTAGGTGAGAGTTACAGATATTAAAAAGTTCTAAATTATGGGGTATTTAAGGTTACTTTTGAACAAAGTTATAATGCCACAGTGAATATATTAGCAATTTCTATCTGAAATCAATGGAACTATTTGCATGACGCCAGTGCAAGGTTCAGCCAGACCCTTCTAGAGAGCTGAGAGCAGTGAAATAATCAGTGGATCCCACTAGATAAAAAGTGCTAATAGATAAGAAGTCCTGATACTCAGTAGGAATCAGCTGGTGGTGGCTAAACCCAACAGTACAAGAATTTAACCTGGAGCAATAGATTTTTCTGTGTTTATCCACAAATGTAGATACTCAGAAGTCACTGAAAGCCTATTGCAGATTGTTTGGTTGTATCACTCTATCTGTGTGCTATGGCAGCTGAATAAGTAGTCAGCTGTGCAGGAAAGGGAAATGACACTGTACAGATTATTAAACTGACACAACAAAGCACAATTTAGAAGTTTCAATATTTGCTACAAATTATCCACAAGCTGTTCATAAATGTAAGCCACTTCACCATATAATTTGAACAATCTCTTCTGTTCTATAACAAATATACTTTAATAAGCTAGCGTGGACGCTGCAGATAATCCAGAATGATGGCAGAACATCCAGCAGGGTTCCTCGAGTAATTATACTTTTAATATCTGGGGAGTGGAAGGATTAAAGCTGCCATACCCATCCCTACTAATGTTGTATGCCAAATATCTGCAAATTTTATCAGTGTAAGAAGAGCTAACCAGCAATATGGGCAGTTCTGGGTGTCCAAGGTGGTTTCCAGGGTTTCTGACAAATGAGCTCTTCCCTGTCCCACAAATTACTTCTTTTCCTGTTTCCAGCGGTGGAGGCATCCCCTTACCTCCCACCAAATTCATCATCATCTGAAGAAGCAGCCGCCTGCAACTTCCAAAGCTCTCTAGAGAGTCAATCTCTCTCCCATGCTTAAAAATAAACTTCTCAGCCTGAATCCCCATGGGAAATACTTTGTTAGGAAAGACAGGGAGTGAAAGGAGTTAAATCACTCACACTATTAGCTCAAGTGGCTACTGCAGCTGGTCCAGTAAATGCCAACCTAGCCATAGCTCAGTCATTTTCTCTCTCACACAGAGTGTGTAGTGAAACGAGAGTGTCTGCAGATTTATTAGCTTGTATATAACACTAAATTGATGAAAACATCCTCTAGGCAACTTCATCTACTTTTCACTTGCCATGTTCCCATGACAGTGACAACTTGTTGTGTTACAGCTGACCTGTCAGCCTCAGCTACTCCCTGTTCATTGGGGGCTGTCTGTCACTGGATGTATATGAAACAGGAGGTGAGCAGAATACAACGGGCAGTTACACACACAGCCTGCTTAAAAACCGGCCAAGCTGACAGTAAGTAGATTATTGTTGAACCTTCATATAGATTCATCCAAGTCTGTTATAACAGATGAATGGTATGGCTGTAAACATTTTCACCTAGCAAACATTTTCGCCTAGCAATAAATAATCCAGTTCTTAAGCCAGCAGTCCAAAATTAGCAGCTCTGAGTGTCTTCTGCTTTTGCAAATCAGTGGTGAAAGAGGCATTCATTAGACCCTCTTCTCCAGGTAGAAAGATGACCAGCACAAATAACACATCAGGCAAGGAGTGCATGCTCCATTGTTATTGCAGATGTGTCAATCCCTGGAAACAAAAGAATCGGCACTCGTCTAGGAACAAGCTCAGGGTTAGTTAGCAATTCAGAATGACTTCCAAAAGCAATCCCTTAGTCTCCAATGATATCTGTCTGACAACTACTTAATCTCGGCAAGAGCTGCGTTAAACCAGCCTGTCATCATTGCTACCTCTCAGGTGTAGCTTGAAAAGGGAGAGAGAAAGAGAGAGAGATCTACGAGTTTCAATCATTTAGAAGAAATTATAACTTTTTAGAAGCCTGTATGCAGATAGCATTTACCATATTGAATGGAAGATGACAGTTACTATATAGACAGAGCCGTACAATGCAAAATGCCAGCTTCCAGGTGATTCTATCCCATCTCCGAGGCTGTCGGGAGCTATCAAATTAATGTTGAAATAATTGTCACTTGTGAATACCTGCCACTGTAACCAAGTCGGGTAGTAAAAAAAAAAAAAAAGAAGAATCCCAATTGATCAGCCTCACAAAATGTTCTGAATACTTAAAGGAGAAAGTTTCACTGAGGTGTGACACTGTTACATATTCATTTTAGCAGAAGGAATATATTCTTTTTCAGAACAAAAGCAAAAATTATTTCAGTTTCCTTGTTGAAGTGGTGTTAATATCATCACTGCTTTCTTTACATTTGGCTACTTTTGTGATAAAAGAAGGAAATCAAAATTAGCTAATGCTTGAACCTCTTGCTACTAGAGTCAGTCACAATAAATCTCGATGCCCTTCTCTCTCTCTGTCTCATTTCTACAGAAATTCCCACTCTGTTGAAGTTCCCTTTTATCTCTGCACACCCTTACAGGGGTTTTATTGGGGTTAATAGTTTTTCTAGGTCCTACTGCAGCAAACTGTTAAGTGTTCTTGGTGTCTAACTCAATGAAGAGCAGAGATAGATCCACTGTGTCACTCCAGTCCCACTCTTGTTAGCATTTTATAATAACTGACAGCATGGGAAACTCTTCTCTATTCACAGAACATATGCAGCACTAGCAACAGCATCATACATTTTCTCTATATTGGCTTAGCAAGGTACCTACAGCAAAGAAAAAAGAAACACACACTCGGCATGGTACCAGAGCACTCCCTGCTCTCGCTGAAACCACGCTTGGTACTTGGCAGGTTTGCATCTTTGACATCTCTTCTAAATCTCTTTGAGGTACCAGGTTTCAGTATTCACAAAGCACATCTTATTACCCAGCACATGGCAAATGATTGCATCCTCCTTTTTCAAAGGTGTCTCTCAACCCTTCACTCCTTGCCTTCATTATTCTGCAGAGGGCTAAATGAAGGGTACCCTCAATCAGCTGCATTTGAAAGCTGGAGCCAGAATACAGCATTCTTAGGAGGCAGTTTGTGCAGGCAGGACACTGTCCCTGCAAAGTGCTCTGTGACCTGTGCTGGCCATGACACGAATGCCAGGAACAGTTTAAGGTCTCAATACAAAGCTATCAACACTTTGGTCATCCAGTCCCTGACTAGTCAAAAACAAAGTAACAAGGTGTTTGGTCTGATTTTCATTGAGGACAACCAAGTTTGCTTTCCTCATGGAAAGCAAACATGGTCCTGTGCTCATTGTTCCCCAGTCCACTGGTGTTTTCATTTCTACATTTGACCTCAAGGCTGGCTGGGCATGAGACCCACCAGCTGAGGGAGTTTTCATGGGCCATGAATCAAATGAGAGAATGCCACCATGCAGTGCCCACATACCAGATCACAAATTGAGTCTATTGAATCATACCAATGATCTTGGAACCTCACAGTCCTCTGTCTCTTTTTCCTTCCTCCAAATCAGACATCTAAACCAAATTCTCTCTTAAGGGCTCCTGTGCTTCAACTGATATGAAGTGTACTGACATTAAGTTTCAACCACTGAATATTTACAGTAAATTAACTATCTCTTCTCTGTTTTATGATACCATGTTAACAAGCAACTACAGCTATTTTAAAATGGGTTTAATTTATTTATTTCCTGATATGTTTAAACAATTCTTATAACATGGGCTACATTCTGATTTCTGTAGCACAGAGCAAACTGGAGCCATTTGGTAATTATACCAGTGTAAACGAAATAACAGTTTGATGTTTGTATATATATGAGCATGGACAGAGAAAACAGCATCTGCCAGCAGGGATTTATGTAGGGAATTTATATGAAGTGTATCTGCATGCACACCCCCTATGCATTTCCATAGTTAATAAGTGTAGTATTTATTTGCATGTTTCTGTGTAGCTAATAGCCTGAAAGCGATGTACAAAAATAAAGGGCACGCTTCACATTTTTCAATGTGAAGCCATATATCTTGGAACTTTGAAGTGCCCTTTACCAAGGGATGAGCCCATGCCTAGGAACTTTTTTCCTTGGATGCCATACCACACAGAAGCAGCAGCTTTTCCCAGGCCTTTTCTGAATTATTCCAGCAGATTAAAATACCCATGTATATATTTATGCCGACAAGAAGGAGGGAAAGTGCAACTTCTAGTCAATGCCTAAATTTCCTGCCTCCGAAGCCCAGCTGGAGAGCAGGAGTTATAACAGAAAACAGCAGCACAATTAGCTGGAGTTCTGTAGCTGTCTGCAGCAGACTGCTTGCTCCTGTCTCTCTATAGGTGGCCTCCCAGTTCATCAGTTCATAAATAAGTAATTTGAAATGTGTTCCTGGGGGAAATTTTCCTCCTTCTCTCCTGAACAGACTGTACTCATCAGTTTTCCTGTTCTCCAGGTACCTGGCGTTCTCATTTATAATGGCCAGAGGAACTATGCTGTTCTAATTCTTGCTTCATTACATTTCCTAATGCTTGTTTTCAGCAGCTTCACAACTCCACATTTCTTTATATATTGATAAAAAAAACTCTTTGCATATATTATTTATTGGCACTTTCATGTTAGCTTTACTGCTGATTTAAATGGAATATTTTTACATACAAAGTAAGACTGTGAAGTTGGCTTCAGGTCTGAGGTTTAGATATTTTGATTTAAATTATGTGAAGGAAAGGGGGAAAAAAAAACAAAACACAATCAGCAAGAGAAATCATTGTCACTGGCCATTTCCCTTCCCTCCTCATCACACAATATCCAGCCAGAAAGCTAGCACATACCAGTGCTTCACTAGCAAGGAACAATTTGTATACTGGAGAGGCCAGATCAAAAGCTTATGGAGCCAGCTCATAAAGGTCCTTAGGTAGTCAAGGATGCAGCAGAATGTGCAAAACCAACTTGGCAAATGCTTAATCCTAAATGAACAGCAGAGGAAATCAGGCACCTAATTCTCCCAACTCTTTTGCAAATGCCTGTAAGTGTGCAGTGGAATTGGTAAGCATCTCTGCCCTCCATGAAAACTAGGTCCATCGGCACATAAGAAAAGAAGCATGACTTACCCACTGGCTGAAGGGATAATGATGTTAATTCAAGTGCTAGTGTAAAACAATGCAATCTGAACACAGAAAATGTGGTAGCAAACAGCCAGGTTAAATATTTTGGAAGGTCTTTTTGAATAAACTAATTATGTAGCAATAATGAGCCTCATCACCAGTCCAAGCCAACAGGCAACAGCTCACAGCAGTCACATCGCACCTTGTGCAAGGATGTGCCAACACCTGCTGTGACCACACATGGCCTCCCTGAAGCCCACAACACTCAGGAGAGTTCAAGAAAGAGCCACTCACAACACTGCAAATGCTAAATGAGGTGTATGGACGTCAACACTCTTTGGGTCCTTTCCAACCCCTAACCTCCTGTGATCCTGTGAACACTGCCACAGAAACCAAAATACCTCCTGGAGATACACTGCTGAAGGTTTCCCAGCTCCAAGTTGTCTTCAGAGAGGTGAAGACCAAGACTTCAAGACTTGGCTGCCCACAAGAGGCAGAGATTTGACTTTCTGACCTAGAGACACTCTTCTTTTCCATGTTCCCATGAGGCAAGTTCTCCTCTGACCTTTAACAACCACCAACAAATGCCTCAGCATGTCTCAGTTAAGAGCATGTGAGTTTATCTGGTCTGATTTTCATTCCTCTGTAGAACAAAAGGAAAATGTTGCAAATTTGAAAACCACCACTGGAATTGCTGCTCCCCTGGAAGTCCAGATTAGGTACTGACAGACCCTGAAGCAGAATTAGGGATGCAAGCCAAGAGTGCCTCGCTGAATTGCCAGGAATTACCATGATTTTATATTGCTCTTCTTGGCCTTAATCAAAGACACACATTGACTGCAATAGATGATCAATCAGGCTTTGCTTTTCCCCATATTACACTAATCAATGGCTCTAATATATTACATGGAACAGTTCAACAAATGACAGATTTGGAAGCATCTATCTTTTCCCTTAAGAAATTACCCTGAAAACACCTAATGAAGAGCACTTAATATTGCTTCTAGCTAGAGCCAAATGTTGCTCTTAATTAAATCAGTGGAAATTCAGAATTGTGCCATTGAGTTCAATAATTAGCTTGTGAATGCCAGTGATAATTTTTATTTTCCTGTATTTCAGGAGCAGCTGGAAACTTTCACTGAAAAGATTTATTTTAGATCAGAGACACTTAGCTTACCAGTTTCTTTTAGGTCTTTGAAATGTCTCTCTACATCAGATATATTAGTGGTTTGGTGGTTCCTTACTGGTCAGTATCTTTTTAAAGCAATATGAAACATATTTTAACTTGGGTTGCTCTGTAAACGGAATGGAGTGACCCTGACCAGCAAATCAGTATTTTTCTTTGATGAAAGACATCAGCCCTTTTTTCTTCTTCTTCCCCCCGCCCCTTCCCCCACCCCCCTGTTAGACAAAAGTCATATCACAATTACTGTAAGGTTATCAAGCGCAAACTGTCAAGAACCATAGAACCATGAACCAAGTTCTTTCTCTTCGGCCACAACAACTCCAAGCAGAGCTAGAAGTTGGGGACAGAGTGGCTGGAGAGCAGCCAGGCAGAAAGAGACCTGGGTGTACTGGTAGATAGTAGCTGAACATGAGCCAGCAGTGTGCCCAGGTGCCCAGGAGACCCAATGGCATCCTGGTCTGGATCAGGAACAGTGTGGCCAGCAGGGCAAGGGAGGTTATTCTGCCTCTGTACTCAACACTGGTCAGGCCGCACCTTGAGTCCTGTGTCCAGTTCTGGGATCCTCAGTTCAAGAGAGATGTTGAAATACTGGAACGTGTCCTGAGAAGGGCAACAAAGCTGGTGAGGGGCTTGGAGCACAGTCCTGTGAGGAGAGGTTGAGGGAGCTGCGGGTGTGCAGCCTGGAGAAAAGGAGGCTCAGGGCAGACCTCATTGCTGTCTGCAACTACCTGAAGGGAGGCTGTAGCCAGGGGTTGGTCTCTTCTGCCAGGCAGCCAGCAACAGAACAAGGGGACACAGTCTCAAGTTGTGCTGGGGAAGGTCTAGGCTGGATGTTAGGAGGAAGTTGTTGGCAGAGAGAGTGATTGACATTGGAATGGGCTGCCCAGGGAGGTGATGAAGTCGACATCCCTGGAGGTGTTCAAGAAAAGACTGGATGAGGCACTTAGTGCCATGGTCTAGCTGATTGGCTAGGGCTGGGTGCTAGGTTGGACTGGATGATCCTGGAGGTCTCTTCCAACCTGGCTGATGCTATGATTCTATGAAATTGAATGAGTTTTGTTAAATAATTAAAAATATTTAGAATCCTCTTCTGAACTTATGTTTCAAGGCTGCATAAGGATTAACCACAGGTCTTTCTCCTGCCAGTATATTTTCTACGTTGTGACAAAAGCAGGTATTTACATGATGCCTGAAGCTGGAGCTTTAAGAGACATTCATGGTTGTAGATTATATAAAATCAAAACAATACCAAAAAAATCACAAAAAGATTTGATGCAAATTGTTATTTTCTAAGAGTTATAAAAATTATTCAGTCAGAGGTGAATGGAGAATACTTTGTAAACCTTCTGATGAAAACATCATAATTAATATAACCTTCTTTTCACCTGGGATTTTTTTTTTTTTTTGGGTGAAAAGGGAATTCTGTCACCCAATTGATACTGAAATTCTGTGCAGGCCTTAATTATTTGCTGGTTATCTACAAATCTTAGCAGTTACAAGAGGGGCTGGATTTTTTTTGTATGAGCTCCCTTCCCATTTTAGCTCTCACAATGAAGTTTACACTACTGGATTCTGCCTACACTTTAAAACAAAGTATTCTTAATAGGTACAGAAAAAAAAAAAAGAAAGTTGCTGTTTCTTTCAAAGACTGAACTAGCAAAGAAAACAAACTTAGAGAAAAGGCTGGAAAGAAATGTTTTTAGTAGACTACTTGCAAAATGAAATCAAAACATATTTCAGACTCTTTCCTTGAAAGGGATGGGTTGGGAGAAGGAGGGGGAGCGGAAGGCAGACAGGCTCCAGCAAAGCACAGATGCTTTATTCCACGAACACAGGACTCTGGGAGTGCAGGTCTCTGCTGCACTTCTCACTTGGGCAACTTATTTTCAAGTTTCAGCAGTTACCAGATAACAGCAGCTCAGCTCGTACCTGTGAAGGTATTGGAAGAGAAGGGCAGAGGGGCAGAGGGGCAGAGGGAGTGGTGAAAAACTGACACTCGACACATCTTATGGGTAAGTGGTGGCAGAGGGCAGAAGGAACCGGCTATAACACCCCTTCTCACGCACTCTGTGCTCTGTGACTCCCTGTGTGTCGTTTGCTTCCCTCTCACCATAATATTCCAGGCAGGGAAGACACCAAGCAGGTTATTTTGCTCCAGGAGCGCCTTATCTAAAGTCCTCCTCAAAAGAGGAAATGAGCCTATTTGCATTTTCCTACTGAGGCACGGAGGGATGTTTCTCGTTACATTATACTGTATGCTCAGGTTTGCCCCAGGCCTGCTTGCAGGCTAGAAAAGCTCTGAGAACACCTGTATCCTTCCCATTTAAATGCACACTTCAGACAAATCTTTTTGGAGGCTTTCAAAGGAGATAGGCTAACATTTTTCCATGCTTACATGTATTTTTTTTTCTCGATGCAATGGCTGAAAACAAAATTAACCACTTGATTCCCACATATGCCCCCCTCCTTGGATCACACTTTTATCTGTAAAAAGCTTCCCTCTAGGTTAGGCTTTGTCTGAGCATCTTTCTCCATGGGAAATAAAAAAACACTCACAATGCAAACCTTTGGAAATGCATCATTAACCCAAGCTTCTTCATATACTTGAATGAAAGATTCAGGGGGATGTTTCTGTTGGGAAAGACTTGGGACATTCCTTATTAGAAAATTCAAAATCCATTAGGGCATGTTTTTCCTATGGATTTCTCTGTTGAAAACATCCTGAACATTTATTACAGCAAGGAGAGCTACCACTTCAAGAACATTTCAAAGCAGCTTCCTTTTAGGTGGGGCTGTTCCCTGCTCCAAAGGTTGGAGAGTTCATTGAGACTGGATCCAAATTTTACTGAAGTCAAGGCAAGGATCCATACATGAATCTGCATATATTCATCCCAGGCTGGGTGAGGAGAAGCTTTTCTGTCTACAACTAATTGCATTCACAAAAAAAATCTGCCTGGATGAGAGTAAGCCTGGCAGAAACACTTCAAAGGACCTGAGCTTAAAGATCAGTAACTGCATTAATAAGTGGTGCCTGTGGAAAAAGCTGGGTGCTGCCCTAACGTTGCCCTGTTCCAACTGATGGAGTGTCTCCCCTGCACTAGGGAGGCTGGCCCTGACCCCTGCCTGCTCCATGACTCAGTTTCCCTATCTTGTAACACTACAAAGCTAACCCTCTACCAAAGGCATACCTCAAGCAGCCAAAGCAACCCCCTATCAAATTGCTCCTCAAGCAGCATCACTCAACTACTTTACACTACAGTGAATATTATTATTTATACTTGGGCTTAATTACACACTGCATGTCCACGATTGTGCATCTGCACATGTGGTTACCTTGGTGACAGCTTTATTCTGATATGAAGTCACCATAAGAAAACACCATAGGGGATTGGCAGGAATAAGGCCAAGAGACAAATTAGTTCCCATCAGTATCAGCTAGTGAGAGCCCAATGCCAAGTTACATAACAGGGGTGAAAAGTCAATGTTCTTTCCCCATGTTTTTTTGGTAGAACATCAATGTGCCTAAGTCTTTCCTCTCCCATTGTGTTTCAAAGCAGTTTCATTAAGGATAGAGTGAGGATTTTTCTAATGCATTCAGTAATTTCCCACTCTGTCTCCTAAATGATGATTTCATGTGTAACTGGCAGGAGATGAATTTTCGACAGATTGAATCTCTCTCTCTCCTCTGCGTGTGCATGCACACACATTCTTCTTAGTCCCCAGACAGAAACTGTAATTCTCCTATATAAAAATGGAGGAAAAACATTTTTTTCCCCTCCTTTTCAAATGTATAACATAGTTGTGAAGGCTAATTATAAAATAATGTTTATACCTTGGAGACCGAGACAGGAGGTTACGAAAAATGCTTTAAAAGTCCCAGTGCTGCAATAGAAGAATTTCATTAACTGAAACAAAGCAGAGACGGTGAAAGTTTGAAAAACAAAGTATGCAAAACATTAAAAAAACAAAGCCAAATCTATTTACTGGTCTGGTACATATCAAACTTTTCAAGGTTCACAGTGATTCCTGTGCATTCCTAAGTGAAAAATGCAATTAAAAGGTTCATTCTTGTTCCTAAAATCTTGGCTTTGAAATGCATAGTGGGTTTTTCCCTTCAAGCCTGGAGAAACTGCAGTGCTGACCGGTTCCCAAAGACATTTAGATGATGATATCCCACCCAGCACCATGCAGGATAAAGCTCTGTGCAACCTGGGCTGTGCAGAGAGTTTCTGCGGCAGTAACTCCTCCGAGAGCTAACCCCTTAAACACAGGTTTGGGGTTCACATGTTGCGGGGCTTGTCCTGTCCCCTGCATATAACAAGTTTGCCCTGCTTGATTGTCCAACGGACCCAGCAAGGAGGAGAAGAACCCTGACAGATGTAGTCTTTATCACAGAGTAAAATAGGCTCCCAGCAGTGTCCCGCCAACACGAATGTCACATTTTATGAATTGCCGTATTGCATGCTGCAGTGAGCACTGCCTGCCTGAAGCCCAGTAACAACCTCTCCCCCTTTGCAGCCTCAGCTCACTGCCTGCAACCTCCCCAAGCAGCAAATAAGAGCAGAACCAGCAGCATCTGCTGCTTGGCAAACCTGTCACCCTTAAGGTTCAGAAATGATGTGAATATAGTGCAAACAAAGCAGAGGAGGTTAAACTGTCACAGTTTAGCTAGCCAGGACACTGAACACTGGGTTAAGGCAGAGCTGAGCACAGGAACCAGGGACTCTAGTGGCATAAACAGAAAAGGAGGCTATACCTCTCTCCTGAGCCCACACTCACAGCAGCACCTGGGGTGAGCAGGGAGCCCAAGATAGACAGGGCACCACTTTGGTCCTCAAAAGGATATACTCTTAGTGTCACCTCCACCAGGCAGAAAGAGATGAAATGCCATTCCAGTAACAGAAAATGTAGAGTGGCTGGAGGCAATCAGTGGTGCTGACTCAGCTCTGACCAAGTCTATCACGTAGGTAACATCCATATGCAACATCAAGCCTCTGGGGAGGGCAACGTTAGTGGGGGAGATTGGTGCTAACCCACCCTTTTAGAGACTTCTTCAGTGGGAAAACTTGTCAGGAAAGTTAGTGCCTAACTCTGTCAAGCTAAAGCTGACTCCTCACATCCAAAGCTTGAGCACTTGCTCTTACTGAGGCATCCAGGCTTATGGTGTGGTCAGTATTAAGAGATGTTCCAGATGGGAAGTGTTCTCCATGCAGGCAACGGCCTCTAGAAATGCCTGGTACATGCCTAGTAGGCTAGATGGAGATCTCTAAAACACACACCTGCAAAAACCCTTGGAATTTGGTTTTTTACCTTCTTTTCAGGATTTGACATTAATTGACATTTCTGGAAATGAGCTCTTCCACATGAGCACCAGCACTTATGGAGGTCAGCAGGACAGATGCCAGGCTACCAAACAAGGTAAGATACTGCCCACTGGGACACAAGGGCAGGTCTTCCCTTCCCTCCCATACAACTGCACACTCCGTTCACTCCCTGCATCCCCTTGGAAGAATCTTTCAGAGCAAAGTCATAGCTGGGGTTCTGGGGCACCTGGCACTACTATTTATTTCAAGGACTCTGCCTCCTTCAGGTAAACTTTGAGCTTTTTATGAGACAACTGTTGCTTCCTTAATTATTACCCTTCCTGACTCAAACATAGGAAGCCAAATGATTTGGATCACTAGACTCAAATAGCCAGCTTTTTGTTGTGGAAAAGTTGTCCTTAATGCTTCACCCTGTCACAATCTTCCTGCTTGCCCACGAACGTTTCAGTTCCCCATCTGTAAAATAGGCAGAATAGCATTTTCTTAACTCCCAGGAGAGCTATGAAGGTGAAAAGCACTGAAGACCGCATGGCATTCAGATCATTGCAGCTGGAGCATCACAGACAGTTCCAGCATGGCACTATAAATGCAGTGACATATGTGTATACACACACATGCCTTCAAAAGTGTTCCAGAGCATAAATCTGGTGTGAAACCTCATCCTCACCTTTAAGGTCTCTGACTACCTATTTCACCGAAAAATTAGTGCAAGTCAGATTCCAAGCCAAGCCAGTTTAAAAGTATTTAACTTCCTGCATATCAGGGAATTCATTTTATTTTGGCTTACAAAGGACAGTCTTTGTGACAAATATATCAAACTGCTTCTGCCTGCTAATCACAAGGGGCAGGACGACCCACTAAAGGAGTAGGATGTACATCCATGTGACAAGCGCAGCCGTTTAATGAAACACAACTAGCAAAGCTTCAAAACCTCTGCCATGAAAGCAGAATAAAAGAGACTTCAATGGGACAAAATCACATTCTTAATTCTAAATCTAGTCCCACTAATGCTGAAAGTTTTGCACAATGAAAGCAGGTTGCATGGCTTCAAAGGCACACTGGGTTTTATCCTAATTTTTTTTTCCTGATAACTGAATAGGGTTTCACAGAGCATGACAAATGTTTATTTGACATTTCCCTTTTAACAAGGAAATTCAGAATTTCCTAGGGAAAGATTTTGTTTTCCTGAATTCCAATCGAATCCCAACTCACAAAGCTGAAGATGAGTTCTTTGCAAAAACCTAACCCCAAATTTCCAGAAAGCAGAAGTTCACACAAAATTTTTAACACTTTGTACTTTTAGCATCTGAAGAAAAGCTCCAGGAAAAATAAAGCATATTGGAAAAATACTGTTAGAATCATAGAATCATAGAAACGACCAGGCTGGAAGAGACCTCCAAGATCATCCAGGCCAACCTAGCTCCAGTCAACTAGATCATGGCACTAAGTGCCTCATCCAGGCTTTTCTTCAACACCTCCAGGGATGGCAACTCCACCACCTCCCTGGGTAGCCCATTCCAATGCCAATCACTCTCTCTGGCAAGAACTTCCTCCTGGCATGCAGCCTATATTTCCCCTGGCACAACTTGAGACTGTGTCCACTTGCTCTGTTGCTGCTTGCCTGTTAGTAGCAGAACTTTCACATTCTTACTATTTAATTCTTCAGGATCCTTATACTTTTGCCTGGTAGTGTTGAACAACTGTTTGAGTCTATTTGTATTTTCTTGAGGCCATTTGACCTTTCCCAAGCCTAGAGAGTTTTACTCTCTATTTCTGAAGAGAATATATCCCAGAGATGGCAGAGACTCATGATCAGACATTTTATTTAAAATCAAAATAAATAAAGTGTTCAAATTCAGCATATTGTTGTGGGGTCTGTGTCACTCGGATATACAGAATTCCATTCCTGAGCAAACTTGCTTTTCCTCCTTTGAAAGCAGCCTGGGAGATTTATTCCAGATCTCATTGCAGTTTTACAGTCCAGGCAATTTTGTGAAAAATTTAGGAGCTATTCCTAATTATTTGCTTAGAATTTCACAAGAGGACAGTCAGTCCCTCACTTGCCCTTTTTGGGATGGATTTGTTTATTTGCCTTGTGTTTTCTTTCTCTGCTAGAAAATGGAATAGCAAAGAGACTTAAGAGACTTGTCCTTTGGAGAACATGGCTCTGGACTTACAGCTCCTCAGAGGGCTTGTGTTTGAGTCCTACAAAGCTTGTTGTAGGCTCTCAGGCTACTGGAAATGTTATTTACAGAGATAAGTAACATGAGCAACAGAATCCACCGAGTTAGAGCTACTGCTCCTTCCCCTCTCTTCACCTGAAAAAAAAAAATTGAGGAGAAATAACAGCAAGGGGAATAAAAATTAGGAAGAAATAGAAGGCTGTGCAAGAAAAATCTCTTTCTGCTCCAGTTTGACAACGTCATTCATTTGGGCTGGAACTGAAGCTCAGTACCTACTGATTCAAGAGAAGAGGACAGCTCCTCTTGTGAGGAAAATGAGAAGTTTTCCTTGGAGATGCCTACAGTTTCTTCTGCACAGAGCTGAGCATGGTTTCTAGCACTCTGAGATAGAGAGGCCCCTGTTATAGCAACCTGCTCTGTAACTAACTTGCAGTCCCCTTGCTAATTAAAAGCTTTTGTTTCCCATCCACCTACTGAGCTGCTCCCAGGATGACATGAGTGTGAGAGACAATTTGATTTCATTGTGGAGGAAGCACACTTTCTGGGTTGGGCTTTGTTTGCTTGGAGAAAAGTCACCAGAGGAAGAGAGGATGAATGACTGACAGCTGTCAGTGACAGGTTTGGTGCGCATTAGTACTCCTTGCCTGCTCTCCACTCCCAAGCACACCTGCGCAGCTAGGACTGGGAATCTGAGGAGGTTTCTTTGCCCTGAAACCCCAGTCTTGGGTTGTGTGTCATATCCAATTCAGATTACAGCACAGCTAGGGCTTCAAGACTGCCCATGCCTGATTATTTGCTGATATTCCCTATTTACTTTAAACCAACACACTGATTGTATCAGCCATAAAGCTTTCTGGAGGCTGGTTTATTCCCCCTTTCAAATGGACTGTTCTCCTCTCTGTCACAGAGTTAATTTTATAGTCTTTGTTCATTTTCCTAATCTGCAAATTACATCCTCCTGTACTCTGATTGCTTACTATTGGAAAAACAGACCTTCTGTATTTCCTCTGCCTCCAGTTTGAATATTCTTTGTATTATCTTGATGACCTTAATCTCTTTTTTTCCCCTCCACTGGCCTTTCAAGGAAGCAGCAAACACACCAGCAACACTAAGTGTGTCAGCCAGAAAAAACAATCTCAGCTCCTGCTCTATGCTTACTCCATCAAACTCCCTTCTACTTTTTTCTTTCCTTCTATCCAACACCTCTCCTCCCCCCCCCCCCCCCCCTTTTTTTTTTTCCTTCCTTCCTCCTCTAACAGCAAAGACTGTGGGGAAGAAATTGAACTGTGGCAGGGAGGATCTAGCATTTTATAGAAATCCTTCATTTCCTCTTGGGAAGGAAAAGGGGTTTAATATATTGAGAAACAAATTATTAATATGCCAGAAGCTGACCATTGAACAGCACAGCACAAACAGGTCATTTTCTATTTAAAGACACATTCATTTTGTAAGAAGTGTGTTGATGCACACACTTACGTTTCTACTTACAATGGCCACAACCCAGCAGCAGCATATGCAACACTAGGAGCAAGACATATCTCATGGGAATTCATAGCTGGACACTTCTGAAGTTCTGCTTGAACCTCAAAAACAAAAGTCACAAGCCGGTTTCATATTGCTCCATGTCCTCATGCTACTTCTGTTCACTGGATGAGCATCACTAAAACAGATCCTGAGCTCAGGGTAACTGTGTAACCACACTGGCAAGAGAAGGAAGCCCAAAGGACAGAAAACTAACAGATGGGACGTTGTATACTGACACAAGACAAAACAGGTACATGTGACAGAATGAGAGATCTGCCAGGGCACTTGAGCACATCCTTAAAAACATGACTGCATGTGAGCTGACTGACTACAAACTTGTTTATCTTGATTTTCTTTTGCAAATCCCTTTGAAATTTCTTATGAATACCATGGGATTCAACAGACCATGCTTTGAACATCACAGCACTGCATCCATCCTCTGCATCAGACATGGCTACTCTTGATAGGCTACGAAGTACAGAAAACGAGCTGCACACATTACTGTCAAAATGGTGGACCTTGGTCTGAGTCCACTCTGCATGGAGCATCCCTGAGCATCTCCTGCAAAGCTTCAAATATTTCAATAAGCATTGTCTTTTGACGGAAACACTCGCATCTCTCTTGGGGCTCAGGCATCACTCTGCAATGCCTCTCCACAGTTACTGTCAGAGGGACTTCCCTGGAAGAGGTTCCTCGGGGAACACAGGGCAGAACAGCACCCAGCAGTCTGTCAAGAAGCTCCTGAAAGTGTGTTTTTCTTCCTTGAGAATGCAAGGACCAGAAACTGTAAACACAGGCAGAGATTAATCTCTGTCTTCCTCCCTCAGATTGCGCTGCCGCTTTGCCTGTCTCCCTCCAGCTGTATTTGCCTCTGCTTGCAACCACCTCTACTCTTCCCTCAGGGTGCCTCCAGCTCTCCCTTGCCCAGCCTCCCTGGCCCTTCCCTAGCTCCTAGCTCAGCCTCACCTCCCTTGGGCTCATTTCTCTCACTGTTTCCTTCTCTAATCCTCCTCTAACCTCTGTTCTGTCTCCCATACTGCTTCCATCCTTTCCTCTCACTCCCATTTGGTTTCTTTTCATTTCAAATCCTTCTCAGTTGTCCTGTCTCCACCTCCCTTCGGACTCTGCTTGTCTCTTTCCTGCCTTGCCTCCTCGTCGCGGGTGTAATACAGCGAGAGCTACCCTTCAAAGCCTAACTTGCGATGCAGTCAGCAGGACTGCTCATGTGGCCCTCACTTGCAAGCAGCAGCTCCAGCCGGATAAATAAGACACCAACTAATTCTAGCAGCCAACTTTTAGCTTAAAAACCTTGCATTATTTCACATTAAAGACCAGCAGCCTCTGTCTGACTGCAAACTTCCCAGTGCCAGGAACTTATTTATAGCAGGCCCTATGGAAGGAAGGGTTTGGGGCTTTTTTCCCCCTAGTAAACACAGCGATCCGGGGATGGTTTCATTTCAAATGCATGTGCAAATTCTCCAGGGCGCAGCTCGGGGCCAGAGCAGGACTGGGTCTTTATTTGTAAGCTGTTAGTCTTGGCAAGTCTGCAAAATGTTTTCCCCAAAATGTATTTTACACTCATAATTACCGCATGGTGGGTTTATATCAAATCCCTCTAACTTCAGATGTGTGACACAAGCTATTAAAGTCTACGGAGGGTGCTGGAGTGCTGGTTGTGGGAGGGTAGGGAGCAGAGAAGGGGTGTTGGGGGACGGTAGGGATCAGAGGAGGGGCGTTGGGTGAAGGAGGTTGTTGTGGGGAACACACGGCTCAGGAAGAGGGGTTAGAGGGTGTTTGTGAGGAGAGTAGCTCTCAGGAAGGGATGCTGAGAGGTGTCTGTGGGGGCGCCGGGCCCAGGAGGGGTGTCTGGGGATGGCTGTGGGGAGCGCAGGGCCGAGGCTGCCTTCTCCTGTCTCCGGGCGGCCGCGGCGCTAGGCCGTTCCTGGGCTGCCAGCGCCATCTAGCCGGGCACTGCCTCCTCAGGCCCCGGAGAGCCCCCACGCCGCTCTCGCACCCGCAAGGCCGCTTTTTCACTCTCCCCGCCCGCACTCATGGCCAGCAGAACTCCCCGGCCGGGGGCTCTCCGTGCTGAAGCCGCAGTTAACGCGCCTGAGCCGGCTACGTCTCCACGGCACTGCCGCCGCCTGCCCCGAGGCACGTCCAGTGGCCCCGACAGCGCCTTTGCCAGCGGCCGCTCAGCTCCGGCGTCCCTGGCCCTGGCGGAGACGCTTCACTGCAGGGACAGGTTTCATGTTTGTTTTCCTTTTGTCGTGTTGCCTTCCCGAGCGGTTACGGGAGCATGGGAGCCACCAGACGGCTCAGAGCTGTGGGGCCATCTGGTTCAGTAGCTGCTAGTGACAAACGCCCGGTGCACGCCTCGGAAGAGGGAAGGGCAAGAAATGTCAGGAAAGAAATCACTCTCATCTTTGCGCAACTTTTTGCTTGGCTGCCATGGTCCAGCAGACGAACTCGTGGCTTTTACAAGAAGGAGGTGGTGAAATGAGTTGCACTTCATTACAAGCGACAGCAGAGCCATCCCGCAGCGAGGACAGTGAGGTGGTTACTCACCGAGCCGTTGGGCGTCCAGTGTGAATTCAACTGCGTATTTCATTGTCCTTGTGCAGAGCAATATTGAAGAGGAGGAAGAGGTGGAGGAAGGAAGAATTTTGGAATTTTGCAAAAAGAATGATCAGACCTCCCCAGGCCTTGGAGAAGAGTCACAAAAGCTCTGTTAGATATCCCAAATACTGAATTGCTGTTTTGTAAGGAATCCCCTCAGAAAATAGCAGCTACATTTGAAAGATAAAACAACCATGCAGCAAGTGTGCAGGTAGTGCCATGCCTTTCACACTCTGGCTCTTTGCCACTCCTGCCAATGTGGGAGGTAGTGCTGGTGCATTTTTTGTCTCATGCCTACAAGTCCTTAACGTAGTAGCAGAGCAAGTTGACTGGACTTCTTTCCTCTGCTCCAGGGAGCATTAGGAGTGTTACTTCCAAGCTGACTATTAGCCACCAAAGACATCTGAATCTAAGAGGCTTTCTTGTGCCATTCCTAAATGAAGAAGTCTGGGGTAAAGCTGATGTGGCTAGCACCTGTTTCCAATGGTGCTAACACAACACTGAGATGAGGGTGATGGGCTATCCACCTTGTGACTGACTGACTCTGCTATAAGATAACCCAACCAGTACACTCCACATCTTTAAGAGCCAAACAGGACATTTCATCACTGTCACATAAGAAAGACACCCCATCTCTTATACCCCTTGTGCCCCTCTGTCCAAAGAGGCACCCCATCTCAGACTTCACTGAATACAGCAGAAGCTCAGACTGGGCTTTGTGTGTAGGCAGACAACAGCACTCGTTGAAAAGGCCTTTCCAAAGTCCACCCTGACCCTTTGAAGCTAAAGCTTTTGTAGCCCACTGACAATTCATGTTTTCCCTCTTCCTCTTTCTTTCTTGAAGAGCTTCATTGTCCCTGGGACAAAGTCCTCTGCTGAAAGAGTGGCGCTGAAGCTCTCACCATCAGCTTCGGGAATAAAACACGCTAGTTGTTTCTTTCCTGACTGAGATGCCTGCTGACCTCTTCTCTCACTGTAACATAAAACTTTCACACTTCAACTTCTCTGGGTTTCTTAAAGTAACACTTGGAAACACAAACCACTCAACACCTCAGGGAGCCAGGGCACTTGGCTGAGGCATTGCACTGCTGTTGTTAAGTCAGAGCCAGATGACTGGGCAGTGGAGACCTGAGACAAATGCAGATAACGGTTCCTCACTAGGCAATACAACCCACAGATCCATTGCACTGTCTGCTTCTTCCAGATACTTTCTTGGTCTTGCAGTTGGTCTTTTCACCTCCTCTGAGCTTCTGATTCTTGTCCAATATTTTGCCTGTCCCTCTCCCCAGTCTTTTTCTCAAGAGAACAAAAACCACTCCAGTAACAGCAGTTGTAGAGCTGCATCTGACATTTACTGAGCAGAGAAAGCAGAACTGGAAATGATCTTGGAAACAGAGTGCAGAAATTACCATCTACATTTAATTCCAGGGGAAGCAGGAGTGAAAATATCAATTTCTCTGGATTTCTCTTTCTCAGCATTTTATGGGATACCTCACATGCTGTGTTCCTAGTGTTAAAAGGTATGATAAAAGCATATGCTCAGTGGGAAGAGATTCCTTTGCACTTCATACAGTGAGTGCTTGCTCACAAGGGGCAGCTGGGGCTGCTGGCTCTCCTGGGTTGGTGCAGTGGCTTGTGGATCACAAAACACAATGCAAGGTAGTGGTGGCTGGGTAAGGGAGCTGCTATTGACATGTGAAATCACAGTGTGCATGCCAGGAGCTGAATATTGATTCCCTCAAGCAAGTATTGCATCACCAAAAACATTTTTGCTTTTCTTGTTGTTCCATAGGGCTTGAAGTGTAGCTCGAATCCCAGAATGTCCTTATCAGCATTTCCTACTGCAGTGAAAGTGCACGTTTGTTCTGAAAAGGAGATCTGGAAATGGTACTACTGGATTCTACACTGCCTGTATCCTAATGCCTTCCTGGAGAATTGTCTTAGCATGCACACAAAGGATTGCCTTTTAGGTTGGAAATTAAACCTGAGTTCTGAAAGTGACTAGGTTCTTTCCATTGCCACAAGGAAAAAAGACGCAGCAAGTGGAGCTTTGCTAATTGTTCTGTCAATTGCTACTAATTAATTCACTTGTGTTTATTTATCACCGTGCTATCAAAACTGTGCACAGAGCTGTGCAATATACAGCTTTTGCTGTGGGAACCTTGCAGCTTTATTTTGGTTCGCTCAGGAAGCACTCTATCTGCTGCACCTGCAAGGGAGGCAAAGGAGGTCAGGGACTAAGCCAGAATCCACTGAACTGGCATGAAGGACTGTTGGATCTCCCTCTGGCAGGCTTTTAAGGTCTGATTTTTTATAAAGATGGGGAACGTTTGCTGTGGTCCCTTCATGTTAAACAGGTAGACACCGGATTTATAGGCAACCTCCCTTAGCCAAAGGAGCTTCTTTCTTTTGCTCTAATTATGCAAGTACTGCTAGGTGAAGTCAGGTGAGCATTATACAAACGCAGTTAATATAATAATGACACATGTGACTGTGTGTAATGTGGCAGGCAATTGTACAGTAAACAGGAGCATTAGTGGTCACTGCACATGATAACTCACTGTGACACCTTTTCCACTGCACAGAAAGAAAGAAAACAGAGTAATATACTTCCCTGTGGCTCCCTATGTTTTACACAAAGCTTGTCATTAAAGAAGAGTAATTTTCTATTCTGTTCTCGACAGACTGTGCTTTTGCATAAAATACTCTCTTGCTCTCTGCCCCTTAATCCCTTGAGCTAAGCTCCCAAAAGACATTAGGCCCCTTTAGAACTGGCTGGATAGGAACAACGTGCTCCAATTCACCAAAAATTCAGGTATATCAACTCTGACAGTTCCACACATTGAACTCCTGGTCTGAAATGCCCCCTGCTTTTCAGATTCCCATCGACTAAACACTTCATTGAGAAATTTGAGTTGTTTGCCTATTAGGATACAATCAGAATCAGTCAAGTAAGTTATCAATATAGATTTCTTTCCACTATAGCACATGTATTTGTGCATAAATTAATCAGATGTAAAATGTGTGAAGACTGACAAATAAACATTTTATTCTGTATAACTATACCACTAACAATATAATTCATCATCTCAAAGTGAAGAACTATTTCATAAAAGATACCTAGTCTTTTCTGGTTTTTACAGTGCCTGAAATGCTTTGCACAAAATGCTCAATAAAAATAAATAACTAAATCACCTTTTCTCCCTGAAATGAAATTTGTCATTAAAATTAAATTGTTAACTTAATTAACATCATCCATTTTCCTTGGCATTCCCTGCATGTCTTTCTGCTGATACTGTTATCAAAGATCAGAATGACATAAAATGATATAAATGTGCAATATTTTATATAATATGCATTTATCTTTTTATGTAGTAAAATGAATATTAAATTCTTTGAAATTTTGTTTTCCAAGTCCCACATCTTTCTCCTGGAAAGTCCTATTAAAAAAAAGTAAGAAACAGAATCTTGAAAAAGAATTCTGGAAAAGGACTGGGGACTTTGTAGTATGTTGCAGAAGAATGGTCCTTGAAGAGGTGGACTGTAAAATATCTGTGCATCCCATAGTGGAAAACAGACAACATACATCTCTTTATACTGCTTTCTTAAAATGGTTTCTTTAGTTTTGACCAGCACTCTGCAATCCAGTGTCTGGGAGAGGCATGAGTTGTTAGAACCTTTCAGATCCTCTGTCATTTCATCTGCTATTACATTTTATAATGCCAAAACTTAGCTAGACTGTGGCTGCCAAGAAAACACAAACATATTCATGCAGTGTATGTGTTTATTTTAGTGTGCATTACAGGTGTGTACATAGAGTAACACTCTGTGGGAAATGGGCTCCTATAATATCTAACTATAGAATCTACTATAGATAAAGTAATGCTTACTCATAGATAATTGCATATAGGGATGATAGAGGCAAAATCCTTCATCTCCCTGCAGTTTTGTCAGCAAAGGCTTTGCAAATGAAAGTTCTATATAGCAACCCTGGCTGAAGCACAGCACACATCTGAGCTGCACAATTCTTACTTCACTGGTGGCTCTTGCAAAGAAGATATGAATGTCTCATTCTTTCATAAGAGGGCTGCATGGAATTGAGGATTGTATGGTTCTGGGGAGTCTTACTGTATAATATCAGAAATTGCTAGACATTTGAAGACAGAAATGTCTTTCTCCTTTGAGTATTGCATCCTAAGTGCCAGCCAGAAATGATTTATACATGCTCATCCTTATTATGGACTACACATAATAAGGGCATGATAGAAATCATATCTGCATAGATTCAGGCAGCTGCAAGAGATCTGCTGCCAGTTTTGTTTGACAAGACACTCCATCAAGTGAAAAAGTTCAAAATATTTCAGGAGGAACCTTCTGCATTTTTAAGACCCAATATTTGTATCCACGTAACAGAAATCCTAAATGAGAGTAACATAGTCTGTATTCACCCTAAGTTGCATTTTGCAAAGGGAAAAATATTTTGAGCTTGCCTGCCAGTGTTTTAAAATAAGCATTTTTTTTTTCAATTCATCATTTCAATATGATCCAATACATTCCTGTTTCTTCTTTTTTTCCTTGGCAGAATGTGAAACAGGATAATAATGTGCTGGGAAAAGGATCTCAGAACACATCTTATATATTATTTTGTTAATTGGGCTAAGGGCATTCTGTTACACTGCTTAAAATCTCTGCAGCTATCTTCAAATCCTACCTGATCTTTGAAATGCAGGTTATTTTCCAAAAGATGCAGATGCATAAAGAAAAACAGGGCACATGAGAGAAGTTTGTACAGAGAGAAGTTAGAGTGATGGGAATTGACATTCCTTAGAGCACATCAAATTTTCCATGGAATGTTCCACTGCTCCCATCAAGGCCCAGTTTGCCCAAACTTAAGCAATCCCATTACAGTCAGCAAGACTACTCACACGAGTAAAGCTTCACAGTTCTCACTTCTGATGAACAGGGAAGGAGGGCAGTTCTTGTCCTGAAAAAGATAAAAGCAGCTCAGCGTGAGGGACTGGGTTTTGCTGTCTGTCCTAGAGTTAAACCTCCTCCCCCACCCTCCTTGCATCTTGAAAAGCCACAGACATGCAAGTCACAAAGGTGCTCCTAGAAAAGCTCTTTCTCTAAGACATTGTTGTGCAGCACAAACTCAGTCATGGGTAGGCCAAGAGGCTGTGCCATAGCAAAGCACCGAGAAGTAAAACATTCACTCTTCCAGCACATCCTGCCCTGACAGCTTGATAAAATGCTTCAGAGCAAAATGTTCAAACAGAGGGAGAAAAAAAAAATTAAAAATGTAATAATAAAGTTAAATGTAACTGTTTTAAAGTATAATTCTTTGGAGAGCTCAGTTTTATGTTGGGCCGGCATTTGAAGCAGCACTAGTCATTATTAACGGGAAGCACAGATAGAGGAGATTTAAATCACTGAAGTAATAAAAGCTGAACGAGGGCTAGCACCTTGAAAGGCTCTTGGAGAGAAGATTGCATACAAATGCAATTAAAACGATGCTTATAAAATACTAGGATGTTAATTGGGTTTAGTCCCAGAAGCCCCAGCAGTACAGTATGTCAGAAGTTAGCTGGTTTGAAGTTTAAAAAGAGTGGTTTAATTTGTACACCTTGTCCTAATTACGAAGCTTTCTGCAGCCTGTGTATCGGCATGGTTTATTGTAGCTTAGAGCTTTGTAAAACAAACACACACCAGTTAATTGGGTTATTGCAATGGAAAATTGGGCTGCAGAACTGAAACCTTCCTTGCTAGTGTTTTTTTACAGCTTGTAATGAATGCTCCAGCAATGTCAGGATAGACTGATTTGTAAGGTGTGCAGTTTACAACTTGGTTATACCGCTGGTCCGAAAAATAGGTGATACAGTGAACACAAAGACTAGCACGATATAATGTTGCTGAGCTGGTGGGTTGAAGCCCCAGCTGGCTTATTTATATCTTGCAATCTCCCCAAATACTCCAGCAGGTCTGAACTCTACATTCCCACATTTGAGAAAAGACCGTAATAAGGCAGGGAGAGAATACCATGGTTGTTCGAGGAGCCTGTGGAGGCTGTGAGCACCTGCTGGGGGTCCTGTGAGGTCGTGTGGTTTTCCTCATAATCAGTAAATAAATACTTAGAATAAGAACAGAATAATACAAAGAAAGGGGCAGAATGGGAAACTTTACTGTTCAAGTGCTGCTCAAGACCATTCATCTTGGAGTTCCTTTGTGCCATTCAGCTGATACTAATGTCTTTGTGAGAAGGAACACTTTCCAAAAGGCAGTATAGCTTTTCCCGTCCAGTTCAGACTTCCTGGAATTGGGGGTATCAGAGAACACTCCAGCAAAATCTCTATCCAGGTCAGGAAACCTCCCATATGTCATTTGCTGTTATCTGTTGTCAGACAGGCTCTGAGCCTGTCCCCCCTCAAACTTGTACTGTAGCAAATTAAGTTTTTTTGCTTTGCTGAGGTCAGTGGATTCCTCCTAATGGAAAGCAGATACCAGGAAAGAAGATCGAGTCCCCTGCCATCAGGGGGATCATGGGGACAGCATGATCCTAACATTGTATTTCCTGCTCTGGTTCTGCCATTTGAGGCCAGATACCAGGAAACAGCTTGGAAACTTTCTGAACCTCAAATGCTGCAGAGGGTGATGTGACAAGTTGACATCACTGTTTTAGGTCCTCGAGGTGGGAACCGCCTCCAGCAAAGGGAATTTCTCCTCTGCCCGCCCAGTGAACTGCACTTTATTGGGACAGGCTTCTGTTGAAAAGCAGTGAGCTGCTCAGACTTAGATGGGTTTGGACCTCCCCTGCTGCAGGTCAGATTTGTGTCTGTTCGAAGAAGTGTGGGAGCATGCATACTGAGGAAAGCTGGTGATAGACTGGGGAAGTGAAAGATCTGCATGTTTCTCAGAAGACTGACTGCTTCGAGAGCCCAGGCAGTGATTGCAACAGAGCTATGCCCAAGGCCTTGAGCTAAAACATGTGAATGGTGCTTCAAGGATCCAGAGATGCTGCATATCAAGGCACAAGCCAGGGCCCAACAGAAATAATACAATCTGTGACCAGTCCTACAGTCAGCAGACTACAAGACAGAGGAAAGAACATCCCTTTGCACATTGTTACCTCTTTTATATGTCTTATTTATGTCCTTCAGGGCACAGTTGGCTACTTAGGCACTATCAGACCACTTTAATTAGTCTTCAGGTAGCAAATAAACTGCTCAGAGGGAGGAATGGTCTTGCAATCAGAAATGGCAACTTTTTGCAGTCCAGGTGACATGACTAGCGTGAATTAGATCATATACAATGGGTCTAACCTTCTGCAGTCCTGACATGTATTAGAGAACTTATAAATGTCTGAAAACATGTGCCCATTCACATGAAGTTCTTACTACGTATTGGAAATAGATGCTGCTGTTGTGTCATTACCACTGCTTTTATTGGATGAGAAATGCATGCTGAGAAAATAAGTGTGGTCATTGGTAATCCCTGATTTTCAGGTCCCTCTTCCCATCTTCCCCAGCTAGTAAGCTATCCACACACCTATCACTTCCCTTTAAAGGTTTTCAAAGCCCTGCAGTTTTCCAGTGTTGAGGAGTTACCAGCCCAATTGCTGCACTTACATGCTACTTAAGATACTTCAGGGCATAATCTCACCTCGTCGAGGAGGGGATTTACATACATAGCTCCCATTAGCATTTATAGGCAATATGCATATAACTCACAGCCCAACATGGAATGAAAATACAATTATCATAACCATTGCCACGTTGTGTGAGGCTTGGGCCATTCTGAGGCATAGGTCTAATTAGCTCTAAGCTGCAGAAGATTTGAGCGTAGTACTTTTTCTGTGAGTTACTGCTTAGTGCTTGGTCTGAATATTCAAATGTATTGTTTCTTTTAAAAGTAGCTCCTTCATGGCTCACTGTGTCATGTCAAAACTCCCTTATCTTAGGAACTTTTTGTAAAGGCCCCTGCAGATGCATTAAGATACATTTTTAGACTGCTCTGTTGATCTCCCTGTTCTGGCTTCATTGTTTATAAATGTGAAAGTCCAGTGCTCCACTGGTAACACTTTTATTTTCTGCTCACCAGAATTTGCCAGCAGTGAAGTTATGTAACACTAAGAGGAGACTTACATGCACTCTTTCCAGACAAATGCATTTTGTGTGTGTTGAATTCGCTTCAGAAGTTCATGATATTTGCAAAAATGGCAGCTTCAGTCCTTATCACATAGGTCTGCCAGGTTTTGTGGTGTGCAATGTTCCCCAAAGTTAGGAACAGTCACAATTGGCTTCCCGTGAAGGTGAAGAAGAACAACAGGAGACAATTAAGAGTTTAGGTGGATTGAATGAAGCTAAAGAGGGTCTTATTTTTTCTTTATTGAGATGAGAAATGTATCCCACCTTATCTTTGGGAGCTAGCTGGTGTGCCTAGAATCCCCTTTATGAAGTATTGATTTTAGGATGCTCAATCCGTAGCAATCTTGAGGTAAAAGGCTGTGTCTGGAGGAGCACATTACAGAATCATTTCTTTCAAAGGATCACAGAGAGACAAGTGCCTGTAAGCTCAGTTTTTATGGGAGGGCAAGTCTCAAGTTCCTTCTGTAGTTCTACTCTTCTACAGAATGAAGGATTTGCTTGGATACAGGATGAATAAGAAATAATGAGCAAGATCCTTAAGGTTTGGGCCTTGCTCTACTAAAAGCCACCAAGTGATTCACAGCAGCTGCTTGTATACACCAGCTGAGCTCAAGTGTGCTGCACATTATGCAGAACATTCCCAGTGCCACTTCAGCTCTGAAGTGTATCTCTCACTACAAATACCTCTGCCTTCTCAAGAGCCTGCAAACAAACTTAACCCCTGAACTTGATGTGGGGGATCTCTGCAACTCCCAAGGGTGCATCTTCCCATTACAGCCAAGTTGGTCAAATGGAAAGTCCTTGGGCAAAAGGAGATCCCACTTTCAGCTTTTGTTTGCACCACATCTCTGCCTTTCCTTTCCATGATCATAGAATCATAAAATCATAGAATCAGTCAGGTTGGAAGAGATCTCCAAGTCATCCAGTCCAACCTAGCACCCAGCCATATCCAGTCAACTAGGCCATGGAACTGAGTGCCTCATCCAGGCTTTTCTTGAACACCTCCAGGGATGGCCACTCCACCACCTCCCTGGGCAGCCCATTCCAATTCCAGTCACTCTCTGTGCCAAGAACTTCCTCCTAACATCCAGCTTATACTTCCCCTGGCTTGAGACTGTGTCCTCTTGTTCTGTTGCTGGTTGCCTGGGAGAAGAGACCAACCCCAACCTGGCTACAGCTTCCCTTCAGGTACTTGTAGACAGCAATGATGTCTCCCCCCTCTTCTGCAGGCTGCACACCCCCAGCTCCCTCAGTCTCTCCTCACAGGGCTGTCCTCCAGGCCTCTCACCAGCTTTGTTGTCCTTCTCTGGACACATTCCAGTACCTCAACATCTCTCTTGAATTGAGGAGCCTAGAACTGGACACAGGACTCAAGGTGTGGCCTGACCAGTGCTGAGCACAGGGGTAGAATAACCTCCCTTGTCCTACTGGCCACACTGTTCCTGATCCAGGCCAGGATGCCATTGGCCACCTGAGCACACTTCTGGCTCATGTTCAGCTACTATCTACCAGTACCTCCAGGTCTCTTTCTGCCTGGGCACTGACCAGCTCAGGCATCTGGTTGACTTGGAGAATAAATTAGTGTTTTTCCACTCCATCAGCCACTTGAATTGACTTATCTCATAAGAACACAATTTCCAGTTCCGATCCAAAGGAGATTTTTTTTTCATATGGCAGAAGTCAGTCTGGTTTTTAGGTGCAGTTCTTCATCAGAGAGCTCAGTGCAACATGAAACCTCCCCCTTTAGTTGTCAGACTTAGGGCTAAATAAAAAGTAGCAATGAGGTGAAGAAGGGATACGACCTGCATGTGCATGCAAAATTAATCATCACATTGATTGAGGGAGATACAAATGGATAAAGAAATATTAAATTAATAGAATAGTACCAGGGATTGTTTAGGTGTTCCACAGTGCATGCTTAATTTCATTCCATTCCACTGTTTAAGCATTCAGAAAGTCCAGCTGTGTGGCATGAGAGAAACTCTGAGCAAAACACTGAGCAATATAGGGCTTGCTTCTAATTTTTGCATCACTTTTTGACATCTCTGTCCAAATGCTATTGAATTTTATTTCTACTTCCATGCAAAGTCCTTGGCTGAGAGTTCTCTTGGGCAACTGCAGCATCGGGAGGGGGATAGTTCAGTCACCCTGGGGAGCTGTAAGATTCAAGGAAGTATGATCCAGTTAAGGCAGTGGGAAATGATGAAAATACTGTTCTAAGCACACTGCTGGCCACATATCATTTTACTGAAAAAAACAAACAAACAAATCAACAGGAGCACCAAACAACAGTTCTCTCTGTGGAACCCAAGAAAATGAAAGGTGCTCCATGAACTCAACCCTCCAAGGCCCAGCCAAGTCACTATCTGTAGCTTCACCCCCCAGTAAGCCATCTGAATGACTGTGCCTTTGTTGAGGAAGAGCCTAGAAAATCTCCTCTTATTTGTAGCATCTTTGATGGTGAAGAGACAAATACTGAAAAAAATAGGTCTAATGAGCATTGAGTTGTTTTCATTCATCCATATGCAGCAACATATTTTTCCTCTTCTGTCACCATTTTTTGGAGGGAGCCATGTGAAAAAGCGCATCAGATCTGAACTTAGAGTTGAAGTAGCTCCTACAAGTTTTATCTCTTGGGCATTCAGTCATTTCATGAAAAACAGAGACCTTGTAACAAAAATAATCTATTTTTTCCCTAAAACTTTCTATTTTGACCAAAATGTTGGCAGTTGGAGAGAATGTGGTGTGGGAAGGTCGAATGGAAAAGTTTCACCAAGCAGTTTCCTGAGCTGTCCCCTTCAACACACTGACAATTTGGAAGCTGAAACCAGCCATCAACTCGCTGGACTGCCTTTCTGCCCCTCCCAAAAACCAGTACTGCTAGTCACCCTCCAGTCCTGCTCCTCTCTGTCACACCGGGTGTCCAGCATGCAAGAGTGATCCTCCTAGGGCCTGGAACTGTTTCTGGAGGGAAAGAGAACATCAGCATCTCCTTTTCCTTCCCAGGTGTGCTGGCAAACTCTGTTGTATCAGCAACATGAGTACTTAGTCTGACCTCATAGAGAAATCCCTCTGCCGTGGTACCACTGCCACTTCAATCAACATCTGGCTCCTTGAGAAAGGCGTTGCAAGCCTGCTTTGTTCCACTCACTGTTCTGGAAGTGGGAGATAAGTGACACACTCCAACTTGCTGAGGGCTTTGGGAAACTCATCTTGCTGGAGGAACTGTAGGAGAAGTCTCACTGGGAATAGCAGCTCATATTTAACCTCCCCTAGATCATGTCAGTGTGAGTCTGGAGAGAACAGGTCTTTCATTTTTCTTCCTCAGTAAGCTACCATATGTACCTCATCCCCTACTTAAGCTAAGAGATTGATGGCTAAATTGCTTAACCCTGGTGTTTTTAATTAATTAGGTCTACTTCATAGGAGGTTTAATACAGTAGTTTAATTTAGACTTTGCTCGGTGCATGATATAAAATCCAGATTTATTACTATTTTTTATCAATTTTTATTTTTATATGACTCAGTCACTCGTATAAAAAGACTACTCTATGTTACAGACTTTTAAAAGTGATTCCCTGTAGGTATTGTAAAGTGGAGAGTCTATTATATGACAGTAGTGTGTTTATAGCTAAGTTTTGGTGCATTGTTCAGGAATCCTTTCAAAGGTGGCATATAGAAAAGACATTTTATTCTGTAAAATACTATGGGAAAGTACCTCTTCTTTTAAAGTATCATCTTACAGTGCTTTTACATAATACTGAAGTGTATGGGATAACCACTGCTGTAAGGAGCTCAATACTAGAAGGAAAATGACTTTGAATCTTTAAAAAGGCACAAGGTTTTCTTGATAGCTCCTTCGTAAAAGACCTGCAGAGCTGTAATCTGGTGAAATCCACTGCTACACTTGGTTAATGAGCAATTTGTTAGTTAGCAGATGTTGTTATTAACATGAGAGGTATCTGGTTTATAACAGCAATACTTAATCATGGGGTGGGGTGGCAGAATCATTTATAAGAGCCAGTGCAGTGGCACTGTGGCAACTGTAGAGTGCTGCCATGTGGGAACACAAGGTGAAGGGGTCATATATCTATTCCGGTGCCTGTGTTTGTGCTCTCTTTGAGGGGAGACTCTGGTTGCACTTTCCAGAATTCCAGCAAGACTGACTTTGGAAGAAATGCGAGCAAAGACTGCATAGAGAGCATTTCATTTGGGAAATCTGCTATGTTATCTTGACTTTTATTAAATGTACTCTGTCATGTGAATCCAGCCCCATAAACATAACAAGTATAAAAGATCTTAAGGTACTGAGATGACCCAGGTATGGAGGTCACACAAGGACCTTACTTAGCCAACAGATAAACTGACAGGTCCCTGTTTCTGAAACTGACAGTTTCAGAAAGTTCAAGGATGTTTCCTTTTAATGGCACACTCAGTTTGCAGAGCCTGGATTTTCAGATGGTCAGTTGTTGCTGAGAGTCACACAACCCTGGCCCAAGTTTAGCTCCCAGTATTTCAGCTATTAAATGTGTTTCAAGGTAAGCACCAAAAATCTTTATTCTCTACCTTGAGTTTTGGCCCAAGGAGCCTGGGCAGTTCACTCCTCTGAGGAAATTACACCAGTATATTGTTCTTATTTTCCCAGAGTGCTAAAGAAATACAAGGGCATTTATGACACCAGAGAAAGAGAGGGAAATGGAGGAGAATGAGCCCACTGAAGACTTCTCACAATGTCCCTCCTGCCCAAGTGCCTGCTCAAAACATGGTAGCATAAAGTCTCTGAGGACACATGAAAGGGAAACCCAAGTAAATTAAAACAGCTACAGCAAAGAAGCACCTTCTAAATATGAACCTGACTTACTAAATGAGGATTTAGGTCTCGAAATCTGAGACCTTTTAGGCTAAGTTTAAACCCTTCAAGGTGTGTAGCTGCTCCAAAGCGCAATCAGTGACCGTACAATGTCCTAACACTCTGCCTGTAAGCCCGGATATAAAATGCTACCTAAGAAGACTCCAAGAAAGGAAATTGGGACACTTCATGTCACCATATTTAACACCATGAAAGTAGCAAAGGAAGGAAGGATTCAGCTCCCTTTGCTACCCTCTGCTTCCAGTTCACCAGACATTTCCTCTTTCCTAAAAGTGTTTTCTGTCTGACCTGAGTAGACCTTCAGCGAGATAACCTTCATCCTTGAGTCAATCCTCTCAGTCATGGACTGAACACAGACTGTTCTAAAAGCAGTGGCAGCTCAATGCAGGTTATTTGATAAGCTGAAGACATCAGAGCCCCTGGTACCGTCAGTAAAGCACCTAGTAGCACTTCAGCAACAGCCACACAAAAGACAAAGAGGACTTGGAAAGGAGCAGCTGCTTAGCACAACCCTCCTGGATTCCTCAAGGGAAAATGATGTATGTGCCCAATGGTCAGTTCTTCCACCAAAGGCAGTGGATGCTAAGGGTATGAAAGAGCTCCAGATCTTCAGTTTAGCAGCACAAGAGTATCCTTCTGTAAAGCAAGAAGAGCTGGGACAGAAGTGCAGGTTTTATTTCCAGCTCTTTCCTAGGTGGTGTCCCTTCAAAGCAAGAGCCCACAGTATTTCTTATGCAGATGAGTGCAGGGCAGTTGACAATAAAAGCACAATATGTGGCTTGAAAAAAGACTCTATTAGAAGGTCAAAAGGTAAGCTTGCAGTTTAGATTTAAATTATTGTATTGACTCAGCTTTACAGATCTCCAGCCCAAAATGGATTCTGCACAATAACTAAGCAGTTGCCTTCCAAAGGTGTTAAACCTATTTGTGCTTTGTTTGTTTTGGAATGGCCAGAAAAACAGCTTTAGATGATGTCAAACAATGCTTAGGCACATACAGAGGGAGACAGCTGCTCAGATAAACACTCAAACCTCAAACCATGTTCTGCTTTATAAGTCGTCAAAAGCTCTTTGAAAATCCACTCAATATGTACTTGGGAGTTAATGCAACTTTCTCACACTTGCCAGACTGCTCTGGGCAGGCTGGAAGCAGGCAGTAAGCTTGCCCACCAGTCAGAGCTTGTGCTGTTATTTCTTTTCTCCTAGAAAGATAATAGAGACCTCCTATCTTTCTTTGTAAATAGTGATCTTCATATGACAGATCACATGCTGCCACTGCTTCTTGCAGCATAGAAGTGATAGCCATGGATGTAAGACTGCATGAAGGCACTTCTATCATTTTACTTAAGACAATTGTCAGGCAAGGACCTCACACAGTTTCTTCTCTGTATGTCTGTTCTTTTCTCCATTGCTCCTTCTGACCTATAATTAAAACCCTCAGGTTTCAAGTGTGAAGACTGTAAAGTCTTTAGCTTTCAGACAGATGGCATCATACATAAAAAGTGTTATGTAAGCTCTGAAGAGAGAATCTTTACAGTGGGTGGGAGAAGGCTCGGCCATCATCCATGTTACACTGGTTGCAGTTAGGAGTATTCCATAAATGCCAAGGAAATCGTTAAGAGCTGAAGCTGCTCTGCTGTCCTGCACTCAGCCTCAGTGACCATATGTGATTAAGAAGCTGCTACTAACTTCTGTGTGCCAAGCAAAACACAGGAGGGGCTTTAAGGCATAGCAGCACTTAGGTTTTAATCCTGACCCCTAGTTTAAAACCTGTCACTGGCAGGAATAGTAACTGAGAGTGACATGTCCTGGCATCCTGTTTATCTTTGCCATGAATCAGAACAAGGGAGGTAGGGCGAGGAGCATGATGCTGAATTGGTGTTGTGTTTCAGACAGTCAGACAGGACCGAGCCAGACTAATGTACCAATGATAGCAGTATTCTGCTGGACACAGAAGGAGGAAAAGTCATCAAGAGGTATTTGAGAAAAAAATATATGTGGGCGGACTTCCTGCAAGTGCTTGATTTAACACACCAGCCTGAGACCTTCATAGGAAACAAAGCTGTGATTCTTGACATAATATATACACAATTTTGGTCCTAGAATGTTCCATGATGCCAGTTAGGAGAGATGGTTGGTTAATGGAACTTTGTACAGATTCATGTCTCTGCTTTCTCTTCAGGGGGCTTGAACAAATGCTTCAAAAAACCCAGAAGCAGCAAAGAGGGAAAAATAAAAGGAAAAGACCAGTGCATCCTTTGTCCAAAGTGGTCTCTGTGTTATGACTTATCCAAAGTGTGGATCAGAACTGGTAGGATTCCTCAGAGTTACTGAAAACCAACACAGTTACTTCCTTCTGAAATGTTGATGAGGAGTTGAAACTTTCAGAGAAGGTGAAAATTAAGGCAGACTGTTTGATGGCAATAATGGTTTCTTCAATGAAACATGATCATTTGCTTTTTATAAAGAGGAAAGAAGGGATAACATGGCCAACACCAATCAAACCATTTACAATGGCCAAAAGAGATGGAGCTGAGGCCTTCAAGTACTACAAAGAAGCCAAGTAGGGTAAGGAGAAAGATGACAAGAAGTTGGATACAAGTGCAAAATTATTTCCTTTCCATTCAACATAATAATAGACCTACAGCTGACCTTGAAACTTCCAAAAGGTGCCCTTGTATTGAGGCCTGGAAACAGTAGAAACAGCAGAGGGCTTCTGATCTCTAGGAACTTCACTCAGTCACTGAACTTTTGAGCTGTCGTTTCCAATAAACTTGGCTGCAGATGAACCAGAACTTTCTTTTTTTTTTTTTAAAGGAAAACTATTCATAGTTTGAAAAAAGAATTGCGGGGATTTTTTTTCCCTTTGTCGTTCCATTTGACGTCCAAAAAAACTACAATATCCTTGTGGAGTAGAAAGTGAAATAGATGGAAGAGGAAAAGCGGTGAGAATAATGTTACAATGAAACCACAAGCAACAGAAGAGGAAATGTTAAAGACCCCAAACCCAAAGAGAAAAATCAAGCTAAGAGCACGTCTTTAAAGCAAGTGAGACCCAAATGTGCTTAGGGAAATTAAGCGATTCCCTATACGAGCTACTTTCTCATTTTAAAATGGGTTGATAATGATTAGCAACCAACATATTAAATGAATATCTCTTTCTACTATCAAAAGTTTTAACTTGTCTATACCAAACTTGACTCCTACACCTAAGTAGTTCAGGAAGGTGACCTGAGATGTCAGCAGAGGGTGACATGCTATTGACTACAGTGAAGAAGTAGGAGGAACGATTGTACCTATCAATTATTAACCAGAGAGAAAGGAAGGACCCAGCAAATAACTAATACATGGAAGCCTCCATCTCTGTGCTCCATGCAGGCTTTGGTAGCCTAGATTTATTAGAACAGAAAGCTTTATCATAAGTAAAATTGAAGTGCAAAATGACAACTGGTTTCCCTTTACTGAAATAGTCATTAAAAGCTTAGTTGCTGTCCATCTGATGTAAAACAATGTAAACTTTGGGGCAGCTAGGCAAATGTTGCCCATATCATCCAAAACAAGGAACACTGAGTCAGGTGGCAATTGCACAGAAGACTAAATCCCTAAGTGTCCAGGATTTAGATCACTGAAAGCCTCCACAGAATGTTGGTGGCATTGCTCATGCAGCCAGACAGGAAAAGCTTGGCTGATAAAAGGGGAAAGAAAACAGTACAGCAGTAAATTCCTATGTTTACTCTGCAGTCAATACATTTGTCTCGTACTGTTCTCAAGCTGGGTGTTTTTCACCTTGTGCAGAGAATCAATGCAAATTTTAGGCTACATTTAAGTTTGCATAAGCCAAAGCTTTCCAAAGCTTCCTGAGTACTTCCTAACAGTTCCCATGAGTTTTTCCTACATGGTTTTTCGTTCTCTAGCAGAGAAGGATTGCCATTTTTAACTCATTCCAAGCCTGCTCCCACTTCCTGTCATCCTGTGCCTGCTCTCCATCTTGTATATTGACCTTTCTGATGTACCAGAGATTTACAAGCAGAACTACCTCGCTAAGGCCCTTTAGGTCCCAGAAATAGAAAGAACCTTGCCAGAGGTAGATGCATGCATGAAATGAGATAGCATATTCTACGTCTGATAAAGCTTCCTTGGCTTAGCTGTCTGAAAATCATTACCTGTCTCTATTTCTGTAAGGCTTATTGATCAAAAAATGCATGCTTCTTACTGCCTCTCAAAAACCCAAAGTTTTAGCCAGATATGATCTGAACTGACACGTCTAGCAAAACAGCGATATGCTACAAGGAAACCAAGGAACAAAAACCCTCCATTATGTGATCCCTCTTAAAACAGAATAAGCAGCAAATGGCAACACATCGATTTTCTCTAATTCCTAGAACTACTTTTAGGAGTAGAAGTAGAATTTGCCTAATAACTTTCATAACAAAGAAGTGAAACAAGACTTCCAGGCTTCATTATGATGGGATTAAGTCAGAACAAATCCACTGACTCCACTGGAATTACCTCAGCCTTACACTGCTGCATCCAGAACTCTCTTGGCATCAGTGGAGCTGCGGCAAGTTTCTTTTGCTGCCTTAGATCCAGATCCCACCATAAATCTCAGGTTTCATTTGGCTGGGAAGAGAGAAGTTTTATTTTCTTAGTCTACCATGAGTTTTTTTTTTTTTAAGGCTGTTGATGTTTGTATCCATCTTAGATCCACTGAGAGCAATGGGTTTAGCCTGGAAAGGTCCAGATCAGTTGCTGATTTGTTTTATGGGAGGCCTCTTGGCAGAGAGTAAAATTAGGGGAAAAAAGACCAAGTGAAGTCAGTGGATTTGAAATCAGGGATCTTGCCTCTTACACATCCTTGGTATCAGTGACATGGAGAGTCACTTTCAGCTTTACAAAACTCAATAGAGAAGTTAACATAAATCTGCCAGGTGTTGAGTGCTTCCAGCTCCTTTTACACTTGGGGGGTAGATGGCAGCTTGCAAGAATAGGCCCTATTGGTGTCCTGGAAGACCAGTATCATAGCATAATAGAATCAACCAGGTTGGAAGAGACCTCCAAGATCATCCAGTCCAACCTATCCCCCAGCCCTATCCAGTCAAGTAAACCATGGCACTAAGTGCCTCATCCAGTCTTTTACTAGCCCCTTCCAGCTACTGCACAAGGAGGAAAGATGCTCAGTTAGACCAGAAACACTATCAAAAGACTGAGTACAGGTATTTTGGTGTTAAATCATTGGTGTACAGCTGCATCACCGAACAGTTGGGGCTTTAATAGGCCAGATATTGTCCCAGCATTTGGTATTCATCTATAATAATAGAGATTGGGTTTACTTAATGTACTTGCTATTTAGGCAGATGATTCATGTTAAGCCATCGGCATTCAGTAGCAAATATCATTAGTTCAGATTGTATGAGAGAAAGGCCCAGGAAGAGGAGCCACAATCTGGCCTCTATCATAAACAGCTGTGTTTCTAAATCACCATTTTCGGGTTATTTCCTGTAGTTGTTGGTATGTAGTGTACACTGAAAATTAGGCCTCAAAAACACTTATTAAAAATTTATACAGCTTATGACAGGCTCTTTCAGAAACATAACCCTTAACTAATTCATGTTCACTTACCCTCCAGTTTTCTATTTATAATACTTTACAATTTCTGTGTATTTGTACTATGAATTATTCAATGACATCAAGGTTTTTATTTTGATGAGAGAATTTTTGATGAATTTGACAGAGTAATTACTTCAAATCCTGTTCTGGATCGCTATGAAAATATTTAATTTTATTTACTCCAATAAATAATTAAAATGTGAGAGCAGCAAGCATACTTGCAGTGCCTTACAGCCTGTGACTTCTGTTTGCTTCTCTCTAATTAAAATAGCAATGTTTATGTGTGTACTGATTTGAAATAATAATAAATTACCAGTTGAGGAGGGTCATCTTTCTAAAGGAGAAGGGGAAAGACTCTTGTAGGAACAAGCAGAGTCCTAAATACAGGAGCAAAATAGTCTGAAGAAATAGGAATTTGTTGATCTCTAAACAGTGTCAAAGACATTCAGGATAGAACCTCAATAAGGTGCACCTTAGTCAGGTGAAGACAATTCCTTTTGTTGGTTTAAAGTTTAAGGAAGGGCAGCTTGTTAGATGCTTCCAACTGATTCAGCATTTTTAAAGCACATTCTTAACATGAGCCCATGAGCAGTTCCATTTCAAGAAGGTTCATGTTCAGATTGAAATTGAAGTACTGTTCTGGCAGCAGCCTAAATCTTCTGCTAAATCAAAGATTGGAATTACAGTGTCTCTTGACTCTGTGATTTACTCCAAAATAAATAATATTGGCCCTATTGAGGAAGTCTTAGGTCAAGATGGTCGCTGGTCTGTAGGCTGCAATCCTCTATCTCCTCCAGAGTATAGAATCATAGAATCAACCAGGTTAGAAGAGACTTCCAAGATCATCCAGTCCAACCTATCACCCAGTCCTATCCAGTCATCTAGAACTAAGTGCCTCATCCAGTCTTTTCTTAAACACCTCCAGGAATGACAACTCCACCACCTCCCTGGGCAGCCCATTCCAATGCCAATCACTCTCTCTGGCAACAGCTTCCTCCTAACATCCAGCCTATACTTCCCTCAGCACAATTTTAGACTGTGTTCCCTTGTTCTATTGCTGGATGCCTGGGAGAAGAGACCAACCCCAACCTGGCTACAGCCTCCCTTCAGGTACTCGTAGACAGCAATGACGTCTCCCCCCTCTTCTCCAGGCTAAATAACCCCAGCCCCCTCAGCCTCTCCAAATCTGTTTCTAAGTCTCATGTAATTTTACTGATTTCAGATCAGAGGTCTCAAAGACAATAAAACTGTATGTATAAAAAGCAAACAAAGAAAGAAAAGTGCAAACCCTAAGAACCTCTGAATCATTTCACAGGTCACAAATAGGCACATATTAGAAGTTGTTAATTACATTGAAGCCATCAAGCATGCGAGTGCATGGGCATTGTCATATAATAACTAGGTGATTACCTCATTAGTTGGCTTTTTACTTTTTACATTAAAGCTTGCTCCTTATTGCCAGGTATAGTGGTGATCTGGTTACCCACAGGCTGCCATCTCCTGACAAAATGACTGTTTGTATTTCGCAGGATTGAAGGGGAGGACAGGACATTGGACAAACAGCAGCAAGAAAAACAGAGTCATTGAATCATAGAATCAACCAGGTTGGAAGAGACCTCCAAGATCATCCAGTCCAACCTATCTCCCAGCCCTATCCAGTCAACTGGATCGGCACTAAGTGCCTCATCCAGGCTTTTCTTGAACAACTCCAGGGGACCATCTCCCTGGGCAGCCCATTCCAATGGCAAATCACTCTCTCTGGGAAGAACTCCCTCCTAACATCCAGGCTAGACTTCCCCCAACACAACTTGAGACTGTGTCCCCTTGTTCTATTGCTGGTTGTCTGGGAGAAGAGACCAACCCCACCTGGCTACAGCCTCCCTTCAGGTAGTTGTAGACAGCAATGACGGCCACCCTGAGCCTCCTCTTCTCCAGGCTAAACAACCCCATCTCCCTAGAAATCTGTTGGTTTATGCTAAGCTACTTGCCTGGCTAAAGGAGGCAAATCGCAGCTGGTCCTAGCTGGCAGTGGAGGGCAGAGCTTTTCGGTGCCTCGGTCCCAGGTACGAGCTGGGCAGCAGCCGGCACGGCGTGGCTGAGGCTCAGCGCCGTCTATCGGCAGCCTGCCCGGCTGGATGCAAACCGAGCGCCTGACGTCTCAGCGAGTAGTGCCTCCCGCATCTCCCCTAGAGCACAGCTCAGAAACTAATTTGCTCTCCGGCTGGCAGCAACAACGGAGAGGACGCGATCCGAATATTCCCAGGTAGGGTGAACTAAATGGAGAGAACTTTGGGACCTACCACTAACTCCCAGTTACTCAGTAAAGTCAATGGGCTCAGTCTGTGTAAATGAGAAACAAACTGCACCCCTCCTTCATCCCCAAGTGCCTTCCAGACACAAGCAGTTTGGAGGGTAAGCACACAGAAGGAGATTTCATCCCCAGGCACAGGACATGACACACTGCAGTGGTCTCTGGATGTGATGCTGCTAGCTCTTGTATAGCTCAGTTGCTCACTCTATCCCTCACAGCAGTTGCACACACAGACACAGGTGAAGAGAAGCACACCCACGCACGCCGTGATTCCATCTTGAGCTCTGCTGTGAAGGAAAGTCAGTGTCAGTAATAAGTCCTTGCTGCAGGTATCAGGTGGGGTTGCAGAGTGGCAGGTTAATCCAATAGCAGACACTAATGACAGGACTTTCAGCTTGCTGCAAAAGCAATTTTTTGTGCAATATGCCATATTTCCATGGCTGTGCTTCAAGTGGCAAGGAGTAACACGTTCTGTCACAGGCTGTTGTAAACACTCGGGATGCTCAGCATGTACCACGCATGATTCGTCTGAGCGGAGACCTAAAATCTTACACCTGACTGTTTCGCTCACTATCAAGCCTAAATAAAGCTTCAATGGCAGCAGCAAGCAGCAAACACAAACCAGTTGTGACTGGTGCTCAGAACTGAATGCTTAGGAGCACAAGACATGAGGCTGGGTTTTTTTGCTTTTTGTAGAGGCAGTTGAAGTAGCAGCATTAGGGAGGGTATAGCCCAGGGAGGTGCTGAATGCCAACCAGGCAATTCCAGGCAATGGGAGATGAGGAACTGGAGCTTGTCCTTTTGGGGACTAAGATCTCAGTGTTCGTTTGGTTGCAGATTCAGGTGCAATGTGATTTTGAGCTGAAGGAGGTCTGGTAGGTAAAAGGAAAGTGGAAGGCCTATTTGTCTTCTATTCCTGGCCCTGCTATTGATTTGCTTGTAACCTCAGGAGAGTCCTGTCTTGGCCAAAAATGTTCTCAGATAAGAAGGCAAAAGGTAAATTAAGATTATGCAGCTGTTAAATAGGTGTTTCAATTTTGAGAGATGATAATATCAAAGAATGGAAGAAGAATGTGATACAGTGCACCTTTGTTGTAGCATTTTACCAGCACTCATTTGAAGACATGAATCCATAGAACAGCAGAGCAGCCTCTGTGACATGTAAAACAATGTCTGGCATCTGGTTTTCTCTTCATCTCTCTCCTTTCCTTTTTATTTTATTTCTAGTGTGTGCAGCTAACACTTGAAGATTTTTTTTCCCCTTTTTAATGGAGCAATTGTTATTGACTGCTTGGTGCCTGTGTTCACAGGGTACGAGAATAACCCAATAAAATCTACTGAGCCTAAAAATAAAGAACCAAAAACAACAACAGGGGCTCTCTGTATTGTGTGCACCTGGAGGAAAAGAGTGCTGTAGTTCAGGCATTAGAACATTAGAAACAGGAGACTCTAGTGGGCCTGTCAGTAGCCCACTAGACATGGGACTGGGGCAAGCTGCCTGCCTGTCCCACTGCTACTCTTAACTATCCAATGCAAGGGATGCAGTGTATGAGTAGTTAAGCTTATTCACAGATTTTCAAGTTTCAAGGGTTTGACAGCCCTTTCTGAAGGCCTCCTGTCTTGGTTTAACACTTTGACAATCTGAGAAACATGTTCCAGCACAAAAGCTGTTCTTAGAAGTCTGGATGATCTTACAGGAAGACCACTGAATTTGCCAGGGCTTAAAGATTTACTTTAAAAGCTTGAAGAATTTAGGAAGCTTGAAAATCACAGAGTTCAAGGAATGCTCCTCAGTATCAAGCCATGCCCAGTATGTTCCAAAAGCAGTACTGATGAAACCCTGCCTGCAACAAGTCCAAGGATTAATTTTGATTTGCAGTTGCTTTAATCATCAGTGTAGTCTTTCTTCTCAGAAATCATTAAATGTGGACTACAACGGAGACAGGTGTACAGGGCAGAACTTCTAGTTCAACCCACTGCCCTTGACATTACTCCTTTGAGAATGAGTACAACAACTGCACCAGGACACAAATGGTGTTGGAGTTTTACCACCAACACCAGCAAATTTTAAATTGTGTAAAAAGATGAAGAAAAAGTCCTTCCTCCAGAAGCTGCTTCTTGGGTGGAAAATGACACCGAGCATGCCACGAGGACAGGAGGAACAAGTGCATTATATTGGGAAACAAGAATGTGAATGAATCTACTGTGATAAATGTAAAATGCCTTGTTTTAGTTGACCAGGAATTAAACTTCTCTTTCAGGGGCACTGCTTTGTACCTGACTTTGCACACCAGGAAGCATATGGCAAAAAAAGGAGGAAGTAGGGATTAAGGGTACATTTTAACGGGTGGCATGTTCAACCAGATGGCCTGTGCCCTGCTCTTCAAGATCTGTATGGTTTTGTTTTTTTCCTCTCCAGAGTTATTTTGATTGAATTCCTTACCTCAAATAAAGTAAAACTTTTTGAAAGTCCATATTTTTAATGCTATTTTAGAGCATACTTCTCAGTACACCTCACACAATTCCCTGTGCATAGGCTTTTAAAACAGAAATCATGGCTAAAAGGAATGCAAGTGTCATTCTGGCTTTGAGGACAACAGTATCTCAACCCTAAAAGAGTCTTTCTCAGTGAGTGTCCCATGCCTTTCTCTCCTAAAGCAGCAGCAGTAGTGTCATGATACTGTTACATCTATGCAGACAGCAGCAAAGGGAGTTGACAGGGAGACCTCAATGCACTCTACAACACTAAAAAAAAATGCCCTTTAATGAGTCATAGGCTTCACATATGCACCATGATGGCAGTGATCAGGCATTGGTGCTGTTGGGCACTTTTTAGCAGCCAGGTGAATTGGTCCAATTTCAATGAAGCATTAATCAGGTACGTAGGTCACTGGGAAGCAAGGGCTAGAGGCACCAATCCACTAAAGCTGCTTTTGACCCTTTGGATATGTGAAGAGAAGCAGATGGAGCAACTGAACGTCTCTGTAGAGCTCAGGAGCAATAGTCCAGAAACAACAAAGGACAGAATAGAGAAATTCCCACATCCAGTAACTTATAGACAGCTATTGTTATATACACACACACACAAATACACAAAAAGTATAAAGCAAGCAGGCAGTACCATTTTAAGAGTAAGTCACTGGTTTTATGGCATACAGAAAACAGTAATGGTGATTACACCTCCTCGGTGGAAGCCTTCATGAATACAATGTAAATTGCATGGCACAAAGGCAGGAGTAAGGCTTCAAAATTCTGATAAATAGCTACTGGAAAAATTTGGACGAGACATCAAGGAGGGAGTAGTGAGGCACTTCCTGTGGCTGGAGCTGGACAGTGTGTAATGAGCAAAATTCATTATCTTAAACTTTTGGCTATGATGTGTAATTGTTAACCTCTGCTGTTAGTTCAAGGCTCCTTTCAGCAAAATATATGGGTTGCCATCAAAGCTGATTTGGATTAGGAACCAAGCATGTGCCCTCACTTTTAGGTTATATTAATACACCAAAATCAATAACATGCCATAGCTTTCAGAAGTAGTAATAAAACACCCTAAAATATTCCCAGAATACTTCTATAAATTATTTGTTCAATGTACTTATGTTAAAAAGGTTGTCAGTTACAGTGCTCTGAAAGACTCTAAAATTACAAGTCATCATATTTGTATTTGATAAACCCCCTGCTGGTTTGGGTCAGAGAGGGCTCCAGAACAAGGAGGGGGGAGGGAAATCATTATTTTCCCTAATAAATAAATTACTTGCCTATATTTCATGTATCACTAAAGCCTGCCAGTATTGAGGGCTTAAATAATAAATAGCAAATAGCTCCATTCATTTATTAATAATAATGCATCTTTTCTTTCTCTTACCATATTTGCGGGCAATGGATTGAATGGTAGTCAGGTGGAAGGACAAATAGTTGGGCCACTGGGAACATTTAAAATTTTCCAGTTTAAGGTGAACATGTCAGCACTGACAGCCCTTTTAGCTCCATCTGTGTGGTGAGGTGCTTGGGCTGTGTACTGTCAGTGGTGGGAGGCTTTGGGCTTCAAAACCATAAAAACCCCTTGGAAATTTGATTAGCTAATGGAGTTTGTCCGTGTGACTGTTTCACAAATGGAAACCCATTTTCAATTAGTCATCAGAATGCTTGTCCAGCCCTGTTCAGCAAAGCATGGAGGTGCCTCACTGCCCTTGGCACCTCCAATTTTCATAGTACTTCTGGCAGAGCAGCCCAATCACTGACTGCACAAGTAGCAAACAAAGGTGTTGGGCAGGAAGGGTGGCAATAAGTAAGGAACTGATCCAGACTGACATCTCTCTTAGCTTCGACTAACCAAAGAGGTATGTTTTATTTCTGACTGTTCCCAGCATGAACTGCTCATTCTCTTTCTGACATAATTCACATCTACATCAACCTGACTATTTTGAAGTAATTTCTCTTTGAGAAAAATATGAACAGTTTACCAGAGGTGTGCAGATTTCTCAGGCTCTGAAATCTCCAGACAAATATCCTCTGTCCATAAGCAGTGTATTGCAGCTCATTACCAATGCCAAGTAGCGGCACAGATGTGTATGTGAGTCCTAGAGCAGCCAGCACCCCAGTCTGTAGCAGTGGGATGAGCACAGATTTCAACATCGTGCTTCAATTCAACATCTTTCATGGAGAGTTAAGAAAACAGATGCACATAGATGACCACATCCACCATCACCTTTCCTCGTGAAGAAGAAAGAGAGCTGGAACCTCTGTATTCATGTAGGTCATGGCATCACCATGCCTGGTGATGGAGAATGAACTCTTTCCTTTGTCTAAACACCCAGTGGGAGCAGATGGAATGTAAGCAGCCTCATATTATCCAGAAAGTCACCTTTGCCCCTTACCTGGAGGGCTAATCTTTTTCAAAGGTCAAGAAGAAAGCACTTTGCATTCTCAGTGTCCCTCCAGCAACCCACACCCCTTTCTGACCAAATAAAAAGCCAAGAAAAGAGGAAAAATACATCACATGCTACCATATGTATCAGACATGCATCCAACCATGCTGAACTCTGGAAGCTCACAGCCTTGGATTGGAGGGGCTGCCAGCACTTCAGCATGTCGCTATTAAACAGAGCAGGTATGGTGGCACTCAGTCAGGGCGCAGAGTCTTCAAGAGTATGCCCTGCTACCCTCCAAAGAAATTTAATCACAGAGTCAGCTACAAGAACTGCACTTTCAACTACCTACAGAGCACAGGTTTGTGTTTAAAGCAGACTTTATCTTACAGCCTTACCTACTGCGAAGTGCAGTTATGTTTTTTCTACAAGATTTAGCTAAAGAGCAAAAGACTTCAAGCATCTAAAAATACGGATGAGAGATGTGGCATGATACTGCTGACCCAGTCTAATAGGACCCTTGATAGCTGGATGAGTTGGGTCACCTCCTGCCTCTTGTTTCTTTACACTCAGAGCGCCACTGGCTTTTTTCTAAACTAGGTAAAATGCTTTTTTTTTCTTCTGGTTATTCCTTAAGCTACTCAAGGCACCAAGTGAGGAAAGTAAACACATGGCAAAGGCACAATAGGCAGAATGAGCTTGATCTTTGCTTAAAGCACGGGGTCAGCTCCTTGCTGTGAGCAGATTTTCCTCTTTGGAAACAGGTTCATGTTTATGTTTTAAGTTCCAGCAACATGCACTGGATTTTCAACATGTGCAGCACATCTGCTCTAGCCCAGATTTATGAACAAATCTGCATATAATTCGTGCTGGGCTAGGGTGGTGGTGTTGTTGTATTCCCAGCCCCCCCACCCCATACCCACCCTTTAAATAAAATGGCTTTGTCCAGGGCTATATAAACCCCTGATTCCAAGCCATATAATTTTATGGACAGGGGAAAAAGGAAAAAAAAAAAGTTCTTTTGTATTGCACCTGAGCTCATTAAAAAGCCCCAAATTCCATAATTTTACACTACCATGTGCTGCGTATTGTATTTAGTGCCTAGCAGAGTAATTGCTTACAGTCCTCAGAGTGAGTGCACATAAGGTGGAGAAATGATGGAACAGGTGGGAGAGCCACCCTGTGCTTGGCAATGGCAGGTTACACCCTGCACAGCTGACGTAAGACCCTGTGGAGGAACGGTGCAAAAGCCTGTAGTACAAACTTTGGTTAGCCCTGTAGTGGCTGCCAAGTCTTGGATGTCGGCTTCCAGTGAACACAATGGCTTCTGTGATGGACCAGATAAAACAAACAAGCATGTGGGATACAGACTGGGAAAAGGGAGAAGCCAAAGATGAGAGAGTCAAGGTGAAAGATTCACAATGCCAGAGGAACCAGCATCTTAAACAAGTTAAGCAGACATCCCAAGAGAAAACAAGCCTGGAAAATCCAAGAGAAAGTGAGCAGCACAGGAACTCTCCTGTGGCAACATTCAAGGTTTCCTAACTTGTTCTGGAACAAACCCAAAACCTTTTGTACATCCTCACAAAGGGAGTGATGTCAGAACAGCTGTTTCTAAATCAAAAAGAGTTTGCAGTCTCCCTGACTCTGTGAGCAAAGACGACTCTGTGAAGTTGCTTTTGTCATGTCTTGAACACATAAAAGATCTTCTGGGGTGGGAAGAGGAAAGAAAGGTGCGAGCAGATTTATGTTATGGTCACACATGTTCTATTGTGGGTGACTGCACTCTTTGGAGACTAAATTCCCCTCGCTTGACATGGGCTTGCTAAAATGCTGAATAGGAGTCAGTTGCAAAGGTCTCTATGTTCAGTGCTCCTAAGGGATACATCCTAGTGCTGTCTCTCTCTCCATGGGCTAACCAGCCTGATGTCTCAGGATGAATTTAGGCCTCAAGCCCATAGGAGAAAGTATTTTCAAAGAGCTATCCATGCTTGGATTCATCAGGGATACATGGGAACACTGTAGCACAGCAACTCATTTCAGGTATGGCTTCCAAGTCCCATCCATGGACCCTAATCACTAGATTCACATCAAAGCTGCTGATAAGCTCTGAGTGATTTCCTTGTGCCTGGAACTAAGTGTGTTCTGCTTGAGATTCTCCAGTGTCTTATCTTCAGCCTTTCAGATAGTTAAGATTAGAAAGCCTGAAAAGAAAGATAGACACTGAGATCACAAAAAGCTGTGAACAAGCAGCGATTGCAGTGGGCTTATGCCAATGTACCCCTACATAGCCAGTGGGCCCACAAAGGTTTTGCTTACCAGCAGGTGTCCTAAGGAAGAAAAAAAGAAACTCCAAAAGAACACAACACCAAAACCCAAACATCTCTTGAAATCACTGAAACCAACAAATTGGTTTTGCAAAGGTCAGTGAAGACTGATATTTTGGTCACAGCAAAGCAGAAAGGCACAAAAATTACAGATAGCTGTGCTTGGCCTTCAATGGTGGGGAAGGTGGAAGGCTCTAACCTCGACATTAGGAAACTTCTGACATTTAGAGGTTCAGCAGTCTCTTAGCAAGGAACAACTTGTTTCCTTTTTTTTTTTTTTACTGTAGTTCCTCCTCGTTTAAAGCACACAATGAATGTGAACAGTCATCAATCTGTAAATACTAGGTTTAAGTTCACTAGAGCTTTGTTGAGATATTCCTCCTAGGTAACAAGTCTGTGGCTCATTAGTCTCTCATTAGCAAGATAGAAATAAAGATGTAAAAGGGGGAGAAAGGGAGAAAAAAAAAAAGAAAAAAGAAAAACCTTTCTGCAAAGATATTGTTGCAGTCTAATTGCCTGCAAGGAATTCTTAATAATGTTTACTAATGCCTTTTCAGCATTGCCAATTTTATAATGTTCCAGATGTGACGTTGCTGTTCCCTGCTGTGATAGTACAAAGTCTGCTAAGGCACCTCCAGGACTAAGTTTGGAAAGATTTTAGCCCCATCTTATGTCACTGCCATGAAACAACATCCATTGGGGCTCTCCAGCATCACATTTGTACTTTTGGAACAACACTCAGCAAAGCTCTTCCCATCTACTGCTGGCTAATTTCACCCATAATAAAAACAGGAAGGAAATCTCCATGATATGAAATTCCTGGGAAGAACTGGGTAGAGAAGAGAGCAGCCCTCCCCACCAAGGCAACTGTCCGTCAGATTTGGCTGCACATGTTGGCACTGGCTCTGTCAAAACCATCCAGATAAGTTACACTTTTCGTAACAGTGTATAGAAGGAGTAGTCAGGATCATTTCACCAGCGCTGGGTTAGGGAGGAAACACACAGCTATAGCAGCATATTTAAGGAAGATGGTTTTAGGGCAGAGACTGGCACCTGTACAGCAGACTCAGCTCAAGCTCAAATATAAATTATGACCATATCCTTATGTACAATCTCAGAATCAAGGAAAGGGATGATTTTGCACAGTGAGAGAGGAAAGATGAGTTACTTCATGGTCCTATAATGCCAAAAAAATAAATGATCAGCAAGAGCAATCTGAGTAGCTGTCCAATCTCTTCCTTCAGAATATTTATGCAAAAAAAATAGAGAGAGAGGTACTAAGGCTCAGGTTTGTCATTTACTGGCTGCAAATGTCATTTCTTTTTTGAATTTATCACCCTATTCCTAAAATAATGGGTCTGTTAATTAATGCTAAGGAGTTCCTTGTGCCTGTCAGACCAGGGGAATGCCATCTGTGAGGGCACCCTGCACTCTTCCATCTTCCTGGATCCAGAGAGAAGGGCCATGCTGCAGTCTGACCACCTTGGCTCATGATGTTAAAAAGCTCTGGATTCCAACTCTGAAGGTCCCTGGTTCATTTTCCCACTATGTCAGCCAAGACAGTGGTCCTTGCATTTGCACTCTTCTAATAGTTCCAAGCTTACATCACATTGCCCTGTATTTATTCTTTTTCCAAGTTATATATATATATATATCCTTAGCCTTAATTACTCTTCAGCCAAGTTTTCTTCAAGCAGACTCAAATTTAGTGATCAGTGGAGCCAATGGGAATCTTTCTACTGACTCCATCGGACTCGGGATCATAAAGTCCTGAACCCACAAACATCTGCAAGATCTGGAGGCATTCCAGTGATGGATTCAGATTGGACATCAGCCACTCAGGTCCATCTTAATTCATAAATCAACATACCCAACTGACTTTCTCTTCTTTGGATCCCCTCCAATTTGTTAATGCATTTCTGTTAACGAGGTGCTTAGAACTAAGCACAATATCCCCAGTGCAGTCACATGAGAGCTGTTACATTCCTACTTCATAATGTTATGTCTCCACATATCCCAGCCAAAATTGCACTGACTTCACTAGCTACCATGTTTTGTTGCAGCCTTAAAACTCTCATCCTGTCACTCTCATTCACTGAGAGCTGTGCTTTGCTCCACAGGTAATTGTGGTGAAGTCAGCAGGACTCTGTGCAGAGAGGACTGGCAATGCAAGCAAGGAAAGCAGAAACTGATCCCAGAGAAAGAATTTGTATCTAGATTTTTGAACTGATAAACTCAGACAGCAGAATAATTGTAACAATGCCATCCTGCTGCTTTCCTGAGCAATAATCTATTTTCCTCATTGGGATAAATGACTTGGCCATCAGTCTCCTGGTTTAGCCATTTGGGAACTGGATTATTGCTTCATAAACTGTGCAACGCACTTCTATTACTGTTTAATTGCATTGGGCAGAGAAAGGGGGGAAAAAGATTTTGCAATTTCTAGTGGAAATCTCCCAGAAGCACTCTCTTTCTGTGCTCCTTTCCTCAATAGTTAAGGCAGTGAGCTGCATTCCAATCCAAAATTTCCCTCTGAACAAAGAGCATGATTTTGCTTTACACACTTCTGCCAGTGCAGCTCCGGCATACTGCTCCTTTCCTGGACCTGGATGCTCAGTGTCCCTTACCACCTCCTGCAGTGAGATTGCACTGCCTTCTGGGCAAACAGTTTCTGTGAAATCTCAGCTATATATTCTGGCCTGAGTTTATATCCAGATTTCCTATCACTATCAGCAGAAGCTGTCCTTGAACCTCTTCATTCTTTCCATCCTTTTTGTTCTGTTTGATGCCTGCAAGCAACTGCCTCCTGTTACACAGACAACCTCCAGCCAGCACTTGGGCCACTAGGCACTGCTGAAATTGAGACACATCCTGTCTCCAAAGCAAGAGCTGAGGGAGGTGGGGAGAAAGGGCTTGGTCTGCAGTTTTTTCATTCTTAAACAGTGCAGCATTCACTCCTGTCTCCAGAATGTTTTCCAACACTAATCTCTATACTCTGACACAGCATTGAAAAGTCAAGATGAGTTCTAGAATGCCCTGTTCAGTGGTTTGAGAAAACTCCCTGGCTTTTAATTAACTCTGACACTTGTTTCCCTTTAGAAACTTTACCAAATTTCCTTTAATGTTATTTCTTTCTAATTTCAGGAGTTGATTGAGGTGTTTTCATCAAAATCTTTCTCAGGAAAAATACCTTTTCAACAACCATGGAAAATATAGCTAGCCAAAGCATTCAATGTGCTTAGCACTTTTGACATTTTTTTTCCCCTGTGCAAACCTGACAAAGAAAATAAAAAAGGAGTTTCTTGATGAAACGTTTTCCTTTAAAACACTGCATTGGTGTTTAAAATGTGGCTTTAGAAGAAGACTGAGAACTTAAACCAAAAGATACATTGAAAAGTTTTGGTCAGTATAAATTTCATAGGAAATCTAAACCAAATAATTGCAAAGTTAGGAAACTCTCCTGCCCACCAGTGAAACAGAAGTGGTAGAACTAAATCTCAGTGTGCTTTTAATAAGTTTTGGTTGGGTTTTTTTTGCCCCCTATTTTTTTTTCCTCTGCAGGAAAATACTTAGAAACTTCCTGGCCTTGCTGTGTCCCAGACAAGTCTGAGAAGCTGCAAGCCAACTTCTGCTTCAAGCACTGCCATGTATTCTCCCACACTGCTCCACCCTTTTGTGCCAAAAATCTGTCCAATATACCTATCCTCTGGTAAACTCTATCTTATCATTTACTTGGGCATAGTGCTTACAGATTTCTCCCACTGCTTTCTGTTAGTCAGGGGGTCAGCTAATCTTGCTGCTGAACTCAGTGCATCCCATTGCAGTAAGTTGCTTCCAAATCACATCTGCCCAGTTTGCCCAATTTATCCATCACTTCACCACAGCACATAGCCTGTGAGCCTTTTGGGGCTGGTCCTGCACCTGGCCAGGGTGTTCCTGTTGCTGCAGGGCTGCAGGTCTTAACTGGGATTCCCAGGTGCTCTTGTAATACCAATAAAACAAACAAACAGACAAATTCATCTAGACAGATGATAATGGAGAGCTTCGGCAGAGGAACCAGAGACAACTCATATTCTGATTTTCAAAGCTGGCAGTGCCTTTCTACAGAATATTAAGTTGGTGTCACAGTGAAAAGAAAATTATTTGGCAGATGCAGTTAATCGTTGGGAAGAGTGAGTCTAACACACTGCTCCTGTGCTTGGGAACCCCTTACTGTAAGCACGGGATCCTTCATCATATACAGTGGAGGGAAGATAAGCCCTCTGAAAGGAGGCGCTGAAGGGGATGCTGAACTGCCAATTGCCCACGCACAGCTTGTGCTGCTTTAGGTGACAGCCTACTGTGCACATGGTAGCAGCAGGATCCCTGTGTGTTTCAGCTCCCTGTGATACCAAAGCTCCCTGGCAGGATGTCCGGCCAGCGAGGAAACAGGCTGGTATTTTTAACAGGAGGTTGGAGGGGCAAGAGACGGAGACAGCAGCAGGTCAGATGAAAGGCTTAGCAGGCCACGTTATCAGTCATGCTTTCCTCTAGTGAAATTCCGGGTGGAGATCTCCTAACAGACCCTCTTGGTTTCTGGGACATGCAGTCCTGCCTCCCTCACAACTTTGCAGTTTCCAAGGAGACAGCATGCTGCTCACCCCACACCTCTGTGCAGATGACCGGGTGACTTCACTCGGTCAAGGAGACCATAAAACACAGCAGCCAAAACGATAACGCTGCAGCTTGACTCACTGTGATGTTAGTGAATCCTAAAGGACATATGAACCTAATGATGGGTTGTTGGGTTTGCTTTTTCATTAGGCCTGTTATGATGAGACCTAGACATGGTGTCACTGCTTGGAGACAGCCTAGAGAAAAAAAAAGACTGCAGGATCACAGGCTTCAAAGAACCGATTCCAATAATCATGTTACTTGGTTTCCTGAAGGAAGATAAATATGAGAAGTCAGATTCATAATGGTAACAGGACAAAAATAAGCTAAAAATTCAACATTTATAATGTCAAGTAAGTTCACACCAAGATCAAAGATTAAAAATTGGCTACATTCCTACAAGTATGAAATGCATCAATTAGGCAGTGCGGCTCAGTGTCAGTTATGAATCCAGTGCCCTGCTTAGTTGCAAGCTTCCTGAAGAATTGTGGAAAACTGACACAGGACATAAGTTTCATACCTTTTTTTTGTAAGGCAATACCCATCTCCACCTGAAAATTAGGGTCTGCACAGAGTTTTTCAGGCTCCAATCCATGAAGAGGGGACAGAGTGGCTGGAGAGCAGCCAGGAAGAAAGGGACCTGGAAGTGCTGGTAGATAGGAACTGAACATGAGCCAGCAGTGTGCTCAGGTGGCCAGGAGAGACAAAGGCATCCTGGCCTGCGTCAGGAACAGTGTGGCCAGCAGGACAAGAAAGGTTATTCTTCCCCTATGATCAGCACTGGTCAGGCCACACCTTGAGTACTGTGTCCAGTTCTGGGCTCCTAAACTCAAGAGAGATATTGAGGCACTGGAACTTGTCCAGAGAAGTGCAATGAAGCTGGTGAGGGGCCTGGAGCACAGCCCTGTGAGGAGAGGCTGAGGGAGCTGTGGGTGTGCAGCCTGGAGAAGAGGAGGCTCAGGGCAGACCTCATTTCTGTCTACAACTACTTGAAGGGAGGCTGTAGCCAGGTGGGGTTGGTCTCTTCTGCCAGGCAGCCAGCAACAGAACAAGGGGACACAGTCTCAAGTTGTGCCAAGGAAGGTCTAGGGTGGGTGTTAGGAGGAAGTTCTTGCCAGAGAGAGTGACTGGCATTGGAATGGGCTGCCCAGGGAGGTGGTGGAGTCACCATCCCTGGAGGTGTTCAAGAAAGGACTGGATGAGGCACTTAGTGTCATGATCTGGTTGATTGGATAGGGCTGGGTGATAGGTTGGACTGAATGAGCTTGGAGGTTCTTCCAACTTGGCTGATTCGATTATTCTATGATTCTAATAGCTATCAGCATGTGAATTCTCTTCAGAAGCCAAATAGAAATTAGATAGCTGGATGCTTTTGTGAGTGGAACCCTTAATATTTCTGTGGCCTTAATTCCCTGTGTCTTAAAGTGAGAACACTATGGGATGAAAATAAGAATTTATAAAGCACATACAGTAATGTAGAAACAGCTAAATATTAACATTCTGACTGCAGAAATCTTGGAAGGAGTCCTAATTGAGGACCATAAGAGAAGGAAGCAGAAGTTACACATTCTGGAGGTAATTCACAGGTTGCAATTGTAACTCAACTGATCAGCAGTGCCACACACCTTGCAGTTCTCAGTTTACCTGTGACACTGTATCAGCCATGGCCATAGCAAGTAAAGGAGAAAAGGATGTACTTGCACCAAGTAAAATCCATAGCTGGTTAGAACTATTTCAACATTTCCTCTTGGAAAGTTTTGTTTTGTTCCAAAGAACAATCTTAATGCTGCCTTTATCCCACGTGTCAACTCTCTCAAGTATTATCCAAAATGCCATTGAAAAAATTCCAAATGCCAAAGACCAATGGTCATTACATGTACACATATTTTAGTGGAAATGACATTTTGCCTCTCAGACCCCATTACCAAACTAATGTCATTGGTCTTGTGTGGAGGGAATTATTACTGAACAAGAAGACATGGAATAGCTTTGCTTGTTTGGACAGTCTCCATCTACCCAGTCTGCATCCAGTATAGGAAGATTGCAGATTCATGTTCATTCATGATAAACCTGCTGCTTTCCTACCATTCAGGATTTGTCTGCACCAATGGTTGTAGTGAACTTTGAGGTCATCCTGGACCAGCTTTGTGCACTTTGTTCATGTTCCTCATCCATGGAATACTTCACAGCCTTTGTTAAAATCATTCACATGGTGCTTCTAGCAGGGCTCTTTTGGAGACAGGCTTATGAGGTCCTTCTAGGCAGGTGTTTGTGGGATATCTGCTATTGCCCAGCCCTCTTTGACAAGTCCCTGACTGAGATAACATGGAAGGAACAAGGGATAAAAATTTGGCAGAGTTCTCATGAACTTGCTTGACAAGAGTAGCCCATAAGTTCATCTAATTCTTAGGGTGATTTTCCAAAGGGTCCCAACTGCTAATGGAGGACTGAAGGTTGATTGGCTAAATAAATATCACAATTTTGTAATAAGTGATTGCAGAAAGCAGGTGCCAAGTGCTTCACCTGGGTCAAAGCCATTTGCTCCAGAAGAACTGGTCCTAGGTGTTGCACAAGCTAAATGAATTGTTTCTCCCATAAGTTCATTCCTGTCTGACTTGTAGTCAATATTCCTAGTAAATGAGGTGGTTACAATGAGATACAGAAGGAGAAAACTGCCTACTTTGAACTTAAATAAATAGAGAGTTGAAGAGAAAATAAGGCAAAGTGAATCTCCTGCATTGACATAAAGATTAGCCTGGAGAAAAAAAAAAAAAAAACTCCAATGTATTAATTTATTCCTTTCTTCCAAAAGGATCCACTTTAAAAGCCTGTATCCCACTCTGAATGTAATGAAGAGGAAAATCCTCTTCACTTTTCTGCCATTGAGGAAACGGTTAATGGGTTCAGCAAAAGGTGGCAGTCTGAGTCCTGAGGAGCTCCTTTTACTTTGTTAGTGACTGACCTGACCCTCTCAATTGGTTGGATGAATTGTTTTTTTGAAGATAAAATACTTCTCTTTCCACTCTTTCAAATATTGCTCCAGGAGTACAGATTACCCAAAAAAAAAAATGTGCTGGATGCATCAGAAATTGCAGCCCCAGGAAAACAGACCTTGATAGAGCAGATTTTCTCTGGTTTTGTTAAGTTTCCCACGCTTCTCAGCCAGATTCTGCTGGCCACGGCTCAGAGCATGACTCTTGCTGTGAAAGTATGGGAAGCTGGTTCATCCTTACAGCTTAGAGACCCTGGGTGTTTGAGCTGCAAGGGTTGCAGTGGGTGTCAGAGGACAGAGACGTGATGCAAAACAGCCCTCCATAATGGCTGTATGGTTTCCAGTCTCCTGGCATGCTAGCCACTTGACAACCTGCAAGAGATTCATCCCTATAATGACTGTGTGAGGAGAGGTGAAACACAGATGGGGAAAAAACACAAGGTCACAACAGAGACGACAGAAAAGCAATATAACCTTCTAGCTTTCAAGCCCTAGACTATAACCAGCATCTTTTGCACATAGTCTTGCTCCTTCTCTTCCATCCACAAAAAAGACAATGCAACTCAAAGGCTTCTGTTCAGCAGGCTTTGTCTGTAGGAGTCTTTCTGCTATGGCAACCAGAGGTAACACATAATATACTGTGTTATCTGTTTATTCATCTCACACTGGCTCTGGAATCTGTTACAACCTCAAGAAAGAAACATGTCTTTTTAGGCCACTTACAGACATACCTGAAAGCACAGAGATTGGGTGCCTGCCAGCCATGAGTTTAGAGTATGTGATCTTTGCCCTGAGTTGTCCCTCTCTATCCAGCAACTCATGCTCAGTTTTAGGTCTTGAGTTCTCTACTTGTGAATTACAATTCTGCCTGTTCATTGGAGCCTTGTGAAATTTATTACTTAGCTAATAACTTGCAAATTGTTCTGGGCATTCCTTATGTTATCTGTATAAGGCAGAACTGTCTGGAGGCCTTATCATGAATGGGAATCCCATTGTGTCCAGAGAACAGAAACCCCTATAAACGGCAGGACAATGGGACAAACACAGATGCAGCAGTGGCTGCCATTTTAACCTCATTTTTTGTCTGAAGTCTCCCACACTACATTCAAAATATTCTGAAAAATCCCACTTCCTGCCCTAACCCCATGGCAAGAGGGAACAGGGAAACCAGGGAGTGCAGGAAATTCCACTCAGATTCCAGCTGCAATCATTTCTGTGAACAGAAGGGACAAAAAGCGTCAGAGATCGCAGCAGATAAATGTCACATGCCCAAAGAGGCAACCAGGGAAGTAGAAGGTCTGGGATAGTGTGCAGGTCACATGTGGAAGCAGCAGACAGCCCTGATCTTTGCCTTATAGAATGTACATCAATATTAATTAAGGATTGACTTTACATAAGTAAGACTAATACTGCTAAAGGTGTCTGGTTGAAATTCTTGTTCCCTATGACAGCTGGTTAGAACTTCACCCCGGCCTTTAGAAGGTGGGAGGGGAGACTGGAATTCATGCAAATACTTCTTTAATCATTACTGTAGATCTTACTGTTATAGTTACCAGGGTGAATGTAAGAATGCAACCCACGTACACTTCTTGAACAAAGGAAAGAAAGGATCACAGTGTTGCTTAAGGTCTTCACTGGGCCTCTCTTGAACTGTGAAGCTGTTCTGAAATACTTCTTCTGAAGCAGGACAAGTAAGCCCAGAAGCCTGAAATCAGAATGCATCTTCTGATCTCATTAGAAGCCTAATTTAACTTAGTGGATTGCTCTCTGATATTTTAAACCTAAACTTAGCAAATGTTTATTGTCTGTTGGTGAGCATGCTTGTGCAAGGCAGAAAGACACTTGCTCAGCCCTTGAAGGGATGTCTGCTGAGGGGTTTGCCCTGTTTTAAATAGGTTGCTTATTTAAGGCAACTTATGGGAATGGTGCATGCTCAACACACAGACAGGTCTGAGAGGGAGGAACCACCTTGACTCTCTTCCCAACTCTTCTAAGGCTGCTCCTTTGTAAACTGAAGGCAATGGAATCACCACCACTATATGGTCCATTTGTCTCCAGAAAAGCAACCTTCTCCATTCAGCAGAGGATGTTGCCAGGTCTTTCTCTGCCCTTTCCATTTGCCATATTTCCAAGGGACTTTCCAAAACAAAAAAAAACAAAAAAAAAAAAAAAAAAAAAAAAAAAAACAAAAAAAAGGAGTCAACATCACTCTAACAAGTTGTCTCCTGCTACTATGCCAATAAAAATGATCTTCCTTACACCACACTTCTCTGAACCTGACATCTGTCCTAAATCTCAAGTCATACATACCATTCTTCCATTAACATGAGTCATCCTACAGACGTCCTTCTGCTACTCTTAGAGTCATGTCAGAAAGAATCATTGACTTACTGTCAGCATATTCAGCCTACCATGTTAATGGTGTCTGCAGAGCCCTCTTCTCTGATCATCTTATTCTTATATCCCCCAAAAACACTGGAAAATACTTGCTGTACTATAGCATGTTAGAAGCAAGGAAATAATTGCCTGTCCTGTATTGCTATTCTGCTTGCCAAATTCCAGAGTCCTCTACCTTGAAGCAGAGCAGATAAATAGCTGCTTCTGAGGAACTCAAAAAGCTCTAAGTTGTCTGTATAAAGGACCTGCTGCTAGTGATGCTCTTGATAATTTCAGGGAACACACTGGACTTTCTCTACAGAGATTATGGGCATTACTTGCAGGCATCTTGCCTGATCTATTTTGCACAAGAGTCTACACTTGGCCTTGCCTAGTTCCAGATGCCAAGACTTGAGAGTGGACAGTTGTGTAAGAATAGAAAAGACAATGAATGTATTACATCTTGAATCATAAACTATTTACATCCCTTTTGTTTTGAAAGCAGAAACCAAATGGGGAAGAGGTTTCCTTTGAGGGGCAGGGGCCATGGTAAGCCCCTCTAGCTGTTTTCATTATTCCATCAACTTGATGTCTTGAAAGATTTATTAACTCATTCTCTTTACTGGTCTTTTATTTCTATTTTTAAGTCTCTAATGTTGCCTCTATTCTCATGCACTTCACAATGGCCTTTCTACAAAGTCAGCAGAGATCAGTCTTAGCCTTCATCATTTCCACAAATGGGAATCTAAATGTTTGCAGAGTACAGAGGTGTCTGTGGTTGTGCTAAGATCCACGAAGTCAAGCCACTGAGCCAAATCTTTGCCTAGTGTAAATCAGCAGAGATTTTACCTAAATTCTGATGGGAATATGGAAATCCTTACAAGACCAAACTTCAGGTTCATAGAGTACATTTTCAGCAGAGCTACTTCTCTGAAGAGAAGCACAAAACCTTCCCAAGTCTGATATTCCTCTTATACTTGTTCTCCTCTGAAATCTTTTATAGTTAGAGACTACTTTGAAATCTATGGTTGGAGGCTTCACATCTTCATGATCTGACTGGGATTTTCTTTCTTTAACTACAGTGACAGCAAAACTGGTTTCCCAGTACAGCAGCCAAACAGTTGCACAGGTGAGCACAGCTCTCATAGGTATTGCCCGTAGCCCTGAGGCAAAGTGAGACCATCCCACCAGCAGAGGGACCTCTTTCCAGTCTCTGGGTGTCACCTTTTGTCCCAGTTCACAGCGTGCAGCGGCCTCGGATGCCAGCTCTACAGTAAGTGCTCTCTCTGGCTAATCAGAGTTTTGATTTTGCATTACACTCTCTCTTACAGCCTCTTTTCTCTGAAGAGTAATTCTAAGTTGTGCTACATACAAATGACTTCCCTACTCGTGAAGGTCAAAGAGGAGATCTGTGTCCAAAGAAGAGAGGCTGTACAGATCCCTGGTTTGGCAGAGCCTTGTATATCCTCATGTCTCTCTGCATTTTCCCTGCTGAGCAACATTCATTTTCACCTTCTTTTTCTGCAGTTAATTGCTCTGGAGACATAAAGTGCAACTTTAGTAAGAGCTGGAAGTTACTCATGAAAACACATTTGCTCATAATTCCTTTCAGTAAGAGCAATCTAAACAGCAGAAGACTTCCGTGCTTACACTCCTCCCCAACATCAGTGCTTTTCCAGAGTGCTCACTCCTTGGAGTAATGGAGTGCATATGGTGAGTGCACTAGAAATGCATACAGTAATCACAGCGCATTGATGAAGGGAGCTGCAGGAACCCCCCATGCCCTGTCTTGACATGCACAGCATGAAAAGCAGTTTTCTGGGATCTCAGGGCAGCACTCAGATGTGATAAAAGAAAGTGAAGATGGCTGCAAGAAGGAGGTCAGCTCTCTGCTAGCTGTGGAAGGAGGGATAAAGAATACTCCTTGCACTCCTCTGTCCCCTACAATTCATCTTTGCTTAGAACAGAATGATCATAGAATGAACCAGGTTGGAAGAGACCTCCAAGATCATCCAGTCCAACCTAGCACCCAGCCCTATCCAATCAACTAGACCATGGCACTAAGTGCCTCAGCCAGTCCTTTCTTGAACACCTCCAGGGACAGCAACTCCACCACCTCCCTGGGTAGCCCATTCCAATGCCAATCACTCTCTTTGTGAAGAACTTCCTCCTAATATTCAGCCTATAACTCCCCTGGCACAACTTGAGACTGTGTCACCTTGTTCTGTTGCTGGTTGCCTGGCAGAAGAGACCAAGTCCTATCCCAAATGCCCAAGCTTCTGGTTGGGGCAATCAGTGTGGCTAACTGCACACACACACAGAGCTCAGTGCTTTAGGACATGCCTGCACCCCACCATTAGCCAGGTGGGAGAACAATGTGTCATGAGGTTCAGATGAACCAGTTCATTCCATCTCATCACGACAGTGGACAGCAGGCTGCCATGAAACAGTCCCATCTCTGAGACAGACAACCATCTTGGCTATAATTAAAGCTAATTATTCAAAAGCACCCTGTTCATGCAGCACTGCTGAGAAGCTCCCTGCATGAGCATGTAGGCAGCAGGGCTGTTTTTCTTCATAAAAACTTATGAGAAGCGCTGCGCAGATTAACAGCTTTAATGACAAAAATTACCGCTTACAACACTGACTTCAAATCAAAGAACAATATCTGCAGACAGATATTTTCATGGTTTTCATAACAATTCATTATAGGTGGCACCAAGGGATTACATTTTTATTTCCCTTGTGTCATTTCTCTCAGACTCAGGTTCATTTCTCTTAATGAGGCAGCGGAAGATAAAGGGCAGCGAAGGCTCCTCCAATGCCTCTGCAGAGTGTGAGGAGTTTAGGGGCAAAGTGATAACTGATCCTCTAAAGGAAAAGGGAGGGCTTGGAAGAGGAGGGGGAGAGGGAGAGTGATGGGGTGGGATGCTCTCTGCCATAATGAACTAAAATTAAGACATAAATTCTCCTACCTTTGTTCTGGCCAGATATAACAAAAGGGATTCAGCTTTTTAATGAAGAATGGATCAGTAGCAAAATTATTAGCTAATTAATTGTAAAGGGAAGGGAAAGAAAGAGGGGGGAAAAGTCTTTGCCTGGAAGGACAGGACCAAAAGTTCTTCTTATAGGCTCTCGGAATAGGAAGGAAGACCCTAAACCTGGAATCTTTTCCTCATATAGCAAGGCCCTTCTTCACCCGTAGTTTGGGATGGCAAGGCAAAGGTAAAGTAAGCAGAGCTCAACATGGATCTGTGATTCTCCTGATAGTACCAGGCTTGTCAGGACTGAGAGGAGGCTCCCTGTGGAACTGGTTGGAAACTCTCCTGTGAAATAGGTTACTGTTGGAAAATAAAGTGAAAATAACACAGAAGGGTTCCTGGGAGTGGGGGACTACTAGCACAGCCTCAGGAGACCAGGCAGCTGGTTTGTTTCTGAAACCAAAAGCATCAACTCAAATGCGTCAAAGTCTTCTGAGAACAAAACAGAGAAATGGTATTTTCAATCCATGGAAAGCCTTCTCATTCCTGAGTTTTGTTCAAGTATTTGTTCCAACAATTTTGGTTTCCCGTGAGTGGGGCAATCTGCATCTCAGCAGGCTCTGCCCATCAGTTAGGGCCTCAGGGCTCCCAGCTTGTGGTTCAAAGGGACAACCAACCAAAAAAAAAATCAGGGTTTCTTCTCTTTTGGGGTTCTCATTGGCAGAAAAGATTCTATTTGGAGCTTCCTGAAGTGGAACAAATCTGAAAGTGGGGCTACCAAAAAATCTCCAGTGAATGGCTTTTTGGGGGTTAATTCTAATTCAGATCCTTCTTCTGTCTGCTCTAAATAGTGCTTTTCTGAAAAACAGCATTTCAGCATTGCTAGAATTGGGCAAAAGCCTGGGAGCCTGGATGGGTAAATATATCTGACAAGCCTAGAGACAGGAGACAAAGGGGCTAGACAGAGGAAAGGAGAAACCAAGGAAAAATGAGATACGGTTAGTGGCATTCGTGTATGCTTGGCTGTGGTAAAGGCAATCTTCAGAAAGAGGAAAGAATTGTTTTTATCACAGTCCCTCTCCCTTTACTATTCTTGCCTCCCAACTCTTCATGCTTTAAATGAAAAAGGAATAGCCATCCTTTTGGGATGTGTAGGCAACACTGAAATAAATCCTTGCCTCATGAAGTAAATGTCTATAGAGTGTTTAGTCCACACTCTTTCTGCCTCCTTCAAACGATGAGGAATCCTTCATGCCTTGGCAGGGCCCCAAGTCACACAAAGAGGAGTTTCACACCTGCCTTCCTCCTCTGCAGCAGCACCAGGGAGCACAGGCCTGCAGACTGAAAAATGTGAGGCTGAGGATTTCCAAGGTCCCTTCCTATCCTGACTCCAATGAGTCAGGCACCAAGAAAGTACAAAGTTGAGCGCTTTTTTAATTATTTATATAAATACACACACACACACACACACACACACACACACACACACATCTATATATGCATTTTATATAGATCTCAAGAGGGTCATTCTTTGCCTTCTGCTTCCTGTATTTTTCAGTCTTTTTACTTGAAATCAACAGGGCTTGAATCATCGCTCTCGTTTAATGAAGGCTGAGCTTCTTGTGGACTCAGAAGACAGCAGGAGGTGCTGCTCACTGAAAAGCCCAGAATGGTGGGAGACTTTGATAATATCACGAGAGTTGGTAGCATGGGCAGAAGACTTTGAATAAAGCTGTCTGACCTCCTTGGCCCAAGTGCTTTTTACAGCCAAGCAAAACAATTTCTCTGGACTCTAATGAATAGACTTCTGTCATTGTTCATCATAATAATGCCCTGATCCTGGCAAGATTACCTAGATGCTACCATAATCCTGCTAATAAGTGATGATTATAAAACACACACTTGAGGAAAAGGAAAGGTAGAATTTGGATCTTTTGCCCCAGTCTCTTCCCAAAGGAGAGCAAGATAATAAATGACTTCTGACTGTGATATATGACAAAGAGCCTTTGCACATCAGAGTCTTCTACAGCAAAACTCAGCCAGCTCACTCAGTTTTGCCCATAAAAATATTGCTCTATTCAGTGTGAGAGACCTGATAAATGGGAGGGGATCATACTGAAGACATCTAGTAAGATATTTTTTTTTTTCTTTCTGAGGGAAACAGCTGGGGATAGGGAAAAAAAGATTAATTGATTTTTGTGAAACAAGTGTTCTTTCAAGCAGCAAAACTTCCTCAGAGTACTACAGAAATGTATGGTTCTCCTGTGATCTGTGACTTCCTATCCATTTTCAGCAAGTGACTTCTGATTTCTGGCAGAATGCAGTACCAAATATTTTACCCAAATATTTTAGCAAAACCAAGTTACTTGAGACAGCAAATTTGGATCAAGCAAGCTAGAAGAAAATGAAAACAACAAACAAACAAACAAAATTCAAGTGAACTGAATGTAGTAATTTGCCATTGGAATGGTCTGCCCAGGGTGGTGGTGGAGTCACCATCCCTGGAGGTATCCAAGAAAAGACTGGATGGTCTTAGTGCCATGGTCTACTTGACTGGCTAGGGCTGGGTGCTAGGTTGGACTGGATGATGTTTGAGGTCTCTTCCAACCTGCTTGATTCTATGATTCTATGTCTCTTCTGTCCCATTCCAACTCATGTCCGTGGAAGATACTGCAGGAAACTCATCACAGGGCAGGTGGTCAGAGTTTGTTTAAAATATGAACATGAGGTTTTTTGCTTCAGAACCTGGTTCATCATAGCTGATCAAGGACACAGCAGAGCAGAGTTTCTCATGCTTGCTTTACTTCTTGTTCAAGTGTAACTATTGCTTTCAATGCTGACATGAAAAGACTTCTGTGTTCAGAGGCATGAACAATGAGTTAGGCAGGTAAATGTTTTACTGTATTCTGTAGCCTTAAAAGCATGGGCTGAGATATCGGGATGTGCAATGAATAAAGCAGAGTTAAGATTCTCTGACTGGGAGACCTCCTGCATAATGAGATCTGGGCAAAATCCAGCACAGGAAACACTTAGGTACTCATGCAAGAAATGTGTTTCTGCTGCCCCCGTTATTATTCATTCCTGCTAACAATACATGTGTCACCTCGTATGCATACCAGGTACTTCTGATGGGCAAGGCTGCAGGAATTCAGAAAGCCCAATATGTTTACTGAAAGAACCCCTTGCTTTCACAATAAAGTTATCAGCAGTTTAGCTACCACCTGAGCTAAAAAAGCCTTCATCTTAAGACGAGAGCCTTCCTCTTCCCACTGGATTAGATTTCAGTGGGAGCTAGGCCAGGAAATTGCTTTTATTTATATTCTCCACCCCTGGCAAAGTCAGTGGCCTCATTAATCTGCTGATGGGCCAGCACCACCATGGAAACCAGAGATGCAGCAGGGAAGAGTGCCAGAGGAATTGCTGCTTTTCTTCTTTTCAGCCTTCACCTTGCTCCCACCCTAACCTCACCTTCAGATCACTCCTGCCAGCCCTCAGAGCTCTTGCCACCATCTCCTCCTTTCCATTTGGATCTCCACCATTCTTGAAGGTAGAAAGAAGAATATGGTCCCAAATTCCACAGACACATCACATCTGCTAGGATGGATTGGAAAAGGTTGAAACTAGCACATTGCCTCTGGGATCAGGCCAAACAAACCATTACTTTCTTAAATGTGCAATAAAATTGCAACACAGCCTGTAGAAAATTAATCATGACACTGACTAGGGTGAATACAGGGAATGTTGTCTCCCTTTCAGGCCATCTCTTAGATTCTTGCCTGTTAAAGGGGCTCTTACCCTCTCACTTCTTTTCAACACATCTCTTTTTGTTAAAAGTGGGTTTGACCATGGACTTTAATCCTCTGACAGGCTTTGCTCAGACTTTTATTTGGCATATAATCTGTCTTGCAGTAGAGGGACCATTAACCAGTCAAACAACGTTCAATCCCAATAACATTATTACTTAAAGGGAGCATGGCAAGAATTCCTGCTAACTAACAGGCAGTAAATTTACTCTTGTAATGGGTTCATCCTTTATTAGGTATTTATTTCAGGAGGTTAAACCATAATTAGATTGTGTTCAGAGGCTGAAAAAGAAAGGAATGGAGATTCCAGCTTGGGAATTAGTTTTATTTGCTCCTCGGATGTCCAAAGAAATTCTCAGCACAATCTGTATTCCTCCAGATAGGGGGTTGCACAACTAAACAGCTCCAATGTTTCTGCCAGGAGTTTGCATTTGTCTTTCCTGTACAAAAGTTATTGCCAAGCTGTAATCTTTCCCTGAAATACAGTATGTGGAGCCAACGCTGAACCCAATTTACTGTGGCAGATGAATATAGCCAAGGTGGTGGTCTGAATGTTTGGCCTAAAGGCACAATCCAATTTTCAACTGTTTCAAAGCTATTATGTCAAAGGCTGTTTGCATAAACATAACAATAGGCGAGCTCCCAGCAGAGGGAGGCAGGAGAGGGAACGCCTGCCCTCTCGTGTCTCCTGCCGGCATCTGCCTGCCGCCGGCTCCGCAGCCACGCGAACTCGCCTGCCCGCCTGGGATGGGAAGGGAGCCGGAGGGCTCGGCCAGGAGCAGGTGTGCGAGCACTGCTGCCGCCAGCCCCCGGGCACTTCCAACCCAGAGCAGCGGCTGGCCCTATGGCAGCGCAGCGCCTGCAGCCGCACGGATACCCCCACGCCCCACACACGCACACGGTACCCACACGCACGCCGACACCCCTGCAACCCACACACACCCACAGACACCCCCACACCTCACATAAACACACACACCCCACACACACCCCACATACACACAAACACCCCGACACACTGCATAACACCCCTCACACCCCATGCATGCACACATACAGACACCCCAACACACCACATAAACACACACACCCCTCACACCCCATGCATGCACACATACAGACACCCCAACACACCACATACAAACACACACATACCCCTCACACCCCATGCACACAGACAGACACCCCAACACACCACATACACACACACACCTCTCACACCCCATGCATGCACACAGACACCCCAACACACCACATACAAACACACACATACCCCTCACACCCCATGCACACAGACAGACACCCCAACACACCACATACACACACACACCCCTCACACCCCATGCATGCACACATACAGACACCCCAACACACCACAAACACACACATACCCCTCACACCCCATGCATGCACACATACAGACACCCCAACACACCACATACACACATGCATACCCCTCACACCCCATGCATGCACACATACAGACACCCCAACACACCACATACACACACACATACCCCTCACACCCCATGCACACAGACACCCCAACACACCACATACACACACACATACCCCTCACACCCCATGCACACAGACACCCCAACACACCACATACACACACACTCCTCACACCCCATGCATGCACACAGAGACATCCCAACGCACCACATACACACACACCTCCCTCACACCCCACGCACACAGTCACACAGACACCCCCATAGCCCACATACACCCACACAGACACGCACAGAGACAGCTGGTCACACGCACACGTGTCTGTGCTGCTGAGATGCTGGGTTAAATAACTAACTAGAATGTAAAAAGTCTATTCTGCCAGTGATGGAAAGAGGAGAATGTTAATGACTTTTTAAACTTTTCTCAAGCTTGAGAAACAGATGTGATTATTCAATTCATTACAAGAAAAATGTCTTGCAGCAGTATGCATGTGATGAGCTGACTGATGATGTGGGAACCTATAAGAAAGCTGTTTCCCTTATTAGAACTGGAGGATTTTCAAGTCCAAGTTCTCTTTCTCTTCCTCATTTTGAACAGACATACATGCTTCTTTAAAGATGAGAAATCTGGCCTAAGCCTTTAAGTCCATAATGAAGAAAAGCAAAATAGCAGACTCAGAGATTCTGTAACCTGTGTGGTTTTATGCATGAACTGGAACTTTCCTCTGATCACCATGTTCAGATAGTGTTTGGACTCCAGTCAACTACATAGACTGGACCAAGTACTGAGGCTCTTCTCACATTTAAAAGATGGGAAGGGGATACACTTACTAGTTTTCTGGAAGGTAGCTAGAGCAGGAAAATCATTAAATGACCGTAGCTGCCAAAAATAAACATCCTTCACTTTAAAAAAACCCACCCTTCTAAAGAACTGCCAATGCACAGGGTTTAAGACATCTGGCAAATTCATTTTTTCTGATGGGGAGAATTCTCAAGGCCTCACACTCAAACCTAGAACAATAGAGGATTTCACAGCAAAACAGATTCACAGCATTAATGTCCCACATCCCATGAACATTTCCAAGACTCTGAGTTCACTAGGGTCCAATAGTTAAGATGATGTTGAAGCCAGCATCAAGGGACATGACCCCACAAGCACTTGAGAACAAAGTCCTTCTCATTTAATATCTGATCTCCAGTCAAAGCCAGCATTAGACAACACTAACGAATGACAGCATGAAGCCAGATGTGTGTGACAGATACTGAAAATCCTTCTAAACTCAAATGTCTGGGCTCTTAGACCAAGAAACAAAAAAATATTTTTACACTGTTCCAAATTTCCATTTCTTCATTGGTTTCTTTAGAAGCACATGAGCTATCTAAAGCTGTGACTGGACATCTCTATCACCTTTCCGTAACATGGCCTAGAATTCTACCTTATTTTTTGGCAGATACACAAAGTGTATCTCATGGAAGTGGATTTTACCATCAAAATATGGTAAGGAGAAAGTTCTTTACTGAGTGGGTAGTCAGGCACTGGAACAGGCTGCTCAGGGAGGTGGTGGAGGTCTCTTCCAACCTGCTTGATTCTATGATTCTATCCCTGGAGGTGTTTAAAAGAAGAGTGGATGTGGTGCTTGAGGCTATGGTCTGGTGATTAAGGATGCTGGGATGAAGGTTGGACTGGATGATCCTGGTGGTCCTTTCCAACCATGGCAATTCATAGTGATTAGATGTTGTGCTGAGAGATTTGGTTTAATCAATGACTTGTCAGTGTGAAACTAATGATTGGACTCAATGATCTTGAAGGTCCTTTCCAATCTAAGAAATTCTGTGGTTCTGTGAACATCAGCTCTCTGAATTTTAAAAATCAATTCATCATTATTACAAATCTTTTAAACAGCCATTGATCATACAAATAACATTTTAAAATTAAACAAAACCAAAACCATTTATCCAGTCCAAAGCATTATGTGACTGCAAAACAGGAAGGGCCTGCCAGGGTTAAAGTGCGTGTTAGAACAGAGCATCTAATCAGCTCACTGAGGGCAGACCTTGCCCTAGGAAACCAGTTGCCTTAAAAAGATGAAGCAGATGAAAGCAAAGCAACAGATAGACAGGGGAGCATTATGCTAGAAGTATAAAAATCATTGTTCTCCATAAGTAAAAGCACATCTTCTGTTTCATCATCTATTTCCTTCCAGACCAAGGTAGTATTTGTAAATCTAGTCTTGTGCTAAAGAGGTGCACAGACTCACAGAGGTCAACAAAATACTGGTACAATACAGCAAGGTGTCCCCAGGGTTATTCTTGCCTGTGAAATGGGACAACTGGGTGATCTTGGAGGTCTCTTCCAACCTGGTTGATTTTATGATTCTATGAACTACAACTGAGATAATTATATTTTTCATAGGAGGTTGTGATGATTAATTAGTTATGAAAGGAGCACAGCATACAGAAATTCAGAAGCAGATATTTTTATGTGATTGAACAATATTTTTATATCTCTGTAAACACTGCCTGACACTCAGAAGTGAGAGCAGGGATTTTTCTTTCTTTTTTGAGCTGCACTCTGAATAATGTCCTCAGGGAGAAGTTCTGCCTGGAAGAGCTGCTCTCAGTCTGCCCACACGGCCCTTGTAACCCCTTCCACACACACATAAACCCACCAGCTACAGCTGCTGAGACTCATGTACATAAAACTAATCCTGAGCATAGGCCTTTGGGAGTTAGGGGTGGTAAGAATCACCAGGGAGGTGCTGAAAAGGAAAACGTGACACTGCTTTTGCCCAACTCAGTAGCTAAACTACATCTTCCAACTCCCAGCCTGGTGCTTTATCCACAAAAGCAGAAGGAACTAGGATGCACTGCAGCAGCAGTGGGAACGGCTGAAATAGACAGCTGAGAAATGCTTTAATGAACACCAGCTTTGTTAGAGGCTTTTCTGCATCTTGTTGTTTTAAAGATGTATTCCTGTTTACATTGCTCCAGTTGCTGCTTCGTCCTTGGCTTTCCTGGGCCCACTGTTAGATCCTCTTGCAGAGATCAGGATGTTTGGAATTGCTGTTCTGCTGCTGTGACTCGGATGTTAGAAACTGCTTAGGCAATAAACAAAGCCTATAACTTTTGGAGGCAGTCCCCTGAAGAGGGTTGTGACAGCCCGAGAAAGACATCCAAAGGCAGTTCTCAGCTCGACCATGACGCACTGGGTGCACTGACTTCAAACAGGACATGTGCATATCCTCAGAGTCATTCTCTGAATAGATGTGAGATTTCTTGTAGGCAGAAGCTTCAGTCCTTTGCTGAGTAAGGAATGCTGGCATGTAAGCGGTTGCTGAGCTGCACATTGATTGAACACAAAGAAAAAAGAAGCAACTGACTGCAGGAGTGAGAATACAAAAAGCTGTATGTTGCAAGGCTGGCAGCTTGTATTGCCACCTCACATGACTGATACCCTACAGACAGCCTCCTGCTCTCACACATGTCCCTTGGAGGGTAATTCAGCTTAGGGGACAACTCCAGTGAAAGCAGAACTGAACGAATGTGGGTAAAGCCACAGCACCAGGACTGGTGCTGTGTAATCGATGGTTTTGTCCTATAAGGAGAAGCTGAGTGAGCTGGGGTTGTTTAGCCTGGAGGATGCTCAAGGCACACCTCACTGCTGTCTACAACTACCTGAAGGGAGGCTGTAGCCAGGTGGGGGTTGGTCTCTTTTGCCAGGCAACCAGCAACAGAATGAGGGGACACAGTCTCAAGCAGAGACAGGGGAGGTATAGGCTGGATCTTAGGAGGAAGTTCTTCACAGAGAGAGTGACTGGCATTGGAATGGGCTGCCCAGGGAGGTGGTGGAGTCACCATCCCTGGAGGTATTCAAGAAAAGACTAGATGAGGCACTTAGTGCCATGGTCTAGTTGACTGGACAGGGCTGGGTGCTAGGTTGGACTGGATGATCTTGGAGATCTCTTCCAACCTGGTTCATTCTATGATAATTTTTTTCAAACTCACTGTCAAGTTACTTCACTCTACATTTTTAACACCTCTCTGCTTTTAAGGACCCAATTCCTAGCCTTCCAAAGCATGTCTAGACTGGAGGAACAAAAAATATCCCAGATGTCCTTTATCCATGTGGGCCCTACTCTAGTCTCACTCTCATATCCTGATTTTCAAGAGCATGAGTCAAGAAGGAACTAAGACACAAAGCAACAGACTCCTGACCTAGACAGTGGAAGAAGTAGCCCCTCAAAAGCAATGGCTAGCACTGGGAGGTCAAAGTAACAGTCATAGAAATTCTGGAATGGAGAAAAGGGGAAATTAAAAGAAACTTGAGGATCCTGCAATTCTGTGATTTAAACCACTGCAAAATGAGGATAACATCTGCCAATGAGGTGCAGACACTACAGCATCCTGTGTGAAGCCAGCAAGTCCTAGCCTTGTCCGACGCTGGTATTGCAAAGCTTCCTCAACGTTAGTGAAATATTCGGGGAGGCTCGGGTGAAAGATGATACTGGACAGCAAAGCAGCAGTGTTCATTAGTGCTAGAATTAGGGCTGCGTGCTGACAGCAAAGTAGATGGAATGAAGAATGTCAAAAGCTCAAAAAAACTGCAAACTTTGAGATACATAAAGGGAGCAGCTTGCTTTTTCCCTTCCCCCTTCTTCCTATCACACTCAGATGTAATAACTTTCCCTAGCTCCGTGCCTCTCACATAGCTAATGCTGCGTTCAGTTGCTGGAGTCTTTACAGATGCAATGCATTAGCGAAGCCTGCCAGTCGGCATCCTGTTTTTCCAATCACTCTTCTGAAACTCCTCCACTTTTCTCAGAGGTTTTATCAGAAAGATGTTCCTCTGAAACATTTCAGCGAGGGGATCTGACAGCTCTTCAAACACCAGCTGAAATTCATTTGTTTTCCACTGCTTCCTGTTTTTACAAGTTCATTAGTGTTTCACCATGATAGACTGAAGATTAGGAACTTTCACCAGCCACACTGCATCCCTGGCACACAAAGTCATGGGAGAGTGCCTAAACCTCCATGTGACACGTACAAACAGCAAAATACATGGCCTGTATGCATATGGATGCATACCTTGTACATATGGGTGCTTAGGTCTAAACATACATACATGGATATATCAAAACCACGTGTGTGAGAGCTGGGTATTTGCAAATCCCTTCAACTGTCTCTACATCTATCAAGGAATGCATGCAGCCGTGACGTGCATCCACACACACGTAGGAAAAGCAAAGGCCCCATTGTGGGCAGCCTGACACTGAGCCTTTTTTTTTTTTTTCATGGAATTTCTGAGGCCAACAAAGTAAATAAGCACCAAAAGTATCTCAGCTGTGGTCCATAGGTCAGGGCTGCTCTCAGGACAAGCAGGAGGCGGAGAGCATGTGCAGATACATTCCTGAGGACTCGCAGGGGCTGAGCATTGGAGCTCAATGAAGAAGGCACTGTGTGTGCTCAAGCATCCAGGCTTTCAGCATTATCTGTTTGGTACATTAATAGGCTAATTGTGAGAGAAGAAATGTGGAACTAATTCCATGTATCATTCATATAAGAGCATCTAGGTAGCAGTGAGATAGGGTTGTATCACAACAGACATAATCACATTACTTTTGATGTATTCTAGCCAGGAGTACACAGTATGTTCTCCTATTTAAATGGGTTAACAGGCTGTTTAGTTAAAATGGCAGCAAGAAAATTGAAATCTATTTCTAATTTTCACACAGAAGCTGCTTTCTCTTGTATCCCTGAAATGCAGCTGGACAGCTGCTTCTTATAAACTGCACTTGTGAAGAAAACAGCAAGAAGCAAGAAAGACAGTTTTCAGATTAGTAAATCTGCTTATTTCCAAAGTCATAAAGCACCATTTTATTGTTAATAATGATGATTTCATAGTTGGCACTTAAACTGCCCATCTTCTATTGTATGGGTTTGGGGGGTTTTATTACTACTTTCTCAAAATATCCTATGAGAGACAATTCAGAAATTACAAGAAAATTTTAAAAAGAAGGAAAAAAATAAAGTGAAGGAAAGTCTGCTTTGGCCTAGTGATTTTAAACAGCCAACAGCAAGTGCTGTTGATATAATCATGAATGGCACTGGGCAACTTAGTGTATTTTTAACATTAAACTAAATTTGTATGATCTGAGAGCTTGAGTTTTCTAGTTGACTGCTATGAAAAATGTCAAAGAACATCTTTTTTTTAAAGTGGGTTCTGAGGTTGGTGATGATTTACAGTCAAATGTTTATAATAGAATCAAAAAGCTTTCTTTCTGTTTGTTTTTGTTGCAGGTCAGCTTCTATGATTTCAGGACCCCATCATGTGAATAAGCCCAGTCTCGCTTTAAAAATGGTTCCCTAGATAACCAAAATATCACATTGCTTTAAGATTGTCCTGAGCCCTTAACACTGCAGAGCCATTATTAACTTATTGCCAGAGACTATAAAATAGAATGTTACTGCTTGGTCACACTTTGTATTTGTTGTTTTGTCTTCTGTTTTTTTAAGGGAAGTAAAGCAACTGCTCCATATCTGTACACTTTGGACCTATTTGCAATTTCAAGCTATTATTAAAAGTCTTAGTTACTTTTTATTAGCAGTTTTAGTTACTTTTAATGTGAAGCAATTAAAAGTATTAGTTACTTTTAATGTGAAGTCATTAAAAGTATTAGTTACTTGTAATGACTAATGGACACCCTATCATTATTTAGCTCAAGCTTCACTACAGTCTTTGGCATCTCTATGTATTTCCTCCAAAGACTTTTAACCTGCCAAACAGAGCTAGAAACATAATCAAGTGGTTTCATGCTATTTTCACTGCTACTTTCTCCCTACTTGAACCAGCACTGTTGCAAAAGTATTTTATTTGATGTGTTTCACCTTCACCTTCAAGTTTTTGCTGAGACCACCAAAACAAAACAAAACAGACACTAGAGAGAAATAAATGAACAGAGGTTTCCCAGGCAGTGGGAAAGAGAAGGCCTACAGAGGCTGTAGCCAGGTGAGGGTTGGTCTCTTCTGCCAGACAACCAGCAACAGAACAAGGGGACACAGTCTCATATTGTGCCAGGGGAGGTCTAGGCTGGATGTTAGGAGGAAGTTCTTGCCAGGGGGTGATTGCCATTGGAATGAGCTACCCAGGGAGACGGTGGAGTCGCCATCCCTGGGGGTGATCAAGAAAGGACTGGATGAGGCACTTAGTGCCATGGTCTAGTCAATTGGACAGGGCTGGGTGCTAGGTTGGATTGGATGGTCTTGGAGGTCTCTTCCAACCTGCTTGATTCTATGATTAGTTGAAGCAAAGAGTGAAGGTGCAGATCATCACCAAGTTTAAAAAAAACAACAACCACTAGTGACACAAAGCATCAGTGTGAAGCTTTTTTCCACCTGGCATCACAGGAAATTTTATCCTAAGAGCACAGCCATACAGCAAACAAACTGAGCTCTTTGGCATACCACAAGCCATGCAAACCCCTGTAGGTCATTTGCTCTGTGAAAAAAAACACATATATGTAACCTGCAAAGGAAACTGCAGAGTTAACTATCCTACCTGTTGCCTTTTAGCTCCAGCCAAAGCACTTTATCATTCATGACCTACATAATACAAGCAGCATTTTAGATTCTATATGGACAGGTAGAGAAGAAAGCAGTACTAGAAGAAGCCAAATTCACTGTTTACCTCTTCTTTGCTTTTTAGGAAGTTCTTTACAGAAGCAGTGGGTTCCCCATTAACACAAAGGACAGGATGTGCTGCCTTTTATAGCAGGTACTGGTGTGGTTACTAAGAGGAAAAAAAAGCTTTCAGCATTGAAGTAGGAGATCAAAATCTGTTTTCAAATCAGGTTGTTAAGACAAAACTCTACCTAGCAGTTCCATCCATTCATTAGCTGTTGTAAATGAGTAATGTATCATATTTACTTGAAGATACTCTTTTTCAGTTTCCCAGGCTTCTAAGAAATAAATGTCACCCTGGGGCTGGTATCCTCAAGTCTGAGCAAAACCAATAGAAACATGGGGGAAGGGGAGGGAGAGTGGTAGAACTAGAAATGATAGCAGAGTCAGCATGTTTGGAAACAATTTCTACTGTTTCCCTTTGAAAATCCCCAGATATTTAATGTGGAGTGTTATGAGTGTATAAATTACCTTTTGGAAGGAATGAGTTTTAATGATGTGCTTGACAGAGGGGAAGCACAGGGGCATAGGAGAAGCCATCAGGGAGCAGAGCACAGCATGACTTCAAAGAAAAAAAGCCAAGAGCTGAGAGTAGGAAAATTCATCAGGGCAACCTGGCCGAAGCAGCGGAAGGCAGTGGAAAGAGAGAATAGAGACAAGTTTCAGTAGATCTTCCTTCCTCGTTGTTTTTCTGTTGTTACTGACCTCTCCACCTCCTTTCTCCCCAAGCCGCCAAGGCAAGGTGAGACCGTCTGGTGTCTGCAGCCCAATTTCCCCCCCCCCTCTTTCATCACCATCTGGGAATCCACACTCCTAATGGACCTTCCAGATGTTTGTGTCATTCTGGCATTTGTGTCATTCTGGATCTGCTCTTTCAGTTCTGAAGTCCTGTGTCTCTGCCGTGGCATCACATGGGCATCAAAGCTCACAGCACACAGCAGAAAGCACAAGAATCTTAACTAGATAAAAGCATGCTGCAGGTAGGGATAACTGAGCCTTCACTGCTGGTGTTCCTGCAAGTACAACTACCTCACAAACATACCAATTCCCTGACAGCCTTTGCTACCAGCCAACTTTCAATCCACACTTCAGTTGCTACTGAGATGACCACTGCCTGGATCAGCTTTTCCAAAAATTACAGATAGATCAACGTGTGTAATATCAGAGGGAACAATTTTATCAGCTACTTGGAGAAGGTCACTTGCACCTACAACTTTGTTTCCTCAGATTTATGAATGTTTTCTGTAAGTGTCATTCAGGTGCATGTTCCCATCAAGATATTAACAGGTTTGCTGCACAGCAGCCATTTGGTGCTTTCGCTCTGCCAGTTTGGAAGGTATTGCCAAGCTAATTTAGAAATAGGCTTGCAGGAAGCATTGCATATGAGGCAGCCTTTTGAACCATAGGATTCTGCCCTAGAAACCCTGAAAGAGAAAAAGAGAAAAAAAGAGAAATGTGCACTTGCTTTATTCTGGCTTTTAAAAGAGGAAAACATGCAATACTGGTCTTTGTAGCTACTCTAAGTGCAAGTGATACTCCAAGAAGGACTTGACTACATAGCAAAATAAAATAAAGGAGCATAAAATAAAGGAGTATGAGAATACCATCACCTACAGTAGCCATTTCACAAAGCCCTGACCCACAACTATCTTTTCTGCAGTTTAAATTAACCCACTTGTGAAGTGGATCAGCCCAAGCTGCACAAAGGCACTTTAGTACAGAAGAATATCAGCTCTGGGAGTTAACACAGAACAGCTACAGTGCCTAAAACATACCCCCCAAACCTATTCCGTACTAACTTCCTGCTCAGATAAGCCCTAAGAGTTGGACTTTTTGTTCCAAATGTTCCTTGTGAAGTTGTGCAAAACCCAGGGTGACAAGAGCATGTGCCTTGGAGAACTGGGGTCAGAACTAGAGAATCAATTTAATTGTTTTCTCACTTAAATGGTAAAAGAAAAAAATGTTCTCTTAAGTTCCCAGCCAAGGAGGAAAGTAACTTGGCAAACAGACTTCTTTGGAGTTGCTTCACTGGAAAGATTTATACTTTGCTCACCACAAATATACAGAACATACTGTGTATTTGCCTGTGCTCCTTGTAGCAGGAGGTTTTGGCAGCCTTTTCTAGAGTAAAGTTTAGAAAACTCACACTGCTCTGGGCAACCTGGCCATTGTGAAAGCCCAAACTAGCTTTTTAACTTGGGAAGTTATAGATTTAGGCAGTAGTGCCAGAAGGTACTACAGATCACCCAGTCTGGTCTCCTGTACAACACAGGCCATAGGGCTTCTCTTAATTAAATTCTACATTGAGTCCAATAACTGCAGCTGAGTTCAAGTATCTTTTAGAAAGACATCCAACTGCAATAGAAAAGTTCCCAGCAATGGAGAACATATCAAATCACAGAATACCTTGTTTCCAGGATTTCTTGGACCACCTCACTGCACATGTGCTCTTTACACCCCATACAGCAAGTCAGAAATTTTCAGACAGCTTCAAGCCTGCTGTTCCCATGCAGAAGGTCCTGCAGCCCATGTCTCTTAAGAGGTGTGCCTGCCTTTGGATGAGGCTTCCCACCTATACAGAAACTCTACACACATGCAGCCAATAATCAGATCAAAAAGAACTGGGGTAAATTCCCTTTCTGTGCTCTGCAGAGGACCTTTAGAAGAACAGAGGTACACAGTGCTCTAACCATAGCCCTAATACTTCTGAAAGGAAATTATTCTACTTCTTGAAAACATCTTAGAAACATCCCAAGGAAATACAAGTAAAAGCAGAAAATCTTCACCAGAGTAAAAGAGTTCTGACAAAGCTCCTGACCTCTTTTCCCAGCTGTTTTCTCTCACAAAGGTTCTTATCTGCATTGGGCAGATAATGCCCTACAGCTGCCCCATCTCCCCTCAGCTGTGAGCAGATTGTCTACCCAAAGGAACAGTGTAAACCTTTTCTCTACTGACCTATTGGGCTAATTTATTCTTTTGGGTTTGGGGCACATAGATAGTGCCATAAAGACTTGCAAGAAGTCAGTCAAAAGCAGAAGGAAAATCATGATTTCTTGAGGCTATGCTGCTGGTGGCAATAAATTTTGCAGGTTAAGGTGCATTTGTGTGTACTGTGGATTACTGAAAGCAGGGAACTCCAACCGTATGGCCATGATTTAATTTGTTTTGCACTTCATCGTGCCAAATTTTAGCACCTCTCCTGAGACTTCATGTTCTGCCTTGACAGCAAGAACCTAATTATTGTTGAGTTTTACCTGCTCCGTGCAGTTACTCAAAACTTTGACAAGGTAACAATCACCAGGCCTTCCAAAACACCTAGCAATTATAAGGACTTCTCTTCTGAGGACTCAAATCACTTAGTGGGTTTTCAAGCAGAGCCCAGCATCCACTTTCTGAAATGCAGGCATTCTTCAAGTATTTCCAGCTGGACAAAGAAGTCACATTGGATGTCTCTTCCTAAGTGCCTGTCCTCAATATACTTAGTTCAAGCAGAGATGGTTCCAATTCTGTTGGTATTGGCATAAAGCTACTGTCTGTGGGGATTGTTCTCAGCTTTTGGTGAGGGCAGAATCAAAGCAGGTTGATTTTGAAAAGGTGCATGCATTGAAAAAATACCTCAGGTCTTGTGATAAAGCAGTAGCAATGTGATTGTACCGCTCCTTTCCCTTTCATGCTCTGGCTGCACCCAACCCAGAGTAGACTTCTCTGGTTTGTTAGGAATGGATTTTTAGAACACTGCTGATGGTTATCAGGCTGGAAGAGTTATAGCTGGCATAAAACAGTGGCATACTCAATGTAAGTACAGGAGAAAGCAGATAGTCGTAGGTCCCCATCACACAGAGTGACTAAGAAAGTCTTTAATGAATTGCAAGGTAAAATTGTGGTTTATACTTTAGAGTGAAGCAGTATTAGGATATGGCCAGGAGTGTAATGCTTTTTTTCTTCTTTTATTCTGTGTTTAAAAACAGAATTTTAAAGGCCAGCCAGCTGGTGTAGCATCCATTATTTACTCCTGTTGAACTGGGAATCTCAACAAGACCCAGCACCAGTGACCTGACACTGGCAACAGAGAGAGTAGAGGCAAGAAAGATGCTCCCCAATGTCCCCAGCAGACTGTTCCTGCTGTCTCAGACAGATGAAGAGCACTGCATGCTGCTCTCGTTTGGAAAGTAAGAAAAAAGAAAATCTGTTTATTTATTTATCCAGCAGCATCTTAGAAGAATCATTCCCTGCTCAGTGGGCCTGATTTTCTACTGCTGCCCTGTAAGATACAGCCTCATACACCCATGTTGCACTCTTTTTGCAGTGATTTAAATGCTGTTATTTTATAAAATGGAATAATGGAATTATTGCCATTTAAGACCTTTAAGATCATCAAGTCTGACCACAAAAAAATTAAACTAATATTCACACAGAACAAAGATATGAAATTCCTGCATGGGTATGTGAGCTTTTCTTCTACTTTAAGCTATGAATTCATCTCCACCTCTCCTCAAATATTTGACATACACATCTTGACCTGCTCATGTTGGGTTTTTTTTTGCCATTGATTTACTGAGTTCAGTTGCATGTACAGCTTCCATTACCATAGCACAAACTGCAAAGCCTTCAAAGAAAATATAGTTTAAATTCAATAAAAGTAGAAGATGGTATAAAACAATGCATTGCTTGTCCACACAACACTTTTTCTTGTTTTCTGGATTGCTGTTTGGTTTTTTTCCCCTAACCTGATGTTGTTTCTTCAGGACAAAGACTTCTAGGGAGGGAAAAGCCAAGCCCGTTTAAACTCTAACTTACACATTCCTGATGGAGGAAGAGTGAGATAAGCATATACTATTCTCCATGTTTGTGCATATCAGAGACTTCTTTTTTAACCTTAATATGGGTTGGCCTAGCCCTGCAGCTAGGCAGGAAGCCACAGTGCAGAAACTTCACCCTGCAGGACAGTACATGTGAGTTGCAAGAGAGCATCACTGGCTACAGGAGCTCAAAGACCCAAATGTGCTGCCCAAGTTCCTCCTGTGACATCCTGTCCCGAGCCCACTCCATCCTCATAAGGTCTAAACTACTGCTGGTTACAGCCACGTTTAGGTATTTTCATTTGTGAAATGCAGAGTTTCTATTCAGCAACAGAGGAGAGGGAAATTCAGCTTCTAGACAAAGCCCTTTCATTCATCCTGTGATACTCAGACCTCAGTGGGTCCTGGGCGGGATCCTCAAAAGTTAACAAACAAAATTCCAGTGTACATATATTAAATTAAAAAAAAAAAAAACAGTTGTCTCCACTTCTCCTGAAAAAAAAATGAAGAGGTTCATGATTCAAGAAACTTTGCTTTGAGACAAAGACAGTAAGAAGCACAAACCATGGGCATATACCTCCAATGTGGAACACATTAACAAATATGCACAGCCAATGAGCTCTAGAGTAAATATTCTCTCAGCCCCCAACTCACAAAAGTTTTCTTGCAGAATGTGTCATTTGTGACCAGCATTGGGTATTTAAAACATTTATAGGGGTAGAAAGACAGATTGATGCCTTTAGTGCAGCCTGCACTCATCAGGTCTAAAGACAGGTCAGGGAGATGACAAGAATACTAAGCTTAAGGTGACGGGCTTGGCGCCATGCTACATTTAAGCTGAGACTGAGAGTCCAGAATTCCTGGACATCATAAAGAATCTATTATCATTGTGGTCACTTTCAGCAACGCTGGTTTCATTACCATCTGTCTTCATCCACCAATGCTTAGGGAATAAATATTAAATATGGAACTTTTCCTGGATTCAAGTCACAGAAGGCAGAAGGCGAAGCCGTTCTCTAGTAATACAGTCTTGGACCACCTTCAAGTAGGTGGAAGAAGATAAAGAAATCAGATAAGATCATTAGCTCTGTCGAGTTGAAAATAAGGGTTCAGTTTTCAGTTGAGCAATAATTCTCTTTTCAAGGTGGGCAATATTTAAGCAATCATCCCTAGAAAATTGGTCATTACCACTGGCTAATAACCGATTTGTTAGTTAATAGCCCAAGGTGAAACCAAGGGCACTAAATGCTTTGGCAAACCACCACTGACTGCAGTATTAACAGATTTCAAGGGCATCATTGCTATTATAAACCATGTTCATTGATTTATAACAACACTAATATGTTTTATAAAAGAGCAGTGCAGTGTTCTGGAAAAATTAATCATTTCTTGCTAAGCCACAGCTGCTATCAGTCCAGTAGTGAACTGGATACTATCATGTTGTGTTCAGTTCAGACTCAGAAGCACAAGAAATGGGCAAGAGGAAGCTGGAGAAAGGAATGAGTATTTTCCAGACAAAGGCATGTATATTCATGTCATCCCAAGCACACATACAGGCTGGGTGGCAAATGGCTGTAGAGCAGCCCTGAGGAAAAAGACCTGGGGGTCTGGGTAGATGAAAACTTCAACAGGAGCCAGCAGTGTACACATGCAGCCCAGACAGCAACCGTGTTCTGGGCTGCATCAAGAGAAGTGTGGCCAACAAGGCAAGGGAGGTGATTCTTCCCCTTTACTTTGCTCTCATCAGTCCCCATCTGGAGTACTGTGTGCAGTTCTGGAGCCCCCAACATGAGAAGGACATCAGACTGTTGGAGCGAGCCCAGAGGAGGCCACAAAGATGCTCAGAGGGCTGCAGCACCTGTGCTATGAGAACAGGCTATGAGAGTTTGGGCTCTTCATCCTGGAGAAGAGAAGGCTTCCAGGAGACCTTATAGTGGCCTTCCAGTATCTGAAGGGCACCTACAGGAGGACTGGGGAGGGACTATTTACAAGGTCTTGTATTGACAAGACGTAATAGGTTTAAACTGGCAGAGGGGAGATTCAAACTAGATGTTAGGAAAGGATTCTTTACAGCGAGGGTGGTGAAACACTGGCACAGGCTGCCCAAGGAGGTTGCGGACGCTCCCTCCCTGGAGGTGTTCAAGGGCAGGTTGGATGAGGCCTTGAGCAACCTGTTCTAGTGGGAGGTGTCCCTGCCTATGGTGGGGGGTTGGAACTGGATACTCTTTGAGGTCCCTTCCAATCTAAACCATTCTATGATTCCATGATCCCAGCGATGCATGGTCGCTCGGTCTCCACAGTTGTGTGTTTTTTCCATGGTCTTCCTGGTATCACATTCACAGCCATTTTTTACACACTACCCTAAGGGCCACTCACAGATGGGAGTCTCCTTCTAAAAGCTTTCAGAGTTATCCTCAAAATGCAGGGCAGGCGAGAGGTTCAAATACACATTAATGCCACACATTACTGCATGCTGCTGAACTATGAGCTCAGCACACACATGCTCAAAGCCAGTGAATAATTTAATCCCACTTGACCTCAGAGAAAGACACTGATACTGGACTGCACTGCTCTGCTGCAGGAGTGTGCTACAAGTGCCTGTGTGTTACTAGAGCTCAGCCGATAGGTTAGGTCTTGTTAAGCATCTGTAACTCTGGCATATCACTGAATCCACAGACTGCAACTTCAGGAAGTAGCTATCACAAAGCTATCACAGCAGAGCAAAGCCCAAGCATGCCCACAAGCCAGGTAGGACTAGGAGGATGGAAAAATCTCAAGCTTCTACTCAGTCTCTGTCACAGTTTTTCCCAGCAGTATCCTTCACCATTTCACCCCAGAGGACTGTGGGTGGCTTATATGTACATCTAGTACCTATTATTTACTGTGCTTGTCATCAGCTGAAAGGAATCTACAGACCTGTGCAAACTCCCTGCTTGGGGATAACCTGCTCAGCCTCCATAAACTTGCCTCCTATAAGCAGGGTGAGGAATTCCAAGAGAACAACTTTGCTGGAGTTTTACCTCTGGATTAGTGCTATTGCCTGCCACACTGGTAATTCCAAATGCTGTTGCAAGCCTGGTCAAATCTTAATAGGACTCCCTCAGAAAGAAAAGCATTAAAAAAACAACCCAAAGCTTTCTGTTAGTCCCTTCCTTTTGTCAAAAAGCAGGATGTATTCAAGGAAAGGAAGCTTTCCCAAACTAGTAGTATGAAAGCCTTAAAGTGAAAAACCTGCAGGAGAATAAGCACAGCTTCCAGATGGCCAGGAAGACTCCTGTGATCTCTAGTCAAGTATCACTCTTTAAGTAGCTAAACCATTTGAAGCTTCATTAGAACTGAAGCTGCAATGCCCAGCTCCTCAGCACACTTACATACACTTGATCTAACATTTTAGTGGGAATTTGGTGCCTAAATACCGTTGAGTTGTGGAGCAAAATCTCCAAGCAAAGAAGGACTTTTCAATCCCTGTCTGCAGTTTCCCAAAGCAAATTTGAATCTGAACTCTTGTCTGCTATGAGACAGATGAGCTAAAGCTACTATATGTACATACCTGCCTGTATATAGATTAATCATAATAAGGATCTGGTGTGGACATTTCAACCCAGTAATTTTAATGGAAATGAAGCTCTAAATCTGTATTATCACACCAAGAAAAATTGAGCTATTTTCACATCTCAGTTGCCTAATGGACTAGACACACATTTTCCTTTGTCTTGGTGAATGAGCTGTAAGTGACAGCCTCTCCCCTGGTTGTTAATGATGCTCTCTTCTACTGCCTGCCCCACAACAGCCTGCTAGGTACAGTTGCTTTAAGAAGTGCCACTTTATCTCCCACCGCATTTTGCCTGCATATTGGTGCATGGGGTGGGCGATCTGCCTGCACAACTGCACGCCTCGGTGACCAAACCCTTCTGCTTCTGCAATGAAAATGTCTGGTGGGTTGAAATTCAAATTAAATGCAGGCGTGGACATTTACTTAGTACAATAGTTAAGGACCCCATGATATTGTTTTTTCATATAGAAAACCTGTTGATTGCACAGTGAAGCCCAAGCAGAAACTGAGCTGTTGGTTTGGGATCTGCCTCTGTTTTACCAGTCACTGGAAATGCATTTCCATGTATTACACAGTCCCACTCTAAGATAATGTTCTCAAGCTGGCGCTGCCCAACAGACTAAATAAAGATTGTCAACTGCAATAAAATTACTTTGACAAGTTAGGAAGAACAATTTGAAACATAAATTCGTGCTGTGAACCCAGCACCTCAGCTTTTGTGTTGGGTTTTTATTCTTTCCTCCACAGAATATGTTATTTTTTTAGGAAGGAAGGAAGGAAGGAAGGAAGGAAGGAAGGAAGGAAGGAAGGAAGGAAGGAAGGAAGGAAGGAAGGAAGGAAGGAAGGAAGGAAGGAAGGAAGGAAGGAAGGAAGGAAGGAAGGAAGGAAGGAAGGAAGGAAGGAAGGAAGGAAGGAAGGAAGGAAGGAAGGGAAGGAAGGGAGGGAGGGAGGGAGGGAGGGAGGGAGGGAGGGAGGGAGGGAGGGAGGGAGGGAGGGAGGGAGGGAAAGAAAGAAAGAGAGAAAGAGGGAAAGAAAGAAGACAAATAATTAACTGTACATTTGTGGTTTATTGGGTTTCCTAGAACTTCTTGCAATGCCAGAAATTAATTTATGAATAATAGCAAGCATAGGATCTCAACCAACTTCATGTGAAACAAAAAACACCTCAAGAATGTTCCAGTTGGCAAGAAAAAGCCCCTGCATCAATCTGAATGCCAAAAAAAAAAAAAGGAGGGTAAATCTTGCGTACCAGCTTTGGAAATCATTAGGGGTTTGTAAATTATGAGACAATGTTACATTGTCTTCCCAAACATTTTTTCCCATTTACTTCTCTGCAAGCCTAAGCTCACAGTGTCCTGGAATTTTATTGCTTTATGGCCACTGATATGCAGAGATTTGGGAAAATGTCACTTCCCCCCCCCCCCCCCCCCCCCCCCAAACAGTTGTTCTTTTTTTTTCCTTTGAATGGAGATTGCTATGTATTACTCATTCCTGTGTCTCTTTGACAAGGATCATTACTTATGTTTATCATAAAAAGATGCTCTGTATTACTGTCATATGGTTTCAGGATTTGTTATTACAATGTTGCAGAGTCCGGAAATGGCACAAAACAAAGGCCAGTTTTATTTGGCATATTTGGGATAGTCTTTCACTGCCAAGCTCCTCCTTAGTTGCTTCAATCCAGGCATCTCTACTGTCTAAAATAGATTAACTCATTTTGCATGGGGAAATAAAAAAATAACCAATTCTCACCTAGGAAAAGCAGGTAAACATTCCTAGAAAGCACACACAAGAGGTTACATTTGTTTATAGCAGAGTTCACATTAGCACTATGTGACCAAATACATCTAGTCGTCCAGGGCTTATAGCTAGCTACATCCCACAAGTGCCAGGAGCATGTTTCTCCATCACCCTTAGCAAAGCCCAGCAGAGAGATGAGCAGCAGGACAGCTTAGGAGAACACAGAGATAACACACATCAAGCAGGACTAGAAGTCATGTGCATAAGAGGACTTTGCAGCTATATGGGCTGTTCTCCATCCCATAGCCAGAAATATGCCATGTACTATGAGACACTAAAGGAAGAGGGGATACAGTCTCCTAGGTTGTCTTCAACCTAGCAAATTCCTTTAACAAGAGATTTCTAGACTTGTGCAAATTCTTCCAAATATTGGCTCTGCATGCACAAGACCAGCAGAAAAACAGGTAAATTTCAAGCTCCACAAGGGCTATGCCTGCAAGACTTCAGCTCATGAATCAAAATCAGGTTTCACAGGCTTGCAATCACTGAGTCCTGCAGCAGCTCTGCGGATGGCTGCTCTGAAAACCAAGGGTGCTAATGAACAGAGAGCACAGTTAAGACTTCCTGCATTGGAAGTAAATGACAGAGGTGGTTTATCTTATTGTTTCCAATGGGTGCATTTGACAGGAGTTCAGCTGGAGCAGAGAAGGAAAAGAAGAAGGAAAAAAGAAAAACGTTAGGTCTGGTCCAAAGTAATAATGGCTGGGAATCACAGCATTTTCCTTTCAACTATCTCCAAAGAAACTGTCATCTTAAGCAGGGATACATCTTCTCAGAAATGGAATGACAGCTATGTAGGTGGCTCTAGTCATAAATGCTAGCTATAGGGTCACTGGAATATGAAAAAGACACTGAGAAGATGTTTTCATTATACATTTGCTTTTGTCTTCCTTTGTCAGGTTAGTGTTGCATTTGCTCTGCTGTGTAGTAGCCCTGACTTTTATTGATTTGAGTTTTTTCTACTGTAAACATTCCTGGTCAGGGGCTGTCATCATTGCTTGGCTTGACTACATTCTGTGTAGTACTTAGCATGAAATATATCAATAAAAATGGCAAAGCCTCCAGAGGATACAGCTGTGGAGAGTGCTGAGCATGTTCCTGACATATCTCACCTCAGGATGCACAAAATAAAGGATTCACAAAGGATTTTTTTTTAAATAATATTTTGCTGCATATTCTTTTCTGAATGTCTCTGCTGCTCAGTGCAGCTTGGACAGGTGCTGGCATTTGGGGAAAAGCAGCCAGGCCCTACATTATATTGGCCTTTCTTCTTTTTTTTTTTTTTTTAATCTCCAACTCTAAGATTTAGAAGTTTTTTAAAGACAGAGAGAAGCATAAATAGAGAGGTTTCTAAAATCCCAGGACCCCAGAGATTAATTTTTAAGGAAAAAAAAAAGATCCATTAGCACAAGACTGCTACTAACATAATGGAAACCAGCAATGATCTGTTTGGGGCTTCCCTTATGCAACCTCCTTAGAGAAACTTTTCATCTTTACTACTTCCTCATGACCCAGTTCAGGATTTTCACTGTTATTCTCTGGGGGCCTTTCCACCAACTGCTACTTGTCTAATTCAGTCCTGAGTCAGCAAGATGCTTGCATCTCTGCCTAGTAGCCCCACTAGCAGTACTGGGACTACTCCCATGTTTAAAAGTAATATCTTGCCAAATTGAAATAACATGCCCTACTTAAAATCACATAAACCTGAATCTACTGGGCCCAGACCCCAAAACCATCAGGTGCCTTTACTTAACTGCTATCTATGATCACTCACATGATCAGCCAGAATCCAGGAATCTTGTATCGCTACCTGGATGCAAGAAATGTATATATTTAGGTCTATTGTTTTCCACTTTCAGGTCCTTGGGGTACAGAAGATGGCAACATTTCTTTGCCAGAAAGAAGAAAAAAATCTTAACTGCTTTTAATTTAAGAGATTTCAATCCAGTTACAGTGATGGAAGGGTAATGGAGCAATCCTGTTTTACCCAGACGCATTTCCCATGACAAATGATATTGGCTCATCATCCATGGTCATGATTGAATTGCTCTAAAGCATGGATAAGGCTGTAAGGAGCTCTTGTTTTCCTTGGGACATTTGTTTCCAATTTTGCAAACACTGAGAATGTGGTTATTTTTGTAGTGCTGTTATGAAAGCCTGGCATTTTCTTCTTCATGTTGGAGTTAATTATAAATCATCGGAGTTGCACTGCCCACAACAAAGTTCTCAGACCCAGAAACTGAATCATTGCTGATCACTGCTCTCCCACCCCTGCTCTCTCTCTCACTGTCAGTTACTCTTTGAGGAAGGGAGGGGGCGTTATTTTAAGATGTTTTTATTGGCTTTGGAATATAAAGTGTCAGTTCCAAGGTCTTTTTTTCCCAGAGCAAGATAAACTCCTTTGGGCCATATATCATGGGGTTTTCGCATAACTCGACAGGACCTCACATTTAAATGCCTTTGCAATACCATACCTGATGACTTATGGGAAGACTGCAGTTTTTCAGGGGCTGTACCATCAAAAGCCCCTTTCAGTAGCATTGGGCTTAGTCCCAGGTTTGCTTCTTTAACACTTTCAATAGCAACTTTTTCTTCCTCTTAAAGAAAAAAAGAACAACAAACCAAACCCAAGGAAAAAAAGTGTCTGCACAAATATACTCATGCACACACGTGCCCAAGTAGCATCCTCACAGACTGACTGTGTATGGTCCCACGTTGGGGGGTTGTGTTTGTTTGGGGTGAGGAGGTGATTGTTGTGCTATTGTTGCTGAAATTAACAGCTTAGCTCTTTTGTAAATTTTACTGTCAGGTTAGGGTCAAGCACGTTCTCTAAAGCAGATTAAGGCAGAAAATTCAGCTCAAAGGATCACATCAAGTTGTGTTAAGGGAAATTCGTTAAAGCTCCCCTCCCACTAACCTACTTAGTGTCAGGTTTGATTTGAAAGTAGGGCACTTAAAAGTGTGAAGAGTTTAATCAGGTTTCCCTTTTTTTATTAGAAAAGATGAAAACCCAGCTTCTCTTTAAGAGAAATTGTTCTATTTTCCTTTGAGTCTTGGTAAAGGCATTTGTGTTAGTTCCTGAGGATGAATGCATTTGCAGGAGCTGGTTGCTGCCAGCTTGTGAAGGGGGATTGTCTTTGCAAACAAAACAATCATATTTAACTTAATTGGGACCTTGTTCAGCAAAGCACTTAAGTGCAAGTATAAATCTAATCTTACTCAAGACAAGACTTATACAAGCACTTCAACCTGAAGTGCTTAATTTCGAAGGGAGTCAATGGAGCATTCCAAAATCATGACTCAGGTCCTAGAATCATTAGATTGGCATGACACTGGAGGAGGAAAGGATACCTAGGTATTACTTTCCCTTGGCACCGTGGGAGCTAGAGAGTTTCATTAAAACAGTGATCCTTCCTTCAATCTTACCAGCACACTCAACCTTTAATGCTTTTTGTTTCTGAATTAGATATGAAGCTCCATCTCAATGCATTGCAGTGTGATCTCCCTTCAAAGGAAGATCTATTTGAGACCTGAGAAATATATGTATGTCATCAGAAGAAGAATGCAGTGGTATAAAGAGAGGTTTGTAGAAGACTTCACTAGAGGTGGGGTCAGAGACCAGAACCATTACATGGAGGTTACTGTTTAGCACAATCCCCAGTGGTGACAGTGAAAAAAACCCACAACCTCTCATGTTTTGACTTATGTGGATAGTAGCTGGGAATAATTTACAAATCCTGTCACTACCTCCTTTGAAAGAAAAGGGAATCAATGTTGAATGCAAATACCAGTGCAAAATGCACAGCTATAAATGGTGCATTAAGTTCCCTTTCATTTAAATGAACAGCTTTGTGTTTGCAAGGAGGAAAGACTGAAAAGACACTTCTGGTTTGCAGCTTCAGGTATACTGGCACTAAAAAATACCTTCTGGGAAATGAGCCTGTCAGCTTGAGTACATTGTATATTAAGAAAATTATATATTCAGTGTTAAATTACTTAGTGGCATAATATGTGGAATTCTATTGCTGCATGCTCATTTACACCAGTGGGCAGAGCAGGTTCAGTTACTCCTATTTTAAAAGCTCAAACTCATGACAATAAACCTCTGGCTGCTGTAGTTATGTCTTTCTCTCACTTTCCCATGAGCCCAAGACATTTCATATTTCAGGTGACACCAATATGGTGTTTGCATCTGGGCTAAATCAGCTTGATTCCAGTGAAGACAAAAAGGCAACAGCAAATCCCTCTAGCTGAGAATCTGGCCTGCAGTGCCTGCTAACTTCTCTGTGGAGGCTAATGGGGAAAATGCCTGTCATTTTGCGGCTTCTTTCTCTCCACAAACACATTTAAGACAAGTTTGGTCAATTATCCCCATGTCTCCTATATCCATTTAGTGTAATTCCTATTAAGTGCAGTTCCACCTACAGCACTAATGGGAGAAATACTGATCAACCACAGGTCCCTCTTTGCTATATTTAGCTAACGTAAACGCCTCTGATTCCAGTGCATTTGCCAGGGGAATGAGATTGTTACAGACTAGCATTTCCATTTGACTTCCCAGGAGGATAGACCAGCATGGGTGAAATCCAGAAATCTACTTCAACAGAAGTACAAATAATAATAGGCATGACTGTAGGCTGAGCAGTCACAACATCCTGGAAGCTGGGCATTTGAAATGAAATAACACTAAACCAAGCATCAAGAAAGCTCAGTTCAACTTCTGTCACTATCCTGTTGTGTGACCCCAAGCAAACCACTTCATCACTTTGAAGCTTTCTACCTTATTTTCTCCCTTCTTTGCTTTCCCTCTTTACAGCAAGAACTGCTCCCAGCCTGGAGCATGATTTCACGTGACCTCGGTCTTAGTGGTCGTCTTAGCTTCACCATCAGCCTTGTCTGGCATATGTGTTTCCCCCTAGAGGTGCTGTGTCAGTGGGGTGCTGTTTGCCTTCAGGGACAAGTATGCAGGCTCTGCAAGTGCACCCAGGGAGATCTGGTTCTCTCTCACAGTGCTTTGAGCCCTCAGTCTTTCTGTAGCCACTGGTGTCTGGTGTTCCCTGTGGTTCTCTGAGCTGAGACACTCTGGGATTACTTCTCTGATGCTGGCAGGAAAGCCATGGTGGCAAACTGAGGAAGCAGTTTTGTGGAAGAATCAACACAGAGGTGAGTGTGCACTTCCCTGGAATGATCTGTGCCATGATTGAATGCACAGCTTGTGTTTTAACCCTCATATGTTTGAGCAAATATGAGTATATATCACAGACAAAAACCAACCTGAAGGCTCTGTGGTGCAGAGAAGGATAATCTGGTTGCACCTGATACAGTACAACCAGAAGCAAACCAATCACCCTGTTACTTGTGGTACCAAATTTCACTTGGTCTGCTAAGTGGTGAGGTTCTGCCATAAGCAAAAATAAATAAGAATACTCAAGCTACAGTCAGTTAAATGTGTGCTTACAGCTAGGGACATTTAAAAAGCTTTGTAGATGTCAGCAGTCAGGCACATGTGCACATGGGGCTCCAAAAGTGGGTTTCTATTTGGTAGGAAGAGGATGTAACTGATAAGCACGTAAAATGAAGCCAGTGGGCAGGAGGCAAAGAGATAAGGAATCAGCCCTTCAGAAGGAACACAATGAAACTGTAGTTTCAAGATTTGCCCCTGTACCTATAGACCAGTAGGAGGCCTGAGCAGTCTGCTCACACTGACTCCAGGAACCTGCTCTCTTTCTACTGCAGTGCACAGACCAGGAGAATAGACATGTGTGGCCAAAAACCCCATCATCCCAGGTACATTTTCTGCGTCCTTCCCAGACTGAGCACAGGTAGTATGATCCTCAGGAATCATGTATATGCACAGTCATACAATCTGAGGTATTTTTTGTTCTTCATTCCTACTCTTCCACACAGCAATTACTCCTGTTACATGTTTATACACTCCTGGGCAGCTTCACATTTCCTAAATCACTATAGAGTTACACCAGAAATCACCAGATGGAGAAAGTCAGACAACTTTGGACAATATATTGCACCTGCTTGATCTCTCTTAAGTTAGATCTTCTGACAAGCAACTGAAGAACAAGATCATTTACAGACAGTGTAGAGGGTGGGCAGGACAGCCCATGGAATCATAAAGAACTTGTTAGAAGAGCAAAGCAGCTAACAAAGCTCCAGCTTTGTGTTCTGTATCCCCTAAGCCCTTGCTATGACCCTCTCCCTCCTGCCCCACATAGTAACTTCTCCAGTTGCCTACTCCATCCTTTGTTGGCTGAGCATAAGGCAGCATGAGCTGTGGGTGTTTCATGGCTCCATTTGTGCCCAGAGGTTGGCCATTACACATGATGACTGGCCAGCTGGCTCCTTCCTCTCTGAATGAATAAGATGAGCAATAACTGCATTTCTCAGTGGGGGACACTAATTTGGGTCTTTCTTCTCTACCAAGCTGCTGATTTTCATGAAGCTCTAGGAATTTAGTATCTCTGAGTTCAAACGTGCTTGAAATTGGCCAACTGGCTCCAAAACTGTTGGGGAGGGGAGGAGAGACAAGCAGAATGGCTTTACAAGCACCATTTCCCCAGGAAATCAGTCTCAGATGAGGGCTGAAAAGGACCTCCAGAGATCACCTGGACTATCTTGCCTGCCCCAAGGCAGGAGCAGCTCTGTCTACATCAATCTTGACAGATGTTTGCCTGCCTTGTATCAGGCATTGAACGCTGGCTTGGTAGTGTGCCCAGGAGATGAGAAAACTGGCTATCTTCAAACTACCTGGCAAGCTCTTCCACGAGCTTGACACAGCATTTCTCAACACCTGGGAACTTGAGAACATCTGCTTTCCACACAGGGAACACAGAGATCAGTTACATCAAATCCTAGCATCCATATTTTAATCTTATGCAGCTGACTACACTGCCATCAGCACAGCTTAGGAAGACTGGAGTAGACATGACTACACAACCTCTGCAAACATCGCTCAGTCCCAGGCCATGTGGCTGTTCTTTAAAGCAACTGCCAGTGAACCCTAATACATTCTAGCAAGAGGGTTCATTGCAGGGTAGTATCCCTTTTCCCACACACACTGCTAGTCTGGCTGTGGTCTAACACATCTACTTGCTCCATTTCATCCACATACTCTGGCCCTGAATCAGTTCAGCACACCACAAGGCCAATTCCTGTAATGGTCATCAGAGTCTCTTAAGACATTCTACCTTTCTCCTGCCAGAACAGTAGGAGATGGGAGTTATAGCTGGAAGAACAGAGGTCTGGCCAGGCTGTCCCTGGACTGATGTTGGGTTTTCATCACACCCAAGACAGACCACACATGAGACAGCTCTGACCTGCCAGATGGAAGTGGCATCAGGATTAATGTGAGGGGGAGCTTCAAATCCTCCTTTTCCAGATTACAGATTTGCCTTTTATATTTTCTATTCTTTTGCCCCCAGAATTACAGCTCAGTCCATTTCCGTTCTTGACAATTAGAAAAAGGAGTTCAGTCAGGACAGACTAGTGACCTTTTTTTTTTTTTCACAGGCTGCTGTGCGACTGCAGGTCCAAACCCAGTCACATGCTGGGTTAGTTAGAAAGACATTTCAATCCCAAAGTCCTCATTATACACATGGGTCACTCTGCCATCAAAAAGTGACCTGCATAACATGAGTAACTCAGTACGTGTCAGAAATATTCCTGACCTTATTAAAGAATCTCTGAGCTCAGAAAAGAGGTTTTCCCTCATCAATCACTGTTTTATTCACGCACGATAACAGCCTCATTAAATCACATGAGAGTTGCAGGAGATTTTATATGCTAATTTAGTACCAATGTAACCAATTACACAAACTTCACATAATATTTTTAAGTAATCAAGTGGGTATTCAATTAACATACAGTGACCATTTATTAAAATCTCAATTAATTCCTTGTTTAAGACTTGTGCAGTGATCAAACTGTGCAAATCCTAAATAAACCCACCGGGAGAAGCCATGGCCCTGAGACAGCAGCACTGCCCCACACATTAGCAGCAAAGATGCCACCGTTCTGCAGAAGCCTTCTGACACTGCCTCTCTCCCTACACAATGAGCACTCGGCATGTCCCCTGGCACTGAATGTCACTGCCCCATTTGATGGAAAATCAAGTAGCAGCCTCAAAGAGTACAAAAGCTTTGGCTCCAATTCTACTTCAGCTGTCTCAGATCAGACTCGCATGGTCTAGACACACAGCCGAAAGCAGTTTAGTAAGTTGCCAACGATCAGCACAGCCACAGCAATCAACCCTGTTGGCATCAGTGAAGTGCCTCACAAGCAGAGTCAGCTGATATTATAGCTGATAATTGTTAGCAGGGTTAGTCCAAGCATTCTGAAGCATCTCTCTGAAGAGTACCCCAGCCCTGGCTGGAAGTTCCTGAGGCCATTTAGGGCATTCCTGCCCCTTGCTCTGTGCTCCTGCTGGAAGCCTCTGCCCCCAAGGAGGAGCTGAAAGAATGAGTTTTGGCCTTCCTAAAGTTCTGACTTGTGTGTGAGGGCCACTGCTGGCCTGTGCCTGAGCAAGCATGAACCCCTTAGACCCAACCCCTCACAGGGCTGTTTGGCTTTGTTGGTGATCCAGCACCACAAATGCACATTCTCAAAATGTTACAAATAAAGATTGCTCTTGTACCTTGGCAACAGCTGGCCAGCTTTGCCATAGAATCATAGAATCAAGCAGGTTGGAAGAGACCTCCAACATCATCCAGTCCAACCTAGCACCCAGCCCTATCCAGTCAACTAGACCATGGCACTAAGTGCCTCATCCAGGCTTTTTTTTTTAACACCTCCAGGGACGGTGACTCCACCACCTCCCCTGGCAGCCCATTCCAATGCCAATCACTCTCCCTGTCAAGAATTTCCTCCTAACATCCGGCCTGTGCCTCTCCTGGCACAACTTGAGACTGTGTCCCCTTGTTCTATTGATGGTTGCCTGGCAAAAGAGACCAAGCCCTACCTGGCTACAGCCTCCCTTCAGGTAGTTGTAGACAGCAATGAGGTCTGCCCTGAGCCTCCTCTTCTCCAGGCTGCACACCCACAGCTCCCTCAGCCTCTCTTCAGAGGGCTGTGCTCCAGGCCCCTCACCAGCTTCATTGCTCTTCTCTGGACATGTTCCAATATGTCAACATCTCTCTTGAATTGAGGAACCCAGAAATGGACACAGTGCTCAAGGTGTGGCCTCACCAGTGCTGAGTACAGGGGCAGAATAACCTCCCTTGTCCTACGGGCCAGGATGCCATTGCCCATCACTCTCAACATGATGCTTTCAAGTCCCACAAAAAGGGCATCACATTCAGCAGCCTCCCAAGAGCACAAAACTGCCTGTTTGTCCTCTCAGCTGAGGTATTTCTGCATTTCCTTCCGAAGGACAACTACCTGCATCGCTTCCATCCGAGCAGCTGAAATATCTGCTTTATACACACAAAATGCTTCCACAGGCTGAGATCTCCTTTCTCACCTGTGAAAACAGAGCACGTGGGTCGCATGTGCAAACAGTTGTACTTACAAGTGGCACAGCTGTGTTCTGAGAAGCCGGGTGGAAAATTTAGCCCATAGCAATTTTGCATTTTTCACAGGGTTTATTATGAGCTCTCTGACAGTTTTACCCTATGGTCTCTTGGGATCGTGTCACAGTTGGTTTTCATTTAATGGTGTTAATCAAGAAGTAACTGTGAAACTAATGTTTGTCACTGCTGCAGCTACAAGACCATTCACCCGGCAGCAATTTGAAGGAAAAAGGGCAAAACTGCCTACCCAAAAAGCTCGCCCTTTGCTCATGTTGGGAGATCCTCCTTTCTAGCACAGCAAATACTTTGGCAGTATTAAGTGCAATAAAAGAAACCAACATCCAGAGGAAACGATTGCTCCGTTGAACCTTGCAGTGAAGCAAACTGATCTTTCCTGCTCAGCTTCTTACATGCTTTAGTGTCACTTTTCCACTAGATGTCAGGGCCGAGCACGGAGCCAGCAGGCGAGAGCCGGCCTCATGTTCAGCTGCGCTTATAAAACTCTGTTCCGCTCACAGGCAGCTCTATGTGGCCTTGAGGGTCAGCTTGGAAGCCAAATTGTTCCGCATGCTGCTGAAGAAAGGCGCAGGAAACAGGAGGGGGCCCTTCCAGTTGGTGTCCTGCCTTCCCTAATCTGCAGAGGAGATTTGCATGCTTGAGTGGCTTAGTGGAGGAAAGCAGAGTTAAAAGTGAGACTGGAATCTGCTGATTTACTCCATGGTGTGCAACCTGCAAATGTTTCCAAGGGTCCTGGGAGGTTACTGAGGTTAATTTGCAGAAGCTTGAAGTAAAGAGAAGGAAGGAAAAGCTTGGGAAAAGCATACTTGGCATGGTGGGGCATAAGGATGGCTCATCCTACTCACTCTGCCATTCAGAGCAGGCTGTCAGCTGTCATAAATGGGAAGATGTATGTTGTTTATCAGATCTCCAGATGGAATGGACAAAACTCTCTGCTGTGGTGCAGAAAGGTATCACTGACAGGGATTTTAGGGTGCATAAACTTCACGTCCCCTCTCCTGACCTTGTGCTGCCAGTCACATCCTCAGCCTCTTGCCATGACTACCATGTGTGAGGCTGAGAACTTACACTACAAGAAGACAGTGGTGCACTGGTCTGTGGAACAGCATGAGCAGGGATTCAGACATGTGACAGCAGAAGGCATGAGACCTGCAGTGGAGAGTGGTGGCTCAGGGAGTCAGTCAGGTGTTCAGAGACACTCTCCACAGACAGTCTGTGTGTCAGACCCTGGGCACTGAAGCTCCAAGGCGCAGGACAAGGTAACTCTCTGAATGAACCACAAGGATTCATACACCTCTCCCTACACCCGTCTCTCTCATGGTGCCTTTAACATCATGTTAGGCTCTTACAAACTTTACTGGGCTTCCAGCTGGAATGAGCAAAGCACCCATGCAGGGGTGTGAGCTTAATTTCTCCTGCTCATGGGAGGCAACATGCGGCCCCCAGTTTCACCAGAGATTCTTGCCTACAATGTCTGGGCCAGGCCTGGGGGCTAGGTGTGCCTGCTTGAATACATGAGCTTCTCTTTAAAAGAAAGGCAGAGCCACCCTGACGGGTTAGGCTCGATTTTCTCTGGATTTCTGACAAATGCTTTGTATTCAAAAGGTCAGACCAGCAATGACACCTCACGCCCTGGAGCAAAGAGTCATTCCTCACTGTTTCACTCTGCTCACGCCTGGCTGCCCAAGCTTGCTCCATCTCCTTGCATCTGACATCCAAACTCCTCTCAATGCAGGGGAGATGTAGCCAAGCCTTGGCATCAGCTGTCAGCTCAAATAGAGGGGAACAGCACAGTGACATAAAAAATGTGTTGATGAGTATTAGCCCTTTACTCAAGTCCTGCCTGTAACTCCCATGCAAAGGAGTGAATTTTTCTCTTTCAGCAAGGGCCATATTCTTTTGCTCCAGCAATAGTCTCACAGTCCTGGGTGTGGAGACGAGACAGGGAGGCTGCAGTCCTTGCAGAAGATACTTCTTGTCTTTTGCATACTCTTGTAACACAGAAGCAAGCAGAGATCTAGTGCTTACAAGGTGGGTATACTCCTAAAAAGTGACGTCCCTTTCCCTGTAGCAGTCTTTTCTCATGGGCTGCAACTCATATTAGGAATTACCCACCATGATGTAACTCTCTTCACTTCAAAGAGAAAATAATTTCCCCGAGTTTTGATGATTACTCCAATAACAGGTACCTTTACCAACCCTCTTCTCAGTGTACTGGCAACCCTGTGGAGTCTATGGTGACTCTCAGCAGAAGGAAATGTCCCAGATGAGACATGAGGTCTTCAAAGAAGGGCCACGAAGCTGGTGAGGGGCCTGGAACACAAGCCCTGTGAGGAGAGGCTGAGGGAGCTAGGGGTGTGCAGCCTGGAGAAGAAGAGGCTCAGGGGAGACCTCATTGCTGTCTACAAGTACCAGAAGAGAGGCTGTAGCCAGGTGGGGTTGGTCTCTTCTCCCAGACAACCAGCAATAGAACAAGGTGACACAGTCTCAAGTTGTGCTGGGGGAGGTCTAGGCTGGATGTTAGGAGGAAGTTGTTGGCAGAGAGAGTGATTGGCATTGGAATGGGCTGCACAGGGAGCTGGTGGAGTCGCCATCCCTAGAGGTGTTCAAAAAAGGACTGGATGAGGCACTTAGTGCCATGGTCTAGTTGATTGGCTAGGGCTGAGTGCTAGGTTGGACTGGATGATCTTGGAGGTCTCTTCCAACCTGCTTGATTCTATGATTCTAAGAGTGTTTGCAAATGTAGTGGGTAACCAAAACAGGAAAGTCCTAGGATGACTGACTGGGTCAGACTAATTTCCCATGCTGATGGTCTCATACCCTCTTTGTCAAGGTCTGTCCTAGGAGAAACTGAAGTCTTGGGCACATTCCATTTCTCTCTTTGCACAGAAACAGGTGCTCTTTGGGCTCCCTCATGCATGAGTTCAGCTCACTAAGGTGGCAGAAAGTGCAAAAAGAAAAGTCATTAGTTTCTGCTATGTTGTGCTCTGAACCAATAGTGAGTGTTGAGGGAATGCACAGGCAGAAGCTATGCCAATCCCAGCATAGACCAGCTTAGGCTGTTGTGAAAACATGCTCCCAGTGATCCTTACTTCTCCAAATGACCTGTCTCCAGACAGAGTTAAGTGAGCAAGACCAGCCTAAGCATGGTGTGAATCTAAATCAGTTCAAGGTAACCATGGAACCACCCTCCAAGGACAGCTGCTTTGCTGGGGTATTCAGAATCTGCCATAAAGATCAGGGTTGGTTGGTTAAAGAGGCATAGAAACAGACAGACCAACTGCTCTGGGAGCTGGGAAGTGTGTCCAAGAGCTAGGAAGCTTGCTGTGTGTCCAGAGCTTTAAGCACAAGGAAGGGGTTTCTCTATGAACCAAAATGATTATCGACAAAGAAATGGCAGAAGTTAACTGAGACTTCAGCGAAGAGGAACAAAGCTGCTCACTCTTCCTCCAGAGGATTAAAGCTGATTGCTTAACAGGAATCCAACTCAGGCAGTTTATTTTTCAAAATATTTGGCAGCTCAACTTATTACACAACAGGGTATGAGACACAGAGTTGTTGAAAGAGGGAACCTTGCACCAAGCTGCTCACATGAAACCTTCAGCATCTTTCAACACTGGCAATATTTAACGCAGAAGATCTTATTCCTTTGAAAAATATTTTTGAGCTTTTTTTTTTTTGTTCAAAATAAAAATCTCTCCCTGTCTCTTCAACAGTACTTGTTAGGCAAGTGTTGAGGAAACAAAGATAATGTCTGCATCAATGTTTTGTCAAGAAAAAAATGAAAAATAATGTATCTGGAGGTGCATAAGAAAGGGAAATAATCACAGAATGGTAGGGCTTGGAAGAGACCTCTGGAATCTTTTCAAGCCCTTTATAGTGGAAGTTTTCAGATGTGGGTTTTTTTTTTTCATAAAAATGTTTTTATGAGATGATACAACATCATGTACAGCAATTTGGGGTCAGGTGGTACTCTCATCTCAAATAATAGCTAAGGGACATTGATATGTATGAAAAAAACCCTTGGCTGTCATTTCTTCTGTAGGCATAGACACTTTGCCTGATACTAAAACAAAGCAGTGTAAGCATCACTGTTGGTACTAATCATAGTATCATAGAATCAGTCAGGGTTGGAAGGGACCACAAGGATCATCTACTTCCAATCCCTCTGCCATGGGCAGGGACACCTTAGCCTAGATCAGGCTGGCCAGAGCCTCATCCAAACTGGCCTTAAACACCTCCAGGCATGGGGCCTCAACCACCTCCCTGGGCAACCCATTCCAGCCTCTCACCGCTCTCATGATGAACAACTTCCTTCTCACGTCCAGGCTTCCTCCTCACGTCTCCCCACCTCCAGCCTTGCTCCATTCCCCCTAGTCCTGTCACTCCCTGATAGCCTAAAAAGTCCCTCCCCAGCTTTCCTGTAGGCCCCCTTCAGATACTGGAAGGCCACAATAAGGTCACCTCAGAGCCTCCTCTTCTCCAGACTGAACAGCCCCAACTCCCTCAGTCTGTCCTCACAGGAGAGGTGCTCCAGCCCTCTGATCATCCTTGTGGTCCTTCTCTGGACACACTCCAGCATGTCCACATCCCTCCTGTAATAGGGGTTCCAGAACTGAATGCATTACCCCCGGCGGGGTTCTCACCAGAGCAGAGTAATTAATCTTGTTTCATATCACAGTTATTTAAGATGTGATCTTTCTCAGATTATTATTTTACATATCACTGAAGCATTAAAATCAGAGTGAGACCTTATTTATAGTTTCCAATAACTTATGCTACCATTTGACCCAGTACTTAGAGATTTCAGCTGTAATATCCATCTGAATGCCAAAGACAGTTATAAGGACTGATGCTGTTACAGTGCATAGGAAATCAATCTGGAATGATGAGACCTTTCAGATAAATTACTCTATGGCATTTTAAAATTATCTTCATTTCTCTCTTTTTTTTTTTTTTTTTTTTTTTTTTTTTTTTTTTGTCATCTTAATTGTTCTGTCATCTCCATTGGCTATAAAGGGCTATAGAAAAGCTGGTTTGTTGGATTACATGAAGTTGTCCCAGAGAACCTCTAGACACTCAGAGTTTATTAATCCCTTAGCCTTTCCTTATCACAGTAACTCTATCCATGCAAACATCTAGGGCCATTTTAGTTGTTGTTAGTGATACACCAGTAAAACAAGAGATGCCAATGCCTCTCCCTCATAACCACTATTTGAAGGCTTCATCTAAACTCTTTTTGTTTAACACATTAACTTTCTAAATGTAGAAGATAAGGAAACAAATAAGAATGTGGAGTAGGAGCATACAAAATAGTACCGTATCTCTAGCAATTGTCAAATTCCAGATATGCCTCTCAGAGAAGGAAATTCAACCACTGGCAAAAGTTCTATGCAGACATTTTATCAGCAAAACTACCACTCCTGTTTGTTGTGACAGATGAAGTATTGCATGGAGTCATCTTGGCTGTTGCTTTCATAAAGTAGAAAAGATGCCTAAGGTTCTCCCCAAAGAATTCAAGTTATGGCCACAGCGATGATGACAAATGGGTTAAATCAGAACTTTTCTATCATTCCTAAGCAGAGTTTTTGTGGAGTTATATTACACAGAAGTACTCCACCATGCCTGGCTCAGTGAGGAGTAAACATTCCTATTCCATTTATCCAGCCCAGACCCTGACATACATGTGAGATCAGACCATCCTAATGCTTCCACTGGCTCAGGCTTGCCAGAGTTGACTAAAGGCTGTGGGCTTCGAATGAGCTGAGCACATATGCATAAAACATTTCTTTCTGTGACAAGATACACTCTGAACCCCATCTCAGCTCCTCACTAGGTGTTGGTAAAGCCAATCTCTGGAACTTATACAAATGTAAATGTCATACAGGGTTGAAAATCATAATTATTGACATTCTTCATCAGTAACAGCAATTGAACAACAAACTCAGGAGGCCTCCCTTAAATGGTTTAATGGCTTATTATATCTCCAGGCTGCCAGTCTATCCTTTCTCTTCTATACCTCAGTCACTTTTATGTTTGTAGTCCACATATAATGCACTGCATATTTTTTTTTCCTTTTTACAGTGTCTTTCTTTTAACAAGCTGCAGAGCCAGCAGGAACATGCTGTAAATGAGATACAACATCGCAGTGTGGCCATCCTAGGAACATATATTCAATAAATATGCAAATCAGCCCAAGTACATCTCTCCTCAGGTGGGAAAAGGTATGGGGAATATGGCCTAGTATCACTTTAAATTATCTTCTCAGTGGAAAACAATAACACTCTAAGGAACCAAAGAAAAGGAGAAGAAAGTAACTAAAATTGACTTTTTCTTTTTTCTCTTCCCTTCAAACAAGGAATTTCTTATACTTTTGGTCACAATCAGTGGAAACTTCACCTTCAAAATGCAGCAGACTGAAGCTGATTCATTGTGAATTACATACACAACAAGCATAATGAACATGTCATATCTTTGTGTTAGAGAAAAAGCATATCAAGCCACAACATCTGCACTGACCTTAGGGCTGCCCAGCATGACTGAAATAAGTCTCTCGCTCCGTGGGGCTGCAAAGGAGAAAATGCTGGAAACTTTTGCTGATGTTTAGTTTCCATAATGGGCCAGATTCTCCTATCTTCCTGTTGGCCACAGCTATAATTCAAAGGCAGCATTTGTGCCCCAGAATGTAATGGCTGATGTGGATGAACTTAGCAGAACACCAGCAGTATGATTTGGACAGCAGGATACTTGCCAATATTGCTCTAGTCAGTGGGGCTGATTCTGCTTTCAGTTACAGTACTGAAAATCCAGAGAAAGATCCACAAATGCATGGAATTAATTCACATTTTATTCATGTAAATGGGCCAACTTCTGACACACCATTCACCGAACTGCCACTCCAAAGATTTATTCTCCTTGATATTTAAGTAAACACACAGTAAGTATGGAGTATCAACACACATGGGAACTGAGCACAGTGTGGCAGACAACTGAGTCTTCTCCTTGCTATACAAAGAAATGAAGAAGCCATAGGTGGGGACCAAGCTGCAGGTCACTGTGGCTTTACTCCTAATCTGATGCATAATTTTAGAAGCAATTTTTCCCTTCCCCATGCCTCCATCTCTCCTTTTATCGTGCCTAGGTAAGCTGCCAGTTATTTGGTATAACAACACTAGGGACTCATTTTTTACTCTTACCCACCAAACTTTAACCTAAAAAAAGGTTAAGAACCAAGGCCCCATTTTAAAATGGAGAGAGGCTTTTTTACTCCTGAAAATCTCTCAGCCGTGACACACAGTTCGGAGTTCATCATTTTAAGCAATTAACACCACAGATACATCAAGTCCCTAAGCCAGCATAAACCAGCACCGCTGCTAAAGGAAATGGCCCTTCCTTCCCCTCATCCCCAGCCCACATTCCTCTTCACTCCCTCTCCTACTCTCTGCCTTGTGCCAACACAAGTGTTCTTGTGGCCCAGCAATGAACCACATCAGGGAACTCATCCAGGTTAAAACTAACCTGGGAATAAGGAAATGGTTTAGTTTTAACCTGGCAAACTTCCCTGGCCTGGTTCACTACACAACCACGTGTGTACTGGTGCCAGCACGGGGAAAGGAGCAGCCCTGGGCCAGGAAGGAGGAAGCAGAATGGGAATGGTGAACCTCCCTCTGAAAGATGTTGTGGCAGGGCTGACTTACACCAGCTTGAAGTGTTTGTAGAAATGCGGCACATATTTAAAACCTCTCTCTTCAAGGAATATTTGTCTTCAGAGGATTAATGCTTCCCAGGATATTCCAGCCTTGGCCATCTGTGGAGCATTGCTTCTCCCTCTCTCCCTCCAGCCCAATATACTGGCATGGAATTAAAGCCCTGAGAAACATGAAAGTGACAGGCCTGGGGATTTTGTGACAAATGCAAAAATGCTCATATTTGTCAAACCATTAGCAAAGGGGCACAGCTGTTGTGAGAGTCTTGACCCCATGCCAAGTATGCTCCAGCCTGCTGAAGGTTGCATGCCTGAACCATACTTGCTCTGGCAACTCCCAGTGAGAGCCTTCTGTGTATCTGTGACAGGTGCCTAGACAAGCACAGCTGACTTCAAGATGTCCAGAGGAAGATTACTGCACATTACCTGAGCCATAGATATTTGCTGAAGTGCGGTGCTGTTTGCATGTGGCTGCAGCACTTCTAAGGACAGTCAAGTTCCAGTGCTGCAGCTGCATTTGCCCAACATGGAGCCTGAGTGCAACAGACAGGAGCCAGCTCCTATAGGTTGAAGCCAGGTGGCTCCTTACTGGGGTGCTAGAGTCTATGGTGCTGGAAAGCCTAACACAGGAGCAGTGGAGTAGCTCTGGATAGCAACAGCCTAGACCATGCCCAGGCTCAGTGGTAGGCCTGGGACCAGAGGCAATAGTTGCACTCCTAAATTTTGAAGAAACCAAAACAAAGCCACAGCCCTCACTCCTCAGGGTCAGGAACAATGGAAGAAGAAGCAACCTTGAATGTGTGGAGTGAGAAAAGACAGGGCAGAAGTTGGCAAATACATGGGTGAGGATCAGATGACAACAGACATGTCTGTAGCACTGTTTCAAAGTACCACATATTTGATAGCTTCTTTCACTAACCTCCTTTACCTAGGAGAACTATGCAAAACACAAAGCAGACATTTAGGGTTTAGGTCTAATAGTCTAGGCTGAGTCTACCAGAGACAAAGGTGAGGCTGTTAGGAATCATTCCTGTCTATACACAGAGCTGATTGGTGCTCAACTCTCACAGCACAGAGCTCCAGACACTGTTAATAGCTAAGCTAATCGTCCAAAGTTCAGAGCTGATCCCAAAGTCCTTGGTCAGCAAATCTAGCTAGAAATGTCATGTGATTCGGCCTCCACCAGATTCCCAGAAATCTGTGGGCTGGAAATGCCATGAGGATTAGGCAAAAGTGAAATCTTTCTCTTAGTTTATCTAGTTATATTTGTCCCTGCTCAACAGAGCAAGTATGTTTGCTTTCCACAGTTGCCCATCAGTTTAAGGCTTTTTTGTTACTGCTGCCAATTTTTGGCTACTTTAAAGCCTGACAAATCTTTCCTCTCTTCTCCACCATGTTATGTTTGCTGGAAGCACTGATTAATTCATTTCCATCCTCATTCTTCAAAGAGCAACTTTCACTCTATGCATGTAGAAGGAGTGGGTCCAAGCCTACAGCAAGCCAGATAGAGCTAGGTCTAAGAATGGAGCTGCCTCCTGAAAATAATCAATTCTAATCCTGGCTTGTTTCCAAGTCACTCTGCAACCTTTGGTTAGACTGTGCCACTTTCAGTCAACCTCAAAAGATGTATACTTTTCTTATCTCTAGGATTTGTACGTCCCTAGTACTCTGTTGAGTGTGATGTGTGCTAAATACTTGGTTTGCAACAGTGTGCATGGAGTGAGAGACACATTCACAAGCTCTAATCTAACCAGCCCTGGTGGTAAAGGGAAGGGAGTGAAGCAGAAACTGAGGAAGGTTATGTTCTGACTTAATTCAGGGAAAGATGTCCTCTTCCCCATGGAGTTGTGCTGGTGTGAGACACTGTCCCAGACTGTCCCTAGTGACACTGACTTGCCTGCTGGGGTATACCACCACTCTCTCTTTGGATGTGCTGCTGGAGCAGGCTCATGTGAGCATGCTGTCATCTGCTTCCTGCAAAATCATTTGGATCCATTCATCTATCCATCTATCCATCCATTCATCCATCCATCCAGTATTGCTTGAATTCAGGATCACTCCTGGGATGTTTGATTGGCTGAAAGGCTAAGGCAGTAAACTCTTGCAAGGTAGATGATCATCTCCTGGGAACAGCAACATCTTCTACTAGCACAGCTGGATTTGTCCACAGCTGTGTAAACTTTGACTAGCTAAATCCAGCTAGTCAAAAATAGACTTTCAAATCAATCCCAGGCCCCTTGAGCTCAAGCTGAGTGAAGTCTCCTTTATTTCAAACAGCCCTTCAGCTGCTGGGAAAAGCTCCAGCAGTTAGGAACTCTTGAACATGCAACAAGGGAGCAGGGGGTATCTGGCCTTGTAAAGCTTCCACTCTCAGTGCTCCCTTCTCCAAACAGAACATCTCTCAGAGCAATGTGAGTAAAACCCATCCAAACCATTGCAGTGGTTGAACTCTTAAACAGCACAAACAAGTCATGTTATTAAATTCTCCCTTGGCCTCTCCAGCAGTGGCTCCTTTAAGACCTCTGGACAAGTAAACAGCTCTTAACAGCTCCAGCTAAGCAAGTTCATAAAATAATGACCACGTCAGTTGAATGCCAGAGTAACTAATGTCTTTGCAACTGTCAGTCAGTGTGGTGGGAGGTGCAGTTCAAACAGCAGAGCCATGAAAGAGAGATGTTTCACAGAGATACTACTACCTCCGTACGTGCCCACATCCACACGTGGACACAGATCCTGCCCTGGGACTGGATGGGCAAATAAGGACACTCTCCACATAAAATTATGAAGAAAAACTAGAGAAAAAAGAGAAATAAAACTGCACAGGCAGGTTTTCCCAAACGTCAGATAAATTTTCTCACTAATTAAAGGAGGAAGTGGGTGAAAAGAAAGGAAAATAAAAAAATCCAGGAAATATCCCAAGTCTGAAGTTTAAGAGGTATATTTGGAGGGAGAGTTACAAAACCCTTGTGAGGCAGGAAAATTAGTTCTGTAGCTTGCCAATCAAGACCAACAAAAGCTAAGTAGAAGGAGAATTATTGCTGTGATCATTGTCAGGAGGGGAAGAGATGAGGAGAAACTAGAAACTGTGCTTCCTCTGCGTTATGAACACAGTTCAGTCAGCCTTGATGGAGACACCAGGAAGATGTCCATTCTTTTCAAGGGATGCTGAATCAGGCTAACAGTGAAAAAAAAAAACAAACAACAAAACATGCAGAAACTGGAAGGAACATGACCCACCCCAAGCAAAACTCATCTGGAGCCCAGGCAGGGGAAGCTGAAATTTCAGAACCTTTTGTTGGAAAATGTCTACTGAAGGAGCAGGGGGCATTCAGTGGGAAATGGCTTTTCCATGGCAGTATTCAGCCATTATTATGTCAAGGATTCTTTCTTCTTATTCAGATTTTTTTTTTTTAATCTAAGAAAAATGTTGATGAAAAGAAACAAACAAAAAAGTTGTAAGTGAAATATTTTCCACTGGAAATAAAGGAACTGAGCCATTTGCCTTCTGGCTGTCAGTGTGTTCCCTCATCCCACTCAAAAGTAACACTCTACATTCCACCTGATGCCTCGTCTCTTCTACTGGAGACTGGCCTCCCAGAGTTGCAGTGCAACTCAACCCCCTGCCTGAGATCACAGAGAGACCAACCCAGTCTTTCCAGTCAGTTCCAGCTCCCCAGGTATTTTGGCACAATTTCACTGACAGAGGCCTTTTCACTTGTAGAGGCACTCCAAACTGGAAAAACTTGAGATGTTTGAGGTCAGAACCAAGCATGTCAGCAGAGCTAAGCTGAAAGGGATCTTGCACAATGTCTGTGTGCTCTGTGCCAGGAAGCAGTTAGTCTTAATACCCCTCCAGTTCATTAGCATCAAATAGACTTACAAGGGAGAAAAAAAAAAAAAAAAAAAAAGAAAGAAAAAAAAAAAAAGAAAAAGAGGGGGGAAAAAAGCAGCTCCCTGTCCTTATTCCTCCAGATCAATCAGCTTCTGTACATACACAGCCCCACTCCTCCTTGCAGTGGTGTATCCCCCTTGCACCTAAATGCCATTGCCTCTGGCAAGGGTGTCTCTTACTGAGGGATTACACTGCCTAATTGCCCTGAGCTATAGAAAGCCAGCATTCTGCTGGGTCTGCAGAGCAAATTTAACATTCACCCCACCACCCTCTCAAGTGCAGCTGGTGTGTTTCTCAAGAGCCAGACTGGGCTGATCCCATTCTCTGGAAAAGGACACACATTGTTACTCAGCAATGGGTGTGCTGGGAAGAAATTCTAGCTGCGGCAAGATTTCATCAGGCAGTTGCAATCTGAATTCGTTTGGCTATAGCCAAGCCTTAAGTGGGTTCCTGGTGACCAGACAATCAGGGTCCCCAGCACTGAGTGCACCTGGGCATTGCCTATTTTCACAGGACATTCAGTGCTTTCTTTGCATTACAGCCACATTGAGTTTCTTTCTACTGAACCTCAGGTAAGACCATCCTGCACAGCAGATTGGTTGGGTTCAGCTCTGTGAGTGTGCAGATGCTGAAACAGTAAAAGTCCTAGCCAGAAGATGAGAAATGCCGACGTGAGACATTCTCTGACATGATATACTGGAGCAGTCATCTACATTTTAAGCATCAGGCTGGTATACAGAGTCCCAGAACTTTAGAGAGTGGAAGGGACCTCCAGAGACCATCGACTCCAACCTCCCTGCCAAGGCAAATATTATCTTGCTATATTCACCCTCTGTATCAAATGTAAACAATGACATAATAAAAAGCAGCATTTACAAAATGACTGTCAAACACTCTGAAGTGCTGACTCACTTTTCCAAACATGATCTATTCTAGCAGTTCCCAGGTTTCCTCTCTGCCCACTCTACACTTTTGGTGAGACATAACAAAAAGTTCATAACCACATGCCAGATTTGGCCAAACTTTGAACCAGTTTAAGTCACTGTGTGTAGGAGCCCCTAGCTACAGCATGCTGCCTGGTTAAGGACTCCATTGACTCAGAGCAAGGCTCTCACCCAGCAATACACATAACATTTAAAAAGAGCTTTTGATTGTTATCATTTTCAGTGTCAAAATATTCTTACTCAACACAAACTGTATTTGCAAGTTCTACCAAGCCCAAAGAGCATTTCAACCACTTTGTTTTGTTCATATGCATTTATGGAAACCCTATAAATAATTAGCAGCTTCAGACAATGCAGCAACCCATCCCAGCTATTTCCTACTCCAATTATTCATTCAGACCCTTTTGTCAGCTGAACCGCCTCACACAACATAACTCTAAGCATGTAAAGTTAATTGGATAAAGAATTATGAGAGGTTCAAGTTAAGTTTAATGAAAACTACATCATGTAGAAATCTGAGGAAATCAAGCTTTTCACAGCTTTTGAAACATTGTATGGATAGGGAAATTTTGGTTATTGTTTGAGTCCAAGCCTGACAAGAAAAAAGGAAAGGAATAAACTGTTGTTTGGTTAAACTCTGTCTTGCAGCCTGTGTCTGGGTTGCCTGAGCGAAAGAGGGTAACCAAAGAGTCCTTGTACTGCCCAAAGCTGTGAATTCCCTCCAGCACCAGATGGGACTTAATTCAGTCCATGGAGTGGTGAAAAGATTCTAATGATGTTCTTTGCAGGAAAAATGAAACCCTTTCAACTGGCTAGTCACAGCTGCTGGGCACTTATGATTTTGGTTTCTTTATTACTTTGCTGTGAGTGAGCAGAATTTTCCTTCACCAGTCACTTGCATTTTTTACATGGCACACATTAAAGCCAAGCTGACCAATACACAAACCCTTGGGAGTTCTCTGGGTTAGTTGCAGACATAACAGTGATATGAAGATTGTTGCAGCAGCTCAGTTATTCCCTCCTGACACTTCATAGTCATGGCACCCATCTATGCTCAGAGTCAAGGAGATTTAACTTGAGCCTTCATACCAAGATCAGAGTTTTAGGAAATGAAACCAAGTATAATAATAATAATAATAATAATAATAATAATAATAATAGTGATTCTATTCATTAAGGCTAAGGCTTGTAATGGTACTTAGCCATAAAAAGATGCAGCCAGTGGGATTTTCAAATTGCCTAAGTAGATTACACATCTAATTCCCATTGACAGCCAATGGGAATTAGGTCCCAAACTCCCATAGGCACTACTATAAATCCTATTAGGTGCCTGTCTGCATCATTGTATGTTTAAATGTCTTTGTAAACCTGGGCAAGGTTGTGCTCCCATGCTCCATAGATTGCTTTTCAGGGTTTTGTTAACAGAATAAAGCCTAGCTTGTCTTGCAGACATCAAGATCTGGAGTATGAACTACAAATCAGGTGATTCTTTGCTACCTTTGAGAGCTCAGGGTTTCCAAGACCTGCTGAGGTGCATTCAGAGGTTGCTCACCAATGTTGACTCATTGACCCTGGAACAGCTCTTCTGTATTCTATATTAGGGTAGGGTGTCCCTGCCCATGGCAGGAGGGTTGGAACTAGATGATCCTTGTGGTCCATTCCAACCCTGACTGATTCTATGATTCCATGATTCTATTCAGCTGTCCATCACCTCAGCACTACTAGAAGAGGTCAGGCAGTCCTGAACAGAGCCAGAAAGCTCCAGCCCTGTGGCATTTAACCTAAACACTAAAAAAACCATTTCCTCTTCATTTTATGCTGCCACAAACATAGATCCAGGAGATGACAACAAAGATGCAGTTCACCTGAATTTTGCTGTGGCCGCAGCTGCTTTCTCTGCTTCTGACTGAAGGGCATGTGGAATATGTTCTGTGTACTAATCGGACTAAGCTGATTCCCTGGAAGCAGAGTTGTGCAATTTTTAAAAGACCTCAGCCATGTTTACTAAATCTTTGAGATGCATCCTTTACTGAAATGGCTTTGTCACAATGTGAAACTAAGCAGGCTGAAGCAAAAGCAAACATTCCCCTCCTAAAAGCTCCAAAGCCATCACAACAATACCAGTTGAACTGACTCTAAGCTACAGTAGTGCTGGTGACTATTTAGAAAATAATTAACTGAACTTTACATGACATTCAGATGTTTCTTGGCTCAAATACCAGTCTATTCCTCTGCTGAATTCTAGGAATCCTGCAAACAATGAAAAATATTTGCTTAATGGTAGGCTTGCATACTATGCTCTTGTGCTGAGTCACTGCATCTGAGAAGACACACAAGAAAGAATGTCAGATGGAGAAACAACTCTGCTAGACAGATTTTGAGGGTGATGAAGATTTATCATAAATATGAAGCAAATCTAGAGTGTTTTTATGAAAATGTGTTACTAGGTTTGAAGGCAGGTATTTCAGCTCCCTAAGGAGATTCTTCAAAGAATGTGGAATGTTGGTTTTGTTGAGATAAAAATTCTAATGTAATCACTAAAAATGTTGACCAGTCTTTGGCTTGGATTATATCGATAATGAAGAGCAGTCTTGAATGTGGACTGAAGCTTGCTGGGCCACCTGCCCCCTGCATGGCAATTTGCATTGCTGGCTATAGACTGAGATCAAGGTACTAAATGTAATGCTTCAGGATGGTCAAGTTCTGGACACTTACTGCTGAAACAAGAGTTAAATGCAGTATGTTGCTCACATGCACTCAAATCGTATGAGTAAAACAATGTTAAAGAGGTCTCTCCAGCTTTTGGTTCTGAGGCTGGGATGGTACAGACTTCATGGTTGATGCCTGGCACTTCATCACTGTTGCCTGACTCGATGGTGTCTGATAACTTTCATCTTGAGAGCGGGCTCAAGCTTAAGTCAGGGTGACAGTGTAAATGGATGTGTTACATTTTTCCCTGAAAATCAGAATAAGGAGAAGCCTGTTGCTTGGCAGCTCAGAGAATGTTCCAAGACCAAATTGCCAGCTTGTAAAGACACAGAGGCAGACAGATTATGAAAAAACTCATCTGAAACAATGGGAGTAAAAGAGAAGTAACTTAAAAAAAAAAAAAAAAAAAAAAAGCTCCTCTTAGTCCCCAAAGCATTCTTCCTTTATTGATGGGTGGAGGGCAGCTGTCTGTGTGTGTGTCCACAGATGTTTGTGCATGCAGTGCTGAAACTGGAATTTCACATATCTGAGGGAAACTGAGTTCTAAATTGTCATGAAAATTTGGACATTACATTTATTTTAGAAAATGACATCTTTAAAAAGCATTGTGACAGATCTATGAAAACAGACAGACACAGCAGAGAACTAGATGAAAGTTCTTCACTGAGAGAGTCATTGGGCACTGGAATGGGCTGCCTGGGGAGGTGGTGGAGTCGTCGTCCCTGGGGCAGTTCAAGGCAAGGTTGGATGTGGCACTTGGTGCCATGGTCTAGCCTTGGGCACTGTGGTAAAGGGTTGGACTTGATGATCTGTGAGGTCTCTTCCAACCTTGGTGATACTGTGATACTGTGATACTGCGATACTGTGATACTGCTAAAGAAGTAAAGGTTTCGAATTTGGCCATAGCAACTAAGTGGACTGATGAAATACTTGCAGCTAACATCCATGTTTTTAAATGCACATTGCCAGCCGCTGCTGCCTGTTTTTCACAGACAACAGTTGCAGTGTTTCAGTTTCATGAAGATGTTTTTGTTATGAAACAAACAAGTGTAGAGGTGCATCCTAAAACTAATGGTTTAAATGCTATTAGTGAGACTGGCTTTCATTTATGAGGCAGAAGATAAAAATGACTCAAAATAGATCCTGTACTAAGATGGATTTATTCATGATCATAACTGTGGCCGTGCTGCAATCAAGAAGATGGCAAATAAAAAGTACACAGATTGTGCAAAGGATAATGTAATCTCCAAAAAAAGAGAGATGGCACCTAGTAAATATTGGTATGGAAAGATAAACTCTGAGCAGCAGCTGCACACTAGACACTTCCTCACTCAAAATGGAAGACTGTCTTAACGACTTACAGCTTGCAGGCTTCTTACTTAATGGAGCCTTGACTGAGACTCTTTGGGCTAAACCATTTAACGCAATCCTTTTAGTGTTAAATAGCTTCTACTGCCAGCATCATAAAAATATCTCCAAACACAAAAGAATCCCTCATATGTACTAAATACAAGCTGCAGCTGAAAAAGCTAGATGTCTCTGCAGAAGGATTTGAGAAATTCTTCTCAGTAGCTTTGTGCAGGATATGTTTGTGCTCTGCAGCAGCTCAGAATGGCTCAGCACTTCTAACCAGCAAGTGGAGAAGCCAAGCAGGTTTGCAGCGAAGCACACGTCACTTAGAGCAGGTACTCAGTGGTAAAGAGCTAAATAGTTTTTGAAAGATCTGATTACTGAAGGGTTCCCTTTTATTTGCCATGTGCTTTCTCCATGGATGGATTCATTGGATGTGCAACAATAATTGAGTTCCATCCCATGGGTGAAGTCCATTTGGCAACTTAAGTGCAGTCACTTGTCAGGATGGATTTTTCCACAAATGTACATTTTTCAAGTTTGCATGTCTTTTGTCAATAGCTTGGCTCTCCAAGGGACAGCATGTCAGCTTCCTACACTCTTACATTTGACTGGGACTGAAAATCCGTCTGCTATGCTTCTCTGAAGTCTGTTTGATGGGGAAGGCCTTTTGACAACTGCTGCCTCTCCAGAGCTCTTATCTCTTTGGTTTTGTTTGGTTTTAGTTTTAGAATTTTGCTCTTCCCAATAACAGAATCTTTTATTCAGGGTAGCAGCATTTATATTCTCTTTTTCTGTTCCTGGCTTCCAAACCAGCAAGCAGTTCCTAGACTGAAGATCTCTAATGAACAAGCACCTCAAAGATTAAGGGCTGCTAATATCTTCTTTCTCAAACCAGCCCTCACCCTTCATCCAAATGTGAGCAATAAGTTCACACCATAAGGGAAGACAGTAAACAAAAGCCAAGCCAATGAGAACCAGAGAAGAACTGAAAGTTTAGTAAATGAAGAAAGCAGTAGAACAAATGGTACAAAATTAACCAAGCTACTGCATTATGGTCTTGTGCAACATACTTGTTTTACTGCCTGTTACTGTGTGCAAGAGAAAACTTTACATCTGTCTGGCAATTATTCCAGGAAAAGGAGACAGGTAGTTGGAAATAAGCATCACTTTGATCATAGAATCACCCAGGCTGGAAGAGACTTCCAAGATCATCCAGTCTAACCTATCACCCAGCCCTGTCCAGTCAGCTAGACCATGGCACTGAATGCCTCATCCAGTCTTTTTTTGAACACCTCCAGGAATGGTGACTCCACCACTTCCATGGGCAGCCCATTCCAATGCCAATCACTCTCTCTGTGAATGATGATCCTCAAGATCAGAGATAGAGTAGATGGTAGCTCTCTGTCTGGTACTCTTTGTCCAGATCTAAGAATTGAAGGTCCCAGACACAATAAATTCAATTCAACCTCACAGAAGATGATCAATCTATTTAATTCAGTGTCTGTTACACTGTTACACAATGGTGGCTAATACCAAATAATCATGAAGAAGAAGCTGCAGTAAATTCATGTGGACAATCTATTCAATGCTGCAAGAAAATGTCCACTCAAATCCCAGCAGATCAACTCTGGTTCTTGCAGACAGCACAAGAAATACACATGGTTAATGTATGTGGGTTTTTTTTTTTTTGCCATCTAACATTCCTCTCAACTGGACAAGAAACCTTCTCAGTTTTACCTTTGATACTGGTTTTGCTCTTTCAACTTCCCTTCAAATTCATTAAAACCTCAGTAGATTTTATGCTGGGAAAGGTGTTTGCAGTTTGATTTTGTAAAATACTAATCCTCAACAACAGATTTAAAACCTTCTTTTTGAAAAACAACAGAAATCAAAACACTCCACATTCTGTGCAAGCAAGTGAAGGAGAAACTAAAAATGAAAGAAGCATGGAAGTAAAAGTCACCAAAGTCTTCCCCTAAGAGAAATCACTCAGGTGGGGACCCTTCATTACAAGACTTGGTCTTACAACATTTTCCTGGTGCTGCAGACAGATTAGTATGTGAATTGATAAAGAGAAAAGAAACTCATTAAGTAGCTCTTTTAAAAGATTATTTGAATGTGTTAACAATCATAGCACTTTCTTCCATTCTTTTATTTGAAATATGATCTAACTAAAAATTGTGGTGGAGAATTAAAAAAGAAAACAAAATTAAAAAAGACAGCACAGCATTTTAAAGCATTGTCTCCCACTTTGAGACAGAAAGCCAGTTTTTCTGACTAAAACTGGCTGGATAATTCCAGGCTGGTGAGTCCCAGCCTGCCAGTCTGTGAAAATGTCTCCATCTACTGTATTTCAATCCAAGTCCAGCTAAGCCTGAAAAAAGGAATTGGAAGACCATCTTGTGAAATGTTGCCATGGCAGTTTTAATTTCTAGCCAAATGAAAATGAGACTAATTTTTGGCTGTTTAAACACCGTTTCCATATCTCCTTTTTGTTTGTTTGTTAGCTTGCATCCATGAAATTATATATGTATGAGCTTTAAGAGAAAAAGTTGCAGTGATTCCACTGGCCATGTTTTAACAGCTTACCAAACAGCAGTTGTCCTGTATTGCCGCTTGAAGAGGATTTTGATTTGCCATTTCTTTCACCTGTTTAGGGAGATTTAGTAGTGTCAAGCAGGAAGCATGACTACTGCTCTGTCCATAGTAGGACTTTATCTGATGAGACATGCAAGGCATTTATGAAGCTAATTAATACATATGAGAACTGCCAGACCAAAGAGAAACACACTCTTCAGTAAGCCATAAAAGGGGATCTGCTTTCCTATAGCTTTATATCCTGCTGTTGGATTTTCCTGTGTGCAGGAGTGAACAAACAGCTTCAGAAGAAGGAACACTGCTTTCAGTGCTCTCCAAGGGGATTACCAGCTCCAACTGAATTCATACTACAGCCTGTATACTTCTACTATTTGCTTACAGAAGCATTCATATGGTATCTCTATGCAGCTGTGCATTTTCACAAAACATAACTTCATATCCTTAAGGCTGCCACCTCTCTATCTAATTTGTTTGAAATTGGCTCAGCAGTAATTGCAAGGGGACCAGAGCCACAAATGCAGAGAAAGAAAGACCTCAGAAGGTTTGTTTCCTGAGGAAATCAAGCAAATAAGACCTTTCTGGCTTGGGATCTGGCACAAAGCTGAGTGACTTGGACTACAGTCAAATTGAAAACGTAACAAATGGGAACACTTACGGCCTGCAACCATACCCAAGAATTCTGACCTCACTAGTCTGGCATGGACTTCTGGTTCAGCCCTGTTCTGCTACCAGTTTTCTAACTCTGGCCACTCTCACAGGAATTCTGGAACTTGAAACCAAGACAAACCTGTCAAGGGCTGACTGTTACAAAAAACAGACAGTGGCCTGTCCTTTTCTCCTCCTCCTGTACAGTTTAAATGCTAGAGAGAGATGGATCATTGTCAGTGGACAAAAGGACTTGCTAAACAGCTGCATAATAACAAATAACAGCAACAACCCAGGCTCTAGATTCTTAGAATATATTGGAGCTAAAATAAAAGACCAAGGAATCTGGAGATGAATTTCTGTGAGAATATAGATCATGTGTGATTTGTCTGAGAGAATGATATTCTAAGGATCAGTTCTCAAATACAAACTCTTAAATTTCCCTTGGAAAGTATCACGGCCACTTAATGGAAGTGGCTCAGGACATGACAGAGATAGCTGTGACATCAGGATATAATTCAGAGGTTTCCTCATATTTTACACATTTTAATAACTATGGCTTCAAAACCCACACAAAGAAAGTGTTAGATAATGCTACACCATCAGTCTAAAGGAAACCTCAGAACATCTAATATCAGCCATGAGTTGGCAATTCCCAAAACCCACATTTTCATCCTAATTTGGAGCCACACACGCACTGCCAATTGCTAATGTGGGAGAAAATAAGAAACCAAAAAGCCTCCAAGTAACTCTGTAAAAAGTGGGATTAATGAAGACTGCTTCCCTGGGGACATCTGTCTCTCAGTTGATTGGCTTGATAATTAAATGGCAATATTTTGGCAGCAGGAATTTATCCCGTTCTAACATCAGGGAATCCACAACAAAGAGCAACACTGTGAATGCCTTAGGGACAGGAAAAAGCCAGAATTTACTGCCTACTGGACAATAGAGAGCCTTAAGAAGAGAACCTTGACCTTAAATGTTTAGCTTACACTACGTTTTCAGGAGCAATAACAATAAGGTTTCTCCTATTCTGTCTTTTATTCTGTATTTGAGAACTAACCACTTCTGCTTCCTCTAAGTGAAATGATTCAACTGGGAAGATTGTAAGACACAGTAAAATCTACAGTATGCCCACAGTATGGAAGCAACCTTCATTTCCTCTGGCTAGGAAATAAAACAACACTAGGACTGAATGCAGACTAATGTTAACATTCAGCACAGCCTCCCTGCATAAAAACTGCTTGTGTTATCTTGGCAGTAGTAGTCTGAGTGACAGACTTGCCCTCCCAGCTGCTCAGTCATCACCTCTGCCTGGTACATCCAGTCTTCCATAAACATAACACGGGCAATTGTAGTCTTTGCTCTAAAGATTATAATAGGAAAATTTTCATTTTAAAAAACCTTGATGAAGTTTGCTACCTACATTCCTTTATAGCATATAAGACAGATCCTGTGCATGCAAATGCTGTCAGGAAATAGGTGTAACACCTCAGAGCAGGAAGAAAGACAGCAGTGTTAGAAGGGATAAAACTGGAACAGCATATATCACTGCTAGTCTTCCTTTCACTCTCCACATACTTTCCCAAGGAAGGATTCACTCTTACTACCTGCACCTGAAGATTGTCCCTTGATATGGGCTAAGGTTCTGGGAGGTGGAAGCAGTTTTACAACCATGGACGCAAGTGGCGGACTTTGTCATTGTTGGCAGAAGCTTAATCATTCTATGGCAGAGCAGAGAGAGAGAACCTAACAACCTTCTGTTTGTAACATGATATGATTGTGTGTATGGGATGCGTTACAGAAAGATAGATGTGGATTTGGAGAAGCTGCAAGTGTTCAGGAAAGCTTGGGATGCTAACCAGCATGGAAGCAGAAAACATTGTTTAGATGTTACTTCTGCCCTACTGACTAATTCTTAGAACAGGCTTTATGAAATTCAAGCTTCAGCTCTGTAAATGGGTAAAAAGTAAAGCTTTAAGAAATCGTGGAAATAAACTCTGCTTTAAATGAAAAGTTTGTCTCAGTCTGAGCCACTGCCTCCCTCCTCTGCTGCAATGTGATTTTCCTTGACATTCTTCTTTATTCCCCCTATATTTTAATTATAAATTCATCACTGACTTGGACATCTCTCTATTGTTCATTAATATGGTTGATATTAACAACAATATTGCTCTCCAGGCATTCGGAATGTGGAAGACTTTTTGTGCACCAAATGGCCTATATTAACTCCTGGAAGAGCCAGGTGCAAACTCTATTGCAGTGTTCAAATTAGTTCAATTCCTCTAACTGCTTCTCCTGTAATTGATGGCTCAAATTATAATAAAGTACAGTTCCTCTACATGATATATGATACAACTACTACCTGATATGCTGAATATTGCATTGCTTTGAAACTGCATTACCCTCTACCTACACTGATCGGATCCTTCTTTTAAAGGAACTACTTACGAACCAGAGAGTGTCTTCACATCATTCAGAAATTATACATATGCTCATGCACTTTATCAGCAGCTGACAGAATGGGGAAGGCAAAATTACTGTCAGTCATGTTGCATTCAATCTCACATAAAGACCTGCTTTTTACTATACCTTAAAATTGACAATAAATGCCAGTCGTCTCTCCTTGCCCCATTACTGCATCCAGACACAGCTAGTAATGCTTGAAAGATACGCACCTTCATCTTAACTGCTTTTAAATTCCAGCTTCATTCTGCCTTCTGCATGCATTGCTATTCTCCTGCCCCTGTATCTACTCTATTGTTACTATTCTCTTTTTCTGAAGTGTGTGATCATAGTAAGTCTCTTTTTTTTTCATGTGGTAACAAAGATTTGTAAAAAAAAAACCAAACAAATCAACCAAATCCTGTTGTCGTATTGACCCCTAACTGTTCGGGTTCAAATGTCAACCCTGATGGGAAAATGGGGAGGAATGAGTGGATTTGACTTTGGGGATATTTGCATCTTGAGGTGTGGCTAGAGTTAGGGCCCTGGAAACTGCCTTTTACAGCCCATCATGTTGTTGGCAGGTCTGTTCCAGCACTGTCAGCTGCTTGCAGCTGCTCGAGGAAAACCAGCACTAACATCACTTTCATTGCACCACAGCAGAATCTGGGGAACTTGCAGTTCATCAGAAAACATATTTACATAGTTGATTCTGATCCTGATGGACTGAAGCCAAATTAAAAAGTAACATTTCTAGCAAATTAGAAAAGTTGTATTACTATGAGCTCCAATTATAATATTTTATTTTTTCTTGACATAGAGATTATAAATGTCTTTTGCTCTTGAAGACCAGTGTCTCCACTTTAGTCACAGGAAAAAAATGAAGGCCAGACATCAAAGAGGAAGTCAACTGTGGTCAAGTTCTTAGCTGTGGTTAAGTTTTTAACTGTGGTTAAGAAATCTCATGAAGATAATGGAGAAAAAAATATAATTAGGCTGTTTGGTGTCTTCACTACTGCATGCAGTGCTGGTTCTTCCCCTTCAGTTTCAAAATGACAGAGTAGAATTGGAAAGGTATGTCACAACTTCTGAACAAGGTGAAACTACATATACTGCAAGTCTTCAGCACAGTGAAGAAAACAGTGGAACCAGAAATCATGATTGCTAAATTGGCAGCTGGTGAGGAAAGGAGATACAGGGAATTGTTATATACTAATTCCAGTAATACCTGAACTAGAAATGCGATTAAGTAGATTTAAAGCATACAAAAGGAACTTTTTTTTTCACAGAGCAGTTACAAAGTCATTGTCACAAGGGGCTGTGTACGCTACCTAAAAGGATTCAAACAGCTAAATTAATTTTAAAAAGGAGAAAGGTACATCCAGTGCTCCTAACCTGAACGTTTTAGTTCCAATACTCCACAGCTGAGCCCCTAAGCCACAGAAAACTGAAACTGGGGAGGATGTATCTGGAGACTGATCCATCCACATTCACCAGTTCTTATATTCTTCATATGACCATCTAATACTTATTAGTATAAGTATTAGTGAGAGGATGCTGGAATTGATGATTCTGTGGGTAGGTTCTTAACTTTCACTGAGATGTTGTACTGGTTTGAAGCTAATTGGAATATTTTAATGAGAAAAATTAGATTATATGCTGTAAAAAAAAAACAATGGTGATGTGTACTTCACTCATAGGTTTGCTGAGGCATATAAAAACAGACAGAAACATAGATAAGTCTGTTTGGGTCTTTGTTTCTCCCTGAGCCTCTGCCATATTAACTGCTTCTGCCTGGATCTGTGTAACCCAACTAATCATTCTGCTTCTAACCCTCCTTGCCAATCCTTCCAACTCACCTTGCACGTAAGGCAGATTCTGGCATAAGGGGGGTAGGGGGTTGAAAGAAGGTGGAAGGGTGGTTGGGAGCCCCTCCTGGGCACTCTGATTTCTGGGAGGGGTACTGTGTTTTCATATTACTTTTAAGTTGTGTATTTCTGTATATAGTTGTAAATATTTGCAATATATCATAAATATCTGTTTGTATATTGTGCTAAGCTGTGAATATAAAGCTTCATTCCTTAACTTCCAGTTGCCTGACTCTGGAAGTTAAGAATGATTTCACTGTGTGTGGGGGTGGGTAACTTCCAAACCACCACAGATGTTCAGGAGACAGAAGCTATGAAAATATGTCTTTAAAAAAGATAAAATGAGATGCTTGAAGATGGGCAGAAGATCAGCTCTCTGGCCTGTCTGAATAGCTCGGAGAACCATCAGCTTTTAAAAGAAGCGACTTACTTGGGCAACAGCAAGTGCAGTTGCAACCCATCTTTCTCTTGTTCTTTGTCTTGTTCTAACTAAACAAATAAAAAAGTTTACAAATATATGCTGCATTCGGGTAAAAGCAGCCAGATGTATATTGTCCTTAGGCAAAATATGCTGGTTGGTGACACATGTACACAAACAAGACATATATATCAAGAATATATTATGTACTAACTATACCACTCCACTGATTTCCTGTGATGTGCAAAGGGAAAGCCAATGAAGTCCCATTTCTGAGACAAAAGTCCCCCATCAGGACTGTTCATTCAATACTCACATTAAAAACAAGCTGGTAGAGGTGTGTGTAATGAATCTGCCTGACAATTGCTTCGCTAACTTCGCTGTAGTCATTATGCTGCAATTCCTGTTCAGTATCTTGCATAGGCAATATCTGTAGATGGTCTTGCTATGCTTGCTGACGAGTATGTTACAACAGTTCATGTTCCCCTGAGACAGCTTTAATCTATGTGATTCTTCCTTGGCTTTTTGTCAATTGATGTGGTCTTTCTCAAGGTGTGGAGACAAGTGCTGTGCAATGATGGACTGTGATACATTTGTGCATATGCTGCATCTTTTCATCTGCTTTCATACCTGACATAACTTGCAGAAATAGTGGTCTTGGCCTGCAAGAGGAGTTGGAAAAGTCCACCTAAAATTCACTGCAGGCCACACGCTGTCGATCAGCAAACATGTGGTCACAAAGATGCAAAGTTGCTTGAGTTCCTTGCTGTAAAAGCCAGGTATAAAACTGTATTTCATACGGATATGAGGTTTACACCTGTGTTTTGTGCTTTAGCCAACCATTTGCACAGACCTTTCTCTTCCCTGTGCCTCGTGTAGATGTGGGCCACAAAGTTCATTACAGGCCAGATGCTGCAGCCGTCTGAGTATGCATCAGCGCTCGGCTGTATCTGTAAGCCCAGTTGAGGAGGGCACAAAGTCTCGGTTCCACTGCTGTGTGACGGTGCCTCTAACACCCTCGCGATGCGAGCAGGCCAGGCCCAGCCAGCCCCGCCTCAGCGGGCTGATCCACCCGTCCTCCGCTGCCTCAGCACTCCAACTCCCAACAGCCTCTGTGAGCAGCCGCGGCGCTCCCACAGGGAGATTGCCGCTCCCGGCAGGCCCCGCAGCCTGCCGGCGCTCCGCTCCCAGCAGGCGTTGCTGGGCGGCTCGGCCTCCCGGGCCGCCGGCGGGCAGACTACACCTCCCGCCAGGCCGCGCGGCCACGGGCTCCTCCATTTCCGGCAGCGGCGGCGTCCCTCGCTCGGCAGAGGCGGCGGCGAGCCGGAGCGGGCCTGGCTCGGCGGCGGCTGCCCGGAGCGCGGCAAGAGGGGCCTCCTGGGGCCGGCAGTGGAGGGCAGTGAGACCGGGGAGGTCTCCAGGCAGTCGGCACCATGCTGAACATGTGGAAAGTGCGGGAGCTGGTGGACAAGGCGTAAGTACGGTGCGGCGCGGGCGGACGTTGCGGGGGGCTGGGGGTGGCTCGGTCGTGGCCCCTCAACCGGGCCTGGCTTCCCCCCGCCCCACTCACAACATGGCCGCTGCCCCTCCCCCTGCTGAGGTGGCTGTCTCACACCCACTTCGTGCCCAGCTGATCCCCTTCTCTTCCACGCCTCTGTCCCTGCTTCCCTAGTGACTGTCCGGTGTGGCCCCGTCCTCCTGGTATAGCTTTAGCTCCTCCAATAGGCAGGGGCTGCTTCCCAGGTAGTCTGTGACCTTTCCATTATGGCCAGCTGCTTTCCCGCCCCTCTTGAGCTTATCTGGGCCCTTCCAGCGCTTAGCGACCTGCTTTTCTTCTTTGAGTAGTCCCTTCTCTGTCAGGGCCTCGGACGGGTGTGCCCATTTTGGCATATGAGCCCTTGAAACCTGTCTCTGTTGTACTGGCTCCTGTCATGGCCCCTAGGCCCCTGAAGAAGAAGCAGACAAGTCACTCAAAGAAGGAGAGGAGTGAAAAACCACCTGTCCAGCAGTGAATTTTTAGAGTGCTTTCAAACTTGCCACACTGTCTTAAGTGTTTTTCACCTCCCTAAGGACAGGTCCCTATTTCGATTGCCATTGACTCGCCACTCCTAGGCCTTTCAAAGGTGGAGCGTGGTAAAAGATTGAAGTGTACCGTCCCACCCCTTAAACATTTAAGTAGCTCAGATATTTACAGCCTTATTTCCTTCACTAGAACCTCCTCCCACTGTAAACATGGCCTTGGTTATCTTGTTCACCGTGTTACATCTTGAGGATGTGAAGTTATTTTTTGTTTCTCAGCCACTCCTTTATTTTTGTCATGAGAACAATTTGATAGGATGGAGTGCTTAAACAAGATGTTTTGCCTTCTTAATAATTGTTTAGGGACAAACATGGACCACTTTTCTGTGAATTGTGGACTGCTTAGAGGAATAACTAACTGAAGGTCTGTAGATGGTGTATACCAGATGAGATTGTGAGCAAATAGTTGTATCCAGCCTTAAAAATCAGAGTGGGCCTTCCAAAATGAAAGATCCGTTTTCAAAATAATTTTATTTCTCCAAAAAGTTCTTAAATTGCCCTGCTTTGCATATTAACTTAAAGACACCAAATGGAAGGGAAATTGGAGCTTATTAATCATCAACAAGTATTTTGCTTATGGTGCTGAGTAACAGACAGACACTGTTCTAAAATAAGAATCTAATGGCATTTTAAACCCACTGTGAATAGGACTTCTCTTGAGGAGATGGTTTACCTTTTTACAGCCTCTTGCAGGCGAATTCATCCCTTGCTGAAGCAGTTTCAGTAATGTGACAAATGAAGTATATAGCAGAACAACCATGTTCCAGGACTTAAAAGGACATTTTCAGGGGAAGCAAGTTTTCCTTAACTTTTACTGGTGTACTTTTATTTCTGTAGGATTGGTGATCATTGTAGCATTAGAACACTGTCACTATTCTTGAAATGTTTACTTTTAAGGGTATTTCATAAGCTACTAAGCCAAAACAGTTCATCAAAATTTGGTGTGAAAATGACATTTTATTTCCAAAACAGGTGCAAGAGTGGACATTTTCAAATAATAACAAAAATGTTTGCTTGAATAAATTGCCTTTTCTGGGAATAACATTTTCCTAATAAAGCAGATCCTGTGTTTATAAAAGCATAATGGAACAAGGAAGAAATGGTGCCCACAGAGTAAATAGTATTTAGAGACATCACAATCAATAGTCCCATTATGTGTGGTGCAGATTTGTCATAATGTCTTCTGTCTTAAGGCCATGAGTTAGAAAATTCTCTGCAGAAGAGGTTAAGTTATATGCCTCATAAATAACAGCTGGTGCTGTAGCAAGAACCTACTGAACTTCAGCAAGAAACTCTTCCCTTTAGAGAGGAATATGATCATATGGGCTTTTAGAAAATGTGCATGTGGCTTAAAATTTTCCAACCTTGATAGCTTTATGTAGTGGTTGCTTGCTCTGCATCTTGGTTCCATATTCAGCTGATATTTATCTTAACATTTCCACTTATGCATCTGTGGGGGTTTTTTATCCTTATTTGGACTTCAGGTGGCTGAGAGCTTAGTCAGGTCAGATATCTGAAGGTCAGGCCTTTCATTAAACAATTTTGAGTTTGTTTTGTGTGTGAAAGTTTAGTAAGTGAGTATATATAGCAAAGCTATTGATTATTTTCTTCAATAGTCTGTGAGCTACTTTAACAGCAAAAAAAAAAAAAAAAAGTCAAAATTGGTAACTGATTAAAATGATTCAGTGTTTTAGAACCTAAAATTAGAAAAAAAGTAGATTGTATGTAATGAAGTGTTTGTATTTCTTTAGTTTTTATCACACTGAAGAAATCAAGTTCATTGGGTCAGTTTGCTCTGCAGTTCTCTTTGCACTAGAATCAGCTCTATTTGTATAGTAGCATTTTCTAGTAACTCAGAACTATGGATCTACGTTCTTTTGTGCATAGGACAGTTATTTTTGGTACTGAACGCTGGTCCTATTATGTATGAAGTTTGGGAAGATCATGCTGGAATATTAGATTTAGACTGTTCTAAGATTTGAAAAGATACTTCGTGTCTTGTTCTCCCTTTTGTTAACCTCATTGTTCTTAGTTGCTAATATAACTCCCCCTCCATATATTTTAAGTGGCTTTATTAGTTACAATTGAATATCAGTGTGTTTTTTGTAACAGCATTGTGAATAAAGTTGGAGCCTAAACCAAATAACTAATAAAGCCTGTCTGTACCTAGTAGGATTTGTGTATGCTTGCAGTTTCTAAATAAATGTCAAATTTCTTCCACACTCTGTTGCTTTCCAGGTACTGCAATGTGTGTGAGTTCTTCAGATGTATATAATTACTAGATTTATTATTTTTTTGCTAGCTTGTAGTTTAGAAGGTGTAGATCTACATTTTTCTTTTTTCTTCTTGAATAAATTCCATTTCATGTTGTTTTATTATGTGAATAAATTAAGGCAGCTTTTAGCTTGTTTCTAGATGTTCACTTTATATGAATTCCTTTTTCCCAGTAGTTCTAAATTGAATTGGAAAATAAACAAAAGAATTGGAAAATAAATGCATCCCTCTGTACTCAACTTGTTTGCTCTATAAAGTAAACTCTTTTTAAATGGCAGTTTTCTGATGGCTAATGTCCAGGATAGTGTTTGGTGTAAAGTTAGGGAGTCAGGTGGTAGTTCTGAGTCACTCCTGAAGTAATGTCGTAGACATTTTGTTAGATTCTGTTTTGTCGTAGACTTAGATGTGCAGCAGAAATCTGTAGTCTAAGCATTGTATGCAAGAAGTGACCAATCTTTCTGACCTAACAAGTTGCATAGTGACATCTTAACGTGACAGAGTCCAGAAGTGCATACTGCATGCTTTAGATAGCTGGTGGGAGCGTGAGCTCTAAGAACATTTGACAGGTGGGAAGCATGCTGGTCACCAGCTATCCTACTGCTGTGCTGCATGATGGGTTTTGCAGCTTTGTCTCAGGATGACCTGGTGCTGGTAGTTCTGGATGTTCTGTGGCTGCCATAGTGGGGGTTCAGGTTACCTCAGGCCTCCTGTGAAACAGTCCTATAGTTATGATGAAACTTGAGGATTAGGGTTGCGTTTGAACTGCTTTTGAGCTGCTTGAGACTAAGGGTCTGCAGGCTGAGCAGTACTCTGTAAACATCTTGTGTGAGAAATACCATATTTTTATTCATGTAAGTGCATCTGAACTTCAATAGCCAAACTAGCAAAGGCCCCAACCGAGGATCTCCCCACTGCCTAAGAACAGTGCTGTTGAAATGTGTTGTAGCCCCTAAGATGTAGTTCTGGAGTTCTGGTTGTGGAAATCTAGAGTATTATGCAATGTTGTAACTTCATTTTAATCTTCTTAGACAAATATACATTGTTGTACTTTGTGTTCCACGTGACAGGGGAGTTGTGCAAAGAAAACTTTGTATCTTTTTCAAAACAAGCAAGGAATATTAGGAAATCCCACTGAAATTATTTTTAGCTTGGCAGAAGCAGAAAAGTATTTATTTGGACTTGTGGCCAAGTTCAAAAGCTAGGCCATCCTCTCTAGTTTTAATTCCCTTTTCAGATAGAATCTGCAGATTCTTACTTTCCTGAAATGTTACTGTATGTGATGTATGTATGCATGTAAGCAGGATGGAAAACCTTTAGACCAGTTAAAATGAGGTTGCTGCCTGTGGCACAGTGTGATGAGACTTTAGAGCCACTGTGTTTCAAATTTCATTGCCATTCTTGCCTCCAGTGATCTTTTGCATGCATGACCTGTAAGTGGGATAGCTCATTTTAAGCCCCTTCCACATATCAAAGGGTGAAAAACAGTCTAATTGAAAATTTGGTGAGGGTGACAGATCTGTATGTGGTAAGGATGGTGTGATCCAGATGTTTATTTGAATTAGGTAAGGTGGGTAAGATAGTTGTGGCTGAATTTTTCGAGCTGCTTGGATGTATAACTAAAAGAAGAGAAAGATTGCAATTTTCTTGCCAGCATTCAGAGTGTGACAGCAGCTATTTTTTTTTTTCCATGCCCCTTCCAGTTCGGTTTTGTCCACCTAGTTGAGTCCTAACAGCTTTGCTAGTGCTGCTCTTAGACACACCTTTCTAGTGACCTAGCAGGAATGTATTTGCACTCCCTCATGTTGTAGAGAGGCAGTTGAAGTGTTACAGAGCTGTTTTCGTACATTTGGGAAGCTTGGTGATTTGCCCAAGTCTATAATATTTTTAAGCTATTTTTAAATGGAGAGCAAATAGTCTCCTTTAGAGCTTCTTTAGCACTGATTCTAATGCTTGTACCGATATTTAGTGCTGGAAGCATTTATGGCACTTGAGGATTTGTTTGTAGTTAGCCACTAGTGTCGTTCATTATTGTTTTGATGTTACATCTATACAAGGAGGAAGAATTTTTAGTGTTAGTGGAAAAGGCAGGATTAGAGGAGCTGCTGCCATCATCCAGTACAATTACGCAGGGGAGAAGTTCTTTTAGTTAATAAACAGCATGTTTTCTGTAGCACTTCTAATTGTACAGGCTGTAAAGAGAAGGGGAAATTATTGGTAAAATAGGGTGAATTACCACTTCAGTTGTCACTGCAATTGCTAGCTGTTGTAGCCTAAAGCATAACATGTAAATTAGAGCTTGCATTTCATCTGAGTAGAGGTTTCAGGACTACCTCCACTTCACGAGCGAGGAAGGCTAAAAAGAAAACCGCGTCAAGCGAGTTGATACCAGTTAAAACTGTGGATTTACTGACTTCAATCTCCTATTATTGTCTACTAGTTCATGCTGTGTCTCCATTATACTTATTTATATGGTAAATACACACTAGTAACTTACCCTACAATTACATGGCTTACAGCTAGCTTCCAGTTGCTTATTGCCTGCAATATGCTCATACTTGACCAACATATAAGCAGAATCCTGTGTATGCTGAGCTTGGAGTTTTGCCTAAATGCTTTCTTTTGTGATTGTTCTTGTTTACAGACATTTTTCTTATGGCTCATGGATTTCTCCACCCAGAATATTGAGCTTTTCTGTAATGAAGTGATGTTTGCCGATTTAATAATAGCAGAAATTATGGTAAATGATCCATCATATGATAAATCCAGAAACAGCTTAAAGAACAGTCTTAACACTAGTCCATTGCTATCTGACCTTCCTGTAAACTCCCTTTCTCCAGCTCCAGGATCATTTAGTTTTCTTTATATTTAAGATTTATTTTACTTTGCATAAGCATGATCTTCAGAACAGTGAACACTTCCATTGTTTTATGTAAGGACAGTTAACCCTCCCTGCATGAGTTATCTTTTTATTGCTGCTTAAGAGACGTCCTGCTGCTAACTGCTTTAAGAACAGCATTTTCTATCATTATTACAGGCAAGGTGACGATTATTGTCTCCAGCCCTATAAGGTCTTGTCCTCTGCCTGGTTACTAGAGGGTGATAGAGAAGAAATAGTCTTGGGAGCGCAAAGAAACACTATTTGAATGTATCATTTGGTTCTGCAGGTGTGTGTGATTGTGCCTGCTGCCACTTGTCAAAGCATTTATTTCTTAGGACTTTTAACCTTCTGTATTAAAACTAGCAAGTTTTGAAAAGCTTTTTCAAGAAATAAGAATGCTTCCATTCTTTGGGCCACGTAGCGTCATATTGCTGATAGTAATTTTTGAAGGTATTATTCTGTTATCTCATGTACAAAGCTATGTCAGTCTCCTGTTTGAATATTTAACTGGTGAAGCAATCCAAGGTAGGCAAATATTGCAAGCTGACGTATATACTAAGGGCATAATGTAGTTGTCACCAAACACAGGTTTCATCAACACACTGGTGCTTTTGTTAGTGCTCTTTCAAATGCGTTATTATCCTTTTACACCCTGTAGAAGGTAACAATAGTTTGTATTATGTTGCATAAGGCTAGACAAGGTGTTGGCCTTGTTTTTTTTCAGGAAATCTAAATGATGTGTTCATGAATGACAGCTTCTACATACTAAGTAGTTTTAAAGCTTAGCTTTGCATTGCCTTGCCTGACACAAAACTGGGCTCCTGCTTGGGAAATAAATGAAGCTGTTCTAAGATAAGAGCCTTACCTACATCACTGCGTGCAACTGTGGTCAAAGGGATCAAGATGCTTAACTCAGTTCTATGTTAATTCTTCTTGGTTGTGTTGCCGGCTAGTCAATTATGAAATATTAGCTGATTTGCATAATTCTTTCATATATAAGGTATAATTAATTCCAAAGCATTGTGCAAATGTGAACATACTACTGCTTTCTGTCCTCAGGCTTGCCTCAAAGTCCAACTGTATGCACTGCAATAATCCTGAAATGCAATCTTGAAATTCTAATCTGATTCTTGTTTCTCTCATCTGCCTCCATTCATTTCAAGCTTACTCTCTGTAGTTGTATGAAGCTTACAAGCTTTTGTAAAAATGGAAAGACAAGACCTTGTAGAAAGTGTTGTCTCATAGAATGGGAGGTTTAAAACACGGAAATATGGTGTTATTAAAAATTGTGTTTCATTGTGGAACTTTTGGAATTTCTCTCGTTGGTTTATTGTTAAGTTTGGGATAGAGCTTGTCCACAAGTCATCATACAGAAAGTCCTATTTGAAAGTGGGAAACTCATCTCAAAGATGAAGTATGTGACCTGTCCCGAACTCACATTAAGGCAGTGCTTGAAAACAAGACACTGGAAACTGAAATGCCTTGGTTTTGGAAGAAGTAGGACAGCTGCTACTTGTAATTGTTTGGATTTTTTAACTGAAACAGGTGTACAGTAGCATAAATTTCTGTTTAAAGTTGACTGGTTTACAGACTTTTAATGTTTACCCTTTTTTTTTATTTGTAGGGCAAAACTAATACAGGGCAAGAAAATGAAACAAACAAAACAAATTAGTAACAAATGTACCAACTGAACAAAGTATTCATTTTTGTGATTGTCTTTTTCCAGCTCCTTATAGTGTGCTGGATCTTAGTGACATAGGACAAATATGGGTCCAGTTACAGACAAAGCTTCACAGCTGTTGTTGTTTTTCAGCTTAGTGTGTTCAGCTTATTACCTGTTCCATTTGTAATAAACAGGTATAGTGTAGGTAAAACTGTTTTTTGAGGGTGATTGGTAGTCTCCTCCGAAAGAGCAATTGTGCAGGAAAGCGTAACTGTTTCATGACAAAACTATCCTCTTTTGCCTTTCTGGAAAGTAAGATCTGATTCTAACAGGAGTGCACTTTATTTTTAAGGTACAAATGTCTCTTCAGTTAAGACCATATGAAATTGTTACAAGATGGTAGTTCACTTCTTTCCAGAAAGCTCTCTAGATTGTGATTCTCTTGAGTATTTTTTTTCAATAACAGCATTCAAAAAAGTATTCATTACTTATTTATCTTCTGTCATGTGCTGTGTTAAGTATGGTGGTTTGGTTTTCTGTGTGGTGAACCAGATAGGGGAACAGATCTCATTGGAAGCTTTCTCTCTTCATGACTCTCTCACAAAAGGAATTTGTAGGTTTCTTGGTTTTAAGTTAGGCAAGATACTAGACTTGTGTGCTGTACAGCTCTGCCTAGGTGTTTGTGTTGCACATCAGAGGAAGCAAGGTTGATATGGGAGGGAAGGGGAGATGGACTATTAAAGCCAGTGTAAGTGGAGGGCATGGGAACACAAGACCAAATCTCCCCACACAGTTGCTGTGAAGTCTCAAATACCAGTAGCATGATCAAAACCATGAAAACACAGCCTAAGCCATGAAATCTGATGTTGTAGTTTCACAGTCAGTGTAAGCGTAGGCTGATGGTAAAAGAGGTTTCACAGCCTTCCGTCTGCCACAGCCTGCACGCTTCTCTCTCCCTTTTGCTGGCACTAGTGTTTCTGCTTGATGAGAGAATCTCTTTCTTAGACTAACCATTTGTTTTTGCCAGTGTAATTCTTCACTGAATCAGTTGCCTAGTATAGTTAACTCCATAGTCACACAAATATTTGTACTGGCATTGAGGAAGGAGTGGGTATTTGGGCAAGAATAAGTGACTGGGAGTAAAGGAGGGCAAGGTACAGCTGCAGTGTTTAAAGTACAGCCTTAGCATGTGATTTCACAAGTAGGTTGAGGAGCTCTAAGGTCGTTCTTCCACTAAGAGAGAATGTTGTGCTTTTATACATGTCTACTCACTGGTTTTATCTTCTTTATGCTTTAAAAAGTCTCCGAGCTTTTAGGGTTCATCACTGATTTGGCTGTGTGCTGTGCTAGCACTTGTGTTGTTAGGGGTAGGAGTGGGAAGACAGACTGGGAGTCTTCTTATATAATACAATTTTATGTGGCTATTATCTGAAACTCTGCTGTTAGCGGTTTGTTAGCTGCAGAAGTGTTTTAAGAAACTACCTCACAGCTGCTGTAGTCTTCCTTTCCCTCATCTGAATAGTGTCCCATCCTAACCCATTATACATTGACTGCATGCTTAATAGATATTAACTGGTTCATTTGGGATACAATTAGAAATATGGGTGTATATTCAACTTGCTTAATGAGACTGACCTGCCTTTTTTTTAATCTGTTATAATAGTAATGAGACCTATTGGGAGTTAGGGATTAGTTTTTTCTCTACTCCATTCTGAGTCATAACAGTAAATGTTTTTCTTGTTGGTTGCTCTCTCCATCCTGTCAAGCTGTTTAGAAGCATCCTAACGTACATTATAAACTGTTCAGTGTTTCCTCTCAAGACATAACTTTATACTTTGTAAACAAATACGTCCCAAGGTGATTCCTGGGAGATGTGCTTTTTGTGTTCCATGAGATTGCTTAGCTGAAGGTTTCTCCAAATCCCATTTTGAATGTCAAGAGAAGAAAAAGGCTTTTGATAACCTTAGATAATTTGATTGGAGTTGCAATGGGTGGATGCATCTCCTGAAAAATAAATTATATTCTTGGTATATCTGCAGATAGAGCTGATACATTAATAATTGCTGTCACTTTTAATTATTCCTTGTTTTGTTGATTTTTAAAATATATTTTAACTATTCCTCCATTTGCTTATGCAGGGAGATGGAAAAGCACCTGCTATTCAAAGGTGTTTATTGTCTAAGTGAGTTAACTTCTGTTGCAGTGGTTTATCTCTCCTTGCTACTGAACAGATGATTTCATTTCTTGAGACAGCTTGAAAATAGCACTTACAGACTTCTAATTGGAAAGTGGAGTGTCTCAGCCTTTAAACTTCCAGTGTCAGGTTTTTGTTAGTTACATGGTAACTGTAATTTACTTCTGTAGCTGCAGACACCAGATCATAAAAATCCATTAATGTTACCATTGGTGAGTAAATAAAGAAATAGCTCCTGTGCTGAATCACAGTGAAATTCGTTTGTTGTAAATAGACAGTGTAATTTGAAATTGTCTTCTAGCTGTGGACAGGAACTAGAAAATGGGGCTCCAAGGCAAATGAAACGGCTCTTGTTACCTTTATAGGACCTGAGAGTTACTTGATCTCCTGGAGGAACCAGTTTAACAAATGATACCTATGAAAGGAGAGGAAACATCATTATCCTTCACAAATAAACATGGCTTGGCATTTTGAAAGTTAATTTGTATGTAATTTGCCAGACTCATTCCACAAAAGAGCTTTGCTTTGAGTAAAAACGCATGTTTGTGAACTGGTGTGGTTTTAGTTCTGAGATCCTAGTCTGAAAATGTTCATGAAATAATGAATGCTAATGTCATTGATACTGTAATACTTTGAATGATAAGTTCTTACTGCTTGGACCTGGTTTTGGGTACTCTGCTGTGAATAGCTGTGAAAAGACACTGCCATTAACTGTTAGGCAAAGTTACTTTGTCGAAATGTTTAATACGGTGGTAGAAGAATTTCTAGGTTGTGACCTGCCTTAGTGGAAAATTGAATGACAAAAGAAAATGGGTATTAAGCTAATTTAGTCTATTTAGGATTATGATGACTGCTTTTTATTCTTAGATACACTTGGAGCGGGGAAGAAACAGCAATTCAGGTTTATTGAAAGATGAACAGTCTGAAGTAGGAGAAGATCAGTTGGTTTTTTTTTTTTAAACAGTTCTTTTGGTTAATTTAGTACCTGCAGTATAATAAGTTGATATGGAAATAACTATGTCATTTCTGGAAGCAACATTTGAATAGATTTAAATTCTGTGTAAGTATTCTTTTACCTTAATGTGTTCCGGGAACAGTGATGTTTGCTTTCCTTTTGTGCTTTTCTTTTCCCTTGTAGCATTTATTCTGGCATGGTTTAGTGAGCAACTTAAATTTTGTCTTTCTAAAGAGACACCTGAAATCAAGTATGTGTTTATGGCAAACAAGACTAAAAGAAATAGTCCTAAAAGAATTGGTAAACGGTGATAAAAGTAGATGTAGGTCCTGTCCATTGTACAAGGTGGTATAAAGGGTATCTGTCTTGATACAGGGCAGGATTTCATGAGGCTGCAGAGTAAAGGTGGAATGTGGTATATTACTTGTTCAGAAAATGCTGGATAAATCTACTCTGTCAATATCCCACGTTAAAATTCTGTGGTTAGCAGAACACGGTTACAAACTAAGCACAAAATAACACAGGCATGGAATTAGCAATATGCTGAAGAAAAGTTTTCCAAACTGAAGTAACAAGCAAGCTGTGTCAACCAGATGGTTCCAAAGAGCTGAAAGTTCAGTACTAAAGGCTTGAGGGCACAGCAAGAGCAGGAGGAGGCTACATTGCTTGATGTCCTCCCACCGCACGTGGATGACGGGCAATGTGGGCAGGAAATGTGATAGCAATTGATGACTTCATGTATCCTATGTAGGTTAGATACACATTGCATCAGCATCTTGTACTGAGAACAGTACACGTCTAGATGATCAGGGCTTGGCTCACCAAAGAGCTGGTGAAAAAGAGAAGTGGTGAACCTTGGCTTCATCCTGAGCCCCATTCATTGATTCTCATTCAGGGGATTTCTTCCAGAACTGCTCTAATACTAAATGTAAAGCACTTTGACTCAAGGGATTTTTTGTAGGCTACAGAAACCAAGAGGAAAAAAATGGGGTGTTGGTTACCTAAAAATTAGTGACTTTGGGATTTTTTAAAAGAAAATCTTCTAAGGGCATACTGAAGAATGGAATCCTTGCAGGTGATGTGGAAATATTGAAAATGCTGTATTGGTGCTTCATAACAAAACTATTATCACGTCACAGATGATGATGAAAAAGATTGTTGGTGAAGAGAAGGCTTAAGGAAATAAAGCAAACCCAATTGTAACATCCATTTAAAGGAAGTGCAGAGTTTAGGGCTACTGTCATTCTTAGGTAAAAAACAAAAAAGAAGCAAATGAACAAGTTAATGAAGGCATACAAGATAGTTCAAAACACATTGGAAGCAAGAAGTCAGAAAGCACTGTTGGGCCACTAGATGCTGAAGGAACAGCAGGGAATCCACTTGAATTCTTTGCCTCTAGCTGTAAACTATTGGATGCTTTCAGCTTATTCTGCTGAATTATCAGTGCAGGCTCACTTTTGCTTTTTTACATCATACAGGCATCTTTTGACACCATCAGAGATTACAATACTGAATAGGTGTCCACTTACACAGCTCTGCTTACATTAGAGAACAACAAAGGACTCACTATGAGACTGCAAACTCTTGATTGCACTTGAATTTATAAGGTGTTGTATTTCTTAGTAGCATGGCAAGGTGCAGTGAACAGCTTAATTTTTTACTAACTTTCTTCCAAGGTAAAAGGAGATGCTTTCAGAGACAGTGAAACACAAATGTAAAGGTCTTGTTTGTGTTTCTCTTATGTCTGTGTGTAGTGAAGTTAAGAAAAAAAGGTTCTTGCATCCAGGCATATTCCATGTAGCATTAAAGACAGTGTCTTTCTCTGATGGTCTGACAGTCTTTGCTGGATTGGATATGAAAGGAAGCACTGCAGATGCATTAGAGCTGTTGAGTGTAGCAGATACTGTAGCACTGCATAGAGTAATTAGTGGACTATTTCTTGCTCTCAGCTTCAAATAATAAGCAAGCAGACTGTGAGTCAATTTTGAGAATAGAAACTGATCAGCTTCTCCATAGTGAAATCAATATTCATATTCTGATTTTATTGTAATTATTTTCAGGAAATAAAAGGTCTGGAATCTGATGTTGAGTTTGGGAGTTTTGCAGACAATAACAACTATAAAATTAATTACTATGTGTTTAGAAATAAGATCGGTAGTTGATAATGTACTTCACTTGAGAAAAACAAAGTTGAACACAGTAGTCTCAAGTGTCTCTCTCATCTATTGAATACCTCCTGCCTAGCCATTCCACTGAAAGACATTTGAATAAATGGAGAACAACTGGTTATGAGCCTGACATTTGATAACTTTATGTAAACTGTTGCTTCCTCCTCCTTTCTCCTCCTTTGAAAAATGCAGTGCACCTTCTGCTTCAGTCTTAAGGCATTTTCCAGGACACAAGGCATTAATGGCAGTTGAGAGTTTTCTTGTTATTTAGTATATCTGCTACCCAGATCATACTTCTTCTGTTGTTGATGAAATACACGTCTCACGCTTCCTTAGGTAATATGACTTCAGTATTTTGCTCCATCACAAGTTAAATGTGAAACCATACAAAGTCATAACTCTGTGTTTGAAAGGCAGAAAGAATCTGCAAGCATGTCAAAGCTAGACTGTTTAGTCTAGAATGCAAATTGTGTTGTAAAAGTTGTTTGACACACACAGTTTATGTGCAGCTGAGGTGCCGTTGTCTCATTCTGGTTGCTTTGACCCTGAAGGGACAGGGAGAGAAGCTAAAGGATTAGAGTCGTTGGACAGGCTGCAGGGAACAAGGGTACTGCTTTCAGAGCAGGACTGCAGGCAGGGCTGGTAACATGACCTGTACCTTTCCTGTGGATCTCCTTAGAGAAGAGCTTGTAAAACAGGTGCTTAATGTTGGCTTAGAAGAGTTTCTGCACTCTGATTTATTCCTCTCAAACTGATTACAGAAGATGATTGATACTGTGAAGTACAGGGGGTTCCTGGAACATCACAATGCCAAAGTGAATATATAGCAGCATAGACTGATCAGTTTGTGTGTTAAAAGCTTCAGCGCCTGCATTGTTTAAACTTTAATCAGCCCTCCCTAGTGGAACAGCTACCATGTGTTTAGAGTAATCCTTAATTCATAATAAAATTGGAATTAGGGCAATGTTTTAATAGTACTCATCTTGCAGTGAAGGCGTAGCCATAACTGTTGGGGATATGTGGGTTTTGTCAATATTAAATCCCTTATTACTGCATGTGCATTCTTCTGGCCACACAAAATACTGTCAGTTGATGTATTCGAAACAATTCTTCAAGTAAGGAAAGGTTTTTTTGCCATTAAAAAATTAATTCCTAATAATAAAAATAGGAAGTCTGAGGTGCACAAGTGGGTTGAAGTTAACACAGCTTTGAAGTCTACTTTTGCCCCATATCAAATGACATCTCTTGTCCTCTGAAAACTCTTACCCCTTTTGTTATTCTTTGAAAGAGAAATAAGGCTTTTTTTCTTCCTGTGAGTACTTCTCAGCATTAAAAGATTGTCCTCTAACCCTGAAAGCTTAATGAGTGGCTTCTGAGTACATGTGAATCTCCGTTGAAGGTTTCTGTACACTTAAAATACTTGAGCCGTGGCCTTAAATATGGTATCTTAATACTTCATGCATATAAAGAGGGAAGTAGATACCTTATTCAGAAGGTGGCTTATGCAGCATTACAAACACTTGAAACAGGATTTCTCTTTTCAAGCAAAGTTATTCCTGAAGTTATATGAATGCAACCAAGTACAAAGAAACACAGTTGATAGGAGAACATAAGCTATTGTGAAGAGTGTTTCAGTCTCTTTCTTCCACAATGATGTATTTAAATTTTAGGTTTATGTTCTAATTGTCTAGCAGTGCTTACTGAGATTGACTTTTTGTGCTGGTATTTCATTCATATATAAATCTCTCTCCAGAAAGTGCAGTTGTAATTAAATTTCTCTTGCATTTTGTCCTGCTTGGTTAAACATTTATTTTCAGTGTAAGTCATGTTACCTGATTGGGTCACAAGAATTGAAAAATTAAACATGCAGTACATAACAGAAAATAAATAGTGGCCTTTGAGTCTTGAAGAGGGAAGAACAATCTTACTGAATTCTCTAAAGAAATGTAGCTAACTCCAAATAATGTTTGTTTTTTAACTGCTTCAGCTTGTTTGTTACAGAAGAAAAATATTTGAAGTGTAAGGAGCAGAGTAGCAAAGTCTGAGGGCTGTCATAGGACTACAGTGTACATATGGAAATCTCTTCAGTTCTGCAGTTACAAAAGTTTATCCAAGTTTTGTAATTCCAGTTCTCTTTTCACTGTATGTCTGCTTATGTTTAAACTTTGTGTGTTGAGCTTTGAAAGCAATTAAACCCACAGGAATAGGAGCAATGACTTCAATCTGATCTGCCAGATGTATGCTCACATGAGTGCAAAGAGACTGAAAACTTTCAATGGGCAGTAACAGTGCCGCCTTTCTGTCTGGATCACAACCAGGGTTGCTGTTTTAGCATATAACTATCCCACTAAATTGTCAAATATTGCCTCAAAGGCAACTTTTTTCCCCTACTTGTTTGTGAAATTGATTTTCATGCTTAAAATTAATTGGATTTGTCACAAGAATGGTTGAGGTGTAATTGTACTCTAATTGCAACTAAAATTTGAACTTATAAAATTAACCTAAAAACTAATACTGAAAACCAGTGAAAATACTGCTGTGGTATTTTTACAGTGTAAGTTAAAATGAAGTATTTTGATTCATTCTACTTACGACTTTTATTTTGATGAGTCACCTTTTAAACAAGGTTGAATGAAGTGTAGCAAGCAAAATTACAGCACTTACTAAGCCATTAAAAATGGAACTGCAGAAATGTATATTTGAAATGAAGATCATCTGATCATTCAGAGGGTGCGAAGTGAAGAATTAAAAGGGATGTTTGAAACCAAAACACCCTATAAAGAAATGGGCCTGAACTTTAAATGAATAAATAGTTTTTATAGAGGTGGTACAAACCCACAGTCAATAGTGTTAACTTGTCAAAATCCAGCGAGTTTGAAAAGTCTTTTAACCATCCTATATTGCTACACTGCAGTTGTTGACAAAAAGATATTTGAAGCAACCATGTATCTGTTGGTGTAAACCACCAGGAATGGCTTTATATAAGAATACAAAAGTATCAACACTTCCATGCTGCAGGGAGTCTGCAATAGGAGAGATGAAATGAGTCTTAAATCAACTTTGGGGTTAAAGTGTTCATTCCTTACATAAATATGCTTTAAAACTACTGTGTAATTAGTTGCCTCGTGTTCCCAACATCTGTAAAAACTACTTCAGCTGTAGCATAGCAATTACAGAAACATTAAGAATATAGCAAGCTGCAATTGGGTAACTTTTTGAGAGGAAGGAAATATGGAAAGGGAAGGCTTTGCAGCATGCAGTTGTGGTTTATTTGAGTGGGAGATCCTCTGAGTAACAGGCTTCAATTCTTAAAGTCACTGTTCTTTTTAAAAGTGTGTGTGTGTGTGGTGGATTTTGGGTTATCTTGTTTACTTGGTAGTCTTTTGTGATTAGAAGTTGTAAGGCACAGGAAATAGCTTTATAGTTCCTTCCTCCCACAAGTTGTAATTCATTTGTGGCCATCAGGATGTTTTTCTTGGCTTATCTCTTTCTGTGCAGTTTGCCTTGCACATCTGCCACATAAATTATGAAACTTAACTTGAAAAGCTGAAAATGTATTTCAGATCCTACTGTACCCTAATGAAGATGGTATCTTTGGTTAGGGCATAATTGCAACTTGCATAGACGTTCTGTTGTAATACCTAGTATTCATGTACTAAAGTCAATGGTGTCATATTTGTAATGCTTCTGAGGAGTGGCTTAAAAATAAGTAACTTAAAACAGTCAAGTCTCAGCTGATGTTGCACTGTTACCTCTGGGTAACCTGCGGTATTTCACCAGGCATTTTAGCAGATGGGTACCCATCTGTTTCTTCGTTGAATGTGGACTGCTGGCTTCATATTTGGTATCCATATGTTTCATCTGTAAGGCTCTAAATCTAAGCTGCATGTTTTATAACAAAAGTGACATTACTGACAAGAGGAAAATGAAATTGCATTAAGTTTGTTACATGTTTTTTAGTTAGTATGTCTTCACCAAGGAGATAGATGCTGGCTGAGACTGAATGTGAGTTACTGAGGGCAAGAGCAGCACCATCTTTATTTTGAAGGGGATTAATATCTTTTTCTCTGAAGTCAGTAACAGTAAGTACATAAATTCTTGAATGCCAGTTATATTGTTTGGGAAAACAGTGAACCAGACTGCATGTTGAGCTTTCTAAGGGGAGTGACAAGCTGTCACAGGGCAGTGAAACATGGTGCTGAAATGCATCTTTTGGTTTGACTGTCTCAAATCCTTTCAGTTCAGGTTTGGACTAGTGATCAGCTTTAGTGCCTCAGAGCCTGAAGGAAGTGATGCTCATGGAAATGAGTGGAGTTCATGCATGATGCCCCGTTTTAGGAGGTGCTTTTTGCATGGTGTGCTGGCCCCTGCTGGTTTGGAAGGTGGTGCTGTGTGCATTGGGATCACTTCTTTTTTAGCTCGCTAATTCAAATGCTTGTTGAAAGTATTTCATGCCCTGATGAATAAGTATTAAATGATTTTTTTAATTGGAAAAAGTGTTTCTGGAAACTAATTAACAATTTAATATACGCCAAGTTTCCCACACCTGGGAGGAGGGAAGATGTGTCCTGTACCCAAGCAAGTTTTATTTACTGTGTACTCTAAGTAGTTGAAACTAACTTCTGAACACAGTGTAAAAGTGGATCATTTAACATTAAAATAACTTTTTTGCATTCTCAGAAAACTTTCCATATTTTCCCAGTCTTACTTTACAGAAGCTTTTTAATCTAGATTCTAAAATCAATTTAGATGCATGACTTATGGTGAAGATAGAGGATGGTGTTCCCTCCAAAGGTTTCCATCTTAAATTCATGTGTGTCTTGGGGTGGGGGTCTTATAGATAACTCTGTAATATGAGAATGTTTCTAAGATCTAGCTTATCTTTTCTTTAGATACTGAATATTCACTTTGCTCATGTTATTTTATAGTGCCTTTATTAATTAAAAAATATGGATGCAGTCTCAAACATCTCAAAGCAAAAGTATTTTATACTGGTTTTTTTTTTTTTCCTTTAAGTTGTCAGACCTTGTACTGATTTTTGGTGAGACTGAAAATAAATTGCTGTTGTGGTGTTTGGGTAGCATTCATAAAACATGCAACATGCAACGTGCACCGTGGATGAGATGAACAATAGCTGTTGGGTCCCTGTCCTATCTTGTAGTGGAAGACTACTAGCTTCTCAGCTGAAAGGGAGCTGACAGCTCAAATGTTAGGAGAAAATAAGCTGCTGGAAGACAAAGCCGGCACTTCAGCTGTAGGAGCAGAGCATTAGCTCAGCCTCCGGATGTAAGTTACTGCTGCCTTTGTTCAGAGGTTTACTTGAAGCTACTCCATGCTGATAACAAACCACCTTTATGGGAAAGCACTGCTCTTCTTATCTGTCATCTATTCCATGGAAATCACAGCGATGTTTAGATGGAGATGTACAAGGCAAATCGGTGAACCAGCTGCATGTGTTCTTCCTTGTTCAGTTGAAGCAAAGTTTCTTTATGCTACAGTTTGATTTCTTCACTATCTGTTTTTCAGAAGCCATTTATGGTCCTTTCTGATTGGACAATGTGATCTGTTAATTTTTAAATCTTAAGCACAACACAGAGCTATGCAAGTGTATTATTGGGTATTTTTCCCCCACCCGTGCACTTTGAAGACTTATTGTAACTATCTCATTTCCTATGTCACCAAGTAAGGCGACAAGGTTTTATTCTGAGTCAGTAGCATCTGTTCCATCATGGAGCAAATTTAAAGTTCACTTTGCCTTTATTCACTGTGAAAGTCAAATGAAATGTGGAGAAGGCTTTCTAAAAATACAGAAGTCACTAACAAAATCACTGAAAGAAGACTGTCTGTTGAAATGTTAATGCTAAGCGCATAGCTATTTAAAAGCTATAATGGTTGTGTTTGTTTTGTCACCTTAAATAACAAAAGGTTAAGATATTTGTTTCTTGACAGACTTGGTACTATGTTGTACTATACAGTATCAGTTTCTGTTGTCCTCTGTCCATCCATATCCCTTCCCCTCTAAGAGACCACTTTTTTTCTTTAAAAGATACTTCTTCAGTGTTGCCGCTTGAATAGCATTAATGTTCAGACTTTGTCTGCAACAGACATCTGGATACGTGTGCAATGTTTGACTTTTAGGGGTTTATTTTTTTCTGTGCTTAGTCTTTAAACAGATACTTGCAGAATAGTGTTTCATTGGAAACTGTTAATGGTGGTAAAATGTAGAAAGTTTCTCATCTCAGCTTTTAGTATTTTAGCATTCCCAGTTGTAAAATTAAAAAAAGGAAAACAGAAGGTACATAATCCAGTGATGTCCTTGGAGTAATAGTTAAAGGCATGATATTATGCACATAGGAGTCCCATGTATACATGATACTGTAATTGGTTTGAAATATACATTGAAAAATAATTTTTTTAACTTTGTAACCAGGTTCCTTGTTCCTGCTGCTTAGTCCCTAGGCACAGTGGGCAGCTTCCCAGAGGTTTGAGAAGTGTTTCTAATTAGGCTTACCCTGTCCAATTCAATACCTTTATCATCACTATAAAGAAACTGTTGTAGTGTACCCTCTCTGTGACTTCTGTTTATTTTAGTTTTCACAAGATTAGACATGGCATTTCACAAATCTTCTGTAGATCTAATGTCCAGAACTGTACTCGTGTCCTCAGTGACACCACCCACATCAATAGCAGCTCTAATCCTAATGGTGCTTTTAATGGAGTGGTCTGACTCTTGCCCCAGGGCATATTCAAGGCTTTCAAGTTTGTGCAGATACGTTGGCTAAGATCTGTTAGGCTTTCCAATTCCTTAATACATTTTAAAGTAAGTTCTGTTTTGAAAGGATAGATGGATTTTTTTTTTTAAAGGAAGCTCCAGAATGAATGGAGTGATGTATAAGTACCTGCTTTTCTCTACTGCAGTTTCCTCTGCACGTGCAATTTAAAGATTTTTGCATGTTTAAGACTCTGCTGCTATTTGAGGATTAATATGAAGTGCTAAGTTCCTGTGTCATCTGAAGCTTTGTGGGTTATACCTTTCCTGATGCTTATCTTAGGAATGCTTTCTTCAAAAGAATATTGTTCCCAAAAATCTAGACTTGAACTTTCAAGTTTCCTTTTATGATTTGTGTTTGAATGCACTTGACTGTATTGCCAGAATGGTGAGGGAACAGGACAGCACTGGCCATGGAAAAAGTGTGGAATACACAGAAGATGCTGGGGAACATAAAGTAGAAATACGTAACTGTGGCATTCTTTTGGGAATATCCTGGACATTTGAACTGTTTACTCGTACTAGGGCTATGTTCTGCATCCAAGGTTCTAACCAAAATGTTGAATCAAATGAACAAAGACAAATTGCACTACATTCTTTAGCAGGTTTAATGGTAACGTATGTAAATCAATGTTACCAAATGTTTGAGGGTTAACCTTAAGAGTTTGGTGGTTAATTTGAAAATGGAGATTAGCCACAGGAATAGACTAGTTTCTGTTGATGACTATGTTCATATTTATATGTCCATGTTTCCATTCCTGGTTCAAGGGGTATGATAGCTATCATTCATTTCCATGTTTCAAAGAATAGTGCTCAGAGGACAGTCTGAGACTTGTAGAACTTTTCTCCTCTTGTGCCTGAATGCTAAAATGCTTTACACACTGTTAAAACTGAAAAGGCTGAAGTGGCAGATACTTGTTAAACTTTTATTGGGTGGATCTTGGTGGCTTCTCTGCTTCCTTTAGTTTTATGTGGGAAGGTGCAGAACTTCTTGTCCTCCTTTGCTTGTCTGCTTGCCTCAGATTTGAGGTATGTGCTGTACTTCCCTTCACCCATCACATTCCTTTCCTCTCTGCTTCTTGCTTATTTCTGGGATTTTAGCACATTATAGGATGTGGCACTTGGATCCAGTTGACAGCTTTATCTTAAATCTCAAACTGTAACTTAGAATAAAATTTGAAGCTGTTTAAAATTGGTTGCATTCTTCAGAGTATTTTTCTCTGAAATAAAGCAGACAAAATTACCCCCAAAATACTAGGAGCATTTCTCCTGTGGTACCTCTGTTCAGTTTCAAAATCTGTTAAAATATAGTTTACACAATGCGTGTAGACCTTGCTACTTTTATTTTGGAAGAAGTTTGTCTTGCTGTCTGATGCAGTTGAAGGTTATCAGATATTATTACACACTGACTTTTTACTTCAATGTCCATTTATTCATGTGGAGGAATTTGGTCTCAGACTTGAGCTGCCCATTCAGTGTTGCTGTAAATTGTAGACACACAGATTTAAAGTTGAGTGCTCTCTTGCAAGGAATGAAAAGCTAACATTTTGCTCCCTGTTTCACAGAGATGTGATAGTGCCCTCTCTTGGCTTTTGTGAACGCTTCTGGGTTTTATAAAAGAAACAATACTGAAATAGGTTTGAAGGTGTACAATAAAGTGTAAAAATCATCTGCTGATATTAGTCTGATTTAATAAACTGATGGAAGATGCAGAGAAGAAGCCAACAGTTTGTGGTGGTAATGTTAACTCATTTGCTGTGCCTCTCTTTTGGATGTCACTTTCAAAATACATGTACTAATGTCTTTATGTCAGAAGTTTCTGTAAACGTGCTTAGCACAAGATTTCAGTTGTGCACAGAGTTTGGGGTAAATCTAAATGTAGTCTCACCAATAAAGGTGACTTAAACACTGACTCTGAGGGTACTTTCTGTCGGTCTTGAGTGTTGTGTGTCCATTTGTTGGCAAAGCAGACTGCGTCCATGAGATCCAGCACGATTCCCTGGAAGCTGCCCAGTGTAAACTAATCAGAGAGCCCCCTCTGGTGTCTGAAAGTGTCCTCGGATATTAAATTTATATCAATCACAGGAAGTCTTGGCAATCAAGCTAGTCACTTTTTCCCTTCACATCTGGACGTAAATTATTTTTTTGTTGCAGAGGTCACAGGCATCATGGGTAGGGCATGGAATGAGGGCCATAGAAAACATGGGAAAGGAAGAATAAAACTGTATTTCCACCTTTTTAGAAATGGTTATTTTTAAGTGACCTGGAGTGATGCCAAACTATACAACAGTTGTTTTTTTTTTCTTCCTTCAAGTTTACAGTTGTTGCTGAATTAAATGTGGCTTAAAGATACTTTGTTTTGAAACTCTGTGCCCTTAGATCTCATCTAGGCTTTTGTAAAAGAGCTTTCTCCTGCTTAACTGTGAACAGTAACTTTACTGCAGCAGGGTTTTAGAAATTGAGTGTGTTGCTGTGCTCTGGGGGCTTTCACTGCACCTTCTTCTTTCTTTTCTTCTTCTCTTGTTCTTCTGTTTCCACCTTTTAACTCCAGTGCTGCTTTAAGTCATGCACTTTGAGCTCTTCCACACCTAAAGCTGGCTTCTTTTTTTTTTGCAGTAACTTTGCATCTTTTCATGCATTTTTCATTCTGAAATTCTTTGCTCTAAGAAATGAAGGAAATGCTTCATTTTATGTTTCCTCCCCAACTCTCCATCAAGTCTCCCAAGCAAATGCTTAAGGAGGGGTTGTGAAAACAAACAGAACCTTTCCATTCAACTCCCTCCTTTCCTTACTTGGGACAAGGGAAGCAGTGTGCTGAGAGCTGTGGAGTGCTGGAGCCTGTCGCGTTGGGCTTGTGTTATTTTAAAGCGTTCTATGTATATGGGAAATAGAGATGGTATGAGCTTACGTTTGTATGTGTGGTGAAGAAAATGTCAGGAACAGAAGCTTCAGGTGTGTTTAGCATAAATGAATTTGTAAAAGCTTAATTGCTGTTGTTCCTAACTACTGCTGCCTTCCTACTTTTTTTAAATATAGCTAGGTTCTGTTAGCTTGCTGATTATTTATTCAGTCATGTAGCTTACGCTCTCTTTAGACACAAAGTTGAATAAAATCATACATCAGAATCTGACAGCAGGAATTCTCATGCTGAGAATCCAAGATTAAGTCCAGGAGTTTTATTCTGTTTTAACAATTACCTTCTGTGTCCACTTTCAGACTTAAGGAGATCTCATTCTTGTTTCTGCTGCTCATAACTCCCAGTTTTAAAGATCCTTTCTATCCTTATGCCAAATAAAATTGAATGAGTATTGCCAACTCCTGCATGGACAGAGAGATGACTATTAAGCATCTTGATACTTTCTTTTTTTTGTGATTCTGGTCCTTTCAGGTCCAGAGGAGGTTTTGAAGCAGCAAATGCCTTTGCCACATTATATTCCAAGATCATTTAGATCATCTTACAGTTTAATGAGACTTTATGTGATGGTTTGTGTTGAACACACTCAACTCACAATGTTTTTATCTTCTGAAACCAATTGTATAATATACTCTTAACAGTTAAGTAAGCATTCAAACTTTTGATCCAGTAGGTGTAACCATGTTATTTTGATACCCTATGAAGTCTGTAGGGAAAGCAGAGGCCACTAAGTTTTCTCTTACTGATGGTTTCATTATGTTGTGTACCATATTGCTCCAAAACTAGAGAGATGTTTTTCAAGCATACTCCAACAAAGGACGAACAGAGGAGGTTGCTGGGCTTGAAGTTGAAGGTCAACAGCTGTAGAGATTAGTTTAAAAAAATTAAAGAAATTCCATATTGACTATTTTAGCATCACTGTTACAGAAGTTGCTTCCTTTTTCCAAGTTAAGTTTTTCTGTGAACTCTGATAGAAACAGCCTGAGCTCCTTGTAATGTTTGCATTGCTTTAGTCATAATACAGTGCTCTGCAGCTTTTCTTCCTTTACTGTTTTCTCCTAATTAAATAAATTCAAACTGGGGAATACCTTCTAGTGAATCTCATCTCCCTTGTTTTAGTCCTCTGTGTGACTATTTCTTAATTGTTTTCTACTGACACCTGGTACTGATATTCTTGAGTTTATTTTGTAACATTAAAAAAAAAATCTGCTTCTGATTGAGTTACAAAGCCTCTTGCAAGTAACTGTAGACCATACAAACCATATCTAGTTGGGGATGCGATCAGCTTTAACTCTGGGCATTCAGTTTGGATTTTAACTTGCCCGAAAGCCGTTTTTACTGGACTGAATCCAGCTGTAATGTAATCCCTAGTTTTTCGTCTATATTCTTGAAGACTAATAGAATAGTAAAACCTTCTTAAGCATAGCTTAAATGTGTTGTGTAGTGTCCTTAGGGTAACTTCTACACTAAAGATGTTTTCTTTCCCACCCTGTAGAGGTATCTCATTAAGTGAGATACGCACTGGTGTCATTATTAAGTTTTTATGCGTTTCTCCGTTTTGATGCTAATCTTCATGTGTGTTAATTTTTTTTTCTTTGCAGCACCAATGTGGTTATGAATTATTCAGAAATAGAGTCTAAGGTTCGAGAAGCAACCAATGATGATCCATGGGGACCTTCAGGGCAACTCATGGGAGAGATTGCCAAGTAAGTGATAATTTGGCTCAGTGATGAAGAAAAGAAAGGTGCATTTTATACAGCAATGTGAAATTTGCTGCTAAATCAACTCTACAGAATCTGACTGATAGAGCTGAAAAGTTGCTGTAAATCAAGGCTTAGTCTTTTATTGAGTGAACTTGTATTTGAAACAGCCAAACAAAATGAAGTGAAAATATTTTTTTTTTTAATTCTTGCTTTTTATTTATGTAGCCTCACATATGTCTCACTTTCTTGGAGTGTTTCTTTTCAACCTGATTTCTTGTGACTTTTCTAAATAAAGCAAAACATGTCAAATTCTTCCTTGAACCTTTCTTTTTGGTTAAATGAGTTTGGATGTTTCATGTTTGACTAGTCACGGTGTTTATTCATGTTAAATATTATTTTCATTATAAATTCGTGAAGATTCGGTTACTGCCTCAGATTTTTTAGAATTCCTTTTTTTTTCTTTTGTGGTACTGATATGTAAATGACTTCTATATCACTAAGAAATAGGGATAGCTTTTTCCCTAGGAATGTCATCCAATACGAATGGGCCTAGATCAAGGCTGCCATCTACTGTCAGCCCTGAGCCTTAGCAAGCTATTGTGGCAAACCAGGAAGAATTAAGTGTCTTTACTCCTTTTGTTTTATTTTTTAGGGCTACGTTTATGTATGAACAGTTTCCAGAACTTATGAACATGCTTTGGACTCGAATGCTGAAAGACAATAAAAAGAACTGGAGGAGAGTTTATAAGGTGTGTCTGCCTATGAGCTGGAAGTGTTCAAGATTTTGTGTTGGTCTATGAAGGACATAATGCTTGTTTGATGTAGTATCTTCTCTTAGATACTGCTATGTCACTTACTCCACTAGCAACCTGTAAGAATTTTTCTAACTGTGTGCTTTATAATTCCATTGATAATTCAAATGCATCTTTCAGATGCTGTGTGTGAGAGGGGGAAGAAATTTTTGGGTTTAGAAGTGTGTCTGAAATGCTACTTAATGAACCTAACAGAGCAATTACATTTTGCTGATATTAAAGAACTGGAGTAGCATGCACTTTTTGAATCTACCCAAAGGAGTTGTTATGGTGCTTCATGAGAAGCAGAAGATGAGTTACTGTGCTAGCAGGAAAATGTTTTTAAAGGAATTCAAGTATACCCAAAATAAAAAAGAAATTAATTTGCTGCCACTTTACAACTGTCTAAAAACTTCAGTTTAGGTTCGAGTGGACCAAATTTTCTTCTATATCCTGTGAGGCTTTTGTCCTACTTGTTTTGAAAATAGACCTGGATCATTTGCATTTTTCTTGTCTTTGGCTAATTAACATGATACAGAAACTTTTTGCTTGAGATTGTATCATGCTGCACTTTGGTGTTCGGTGTTCACTGAATTGTGCAAATATAACCTGATTTTTTTTTAGAATGGATGTATTAGACTAGCTTTTATTTTGTTTTTCTTGATACCAGGATTGTAACAAGACAGAATAAATTCAAAGGCATGGTTTATGCTTTTCACAGGTGCCTGATGTTTTGTATTCATAGTAATTGTTTTCCCTGAAGTACAATATAAATTAATATTTAATGCTATCACACATAGCTACTTAATGTTCTAAAGACTGGTTGCAATTGTTTATCAGATTTGGAGAGGTTGAAATATGATAGCTTTAGCTGATAAAGGCCCTACTTTGGAAAAAGTGCATTTTCTTTTTTTCTTCTATTTCTAAATAGAAATCCTGACCCTAAAAAACACTGCAATTTCATCTTCATTTGTTTTTTGTTTGCTTAAAATTGTCCTGCAGTGCAGTTTTATATATCCAGTGCATCCTGCAGAAGGCTGCTTTAAATGTCTGTAGGAGTTACTTTTTAGTGAAAGCCATTGGAAAATTATGGGGGGAAAAAAGAGGCAGCTGAGAATGCTTTGTTTAGCAAGGTTACCTTTATCTCAATTTACTATTGCTGTCTTTTAAAATAAGCAGTAGCTGATGGAGGCAGCTACTTGTGATTTCGTAATTACAAATTAGAGTTTGCCAAATACAGTTTTGATATTCTCAAGAGCCAAAGGTGCATGTGGGGAAGACATTTGGGTTTTTTTTGGTGGGAACTCAAATATGTCTCTAAAGGGGAAAGTGTTACTACTTTTATTACTAATTTGGGGAGGGGGAAAGGTTTGGTCTTGCACTGATGATTTTTTTTTTCCTTAAAAAAAAAAGATAGAGCTTTTGTTCATGCAATCATAAGGTGCTTTGTATTTTTATAGTCTTTGCTGCTCCTAGCTTACCTCATAAGGAATGGATCAGAGCGTGTTGTTACAAGTGCCAGAGAACACATTTATGATTTGCGATCCCTGGAAAATTACCACTTTGTAGGTGAGCAATAGAAAAATCTTATAAGCAAATTAAAACAGTAGTTGGAGTTGTCAGTCACCTGAACCAGCTTAGAAGCTTCCCCGGTCTAATTAGAATGTGACTGTTGCCAGTTGTGTGAAGAGTGCAGAATCCAAGACGTGGGACCCTAGAGTATTAATTAGTGAAGACAAGAACTTGCAGAAAAGACTGGCTAATAACAACAGAACCAACACAACATGAGTGTTCGGGTTTATATTAAAATATGCACTAGAGACTGGTCCCCTGTGGTGTCCGTAAAGGAATAGCTTTAATCATATGGGAAGAAAAGGTTAGAGCTCCAAAACACACACATCTGTTTGAAGCTGGGTTTTTTCCTCCCACCAAATAATATTTACAGTGCAAAGACAGCAAAGCCAGTGTGTGTTTTGAATGTGAAAAAGGCTGGGAAAGGAGCACATTTAGCTTGTAGTACATCCCACTGAAAGCAAAAGAATTCAGTTTTGCAATGAGTCTGAGTTCTTGCAATTAAACTTACAAAACGTGTACTAAAAGGACTGAGGACAAGGGGCTGTAGTTTAAAGGGTTAAAATTATTCAAGTGGAGAAGATTTTTGTTGTTGTTGTTTCAGTCTTTGTTAATGTTTTCAATGTTTCAGCAGCAGTCAGACATTTTCACTGAATGGTGTATTTAGAAACTACCATTTAGCTATGGATGAAAATTTGTGTTTAAACAAAATATTTGGTCTCTTAAATAAATATAGCAGACCTTAGCCCTAAGATATTTCTCTGACTGCTGTGTTCCTAATTCAGATTTTCTTATCAGTATTGCTGCCTCTTTATTGTTTTCCTTTCCCTTTTTCCCCTCTCTTCCTGTGTTACCTGTGCAGATGAAAATGGCAAGGACCAAGGTATAAACATACGCCAGAAGGTAAAAGAAATGGTTGAATTTGCTCAAGACGATGATCGTCTTCGGGAGGAGAGGAAGAAAGCAAAGAAGAACAAAGACAAATACATTGGGGTTTCTTCAGACAGTGTTGGAGGGTTCAGATACAGTGAGTACTAGGTTTTCTTGGTCAAGGATTGGCAATCTCAACTCTTAACCTGTCTTAGATAATACAGATAATGTACACATTTTCTTAGATGCTCCTTTAGGTGTTTTTTCTTTATGTATCTTTAAGTGTCAATGTTGCTATTATCAAAGAAATCTTATACCTCTTTCCCACATAAAAATTCAAACCTATTGCTTTTTTAAATCTTTTAATTATTTTCAGATAGCTACTATCTAGAAACTTAGGCAAGTGGTATTAATGCACTGACTGCCAAAATTTACTTGTCTTGGGTTTTTTATCTGTAGGCAACCTCACTGTGAAACAAATGCTGCTGTAGCAGAAGTAGATATGTGCCCATGTTTCTAAGGGGTTTTTAGTCTTTATAATCACTTTTTGTTTTTTACTTTCCATCCACCATAGCACAAAAATTGCTTCACATACTCTTGCTAACTTCATTAGAACCATAGCCTAGTTTGGGTTAGGACCTTTAGGGCAGTAATATTGTTTGGGATGAACAGTGTACATACCATGTGTCATTAGACTTTTTGGTTTCCCAAGTTTGGACATTTGGAAGAGATCAGTGGATTATCTCTGTGGATTCTGATGTATGCCATATCTGACCTTAAGTATATGCACTAAGTACCTTGGAAGTGATGCAGCTTATATTTCAGGACTTTACCCATACAGCTGTTACTGTCTCAGTTTGTGTGGTTTTTAAAATCCTGTTTGATTAGCACAGTGGGTCCTATGTGCTTTTCTGAAGGAGAGCTCCCAAAGGTAATACCAAATTTACTTAGTGCAGACATACTAAGCTTGCAGCTAGATGTTGGTTGCACAGCAGACCCATATGCAGGCTAGAAATTTCATACCCCAGTGCTCATCCCTCGATGGCAGGGAATTGCAGCTGCCAGTGAAGAGGCTCTAGCATATCAAATCAGAAAACTTGCCATCAGATTTTCAAAAGTCAAAATTCTGAAAGTAAAAGAATCTGGCCATCACAAGTATCAGCCACTGTTACACAAGGTCCTATAGCTAGCTGGGATCTGATACGTGCAATAGGACCTTCATTGCTAAAATACCTTCATTTATAAACATTCAAAACAAATAAAACCACACCTGAGTGCTGTTGACAGGTAATCTGATGTACCCTTGTTTCTGGAAACAAATTTGCCCATCTTTCTGAGGCAACCAGTGTTTTTAGTGTGTGATGAGGTCTGTCAAAATATTTGTGTCTTCAGCATACCATACTTGTAAGATCTTGGCCTTAGAGGATGTAATGTCTTCAGTTTGTTTAGGGAGGGCAGAGTTTTCCCTGACAGCTTTGGTTAGGGCACTACATTTTGCTTACCATGTCCAAGTGTCCAGCTTCCTCCTTGTTCCTCATTCCCTGCTATAAGCATGTAAGCTTGAACTGGCTTGTATGTTTGATGTATCCAAGTATATCTATGATTCAACTATCAGTCTTGATGTTGATCTGTGTTTTTGTTTGCCTGAATAAGTCCTTGGCCTTTTTTCATGAAGGAATGAGTCCCAAAGCCACAGTGGCATAAGGCTCTGATTTGCCAGAGTCAGTGATGTCTGAGAAAAGATATAAGTTCTGAGTAGCAGCTCCACAGGACCTAAACTTCACCTGTCCCCTCTGGTGCTATGTATTCCTTTTACTCTTCAGTGTGAACCTCAAACTTAGATTTGCTGTCTTGTTTTTTTTTTTGGGCAGGTTATTTCTATGCTTCTCTGTTCTTCCTTTTTCCTCACATGCAGAGCAGTTGCATGTGTCCTACATCTCCGTGGCAGGATATGTCTTGTCTTATTACATTCATTTAGGCTTTTGCTACCTGCTTGGAATCTGGTGATTCTCCTTTTAGGAAATACTTATGAGTCATTTCATTTGTACTTTTAAGAACATGTTCCTCTGTTCTTTCATTGAGCTTATCTTTTGACTTGCTCTATACAGAGTCGTGATCTATCCTTGTATGCTAGGTAGAAATCTTTTACCATATGCTCTTTAGTTATCATTCAAGATTATCTCCTTTGTCTTGTATTTCATTTTAATGGTAGAGGATTTTTTAATTATCCCTTCATTTGTTAAGTAAAGTTTAAAAAAAAAAAGTCTTTCTAGCAGCACAACACAAACTTTTCCCCAGGTCAGACTTCTAATCTAAAATATTGTAGTTATTTAAATACAAAATGCTTGTATTTTCAGAGATTTACCTTTTACTTGAAAATGCTGAGTCCTTTTTTAATTTTAAAATTCCTATCACTCTCAAGAAGCCTTCTAATGGAGTCTACAATAAAACCTTTGAAAGTCTGACACAAACTGAAATAAGGCCATTTTATTCTCCTGCAAAATTTAACAGTAGTACATTTCTTAGCAATTTCTCCTTTTTCCATGATAAAGATCTTGCTGGATATCTTGCCAATTGTTGGCTGGTTCTCTACTTTGAAAAAAGTTTGTCTGTCCTTTATGGATCTAAATAAATGTAATTGGAGACTTAGTAAGAAAATACATTCTCTGGTCAATGATATCTTTGGACGAATATAACTCAAATGTTGCACCCTGCAGTGCTGGAATCCATAATTTTCTTTTTATAAAAAATAGTTGAATACATCTTGAACATTTCCTGAGCTATAATATCCTTTGTATGTAACTTGAAGTAATGATTTTTTCACCACTCCTCCTTTCTACTCCTCAATTTTACTTGGCTTACATGAAAAAAAAAATCAACTTGTGTCTCACATTTTTCAGTTCTACAAAATTGCCTTATTTCTTGGCTGTAATGGCTCAAAAATGCTTTTTTCTAGAAGTGTTGTCTAGAAACTGAGCTGTCTTGGGTGGATTTATGTATCTTCTGTTTTCAGCAGAAGGTCTGATACAAGATCACAATGTAAGTTAGTAAAGTGTGCTCTGTGTGTCCTTCTGATAGTTAAGTCTTTGTTAAAATATAAGTGTTGTGGGTTTGGGGTTTTGTGGTTTTTGTTTTAAAATTAAACTCAGCTTCACTGGGTGCATATAAAGAAACTCAGGCTTAAGTCTTTTGTAAACTGGAGTGAGATTGTATAGCAAATATACTTCTTTCAAGTAAAACTGCCAGCTGTTTGTAAGCTAAGATATCATCATGGAGGTCTTAAATACTTGATTGGGGGGAAAAAAGTGGTTTCTATTCTTGATGCTAATATTTAGTAAAGATGTCCAGGATTCTCAGTGTCTGCCAAAAAGGTGAGTTGCTTAACGGCCTCATCATCTCATGAAAAGGACTTTTTTAATCACAGATTGGAGGAAATAAGTAACAGGAAGTTATTGTGCATTGCACACTGAGGCCTTTCAGTGTTTTGGTACTACACTTTTATGTATTTACAGATGTCACTGTATTGAAAAAAAATCTTCCGTTTACCTCTGAGCACATGGCTTGGCCAAGAATGGAGTACCATGCACAGAGTGACTCTTGCAAAACTGGCACATCCCATTTCTGATAAGCTGCTTTATGTGGCCAGGGTTGATTTGTGCCTCTTGTGCTTCTCCAGCAGAGTTCAACACTATCCTGATGTACTGTGCAGTGCGTTAAGATGGTGGTGTTGTCACAAACAAAAGTCTTTGAATCTGTATTCCTGCCACTTAATGACTGGCATTACGTGCTGTGCCTTGCTGTAATAGTGTTAATTCAGCACTGTGGGAGCTTTCAGTTTGCTTTGAAACTTGTAAGGTTGATATATGTAGGACAGGGGTGTTTGAGAGTGATTCCAGAAAGACCACAGGCATTTTGGTTTTTGTTATCTTCAGTATTTCTTATCTTGATGCCTTACACAGGTGAAAGATACGATCCTGAGCCCAAGTCAAAATGGGATGAAGAATGGGATAAAAAACCAGCTTTTCCATTTAGTGATAAGTTAGGTGAGCTAAGTGACAAAATTGGAAGCACGATCGATGATACCATCAGCAAGTTCCGAAGGAAAGATAGAGAAGACTCTCCAGAAAGATGCAGGTACTGGAGTTATTTTAACAAGAAATTATCCTTTGAAAGTGCTATTGCAAAGCTGTTTGATATTGCTGATGATCAGTTACAATACTCTGCCATTTCTTTTGTCTCTATGGAAGCATGTTTGGGTTCACTACCTGCTTCCTGGATTTCTTGCACAGCTCTTACTAGCCTTGGGGGAATAGTGTAGCTCTGTCAGTATATAACTGCTCTTGGCTGCCTTCCATTGCTGCCCCTAGCTTAGATAGCTGCTGGCAAAGCAGGGAATTTGGCTGAAATTTCCTAAGCTTTTCCTTGTCTCAGCAATTCAGTGATCTTCTTGTGCCAGTATGCTGGATGCTGCCATATAACACTGCAGTTACATGGAATGCTGAAATGCCGAAGAGGTGGGAGATGGAAAATGCTTAGACCTATCTTGACACACTGCTTCTTCCCTGAGCTGATCTCAGAGCAGACTAAAGGTGGCTCACTGTAAAAAAAAAAAAAAAAAAAAAAAAAGTCCATTTCAGTTGAACCTTCTCAGGAAACTTGTATTTTACATCTGGCTGTCATATTGGGTGGCTGTGGTTTTCCTTTCAGTAAGGACTAAAAACTACCCTGCTTTGCCTGCAGAAAGAACTTTACACTAATCGCACTTCAACAGGTGCATTGCATTTTATTATCCAGAGATCAAATTCACACTTAACAGAAACTGAAACTGCTGTAGAGAAAGTGCTTGAGTATATTGAAATAATTCCCTTTTGGGCAACAACTTAACGTTCAGATTTGCACTGAGATTTGATTAATATTTTTTACAAGAATATCTTCAGATACAGTCACACACACATTTTTACATGAGTCTATAAAAATACACATGCACATGTGTGTATGTTACAAAATTCAAGCTGTCTTGCAGGGAAACAAAAGTAATTATAATGGTAGCATTTCTGAGAAGAAGGTAATATAGTCTTCTTTCTGGGGCATTAATAAATCATAAAACTGGTGCTATTTGCACACATCAGGGTTCCCTCTTAGAACTTACTATCAAGAGACTACAAAGAAGGGATCAGAAGAAAAGCAAACAATTTCAGATTTAACAATGGTATATTGCTGTGTGCTTTTCTGTACTTGCCTTTCAAAAGCAACTTGGCATATGACCTCTGTGAATCTGACTATCCACATTTCATGGAGAGGATGTACAATAAACATATTTTTAAATATTAATTACTTTATTTCTGTATAGCCCCTGGTCTTTTCCTTATGCTCATATAAAGTCTTGCACCTTCCAGTGTTTTAGATATTCTTCTCTGCATTCTCATCTTTATAAAAAGCAGCTAATTTTGAGGGCTACTACAACTCTACCCCAGGTGATGCTCATCTTCGTCTCTGGCAAATACAACACTTTTTTGTTTGCTCTCCTAAGCTCTGTCCCTGCACTTTTATTTTTCTTCCATTTTGGAGGGGGGCAAATCTCAGGTGTGGTATTTCTCTCAAAATTTATGGAAGTAATAAACTCAAGACTTGGAATAAAAGGAGGATTTTTTTTGGAACATACATGAGCAAAACCAATTTGATAGCTGCAAGTTACTCTGCCATAAGAAGGAATCCAGGTTGCAGCAGTGTGGCTTCTGTAACATTGCTTGGGCACATTTCCTCTTCTCCTGATGTCATTATTGGACAACATGGAAGGTATTTAGTCAGTGTTGAAATTTCCATGTAAAGGATTACTTCTGTAGCAGGGTGTCATTCAGTTAGTCTGAAAGCATCAGTCACCTACTTTCATTGCCTTCAAAAAAACCCTCAACACCACAAACCTTGAGGCAGAGTAAAAAAGCATGTATCCATACTTCGATTTCTGGAAGTGGCAACCATGTACTTCCTTTGAGAAGTTTAGAACAACCTATTTGTAACAATGCCAGCTACCTAGCTATAACTTCTTTATTTTTAAATTCATTCTGCAATTCTCAGATGAAGCACTGCAATTTTACTATTCTGAGCACAGAAACTTCAAGGGAACATTAATCTGTAATTAGGTTTTTTGTTGTTGCTCTTGTTAATGTGACCATTAAAGAAAAATATAAAGCGCATCTCCTGAGATAGTTTGGAAGCAGTACAGGTTGTCATAGAAAATTCAGTGTTGGAGTATTTGTCTTGCTTTTCATGCATATATGTTTAATTTCTTTTCTCAAGAGCTTTTAGACACTTATTTTGCTGTAGATAACTAAAGACTCACTTTTTTTTTCATTCTTACATTATTGAGATTGATCTCTACCAGATCTGTTGGAATAGCTGCATGATCAGACACTTGTGGCTGTCAGTCACTTCCTCAATCCACAGAATATTTATATGGACTAGGCAGGCTCTGTGGTAATGACAAGAAATACATTGCAGCAGATTTTAAGAGTCTGAGCCTTAGTTGTGATTATCTTGATCTGAAATACTTTCAAAGCATGTCTAAAAGGTAACATCATCCACACTTCTCTGAGGCTTTTAGGATGTACCCTGCTAGGGTGCATATCAGTCTTCTCCAGGGACTTGTGGTAAAACCGTGGTGTAACAAATGCCACTGTGACCAGCAGTACCTTCTGCTGTACTTGTGCACACAGGTGGGCTCTCAGCAGAAATCCAGCACTGGGGCAGCAGACCTGCTCTTAGTTAAGTCAATTGGTTGAAGTGCTTTGGAAGGATAAGGTTAGGTGCTGCCATTTAAGCTCGTTTGTCTGTAAGGCTGGCTCAAGCAAATGCCAGCAGTCACTGGGCTGGCCAAACCTATGACATTTTCTTTATAAAAAGTGAAACACTGAAAGAGAGAGTGAGCTTTTCTGTTCCCTGATGTTCGTGAATTGAGCCATCCCTGGTGGTAAGGAGGCAATGTGTAGAGGAAATGACACATGCAATATATTCCAAAAAGCCCACTATTGTTAACAGAGAACAAAGGCTACCCTCCAGAGTATATTGTAGTTACTGTCATATTCCCACTGACAAAGGGACAGCCTTTCTTAAATTTTGCAGTTTTAGTATTCTAATGCATTATTAAAATATAAAAACCTTCCACTTTGAGCTGTGTTGCTGAGGGAATTACTATTTCAAGTATATTTCAATATATTTCGGCTTTCTCTACAGCAATTTCCACCGTTATGTACAAATCTTATCTTGATAGTAACTGGCAACATGACTGTTGGTAGGGGGCAATTGGTTTGTTTGTGAAAGACTTTAAAAGTAGAAAATGTACCAGATTAAACAATATTACACAGTGACATCTAAAAAGTTTTCATGTAGAATGGTGACACTTTTGTTCTTTTACATTTCCAGAATAAATGTGTGTTCCCTGGTAGGAAATGAATAGTAGAATTTCACTGCATAATTCTGTAAACATTATTTTTCCACAAACATCTTAAAGAATGTAAAAATCTGTTTCTCTGGGAAAGGAAAGCAGTTGAAATGGGAATGGAATTCTTGAGACCTGAAAGCTAGTACCTGTGTTTGGTTCACTGCTTTCCATCTCTTGGTGTAAGTACTGAGCAGACCTGCCAACTTCACTTGTTGTTGCTGAAGTGTTATGTAATGTGTGGAGGAGTTCTGTCAGAAGGTAATTAAAGGTACTGTACTGAAACACTGATTTGCTGTTATCCTCTGCCATGGTCTTGCAGTTCATGTGTAACAAAACAGCTCGCTTTTCATCGTCACTTTTGTGCAGCAGGTGCAGTGCTGTGTTATGTGGAAGCATTATGTAAGGGTAAAACATTTCCTTACTCAAAGGCAGTGTTTTTGTTATGAACCCCCTTTCTGAAATGTAGGAAGAAGCAGTGTTTTTATTATGAACCATCGCTACAAGGACCTACAGTAAACAAAACTTGTAGCTTAAGCCAGATGCCCACTTAATAACTGAGAGGCCCATCACAAATGGTGTTCTGTCACTTTTGTTTCTCTAGTGACAGCGATGAGGAAAAATCAAGAAGAGGTAAATCTCCCAAAGCTGAATTTAAAGATGAAGAGGAGACTGTGACCACGAAACACATTCACATTACACAAGCTACAGAAACCACAACCACCAGACACAAACGCACAGCAAATCCTTCAAAAACCATTGACTTGGGAGCAGCAGCGCATTATACAGGGGACAAAGCCAGTCCAGAACAGAACATTGCTGCTCATACTGCACAGTCTGCAGCAAAGGTGAGAGAGCAGAACAACACAACAGAACATGATTTTAAAACCACTCTTCTTCTGATCTCTGTGGCAATTTCTAGTTCAGGATTTTTGTTACACAGCCTTCCTGAGAACTGTTTTATCAGAAATGTTTAGTTGGGATTTTCAATGACTGTGGAACAGTTAAAATGATAACTGATTGTGTGATTGCTTTAAGGCATAGAATTTCTGTAGTCAGAGAAGTTAACCCTGAACCATTGATTTTAAATTTAGCCATGTACCAGTGATTATTTGCTTCAGAGACCAATCTGCCATCTCTCCAAATCAAAACAAAAAGCCTAAAAACTTGTTAAAGCCATTTGAGATGAATTATGGCACCATGAGATGAGATCTGTTGTGTGATTTCTTCTTCAGGCTTCTGTACCCTCTGGCAGCAAGTCATCTAATGACCTGGTTGATCTGTTGTTCGATGGAACTAGCCAGCCAGCCTCAACAGGTAGGCATATTTTGGTTTTATTTTCTTAATGCATTTTAGAACCAATTCTGAGGGTAAATGTGTTCAGTTTATGTGCCTTAACCTTCATATGGACTTACTCTTGCACTCAACCTGTAGCTTCTTTTTAGGAGTGTGTTACTATTCAATGCACTGTACTCAGGATTGATAGAGGAGTTCAGGGGCTTGGTGGTTTGCTTTTTAAAACCTGAAACTTTGAAGATTTGTTATCGTCCTTATGAGTTCTTAATATCAATAGCTCTGATTGTGGCTGGCATGGAATAGAAGAAAAGAGTTCTGTGCACTTGTGGTATAGTGGCACAGTTGGGAGTGGTCTGAATTTTTGTTTAAAGATCACTTTGAGCAGTAAATAAAACACAAGTGTGTGTGTTCTCATAGATAGAATCCTTCCATGTAACTTCTCTTCATTATAAATGGGCAACTTCTGTGCTATGTGTGATCGTAGTCACCTTACTTGTAGAAATGTGTTATGGGAACAGGTACTCTGCTCCAAGTTCTTGTTGTAAAGACAATGCAAAACCACAGAGACCATACCAAAACTGGCAGTCCAGTGGCTGAGGACCCACTCATGTTCTAAGGTGGCTGCATTCATGCACGTCTAAAGGCTGCACTCGCTCCCCTCTGAAGTAAGCCAACCCCTGTAATACATCACACTAGGTATTTTATTAGTAAAGCCAGTATTATGAACTCTGTATGACACAATTCCTTTCATCACTAGGTTACCAAAATTATACTTTTGTGAGTATTTAATAGATTTAAAAGCCATCAAAACTCTGTTGGACGGGAGGGAAATTGTCATGGTAACTTCGTATGAGAGATCTACCTCAGTCTTTATTTCTGACTTATCTTTAAAACTTTGTGCTCTGTCATTTTAGGGGAAGTAGACACAGTTTCTATGTCTCTTCTGATCCATGTGTTAAGTCTCAGTGGTTAAGAAATGAATTTTATTTCATACATCTGTTCTTTTATGTACAAATGCCCCCATATTTATTTTCAGTTTTCCTAAGTTCATACACAAAGGTGTTCATTATACACTGGAATTACCACGTCTCTGGAACTGTAAAATCCTGAATCAACATCACTACCCCAAGTCAATATCACTTCTATCTGGTTCTTAGGGGAAAAGAGATTAGAGCCTTTTTTGGGCTTAATTATATATATGTTTTTATTGTTATGTATAAAAGTAAAATCACACTGAGAATAGTTGTTTTCACTTCAAATTGAGTCTTCCTGTATTTCAAGCAGAACTATGGCAGCTTCCACATTATAGTGCATTTGAGTCTTTGATTAGTTTGGTGCTTTGCTGTAGCAAACCCTTTTTCTGTTTTGCATTTTTTTTCCTTCTTTTTGCCTTTTTTTCTTTTTCCAAAGCACCATTTAGAAACGGTATTGAGAAGAGGCTTATTAGCAGCTGGTCCTGCTAAATAACCTCTTTGCTGACCTGGGAAGGCAGATGGAAAGGGTTCATTTGTAGTTACAGATCTCACATGGGAATCTTTGAGGATAGCTCATGTTGAGAAGATTAGCACTGTCCTTCACGTGCAGGTCACTTGTTATGACCACTGTTCCTTGCAGCACAGGGTGTGGGAACATTCCCAGTGTCAGGCAAGACACAGGGAAAGGGTCAAATGCAGTCTTTGATCTATCCTGTGAAGGAACTGGCAGGGAAGTCATGTGAATTCAGGGAACTCCAGATTTGCTTATCTATGTGTTTTCAGGTGCAAAGATGTGGAAGAAGGTTGGTGGGGCTTGAGGGGTTAGACATTACTAAAGCAACACAATTCATATGTGAGGGGGGCAGTTGGTTGCCATAAAGGAGCAAGCTGAGATGTAGAATCTGTACTTGAGATTCTTTAATCTTAGCTGTGATACCTTTCTTGAGGGAGCCACTGCATTCAGCTTAAGCTCTGCCACCTCTCTCTGGAGCTCAGTTTCATTTAAAAACAGGCAATAGAGGTGGAGGAAAAGTTGACTTGACTGAAAAGTTAAGGGCTTATTGAGTTTGAACTGGGTTTTTTTTAAGTTAAATGAATCCTCAGGTACTTTCTCCAGCAGCCCAGGGCTCAGAGGTGTAGCATGAGAGCACTGATTTATATAATTTCTTTTAGAATGTAGTCTAGAGTGTCATCTCTGCTGCTCATTCTGATACAAAACCTGAAACCATTAACCTGGTCTGAACTCTGTAAGGACACATGATAACCAAAATGTTTTGAAAAAGTCCATTGCAGCAGGCAGAGTAAACATGATCAGAACAGTTGTTTCAGCTCGGTATTTCACTGCCTTTTTCAACTTGCAGGCAGTCTGAAACTTGTACACAAATGTGTATACATTGCTTATTTGATCGCTTCAGAAGCTGAACTGAAGAAATTGATCTTTGTGTGAAATCTCTTCCCCCCACCCCCTCTTACAGAGGTGCTAAAAGGATTTCAGCAGTGCTGTATTTCTGTAAAATCAGCAACCATCTTTGTGTTCCCTCCTCGTGTTTTATATCCTGTGCTGCATTCTCGGCAAGAGAAGACATTTTCCCCTTGGAAGAGCAGTTGCCTTCCTGGCAGTGTCTACAGTAAAGTAACATTAAAAAGAAATACAAGTACACATGTATTAGAGAGTGAATGGTTCCTTTTATTACTGCTAGCCATTTATTAAAAAGGAGATGGTTCTAGTTTAATTAACCCAGTTGAGAGTAGCAGATGGGGCAGAATGTCTTGCAGCGATAAGACAATTCAGAAATGGCACCAGATGTTGGAAGCTGTCCCTGGTGGTGTTTGAGTGCAGCACAGATGTTCCAGTCCCACCTGGCTAGTTTCTAAGCACTGCAGGCTAAGCAGCTGTGATGTAACCTATATAATGTACGCATAACACTAAAAGCAAAATAATTGAACTGCTGCAGCTTCTTCTAAGGGTGGGGCTGCTTGGAGGTGAAATTCCTGAGGACAAACAAATAAGGTCAGCTTCTTGGCTTTCTTAGGTCAGTGGAAATCCTGCTTGAAGTCAGTACCAATGACAACAGGATGCTTTATATCTTTCTTTGTTGTAAACTGTTAATTTTATTTTGAAAAAAGGCTTTCCAGTCTGATTCTTAAATCTTTCTTCTGTTTTTATACCTTGGCTCTATTTTTCAGTGGAAAATTGTCACTCTGCTGTATTCAGAAGTTAATAATTCATATGCTGTATACAAATGTTTGGCTGGAAAACTTAATGTTCCTGCTGTAGAAAGGAAGCAGACTTATAAAAAAATGAACACAAATGCAAGCTCTGTCCTTGAAATCCCAATTCAAGATTGTTGCAGAATCATTCATGCTTTAAGTAACACAGAAACTAAATATAAGGCGACATGTAATTTTTCATAGTAAGCATAATAAATTAACTTTTATACAGTAAGAATGTTTGGTGCTTATATATTACAGTTCCAAAGTTTTCACTCTACAAACTGCCAAACTAGCAGCATCCCTTGGTAGGAAAAAAAATTGTTAACCTTTTAAATCTTTCTAAATTTATTTTTAGAGATAGAAAATCTTGTCTTCTCTCTAGAAATAGAAAATGGCAAAAGGGAATCATCAAATGATCAGGGCTGAAAAGGACCTCAGGGATCATCTAGCTCCAACCCCCCTGCCATGGGCAGGGGCACCTCACACTAGATCGGGTTGTTCAAAGCCCCATTCAACCTGGTGAATCCATGGATGGGGCTTCAGCCAGCTCCCTGGGCAACCTGTTCCAGGGTCTCCTTACCATCAAGGTGAAGAACTTCCTCCTAACATCCAATTTGAATCTACTCACTTCTAGTTTTGCTCCATTGCCCCTAGTCCTGTCCTCCTCGACATCCTATAACGTCCCACATCAGCTTCCTTGTGGGCTCCCTTAAGATATTGGAAGGCCACAATAAGGTCTCCTCGGTGTCTTCTCTTCTCCAGACTGAACAGCTCCAGCTGTCTCAGTCTGTCTCCATGGGAGGGGTGCTCCAGCCCTCCGATCATCTTTATGGCCCTTCTTTGGACACTCTGCAAACAGCTGGAAGTAATTCAGGTTATTGATGCTCAGGCTTGTAAAAATGTGGTATGGCAATGAACAGGAAAAGCCAAATTGGCAGAATCAATAACTGCAAGATAATCAATAATACAGGATCTTCTCTTCATAAATCCCACATGCAGTGGTTGCACTGGATCTTTGCACAGTCCTGCAACAACATTTGTCTTCCTTCTGTTTCTAGGTGGATCAGCTGACCCATTTGGAGGATTTGCTGATTTCAGTTCAGCTGCTGCTTCAGCAAGCTTCCCAGCATCACAAGGTAGGATCAATTTACAGATTGAAATGCTGTATATGGGCACAGATTGGGGAAGTGATGCGACAAGGCATTACTGAAAGTCACTTCCCTTTCCAGGGCAAACTACTCTAACAAGTGCTATAGTAAGGAAGTTAATTGCTGTCTGGCACAGCACATGGCTTATTGGACCTTAAACTTTTAATGAATTTTATTTCAGACAAATGTTAGGGGTTGCAGATATCCCTCTTCATCTAATGCTATAAGCATATCATAAGAGTTAAATCGTAGCTCCAAGTCTAATTTGAAATGCACCGAGGTAAGGTGCGACTCCTAGAGTGGAAGAGTTCAACCTGAAATAAACACATGGGTCTAAGTGCTGGCTGGTCAATTGGAAAAAGAACCCATCACATTCCAACTTTGTAGTTCTGGGTAAGGTGCTATTTTAATTAGAGCTCTACAGCAAGGAGCACTGCCAGGTGACAGTATTTGTGTTCCCAAAATGATTGGATAATTGGCTGTAGAGGTAGGACAACTCAGATGATTAACCATCACAGTCTCTTCCTCATCTTTGATTCTATGTTTTATGTAAGGTTATTCAACTATTTTATTTGCAATAAAGTCAGTTTTCTGATGCTACAAGTAACAGTTTGCAAGCTTTGCAGATACAGTTAGCTGCTCTGGTAAGATAAACAGACTTGTATGAAGGGCTTGATAGTTTGGTTTTCTTGCTTGTGATATTGCTCTGAAGTGCAAATTTGCTGGAAGGGGTTTATGCTGCTCTTTATGGTTTCCAGATATGTGCAGAGGATTCAGATTGGTTTTAGGAGTTTAATGATGTGGGCAGCACAGTAAATTAAATGGGTAAGTTGAACAGTTTGAAAGATGACATCACGTTCAATGAAAAACAGCAGCCTACCTGAGATAAGAGAATAAGAGTACCTGAAGCTGATCTGGGCTTCCACCCATCTCCTAAGACTTACCAAAACCCAAAAGTCTGTAATTACTTAAACATCATTATATTGGCTTTGTCAGGTGGCATAATGAGTGGAGTCTGAGATAGGCTGTTCCAGAAGCTTCCAAAAATGCCTGGGTTACTATTGGAAGGCCTTCTGTATTGGAGGGGAATTTAGTCAAGTTACGTGCTCCATGCACCTTGTCAATGGCTTTTGTAGGTGTTTATGTTTATTTGTGAGATGGGGCTGACCAACACTTCATTTTAGCTTGGCTTAGGTAAGTTTGTTACAGTCTCCTTTCCTTTTAGAGAAGCCTGTTAAATAAAAGATCTCCAGATCTCACTGAAGTCAGGCATGAACAAGTGCCTGCTAATCACGAGAGCAAAATTTCAGTAATGCTTGTTGGCCCAGCATTCAGTTGTGTCCTGGTTGCATGGCATGCAGTTTAGAGCTGTCATGTATCCATACAGCTGGCTGAGTGCATGTGCAGTCACTTTGCATGCCAGCATACAAGCTGTTACGTAGCCATGGCCACAGTCTGGAAAACATTTTCCCTTAAAACTGAGCTGAAAAAGAAAACATACTGGGAAGCTACTTAAAGCAATCAGCTTCCTTCTGGTGGAGTGTTTTTAGGACCCTGTGGTGCCACTCAGACAGGACATTGCTTCAACTAAGCACGGAGTGGAGCGAGCTGGCTATCTTTTCTGAAGTGAATTTGGGCAGCAGCAGCAGTGTTTGACTGGGGGCTCTCAGCAGGGCTACAGGATTAAGAACACAACAGAGAAGAGGTTGAACAGTAAACCCACCTGCGAGCCAGCTTTTAGTCAGTGTGGTTATATCTCTGCCTTTATTTTGCTGTGTTGTACTACACATGGATTAGTTAAATCACTTTTAATGTGCTTGCTAGGAAAGAGCAACTCTAGTTTTTATGCAGACTTTCTTAGTCAAAATGAAGTTGTTTTGCAAACACAAAGCTGCCTACTATGCAAATAATTTGTGTGTTAATATAGTCTAAACTGATACAATCCTTTATCTGCATTAACATGATTAATCTGTTCAAATCACCATTATGCAAGGGACAAGGAGTCCTGTGAAATGATTAATCATTCCTGAACAGCATAAGCCCCTCTAGGAATCTTTTCCTTCTTGATTAATCATCTTTGAAGTTCCACTGAAGGGGCAAAACCTTATCCCTTTTTACCCCCACTTCCATTATTGGTACTCAGTGCACAGGTCTGAGCATAGGAGCAGCACACTCAGCATTTACTTATCTATCAGGAATATTTAAAGTAGGTTTTAATTTTTAATATGTAATACTAATTGAAACATTCTAATATAGCCCCTCTTTGTGAGGGAGATCAAAGCAAATGTTCTAGTAAGGCCCAGAGCTAATGAATATTGGTCTGCTTCATGCACTAAAGTTGTTGGCATAACTTGGATTTTATGAGCAGATTTACTCTCCTATTCTTGAAATTCTAATGTATAGGTAAAGATGACTAAAGGTTGAAAGTGTATTTTGATAATTACTTACATGGAGTGTAAAAAACTACAACTGCCTTTTGAGAGAGTAGAGTGGTTGCTGTGGTTGGCCAGTACAGAACTAGCCATTGTGTAGGTTAGGAAGTGGAAACTGGCACTGGATTCATCTACCTAAGATTTTACCTGAGTCTACATTCACTCATCAAAAGAAATTCAAGGCTTGACTGAACTGTTCATTAGAACTCAGAGTTCATTTCATATGGCAGTGGCATTGCTTGAAACTTAGCTGAGATACCAAAAGTCTGTCAGTGCTGTAATCAAAGCTGACCTGTACAGTGGGCCAATCTTGGAACAAGATTGACTCCATAGCAACGAGAGCTGTTTAAATGGTGTTGCTTTATTTTTAGTGTCTCCTGTAGCTGCTTTAGTAATCACTCTTGTGCAATAACCCTTTGCTCATTAATAGAAAAATGTGCTTTTAAGGGAGATAACATCTCCTATTTGACTCAAAGGTTATGACACAGTTTCTGTTCACTGGTTTATGTCTCTGGACATCTGGGATCCTGAAATAGGCTCTCTTGCAATTGTCCACAGTCAGTTTCTCCTATTAGACTCCTCACAGTAAGATGCAGGGAGGGCTCTAAGTTGCTGTTTTGATTTAAATGCTTGTCTGCAAAAACTCTGGTGTAGTGAAGTGAAACAACTTTTGAGTGATAAACTAAGGGTTCAGTTCAGCAAAGCTTCTGCTGAGAATTGCTAGATCCAAGACAATTTCTGCTTCAAGCCAAGGCATTTAGTTCAAGAATCAAATTTAGAAAACTTAATGTTTTACATGAGCACTTCATGGGATGGGAAAAAATTACTCCTCCACCTCAAATTCTCTGCAACCTGCTGTCAAAGTTCTGGGGTTTTATTTCTCTCAGCATTGTTTCATACAAAGAGCTACTAATTGTATATAACCAAATATTGAAGTAATCATCTTTGATATATTGTGATGGAATTTGTTTTATCAAGAGGGGAACTGTTCTCTCTGCAAATGCTAGAGTGCTGAGATAAAAAGCTGTTAAATGTTATCAAAGTTCTAGGTGGTGTTTTGACTACAGCCTCCAATCTGTGTCTGTTACCTTCCTGTTGTATTTCAGCTAAAGAAAACCTGTCCCTACTTGTCTTGCCTCCACAGGTGACATGCTAGTGAACACTTTACTTTCTGTGCATGGGTGTTTCATATTTCCTTTGCTACCTTGTTAAAATTGTTGGAATATTCATGAGAGAGAATGATGTCCAGATGGAGGTTCTACCTGCAGATGTTAATCCGGACGGACACAGATCAGCTCTCATTTGTTTCAGTTCATGGAATATGGCATTTGCTCAGTGAGTTTCTCTAAACCTTCTGCCTTTCTTCTCTCTGTCTTCCTTCTGCCCACACTGTTGTCTTTCAGGTACAGCAACAAGTGGAAATGGAGACTTTGGTGACTGGAGTGCCTTCAACCAAGCTTCTCCTTGTCCCAGTGCTTCATCTGGAGAGCTCTTCAGCGGCACAACACAGCAACAAACTCTAGAACTCTTCAGTAGCTCACAGCCAGCTTCCAGCCAGCCTTCTGCTGCTTCAAATTCTACTGATCTTTTTGATTTGATGGGCCCCTCTCAGACAACCATGACCTCCTCACTAAGTATGAATTTCTCTATGATGAACTCCAATGCTATGGGCGTCAGTTTACCCATGTCAAGGTCACAGGTATGCTTCTATTTGTACCATGTGCTAATGACCCTTCCCAGTTAATCTTTTGCTTTCTCCTTAATTACAACACTGAAAAGTAATCTGTTCCAGTCCTACAATCCAGTCTTGATAATTCAGATGTTGTGATCAATGTATTATAAGAAAATTTTGTCTAGACATGTTTGAGTAGCCTCCTAAAAATAGAATGTGTCAAATGCTCTTGACAAGCCTCCTTTTTATAAGCTAGTCTTGAGATGGTCATCATTGTTCTGTGAAAGGTTGCTGCTTTGTTGGGGGAAGATGCTGGTAATGTGTTAAAGCCTTCCTCCATAGAATGTACAGTCAAAACTTGACTGCAGATGATCACTGTCATTCCACATGCTGATCTGGGAGCCTGATGCTCACTTACAGAGCACACTTTTAAGCCATTCTAGTGGTCTAACAGCATGTGGCAGCATCACTGCTGTGGAAGAGCTGAAGTTCGGGGCTAAAAATCTCATTGGCCTTAACACTTTTAATTCTGACTACTCTTAGTGAATTGTTTCAAGTGGATCCCAACAAAGCTTCTCTTTTTTTAGCCTCTGCAAAGTGTGAACACCATGATGCCGAAGCCTAACTCTCTTTACAATGCAAGCACAGAGATGGTCCAGAAGAATGCAAGCAAGACTCTACCCTCAACTTGGTCAGATCCCAGTGTAAATATCAGTTTGGACAATTTAGTACCTGGGATGCAACCTTCCAAACCCCAGCAACCAACGCTTAATACCATGATGCAGCAACAAAGTGAGTTATTATTGCCCTGTTTTGCATGCATGCTGAGCCCTGCATGTGTTCAGCAGCTTGTCCTGGAGATGGAGTATTCTGTCAGACGATGTTTTCCTACCTTTAGTCATAATTGGTTCTTAAACTGCTGCGATGGTTCTGACACAACTCTCAGTCTCTAAATGGAGCCTGACATGCTAGGAGGTTGCATCAGTGCGTGCTTTATACTGTGGGGCTTGCACCACTGCTTTTTCTTGATTTCAGGCTTCCTGATGTCCAGAAGGTGCATAGCAGCATCTACTGTTACAAAATGCTGTCCAAATTTTCTACAAAAGTTTTCTGTGTCTTCACACAGAAACAGGGAAAAGACCAAAAGTGCTACAGCTTTGGCCATCATGCCTTTGTTCACAGCAGCTGCCACATGAGATTCTTAAAATACTTGAGCACCTTCAGCATCAGCTTCTGATTACTGATTTTTGTGTCCTGTTCTTTTGGCAGATATGCAACAACCTATGAATGTCATGACTCAAAACTTTGCAGCCGTAAACCTCAGTCCTCAGCCTAATATGATGCCTGTTCGACCCCAGACAAGCCCATTGATGGGAGGACCCATGCCTGTGGGGATGGGAATGCCCACTGTGATGTCAGGTACGATGGGAATGACCTCCATGGGACCTACACCTATGATGAACCAAGGAATGATGGGAATGAACATGAACATGGGAATGCCAGCTACAGGAATGGGTTTAACGGGCACAATAGGAATGGGGGTACCAAATATCGCTATGACCTCTCTGACTCCTGGGACTGTACAACCCAAGCAAGATGCCTTTGCAAGTTTTGCCAATTTTAGCAAATAAAGATTGTAAACTAAAATTAAATGAAAAGAAAACAAATGGGCAGACTGAATGAAGGATTTTTAGCTGCACAAATATCGCTGGGGAAAGGATGGAAAACACTGATCAATACTTTCTTTTTTTTTTTTCCTTTATCAGTTAAAGTGTCTACATAAAGAACCAAAAGCTATTTTCTAAGTGTTGAAATAACTAGTGTTCAGATTCTGGAGAGGTGAAAGGTTCTTCTAAGGAACGTGTTAGATGATTTTGCAAAACAATTTGTATTGAGACCATCAGAAAAAAAAAACCAAAAACCTTTCCTATTATAGAAGAACCAATTTTAACTTTGAGACTTGACAGACGACTGGAATTGGGGGTTGGGTAAAAATGTTTGAATCTAATTTTATACTTTACTTTTTTCTTCTTGAAGAGCTTGACTTTCTTTTCCCCCTCTCCCTTGATCGCTTTGTCATAATTGGATCATTCCTTTTACTACCACTGAGTCCACAATTGAAGTCACTCAAGTACTATGATCAGTTTTTTATAAGAATATATATTTTTGTCCAAAAATGGCTTACATATGTGATTATGGCTAATTCAAAGGGACCTGGAATGTATATATATACTTTTGCTAATGTTCCAGCCACACTGCTATATTACCCAAATTTTTATTGTGAAAATCCTCTCTCAGCAATTTGGTGTTAACAGATTTTTTGGGGTCTTAAAATGCTTCAATCCAGTGCAGGTCTGGGAGATGCTTTGTCCAAGACCGCTGGAAGGTTTCCTTTCAGAAAACCCCAGAGTATGCACTTTCTTGCAGTTCTTTTTACAGTGGCACTTGGCATCCTTTGTACCACCAGTATCCCTATGGAGCCACTGGTTCAGGCCATCAGCAGAAGTCAAAAAGCAAAAATAGGTTTGCAGCATTACAAAAACTACCAATGACAACACGAGGAATTACACTTCAGTTATGTAACTCTATAACCCTGCCTAATCCAGCAGCATTGGGTCTTAGCTTTTATACAACATTTGATGACTCTTTTGTGTAAATATGGCATTAGCAGCTGTGGAATCCAATAGAGGACTTAAAAAAAATCTATATATTAATAAAGGAAGCCTGTAGCAGTCAAAGATTTTAATGATTTACTGAAAACAAGAATGAATTGGGGGGCTTGGGGAGGGGATGTTTGTTTTTTCTTCTGTAATTCTACATTTAAGTTCACATGAATCATGATTCTAGGATCTGGAATACAAAGACCTTATATTCACAAGCTGGGATTATTGTTAGGAATAAGCACTATACTATAGGTATGAAATTTATTGCCTCCCTTTTTTTTCTTATGTTGGATTTCTTTTTTTATTATTATTAAATTGATAAAACTTTGTTTCCATTGTATTCATAATGTTCTGTTATACATAACATTAAAATGTTCATTAAAATCAATGTTGGGCTGCTTTTTCCTTTCATTCCATTTGACATTTATGAGAGCATTTGGGGGGAAAAAAAATAATTATAATTTGGGCAAAGTAATTTTTATAAATAATTTAAAATTGTTTAATGACTTCTTATCTGAAGCCTTTCCTATCTGGCTCTACTGTTAGGAATTAAAAATGAAGCAGGCAAGATATCCTGACCCGCTCCAGCCTTGCTAATGCTCCATCTACAACATTTCTAATTAGGCAGAAATTCATGTACTTCAGCTAAGTGGTAATGAAAAGTGATTCATTTGCTGAATAAGAGATGAGAGTGAGTGTAATTAGCTGACTGCGGTTTTTAATCTTTCAACAATTCAATGTGTTTAAATTAGTTTCAAAGAATAGGAGCTTTCAAGTGTTGTTACATCAAAGTAATCAAGGCAGGCTCTAACGGCTGACTAGGAGAGATCGCTCTGCTTCCTCTTCTGAAAGCCTTTAAACTTATTTGGAATAATCATCTTCAAAACCTCTGCTTCTAACAGATGGGAAGACTCCAACTGGTTCGATGTAAGCAAAACTGTGGTAAGAAGAAAGCTTGTTCCTGGGGTGGTAGATGGGTGGCAAGGCAAACTGAAGCTGCAGGCAGTGGTGCTGCCTTGAGTTGTGCTGAAGGGGGGTGCAGCACTTCTCGACAGGCTTTTAGACTCACCCTGCTCAGGAAACCACCTATTCATAAGGCTTCCTTTTAAGGGAGGTTTAGCTGGTTCAGTCGGTTTGACTTGATAGTGGCCTTGTTTGGGTTGCTCACATTGCTTCACAGGAAGCTTCGGTTTAAGAGATTAATTATAGTGAGGCATATCTGTCAGGAGTGAGAATAACTCCAGTGGATTTGGTCAGGTTATACTGGACCTCACTGGTTGTGTCCTTTGTACCTTAATCAAGGGTCTATAGGCATATGGAGAAGCTCTGCTGAACTGAGTCACTGCTCCTACCATACATTGTTCATCCTTTGGATCAATATCTTAATTATGAAGATGGTTGTATGGAGTGTGAAAAGGAGTGTTTCAGCAAGCTGGGCTGTCAGCAGGTAGATCAGAGCTAACTCTGAACCAAAATCAACATCAGAACCAGCAAGGTTCCTTCAGAACTTCCCGTGTATCTTCAGCCTGCCATGAGCAAGCCTGTTGCATGGAAGCTTTATCCCATTCTTTCTCCCAGTTAAAAGATGTGGGTCACTGTTAGCAGTGTTTGACAGAATATAAAATGGGTTGGGTTTGCTGCTGCCTGATCTAACTTGGGTAGAACCTCAGACATGCTGCTGTGTTAGTACAGCTCCTGTCTTCGTTTTTTTTAATGGCAGGTGCAGCTGTAACTGCCAACTGCCCAGAAGCCTGTGTTTGGCTGTGTACGACATAGCATTTGATGCATGGTGTGCTCTCATACTCTGGCTTTCCACTGCTGCCCCATGGCCTAAATCTGCCTGCCTTGGTCTTTCCCCAGACTATTCACAAGTTGTGCTCTGCATGTTTTAAAATCATTTTTTAAAAGCATTTCTGTTCTTATGGTAGTGTTCAAAAACCCAAACTGTGAGCCAGTGTAGCTGCCTGGTCTTTTTGCAGCAACTGTCATGGGAGTTGGGAGCCTACAAGGAGTATATGTAGAGGGAGGGAATAGATCTAGTGTGTATATAGAGAGGGAAGAAATGCATATCATTATATAGAGAAAAAATTAACTCTTTGATCATGAGAGGCAAACTTTGGCTACCTCTGGATTCTGCAATTTCTAAACTTTTTTGTGTTAAAATAGGTGAGATCCTTTCTGAAGGATGTCTCTAATTGAGAAAGAGGCATCACAATCCAACAAGGTGTGTGTCTTACAGAATGATTCCAAAAATGCATCTGGATGTGCACAGAGGAGTAATAAATTGCAGGACAGGTGCAAGTTCAGCGGTAAGTAGAGCATCCACCATGTTCTACAAAAGGAATTCTCTTCAAAGCAGCTAAACAAGGGTATTTATAGCAGCATCTGTTTCAGCTGTGTTTGTCAGCTAAGAAGAGTCTGACACAGCTTCAGGGAGGTGGGGGAGGGATTTATCAATGAAGTGTTTACATAATGCAGGCAGGCATTGTATACTCAAGGTGATACCAGCTATAACAGGATAACAAATATCTAAAGACACTTTTATTCTCAGAGGCCTTTGCTCCAGCAGTCGCTCTACAAAATTGCCTCCACGTTCCTGTGTGCATGACTGTAAACACTTTTATAGCATATGACATTTTATAGTGCCATGGCTTGCTTCTGATTAAAGCTTTTCATGGAGATGGGGGGGAGGGTAATTTTTTTTTTAACCTTCCTTCCCTCTGAGGTTTTATCCCAAGCCATCACTGACTAAAACCCAGATCAGGGAAACCCAGTGGCTTTGCACAAGCATTGAAACTCTGCAGTCAAGTGTTTCACTTGGAAAGTTTTTGTGGTTGTTGCTAATACTGGGAACTGTCAGCACAGTGAGAAATCACTGTACTGCTCCACGTATCTGCTGACAGATTCAAGTGGCCAAAGCTAGAAGTATGAATGAGAGAACTGGAGACTAAATACCAAATACCTGTACACTTCCCATTACTCCCCCCCAGGAGCTCTGCCTGCAGCACCAGAACAGCAGCTGCACTTTTCTTCCTCTGGTGACTATCATGGCTGCTTCTTCACAGAATCACAGAATTAGGGGTTGGAGGAGACCTTGAAAGATCATCTTGCACAAACCCCCTACCAGAGCGGGATCACCTAGAGTAGGTCACACAAGAATGTATCCAGGTGAGCTTTGAATGTCTCCAGAGAAGGAGACTCCACAACCTCTACAGGCAGCCTCTTCCAATGTTCTGTCACCCTCAGCACCTCTGGGTGCATCCCATCAGGACCCATGGACTTATGGATATCCAGACTGCTTAACTGATCCCTAACCCAGTCCTCATCAACTAAGGCGAACTCCTCATTTATCCTGACTTGCTCTGGGGCTTCTGAGGACAGTCTCTAGCAGTATAGATAGAGACAAAGAAAGCATTCAGTAGCTCTGCCTTCTTTTTTTCCTCAGTGTCACCAGGGCACCCACCTCCTTCAGCAGCGAGCCTGAGGAGAAAACAGCACCAGGCTGCCTGCTTCTTGAGGCTTCTGCTGTGTGATTAGATGGACCAAATAGCTGCACAGGTTGTTCCCATCAGTCAGAAACACAAGATCAGCAGGAACCTTTCTGCCCAAACCACTCCATTTTGGAGCTGGCTTTAACACTGTAAACCCTTCAGTGGGAGAAGGGCTTCCAGGAGGTGGTGGCAGGAGGGTGGTGATTGCTCTAGCTGTGGCTGCTAAGACCTGCTTTCAGGAGATTCTTTTAGTGATGTGAGGAAAGAAAGCAAGCAGGAAGATAAGTACTAAGTTGCAAAGACAAGTAGGTGAGCCTGGTTAATGTTGTGAGACTGAAAAGCATGGCCTGTGGAATTGGTTAAGTCAATCTGTACAGCTTGTTCAATGATCTGGTTACAGTTTTATCTAGCTGGAAGTTTGCTCCTTTATCTGAAATGACCTTTGAAAATTGAGATATGTCTCTCAGGTGCTTCTGCATCCACTGTGCAGAGAAGGAAGGAAAAGAGGTAAGAGAAACACTCTGTAGAATGCAGAAGACAAAAGAAAGTGCCCTGGCAGAGCTTAGTGTGTCGCTGGATGGCTGCAGCTGAGGGTTCTTTACATGGAGTAGTCCAGGTCTCTGTGTATGCTGTATGTGTGCAGATCACAGCAAAGGCTCAGCTCCTCTGCTTTCAAAAATGCCTTTACTCCTCACAAATTTGCAGATTTTTTTTTTTTAATCATGCCATAAGGTACTGGTTCAGTAATTAACTGGTTCTTTAATGGAGCTGCAATTACTTTGTTTCATGATAAGGGAAAAAGAGAATGCATTCCAAGACAGAGTTACTTTCGACATCTGGGAACCTCCTAACAGCTGGCTATCTAATGAATATGCATCTGCTTAAGAGGCTGTAGGCCATTAATAAACCAATAGATATAAAACAGAAACAATCTTTGTCAGCTTCAAATGAGATTGGGTGCAATGTGCTGTGAAGTGTCACTGTCACATTGAATCGAGCTGGGGAGGTTAACAGTCGCTCCTCGGTACTAGTGGCTCTGTGGTGGCTGCAGCCTCATGGCAAAGGGTGGAGGGAGAGGGCTGGAGTCACAAAGCCTTGGTGCTTTCTGCTGCGTTTTAACTCCTCATTTCTCTTGGTACTGATTGTATTTGAGGCACTGGTGACCTTTTATTTGCAACTGCAGCTAGACTGAATTTTGTTGGTTTGACAGAGGAGGACGTGAGGTTTCCTACACGAATGACCTGAGCAACGTGGGAATCGATGATGTGAATAAGTGACTGGGGAGAAGTTACAGGAACCTGATAAAAGTGCACCTATTTGACTGAGACCTGGGGCTTTGTAAGGAGGCTGGGAACTGCCCCTGAGCTGTGTTTACAACAGGATGACCTCATTTGACTGTATAACTGACCCCTTAAGAGCCGTAGCTGTGCTTGTTCCAAGGTGTGGAACATCCTATGTTGTCCCAACATGTCACAACGTTTGGTATCTTTGTGTTGTTTTGCACCTTTATTTCCTGTGGCAGCTCCCATAAGATGTGAAGTGGGTTCAGCATTATATTGGGATCCTTATCCTTTCTTTGCAGCTGTCTGATCTAGCCCAGGTTAGTCTGGTGTGTTCTTCCTTTCAATGGATAGACACACTTAGCAGGAGCCTCATGAAGCAATCATAATCATTTTGTTGAGAAATGCTAACTGGGTGGAATTATCCTGAGATTAAAAACTCTGATCTTACCTAGAGCCACAGCAATGGTACAAGTTTTGCCAAGTGTTGAATAGCTGGCCTGCAGGCTGCACTGGGACAGAGCTTTTAGTTCTGGGAAACTGAGACTAACCGTCTTGTGCCTCACCTGGACTCTGCTTTAGAGCCTGACTTAGCCCACACAGGAAACTCTGGGGCATGGGATTTCTTTTGCCACTCAGTTGTAAAGGGCAGACTTGAGTTTAGCAGAAAGATCGCTGTAAGCATAAAGCTTTGTGCTCCCTGATTTACAGGTTTTAGTTATGAGAGAATGGAAGCAAGAGAAGTTAAAATGGGAAGATGACTGTTCTGTAATTACTGCAGATCTTTTCTAACAATTGCACTTTGTATCACCAGAAACTGCCAAAAAGATTGACTTAGTTCCTAGGTGAGTATTTGCCTTACTCTTAAATTACTAAGTTTTAAAACAGAAGATCACTTCAGAGTTCTGTTTCCGAGTTGCAGCCACACCGGTGACAAATTTAACTTCTCACAATTCAGGTTTTACATGGAGGGTGGGTGTGAACTGGAGGTGTAAACCTCTGCACTCCAGAGCACCACCTCTGTGGTTTTGCAGAAGTACAGTTTTCTTTTCTTGCTTCAGGTGCGAGTGCTGCTGCACTGCCACGGCTCCTGTGTGTCTGGGCAGGAGCAATGCTGGGCCGTGTGGAGTAGAGCAGGTAGGTCACTGCTGGGCAGCACACCTTCCCTTGCCAGGAGCTCTGCCTTTCATCCCAGCAGCAGCAGGACTAAGATGTTATAGGTTTAGCTTGAGACAGACAAAAGCAGCAGCTGTGAAGGAGGGCTGTCTTTTGAAATACTTTTAACTCTTCAAGGTCATTTGTGGAGCTTTTATCAATCAGGAAGCTAAATTCATCTAAAAAGCACCTCTAATGAACTGAGCATATCTTGAGTCTTATCCCTGCAGCTGAATACGAATTATCCAGGAAGGTGCTTCAGTGGCCATGTTCAGAGTTCAGCATCCCTGTGAAGATTTCTAAAGCAAGCAGAGAAACCACTGCTGCTGCGGTTTGGCATCTATCAATTTCTTGTCTGGGTTTTTTTTTTCTGTAATTGATTTATTAATTATAGCATCTTAATGATCTATTTAAAATAAATAAACCATTTACACCATTTCAAAGGTATTTTGTGATGTTCAGCTGATATTAAAATAGCACCAGCCTTATGTGCTTTTTCAGCAAGTGACCTAATTAGTTAATAAAGTAATTGAATATTAAAAAGGATGTTGCAAGTGATTAAAATTTAAGAGCCTTCAGAACATTATTAAAGCTATAAATCATACATCACTGTTTTAATTTGCATAGCTACAGAATTACTAATGGTCCCACATGCATAAGCTACTTGGCAATTAGTCTTTTAACAAACTGGTGGTGATACTATGAGGCTACCAAAATTCTTCCCCGATTTTGACTTGAAAACAAAATCCAGAGTGAAAGAACACTAAGGGTTAAATCCCTATAACCCAGGAGATCCAGTTCTTTCCATGTCTCTGTTTGCCCCTTGGCCCTCGCCCTCCTGGCCAGCAGATCACATCCTCTCAGGTCCCAGAGATAAAAAGTAGAAGACAAAGCATCTGCCTCTACCTTGATCTTCCTAACCTGGCCTCCACGTGGTTTTCTAGCACAGTTTCATGCCCATAGAATCTCCTTACCTGGTGCTGGGACACTCTCCGGTTTTGCCTTATAGCTACAGTTGTTATGGGGCCACTTTTCTTCACCTAGATTCCAGGTCCCCAGCAGCACAGGGAGAACTGAGCAAGCAGCCAGCCACTGACAGTAGCCGGTCATACTTGAAGACCTTTGTGCCGTGGACATTACCTATGTGCTATAGGGAAGGGACAAACCATGTGCTCAGCAACCTTCCACTCCCTACACTGGAGCTTGCAGCTCATAGGAAACCTTAAGCAGAGGTTTGGAAAACTGTCACTGATGGGAGCTCCCTGCTCTGCCTGCACCACCGGGTACAGCCTGTTTGCCGGGGCAGCTGCAGCAGGGAGGGGCAGCTGCCCACAGCCTGCATTCCAGGCCTTGAGCTGGCTTCAGGCAGGAGGCGAGACAGGATGACAGTTTTCAACTTAATTGGAGACAAATTGCTCTGACCAGACGAGCTGCCCCGGTGTCTTCTTCTGGCCAGAAGCTGATGGCAGGGAAACTGGCCAAAGCCACGGCCGTGACCAAGGGGCAGCACCGGCACCGTGTGCGCTCAGCAGGCTCTTCCCCTCAAAGCTGCCCCAGGTGTCGCAGTGCTGCCTGCACAGCCCCTGCTGGCCCCCACATTCGTGCCGCTCCAGGAACAGAGAGAGAGGCTCACAGCTAAGCAGGGTGCCTGTGCAATTGCTGCTATTCCCACCTTTTCCTGAGAGGAGCAAGGTCTTTTCTCTCTAGGAGTGGGACTGCAGCATGCCAGCCTGTCACAGAGACTGGCACCTGTGTGGCTCTTCTTTCCCAGCTCCTCCTTCCCACTCACACTCCCAGGCTCAGTCGCAGCAGGTGGGCTGCTTGCAGGGGCTGAGACCTCTCTCTTTGTAAGACTCAGGTTCTTCTCTCTTTTTTTTTTTTTTAAGTGGAGCAAAAAAGCATTTACATGCACAAAACAAAGACATCGTTTCACCCAGTCAGCAGAAGCCTTGATGTAGCTTTAGCGATGAAAGTCTGCTGGCTGCTCCATTACCAGGAGAATTTCTTTTTTTGTGCTGCAAAAAAAACTTTTCAGGATCTTCCTTTGAAGCCTTTATTGAGGTCAAGGGCTGCAGCCTTTTGCAATCTTTCCATGTCAGCCTGCAGCACTTCTTGAAAGCCCTTACACTGGATATTGTGACAAACGCCAGCTCTTTGTTCATTAGTTTACACTGGGTAATAGATGTGAGGCCAGGGTGGAGGATGGCTCTCGGCGAGCGATTCACACTCTGCTGCACTACCGCTTGCCCTGTCTTGAAGAGTTGGAGACAGTGCAAACCTCTTCTCGGGGTCTGTGTTTTTAATTAAAAGAGCAAGCTGAGGAATGGGTGACTTCAGAGTGTTTTGACCCAACAAGGAATGACAAGCACATGGCTGCTTTTAAAATAAATTAATTCATGCCTGTACAGAGCTGTCAGCACCTGAGGAGGGCAGGCAAACCCAGATGCAAAGCAGCTTTGCAAACTGGGCTGCCTGCATGCAAGCATCACTGCAGCACAAGCAGCGCACCAAGTGCCACAGGCCAGCTGGAGGAGGCTGGACTTGACATCGATCCACACCCAAAACAGAAGTTACAACATCCACCACCTGTTCCAACCCACTTTGCCGTTCAGTTTCATCTCAGCACTGCAACATCACCCACCAAAGTTCATGTCAACATGAGAGGGGAGCCCAGAGCCCCAGGCAGGTGAACCTTCAGAGCAGTGCATTCTGCACAGTTACAGACAGCTAAGTTCAAAGCATCTGGTTTGCAGCAAACACTTGTCATTTGAGATGCAGAGCTGGTGCTTCTCACCAGGAAACCCTCTCCTGACCCACGGTGGGCAATGGTCTCATACAACACATGCAACCTTAAGCTTGCTGTGAAAAACCCATTCCATAAGGGACCTCTTCCCTGTGAAAGAGTCCTCCAAAGGACTCACTGCTCTCAGGTTTAAATGCTCCCGTTTTTACAGAGGTTGCAAGAGGGCAAGCTGAGCACTTGGCTCACATAACCTACTTCTGCAGCTCGTGGCTGGGCTGCAGGAACAGCCCACATGGCCAAAAAACCTTTGAGAGCAGCTGGGCTGCAAGCATTGCCCGTCTGGCTTTCAGATGTGCCTGAGCAAACTTGGTTGGCATTTTTCAGCCACGAAGCTCAACCTCCTGACCAACTAACTGTAAGCACTGTTATCTCACACACAAACAACTTTTCAAGCCCGTCAAAATACTGATTCACCCCAATGGGAACTGCAAACAATGCTGAGGGAGCTGCTGTTGGAGTATCTTCCCATCGCATGACCTGGTACAGCATCTGCACCTTAACTTCCATAAAACACTAGGACAGGCACGGTCCTGCTCCTAGCCACACTCACAAGGTGTTAGAGGAGGTGGCAGGAGAGGCATAAAAGTATTCCCCTGAGTGTTGTTTTGAACCTGTTAATCCCTGAGTTTGGAAATGCCTCCCAGCAAAGCTCTGGATGCAAGGAAGTCCTGCCAAGAGCCTGCCCCTCTTTTTTTTTTCTTTTTCAGCTTCCCACTACTCCCATTTCAGACCTTCCAAGCAACTAAAATAAATCTTCCTCCAGTTGTCTCCTTCCACCATTTTGGTATCTTTGAGATGTTTCTGATCATTTGCTTGCTTTGCCTCAAAAGAACCAGCAAAAAGCCCCTCCTGCCATCGGAGAGGATGAATAACTTCCTGCGTTCCGGTCTAGCTTTTACCGTGCCCACCAGGCGGACCACGCTGACTCCAGCCCCTGCTGCAGCCACAGTATCGTTTCGAGCTCTTTCCGCTGAGCACGGCGCAGTATCCTGTTCGCCATCCCTCCTGCTGCTCTCTGCCATTAGCACAAGAAATCAGCTTTTCCACTCACAAACTCCCACATCCTTTTCCTGAGCAACACATTGTGTTCCACTGACCGTGCCCTGATGGGGAGATCTTACTATGCCTGAGCCTTGTCCCTCCCTGAAGGGCAGGGAGGCACAGAGTGAGCAGCACAGCCCCCCTCTAGGCAGCCTGCCATGGAGCAGCAGCTGGTGGAGAGCCCCCACCACCCGCACGGGCTCCTGCACTCCTGCAGGCTGCCAGGACGGCGGTTTTTTGGGCAGCTCTCTGTTCCCGGGAGCCGGAGCCGCCACTCCCGCTGCACCCCGGAGCCAGAGCGCCTCCCGTCCCGCCGCACCCCGGAGCCACAGCACCGCCCGCCTCGGCAACCGGAGCACTGCCCGCCCCGCCGCCAGCCCCGGGGTTTCCCTTCCGCCTGCTGCCACCTGGTGGGCAGCGGGAGCAGAAGCACAGGGGTTGCCGGCCAGGGGCGGCTGAAGCCTTCGGAGTTCTTCCCACTAAGGACAGGGAACGAAGCGAGCCGCGGGGCACAAGTTAGTTGCGTAGGACAATAAATCATTCACTGCAGAGAGCTGTTCAGGGAGTACAGGTAGCCTCTGATCAGGAGAAAAATTGCCTTAGCTTGCTAGAAAGGCACAGTTACTTCTCGCAGCCAGCAGGGAGGTCGCCTCTCAGTTTGTCTTCTTAAAAAAAAACAGCTCTTTTCTCAGAGCAGACACAAAGCAACGGCAGAAAAGAAGAATTGAAAGCATTTTAGAATTCCAGGAAAGCAGCTAAAGTCAGAACTGGAATATGTGACTCTTTTTGACCACTCCAGCTCTCATATTTCCTTAATTTGAGCAATTCTCCAACTAGATGAAGAAGAATGCCAGCTTAAATCCTCTCACATGTGTCGCCTGCCTACAAAAAAAAATCTCCAGGCCACAAATCTCCTGAAGCTACCAGAACAAGCAGAGGTATTTGCTTTATGAGCAGCTGGAGACATGACTGCACTCATGGTGGAGCAGGTGAGAGGGCTGGATGCGCTCTTCACACCTACCTCAGGATCTAACCTGGGCATCTGACTTCACCCCCAGCAGCACAAAAAGGGCCCAAATGCTCCAATCCGCTGCCTCAGCACAGGAGATGGAGTTCTTAGCTCAGGTACACAGTGTTTTAACAGCCCTTTCCATGCTAGAAAATAGTTAACTCATTCATTTTTAGTGGTTTTGTCCAGTAAAACAATGAGAAAAGCCCAGGTAAGGGGGGGAGTGGGCAAAGTATAGAACACTGTCTCCCCAGCAGCCTAGGAGCAGAAGTGCTGCAGTTCAGTCAAGAGGAAGCTATCCGAGCACTCACCTACCCTTAAGCACCTTTTCAAAGGGAAACTCATGTCCTTTGCCCTTGTAAATTAAACGGACACAGCTGCACTCCAAAGAGCAGGAGACTACTGCCACCCTGACTGGAAATCATCTTGTAAAACATCAGGGAAACATCAGCCCATGGGGAAGCCAGAGCAGACTCTCCCTGTAAAACACCACTTAGAAATGCAAATGAAGGTCAGTGGGTTGCAGACCTTCTCTGAATTCTCTGTCTGCTTCTTCTCATTACAAGCATCCCCACATTGCCACTCCTGGCTTGAAACTGCAGATTTTGTTCTCTGAACAGTGCCCAGGGTGCAATGGGAATCACTCCTTTCACAAACACCTGAATTCCAGAGCTCAGGGACGTTTCCTCCTTTAGAAAGCAGCATCTGTATAGCTAGCATCTCTGATCCCAATACATCAACACCTGTTACCTTAGGAGCAAAAATTTCCTGGAAGTCGGGTTCTCCACACATTGGACTAGATGCTTGGATTCTGTCTCTGGACCTCCCTGATGCCTGGAAAACCACCTCCTGATGCCACGGTGGAAGACCACACACTAAGGTAACAGGCCAATAGTTCTTACAATCTCCAACATGAAGTTCATTCTCTCTGCACCTCTAGAAGACAGGTGAAATGATATTCTGACATAGTAGATCACAGAGATGACAAGTTTGTCCCCAAATCAAGTAACCAGGTAGCAGTGCTAGCATGCAAGCCTGTGGCGTCCACATCCAGGCATCTCTAACTGCTGCAGCAGGAGCTTCATCACTCCCAGAAGCATCTTGACAGAGCACAAAGAACCCACCAAAGACTTTGAAGCAAACTGGTACATGGTTGTATTTATTGCATTGCACTCTTAGCAATTTTAAATATAAACATTTCTATCTGGAAAGCCAAATATTGCAAAGTCAGTATTGTTCAGTATGTTCATAGCAGCATCAGTTTCCTAAGAAATAAAACATTTAGGAAGACAGAGGAGGAATTACAAAGAAGTTACACTCTCATTCATCACCATTTGACCAAAACCATGGTATTGCAGCTGTGAGACAGGTACTCAAGTCCTCAAATCCAGCCTTGAAGATGTTAAGTAATTCCAAGAGTGAAGTGCATCATTGTACCTGATCCCCTGCACATCTATGGTGTGCCAAGACACCAGGCTAACAGTCAAGTGCCTGAAGAGGGCAGATGATCTAGGGATCTGCACTACCTGACCTGATGGAGTGTTAGTAACAATACTCAGGACTTGTAGAGCACTAGCCACTTCCCCGGCTCCCTGTTACAGGCAAGGGTTGCTCTCAGATGTGTTACAGCTGTGGAGCAAAGGGAAAGGGAGGGAAGTGACTTGCCAAGGCCATTGAGTGAGCAAGTGGCAGTAGAGAGAGCAGAATCTGTCAGCACCCGACTTCCAGTCCCACCCCAGTTTGGTAGGGCATGCTGCTCTCTGTGCCTTCCCTAAGGAAGTTTTACAGATGACTAATTGGTTACTAAGTCCCAGTCCATGCAGCTACAATGGATGCATGCACCACCTAAAGAGGTCAACACAACTGCTCCCCTCCTAATCACCATGCAGTGTTAAAGAAAACAAATCCTTCTCATTTTCTCATCTCAGAATGATCTGTCACTCTGAAGATACAATGACACAGCTGCACTTTGCTCTGAGCAGTGGAAACCAGAAGCGATCACTACAGAAGCAGAGCAGCTTTCATTTCTTTCCTGAGGGAGAGCACTTTTGAGAGGAAAAAAGGATGGATATGTTTTTGCACAAACTGATCAAACTACTTTTCATTCTAAACGAATACAAGACTTACTGGAAGTCTCAGGTGTACCAATTTTCTTCAGCTAAGTCACCCAAGTGTACACTATGAAGCTAACAGCTAATAAAATAGTTATCCAGGAACATCAGAAGGCATTTTCCTTCCCTGACAGGCCTTCACTTCTACCAGCTAAGAGCAAGAGCACTTACAGTGACATCTAAAAGGACTTGCAAACATCATGAGATGAGCCATCTCTGATATTCCTCCACTGAAGCAGTCCTTGCTCCTGTACCCCCAGGAAGCTAATGAGGATAACCAATCCTCCTACCATCCCTGCCTTCAGAAGGGGCAATTTGCTTACTTGTTTTTTTCCCACTGGGTTTCCTCTGCAAAATTTTAGAGTCAGGATCAAACATGCTGGTTCTCAGGGATGGAGTCTGGCAGACTTCTGGAGCACAGTTCTTGTGTTGTGAAATGCTCACGCTGGAATGTGTCTCTGCAAACTCCCTCTTCACCTGTAGAGCAAACTGCCAAATGACACCAGTGTACAGGCTAAAAAGCAAGCTTTCATCATGTCTCAGCAAAGACTGTTTTAGGATTGCTGTAGTACAAACTTCACATTTTTAAGCCAATGGCAAGAAGCAAAAGCACAACCTGAAATAGATGCATATTTGAGCAATTCATGGTTTACACTTTGCAGTGCAGGCAAGAGAGAAAACATCTTCATATTAATTCACATTATTGTGCAGTTATGCTTTGAGGCAGACACTAACACATACCTCAACAGCTTCTCAGGAAAGAGATTGCCTGGCTGAAGGAATCTCTGCATCACTGCTACTGCTGCTGTATTGCCCCTGACAGGACTGTGCCTCCCAGCTTTGCCTAGGTGCAGAGCTTGCAGTTTAAGACGGTGATTATATGGAGATATACATCTTCAGCAGCAGCTCAGAGTGTTTTCAGTTTGCTGACCCTGCTGCCTTTCCACTTGTGTTCAAGATTCTGGATGATATAATTGTTTCCACCTGTCCCATTTAGGTCATGCCAGTAAGCGACAGAAAGAGTAAGTGTGGGCAGCTTGTTGGACAGAATGTCAAATTCAACAAATCAGGAATCTCTTTTCCTCTGCTTCTCTTCACCTGGATACTTCTTCACCCACAGGGATTCACAGGTGCAAGCAGGTGACTGCTACAGCAAACTAGGAAACTCTAGCACTGTGCTCAGGAAAATAAGTTAAAAAAAAAGAAACCAGGGAAAAAAAAAAGATCAGCTTACTCCAACTGATCACTAATTCTCCTGGCCATGTAATTCCAGAATTCTGTGGAGAACAGCATGAAAACCAAGAATAGCCAAAGGCTATTAGGATGCAATACTAGAGGGTAACATTCCTCAGGGAGAGGGAAAAAGAAGCAAGCAGTCAAACCTGCTCCTGCTGAGAGACCTTGCCCTGCTTCCAAATGACACAGAAGGGAAAGCTGCATCAGAAACAGCGAATCCAGAAACCGAAGAACAAGCAGCAGATGGAAAACAGCACTCACTGACTACTTCAGTAATCACCTGGTGAGCACATGCTAAGTACCTGTCTCTAGATCAGAAAAACAACAACCTTCTAGACAATCAGCAAGCTGGACAAGTCACTTTGAGAGAAGGAATTAAACCCACACTTTTGACAAGCTCCTTTTTTTCCTGTGTTTCCTACTACTGTTTTAAGAAGTGTTGGGTAAAAATGAAGCATTCATGCAAAAAAAAGTTTGCCAAGAAATAACCCCAGCCATGGTACCCATAACTGCAGGGTAACACTGCAACATTCAGCCTTATTCTCCCTACCAGTTTCCCTCCTTCCCCACAGCATGGTGAGATTTTATGCTGTGGTTCCACGAAAACCTCACTGAGAGTATCTGCAAACGTCCCTAGAATTCTGTCAATGTACAAACAAAATGACCTCTCAAAGTAACTACGAGACTTGGCTCCTTAACAAAAGGATACATAATGACAACCACAGGATCTGTGACATCACATTGCAAGACCACTGTATCACATTGTTTCTGCATCTGGCATCACATTTCACAAGTTTTCATATTTGACTGACATTGAGAAGTGATTCTAACAAATTCTCACAACAGCTCTTCAAAGGTACTTCAGAAAACTTCTTGAGGAATTCAGACTCTTGCCATAAACATGCTTCAGGAATCACTCTGAGCACCAGGCTGAACAATGTCCTAGAAATACTGGACAGGTCACAACCAGGATCCTTTACTTAGTTCTATTTAGCCCAAAGCTTGCTTATTCTCACATGCCACTCTGAAGATTGTCTCCTGCTCCTATTCTTCATTTCTTAGCATCATGACTTCAGGTATCCATGCTCACATCTTTGGACCCCACAGCAACAAAGGAGTGGTAAGGAGCACACAGCTTTTCCAGCAATGAACCCAGGTTTTATGCTAAGTTTGGAAAAAAAGGAAACATGGAAAGAAGCAATAAAAAGAGACAAAACAAAACAAAGCTCATTTCCAAGGATTGATTGGATTTTGTTTGCTTTTTAACAGGTTTACACAAATACTTAATGAGGTAGAAGACTTCATTTCAGAGTATCACATTCAGCTTTATTTAAAGAGCAACTTATCTGAAATGTTCAATGTGCAAGTGACAACAGACATTCAGGATCACTTGCTTAGTCACAATCATGATGCTTGAAAGAGACAAAATAGGATTTTGATAAAGGGCTTTAAAAACATCAGAAAAAGATGGGGAAAGGAAGACATTCTGGAAGATCCAAGTTTGTAAAAGATGCTGTATCTAGGAAGCAGCTTGGAAATACTGACAGTGAGTAGGGAAATAGGAAACAAGTGAAGAATGACCAAATAAGCCACTAAATCTAAACTGGAGGAAAGAATTCTAACCAACTCCACAGATGAGACAACAATGAGAATAGAAGAGGAACAGTCTAATAATGAGGTAGAGCAAAAAAAGGTAAACAAACTGTATAGTTCTTAACCAGGTTTGTTGACTGAGGTGGTGATTTTGGAAGAACAGGTCAGTGATGATATAAAAATCAAGGCACCAACACAAGTCTAAGCACCAGCATTTTTCATAACACATAAAAAAACAACTTGTAGATGTGAAGCCACAAACACCTTGAAGATTTCAGAGGAAAACCTGTGATGAAAACAGAGACCTCTAGCAGCAACTGAGAGCTTGGCAAGGTGACAGCTGCCAAGGAAAGAGAGCAGTGCAGCCACAAGAACGTTTACGGCAGTTGTATCTTATTTAATGCACAAGGCAGTACAAAAGAGGCAGACAAAATGTATTAAGAATATGAGGTAAAGTAAAGCAAGAACTGAATTAGATGCCATGGTACATAGGCCTGAGTGGAAATCTGACACCCTTTGGTCAAGTCTGCAAGCAAACAGGGGAGTTCAAAGCCAGTAGCCTTTGGCATGAATGGAAAAGGCAGTGATAAGTTATCCCAAGTAACAGAAATGAAAACAGAACAGTCAGAAAGCAGAGAGGAAAAAAATACTCACTTGCAATAAATGCTTCTGAGAAACCAGGAGCAGAAATAAGCTACTTCTTTCTAGCCTCACGTTTCTCATATCTGATTAGTTGGCAATCACACAGAGAGCCAGCCAGGAAAGGTTTAGTAAGCCAGGAAAACTGAGGGTGAACATACGAACAATCTTCCTAAAACAGAGCTTAGACAAAGTACTGACAAGAGAAGGAAAAAAACCAACAACGAACCAAGAGGGAAGAATTGCAGACCACATGGACAACAAGAACAGCACAAAAGGAGAGGAAACAAGAACCTCCAAGAGAAGAATCTTCTCAGTACCTAGTCTCAGTTCATAGGAGGGATACAGCAAGAAAGCTAGGTACAATAAGAAAAAGAGGAAAGAGTATCTACAGTTTCTTTCCCCCACTCTTGATGAAACTGTTTTGCCTCAATAGTACTTATTATTCTGAGGCACTTCTGTCCCAGGGTGAACTTGAGTTTGCAGCTCAGTGGCTGTGTGTTGATCAGTCATCCAAGTCCCATGACATCTGAAACGCTGGCATGGAAGTCTCAGGCTCCCCCAGAGGCATAGAGCTGCTTTGTGTGTCCAGGAACTCCTGATAAATGATTCCTGCCATTCACCCAAACACCAGACACATCCCTAACGACAAGCAAGCAGCATACTGCATTTGCAGCAACAGAAATACATGTCACAGAGTACAGCTGCTCAGTTTGAAGACTTATGACCTCTATATGCAATACAAGACCTACTATAAAGCAATTTCCCACATTCATCTTAAATACACGGAGCTGCTGCAAAGCATAAAGTACTTGAGACAAATTGAGGAATAGCAGTGTAAAATCTAGTGTCATTTGACAACTAGGAGAACAGACTGGATAATAGAATAGCTTCATTTACCCTCAAACTTCTGGCATGTAGCTTCCTTGGAAAGCTGTTTATAGCTGCAGAAGCCTGGTCTGATCTACAGCAGCTTAACAACCTTGCTAAAATAACACCACTGATGAGCTGAATTTGACTTTTATACTTCAGAATATGTTCAGACACACCTTCAAAGCTCAGTTCTACTGGAGTTAGATGGATAGGAAAGACCCATGAAGATCTCTGCTCCGTGAGAACTGCTGGAGACACAGCGCCTCTAGTTTCAATAGGGGGAACTTGAAAGGCGCTTAGATACAGTACAACTGTGCTCAGCACAAACACTTAGATCTGAGCAGAAAATCCACACCTAAGTAGCAAATGGATGAAACATAAAAGTACAACTTTCCATCTCTAGCCACAACAGAGATAACCTCCAAACTTGGAGGTCCCCAGATCAGCTACATTATCTGCTGGCTGGTAACAGAGGGCTGAAGCACAGCAGTACAAACAAAAGCCTAAGGTTTAATACTTAAAACTAACATCCTGCCATCATTCATAGGAAAAGCAGTTTTCAGTTAGGAGGTTTTCTATCACACAGGGCACTAGAGAGCTAACTATGAAAAGGAGGCTAACAGCCATCAGTAGCATGTCACCCCAATTTTCCAGGGTGACTGTCAGAATCATGTCTGAAAAAGAAGACATCTGTGTAACAACAGCAGGTAAACTCTTAGTTTCACTGAGCAATCTTCTCTTGAGATTCCTCAGAATATCCAAAATAGCATTTGTGGCTCATTTCAGGTAGAGATCTCATCTTAAGCCACAAATTGTGCCACAAATAGCTCCTATAACTGAGTACACCGAAATTCTCTTCCAGCCCTCTCCATTCAGCTTCCTTAAAGAAGCAGTAGGACTTGTGCTTACCTCTCTCATCTCTCAGAAACAGCCACATTGCTGACCTTGTCCTGAGACCCCCAAAAGAGATTTTAGGAGGCTCCTTTTGCATCAAGCTCAGGATGCTCCAGTTATTCCCCCGCCTTCTTATGGCAACGGGAAACCAGTCACAGTACCATCATACATAACGAGAACGCTAAATAGCAACGAGAGCTGCAGCAGCAATTCATGCTATCAAATAAATACACTGGTGAAGGCTCAGCCAATTCAATGTGCTAAATGGACAAGCAAGACATTCTCTCCTCGAATGAAAATCTGGTTTATGTGACGTGTGAACACCTGTTGATAATCCACCTTGGGCCGCCTTTTTTTCCGTGACTGGCTTCTTGCACGGGTACTACCAGCACTGGCGCCCTCTGTGTGGGCAGTCCCGCTGCCCACATCAGCTTCACCTCTGGCAGTCACATGCAAAGTGTCACCTGCCACCTTCTTTTCTCCAGCTCTGCCCAGGCGTTTCTGCCTCTCACGCTCATCTTCTGCTCTCCCTCGTCCTGATCCAGCTTTCAATCCCAGCGTCTGAGAGTCCTTTGTTAGGGCTAGCTCCTCTGAAGCAGTCTTAGAGTCAGCTCCTTTCTTTGCTGAGGACTCCTGCAGTTTGAGTCTATCAAAGAGCTGTAAGAGAACATTGGTGTTTATCACCACGTTGACGAAAGCAGAGGCCACTTGCTTGGCATTTCTATATAGCATTTGCATTTATGATCCCAAATCAGAGCTCACAACACACAAGTACTGAAGAACCCCTCCCAGCAATAAAAACTTTGCTTTTTTGCCTAACAGTGATACAAGGTGAACAGATCTCTTACATGTGCATGCACATCTGTAGGTGAGCACCAAAAAATTTAACCTGGGGAGCAATAGTGATGTGCAGTAGCATTCAGTTTTGGTCAGGAACAGAAAGGTACTAAGTTGTTCCATTAGCTCCCTTTTCCCAACACTCTTGTACTGTTGTCGCATAGTATTAGAGATATTCCCATCCTCATGTCCTTGGGTGGGACATGAACCCTTATGACAAGAGGCCTCAAGACAAGACACAAATTCTATAAGGGATCAGCAAAAAGTGCATGCTGGAAAAATGATGGACCTTTGTTGTTCCGCCAAACTGCAGGATGCCATGCGGGTATTCTGGGAAGTGAGCAGACCACAAACAAGAGACAAATAATAAAAGGCTATAGCAGCAGACCCAAAGCACTGTATGAACTCATTAATTTAAGAACACACGCTGCTGAAACAGGAAAAGAAACTACTTTTCACTCTGACAGAGGGCAAGCCTTTACGAAATACTGACAAACGAAAAGGATTCTCAGCCTGTCTCTTCCCAGCAACAGGATGGAAAGCCAAACCCTGTGACAGTGACCTAAAGGAACAATGACAAGTTGATTATTTTTAACTGATCTTTAAAAAAAGGAAGGGTGGGGTCTATCAGAAGAAATTTAAATGGCAGAAATATGAAAGTAAAATCCTCATAATGAAACTGTTTAAAAGTTTTTGTGATGCTTCTCTGATGTTCCAAAGGCCCAGAGCTATGCCACTCAACAGCAACAGTTCTACCGCAGTTTTTTTCCTTCATTGTTCAGAAGTTCATCTATCATCTCCTCAGTTCTTAACTTCATAAACATCTTTTCTTGCAGCTGGATCCTACAAAGTGTCTTGCTTTGGTGCTTCATAGCACCTAGAGTAGAAGTTCAAGTGACCAAGGCAATGTACTGTTTCATGGGCTGCAGACAAAGACTGTTGGTCCATCAACGTTAGTACCATAGTTATGCACTGCCAAGCTTCCTGGCAGGACAAGCATGGACTCCATCAGTCACAGGTGAAACAAAATGCACAGAACAAATACATTAAAAAAAATGGAGTGAGCTTATGGAAGGCCAGTACATTGCACTATGCAGTGGCAGCAACTATGATCTGATATTAGCAACTCTAAAGTGGAGCTCCTGTAACACTGAGCTATGGCCAAAGTACTTTAAAAGACCAGAAAATCTTTCTTTTCTCACGTTATTTTTGAGTTATCTGTAATAAAAGGAGGTGAAACATTTCAAATGGAAATACAAGTTTCAAATCAATGTTTCTCTTTTACTGCATTGAAAAAGGAAATACTGGAAAAAAATGTCCCAGACCTACCCTGGTTAGTGTCAGCTGAGGCTCTGCATAGAATGCTTTGCCCATTACTGGTTTCCTGTATGTCTCGTCCACATCTGTCAGGGCCTAGAACATAAAAGAAATGGGAAGGTCAAAATTAAAAGAAAACATAAAGGAGTTTTGGAGCAGCTTTGTGTCACAGTACTGTGAAGTTATATTCTGAGAGAAAAGCCAATCTAGGACAAGCTGTGCTTTGGAGCTGGCTTCTTAACTATCTAAGTTGTACTGAGGTATAAAAGCTACAGCAAAGCCTCGGATTCATTCTGCACAACTTGCAAAATCTAAGTGAGCCTTGCCTGCAAAATCAGTCCCCCACACACCATTTCCAAACTTTCCACAGCTCCAGGCTCACAAATATTTAACAGATGACTTTCTATCCACTGTCTTTAAGACCTTCTGAAGTAGAATACAGGGAGAAGCATTTGCCACTGACATCCCATAAAAAAAAACAACTCACAGAGTAGTGGCTACTGCTGTAAGATTTTACAGAGAAAGCTTTGGACGTTTCTTCTACTCCTCATATGATACCTTTCTGTATTCTTATACAAAACCTTTGAAGACGTTTGGAATTCTTCAAAGCTCCTCCCTCACCTAAAACCAATCTAAGGTGGCTAGGCACCTTTCAGATGCACCAACCCCACCCACACCAAGCACCATTTATGTCTCATAGCCAGCACTCAGTGCCAGAGCACATTAGCTTTACGAACCACAATACCACCTTAATCTTCTCAAAATGCAGCTTGCTTAAAGCAGTTGCAAATGTCACATGGTCAATACAGCAGCTATAAATAAAGGCTGGCAAAATAATTACCATATTCCAGAATTTGTCAAATGCAACCAAAAACCCTGTGCAGACTCCACGAAGCCCTTTGAAAGTGCGGATATGGACGTTGATTTTTACACCATCTCGGACACAGCGATGGAGTTCTCCCAGAGGGCTGCCTTCATGGACTAAAACAGAAAGAGAACATCACTGGGATTCAACAGAATACTTATATACTTTATAGATATGCATATATATTAATAATATGGAGAAATCTCTATGTAGAAGTATGGCAGATCTTTCAGCAATGTCTTCACAGAGAAAGAAATGAGAAACCCTAGAGAAATGTAAGGGGCTGCAGCTGTAATCTCCACCAGAACTCTTCTCACAGTGGGAGACACAAATGCTTCAGAACATATATAGAGGTTTTATTTCCATAACCCACAAACAAATCAACTTTAACTGAAAATCTTTTTGCTGCATTTAAAAAAAAACATACTAAGTATTGCTAATCACATAAAAGTGGTTTAGAGGGAACAGAGAGCTCACAAAGGCAGGGAAAGTTTTGCAGAGAAGACGAATGCCTAGTGAAGGCTACCTCAGTTTAGTTACACTCTGCTAACACAGTACTGTATTAAATGTAGTCCTTTTCAAGTCTTCTGAAACAATGACTCAGAGCTCTTCAACTAACTCAATTGGATCTGTTCAAATTGATAAAAATGTATTGTTTCAATTAAATTTTCAGCAGCCAGCTGAACACCCTTCAAGGATGTACAAGTCTTTGGCAAAGAAATAAAACGACTATGACCAGCAGCCACCAATGAAACCAACCACAGAAAAAGAATGCTTTTAGTCAGTACTAACTCCAAGGAATTCAAAAAAACACAAAGCTTACCTGGCACACACAAGCCTTATCTGAACACTAGAAATCTCTGCAAGGGTAAATTACCTAGAGGGGCAGCTACTGTTTACTTCACAACATCCACAGTTGCCATAGCAAAGCTGCTGCAGTAATAAAATCATAGCTGCCCATTCGCTCGTGCAAACACAGCCCCAGGACTGCTGCACAATTCCTACCAAGAACCTAAAATCTCACACAGTTCTCCACACTAATTGACTGACTGATCAGAGGTGATCTCTCATCTTGTGCTTTAGGAACTATGTTTTCAAGGTTTCATTTGCACACTAGAAGATGAATCCTTTGAGTGCAAAATGTCACATGACAGCAGCTCAGCAGCACTGAGCTGCATGACAATTCTTAGCCACAGCAGGGAAATCTAAAGCAGTTTCCTTTGAATTAACCTAATCACATTTATTTTTTGAGATCCACTGTCTTCTTGTCAGCCCTCTCCAGGTGGAGAGAATTGCTGTCACATAGAACATAAGCAAACTGAGTACACTCCCTAGCTTTTCTTATGGGGGTACTTTCATGGGTCTCTGTGCTTCCTTCAGCCAAACTGATGAGAAACTAACGTTCTGAATTCACAGGTGCATCACAGGAATCACAGATGACACCATCACTACATCAGACTGCAGGACATGGCAAACCATATATCACAGTTACATCCAGAGGCAGCTACCACCCTAGAACCCAAGCTTCAAATGCTGGCCCACCTGCAGTGCAGACAGGCCTCCTGCTTACTAGGGAAGCACACAATCTGGGCTATACCTTATTCTTAAAACTCTCCAGACTGCTGCACAGCACTTTCTAAGTCAGCTGTCTTGTCTTCAAAGCCCATGCTGCCCAGCCCTACACTTCTGGATATTCAAGACATGCTGCTATTTATTTGCTAAGCCACCACTAAAGCCAACTTTTACAGAGGTGAGTATTTTTTTCCATCTCCATCACAGTAATCCAAATAGAGATATTTTATATTAAGATCCTAAATCAATATTTAAGGTTAGCTTTTAGAAGTCTCACACCAACAGAACCTCTATACTTGTGCAGAATGCTAAGCTGACATGATAGTTAGGGTCATGCAGCACCTGTGATAAAGAATACATCTTGGTTTGGGATCTACACACAGAAAAAGTTCTGCTTTGGGCATTCAAAATGGTACATTTTGGGCTTTGATGTTGTATAAAAAGAACATGAAGATGATGCTGGTGACCAGAAGAGATACTTGGGAGTCCTAAACCTAGCATTTTTAACTAAGTGCACTAAAGTTACACCTCAATGCTATCTGAATCTTGCTGTAGATGCTCAAGCTTCATCCCTTTACATATAGGGGCTACTGCCCTGACTGCACACATAAACATATACAAGAAACTTGTGCCATCATCACAGCTGATGAACTCAGCAACGCACAGCTGTCACCCACCTCAAGCCACTGTTGTACCATCACGGTACTAGAAACGCCAGCACTGCTCAAGCCCCTAGGATGCACAACAACCAAGATACAACAGTGTGTTACAGACTCGTGCTGCAGTTATGACTGGTCGGGTTCCTGGTTTAAGAACCCTGAAAGCAGAGCAGTTTCCCATCCCTTTTCTTTAAGATCAAGAGGATGTATATAACCAGAGGAGGATGTCACCATGACAGAATCAGCCTATTCTGAGTAAGCAGGTTCTGTGAAACACGCCATTTATCTTTTCTACACACAATAGCCACAGTCTTAGACCTCGCACGCAAATATCATCTTCCACCCACAGCCCACCGATCCCCTCTGAGTCACCCACACTTCGCTGCCACCCAACCACTTCCTCCAAACTCCATCCCAACTTCACACCCGGGCCCAGCCTGCATCCCCCGACCTCACCTCACTTCCCGCACCCAGTGCGGGCCCAGCCCACGCCCTCACACTCTCCGCCGTTCCTCTGCCTTCAGCCTGCTTCCTCAACCCACAGTGGAATCCTCACCTCACTCCCCTTACCCACCCCAGCACCCCTCAGCCTCACCTCCCTCCGCGCCGCTCCCCATCTCCCCTCTATCCGGGCCGCGCTCCCCTAGGCCGCCCTCCCGCCCCCGCCCTTACGGGGCATCCTGGTGAGGACGTTGCGCGGCGCTCGCCGGCGCCGGGCCGCCGCGCCGCCCTCGGCAGCCTCCTGCTCGGGGCCCGCATGGACCATGAGGCTGCGGAGGCGCTGGATGCGCTCAGGGTCGGCGGGCGGCGGGCCGCGGCGGGCGGCGCGGGAGGCGGAGGGGCCGCGGCGGGCGGGAGCGGCGCGGCGGCCGCGCGGGCGGAGCAGGCCGCGCTGGAAGCTCTCGTACTCGGCGAGATTGTTGAAGCAGGGCGCCGCGGGGAAGGGGAGCGGCGTGTTGGCAGAATACAGAGCCAGCAGCGGGTCGAAGCGGCTGGAGCTCACATCCAGGCGGCTGGGGCTGGGGGAGCGCTCGGCCCCCGGCCGGCGGCGCCGCTGCTCCGCGCCACCCGCAGCCCGCTCGTCCTCCTCCATGGCGGGCTGCGGGCAGCTGCCCAGCCCGCCGCCGCCAGGGGCCGCTACCGCACCAGCCGGCGAGTCCCCGCGGGGCCACAAGCAGAGCAAGGTCCGGTTCGGCGCGACATGAGGAGGGAAGACCGCGGGGCACCGCCCGGGACGGGCTGCGAGAGGCGGAGCTGCTCCGCCCACGGCGTGACACGGGTGACAGCTCCGGGAAATCACATCCTCCGCTGCTGCTGCGGTTTCCCTCTTGGCCACGTCTTAAGTTACGGTACAGCTCCAGCGCCGGTCGCTGTACTGAGGCTTCTTTCTGCAGCCCACCGCGGAGCCCCTCGGCTCTTCTGGGGGTGCTACTCTCCGGTTTACCCTGTAAAAGGCTATACAGTGCAGAAACATTTCACAGGAGAATGCAAGGCAACTGTTTCAATGCTGCAGAGTGGTTTTACAGTAGCAGATTCCACCACCCACCACTAATCTTTCGTAAGTAATTCCCGCACATTTAACGCTTCCTGTTACAAGAACACAAGAGGCTGTGGAGCAGCTTCGGAGAAAACACCCGTTTCTTGTGTGGCTCACACGATGGGCCTTCTGCAGCTACAGAAACAGGACACAGGTGCTGTGTGCCACTAACAGCAATTTGCTTCTTGAAACGTGGCGAGATTTATTTTCCCCTACACCTATGAAGTCACGTATTACTTTTTATGCATGAGGGTACCAGGAGGAGTTAATTTCTCTGTCATTTACACTAATACAAATTAAAGGCCATGACTGTATAGACAGCTTCTATCTTGGTTTAAAGGTCTGCATACACGTTTACTCATTATATCCTATTGTAAGAATGAGTGAATTAGAAAACATTCTGAGGATAAGAGCTAATACAGACTAATTTTTTATACACACACAATGTACATATAATCTACAGTACATTTGTGTATCAAGTAGTCATAACATATATATGATCACAGCCCTACGTATTAACTTCCAAGGTGATCCTCAGGGTCTTTTCCAACCTGAATGTTTCTGTGATTCTGTGACCATACTTGCCTTCCCCCCCCCCCCCCTTTTTTTTTTAAGCCTTTATTCAGGCTGCAAAATCAAATGTTATCCCCTTTGTGAACAGTTGCTTTAACACATAATGCCCCAAGGCCAACACCAGACAGTCACACGGCACTTCAAAGTCACCTAAATGACATTTATGTTACAAGACAAAATAGCCAGACAGACAGATAGGAAGTTCTTGACGGTGCAATAATTCATTCAGAACCATGCTCTGACTCTCAACCTCCTCTCCCCAGGAATTACACAGCCCATTCTACAGACTAAAAATTAAATACATGCTCTCATTCTATGTACTCACAGTATCACAGTATCACCAAGGTTGGAAGAGACCTCACAGATCATCAAGTCCAACCCTTTACCACAGAGCTCAAGGCTAGACCATGGCACCAAGTCCACCACGTCCAACCTTGCCTTGAACTGCCCCAGGGACGGTGACTCCACCATCTCCCCAGGCAGCCCATTCCAGTGTCCAATGACTCTCTCAGTGAAGAACTTTCTCTTCACCTCGAGCCTAAATATCCCCTGGCGCAGCCTGAGGCTGTGTCCTCTCGTTCTGGTGCTGGCCACCTGAGAGAAGAGAGCAACCTCCCACAGCAGGCAAGGAGAAGCCCTGTGCCATTATGACCACACAGACAGTGTTCAATCTCAAAAAGAAATTATAAAGTAGTCAATTACATCATTACCTCTTTAGTGATTAAAAAAAAAAACCACAAAAAACTCTGAAATGTACATTTTCTTAACATGTAAATTCTTGTGGGAAGTAAAGAAGGAACAGAGAGCGATTGCTACACAAATTCATGGGAAATTAAGGCAATACACTTCTTCAGAAACTTCTTCAGTCACATCCTTTCCATTTTTAGGGCCAATCCCAGCTGCTGACTATCTCTCTCTTAGCAACAGCTTACCAGATTACTGTTCCAGCACCATGGTTTTGAAACCACTATGGTTAAAAGGACTGACAATATCCTTATAAATACCCATTATACCATGACAGTGATATTTCTATACTGAAATAGGTTATTTCCCCACCATCGCTACCTTCCACTCTACTGCACAGTAGGTGACAAAATTCCCAGCCTACAGAAGATGACACCAGAGTGTCTACCCATGTCCTACCAAAATTCATATCTGTACTGTAACTTTATGATTAACTTCACTGCCTGGAACATCAACCAATTACGAGTAAAAGTCCTAGGGATGAGAAAAGCCAAATAAAAAACAGAGAAGGGAATAAATTATTGTTATTTTATTATTTTTAAAAAGTATAAAAGCCCTGTACATTTGATAAAAGCTTTGAAAATCAGTCACTGCTGGGCTACCCCATTTCCTTTCTGTGAGTCAGGCAGCTGAATAGTTTGTAACTAAACACACTGGCCTTGAGATTTAACACTAAATATCAATTGCAGTATTCTGGTCCACCTCACTTGAAACACAAGCTGAGAATTATTTTCTCCTTTGCTTTTAACAGCTCAATGATGCAACCTTGTTTATAGCTCAGTAGAACACCTGATGGTTTAAATGCTATAGAAATGCACAAAATTTATGTAGGCTTTCCCTACAAATATGCAATTACAAGGAAAGAGAAGTCTTAATTTAACATTTAAAAGTTTACATCATAGATTTTCCATATGGGAATATTCTTGTGTATCAGACAACATACCAGTGTCTTTCTTTTCAGGCAACAGCAGTGCTAAAACCAGTGTAGCTGTTGCAGAGGTATGAGTTAACCCTGTCAACCACCTCCTTACTTGTCAACAACCCATGCAGAACAAAATGTAAACTACCAGTTTATGCTTGTTAGAGGCATCAGCTATCCTCAGCCAGAATCTCAGGATATTCCTCCCAGAACTGGTCCCCAATAATGTCACAGTGCAGGGGAACAACTTTAGTCTTAGTTCGGGTCACTTCCACTTCCTTCTCTTCTGCTTCCTCTGGCAGTTTTATTTTCTTAGTAACAACTTCACTGATCTGAAAATACAGTTAACACATTAACAGACATGCAAGACTCCAGAGGGCATTCACAAATGGACAAGAAGCAAAGCTTTAACAAAGGCAACTACCAATCCTACATACAGAATTTGAACACTGCACCTTTTGAAAGAGAGTCAATTCTCAAATCAAAGACCAACAGTTGAAACTGTGTGACATCACTGCACGGCTTGAAGAAATTACATGCAAATTCACATAACTGATTGCAAGTTTACATAACTATTCTTGAATAAAGTACAATATTTAATCTGGAGCTATATTAAGCAAATGGGAAACCTCAGAAATGTCTGCAAATAACTAAACCAAACCAACCAAAAGCAAAACATAAGAAACAAGTGGAATATATTTTCAAGGATCCTGATAACACAAAACACACATATGAAGTATGACAGTGACAAGATTGTGCAATAGGCTGCCTAGAGTGGTTGTGGATGCCCCCTCCCTGGAAGTGTTTAAGACCAGATTGGATGAGGCCTTGGGCAACCAAGTCTAGTTGAGAGACATCTCTGCCTGTGGCAGGGGGACTGGAGTTGATGAGCTGTGAACTCCCTTCCAATCTAAGCCATTCTATGATATTCCTAGTTAGGATCTCCTAGTACAGAAGGACACTAAGGCCACAAACATTTACAATTTTCTGGGGTCTCACCTCATACAAAATACAGGACAGGAATTTCTTTCACTAATTCTGTATCAATGATATCATCCTAGCATGACGAACATTGCCAAGCTACTATTAAAAGGAATTCCCCACCAACTGCTGCAATCTTTACCATACTCCTTTACAGTAGTAGAAAAGCATACTATGAACTGAGCTGCTTTGCTGAAGAGAACTTACTAATTCCTTCACAGTGGAAATACTTGGGATCTAATCCTGTGAAGGGCCTGGCAGAGACGCTGATATATCAAACTGACAACAGTCATTAAAATGTCATTTTTCAGGAAGCAGAATACTTCCTTAATTTTCAAAGCTGGTAACATTAAGAAGCCAACTCTATGATTCATTATATATGGGAGATTTATCTAGCAAATATATCAGTCCTACAAAATTCTACATATACAATGGCATCTGTTGATAAACATTTTGTCTCAACAGTCCTAGTTTATATCTAAGACAGACACCAGAGATTAGTCTTTATACTGTGCTCATAGATACAGACATCTCAAAAACAATTAGTCATCTTATACATCATAATATGGCAACTGTGGTTAATTCTGAAATACATTTATACATAGACTTGTATACCTTGCAAAACCATAGGGCACCTATTTAAAACATAAGCATGAAGCAAGTGCTAATGTAGTTTTTTACCTTCTGCCATATTAAGACAGTTCCTTTTCTATACATCAAAGGCTCATTGTTGTAGTTGATGTTGAATTCAGAAAACAAGATTTCGTTCTTATCTCCAGCCAAAGTGCCCTGTGAAAGGAAGTTAAAAGTGTAGAAAACAAACAAACTAACTAAATCACTAAGGTAGACGATGGGTGAATATTAATACAGATTTTTCACCTTTAAATTACAAGGCTTAATTACCTCTCCCAACAGAAGAACTACTTCCAAATGCCTAATGAGGATACCGAAAGCAGAGAGGCTTTCTATTACATTTTCAAGACAAATAGAAGAAATTCAACAGACTCAAGGAGAAAACAGAAATAATCTGCTTAAATCTACAGAAGATACTAGGCATAAATAGCAGCTGAATCCTGCTATTGTACCTATTGCCTAGTGCTCCTAAGATTTCTGAACTTGTTTAAGAAATTAAAATTACACCAACCTTTGACCAAAAATATACTATTTGCTAATCATATTGACACACATACAATTCAAGAAGTTGTTGAGTCTACAGCCACAGAATTATTACAGCAAGAACAGACACACCAGACAGTGCTGCTGGGCACACAGGAGTCTGCTTTGCAAATCTTAACTATTTTCTTTGTAGCTGGAAAAAAAAACATGACCTCAAGAGACTCTTACCTGGAGCCTATCCTGTGCTTGCACTGGTGTCAAGCCACTTCGCTGTACAAGCATCCAAAACACTGTATTATAAAGGTTATTAATATGACCTACAGGGAAAAAGAAAGGAGTGAGAAAGAGTACTTAGTAGAGATGTCACTTAGAAAAAAACAGCTTTATTTCCAGAATTGTATCAAAGAAACAGCCAGGAATATAGAAGTTAATAGTATCAGTTGCTAGAGAAGATACAATCTTTCTGATAAAATTTTAAGGTACTGCCTTATGGTAAGAATGCCTACAAGATACATTTCATTGTAACTCTGAAAAGGCAGTGCAGAGGGTGAAGGGCATTGAGACATAAAATAAATGATCTTCTTTCAAGCAACAGGGACTAGGAACTAACCAAGGCCTGTTCTAGCATGGAAGATACAGCACTTTTGATTGCTACATGGTGTGAATGTGAACACTCACACCTCTTCATTAAAGATTACTACCTTGGCTAAATAAATGTGGAAAATGGAAAGTAAGAAATTCAGTTTATCTATAATTCTAATATTTTCTGTACTGAACTCACTCCCAGAATGCAGCAAATATAATTGCAGCCCAAAGACTCAGACTTTCAGGCAGTATTTCTGTGTTCATACAAAGCCCAATGTAATTGAAATATTACATACTTAACACCACCACCCAACCAAATCTGCTGTTCTTTCATTGATACCTACATGCAAATACACTGGCACTAAAGGCAGTTCTATTTGAAGAGAAAGAAAACTCAGCTGCACAAATCTCCATTTTTAAGTAATGCTTACAATCTGCTTGTCTCCAGCTCAGGTAGTCCTTTAAATTTTGGTTGCTGGGATACAACACAATGCGTCCATCAAATCCTGGCGGGTACAGAAGCTGTTGGTCCTTGAAGTAATCCTTCCAATAAAAAACGTAACTTGAGGCAAACTGGGAGACCACATGGGTCATGAACTTACTTGCAAACACACAACAAAAGGAAAAAGAAAGAGATATGTATTATTATATACCTGTGATTATACTAATAGAAGTAAGTCTGCTGGAGAGCAGCATTCCTTAAATAATGGACTAACAGAACAGCAACAACATGGAGCCTTTGAAGAACATAAAGTACTGAGAATCCAGTAAAAGAGTTTGGGTATGGTAACATCTTATTAAAACAATGTTTGTTTCATCAAAACTTTAAAAAACTCTTGGACCCACTGAACATATTTTCCTGCAAGGAGTTCATATGAACTAACTTATGTATGTTTCCAAATACAGGCCTACTTCTAACTTCTGTGTGCAAAATTAAAGGCAAATCTAAGGAACTGTAAGTTTTGAAAGAGATGTTAAAAACACACTCAATTTCACACTGAAGCAGCTGTTACCTTGATCTTCTTTTAAACCATCTACTCTTCTTTTTGAAAACAAAACTATATTCATCACTCTGTCCATAAGCAATAGCAATATCCTCCAATTCTTGCATTACTGTCTGGGCACACCGGGTCATCAGCTGAAGTGCACGGTCATCATTTGGTTTTTTGAACTCATGCTGCTCAGAAAACCTTTAAAACAAAAACAATTGGATTAAGAATCCCTTTAAAAAGCTACTGACAATGCAAGTCCATTCATTTTCCTCACATTAACTTTTTAAGAACATTGATTTCCAGCATCCTGACACAGACACAATACTGACACATAATTTCCTCCAGGTATGAAAGGCAGTAACAAAAAAGCTTTTTATACACTCTGGAAAACTCATTCTCCTTCTCATCAGTATCTCACACTAGCCAGTCCTGGCAAGTGACTGGTTTTCTTATTTGGAAAACATGACAAATACTGTTTTTGTAAACTCACTTTCTCCAAGGGTGTATTGCATTCTCAGTCCAGTAAGGGCAACATTATCAACGAATTTGTCAAAACTCGAGAGCTTTACCAGAACAAGAAATTAAACCTCCAGCAAGAATGCATCATTGACCACACGACAGAACTGTGCTTTTATTTAACCTAAAGGAAGGTGAATGCCACACAGACACTGATTCCGAACACAAACAAACATCCCTGTATACCAGCTGCTGTCCCTCCTCCAGCACATCTAAGACACTGGTATTCCAGTTCCCTACCACCCTGCTGAAGGCACGGTTCAGAGGTGGTGGCGTAGCCGTTCCTGGAGGTGTTCAAGACCGGATGAGACACTTAGTGCCATGGTTCAGTTGACTGGATAGGGCTGGGTGATAGGTTGGACTAGATGATCTTGGAGATCTATTCCAATCTGATTGATTCTATGACTCTGAAGCTGCCCGTGGCTCTTGAAGGCAAACACCCGTAGTAATTCCGTGCCTTGGAGAGGCCGAGTGAAGGATTCATGTGGGTTAGGATTTGTAACCCGTGCACCTGCTGAATTCACAAAGGCCGGGCATAGAACACCCAATGCCAACTGCACGACACCAGCCGGATCCCTCTTCCCACGACAGCACTCGGAGCTCGAACCCTCGGCGCCATTAGGCGGATGAAGCTCCCACCCAGGACCAGCCGCACCCCAGTTTCCGTCCTCCGGCCCGAGCTCCGCAGTACCCTAGCCCGTGGTCCTTCCCAGCTGCGGCCCGTCCTCCCGCTCGCTCAGGCGTCGCCATAGCAACCACACCGCCATATGGGCCCCTGCCATTGGCTTCACCTGTGGAAGTTGCGGCCGTCCAGACGGACTACGATCCAGCAGTTGGGCAGACAGGTGTCATCCGCCTCGAAGTCCCGCACATACTCGAACTTGCTTTTCGCCATGGAGAGGAGGCGACGGTGGCCGCTCACACAGGCCGCCCACCACCCGCTCCCCGCAGAGACAGCCGACGCCGCCCGCCTACAGCCCAGCATGGCCCGGGCGGAAGCGGAAGCGGCGGGCCCTCCTGGGCGCCTTGGCGGACCTCTCTATGGTTCCATCGAGCCCTGCTGCCGGCCGGCGCGCGGCGGCTCTGCCAGCCGTCCCCATGGCGGCGTCGCTGTGCCGCCGGGGCGCGAGGCCGCAGCGGGGCGCGAGGCCGCAGCGGGGCCGTTGGCGGGCACCGCGCGAGGGCGCGGCGAGCGTTGCCCTAACGCCCGCAGGCGGCAACCGACCGCGGCGGGATGGAGCGGGTGGTGAGGGAGCGACCGCACCGCTCCAGGGCTCCCCCAAAGCCGCCCCCGCGGCCCCGCCGCCAGCCGGCGCCGCCGCCCACCCCCAAGGAGAAGGCGAAGGTCCCTTTAATCAAAATCGAGAAGCCCGACCTGGAGGTGGGAGATGCCCCGGACAGGAGACAGTTAAGCTCCCAGTGCAAGTGCTTCCCAGCTCCGGGAACTGTTAAAGCGGAGACCAACGGCACCATCAAGGCCGAAGGAGACCAGAAATGGGGCGGTGGAGAAAGCCAGAACGAGATGAAGGTGCCGGAGGAGTGGGAAAGTGGGAAGAAGCCCTGGAGCGCTATCAAAGTGGAACCCCCTCAGGTGGTTTCTGAGACCTGGAAGGTGGAGACAGAAAAGGAGGATGCCCCGGCTGCCTCCCTGTGTGGGCCTGCTCATGCCAGCACTGCTGCCATCAAAGCGCAGCAGCAGCGTGAGGAGACTGGGATCCTCCCTGAAGATCGAAAGATGCCAGTTGTGCTTCAGTCCTTGCCCCCTGGGACCTGCATACAGATCCATGGCCCTGTGCCGCCAGAGCTGATCCGTGTGACTCAAGTGCCAGAGAAACAAGTGCCGCCTCAATTACAGCCAGTAAAGGTTGAAACTAGAGATGTGCCCCTCACAGTACTGCCCTCTGATTCAGGTATTCTGCTGCAAGAGGTTCAGTTCCTGAAGGGTTGGACTTGATGATCTGTGAGGTCTCTTCCAACCCTGATGATACTGTAATACTGTGAAGGAACTCAGTTAACAGGTTACCAGATTACCAGACAGGAGAACAGAAATGGAAAAGTTGTGTTAGAGAACCACCTCTTTGGCCAGACAGCTTTCTTTGTCGGCATAACACATAGAATCATAGAATCAACCATACACAGCTTGGGAGCAGAGAATTCTCAGTGGTTTGTTAAAATCGATGCAGTTTTGTCCACTTGCTCCCTGACTACATTAAACTCCTTTTAACAGTGTTCAGAGATGCACTGAGCTGTGACTGCAAGTTTAGGGGCAGGAATCTGGTTTTTAGAGCTGTGGGACATGCATACACGAGTCTCAGAACATTTGGATGTGTTGAATGTGGGACATTTTGAAACATCTGGATTAAAAACTATTTTAGGAAAGAAACCTGGGCTTTCAAAATGAATGACTTAAAATGAGGTCTGAAAGACTACAAGACTTTTGTCCTTTATTGCTAATGTCAAAGAGTCAATTTCTAAACCTTTTCAGAGAGGAAATTCCTTGCTTAGGGATCAGTTGCGAGTTCATCCTACCACTAAGCTCAGTTAAAATGCAGACTGTGTTTGCAAAGAGCTAAAGCTGGGTATCATGTAACAGTCATTTGCATACACAGGTTCCTCCAGGAAAATGTGTCCATAACTGAGAAAGGAGTGAGAGTTAAAAAAGCAAACACAAACCCTCTAGAAACTCAGCACAGCCACAACCTCAGCTGAAAAGCCAGCAACTGCACAAGCGTGGGACTAAACTGCCACACAGCCATTAGATCTGGTCCCTGAATCTTTGGGGGTTTGGATCCATGGTTCTGGTGATGCTTACAAATTCACAGTGACATAAACTATGCTGTACAGTGTTTAGCTGAGGAATGTATAAGTTTCTAAAGTCATAAGAAAACAATCTAGCCAAATGAAATCCAAACTAGTGTTTTAGCAGACCCAAATGTTTTGAGTTTGGATCTGCTGTTTGTTTTGGGGTTTTTTAATAGTATGTAACAGGGCAGGTAAATGATTTGTTAGGTCTTGGTTCAGTAAAGGTCAGTGGAGCATAGGAAGTTCCATATAAACATGAGGAAAAGAAATTTCCCTGTGAGGATGACAGAACACTGGAACAGGCTGCCCAGGGTGGTTGTAAAGTCTCCTTCTCTAGAGACATTCAAAACCCACCTGGATGCATTCCAGTGTGATCTACTTCAGGTGATCCTGCTCTGGCAGGGGGGTTGGACTATGGATGATCTTCGAGGTCCCTTCCAACCCCTAACATGCTGTGATTCTGTGGTACTCTCTTGCCCTTGGGTATTTTTCTAGGAACTGCTTTCCAAATGGGCATTGAGTTTTGTGTGTTCCAAAGCTGTAGTGATTTCTTTTGACTGTTGCCAAATACCATCTTGGTGTACTGTGAATGTAGCCTTGTATTGCACCTATTGCCTGGAAGATGATGGTCTTTCCTGGTTCTGTTGCACAGGAATGCCAGATACTCCATTTGGCAAGGACAAAAGTGGCCACGTAAAGCGTCCCATGAATGCATTTATGGTGTGGGCAAGGATTCATCGGCCTGCCCTAGCAAGAGCTAACCCAAAAGCCAATAATGCAGAAATCAGTGTTCAGCTTGGATTGGAGTGGAGCAAACTGACTGAGGAGCAGAAGCAGCCCTATTATGATGAAGCTCATAAGATTAAACAAAAGCACAGAGAGGAATTTCCCGGTAAACACATAGTTATTTACGTGAATGCTTTAGAAGTGCAAGATTTATTGGGAAATGAATCTCTTTCATTACAGCAAGTAATAGAGTTAAAAAAACCCTCAAAACAAAACCATCAAGCACACAGCCCTCCTCCTGTCAGCTTTCATTTTTTTAAGCATCCAGAACAATGTTTCATCTTTCATAGCCTCTAATGTTTCTTATGGCCTTAGACCACCACAGCTACAGCAGCTCTGCTGAATGCTTTAATAATTTAACAGCCAGATAGTAAGTTTAGTGTGAATGTGGCTTGCTGCTTCATTTTGCATGCTCCAGAAAAAGCTGTCGAGGTGGCCTGTGGTGACCCATGCAGCCATTCCTTAAAAGCAGGAAAGGGAAATGCCCCAGGAAGTATGAAGAGTATTGCATTCTGTAGGATTCTTCAATCTTTAGATGTAGGATTCCCAAATAACAGTGCAGAAGATGCTGCTTCTCAGCCTTTTGTCAAAAGAGTGAAAACTCTGCACCCTCAACAAATAAACCTCTAACACTGCAGTTCAATAAACCAGAACATAAGTACTCTGAATACTGTTGAGGTAGCAGGGGTTGTGATCCTTTCTCTATCATCATACTTCTGATGATATGTGGTTGTGGCTAATCCTGCTAGACAAAATCTGACTAATCTGTCAAAAACAAGTGAAAGAGAAGAGTAGCACTTCCCCTCTCTTTTTACACCCTTCAAGAAAGAAAAAGCGGTGTTAAGAGTTAGTCTGTGCAAGAGACTGAGCTACTCAGCATAAATTACAGTATCTGTTAGTCTTTGGTTAATGTTGTAAGTCAAAGGCAGATGTAACTCCCCCAAAATCTAAATAGGATTCCTAGTGGGTTTTATTTTCCATTGTATCTTGTAACCTACAGGTGTACATGAGGCTGAATGGGTTAAGGAAACAGGAAATATCTCTGTTTTGAATAGATTCATGACTTTCTTCTGCACCGAAAGCCCATTGTACAGTGTTATGTTCTCCTTAACGTGCTACCCTCAGCTGTGCCATGTTCTCTATTCCTTTGTCTCACAGTTAACAAATTAGTAACACAACAGCAATGCCCAAATATGTCCATTTTATTTCCACCTCTGATAAAATGCCCCGTTTGCTAGCTCACTGAAACAAGAGTGCTATTGCCATTTGGGACTAATTTGGTGTAGAAATTGCAGAATTACAGGTATCATAGTTTGACATGAACAATGAGACTATCCCAAAAACTGGATGTCTGCATCTTTTTTTCTTCCCATCTCTGACAGGTTGGGTTTATCAACCACGACAAGGCAAAAGGAAGCGTTTTCCTCTGCCTGTGTCTTCTGTATTTTCCAGCGCTTCTCAGAGTATCATCGCTACAACTCCAGCTGTCATTTGTCCCTTCCAGTCACCTGCTTGTTCAGTTGTCATCCCCAGTGTTCAGAACAGTGTTGGACATCCAGTCTGTGAGTTTTCAGTAGTGAATAATTTTAAGAATTCAGAATTTACCAGTTGTAGTAAAAGTTATACATATGGTAGTGTAGATGTAGTTAAAACAATTTCTCAGTCTTTCTTGACATTGCTGTTTCTGTTGGTTTTCCTTTTCACTGCACCTCTGCCTCCTAGTCTCTGCCTACAATTTCCCTAGCTTCTTCAATTCTTCTGGCATTTTCATTGCCCTCAAGTCTCTGATGTTTTCTTTGTAGCTCCTGATTACCTCCTGCTCCCTCTTGGTCATTTTGTATCTCTATTACTCAACTCTATTACTTCCTGTTTTTTTTGTTCTGTCTCCACCTCACATCTATCTTCCCTCACCAGCTTTAACTGTAGTAGTGCTCAGCACTGCCTTACTAAACCTAAAGAACAAAATTAAATGCCTGTTTGTGCTGTTTGGTCATATTCAGAGGTAAAAGAGAACACTCACTTTTGTTCTGGCAAAGTTCTGAGTTAGTAATGTGATCCTTTCTCAAATCCATCTGTAAATTTGACTGAATAAAGTATTCTTGGTTTTCATTTTATAATATTATGTTGCCCTCAGATGCTACTGTGTTTCATTCCAGAGTTTACTACCCTGTTGTAGTTGAAATGATTCTTAAATATAAACTGTAAAAATCTAGATGAATGTAAGTTCTGTTGACTCGGAATTTAGACTCTTAGATTAAGTAGTGGGGTTTGAAAAATACTTATGCAATGTGTTTTGAAATCTTCCTGTATAAAAACAGCCCTGTTGACTTGATGTGAGACTTGAAAATGTACATTCCAGTGTATGGACAGCAAAATGTTTCAGAGGTTAGTGTGGTGAAACATAAGGAAATATACTGGGGAGCAGGATGTTTTAACTGTGGCTTCTGTTCCTCACTGCTGCTTTGACCCCACACATATTGGTTAAGAATTTGCCTCACTCCAACTCAGCTGGTAGATATGGGAGGTTTTCTGATCTTGAGGCACTAAATGCCAACCTCATTGTGTCACTATATCAGAAGACACAGCCCACACCAGCCTCATAGCTTCAGCACTCACTATATAATTCCTTCTTCACCCTTGAGTTTCTGTAGAAGGAAGCTTGAATGTGGGTCCAGACCCATTTGTCAGAATGCATGTAGGCCAAGTGATGCATGACTGAGTTGCAGGGAGGTAATGCCAGAAAGTGTTTTAGGGGAAATGGTTCTGTTTCTAGCTGTGGTTTGCTATGCTACTGCTTGTGATGTCTCTTCCTTTCTTCATGTCTAATAAATAACTGTTCTCTTTCCTAAAGGTGGGGCTTCTCCTGCCATCCGTCTGCCAGCTTCTTCCATTCAACATCCTGGTCCAATTACTTTTTTCCAGACTACTAGTACAAGCACCACATCCATGGTTGTTCCATCTCCAACCCTGCCCCTGTACCCTGTAATTTCACCACAGCACATTGTTGAACCTGCTCAGAGAGAAGCTCTTAATGCATCATCTGGGCTCAATTGCTCTCTGAGGAGACTTACACCAGTTTTCACTGAGAGCTTCAGCAGAAACCCAAGCAGCATAACCACCACTAATAGCAGATTTTCTGTCTGTAATATTGAGCCCCCAAAGCAGTATCTAGGGCTTCCTGTGTTTCCTAGAGCTGTACCTCTTCCCCCAGCTACCCCTTTTCTTCCCTCACATATCTATGAGTCTCCACCCATTGTTCCACCAGCCAGTCTGTTTGGAGTACCTCCTCGGTTTCCATTCTACCACCCTTACATTGTGCCTGGACCTCACTACTTCCCTTCAAGGTAATGAAACCCTTCATTTCAGTACCAGTAAGAACAAATTATAAAAGGCAGAGAGTCTTTTGACTTACAGAAAGCATATGGAGCACTCAGAAGGAAAGATGCACTTACCTTCCTATAGCTGCTGTGTGGTGGGACCTGGTGATCTGAGGCTACTTGTTATATATGCCCAGTTACTAAGGGCTCCATAGTGCTGTTGCAATACTTGGCACTCTCAAGCCCACAGTAAATAGAAGTATTTTCTCTCTACTTTATGCAGCTAACTGCAGTTGATGTCTAAAGAAAAGCCTTAGGTAGAGACAGTATAGATATATTTTGAAAACTGTTGGATAGAGTTAAAGTAGGTATGGGAAATGTCTCCTGGCTACTATGATTACAGCTGTCATAACTACCACTATTTCTGAAATCCAGCCTGATGGGAAACATCTTTAGAATTCTTACAGTCTCTGGGCAGTCAATCAGAGATCACCTAATCAAAGTACAAGCTAACACATACTGGCCCATGGGTATTTCCTAAGCTATGCATGCACAGAAAGTTTCAGTGCCCTCCCAGCAGCAGATGTGCTGCTCAAAACCGAGTCATCTGATGGCCTGCTGATGCTTATTCATTGTAAGGCATCATCTTTTCTTTCACTGCTGTGCAATATCAAGCATAACAAATTATTATGACTTTTAAGACTTGAATTCTGCTGCTTCGTACACTGCTCATTCCTATCAATAGCAACAACCAGTATGTTCCTGTGGCAATAAGATTACCTGGTCATAAATTAGGCCAATGATGATCCATCAAAATTGTACATAGTGCCCAAACTGCTAAACATGAACTTTGCTTAGCTCTTGATCTCTGAAGTGAGACAGTTTTGGAGGCCTCAGAGGAAAAGGAGTGTTTTGTACCACAAAAGACTGCTCTGAGTCCATACTAATCAGTGGACTTAGGGCTGCCAGCTCTGCTAATGCCAGGATCTTTCTAATACAATGATTTATAAGCTCACAGTCCTATAAACTCATTTCTTGCATACCAGAATCTCAAAATACATACAAAACCTCAGAATATATTCTGGGTAGCACTGACAGTGCAAATGTATGTATGCAGATTTATGCACTAAAATTTCAACTGCTGCCTCAGAGAGATCAGCAGTCTCCTTGAAATCTCAACAGACGTTGTATCAGTGTCTTTATAGTGTCTGCACTTTAGAGCTCTGTTACTTCTTCACATGCTTTGTTTTCTTAACAGTGTGATCAAGTTCTGCAACACTGTAAATTACAATACCTGTCCTTCTACTTCAGAATAAAAATTCCAGTTTCTGGCACCAGAGGAATAGTTACATCTGACACAGTAACTTCCTGCAACCTATTATCTAGTTGCTTTTTAAAAGTTCATTACTGCACTGTCTTTAAACTTAGTAACATTGACAACCACATATTGGGCACAAGGATTCCCTCCTCCTGTTCAATAGCAGTGTAACAGATGTAAGAGTTCACTCGGGGAATAAATAAGTGCATTTCACCCCATCTCTGTCACAGAAATAACACAAACTGAGTTTTGATGCTTTGTTTTACTATTCTGACTATGTTGGCTGCCATCCTGCTGGCTGATCAGATGCTAGTTCATCCATGGTATTATTTCATTGATAAATACTCTGCTTTTTATGTTTGCTATGCCTATGTCTAGCATGAAGAGCTGCATGTGCACAGATAGGGAATCTGTGCACAACCCTGGTTATGGTTTTGATTTAATTTAGGCACATATTTAAAGTCTGTATGTTTTGGGTATTTTGTCAGGGTGAGCTGACTAACACAGACCATTAGTGTGTTTCTGTTGTTCTTAGCTGAATGGAAGTCCAAGCAATCTGCATTTATGAAAGCAAACTTTCAATCTCTCTCCTTGCAGCACATGTCCATTCAGCCGGCCTCCATTTGGCTTTGGGAAATTCTCCAGCCCAGTATCTGAATGCCTTGGCTTTTATGAAGACAGATACCGAAGACAGGAGGTGCTGTTTTCACCTTTAGGCAGAGACTATCCTTTCAGGGAATATCCAAACGAAAATATGCATGAGAACCTTGAACCACTGCCATGTCACAGCAGCTGCAATGTAAATGAGTATTCCAGCCCTCTACCACAGCTGGATGTTGAAGTATTGGAGGAGGTTTTGTCAATCACTTCATCTCCCTCCAGCATCAACCTAGTCAATGTAACTGACAGCGATGAGGAAGAAGTAAAGTTATTGCAAGAACTGTAGCTTTAAAACCCAACTTTAAAAACAGGCAAATAGTGTAGAAGGTTATTAATGCTTTCTTCAATGCTGACTTTTCAGTGTGTTCAGTGAAAGATCTATGTAGCTTGAGAGATCTGTACAGGTAATTTTGAAGTCTTATGATCCGTTTGCATTGTCAGAGTTCACATATAGATCTGGAAAGGTCAAAAGCCTCTGGAGTTTCACCTGCTTCATCAGGACATTGTTTGGGCCCTGTCTCAGGAGAGCACTTACACAGGAATTCAGCTCTAAGCATGTGATAATGTGCTTTCCTGAGGAGAGGTGTGCTTAAGGACATCTTTTTAACGCCAAAATAGGCCCTTTGATGGTATTTGCCATAATTTTCTAGGCATTACTTTAGGAGTTTTAATGAGTGAAATAGTTCTTGTTTATGACTGCAATGTAATTCTTACTGCAGTAAAATACTCTAAGACCTGGAAAGTGAAGTCACAAATTACTCTCTGCAGTGCTTTGTATTTTTCCTTTGATGAAATAGGTTTAAATTTAATTTGGTTAAAATTTTAACTGTAGTCTCTTGTTTCTGGTACAGCTTCTATATAAAACATTGACCATTTACATCAGTTTCAGTAATGTCTTGGTCTGAAACCAGTGCCATTAATTAAAGTGGGATTGTCCAGAAGGTGTAGTGAGACATGGTAGCACCCAGAGAGAGGAAGTCATATGGGCTCTGGCCCTGTGGCTTACACTAGTAGTCTTTGACTTGATCCCTGAGTGTAGTTAGCACTGCAAAGAATTCTCCAGACAATACCAAATTCTCTGAAGTTTATCAAAGGGAAATTCTCTCTGCTGAATTCAAAGAGTAATGAAATTCAACATTTTTTTTGCCAAAATGTGTAGTTTATGTTATTTTGTCCCCTTTCCCCCTGTTTTGTGGAATAGAGAGTAATTTTTTTTTTCCTGGGAATTTTGTTATGTTTCTGTTGGTGTATTTGAATAAACTCACTTGAGCAATCTATCTGTAGTGCTTAATTTTAAACTGTGAATCAACTGGGGACAGGTAGATCCTAGTTCATATAACTCAAAAGCTTGCTGTGCAGCTAAGCTGCATCATGGCAGGAGTGATGAGCTGAAGCACTTTTCCAGACAATTTAGGCTGGTGTATGTATGTGTGTATGTATAATTATGTGAATTCAGCTACCACAGAAATATGGGAAAAGCTGAAAGCCGTGGATGGAGGAGTCCATCCATCCTAGGTGGTGAGAAGATGCTGAGGAATGGCTCAGAGGATGCTGGGCTGACCATGGGGGGCATCTTTTATTTTATGGGTTGTCACACTGGAACTATTGGGCTCTGAGCATTCTGTCAAAACTGAGCCCTCGGCGCCCTCTATCCATCGAGACAAAGTTACTGACAAAAACAGGTCCGAATGAAATCTCCCACATGCCTCGAAAGACAGTTCTAAATCAGCGTCGAGTAGATAGTCTCTGGGTTCACTGCATTTTAACTTTTCAGTCTCATGTCAACATTTTTATGCTTTTCTGCTTCTGAGGACTCATAACAACAATTTCCAAGTCCTAGATCAAAACCACTTGTTTGAGAACTGCATTTCACAGTTAAAGAACACAAAAGCACGAATAAATCCTGTCCACCCTACACATTGCAACTGTTATAACCAGGCCCTGCATCTGCAGTACAGATGAATCATTAAGAGGAAAGTCTTATAAGTAGTAGAAAAAGCTTGCTCGTTTCTAAATTATCTCCTCACTGAAAGCTGATCTGGCCTGCAGGAATGTATGTGGGCAAATGTACTAATTCCTATACCAGTGTGTTTCAAGGTATAAAACAGCTGTTTGTGGGATTATTTTCTAGATCTAACTTTCCTCTTCTCTCATTTCTCTTTTTATATACTGGAGTAGGATAGAAGACACATTTTAATGAACCAGAACCTAGAATTATTGCTTGCCATGAATAATACAAATTTCCTCTGTTTTATATGGAGGTGTCCAGAACCACTTGAAGGGAGATGTTCTTGTGAACTGACCACATCAGTGTGAGCTTCAGTGAGATGAGGGATTCAGCACTTGCTGTGCAGCATCCATCTTCTAACGAGACCTTTGTTGTTCATATATGAAAAATGCAGTACAGTATCCTCAGTAGATACCTGTTCTGTTTAATAATAATACTAATCCTAAATATATTGATGAATAAACAAAGTGTGGGGCTGATCCCTGCTTCCTTTCCAGCTAGAGCTGAAATCCTGAATCTGTTGTGTGGGATCTGTGTCTGCAGGTCTGCAGCATCGGACCCAGCCCTCAGCTGAGCTCATTTCAAGACTATTATGTCTTGACTACAACAGAAGTGAAAATTACACAAACAACTCATCCAAACCCAGGTTCTTCTGAATCATTCTGCAGCACACACTGGCAGCCCACAAGGGGAAATTATCTTGTGATGACAGAGGAGGTTTTTATCTCCCATTTGTAGGTCATTGTCAAGCCATCTTCAAACTTATCTCCTAAATGGAGATTCCTGAGGTGCCAAGCATCTGTGCTGTTATTTCTCTTCTAGCAATGTGTGAAGTGGGTCACAGGCAGGGCCAGTCCCTTGGTGCCCTGCTTCATGGAAGGGTGGAGAGTACTCAAAGACATGAGAGACATAGTCTTCTCTCTTGTAATTATTTTCTTCTTTCTCTGCTGTTTACCTTAACCTAAACTTCAGATTGCCTTGCATGCCTCTTATCTTGAAAAACAGATCAGATACAGATTTTCCCCAAAGTTTGTTTTCCTCGTGCTGCCACAGAAATCTAAAGACAGGAGTGTTTCCCAGTGCATCACTGCCTGAGGCTACCCATTTGCAGATATTGCTTTTTTGCTTCCAAATGACTGGATGCTTTTATGGACTGAATGTTATTAAAAGCCCTTGCACCATTATACCTGTTCCCCTTCTCTTACGAGAAAAAGCTCCTTCAGTACAATCACTGTTGTGTTGGAGAGGTTTGCAGGCAGTGTGGAAAGGAGCAGCACTACAGTGCTTCAGGTGTGCAAACACAGTTAAAAAGGTGCAACGTGTTGCACATAAAGTCTTCTGCCATGAAGTTCACTTGCCTGTAGGCATGAAGCAGTGACCCACCCTTCAAAAAAATCATAGAGAGTGCTTTGATAAGATTTCACTAACAGCACATCGGGACAAGTCCTTGTCTAGCACCTGCTCATCTTACAGCACTTCTCCCTCTTTGGCTGCACAGCTGCTCTAGAGCTCTTCTAAGTATTCCTGCTGTCCTGCATGGGTGGTGCAAAACCAAAGCTAATATTCTGGGCTAGCCAAAGCTGTTTTCATCTGCTAAGACTCAGAATAAAGACGTTTGCTGTTAAATCACTGTTTCCCTTCTCTCATTCTCAGCCTTCCTCCTTTGATTGTCTAGGGGAGAAAAATGTTCTGAAAAATGGAAGTTTTTTGTGCTCCACTCAAGTCAGCCAAAGACAGAAAATATCTTTTATCAGCACAAGTGTCTGTAGAGCAGAGGCTAAGCAGGACAAAAAGTCTTCTACCTTCTCCTGCTAAGACTTGGATTCTAGGAATCATTTTCTCCAGTGTCATCAGGAGCCTTTTCAAAGCAGTTCATTCAACAACAGCTCCTATTTATGAAGAGAGAGTTCCAATGAAATATTACTGAGCTTTTAGTCCAATACATGTCCAAGTCATTCTCTGCATAAATCTGTTTCTTGAACAGGCATTCTCCCCTGTGAGTCTAGCTTTCCATTTCCTTCTAGATGGCCAACTCTAATTTACTATGAACATAATGGGATTTCCCCCCACCTCTCCATCTTTGGTTTTCCAGCTAGCAACAACAGTGTTGGCAAGATGATCTTAATCTTGCCAACTGTCGAGTAAAGTGATGAAACTCCCCTGCAAAAGTTTTCTCATCAGCTTTGCCCTAGGGAGACTGAAACACCTAATTTTCAAGCCTGCTGAACAAGCTCATATACTGACTGTGCTGAGGGTGCTGCATGGAGGCTGCAGGTGTGCCCACCCCTCGAACACAGCGGATGCAACTGATAAGGGAGCAGAGCAGAGACTCCCAAATTCCCAGCTGATACTTTTAATCAGACATTTGGGATCCTGGAGGAAATGAGTCTGAGTCAGTATAATTCCCAGATAACCAAAAGCTTGACCTTTCTCTGTGAATCAGGCAAATGTCCCATTGACTCCAGTAAGAGCTTTTTGAAGAGATGGGTAAGGGCAGGATCTGACTCATCCTGTGCCAGAGGCAGGTTACAGCATCCAAGCTCTGTTAATAAGTGCAGGATCCCCTGAACCTTTGCATGCAGCAACATCTCAGTACTGTAAGTGATATATCATATAAATATAGATTAAACTATATATAACCACTGCACAGTCTGTGGCTATATTTTCATAGAGGGAGTTTCTGGTGATTATAAATTAAGATATCAATTCTCACATTACCACATTCCAAAGATAAAAATACCACTTTACAAGAAATGCAGATATTGCATGCAATTCATTTTTATGATATTTGGGTGCTGAGAAAAATCACAAGCAGATAATTATTGGCCTAAGCATTGAAACAATCTTAAAATAAGACTGCTTTATTCCATGTAAAGCCTTTTTTTTAGCTGATCTTAGAGAAATAGAGAGAGATAGAAAGCAGTGTCTGGCAAGATTTGCAGTGCTGAGATTATTAGTGGCAATCTTTCTTTCCATGCAAACATACATGTTCCTCATCAAAGTTTGGGGTGGGTTTTTTTTTCCTTTGTGTAGATAGACATTTTATGCAGGGATGAAAGCAAACAGCTAAATTTGTGTCTAAATTTGGCTTGCATTTTTACTTATTTGTAATGAAGGCTTCAACAGTTGTGCCATTGTTTTCTTCTATCTTACAGGCAGCTATAAATAAATGGGAGGGGTCACAAAAATTTCAAGGTTTCCCTTCAAGATACTCCACATGATTAGGGAAGAGCTGAAATCTGGTCCCTGAGTTTTTATTCTGGGAAATAACATGATTTAGTTGTGTGACAAAAGAAATGTTGACCTGCCTGTGAGTCAGCTAAAATGTCATTTATAGTCTGCTCACCCTAATGATTTCTCTCTAGCTGTCCCCAACGTCCTAGCTTTCTTCTGCCAGGATGATACCAGGAGTAAACTGGCTGTTATGAGATCACAAAGTTTCAGTGTGTGAAGTGCTGAGGGAGAGAGGGCACATACATGAAAATCATAAACCAGAACTGCATCTGCAAATGGAAACAGGCACATTTCCTCGGAGCACATTGGCAAGAGTTAGTAGAGACCTTCAGTAAAAGAGAGCTCAGTGGTTTTGTAGCATAATCAAACCTCTGGACAAGAGACAGCATCTGTATTATTATCTAGCAAACCTTTATTCTGAGTGAAGCATTAATTTCCTATCAGCCTAATTTACTGATACACTCTGAAACGTAGCCAGGTGAAAAGTCTCCCTATTTCTTAAGCTGATTTCCTGGTGGTTCACCTATGCAGCCACTTTAACTATAGAGATGAATGGAAAGGGTTGTGTTGATGATGCGGATCAATGGTTGTCTAAAGAGTATGCTTAAGAGGTAATGCTTTTTCCTGCCACTCTAAGCTGACCCCATAAAAATGCTAGTGTGGCTGCAGATGAGCTAGCTGGGAGTCGCAGCAGAAGTAATCTGATGTAGGAGAAAGCAGCTGCTTTTCATGGGCTCAGCATGTGCAGGGGAATCTACAGCACCACAGAGCTCAGGTGTTTGCTACTAGTGACCTCAGCATGGCCCCACTAATTTGGGTTCTCCTCACCTGGTGCAACCGCAAGCCGTTGCTTAACCCAGCAGCGAGGCACTGCGTCTGGCAGTCATCTGGGTGCTCATCCTCGTGAAGAGCAGAGGACTAGCAAAAAGGTGGTGTGTGGAACACAGGCTGGGGTTAGCACTGAAGGACACAGGAGAAGGCAGGAATGCTTATCTGTGAGTTTTATGAGAGTTAGTGGACATCACTGAAGGGCAGCACAGGAAATATGAGCTATGGATGCTCCCATGCCCTTCTCCAGCCTATCTACCCTGAGGGAAAAGCTTGTTGCTTCTGCCCATTTATACGGGCACAATAAATTCACCTTATATCCTCTCATCAGTCCAGGGGCAGCACACTTCTCAGAAGCAGAGGGGTTTAGGATGCCTCTGGAACCATGAATTCAGCTATGAAAGGCTTTATAGGGTTACATACAGCTATAATAAACAACTAAAGCCATAGCACAGCTCCTGCAGAAGCCTCTTCACAACCATTTGACTGCTGCCTTTTAGCAGGTCCCCTCCTCTTCGCTAGCTTTCGAGGTACAATAGATTTCTGTGCTAGAAAAAAGAGCTGATGGGAGCGGGAGTAGAGGAGTTTTTTTATAGGGACCCTCTATGAAGGTGCTTGGGGTGCCGGTGGGACAACACAGTCTCACATCCCCACACCCAGGGCAGAGCTTCTGTTGCACTCGAGGGGCATCTCCGAGGTGCTGCCCAGCGTGGGGTGGAGGAAGAAGAGGAGGAAACACCACCACCCCTCCCCCAGGCAGGGGGCTGCAGGAGCGGATCTCGGGCCGGTGGTGGGAGGAGAAAGTAGCGCCGGGCGGTTTTATATACGGCAAGGAGGCGGCTGAGTGCTGTGTGCTGCCCGGAGCGATGCGGGGCCGGGGGCTGCTCTGCGGCATCGCCCTCTCGCTGCTGCTGCGGCCGCCCCGTGAGTGCAGCGTGCCCAGCTCGGGGAGGGTTGCCTCGGCCGCCCCCCACCCTGCACATATGCTTCTGGCTGCATGAGACCCCGAGGAGGGAGGGAGGGAGGAAGGGAGAACGGGTGGAGGGGTTTTATGGCTTGGTTGGGTGGAATCCTCCTGTTTCCCCTACAGCCAGCGCAGGGCTCTCCCCACCCGCCCCGGCCCCGTGTTCTGCAGCTCCCGGGGGCGGGTAATGAGCCACTGCTCTTGTGTCTCCCCAGCGGGAGGGGTCGTCGCCGGCTCGGAGCCGCAGCCCGAGGTGCTGGTGCCGAGCTGGGCAGCCCTGGGGAGCCCCAGCAGCGAGAAGGTAGGTCACGCCCGGCTCCTTGTTCGCGTTTTGCTTTCAAAGCTCCGTGTCGTTTCCAGGGAGGAACGGTGTCACGGTTAGCGCAGGACCTCGCCATGTGCCTTTTGAGGTGTTTTTTAAGCCGAGCTCTGTGACAAGCCCGTGCGTAGCGCAGGGAGCTGCCGCCGAGCGCCCAAAAGGGCTGGGCAAGCTGGCTGGCACATCTCGGACCCTGAGCCCGAGACCGCGCCGGGCGACTTGCGGTGCCTCTGTGCGAGTGCTTGCCATCCTTCGCTCTCTGCCGTGCCTTCAAACCCGCACCGGGTTTGCCAGACCCAGATGTCTGAAAGGGGAGCGCAGCTATGCAATCAATAGCACGTAAGAAGCAGCAGAATAGAGGCATCAGCTTTAGGAGGTGACGCTTCTGAGCCGTGAGGGTGCTTCGCTAAGAAAAAGCCACCATCAGCTCAGATCTGCCTGTGTCTTGCACACCATGCGTATCAATGCAGGTTTCAACCCCTCTTCCGTGGATAGCTGAAGTGGCATGGCAGTGATCTGCAGCCATCCTGAGAAGTGGCTCACATCGACCACAAACCGCAGCTCAGCTTCCCAGGATCTGCATTACCACAATCAAGAAGTTATCCGTTGTATAAGCAAACGAAAGAGGAAAATCCAGACGGTGTTATTTACATTGTGAACCAGAAAAAGGGAAGCTGCAGTGTTATACTAACGACAAATCATGGCATGTCTCCAAAAGTAGTACTAATTTGGAGTTTAGGTCCTCTCGATGTGATGAGGCTTTCTGAAACTTTTTATTGTGTCATACAAAAAAAACCCCCACCCACCAAAAAAACCAAGCTACAATGATTCTCCTGTGATCTTAATTCTCTTTGAAATATCTTTGGAATGCTGCATGGAAGTTTTGGTTCTTCATGTTATTGGTAGTGCTACAAATGCATCTGGACAGCATTTCCCCTTGTACAAATCTGCTGGGTCTTCGGGGGTTGCACTTGGTTTGTTTCAGGCAAGTTCCTGTTGGCTTTAAAACCAGTGCTAGCAAAGCTAATGTACAGCTGGAATATTTCACTTCCACAGCAATTGATGGACTCTGAAGTGGTGGGATTATTGAAGGAGAGGGAAAGTGTCACTGATTCTAATGATGCTTGTACAAGCTTTGTGAAGAGGGTGTTACGATGATGGAGATCCTCATATCTCCCCAAGACATGGGTGAGATAAATTCCATTGCTTACCTGTTAGTTAACAAAGCAACAGACCCACTCTGAGATGCACTGAATACCTGTGCTTCAGTGAACTAAGATCAGCCCCTTGGAATTAGCCACCACTCTAAATGAGTTAGTTTCTTTTGCATCATCTGTGGGGGGCCTAGAGCAATGTCCTAGAAACAGAAAAGAGATGAACAAAACTCAGAATATGAGCAGGGAGCTGGTGAAATGAGAGTTTGTAACTGAGCTTGGCATTGAAGTGGCAAGCAAGTGTATCCCTGGGCTGACAGATCTTTCATCAGAACATCCTATTCAACTAGCTTTGCTTTATTGTGCTTTTAGTTGATCTCTTCTCTAAAATCTCCTCCAGAACTGAATTGGGAAATAGCATGACTTAATCATCTCACCAGTTTTCATCCTTTTTTCTCCTTTCAGCTGAATAGAGAAGTCTGTTCTTATCAGATGGATAATTTCTCTTCTGGGGAGTTTGTTCATCCATTTCCTTTACATGATAGCACTCACTCAGAAATCCCCAGCTGGCCTTAGCTGGTGGTTTTGCTTTGAGGGAGGTAAAACTGGAGACCATCTAGTTGGTCGTCTAGGAAGCATGTTTTATGCTTCTGGTCTCCAGTGATATTTTATACGTATATATTTTTTTCCCCCTTTAATGTTGAGTTTAATGTCTGCATTTCCCATTGCACTAAGAAATTTGAGTCTCTTTTGTTAACATGAGTAGGCCTTGGGGAACTGGGTATAGGCAAACTGCAAACCAGGGCTGTGTCCTTGTACTGAAAGTTGCTGTCATGGTTCCCAGTGCCTTGGCAGCTTGAGACTAGTACAAGAGCAGCTGTGAAATACTATCTGAGCAACAGCTACAGCCTAAGATGTCTAAGGGACTCCACTGCATGCCTTTTATTGTCGTTTTCTGTGAGCAAAGGAACTATGTGGAAATCTCTGGGAAAAGCATGCTTGCCTTGTGTCCTGAAATAGGCTTCCAAAAGTGTCTTTTGCTGCTATAACAACAAAGAAACCGTTGGTTAACTAGCTCATGTATTTGACATGTAAACCTCTGAGGCAAGTTGGGCTGTCTTGTGATGTGGTCTTGAGCTCAGTGTGAAGAAGGAAATGTACAGCATCCTTCCCACCCAGCTGCACCTTCAAGCACTCCAGCAACAGGACTTGCTGCTTTGTCTGAGCCCATTATTCCTTCTGAGACACCAGGATGATTAGCTCAGTTACAGCCTCCCTCCAGCATGCCTGTACTGCTTCTTGGCTCTGCGTGGCTGTGCCAAAGAGATGCAGCAGCCTGCCTGGAGCTGGGAACCACTGTGGCCCATTTCTTCCCTTCCCCAGCACTCCAGGTCTGAAGGTAGGAGGAAAGTGAGGAGTGGTTTAAGGTCAACTGCAGTTTCCAGGGGAATGACTTGTGTTTGTGGATGTGTTCATAATTATGATGATGTATGAGTAACAGGCGCTGTCTCTCTTGCGTGCAGCATCCATTGAGAGCTGAACTCACAGTAAAGGCAGAAGGCCAGGAGCTCATCTTGGAACTGGAGAAAAATGGGTAAGTGTGCTTGTGTCTTCATTGTGGTCACACTAAAATAATGAATTAGGGTTACAGTGAAGTCAACAGGAAAACCTCCACTGACTTCAACAGGGTTTTAATAATGGCAGGATGAGGAAGTCCTTTTCTGGGTTTCAAGGTTATTCCAGGTCTGAGTCTCAACTGATGTTAATCAGCCAAGCAGCACTGACTGTAATAGCTTTGTCAGCAAAAAGCAGATGGTGACCTGCCCTTCAGTGTGTATACTTATTTTTGCACTGTAATTTTTACTACTAACTGGAAAACATTGCTGATATGAAGTGCATTATTTCCCAAATGGCTCAGTGCTTCAGAGTCAGTGTGACTCTAATGAGGATTTCATTTTGCTGCAGGTCCTGCTCTGTTTCCTAGGAGAAATGATCTGGCAGTTTCAATTCCATTAGTGCCCTTTGTGCTAAAGTAGACTGAAAAGAATGCTTCTGCATTAAATGAAATGCAGCCTCCTCTCAGGCATGATACAGCAATGCTGTGTGGTGTAACAGGGCATGAGGTACATTGAATTTAGCTGAACCTGCAGGAGGCAGAGGCAGGTAGAAGGATTCTGGTCTGCAGACTGATCCAGAGGCTCTCTGCCCTTTGAGTACATTAGTTTCCAGTGGTGGAACAGCAGCTGGAAAATTAGCTGCAAGAAGCTTGTCTTTGAGCAGTCCCCTTGCACTGTTGCTGTTTTATTTGTCTTTAAATAGACCTGAAGATATGTTTATGGAAACACAACCAAGCGTTTGTCTATAGAATCAGCCATTCCAGCCACAGTGTTTGGGGGCTCAGTTTTCTTCCTGAAAGAGTAAAGTGTTGGAAGATATTAGTATTTAGATGTCAGTGCATAAAAGTGACATTCAGGGAGAAATAACAGATTTTTCTTGGCACAGTCCACATTAAAGACTGAAATCTGATGAAAGACAAGTATATTCTATGAGGTGTTTTCTGTAACAGGCTATGTAAGCTATGGGGAGTGCAAAAACTGGACATATTTCCCAGGCATTTGTGCACCTGCTGGCTACAGAACCAGCTATAAATTCTGTTTGGGCATTTCCCCACGGGAAAAATAGAGAATGGTAGATGAGACCAGGCAGCATAAGCACTGCTAACTAAGTCCTGTCTAAAGCAGGAAAAATAGGTGTTGCTAGTGACAGTGGTCAGCAGTGCCAGCCTTTGAGCTGAACCTGGAAGCTAGCTGCTAATACTGCTGGGGGTCTAGTTGACTGGCTAGGGCTGGGTGCTAGGTTGGACTGGATGATCTTGGAGGTCTCTTCCAACCTGGTTGATTCTATGTCTCCTCCCTGGTGGAAGGACTGTCAGGTCTTGCCTATTCTGTAGTTGCTGTACAAAGGTGTGTTTATTTCTGGCACAGTAGAAGCTGGCAAGAGCAAGGATCCTTGCTGAATTAATCCACTTGTGCTCCAAGCATGATGATGTAACCTCCAGGTGCTTTGCAGGAGCTGTGCAAGCTCATTGCTGGTGTTAGTAAACAGAATTACAATAATAGAAGCCTTCCATTGTGTTTATTTCCTGAAACACTTTTTTATGCATGGAGATGTATACACACAGGCTAAAGTGTGCTCACACACTTCCACTGTGGGAAGAATCTCCCTACCAGGACTGATGAAACAGTTTGGAGCTCTTGATGTGGATTTTCTGTGGAAAATGCAAGAGGTTCATAGGCAGCAGTGCTTCCCGTGGGAGTCTTGCCAGTCCTCGTTCAAGAAAGGTGGTGACACAATCCCACAGTGTAAATTTGAACTTGATTAGATGAGAGGCTCTGGAGAGCCACCACTTTTCAGAGACTTGTGAAGGTGCAGACACAAATTAAAAGAGAGATGATGAAGCAAACAAAACTAGGATGTCCCTAGGAGCCCTGTGTGTGCTGTAATTACTGACATCCATAGTGTACTTCTAAGTGAAGATAAATTGATGTCCTTATCAGAGCATGCAGTAAGGCACAGTCCTGCCTGGTTGGTTGCTCAGGTTGTCAGCCTGGGGTTGCTTCCCTAGCATCCAGGAGCTCACCACTGCTAGTGCTTGTCTTAGAGAGAAGACTGAGATCTGGATGAGGTTTAGGATAGTGAGTAGCTGCACTATCAGTGGCTTCTCTGAAGGGTTTATTGGGCAGTCAGTGGGAAGTGTCCATTCAAAGCCCTCTGAAACCTGGCTGTTCTTGGTTTCAAGTTCACATGAAAGGGGATATAATAGAGCTGCAACTTTAGGGAAGGTATTTGGGGCTTTTGAAATGAATACAAGCCCCAGACTTCTGCATCATTAAATTGATGCACTTCAGAGGATCCTCTGGAAACAGCAGCTTTGCTGCTGAGATTGGTGCTGTGTCCCCTCTGTCCTGGGCTCAGCACAGGGGTGCTAATGCACCCACCTGGTTCCTAGTTTACTCTCACAGCCACACCCCAAACTTGCACCACTCAAAATAAGCATGAAATGACTGCCATAATTCAAGTCTGGTTGTGGTATGATCTACCCAAGGGTTCCCAGGGCTAGAAAGGAGGTAACCAGGCTAGGGGAAACTATTGCAAAGGAATTGGGCAGCCTTGTTGTGTGCTCACCAGAGACAAACTGGTGAGAATGAGCTTGCTTTGAAAGGGAGAGGAAGAGAGTCATAATCTGTGTGGCTTTGGTAGGGGTGCCCTAGCTTGCAAGAAATGTGTTGTTTTCAGAATGTGGAAGTAATGTTCACACCAAGCCTGATTTCATATTCCACGTGAAAAGGACATTGTGTTCACCCGCAGAGGTGCAGCGCAGAAGTCCCTGCATGTCTTTCTTCAGAGCTGTGCCTGTTGTGCTAAGGTTAGCCCACATCTGGGTCTGGGTTTCTGTGTATCTGTGGGTATCTATGAACACAATTATTGCATTAGCACTCAGCACACTGTTGCATTATTTCCTGCTCAGGAGTTTGATAAGGCGGAACCACGCTGCAGTTCCAAGCAGAGTTCACAACGCTTTTAGTTCACACTAGAAGTCTATCTCCTAAATGACTTAAGCTTGTTTTAAATGACTCAAGCCCATGTCCTGCAGCTGCAGGGTTGGAAAGCTCAAAGTTGCACAAACAACAAGTATATGGAGAGATGCCTATAAAGCAGCTTTAAATTGGCTGGGGCTTAGGAACGGAAGAATCTGAGTTGCAAACCTTGGATGAAAAGTGACTTTTTAAAAAGCCATTTGCATTTGTTAATAGAAAGCAGCTTTGAGCCAGGCAGGGAGGGGGTGCTGAGACACTCTGAATGTCTGTGTTAGCCTTGCCTGGTGTGAGCCTTTTCTTTCTAGTGAAGAGGAGAGCTCATGTTTGCACAGCAGGAGCCTGCATAGAATGTCTTCTCACCTGAGTGCAGGATAAGTATCAACAAGGTGTTCTTCCCTCTTTTCATCTTCCCCTTTTTGTCTCTTATGGAGATGGTGGACTTGGGAAGGTCCACTCAGCTGCAAGGGGCAATGGAAGCTTGCCCAGGAGAAGTCAACTTCCCTAGGGGACATTCTTGCCTGTGGCTGGATCCCATGGGCAGAGCAGAACATATCTGCTTACTCTGGCTGCATATTTTGGCTGCCACTGCCTGCAGCAGCCATGATGGCTTGGGACACTTGGTGGCAGAAGACCAGTGGAGATGTGCAGCAGCTAGCTGAGGACACTGCAAAGAAATTCCACAGCTTATCTGGCCTATCTTTGAGAGCAATCCAGGTAGTTATTTTTAGGCAATTGAATCTGCCAGTGAGCAGCATCATTTCCAGGCTTCTGGCCCCACCTGGGTAGGCAGAGGGCACTCCAGCCCTTTTTGATGCTGTGATAAGCAGCCTGAAAGAGATCTATGTCACTTGTGTTTCACTGTTTCCTGCTTTTGCTCATTTCTAGGGCCTCTTCTACCAACTGAGTGAGGAGGAGGAGGGGAGGTTGCTGCCCACCTCTGAGCAGGAAGGATGTATGAAATTATGCCACTGATGGGCTACACATCATCAGTGTCTAATGGGCTTCCTGCATGGGGAGGGGGTAGGGGTTACATGAAGGAGGGAAATTGAGTTTATCCTGCTCTGTCTCTTGGAGTCATCAGAAAAAACAGGATTGGAAAACTATGGCTGCATCTCAGCCTCTTGATTCTCTTGGGATATTCAAGTGGCTTCTTTGTATGGGGCAGGGAGGAAGAGGTGAGGAAGTGGAGTCCATTAAATCTTTTGCTCCCTGACTCATTATCAGCCAGTTTCCCATTTATTTTATTTCCTTTTTCCTCTCCAGGCAACGTTTATGGTTCCCACTGGTAAACCAAGGGGCTGTGTGACAAATGTTGTTTGGGTCCTTTAACATGATTTACACAATGGCTGCCACAGGTGATGTGGGTGGCAAAAGGAGATGAAGAGTCTTTAGCCTGTAATATTTTCCCAGGCATTACAGACAGCTAGCTTAGTTCCACCTCAATAGCTAGGGAGTTACTTGTTCTTTCCAAAGTGCTGCTGTTCACACAATAAACACGTTCTCAGATCTATCAGCAAGAGCTCTTGAGGAGGGGAGTTTAACAGCTCCAGGCTTTGTCTGGATGAAAGTCACCAAGAGAAAAGCAGTTTGGATTTCTCTGGTTTTTATAAAGTGACAAGTTTTGGCTGGAGGATTCCAGAGAGGTGAAATCTCTGCTTTCCCACTAGTGATGGATATGGAAAGCAGACCTGCCTGCTTGTGTTCCCATAGATTGTGTGTTGGTGGTGTTCAAGATGGGGATCACATCAGATTCTGATAATGATTTCAGACTTTAGGGAACACTGAAGTGACTGGGAGGTAAGGGATCATGTTCTGCTTCTTACTCTACTTGGATCCTGTTGAGAAACAATGGAGTGGGGCCACAAATTGTAGATGGAAAACTGATGTCTAAACTTTCTTGGGAGAGTCAATTCCCTCCACCCCAAGATGCTGGCAGCCTGTCTGGATAGATTCACTGTGATTTGGGGAAAGAGATGTAAGAGGTTGCAGACTTCATTTCTCTTGGTCTCATGACTGAAGAATTAAGGATCTGTTTCTCATGAGAGATTCAAGGACCATTTAGCATTTGTGTTTTGGGAGGAAACAAGAAATGTCTGTCTCCTAGATACATGTGGCTGTTTTCAAATTGGCAGCTGTCCACTCAGACTAGCCCCTCTGTAAAATGAACCCAGACAAAGTTGCTCATGGGATCAAATTATGACAACAAATATTCTTGCTCCAATTAGCAAGAGCACCTGAATGCCACCAGGGCCCTTCCAGTGCCCGTGAGTGATCTCTGGCTGGTGGAGTTCAGCATGTTCACGGTGGTCACCTGGGATGACAGGCTCTGAGCCCTCTCACTTGTGCTAAAAAGTGCTGCTCACAGGTGAGAGAAAACTGCTGCCATTTGTAAGGAAAACAGAGGTGAGGCTCTCCAGAGCAGCTGGGAAATGTGCACTCTCTCAGATGATCCTGGTTGTGTTAGAAAGGCCTCAGCTTTCCTTCTGCCATTTTTGGGAGCGTTTGGATGTGCTGCCCATCTTCCCTCCTCTCTGCTGCTTCTCCACACCTCTGAGGTGTCCAGACGCACTGGAGGCCACTTGCACTGTTCCCAAGTGCCACAGGGGCAGCCTGCCACTAAGAAAGCTTGATCTTGCCCCATGGCCTCAGCCTACCTCTCCCACTGAATACCATCAGCTTGTGTGAAGCATGCAACCTCCCTGGCATAGCATCTCCATGTGGGCAAACGGAGCCATGCTGCCCTGTGGTGTCAGCCCTGGATGGCCCAGGCCTTCCAGGGAGCAGCACAGCAGCACAGGGAGGAGGGGTTTGTTTCAAACAATGATATCATTGACAGGCTGGAGCAGGACCAAGATCACTCCACACTGGTCATCAGCAGAAACAGTCTTGAGCCATCTGTACATTATGGCACTGAGCCACTCTCCCTTTGTCTGGCTTCCTCGCTTGTATTGAACTTGGCTCCCAAGGCTTTCTGGGGAGCTAATCCTGCCAAGAGCAGGCTGTCCCACCCTGGGCTAGATGCTGAGCTGGATCTTGCTGAAAGCTGGTCACTGTTGGAAAGGTGTGAGGGCTTCTCTGGAACACCCTGAGCACTGGTGTGTAACTTGCCCTGGCCTCAAGCAGCTGTGATCAAGATCTAGCAAGGGAGAGTCCTCCCACCCAAAACTGGCTTTTCTCTGACATAATCAATTCTTCATGCTGATAGCTCCTCTGGTGAGCTCCTCCATGCTGCCTTTGAGGAAGATGATGTGTGCTAGCAATCTTCTCAGTTGCTCGACTGGATCTCAAAAGCCTTTAAATGACCTTATTGTGCATCCAGACTTTTGCAGCTTCATCTCTAGCTGCTGCAGAGGTAGTCATTGAGGCACAGAATTTACTAGTGAAGAAAGGATGGGACTGTGCTGGTTTTTCTCCAGGCTTTCCTTCTCCAGCAAGGAGGCAAGCTCTGTGCTTTTCTGGAATCAGTTGTTCAGCCTGGCAATGATACTGTCCAAACATGCTGGCAGATAAGCTTTTGGGGTACATGTGTCTCAAATATGTCTTGTTTCTCCAACAACTGGTACACATAGAGAGGAGATGCTAGACTGGCAAATAACTCTGGTGCACTCTGAGATGAAAAGAAGGCTTCTCTTGTATTTATTTACAGTTTGGAGGAAGTGAGTTGGGCTGGAAATGAACTTTCACAGTGATATAGCACCCCAAGGGTGTTGCAAGATGTGCTGTTGTTTTTCCTCTTTCCTCACTCTTCTCCCCACCACACACCAAGCAATACACTCTGATAGCCCTTCTCAGCAGTGCTGCAAGAGCCTCAAGGCAGGGAAGAGTCCTCAAAACAGGACTGTTTCAAGCACAAAATAAGAATCTGGACTTTTCATAGGGAGTCTACAGTGTAAGCTAGGAGTCAACTGATGGAGAGTGGTTTGAATGTCACACATGGCACTGCTCATTCAGATGATCCATGCTTTCAGCTCAGCAGCTGTGTAAGTGTCCCTCTCGTCTTTGTCACCCACTCTAGAATCAGCTAGAGCCTCAGTCTGCAGGTAGGAAGAGATGTGCACACATGTTATGTAGCATCATTCTGTGCCCTGAAACCTGGTGTGCTTGGCTCTGGTGCTCAGCATGGCCCAGCTTGGTTCTGGGACTGAGCAGCAGAGCCGTGGGGCTGAGCAAGCATCAAAGCACTGAGTTTTGTGGCCAGTGCTGGAGAGGAGATAAAATGGCTATTCATAGCGAGTGCTTTCCAAGAATAAAGGAGCAGGAAGAAAACATAAGGAGGCTTGTTTGGGAATGGAACAAGTAGGCTGTGCAAGCCCCAGCTACTGGAAATCCATGGGCTGGTGTCTAATTCTGGCTTTAGCAGCACTAGGCAGATGCACACTGGTTTACTGTCTACTCTCAAGATGACAGTCTTAACACTGACCAGATACCTGCAGGGCACATTGCTAAAGGCAATTTCCTGCAAATTAACGCAATCTGTTGATAAACTTTGTGCAGCCTCATGCTGAGCAGGCTGCTGCAGTCAGGGAGATAGAGGCACTTGGGTTTTTTTTCGGTGGGATGGTGATTCTGTCCCTATCTTCAGTTTACAAAACGCAGCAATCTCCTCTTCTGATCACTGACAGCATCAAGTGATGAGAATTAACACATCAGAAAGAACCAAAATGAGCTTTCACAGGCTACAGTGAACTTTTGAAGGTGGAGATAAAAGCTATTGCATCCCCAACATCAAATGCTATCAGCTGCAACAGCAGCATGCATGTTTGTCTGACACGAAGCCATCGGTACTTGTTCAGGTGTGTCTGAGCCTTTGGATGCTGGATGAGGGAAGCACTTTCAAATGCTGATAAAAGGTTGTGTTTCCTGTTGCTGTGGCCTAATTTAATTAGGTATGCCAAGCACCCAATCCCTTACTTAACCAGAGAGGCTTTCAAGTTAGATTAGATCTGACAGCCACATACCAAAACTCAAGGCAGATAAAAAAATCTGTAGTTTTGCTTCTGATGGAGATTTCTTCATCTAGCCTAAAGAAGGCAAAAAGAAAACCTTTTATTTCTTGCAGGTCATAGCAAGAAATGCATGAAATGCATTAAAGAAGGATGCAGACAGACCCAACTACAACTTCAGTGTTGCTGGAATCCCACTGCTCAGGATGCACATGGCATCCTCGTGGCATGGAAAGTGTGGCACTTTGGTGGCCTGACAGCACCGTGGGGTTGCTGCAGAAGTGTGTTTCATAGATGGGCTGTGTCCTGTGATCCTTCTCCAAAGGTTTTGAAATGAGGCCATTGTTTTTAAAAACTGGTTTAGAGCTACATTTTGTGGCTGCTCAGACAGACACAGGATATGACCTCCTTGGTTTGGCCCAGATTTTGACTTACTGTACTTTTTTACATCACTGTTTAGCAAATGCAGATGTTTAAAAAGAAGAATAAGGCTGTTTCCTCTGGAACAAAGTCAAAATGCTTACTATTCAGTGCACAGGAGCTCCATTTATAGACTTGTTCTGATCCTAGGCTGAAGACAGGGAGAATATTGTCTGTATGAGGATGGCATGAGCAAATTCAAATTGGGGAATCAGCATTTTCCTAGGAAAAAGACTTGGATTGGCTTTTGGGCTGAAGTTGAAATGCAGATTGGTTTATAATTGTACTCAGGTTTGCACACTGGATTGGAGCTGATTATTCACACCAGTGCCTTGTTGTATCCTGATCTGGCCTGTAGTATGGTAGAATCATAGAATCAACCAGATTGGAAGAGACCTCCAAGATCATTCAGTCCAACTTATCACCCAGCCCTATCCAGTCATCTAGACCATGGCACTAAATGCCTCATCCAGTCTTGAGCACCTAGCTATGCTGAACCTGATGCTTTGGATCAAATGCCAGTACACTTAGGGCATGACCTGCAGTAGTGAAGGAAACTCTGCAAAGAGACTTATACTCAGTAAATGATGCTGATAATTGGGGTTTTGGTTTTGTTATATTATTTTTTTATTCAGTGGGTTGGGTTTTGTTTGTGTGGATTTTTTTTTCTTGCTTGGGTTTTTGCTTAGTTTTGTTTCTTAGAGTTCTCTCATAAAAAGGGAGTTGTTTCCTTGCAGCTGCTGGAGCTGGATTGCAGCATTTAGCTGAACTCGGAGATAGGCTCTCCTTTATTGTTTTAATTTAATACATGGCTTGAAACAGCACTTAGGAAGATGGTTTGCTCCACCCTTTCAGAAGTGAACATGCTCCGTGAGAAGCAGAGAGATGGATGTGGCAAGGTCACTTTCTGACCCTCTGCCACCATAACATGCTCTCTGCACGGGGAAGCACAGCCTGCAGCCCCAGTTCTGCAGTGGCTCTGATGGCTCCTGTGCCACCAGGCAGCCACTGGCTGCTACGTCCCTGGGGACAGCTTGTAAACAAGTGCTTCACAGATGGAAAGTGCTGGTTCAGAACAGAATGCAGAGATAGGCACAGCTGGTGTCTTACAAATACCTGTTTCCTGCCCTCTCCCTCTCTGTTGCAGTGTTTCATGCTGCGGGTAGCAAATAGTGACCGTCCCAAGTCTGCAGCGGTGGCTCTCAGCAGCAGGAACACTGACTTCAGAAAACCATGGATCTAGCCAGTTTTCTAGCACACCTAGGAAGCAGAAATCCAAGTCTAAAGAAAAGTTTCACTGTTTTTTTTTTTTCCTTTTAACATCTGCAGAAACCTCTTTGCCCCAGGTTACACAGAGACTCACTACAACCAGACTGGACAGATCCAGACCACCCCTCTGGCCCACACGGTGAGTGCAGGAGATGCTTTCCCTCCTGCCACATGCAGAGGAGACCGCCAGGCAGGGAGCTCAGAGAAGCAGGAGGGCTTCTTTCTCCAGAGCCTTTCTTTGAGGCCACAGGTCCCCACAGCTCTAAGGGAGGGCAGTCTGGCATCCTGACCTGGGGGGATCCAGCGAGGTGGTATCTCCACCTCCCAGAAATAGTAAAGCTGTCTTTCTGTTTTGCCTGAGCACTGTTGTGAGAGCCGTGGTCAGCTGTCAGCGTTGGTCCCCTCTCTCTGGGTGCTGGGGAAACAGTTATTTCTCCTGCCACTCATCCTTCTGCTTTTAGTTTTGCCACTGGGCACTCCATGCTGGGGACATTTCTGCCCTTGGGGACCCCCAGTCCGTGTAAGCTGGCTCCTGCTCAGTGAAATTCCCATAAATTACTGCTCTCACACAGACAGTGGCTGACGCTGCTGCAGTGGCACAAAGATGTGCATTGGTTGTGATGCAAAAATAAGAGATAAATCCCCAATGAGATCATCTTTCCTAATGCTGCCCCAGGGTGAGGAGAAAGGATGTGATGAATATGTTGGTGGTTTTGCCCCAAAGCCTCCTTGTCCCTGCCAGAGGCTGTCTTTGTCTTACCAGGAGCCCCCAGAATGGGGACTTCCCCACTGCCTGTGGCATCATCCTCTCTGGGTCTGAAGGCACATCCTTTGGGGCCTGACCCAGGGCCAGCTGCCATCGATAGGCAGCTCCCATTACAGGCAGAAAGCTTTGGATTCGCCTTAGCACTGCAGCCATCTGATTTGCTTCCTTGGGGATTCAAAGCTCTTAATTTTTACTGGCAACAAGGAGCCATTTGATGCGTGGCAGCTGAAAGGCCAAATTTCCATACAGACCCACAGAGATTTAGCTCTGATAGTCAACTGCCAAGGGCTGTGCAAAGAGAGCAATTACTGGAATATTGGCAGTGCTTGTGAGGGGTTCAGCAGTGCCTAAACATAGCTCATGTCCATCCCAAAACTGCATTGCCAGCCCTGCCCCCCTCTGCCTTCCAGGAGCACTGCTTCTACCACGGGGTCGTGCGGGGCCAGGAGCACTCCAGTGTCACGCTCAGCACATGCCAAGGGCTGCGGTAAGTGCCTGGGGGTGCCAGAGCTGGGGGGATGCTTCTACTTTGCCCCTCAGCCTGCTGGCACATGAACTCTGCTCTCCAGCAGCCTGCTTGCTGTGTTTCTTTCTGGGCAGATAGACCTTTTCTCAAATCTCACCCCACCAAGAGTCCTGGGCATAAAAGGAAACATGTTGGGGACAATGCAGACATTTGGGTATCATTAGTGGCTGTGTCCTGCTAGGCAGCTCCCAGGCTCCTTCCTCCTTTGTGCTGCCAAGGCACACTCATGCACTGAGTTTGACTCAAGTCTGCTTGAGAAAAAGACTTGCTGGTGACTCAAGGCTGCATCCCTTACAGAGATGGGGACAGGGCAGCTCCTGTCCCAGCCCAGCACTCTACACTGATGGAGAAATCATCTCTCAGCCTCTCACAAGTGGCAAGATTTTGTGTGCACTTTGAAGCAATGTCTTCCGATCTGAACTTCCTCCTGAGTTGTCAGCCTCACTTCTCTGCCTTCCTCCTGGGTGGTGCCAGGGCCCTGTGTGTGTTATGCATTCAAGAGCTTCACTTGGGTAGTAATGGAGTGTTTGGCAGGACAAGAAAATGTTCTGTGTCCTCAGCAGGAGTAAATGAAGCAGCTCATTGTGACCAGGGAGCTTCGTTCATTTACACCAGCTCAGAGTTTGTTTCCAAAACACCACATGGGCTTTATTGATATTAGTGCTCAGCTGCTTGCAAGAGCTGATTGGAAGCTGTGCTGATGGGAGCAGCTCCAGCCAGGAAACAGCCTGTGCCAAAGCAAACCTGAGACATCTAAAGTGGATGTAGCACAGGCCAAAGAGCCCAGCAAGATAAACAGGACAGTGCAGCCACCTGTGGCTTGCAATAAACAATCCAAAAGCAAAAGTAGGCACAGGTGGCTCTTGCTGCTTCTGCATGCCTGTGTTTTCCTGGGCTCTGCCTTCCAGCTGCTGAGGAGAGAGCAAAGATGTCTGCGTGTGCACATGCAATAGCGTTCCTCCACCTCTGAGCTGTCAGCTTGTGCTGGTGACTTCTCGACATGATTTTCTACCTGCTGGGAAGGCACAGGAACTGAGCACATAGCTGCTTTCACTCGGAGCCCTCAGAAGGAGGCATGCTGCCCATCAAGCCACGTGTCTTCTAGTGATCATCAAATGCAGATCTCTTGCCTGTAACATGCTTATTGAGAAAACCAGAACCATATGGTTGTGTATGTCCCAGAGAGAACTGTGGGGTTTTGTTTTTCCTGTGGACAAACAAAGCCTTTGCATATTTTAAGCCAGTTCTGTTAAAGAAAAAAAAATCTTTAATTGCTTGAGAAGTGTTCACTGCTCCTAAGGAAAAAGCTAGACATAAAAATAATCAGTACTTCTCAGGCCAGCACTGTTGCAGCACAGGCACCAGTACCCCCTTAACTGGATGTGTGAAGCTCACTGAATAGATTTCAGCATATGCAAGCTCAAGGGTTCCCTGCCCCACCCCTTAGCTGAAAATATTCCCATCCTTTTTTATTAATGACCTGAATGGTCTGGTAAGTGCCTTACCAGGGTCAGATGGGAACTCAGCAGCAGCAGAAGGATTTGGCTTTGGTTGCTGTGATAGTAATTAACTTTCCCTTTTATTGCTTCCTGCTTCAACAGAGGACTGATCATGCTGAACAGCAATTCCAGCTATATCTTAGAACCAGCTCCTGACAGCCCAGACCAGCATTTAATCTACAGGCTGGACAAACTGAAGTTGCAGGGAGGAGCCTGTGGCTACCAGGGCACTGGGGATGCAGCTGAAGACTGGCTCAGGGACTTCACAACTGGGATGAAACCACCTCCTCAGCGGGTGAGCAGAGCTCACATTGGGCTCATGCATGATGCATACCTCAAAAAGTGAAATGAAGTGAATATTTAAGATGTTTTGTAGCAAACTGGTTGTCAAATGATGGCTCCAACAGGGAAATAAATGAACATCTGTGTGATGTGAGGAATCCAGGCTGTAGCTGTTCCTACACGGATTTGTGCATCCAATACGTGAACAAATGGCTGAGGATAGGCACATGGACACTTGCTGTAGCTAAACTGACTTGTGATCCTTGGTGACTCTTAAGTCAATAGTATCTGGAGGTCCCTGTGTCTGAAGGGGTGTGGGGGAGCAACCTGTGAAAAACAAACAAGAAAAAAATACCCGAGCATGCATTTTGCCAAGAGTTCCTTGGGGGATGTTGAGGAGAGGCTGAGGGAGCTGGGGTTGTTTAGCCTGGTGAAGAAGAGGCTCAGGGGCGATCTCATTGCTGTCTACAACTACCTGAAGGGAGGCTGTAGCCAGGTGGGGTTGGGCTCTTCTCCCAGACAACCAGCAATAGAACAAGGGGACACAGTCTCAAGTTGTGCCAGGCGAGGTCTCGGCTGGATGTTAGGAGGAAGTTCTTCTCCGAGGGAATGATTGGCATTGGAATGGGCTGCCCAGGGAGGCGGTGGAGTTGCTGTCCCTGGAGGTGTTCAAGCAAAACCTGGATGGGGCAATTAGTGCCATGGTCTGGTTGATTGGCTAGGGCTGGGTGCTAGGTTGGCCTGGATGATGTTGGAGGTCTCTTCCAACCTGGTTGATTGTATGAAATACCCTGTGTTGCTGCTGCTGCAGGTGAAACGGGAGACTCTCCAGGCTATGAAGTATGTGGAGCTTCTGCTTGTGGCTGATAATGCAGAGGTAAGAAATGGGATCTTGTTTGTAGCAACTGAGGACTGGACTCAGAGCAAGCATCTCATCTGCAGCATCTCCTGGGGGAGGAGAGCAGCTGGTGCTCAGGTTCTCTCTTGCCGCTTTAGTCCTAGCAACCATGATCCCTCTGCCACCACTGTCAGTCACTGTTGGCTAGGAGAAAGATGCAGGCTGTGGTTCAGATGAAGGTCTAGGGCTGGAGGTCAGTTCTGGCTGCCCGAGTTGTCAGTGGTCAGCCCTAGTTATTGATGGGAGAAACTGCCTTCAACCTAGGGTGACTGTGGGTTCCCAAAAATGGTGTGCTTATAACTCTGCAGTACACCTAATCTCTAGAGAAGATAACTGCAATTATCCTCTGCACTGAGCTGGTAGCAGATATATAAATAGACATTTTTAAGGCTCCAGATCATAAAACAGGGCTGGAAGAGACCCAGTGAATTCAGCAATTCCTTCCCCATCCCCAGCTTGGACAGCAGAGCAGACATACTCACTGACAGTGCAGACTGTGCAGTGTTTTGCTGATCATTTAATCTGCAGCACAGACTGGAGTCAAGCTGCTCTTATCCATAATTTATGACTTGAAACTCCAGTAGTGAAAGCCACGAAGTGCTCTGGGCTATAATTTCTTCTGAACAAAACTAAAGAGGCAGAGCCTGTTTTGGTTTCTCTATCAGGCAGCAGGTTACAAGGGAAATGCAGAGAGCCCATTATACCCAGCAACTGCCATATGTTGTTCACCATTTGATTAGACAAGCTGGGGTAGGCACCCTGGCAGTGTCACTGCTGGCTGCCCTTACTTTACTGTCTTCTTTGCTAGAAGAACACTCTCAGGTTTTGTCATCTGCTAAACAAAAATCTAAGCATTTTGCAATGTTAGTTCCTTGAATCAGTTTGCTAAAATTCACTTGTTGATTGCTAAGTGATTTTAATAGGCAAATCTGTTGGATGAGTGAGATGTGAGAAGTGCTGCAGCAACCTTGACCTTAGACATGAAGTCATGCTACAATATGTTTTTCCTGGCACATTTTCCAGCTCTTTGTCAGCCCCTTGCTCTGGGGACTCTGGTAAAATTGGGTTGCTCCACTGTGTTACTACCACTGCACGAGTAATATTGCTGTCATGGGATGCTAGGGATGAATGCTGAATGTAGACATACAAGTGGGCTTGTAGTCATAGGTACAGTGGCGGAAGCCTTTTGGGCTTCACTTCAGAGTTCCTTCCTTGTTTCCAGGGTAATGTGACTTGTTTTTAAGACATTTCAGCCCTTTCTACTTATCTTTCTGATGTCTGATATATGTTCATTTTGTTCAGTTTCAGAAGCATCACTTCAACATTGAAGCAACAAGGCTTAAGTTAGTGGAGGCTGCTAATTACGTAGATAAGGTGAGATCAAGTGCGCGTGAGCCGAGGGAAGCAAAGAGCAAATCCTGAATGGTGAGGATTAATGGAGACAGAGGAAAACTGCCTTCCTGGGAGAAAGAATAATGTTTTGGCAGTTCTTCCCTGTGACTTAGGGAGTGGAAATCATCTGCCAAACCATTCTGTTGTTGGACATTAGGGATGAGGTGGGGAAATATCCATTCCTTGCTTTGGAGCCAACACGTGCATCTCTGTGTTTTAATACATCTGTAGCGATCATGACACCTAAGTAATGCTTTCTGACAAGGGAATAAAGTAGTCACATCACATGCTAGAAACCTTGGCAGGTAGAACTGGAAGGAGCTTTCAAAAGTGATCCTTGCAGTGGTACCCCGTGTTGCCAAAATGAAGATCACTACTTTTCATATCTGCTCCCTTCATACTCCCCTTCTTCCTTTAAACTCCTTCTATCAATCCCTTCACCCTGCTGCCTGTGAAGATTTGTCCTCTTTGTATTTTATGTTGGCAGAAGATTATGTCCTTCCTCTTCTCAGGAAATTTTGACACATCTAAAGATAAAGATGATGTCAGTCTCCGTTTTTTTTCCCCTTTATCTCTTTGTCATTCATTTTGAAATGAAAATTCAGTGTCTCTGTTTCAAACAAGCTTAGGTTTGTGGAGCTGTGGTGGCAAGTGGCAATGAATTTGTAGAGGGAGCATCTTCTTTGGATATGTGTATCTGCAGTAGCATTTAGCAGAGTTTATAAACAAGACTTAAGCCATAGTAAAGTCAATTAGTTGGTTGTGCTCATTTTGTTGTCTCCTTTCCTTCCTGTATCTTAGTTTTATAGATCTCTGAATATCAGGATTGCCTTGGTGGGGCTGGAGATCTGGAGTAATAGGAATAAGTGTGATGTAAGTGAGAATCCCTTCTCAACCCTGAAGTCCTTTCTGGCCTGGAGCAGTAGGGAGCGGAAGCACAGGAAGCATGATAATGCTCAGCTAATCACGTAAGTTTATTTCTCCTGAAGTAAATTGTTCCTGACAAGTGGGTTGGGTGGGTGAGAAATCACTATCTGAGACTAAATCACTCTAAGTTTCGGATTGGTCACTCAGCCAGCATTAAGTTCTGGCACCCAGAGCATACCTACATTAAGAAAAGTGGAGGTTGCAGGATCTGCAGCAGTCTTAACACACATACATCAAATTGTGTCAGCCTTGTGTGTGTGTATCACAAGCAGCTGCACATCACAGGATATTAGGGGTTGGAAGGGACCCAAGGAGATCATTGAGTCCAACCCCCCTGCCAGAGCAGGACTGTACAGTCTAGCACAGATCACACAGGAATGCATCCAGACAGGCCTTGAAAGTTTCCAGAGAGGGAAACTCCACAACCTCTGTGGGGAGCCTGTGCCACTGCTCTGTGACCCTTGCAGTGAAGAAGTTCCCCTTTATGTTGAGGTGGAACCTCAGCATGATCTATTGCAGCTGCATGTGCAATGTCAAGAAAACGTGAACCATTAGGGAGACCTGTAAAGGGCAGCTAAGTCCTGTGTGGAAGACAATTGCTCCTAGTTCATCCTGCTGAGACACAGGGGACAAGGTGCTGGGAGCTACCTAACGATCTGTGGCTTGTTCTACTCATTTCCTTAGGGCCAGTAGCTGTGGCCAGCATACAGATGTCAGTGCAAGGAAAAATTGCAGCATTTCTCAGATCTTACTTCTTCCTTGGTAATTAACCTACCAGTACATAGTGATGAGTCAGAGAAGAAACTTGAAATGCAGACATTCATTTCCCTTTTCCCTTGTTTGGTTGAGTGTTTTTAACTCTTTACCATATTTCATCTTCACCTGGTTGTGTCCTGAGCAGTTTCCAAGGCTCCCATTTCAGAGGGTGGTGTAGGATTCCAGCTTGCCAGGCAGGAACCAAGCATAGCTGCACCTCTGAGGTGTGACCCAGTACTCTGTCAAGTCTCTGAATCCTAAACTGGCAACTATCAGGCCTAAGGTAAATTAAGTATTCACAGACAGTACCAAATTAAGGATCCAGAAATGGTCCTTTCTGTGCTTGTTGCAAAGCTCAACAGGAGCACTTTTTGGCACCAGAGCATTAGGAAAAATAGGGTTGGCTGGCTGGCCTATAAAACAAAGCATGAAGTCCAAGAAAAATATGTCTTAAGGCTTTGAAGGTACTGCTGGAGGAAATGTATTCACCTGACATTGCATAGATGTATGAAGCTGTGGACTGCAAGATGTCTTTCTTTACCTTGCTTTCTCAAGTGCCTCAATGGCATTTCATGGTCTTTCTGGGTTGGTTTTAGGGGTGTGCCCTTCCAAGGTACCACAGTAGGCTTGGCTCCTGTGATGGCCATGTGCTCTGATTACCAGTCAGGAGGAGTAAACATGGTAAGTAATTGCTTATACCTAATATGGTATTTCTTGCCAGCAGTGAATATGTAGGGTAGATACCTCCTAAAGCCCAGGAAGAAAATATTTCCTGTGAAGGCCTTTAGTTCACTTGGTTATGGTCAGAAACATAACATGTAGATATTATCTACATGTAGTAATGAAGAGTACTGCACTGAGAGATGCACAAGGCAGGCACAGATGAAATGCTGACATACATCTTTGCCCTTGCACAGGATCACTCTGATAATGCCATTGGCGTTGCTGCTACCATTGCCCATGAGATGGGACACAATTTTGGTATGAATCATGATTCAGATGGCTGCTGTACTACCTCTGCAGCAGATGGAGGCTGCATCATGGCCGCTGCAACTGGGTGAGCTCATCTTATAGGGTCTCATGCAGAAATTGGAAGGGCTTTTTTATAAGAGTCTTGGTGGAGTAGGAGGCAGAAATGTAGGCTGAAAGTGGCTCTGTTGCTGCCTTTTGGAAATGGTGTATTTAGAAAGAAAATAACTGCTGGCAAAACCTACATTGTGTTCTAATTTTTCATTGATGCATAATCTGGACAGCCTATTGCCAGTGAGTACAGAGGCATGAGGAATGAGCAGAGCATGTATGATCTTAACATAAAATCACAGAATCAACCAGTTTGGAAGAGACTTCCAAGATCATCCAGTCCAACCTGTCACTCAGCCCTATCCAATCATGTAGAGTTTTCTACCTGGGTTATATTTCTGTGTTAGATATGAGATGTGTAAGTGGTTGCTAGGGTTTCTAAAGCATCTTGTGCAAAAGCTTATGCATGTTCTAATGTGGTAATGAGAGGGAAAAGAATTGCTTCAGGAAGGAACTGGGGCTTTATTAAAAGGCATAGCAACTGGGCTGTGTTTCTAAGTTAGAATGCATGAAAACAGATAGGCTGCATGTTGTTGTAGTGCTGCTTGGTTTCAGTGAGCCACAGAAAGTCTGTGTTTAAAAGAGAAGAAATACTGCCTTTGACAGTAAGGGGAATCAAGGGTGGCTCTGGAAATCCACAGGGATTCTGGAGCTCATTTTGGATGAGGAACCTCAACAGTTTCTATATTACAGTCATGTAAAAGCATCAGACAAACCCATTCACTTAAAGTTGCATTCCCTGTTTCCTCAGCCTTCCTCCTTGGGATTTAGCAGGTTTCAAGACAATTTTCTCCATAGATATCATCTTTTATGTGTGAGATTTCCTCTAAATAAGGAAGAACATTGAGGTGTGAGAAGTGAAAACACTGTGGCATGCAAGCAGAACACGCAACATGAATGCACGCACGCACAGTCATATGCAGAGTGCCTGGGTTCTGGCACTGTAGCAAGAGAAATTAATCATTCAAGTAACAGAAACTACTCTCCTCTTTTGCAATGAGGCAGGAGCTGGGAAAAGGAACTATTATTTTTAGCAGTTAGATTGACAAGCAGTTATTCACAGTCCAAATGCTGTATTCTCAGGCTTGTTCAAGAAGTTAGCAATAAGCCACAGCTTCAGTATGGACCAGGTAAGGATCAAAGTGAAAACTGACTCCATGTATTTTGTTTCATTTGGGTTTGTTTAAGGCCAGGCAGCCTTACAGTGCAATCTCACCTTCTCTTCACGTGTAATCCAGATAGATCTGATTTTGAACAGGCATAGGAAATCATGATCTACCTTAGCACAATTTCATAGGCTTCAAAGAGAGACCTGTGTCCTCTGACACTTGTCAGGATTTGCTTGTGCACCTCTTGATTCTCTAAGCTGCTGCCCAGATGTGTGTTGATGTTTTTCTACACTGTCCATATTCAGACACCCATTCCCCAAGGTGTTCAACCAGTGCAACAGGAAAGAGCTGGAGAAGTATCTGCAGTCTGGTGGAGGGATGTGTCTGTCCAACATGCCGGATACCAAAAAAATGTATGGTGGGAAGAAATGTGGAAATGGCTACTTGGAAGAGGGAGAGGAATGTGACTGTGGAGAGGTGGAGGTAACAATTGTTAAGACCTAACCATTTAGGGTTTAGTGGGACACAAAGATTTTGTTATGTGCTTTGCAAATTTAGTGATGTGATACATAAAGAGCAGGAGAGATGCAGATCATCTAAATGTATATGCAATGAAAATCAAGGTTGTAAAGTGTCATGTCTAATTAAATTCACAGTGTGTAGTACCATACATCTCAGAACACAGGGATGGTGTAATCTATGTCTGAACAGAGGTGATGAAATCTTCAGTTGAAAAGGATTGAGGGGAAAAAAAAGTCTTAGATGCTGCAGGGTTTTTATATATAAATTCACTTTACCTACAACTTCATTCTTGATAAGGATGGGACTTTTCTTAGCACTGCATCTCAGCTCAGGGAGCTGACACCAGCAGCCCACACTCACCAGATGTAATGAACAGGACCTATAGTATCCAGTCAGTCCAGCAAGGCTGCAGTCATGCAGCACTGTAGTTCAGCACACACTGGGTGTCCTGAGTGTGCAGTGGGAGGAAGGCTGTCACTTTGTTTGCGTGTAATTGAGCATCTATGAGATTAGCATCAGCCTCACACTTCAGTGCTCTTGCATGTGCTTGTCTTGAGTGTCTGCCTTGTAAACTCTGCTTCATCTTTCTGTCTTCCAGGAATGCAAAAACCCCTGCTGTAATGCCAGCACCTGCTCCCTGAGGATGGGTGCTGAGTGTGCCCATGGCAGCTGCTGCCATCAGTGCAAGGTGCGATCTTTGGGCTTTCCTAAGGGAGGGGAGGGAACAACGGTGATGGAAGTGGGAGGCTGAAAATTTAAGGGGAAAAAGGGATGAAACACAGCCAAAAATGAAGTTCAGCTCCAAACTTGCAAGCATGGTCTGATTTTCTTTTTTAATGTACAGCAGCTGCAGGTACAATCAAACTTGCAGGGTCTTTTCTCTAATTCAGCTGACTTTGATAACGAGATGAGCTGTGAATGCTGCTGGAATGAAGTCACAGTGCTTTTATCAAACACTTGGAGATGGGATGAATCAGAGTCATTATTTCTCTTCTTTGGCTCTAGAAGCAATCTGAACAGAGCTCTTACAGCAAACACTTCCTGTGGGGATTAGGCTGGATGCTACCTCTGCTCTCAACCCTCTTTTCTGGGATGCAGTTGAATTCCTTTATCTCAGGTGCTTGCTGAAGAAATGCTAGCAAAGCTGATTGTATGCATGTGACCACATGTTTTAAACCTCACCTATCCTCATAGAGGCTGTGTTTCTGATTTTTGGAGCCAAAGGTCTCAAGCTCTGACAACAAATTAGCTCAAAAATGAGCACAGGCTAAGGTTTCTCTTTAAGCTCAGTTTGTATTTGCCCTTTGACTGTGAGCTTTTACAGATATATCCTGAGCATGTGGAAAACATTTTTTTTAGGAAACAGTCCAGATTTACTCCTTTCACAAGAGACTTAGAAAATCTCCTGGATATAACTGTGTATGCCCTTTTTTTTTCTTCATCTCCATGGTGGACAGAACAGAAATGAACTGGGTGAGCTCATAAGCAAGGGAGATATAAGCAGAATTAATGGGGAAACACTGAAAGAAGCTTCCCAGATGGAGGGTTTGGAGAGTAGCTACACAAACATCTGTCAGAAATGGTTTAGGTAAATCAAATCCTACCCTAGTGTAGAGGGAGATGTAACATTGTCCCCTTGAAATCTGGCAGCCTTACTTTCTGTGCATGATCTCATTGCTGCCTGGGGAAAGGATCCAGCCATTAATTTGTTTCTATAGAGGTCACCCTGTTAATGAAGTTACAGTGTCACTTGGATCACTGCTGACCTGAAAAAGCCTAAACCAAGGAGGATGAAGAGAGATGTGCAATATTTGTATCTTATCTACAGGGAGACATTGTGCAGACATAAACCCACAAAGGAGCCAAGCAGTAATTCATTTCCCACCCCCTTTCTGTCTTTTTAGTTGATGTCTCCAGGAACCCTCTGCAGGGAAAGGTCAGGGCTCTGTGACCTCCCAGAATACTGCACTGGCGAGTCGCCGTTTTGCCCTCTCAACTCTTACCTGATTGACGGGGCTTCCTGCGATGGAGGAAAGGCCTATTGCTACAATGGCATGTGCCTCACCTACCAAGACCAGTGTGTGAAGCTGTGGGGGCCTGGTAAGGACACTACTTGCAGTGAAACATGTCCTTTAAGCAGGAGGTGTTAAGTGATTTCCTACTCTCACTCAGCCTGTGTAAGGCAGGGTGACCTGTTATCAGTGCTGAAGTCTGAGGAGCCTTTTTACCTGCCTTGCCCTTTTGTAGGAGGCACCAAATTTTCCTGTGCTCAAATCATAGAATCAAGCAGGTTGGAAGAGACCTCCAAGCTCATCCAGTCCAACCTAGCACCCAGCCCTATCCAGTCATCTAGACCATGGCACTAAGTGCCTCATCCAGTCTTTTCTTGAACACCTCCCCAAATGACCGAGTGCTTGGTGTGGGCTGACCTGGGCTGCCAGGCTCCACAGGAATCAGCCACACGAGTCTTTTCCATGCAGGAGCAAGGCCAGCACCAGATGCCTGCTTTGAGAAGGTTAATGCTGCTGGAGACATCTATGGGAACTGTGGGAAGGACATCTATGGCAACTACAAGAAGTGTGAGATGAGGTAGAAAGCAGCCAAGAGTTGCTCCTTGGAGAGGGTGTATTTATATGTTTAAAAAATATGGGCCAGTAGATAAAATTGATCCATGTTTTGGTTCCACTTGCTCCCTCTGCCTCCTGGGAAACCAGCTGCATCCTTGTTGGACTTAGAGCCCTTATGACTGAAGCTTGAAGCTTCCCATTTTCCCTGCCTTCTGCATTTTCAAACATCTAGCTGATAACTTTTCCAGAGCAACAGAGGTAGGGATTTTCAAATCCCTAAGTTAAAATATAGCTCTTTAACTGAACCAAAACTTCTTACTCTTCTCTCTGTGATTTTTGTCAAGGGTGGCCTATCCATGGGGCCAGCAAAATAGCACCACCACTACCCATCAGACACTGTTGCTTGGGCTAGCTCTTGGGAGGGGCTTGCTCTTTTGCTGTCGAACAATGACTCACCATTGCTGCTTTTATTGATGTGTAGAGGTGATGCCTGCAAAACATTCAGCAAGGCAGAATAATCACTTTAATCTTTTCCTTGGAAACCAGAGATGCTAAATGTGGGAAGATCCAGTGCCAGAGCTCTGCTTCCAAACCCCTGCAGTCCAACGCGGTGTCCATTGACACACATATCCACACACAGAGGTGCCGAGGGACACACGTGTACAGGTCTGAGAGTGAAGAGGAGGAGGTGCTGGATCCTGGCTTGGTGCTGCCGGGAACAAAATGTGGGAGCCATCACGTAGGTATAGTCCTGCTTGTAATGGCCTAGGGAAGGGTCAGGAAGGTGCTGGCAAAGTGCTTTCTGATTGCCAAGCCATTCATTTCTTACGTCTAATGCCATTCTAGGGCGTTCTTGTAAGCCCCCTTAAGACACTGAAAGGCCACAACAAGCCTCCTCTCCAGACTGAACAGCCTCAACTCCCTCAGTCTCTCCTCATAGGAGAGGTGCTCCAGCCCTCTGATCATCCTCGTGGCCCTTCTCTGAACACCTTCCAGCACATCCATCTCCCTCTTGTAATAGGGGCTCCAGATCTGGGCATGGGCATGGCTGTCAGCTTCTGAGCACTGATTCACGTTAGCTGGGACGTAGGGTAACACTTATATGTTTACTTGGCAGCCAGCTTAACTTTAGGGCCTGTTGGTCTGCCCATGGTGTTACTTTTACTGCCAAGCTGTCTAGGACCCTGCAGGTCACAAATGGCAGGAATATAGTACATAACCCAAAGAGCTAATGCTGGGGTTTTTCTTGATGTTTGTTTTCTTTTTATCCTTTCTCTGTAGGTTTGCTTTGATGGACGCTGCCAGAACACATCCAACATCTTTGAGGCGGAAAGCTGTGCCAAGCAGTGCCATGGCAATGGAGTAGGTGCCCTCCTTTTCATCTCCGTTTCAGGCTGCCCTCCATTCATCTGTGGGTGGTTGTTATCTCAGTTCTGATACCATGCTACCTGATAACCAGATTCCTACTGGACTTGGGCATCTTCATTATTTTTCATCCAGCAAGGGCTTAACTTTTTTTTAGCTTGTGGATTTTATAGGAGCTGGCACTAAAATATCTGAGTCTTTCTCCTCCAGGTTTGCAATAATAACAAGAACTGCCACTGCAACCAGGGGTGGGCCCCCCCATTTTGCAACAAGCAGGGTAGAGGAGGAAGCTTGGACAGTGGTCCTCCCATGCCTGAAGGTGAGTGGGACCAACTCTACTACGGTGGCACTTCAGAAGGGATTGGATTAGTATGGGAGGCAGAGAGTTTTCCATTTAACTAACTCTACTTTCTTATCCCAAGCTCCTTCAGCAGTTGTGATAACTTTTGCAATCCTGGCTCCCATTCTCCTGCTCATTGGAATTCTGGTTTTATTCTATTATCTCAAGTGCTGGGATAAATTTGCCATCTGTTCTCTAAAGAAGACCCTACAATTCAGGTAAACTGTCAGTGCCTTGGCTGCTTGCATCCCCCCTCCCCCTTTCTTTCAGCATCAGGACTGAAGAGGAATTGCAAAGGCTGTGAGGAAAAGAACTAAATGGGTTTGTTGGTGTAGTTAGTATTTGCCTCTCATCTTATTTTTTACTTCAGTCAAAATAGAATGCAAGATACAGAGGAGAAAAAGCAGGAAATGACACATTCTTTTCTTTTCCTCATTGTCAGTGACTCCTATGAAAATGGGCATGCAAACCCTGCCTTCAAGCTGAAAACTCCCCAGCAGCAGAGGAAGGTAGGGACAAGGTCACCTTCCAGCTCCCTGGGTTGAAATGCAGCTGCCCTGAGATGTGGGATATGGCTCCTTTTCATACTGCAATAAGGGAATGGTTTTACCTAAGGGTGGGTACAATAGACAAACCTTGCCCACGGCTAGAAGTCAGTGGAGGCTGAAGGCAGTATCTATTCCTAGCAGTCTCCTTAAAGGCAGGAGCTGGTATTTGACTAGGCCTGTGCAGCCACTTGTCTCTCCAGAGGATAGATCCTCCTGTTGCATCCCTCTCTCAAAGCTGCAGAACATGCAGACCCTGGGGTTATTTGCAAGTGGCACTTGTAACACTAATGCCAGAACTACTCTGTTCTCTTCATTTCCATTTTTGCTTCCTGATCCCAAATTTTCCCAGCCTACATAATCAACAGCTACTGGACATATACAACACATACTGGTGTTGCAGGCAATATTTTCTCATATATAGCTCATAGACCTTATGGATATTCTCAGAAGTGTAGCTAAAGAGTAAAGAGGTGGTTTAGAGTGGAAATGCATAACTCCAGGGACTTGTGCTTCTTCTGCACAGGTGATTGGCTTCCCTGAAATCCCAACCAAACCTCCTCCCCAGCAGCCTCCAGGGCTCCGAATGAACACACAGCAGTCATCCTCCTCCTCCCCTGGCTACAGCTGTGGCATGGCTCAGCCTGCTAGGCCAGCACAGCCGGCACCTCTGAAGGACATTGCCCGGGGGCCACCCCCGAGCAGGCCAGTGCCTCCTGCTCCCAAACCCCCTGTCTCTCAGGTAAGAAATTGCACTGCCACCTAGATGTGGTTTGATGAGAGGTTTGTTCCCAATGAGGCTGGTGAAACCTCTCTAGCCCTGGTGAGGGTGCAGGGGTTACTACACAGTGAGTGCTCCATCTTCCACAGGACAGTTACCAGTGGTTCGCCCTGCTTTGCAGTACAGCTGACAGTGACAGTGCAGGATGCTAGCACACACAATTACTCTTAATTCAGGTTCTCTGATAGCTCTGCCTTGGACCTAAAGTCAAGTAGCTTGGATCACAAAGCAACTTTCCAAGGTCACCTGAACGTTTTGATCTGCAAATTAAATAGATTTTACCCCAAGCTTAGCGTAGCTCCTCCTGTAACTTGCACGTACCTTTTCCCCTTCTGACTGTGTCAGTGGCTGCTAAGTGTGAGGCTCAATAGTGAGTGCAAGATCTTTGTTCCTTGGAATGACCCCCCCAGCTATCTTGCCTGTGGCTATTTCCAGACTAAAGCCTTGGAAGCCTCAGACAAATATCGATGTGGAGCAGAAGCAGCACCTGGAGGTGTTCAAGGCTAGGCTGGATGAGGCCTTGAGCAACCTGTTCTAGTGGGCAGTGTCCCTGCCTATGGCAGAGGGTTGAAACTAGATGATCTTTGAAAACTCTTCCAACCTAAGCCATTCTAAGATACTGCACAGAAAACACTAAACTTAACCCCAAATGACTTTTGTTAAGTGAATCCTAGCTGTGAGGTTGAGAGTTCTAAGGGTACTGAAGGGTGCTGGCAATTTTATTCAGAGCTTAGTACAGATCCCATACTCTTATGGAAAAAGTGGCATGTACCTAGTCAAAATATTTCCCTAGTACCTTTATTAGGTCAGAGCCAGCAAAGAAGAAAAGGATTCAGCCACCGAGGATAGCAGGAGGCTTGCTCCAAGACAGCCTCTCTGAAGGATAGAAAGGAAAACAAACCCAACATCTTTTTAGTGAATGGGATTTCTTTCTAGGTCCATTGTTCCTGTAAGCAGTTGGTACTTCAGCAAAAACAAAGGGAGGAAGCTGACTGTATTCAATAAGGAATAGGTATCCTTCCCAGCTGGTTGGTGACAAGTTCCCCACAATCTCCACTGTGTTCCCTCCTCGACCATCCAGTCTCTTTATCCCAGTCAGGCTTACTAGATGGAACATCTTTTCCTTGGATTTCTCAAAGAGACCTTGCCATTTCTGGGTTAGAGGAAGGCCACAAGCTGTAGAAGGTACAGGGGAAATAATATCACCGTTTGCTAGTGTCAGTGTCCTTCCTAGATGTTTGCAGCATCTGCCAGATTTGCTCTCTTGCAGTCCCTGTAGGAGCTCTTTGGACCCAGACGTCGGTGGTGGAATTTAGTCTGCTTTGTCCTTCCCGCAGGCACAGGGCAAGGTCTTTGGACTGCAATAGGTCCTCAAGCATCGGCTGAGGCAGCCACGGAGCGTTGCGTTTATGCATAGCCTAAGGACACTGAAGGGCTTTTGGGTGCTCTCCAAGCTGTGAGTGCAGCTGTGTTTATTAAACCAGCGCCTGTAAGCCAGCGGCTTAGCACAGGGACTGAGCAACAGAAGGCAGTGAGTTCTTGTGTGGGTAACTTCTCCCCAAGGGCATGCTTTGCACTGCAGCTCATTAGACAAAGGGAGAATACAGTGCTCTGAGTATCCTATGAGGGACAGCTGTGTGCACAAACAAAGCCACAAGCCGTTGTAGGTGGCTGCAGGGCTGCATGTATGTATTTGTATAGGCTCATTTGTAGAGGTCTGTAGGGCTTACAGGCATCTGCAGGGGCAGTTATACAGTGAGTGTATGCATGTGGAACTTGCTGCCAGGTGCATCAAGTGGGGCTCACTGAAAGGCTCTGGAATATAGCTTCCCTGTTGTTTGGAAAATCCAAAGCTCAACACTTCTGGATTCTCTAGTAGCCAGCACCTAATGTGCCTTCAGCCTGTATCTTCATTTGGGAGGCAGAGCAAGGTAGCCCTGTTGGGTTGTCCTGAAGCCAGCTGCCCAGCAGCCTCAGGCCACCTGGTTTCCATGAGCCTCGATGGGTGGGTGAAAAACTCACAGATGTTGAAAGCCACTAATCACCTGCATAATACAGTGAGCCATGGTGGCAGCCACCTGTGCTCCCTCCCTGCTTCAGAGAGGGAGAGGGCTTTGCAAGTGTAGTTTTAGCTGTGTCCCTTCCATCCTGTGTCTCAGTCAGGGGTGCTGTAAACCGAGTTGTGATGGGGACTTCTGCCCAGGCTGTGGGGTTTCTTCTGTTTTTCTGTGAATCAGCCATTAGAGTGTAGTATTCCTGTAGTAACTCCAAACCAGAGACCTTGAGATGTGCAGCTGCATACTCAGGATGCTGTCTCAGACTACAAAACAGAAAAACAGCCAAGAGGTCTGAAGGGCCTGTAACCAGAAGTTCAAGCCATGTAAAGTGAATGCAAAGATTACCTCTGTTCTCAGGCTGGGTGTCTGTCCAAGCTAAGACCTCAAAACTATTTCCTCCCTATGTAGTCTATTTCTAGGCCTCGGCCACCCCAAAGAGCTCTGCCAGCTGATCCTGTCCCAGCTAAATCCAGAGCCTGGCCAGGGAGCAGCTCTGCCACCTCGCTGCCTCCTGTGCACCACAGAACCCCAGGTCGGCTCCAGCCTGCTGCAAAGGTAGGCTCTGAGTGCAGTGGTGGGGAACACAGCAGCACCCCCACACCCACGTGGGGTAACCATGCTCAGAAGGGAGTAACCTTGCTATCAGACTGCAGACACCTTCATGCACAGCCCTGGTGGGTTCATCTCCCTGCAAGCTGGACCCTTTGATACAAACCACTCCCCTCCATGTACCCCAGGGGCCGCTTCCAGCCTGCACTGTACTTGAGGCTACCTGTGAAAGAGAGCTCTGTGAGCTTGCTGTGCTCCTGGTGGGGGAGTTTCCTGTGTGATGGACTAGGGTATGAATATGCTCAGAGGGCTGGAGCACCTCTGCTATGTGGACAGACTGAAAGAGTTGGGGCTGTTCAGTCTGGAGAAGAGGAGGCTCCCAGGTGACCTTCTTGTGGCCTTCCAGTATCTGAAGGGGGCCTACAAAAAAGCTGGGGAGGGACTTTTTAGGCTATCAGGGAGTGACAGGACTAGGGGGAATGGAGCAAAACTGGAAGTGGGGAGATTTAGACTGGATGTGAGGAGGAAGTTCTTCACTATGAGAGTGGTGACAGCCTGGAATGGGTTGCCCAGAGAGGTGGTTGAGGCCCCATGCCTGGAGGTGTTTAAGGCCAGGCTGGATGATGCTCTAGACAGTCTGACCTAGTGCAAGGTGTCCCTGCCGTGGGGGTGGAACTAACTGATCCCTGTGGTTCCTTCCAACCCTGACTGATTCTACGAATGCATATGAACAGAGACAGGCTTTCCCTGGCTGGCTCTAAAGTCATCTCCAGGAGAGGGAGAGGGCAGCTTTGCTCTTTCATCAGTGCTCACTCCTCTCTCTTTTCCCTGTTTCTCACCCAGAATACTGGTGTCAGGATACCTGGAGCAGTGAATGTCTTCCAAGCAGGACATCCAGGCTTACGTGGGCATTCGTGAAGCAGTCTGTTCCTGACCTGCTCTGTCCTTCACAAGGGACTGGACTGTCTTCATCACCCAAAAAAATATTCACTGCCACAGACAGCATCTTGGTTCCTCTCCTTTTAACCTAACCTTTCTCCTGTGTGACTCAACAAGCTGCTGTCAGGCTTGGCAGGAGTGCTGGTACGTGCCAAGCTGACCTCAGCAAGCTCTGTGATAGCCTTTTCCGTACAGGGATGACTTTGTTTATATGGTATTTAAATATTGTTGTGCAATATCCGACGCAGGGATGGGGTGATGGGGGGGTTCACGTGGTTTTAATAGGTTATTTAAGTGTTACGAGGAAGAACAAGCATTAATTGCAAATGCTGGCCCTGATGGGCTTTTATGTAAGACCCAACCCTTTTGGCTTCCTGAGCCCATCCACACAGCTGCAGGAGCATATGTTGGTGCTATACAGACACTGCTGCCTCTTGGGAGAGCAGAAGGCAGCTCTTGATAACTTTCTTCAGCTTATTCTCAGTTTACAGTGGGTGGTTAAGTGAGGCCACAACAGGGAGCAAACCATGGAAATATTCCTGGCTAATATAATTTGTTGGTCACTGATTTTGATTAGATTTAACAAAGCAGACTAATTCTCCCCCATACAACCTTTTTTTCAGCAAGAGCATTGCAACCTATCTGTCCTTCAGCACTCACTTGTCCTACCTGAGTGCTGTAAGAGCTGACAGCATCCCTTGTGCACAGTGACCTGTGCACTTTCATCCATGTCACTGGGACACAGTCAAGGTACGACAGGGAAACTCTGGCCAAGATACAGTGCAAATGGCCATAAGAAAGCTCAGCAAAAGCCAGTGCTGAAACCTCCTCTCCAGCATACGGTACCATGGATAATCAGTAGATGCTTTTGCACATGTCTCCTCAGGCTTTGCTCTGTGCTGAGCAGTAATTCAGCATGGGCTCTCTGTTCTTCATACCAGTGAAAAAACCTACCTTAAAATTGCCCAGGTGGTAAAACTGTAGGAATATTGATGCAACACATGGTGCTTTTCTAGGGCAGCTCATTTACTCCAAGCCTCTTTTGCCGTGATGCGGATGGAGAGAGCTGTCTGTGTGCACTTTAAGCAGCTGATGGTTCTGACCACGAGGATTCTCCCTTATGAATTTGTTTCTTTTCTCCTAATGGTTTGGGCTTTTGTACATTTTTTTTTCCCTCAGGATTTTAAATGACAGCCTTTTGTTATGCCAATTTTTTTATTACTGTGGCTTTTTTTTTTTTCCTTGAAATGATTTCCTAGGAGGACACAAGGAATTCTGGAGCTATGGCTACAACAACAGATTTTTTTGCCTGATTTATTATAGGCAAATCCTCCAACAGTGTGATTGCTGCTGCACATGTGAGAAACTATTATTGGCATAAAGAAGTCTTGTCTGATAGTTCCCTTTCCCTAAAGAGACTGAAAAATGCCTGATTAAACCCTGAGCACTCATTAGATTTGTAGTTCTGTGTAGCAGTGTATCTGCAGGATGACTTAAACCACACTAGTTTTTTACAACTTTACTACCTCTTTCTCCACAAGGAAACAATACACAGGCTGTGTCTTGAATTTCTGCTCAATTATTCCTTATCTTGATAATTTTAGGCTTTTTCTTGCCTTTTGTATGCCTGGAACACAAACCAACTTAAAATACTTCTCTCTGAAAGCAGGGATGGCAAGTGAAAGACTTCAGCTTTTTATTTGTTGCTTCTTTCTATGGCTGGATTGTGTTACATATAAGCAACTCCGAGCACATGTGCCCAGGTAATGTGGCCTTGGAGTGCCATGTTTTACTGCTCACAGGTGGTGCAGTAAGCTGGGCACATGCTGTATGTGTGCTATAGTCTAGGTGACTGGATAGGGCTGGGTGCTACGTTGGACTGGATGATCTTGGAGGTCTTTTCCAACCTGGTTGATTCTATAGTAGTACAGATTCTACCCCAAAAGCCTGATCTTATATCTGAGCCCTCGCAGCACACTTCTGCTACAGCCTCTGAGCTTTACTGAGTGACCACCCAAAATCACTAAGAATATTCTGGTAGCAGTTCATGTGAACATAGCTTTAAAGAAAGGAAAAATCCCCCAGACACACAAAGCTCAGAGTACAACTGGATATGCCCAGATCCTAATGGAAAACATCATTGCTGGAATATCATAAAGTCTCCAAAGAGTAGTTTTTAAACAAATCCTTTTTAATATTTTATATATGTATGTGTGTGTGTGAGTTCACTAAAGATAGAGGAACTGCAGGAGGAGAAAAAGATGGTAAAATGTGAATTCTTTTTTAAGAGAATGTTTTCTTGGGAGAACACACACCAAAATACATCTCACTTTCTCTTGTGTCCACGTTTTAATGGTTTACAATAATGCTCCCTGTGCATCTATGCAAATACTTGAAGAATGCAAATTCATTGTGCCTTTTGCCCTAGTTTTAATAAATTTGTCAGTTGTCATTAACAAATGTTCTGCTGCTGGGTGCTATTTTGGTTCGTGTGTTGTCCAGAGATGGCAGGACCATGGAGGAATGGCTTTTATGAGATGCAGTTCTAAGCAATGAGAAAGACGAGTCCTGTTTACAGCCGATTTCTAAACCAAAACTGCGTGAAGCATTACACCAATTAGGATGCCAAAAACCAAGCTTGAAGGAATTACTGCACTTATTTGCTGCTGCCAAAGGAGGGCGCTGCTGTTTCAAGCGCCGCCCCAGATGTCCTCTCGGCAGTACCTGGCTGCCCTTCAGCCTGGCTCTCCTTCCTGCTGTGCCTATAGGAGCAGAGAATCACTGAACGTTCCCATCCGCCTGCAAAGGTTTGAGTTGGGTTGGTCTTGTTTTCCTCCTCTTCTTTTGCTTTCTTCTTTTTTTTCCTTCTATTTTCTCTTTCTTTCTCTTTCTTTTTTCCCTCTTTCTTTTTTCCCTCTTTTCCTCTTTCTTTTTTTTCCTCTTTCTTTTTTTTCCTCTTTCTTTTTTTTCCTCTTTCTTTTTTTTCCTCTTTCTTTTTTTTCCTCTTTCTTTTTTTTCCTCTTTCTTTTTTTTCTTTCTTTTTTTTTCTCTTTCTTTTTTTTCTCTTTCTTTTTTTTCTCTTTCTTTTTTTTCTCTTTCTTTTTTTTCTCTTTCTTTTTTCCCCTCTTTCTTTTTTCCCCTCTTTCTTTTTTTCCCCTAATTCCTTTTTCTTTCTTTTTTTTTTCTTTCTTTTTCTCCTTTTTTAATCTTTTTTTTTTTTTCCTTTCATTTTTTTTTCTTGGCTTCTTTTTTATATATATGCCTTTAATTCTCTCTCTACGTGTCCCTTACACCCCGCCCCCCGCCCCGCCCCCCCCCCCCCCCCCGGTGCTGAAATGTCTTCAGAATAAGAGATTGTATATTCCTCTCCCCACAAGCCCCAAGTTGCATTTGCTCAGTGATATCCAGACCCATGTCTAATCAGGTCAGCATCTCAGGCAGCAGCAGTGTGCCCTGTGGTTCAGGACAAACCCAAACAGGACACATGCGAACAGAATTGCCTCTGTATGGAGCTAGCTTGGTGAAGCTTGTTAAAGATGGGTCAAACTTTGCTGCTTCCTAGTCTAGGATTTGCCATAATCAAATGGGCTCCAGGCAGCAAGATGGGGGAAACATAGCTGCAGTAATACTTTGATTTTTTCCATCTTCAAGCCCAATCTTATTTCTTCCATCCCTTCATCCTCACCATTGATAAACCCCTGTGGAAGTGTAAAAGAACCCAAATGAACATGCAAAGGCCCAGATGAAATTAATTAGCAGTGGAAAGGAAAATTCCTACAAGGAAGCTCCTGCACCTCTCAAAACCAAAAGATTTTATCAGCTTATCTGTCATGGCCCTGAAGAAACACTTCCTGACTTGAGTCCTGTCACTGAGCCTACAGAAGCACCTCCTCCAAAATTCACCAGGTTTTGCCCGTATTGTCTCCAATTTACAGAGCAAGTAATTAAACATGGCTGAGTAGAGTCTGATTAGCAGGTGTGCACCATTCAGTCCTTGTCTCTCACCTCTGTTTGAGACGCTGCTGTGTGCTGTTAGGTTCATGCAAGTGTCTAGAAGGAAAAAAAAAGAGACAAAAACTACTGATCAGTTACTCAGGGTCTGGAAATTAACACATCAAGGCCACCCAGGGGAAGGAGTGTAAGAGTAAACATTAGCCCCAAGAATAAGAGATGATAAGGGGCCTCAGAGAGGGCTTTTGCCACAAGAATATCATACTTTCAAGAGTTAAATTTTCAGTGGCTGCATGCACTAAAGCCCAGCAAGGATTAAACACACCCCTGCTGCTACACTGTGACAGTGACCCAAATCTAAAGCCCAGAGAAAGACTTGGCTTGACTCAAGCTTTAGGTAAGCCACTGTTGAGGTTTTTTCTGCTTTTCCTAGTTCGAATTATTCACTACCATCTGGGATATTGGCATCAAGCCACTGCCCCGACCTCCAGAGCCTTGTGTAGATCAAAGACTGGATGAGGCACTTAGTGCCATAGTCTAATTGATTGGCTAGGGCTGGGTGCTAGGTTGGACTGGGTGATCTTGGAGGTCTCTTCCAACCTGGTTGATTCTATAAATACACTAGGTGGAGATCACAAATACTTTGGGTTTATCCTCTGGGGCGATGCTGGAGTTGTCCACCTCTATCAGGATGTTCTTGTCATCTCGGGTGACCGGCGCTTGCTGTCCACTCTGAAGGACATGTGGGAGATTCTCTAAACTGATGTCCATATCTTTGAAGGCATGGAGTAAAAATACCCCCAAAATGATGGTGAGGAAGCCAGAAACTGTCCCGATGATGTCAACTACAGTCATGGTGACCCACTCCTTAAAGAGGATGATGGAAGTTGTGATGACAATGGTGGTGAACAGCACATAGTAGATAGGAAACACCAAGGAGGTGTTGAAAATGTCCAGAGACTTATTGAGGTAGTTAATTTGAGTAGTGATGGATGCCACCAGAGTGACCACCAGGATCCATGTCAGAGGGTGCTGCAGAACAGGCCGGCCAGCAAAGAAGCCCTTGATGGCAATGCCCAGGCCCTTGACAGAGGACACGGAGAAGGCACCAATAACGGAGCAGATGGTGAGGTAGATGAGGATGTTGCTTTGGCCGTAGCGGGGTGCGAGGTAGAAGATCAGGAAGAGGCAAAGAGCCAAGAGGATCGCAGCATAAGCAAGGAAACCTGGAGAGAGAAGAGAGGTCAGTCAAAACCGAGCAGTGGGCCTGGGGAGCAGTATGAACTGCCCTGCCCCAGGAGAGAAAAACACAACCTCCTGTGTACCTGGCTCTTTCAGCTTAGACGACATTTCATCCAGAGTGGTGACCTCCTCATCCTCTGGGGCATGTATGACCATCACAGTGCTGCCCACGAGGCTGAGCATGCAGCCCAACTTTCCCAGCAGGTTAAGCCTCTCTCCAAGCAAATATGAAGACAGGATGGCACTGCACAGGACAGAACATCAAATGGTGCTTTAGGGTTCTTTGAAGAAGGAACAGTAGATAAAATAAGGTAAAGAATGCCTTTTTATGATACAAAAACTCAAATCTGGAGTCAATTTGTTGGATTCCAGTGTGCTATACACAATCACATTGCTTCTGCTGACATCTGAACCTGCAGAGATGTGAGTCTGAGCTACAGGTCACAGCTCATGGTATCAGCAAGGTGAAAAATGCTGAATGTGTTAGCACATCCTCAGACATATTTTCAGGATCTACAGGTTCACTCGTGAGCTGTTGAGCATTGTGAAGCCTTTAGTGCCCAAGGAAATTACTTCAGGGACCAGTATAACAGAGGCAAAAAACTCAACCTAACAACAAAAGGATTAAAACCACAGAACTATTCAGCCCCAGAAAAACTCTGGAGGTACTGAGGCTTTACATTTATCTTCCAAATTATCTAGTAGTTGGCCATAAAATTTTGGGACAGGACACCAGAGCAGTCCCAGCTCTCAGGTTGCTTACATATGTCACAAAACCAGTCCTTCTATAAACCCTTCACTACCTGGAGCCACATATTTTGATAAGAAGCTCCTCTTCAAAAATAAAATAGATAAAATAAGGTTTCAGCCCCTTTGGCAACACCCAGAAGTATAAAGGCACGAGATCAGAGCACCCTTAAAGCTTAGAAAATACAAGGCAGACAAAAGTCAAGCTTCAAAACAAGTCTGATACTTTTGACTTTTAGATAGTTGGTACAGTTTCCTATAGGAACAAAACAAACAAAGAAATCAACCTCAGCTGGGCTAAGAGGCTGAAATAAGGGATGAAGTAACACTGACATTTGCCCTGATTTGACCTGAAGCATATGTATGTGGCTGCTATCCACATGCAGAGGGACACACTACTTAATCCAGTGCTTTCCAAAAGATCCCCCCCCCCCACAAAAAAGGACAACTCTTGGAGTGCTTTTTTGCAAACGCTGAGATGCTTTTTTCCCCTGAGGCAGAATAAATCACCCCAGCAGCACTTCAAGACTTTCTGTCTTCCAAAACAAACAGGCAAACACAAAAAGCAAACTGCAAACTACAGACGCATAAATCACCTTATGAGCACGCTCAGAGCCCCCAGAGGCGTGACAATAGTTGCAGGAGCAAAGGCATAGGCGGCAAAGTTGGCAGCTTCCCCTCCACCCACTGAACAAACACAAGAAAAATAAACACCAGTGAGTTAAAGCATACTTTTGGGGTTGTCTCTTGTGGGCTTGCTAACTAGTAAGATGTCAATCAGAGAGTGGGTTTCATTATGGGGATTTCATGCTGCTGCTGCTGCTGCTGAACAAGGCTGGATAGTGGGTGAAAATCTCTCTAATACAAATGAATGCAAGCCAGGAGGCACACCTGGAGCCCTGCACCCACATGGCCAACAGCTGGGGGTATCAAGGCTTGGCCATGTCACAGCAGAGTCTTACAAACTCATTAAGCTAGCCCAGGCAAGCAGCTGCAGTCTATCTGGGTGATTAGTTATAGGAGAGGTTGGGAAGCTGCTCCTCACCTACAAATCGTCTCCTTGGGGCTGTGGAGTTACCTCTTGGTTGAGCTGTCCCTGTTTTCTCGAGCAGTGAGTATTGTACATGTGCTTATGGGCTGTGTCATGGTGGTTGTGGGGCAGGAGCTGCAAGGGTAGAGCACAGTGGGGACACCTTGAGCTGCTGCAGCAGCAGTGGGAGCCAGAAAAGGCTGCTCCTTACACTGCTGCAAGTGCAGTTTGAGAAGACACTGTAATGCTGCAGCGTGGAGAGAAGGCTTGCTCTGGGGCAAAGCATGTTTGTCCTGAGAAAGGAGCTGCTACCAACATCACCTTGTTGCCTCCCTTGTGCTGCAGCAGTAACCTATCCTGAGGCCTCCAGGCATGCATGGGAGACTGTTTGCCCTGTGCCTGGTACCCAGGCAGAGCCAGCCAGCTGCTTACTTAAAACCTGTCTTTTCATGCTTTCGGTTGGGTAAAACTGAGCTAGCAAGTTCTACCAGGCCTGTAGGAGAAGGGTGCTGGAGATCCTGCATGCCTCACTGCTTCCACTCTCCTGAGGAATCTCTGATAAGGGCACAACTTGCTAGAAAAAAAGGCTTAAGACACAAGGTGCTGGACTCATTTCACACCTGATTTACAGGGACAGACTCTGTGAAAGCTGTAAGCCAAGGAAACAGCTTTTACTTACTGGTTAGCAATCCAGCCCACCAGAGCCAGTCTTTTAAGTAGCCATGGCCTCCATCTCCTGGAGAAGCAAAGCACAAGGGTATGCAAGAGTTAACAACTGTGGTCCTCAGAATAAGAGATGAGAAAAGTCTATTTGAAGAATGAAAAATTGCAAAGGGAAGAAGGTGACAAAGAAAATTTCCCAGCAGGACAGAACACACAGGTGTGCCATCCTACATGGAAATGATGTTGGATCAAGGGATTAGCAAAAGCTGGCACTCAGGGCTGGACAACAAATAAAATGGGAGAACCCATGAAGAAATATGATAAAAGCAATTGTTTAATCCCAAGAGGCAATGGGAATGTCAGCTGCTGCCCCAAAGCCGTTGAGATTATCAGTCTGGGGTGCAGCCTGCCATGCTGCAGCATGGAGCCTGGGGCTATCTTTCAGCCCTGAGAGCTGTTGTTATCCTCACTGGTTCATCAGGGTACACCAGCCTTTAAACCCAGCTGAACTCCCACGGACTGCTCAGGTTTCCTCTTGCATGCTCCACTTGCCTGTTCCCTGTGGGGTGCTCGTGGAGCAGAGGGATGGCAGAGGCTGCTTTGTGCAGGATGAGCACCACCTAAAGGCTGCTCCGTGGGACACTGCCACCCTGCATCCTGCCCGTGAGGATCCTGTGCTTCACCTAACATTGAACCAGCTCGCTGTGGAGTCGTCTGCATGGCCACTAAGGTAAGGCAAAGAGCTTTTTTTTGCAAAGCCCAGCTCTAGTGGAGGCTATAGCTGTGAAAGATGAAGTGGGGAAAACTGGTTGGTTGCTCTGTATAGGCACATGGTGCATTGCTTTGTGTTGCTGTGAGGTTGTGCTGAAGGCTTTCTGTATCCTGTCCCAGAAGGTGTCTGCTCCTTTTGTTTCATAGCAGCACATCACAAGGCTGAACTGCCAGAAATCCTAACGTTGATCTGATGTGGAACAGCTATTCTGTTACTGAGCGTTTCTGATGAAAGATGATTCCCAGTGTTGTGACACACAACATGTGCAACACGTGTGTTCAGGCATCGGGATGGGCTGCCCAGCTTGGTGCTTGAGTCACCCACTCTCAGTGTATTTAAAAGTTTGGATGTGGTGCTTGGGATTGTGGTTTAGGGTGAACCTTGTAGAGTAGGGTTATCGGTTGGACTTGGTGATCCTGAGGAGCTTTTCCAACCTGACTGTTTCTGTGATTCTGTGAAATGAGGAAGGATGGATACAGTGTTGGGAACTAACCCAGTTCTGGTCTTATCCCACAAGCTGTTCGACTTAAGGAGCCTGAGCCTGCTGATCCTGTGAATCCTGATTTTATTGGGTCAGAGAGAGCCCATGGTTTTGATACATCTAACCTTATTGGTGCTGCCAGTAACGGCACTGTTTGACCTGCCCTGGAGAAAAGTGATGTGCTCAGATGGCAAGGGTGACACACTGGGACTGGAGATTAAAAGTTGAGATAGAGAGAGGGGGAATGAAAAGGCAGCCAGGAATTTGCTATAATTCAGCCTCTTCTAGTTCCTCAAGTTAACAAATTTTCAAGTTCAAATGTAATGCTTTGGTATTCCTTTAAATTGCTGAGTTGTTTTGGGTTTGGTTTGTTTGTTGTTTTTCTTTGCTCAAGAGCCCTTTTTGTCAGCTGCAGTTTCCTGTCGTTGATCTCTAATTCCTGGTTAAACATCCTGAAAAACTGGGAGGGGTTTGCTCTTGTTCACTTCCTTGACTTGTTATGGGAGGAGTTCGTGGAAGGGAGGAGGAGAGGGACATCTACAACTGAAACGATACTGATATTTCAGTGTGCACATAAGGTGAAAAGCAAACCCATGTGAGTTTAGCAGCTGCTTGCAGTCAGCCTAATGGCAAGGGATGGTAATGGACTCAAGACTGGGTGCCTTTGGTAGCTTTCCTGCTCAACTACTGGCTGGTTCTGGACAGCCACTTCATTTCCTGCCCTCATATGGGGGCACAGTAGAATAGAGACAGTGATACTGACTTCGTAGAATGATGTAAGAATTGTTCCTGGAGCTGGGATGCAGTAGTATTTTAATTGCCACTGTTTTGGTTTATAGTTGTGCAAGTAGGTCAGCTGCCAGGTTGGATTTACACTGTTGCTAGAGCCAGTGTTGGCACTGGCGATAGGATGTGTGCTATTTCACAGTGCAACTTCACTGCAGGCAATGCTCCTCTATCATTTCCCCTCCATATGTATGTGCACATAAACATGGGCCTTGCCCTAAGAGCTCAGTGCTAGAGGAAAGTTACCTACACATGGTTGAGCAACATACCTCAGAAGTGTCCTCTCTGCAAACCACAGGCAGGGTTGACACAGACCTGCATTAATAACTGGCTCCTGCTGATGCCATTAAAGCATATGGGGCCTCATCCTCACCTCAGTGACTTGGTGAGAAAGCTGCCTAGTGCATCAGTAAGAGCAAGACTGAGGTCATGGTGCTGTGCTTTTCTGCTGCAGTCTGTGGCACAGGGATCACCTTTGAAGCAGGGACCTGTTTCAAAGTTTCAGCAGTCTGGTCCCTCACACTTTCCCATGCGAGAGCTGAGATTCAGCATTCATTCTTCTGGTGGATGCACATCTGACCACACACTGCCTCTGACTTGCTATTTGTGGAGCGTGATGGAACTGCTGCTTTCAGCTGAGTTGTTCAATGCAGGGCTCCAGCACATCTTGGCACACGTGGAAATGGTCTGTCTTACACTGCTGATAGAAGTACCCAGAGGTGTTCCCTTGCCACACAAGTGCTGGAGTTTGCATGGTGTGTGTGGTTCTGGGCTTTCCCCCTCCAGCCCCCCACTAGGGACTTACCTGCTCTAGTGCCTCCCTTCTCCACCAGCCGTAGCAGGCCCTTCTTCTTGAGGATGATGCTGCTTCCAATGAGGAAGCTGGAGAAAACAGCCAAGCCCAGGCCAATATAGAATCCATAATTGCTTTCCAGCCGAGTTACCCAGAAGTTATTTGAAGTCCCATTGTCCTGGACCAAGTCAGCTGGGTCAGCATCACCAATCACCTGGCACAAGACCCGGTGGGAAAGGCACGAAAGGGTGACCAGAGACCCTGTAAGACCACCATGGAGATAAAACAGCATGTTACTGACATGACTATTAACAGTGCCTCTGTTGTTCTTTGGACTCCTTTAGATGTCTCTCTTAATAGCTACCCATGCTGACACCCTAACAGCACACACCCACCAGCTCTCAGAAACTCAGGACTCCTCTTTATTCCCATGTGGAAATGGCAGTGTGTTGAGAGCCAGCTCTATGGAGCATAATTCAAGCAGCTCATTCACACTGAGCATGTTTGCCAATCTTACAGGCTGAGCTGGAAGGGAATCACCATCCCTAGAGGTGTTCAAAAATCCTGCAGATTTGGCACTTTGGGACATGGTATAACAGCCATGGTGGTGTTAGTTTGATGGTTGGAATTGATCTTAAGTCCTTTCCAACTGAAACAATTGCATGATTTAATTGAAATAAGAACCACTGTAATCATGTAATCTGAGTTGCCAAATATTTACTCCATTCTCTCCACCAAACTCCACTGTTAGGAGTTTGAATTATGCCTTATCAACGTTCAGCCTTGTTGATTCAAAGGCTTTGGTATTTTCCAGCCAACTAATTCTTGCATCTGCCAGCTTGTCTCTTGTAGGTTCAAACTCTGGGTTTAATGTGAAGTGATGGCTGTACTTTGTAACTACATCCAGCTCTGTGTACTGAGGGGTCCCATGAGGTTGCTTGTAAGAGAACAGGCTGAACCTACACAAAAGTTTCATAGGTGCTTCTGCTGTCTGATGGTTTTATTCTACCTATTGTTCATAAAACATGCTAAGTCCTGCCAGCATAGAAGGACACTTGGTGCCATGGTCTAGCCTTGAGCTCTGTGGTAAAGGGTTGGACTTGACGATCTGTGAGGTCTCTTCCAACCCTGATGATACTGTGAAAAGAAGGCACAGTTTTCTGCTGTATGATGGTTTGGGTGTTCCCCGCCCCCCCACTTTAGAAATCACCCAGACTAGACTCAGTTGGCTCTGCAAATTTGAATGAAGCTATTTATTTACAGCTAGCACAATATACAAGCAGATAGTTACAGTATATACAGTTATATACAGAAATATACAAGGTAAAAGGTAATACAGAAACACAACAGCTCTCCCAGAAACCTGAGTTCCCAGGAGGGGGTCTCAACCACCCCTTCACCTTCCCCCTACCCCTCTCAACCTTACCCCAGTCCCAAGGAAGAATGGAGGTTCAGCCAGGGGGTTAGGAAGCAAAGTGGATTAAAAGGAAACAGAGGGTGAGGTTAGAAAGTAAGATGCAGCTCAGCCAGTTCCCCAGCAGAAGTGCAAGAAGACTCCCTCATCTATGTTTTGCTTTTATTCTTATACATCTCAGCAAGCCTATGAGCAAAGTAGACATCAGCATTGTTTTCCTTCCACAGCCTGTAATCTAGTTCTTCTCACCAAAACGTCCTAGCTTGCTTCAAAGTAGCACATGCTCTAACACATGTGCCTTTAACACAAAAGGCACCAAGTCCCTGTGTCTCCAGCCAGCGTGTGCTGCTGCGTGTGGGTGGCGAAATTGCAGTTTCTTCCTACCCTCATGCTTCTACCACACCCAGCACACCTCCCTGGTGCAATCTTTACTCCAAGTGTGGTGAAGACAGTCTGACTGCAACCGTAAGGGATGGAAACAGCCAGGTGGAGTGTTACAAAAGTCCCTTTGTAGTAAAAGACTTCATTTTTCTGCCTGAAATCAGGTAGAGGAAGTACGGAGCAAGAATTTGTGCCTCGGCAGGCAGGGGTATGCAATGGTGAAACTGGTCAGTATCCGATCTTTGCCTGAACCAAGAGACCACTTTAGAACTTCGGCAGCTGCATCTTGTGCCCCCTGCCTGTGTAGCTGAGGATTTGGATCGAAACTGAGTACAAAACATCCCAACCAAAAAACATCCCAACCACAAGCCAGTGGCTTTCTAGATAAGTTTCCAAAGTTTCTCTACCGGCCAAACATCCCTGATGTGGAAATAATTCCTGGGGAATAGAGTGCATCTCATTGGCTAAATAAAAGTCTCTGCAATGTGCTAGTGGGCACAAGCATAGAGCAGTGGGATTGGGGTGATTACCCACGGGATTAGGTGATTTTTGAAGGACGGAAGGTTCTAGTTTTCCTCCGAGGCTGGCAGAGCCGGCAGTGTGTGGCTTGCGGATAAAGGGAGTTTTCCCATTCCTGTACAGACCTCACAACAAGGAAAAGAAACCTCAGACCTAGAAAACCAGAAGAGACAGGGAACAGCCCCAAAGCAGGGCGCGGGGGATGAGGCCGAAGTGGGGTCCAGTGGGTTTAGCCCTGCTGCAGGGAGCCCGGGGCTGCTGCCTCCCACCTGGGGACCCTCCCGCCGGGCTGAGCCCCGGGGCCGGTCCCGCTCCCCTGGCCGTGCCGGGGTGCACCCACCGTTGCTGCAGCTGCTGTTCGCCTCCAGCGGCTCCATCTCGTTCGTCTTCCGGACGGCTCAAAGCATCCCGGCAGAGATGGAGAACAGAAGCGGCTGCTGGCGCGCCGGGACCGGGCTGCCCGCACACCTGCCCGCCCGGCTCCTCCTCCTCTGGGCTCGACGCACCGGTAGCAGATCCTGTCCAAGCCCTGCACGCTCCCATGAGTTAAACCACCTCCCCCTGCGCCCCAGCCTCGGCTGCACACTCCAGCCCCGGCTGCAAAGCCCCTTTGCTGCCTTGGCCCTTCGTGCTCGGGGTCTGGAGGGGCAGAAGAGGGAGTAGGCTGCGCTGGCAGTACCGGCGCGTTCAGCAGCTGTGGCACAGATCCGGGACGAGGCTTCCCTGGCTCAGCCCAGACAGGGACCTCTCTCTTGAAGTATTGGGGTGGTTTTGTTTGGTTTTAAACTTGGTGCAGGCGCTGTCAGAGCAGGAGGGTGTGCTTCTAGTTAGGTGGAGTGGGAGCTGAGTTGCAGCGGCTGAGCTGCGGGGCGCTGGGTGTATGCTTCGTGGGTTGTGCACCCTGCAAAGCTGTGGACTTTGTATATGCACAGAGTGTGGTGGAATGGAAATAAAAAGTAAACAAGAGAAATGAAATCCTGAATAGTATTTGTGGATCTGAAGCTGTTTCCTCTTGCCGAAGAGGCTGCAATTGCAGTTGTGTAGGAAGGAGGTGTTTCAGAAAGCATCCTAATGGGAAGGAAGCATTTCAGAACGTGTCCTGTTGCTTCAAGCGTGGCTGTTTATTCCCCACTTAGCACTGTGGCTGAGTGCAGCAGGTTGTAGCACTGAAGGGTCAAGGAAACATCTACATGTCTAAGGAAGATGGATATATCCTAATGGAAGTGTGAGGTTCCTGGCATCATGTACTTGCTGAACAAAGGACTGTTCCCTGCTGAAGGTTGCACCAAATGTCCCTAATGATCCTTCCTGACTTTTGAGTTGTAGTGGGAAGGGGCAGGCTCCTGGCAAAGGTGCACTTGGAAAAGAAATGTCAACAGAAAATGAATGTGTAATGCCAAGGGCACGCTGGTGCTGTAATGTGTTGTGCAACACAGGGCTAGAAGTCCAGGACACAATTTGGCCATCAGCAGCTCTGGTTTACAATGCAGCTGCCTCAGTACTGAATCCCAGCCCTGAGAAAGTCAGCTGCAGCCCATGGGTTCCTCCATCACTTAGACTGATTTTATACTCTTTTATCTTGTAACTCTTTGGATGGCAGGCCTCATGATAGCCCATGCTGTGAGCTGCAGCCAAAGCCTCTCTTGCTAATAATAGTGTGTGAACATTTTGGGGTTGTTTCACACCAGTGTGTTCTGCCTTTGTCCTCACCCTCCTGTGCCAGTGTCCTCCCTTCCTGTGTTTGTGCACGGCCAATGCATGTGTGCAGAAACCTACTCCTGATACAAGCCCTTTCATTACAGCAGGAGCCATTAGGCAGATTTTACTGTAGGTCAGCAGAGATAAGTAAAACCAATAGCAAATCCAATCACTTTCTGTCAACAAGCCCATGTTTATAAGTAGAAATGAAATCTGTCATATCACAATATAAAGAGGCAAGGTCAGCAGGCTCTGAATGTCTCTGAAAATGTACTTCCCCCCAAAGAAATCTAACTGCAGAACTTGTCCTGAGACCATTGTCTGCAGCATTGCTAGCACCATGTGGCTGCTTCACTCAACACCTGATCCTATCTCTGTACAGTTGTTTTCTCCAGCAAATGTAATGTTTGAATGCTCTGTGAGTCGTTTGGTTGTAATCAGGTCTGTACATCAGTCATAGCCCTGTGGGTCACTGCCTGGGAGGGGCTGTGCCAGCCAAATCCCATGTCCTCCCCTTTGTTCCAAGAGCCCTTGATGATCAATCCAAAAGAGGTGGCAGCAGATTTTGATGCAGGAAACGAAATGTGGGCTAATTTATCAGGGATCGAGGAGCAACTTCTGATCCTGTTACATATTAGGCAGGCAAAAGATACCCTGAAGAAGACAATCATAGAATGGTTTAGGTTGGAAGGGACCTCAAAGATCATCCAGCTCCAACCCCCTGCCATAGGCAGGGACACCTCCCACTAGAAGAGGTTGCTCAAGGCCTCATCCAACCTGACTTTGAACACCTCCAGGGAGGAGGCAGCCACAACCTCCCTGGGCAACAATGATGAATAGTGGCAGGATTTGGCCCTTACATGGTAAATTTACTCAGTGAGGATGATTAAGTTATTCATGCACAGTGTGAACGTGAGGCTGATTGCAGAAATGGAAGTGATGGTGGTGGAGTGGGTCAGGTGTTTGCAGCTTGCTGGAATTTGGGTCCCCTGTTCCCAGGCTGCTCTGCCTGCTCGTTTTGGTGCTCAGCAGTACTGTGAGGCTCTTCTCTTTGCTGGGCCTTCTCCAACACCCTGAAGTCTTGCTTGTGGCTTGGGGAATACTGATGTTGATTGTGGTTATTGGCAGCTAAACAGTGTCCAAAATGATTTGTAAGCTTTTGTGGGTGAGTGTTGTTGACATCTGCATAGAGAGCAGTTGTGCACAAAGAGGTGTTAGGGAGGGAGCCAATTTTTATGGAAGGGACCTGGGGTTAAAACAATCCTTCTGGTTGTGGTGGCAGCCTCAGAAAGTACTACCATAGAAGAAGGGGTGGTGCCATCAAAAGCAAAAGGGATTTTGGGCCACAGCTTTACCTTCCTCTATCAGTTTGATTTCTGGAAGGAAAGGCTAATGTGACCACATATGCTGGTGTTTACATAGCCTCCTTTATTCTCAAAGATGCTTGACCCACAGGCCACTATTGCCAAATTTGCCAAGGGGTGAGATCTCCAAAGGAAGCTCTCTTCAGCTCTGGGAAGAGGTCACAAAAGGAGAGGACACTGCAATGCGAGCTGTCTCTGTAGACATTGAGGCAGGAGCATGCCTAGTTGTCACCGTCATGGGAGAGGCTTCTCTCAGAATCAGCCATGGGATTCAAGTGTGTCACATATTTCTCTCTGGTGCAGGGGCTGTGGGGGTGTGGTGTGTAACATCACAACCTCATAGGAGTTGCACTGGATGGGTTTAGCAAGGCTGCATATGACAGTACGGGAGGTAAAAGCCAGGTAGGACTGGCATGGAATTGCCTGCTATGCTTAGTCAAGGGCAAGTTGAGACTGATAACAATAAAACAGGGATGGAACCAATGCCTCCTTCATTGCTTCATATCCTCATTTTAATGGGAAGGCTGTAATTAAGGGAATTTAGCTCCAAGCTATGACCTCAAGGGTTGATACTCACATCAGAGGTTTCCTTAAAAATAGCTCATCAGAAATCAGGGAGTCTTCCTTAGCAGCTCATCTTCTAACAATGCTGTTCCTCCTGTCGTACTGGTTTCCAGGCCAAAAAAAAAAATTGACTGGAATCCAGAGGGTAAAGCAAGAGAGCTTTGCATGCAAATAACCTCCTTAGCAACATCAAAAGACTTTCCTTTCCCTTGCTATTCTCCGCTCATCTCTTCTTGTCTGGAAGAAAACTGAGTATCAACTGCCCAACGTCACAAATAAGGGTGGAATTATCCTGCCAGAAGGTGATAGAAACTTTTGTCTTTGGATCTTTGTGAAACAGGCACCTTTGCTGTGGAAACAGACAAAAAAGTTGCAGTGTTCTGCTATGGCTTTGGGTGGTTCGAGGGCTCCAAGGAGACGTTTGCTGCTTCAAAGAAAGGGTAAAACTTTCTTTCTGCTAACGACCTGATTGTGTAGGGGTTAAGGGAATTACCTCATGTTCAGATGATTGCAGCACTGCATGAAAGGATGCTCAAAGCTTGAAAGACTGGACTTTATTGTGCAGACAGCTTTTAAGTGAGCCTGTCTCAAGGTATCCATGTCTGTAGTGGCTCAGGCTGTTTTGTGTTACAGAAGTTTAGACAACAGAGCTCCCAAGCTCATCACACCTATGGTGGGTTCCCACCCTTGCTGCACTGCCCTCCTGGTGGGAGTGCACACGTCTGTGGGCCTGTGCTGAGAAGCAGCTGAGTGATCCAAGGTCGTCAGATCACTAAACACCCCCACGACTTGTTTCTCCCAGGGCTGATAAGTTTGTATCCAGATCAATTCAGTTACCCAGGTCACTGTGGCTCCATAAACCATGAGTTGCCAGAACAGGAGTGGTGAGTTGGTGTTGGTTAGAGGTGGATGTTCAGAGGGCATGAGACGCCCTAAGGCATCAGAGCAGCAGGGGGTGCCAGTGGAGAAACACCTTATCAGCAGATCATTTGTTTGCAGACCTCTTATCTGCCAAGTGTTTACATCAGAACTCTAACTGAAGCGAAACTTCATGTGAAAGGCACTCTTGGCTTGCCGAAGGGTCATTTTGGTGTGATTTTGAGAGACTAAAACAATAGTTAATGAGCTGTTCCTTGCATGGATGAAGTGCCTATAAGCTGAAGATATAAATAGAATGACTTGAGTTGGAAGGGACCTTAAAGATCACCCAATTCCAACCCTCCTTCCATGGGCATGGACACCTCCCAACAGACCAGGTTGCTGAAAGCCTCATCCAGCCTAGTCTTAGAGCACTTCAACAGAAGCATGAGGAAGAAGAAAGATGAGAGCCTCTGTCATTAATGCTGATCCCTTGGGGTTGGTTGTCACGATTCAGTCTTGGCCTCTGATACTCAAAGCAGGTATTGGTGCTTCTGGCTCCAGGTGACAGCATGCAGCCTGTGAGTGCTTGGCACTTCTTAGGGCTGATGTTAGTACTGAGGTGTCCATGAGACAGCAGGTAAAATTAGTTTGAAACAAAGGAAAAAAAGAAAGCACTTTTGATTGGAGGAAAGGTTCAAAACCAAGCAACCTGCCAGTATCAGTGAGTCAGGGAGAATGCTCTACTCCCCTCTGCAGTTCCCTGTTGCAGAAACCATGTTGAAATCAGTAAATATTGGGCAACTTGCAACCACCAGGCAAACAGTCATCCACAGCAGCATGCTGCACGCAAAGCTGTTGGCACTTCCTATGCCCAGGGACTTAAAGCATGTTGGAAAGCTCAACAGACTGAAGTTCACTCCCAGTTTTGTGTGAAGAATCCTTGCATTTTCATTTCTTTTAATCTAAGAAGGAAACCTTGGGAAGAAGCTATGAAAGGGAACATCACAGTTACTTTGTCTAGAGCTGATGAAACTTAGGTGTTCCCACTTCCATAGATTTACACCAGTTGTTTCACCCTAACTCCTCAGATCCCAAAAGGTCTTTTCCTCTTGCTTCCCACTACTCCTCCTACTGTCAGCAACCATGGCTGCTCCTTGGATGCTTTCAACACAAACCTGAGAATGGATTCAAATGAAAATGTAGGGGGAGAAAAAATAGGAGAAAGAGTCTCCTGGAAAAAAAAATGACCCCTGTGGAGTTGACAAGGCTGTGGTAACAAGAGGAAATTAGCTCCTCAGTTTAGCTTTGATTTGAAGAGGGCTTGTCAAATGTGATTAAAAATAACTGGTATTTTCCCTCCTCCAGCCCATTTATGCTAAAATAAGTTTTCAAATGGCAATCTGTTGCAGGAGGATGTTTGCCTCCAAAATCAGGAACTTTTCCCTAGGAAAATTTCATTGATTGCTTTGGTGTTGGCCACAGAACTTCAATTTGTAAACTGCTTTTTTTCCTTTGGTTTTGATAAAAGCTTGAGATTTCTATCAACAAGAGCTGGCATCATTCCTTTTGGCTTCTTCTGCTTGCCAGATGCAATCAGAGACTCTCTCCAAATAATAACTGCAATGACAATGACACCACAAGGTGAAGTCTGCCCATTTAATGAATGAGCCCAAGTTTTATTTCTCTTTATCACAAAAGTCATCCCACATTTGTCGCACACGATGTTGGTTGCTGTGTTATGGGACATTATCACCATGTACCAGATGCTTTACTCTTGCAGAAGTATTTCTAATGGGGATGGAAGCTTCTGTTAGCTAAATTTTTTTACAGGACAACAGCAGAAAAAAAAACCCAACCCAACCCCAACAAACTTAAAATCAAAATGTCATCTTCAGCTGCATAGCAAATATGGATCAAAAAGTGGAACACAGTATCAGATCACGAGCATTAAATATACCTCACCATAAATAAAGTTCATTGTACAAAATAACTCAAGCAGCTTTTCATACAAATATGGTACATCTGACAAGAAGTTTGGAGAATATTTTCTTGGTTGGTTTTTATTTTAGTTTATTTTTTTACACTTTCTTTTGTTCTCAAACACACACAAACCTACTGGACTGGAGGAACGCAGGAGAAAAAGGGCTAACATCTTGTTCAGTACTAATAAGTGCTGTCGGAGTTTCAAAGGAGCACTGCTGAAGTGCTGAGCTTGGACTAGTTTGCTTCCCCTTTCTCTTGTATCATTGGAAGTCAAGTGCAGCAGTGTCCACAAAGGCATGTGTTAGAATCATAGAGCCAGTCAGGGTTGGGAGGGACCACAAAGATCAGCTAGTTCCAGCCCCCCTGCTGTGGGCAGGGACACCTCACACTAGATCAGGCTGGCCAGAGCCTCATCCAGCCTGGCCTTAAACACCTTCAGGGATGGGGCTTTGACAACCTCCCTGGGCAACCCATTCCAGGCTCCCACCACTCTCATGCTGAACAATTTCTTCCTAACATCCAGTCTGAATCTGCCCATTTCTAGCTTTGTTCCATTCCCCTCAGTCTTATCACTATCTGACAGCCTAGAAAGTCCCTCCCCAGCTTTCTTGTAGGTCCCCTCAAGATACTGAAAGGCCACAATAAGGTCACCTTGAAGGCTTGTCCTCTCCAGACTGAACAGCCCTGACTCAGTCTGACCTCATAGCAGAGGTGCTCCAGCCCTCTGATCATCCTCGTGGCCCTTCTCTGGACACCTTCCAGCACATCCATATCCCTCTTGTAATAGTGGCTCCAGACCTGGATGCTGCACTCCAGGTGGGATCTCATCAGTGCAGGAGGATCACTTCTCTTGACCTGCTGGCCGCACTTCTCTCGATGCAGCCCAGGCTTTCTGGGCTGCAAGAGCACACTGATGGCTCAGATTGAGCTTCTCATCCAGTAATCATGTTCTATAATGTCAAAGCCAGAGGGAACATTAAAATAACCTCATCTTGACTTCATCCATGACACAGACCATCCATTCTGCCCTCTGTAATTCCTGTACCGACCCAACTTGTCTTTGAAGTAGTCACTCCAAGTGGTGGCTGGTGCATCCTGGGGAGTTTGCAGACTACTTCAGAGTAAGCAGAAAAATAAGCAAGGGCTTAAAGAATCCAGACAGGGATCCAGATTTCCTTAGGGAAAACTGTCAGGGGTCTGCAGATTGTAAAAGGCTGTAAACCAGAGGATTAAAACATATCTGTAAGGAAGTCACCCAGACTTGGCAGAAAGTCTGCAAGGGTGGAGAATATGCCTGACCCAGCAGCAATCTGTGCTATTTAGTTCTACTATTACAGATCTGCTCCCTCTTCCCATTAACAATTACTACAGTAGAAAAAAAAGAGAGGGAAAAAAAATCCTGCTTTTGTGGACTCATTTAAAGACCTAAGCCTGGACCTTTTTCTCATACAAAGTCAAGGAGGGTTGGAGAACCAAAGCTAAAGACAATTTGTATCCTTTAGATAATAAAAGGACAATGGCATCAAATCTCAGAAATGAAGACCCTAAGATTATTCCTAGCTGCTATCTCATACTACTTGAGCCACAAGGCAAAACATCTGCATACACTCTACAGCCAAAAGCTTTACATTTTGTTCATGCACTTTGGACATTTTGCTCACATTTCAGCCCTTGGAAACAGAAAGGATTGAACTTTTTTTTTTGCCAGCAATTCTGAGGGCAACAAACAAGATTCCATCTACCTATTCTTTCGTGGACATGCAGTTGTATTTTGCAGGATTTCAGAGTGTTATGGCAAAGCTACAGCAAAAGAATGCAGAGTGATATTCATGTTTAGGTAAAAATGTAATCTCATGACTCACTCCACACCTAAACAGATGAAAAGAGGCATTTAAATTCACCTCATTACATCCTGTTTTGTCTGGGCAGCTGAGGCTGGGCCATGTGGTACAGTTCATTCTTTTGTAGCAACTTCTTGCTCATCCTGGTTTCTGAGAAGGCTCCAACATCCTACAACATGTTGGATGCAGTAGGACGTTTAATTTGTGCTGTGCCCAGAGGTGGCTCTGAGAGCCAGACAGGGATTTGTGCCACCTTTTCAGCAACACTTTCATAGCAAAATAACAAGCACTTAATATTTAGGTGAGGGAAAACAGTATCTTGGCTGGATCTATCTTCCTCATATCTTGTTTTACACAAAAAATAAAGTGCTTGAATCTCCTTTTCCTTTTAAAAATATATCTCTGTAGATATCCTCACTCCAGTAGTGTAGAAGTGTTGGAACACGATGGAAAAACAGAACTGACATCCTTAGTGTAAGAGTACATAGGGAACAAGAGCCCTGCAGTGCCATCAAGTCCCAGGTGCTCTTCTGCTGCTCTTTCTCATGCCATAGAGAAAACAACTTGCCTTGCCAGGCTGGGTCCTTCCCTGCCGCTCAAAGATTTCAGCCAGACTTCCTGAGATTTCATTTTACTTTCAGATTACTGTGCTGCACAATCTCCTCCCTGCAGTTTAAATGTCTGTCTTGGCAAGTAAAGGAAAGTCAAGGTGTGAACATGTCCAGCACTTGGCACGTGTGGGGGATTTATTGATTATCAAGGGAGTAGGTGGGGAGCGACCGGGAAATCTTTTGCTAACAGTAGCTTGCTGGCTGTTGTTTTCTAAGACAAAATACTCCATCTGGGGCACCTCTACTAATTTAACAATATGTTCTTTCTGAGAGAAGAAATGCCCAGGCTCTGCCTTTTAAACATCTGTCATAGCATGCAGTTTACAAGCATGATGAAGTGAGTGGAAGGGAAATATATATATCACATCTGTACACTGGAGCAGCAATTATCTGCTGTGACCTGCCTAAAGCTGAGAAATTAGAATATTGCCAGTGGTGAGACTAGCAGAATTTTTTTCTTGGAGCATGAGGCTTGATCTGCTTTAACCTCAAGTACAACCATTTGTGTCACTTGAGGGACACAAGTGAGGGGAAGCAGGGAAGACTAGGTTATGAAATCCTCCTTGAAGTTCTGACTGAAATGATTCTCATTATCCAGGGATCTTAGTCTGCCCCGAGTGGGAAAAGGAAACAGAGGGCAGTGTTCCCTCTGAATGCTGTTGCACCTGGAAAACTGGGTACTTTTAAATGCTTATCCTGTATCTTACCTCTTCTAAACAATATCCGAGTGATGGGAAGTTTCCTAAGCTGTGCTGATAATCACCATTCTCTAAAGAAAGATATCTCATTGCTGTGCCACCAGGAATTTGTCTAGGATGAAGGAAATTAGCACCCCAGAGCACACACAAATTACATATCCAGCTCTTGTCCTTAGCCAATGAGCACATATGTTCCAGGTAACTACCCTTGGTAGTGACTCTGTCAGGACCAGTGATTCTTTCCACTCATATTAATATATTCAAGAGCACATTCACCTGAATGCAGCCTCTTCCATAGTCCATAACAAATCTTGTTCAGTCCGTAGAAGATGTGTCTGCAGGGGAGAACTGTTTGCATTAAAGCGAATGTCCCATAGCAGGGAAAAAGCCAAGTCATTTTGGTTTTCTCCACTTCTCTGAAGTGCTGAGCAGTTGGTGACTGCATCATTACTATTCCAAAATGCATGTGCCAAAGCTCCCCTAAGGAGAAGCTGACAGAAGCTAGAAAGGCCAACGATGTGGCAGAAAGCATGAAGCTAGCTCCAGCCTGGGCACGCAGCCGTCCAAAACCAGCTCCTCTGTGCCCAATGCTTGATCCTCAAGATGCTGGCAGAGGTGTCATTTTGCCTTCATTCCTTCTTTCCCCAGAGCAGTGACTCAGAGGCTTGCCTTCAGCCCCACCCTGCTCCGTGGCTGGTGGCACATGTCACTGGGGGTGTTGATTTGCCCCACTGCCTGTGTGGTGGGAGCGCGTTCCTGACGCTGTGGATGCGTGGAGCTCCTCCACCAGGACCCCCACGCTTGGGGCTGCAATATGGCTTCAGAGTGATGTGTTCAGTTGGATGAATCACAGGGAAAAACCAGACCACCTCATGGAAGAAAAGCACATTTTGCCCACCCACTCCCACCCACCCCCAAGTCTGAAAGCTACAAGTAAAACCAATCACAGGGATGGCACAGAAGAACATGCACTCAAACAGGGCTGGATGGGAGAACTTCTTTGGGTGTAGTAGGCATACCCAGTCTTGCTTTGCTGCCAGGTTTCACACCATCGAGTTTACCCTTCCCAGCTGTTCTGGGTTCAGTCCCTTCTCCCTTCTCAACCCATGCAGGATCAGTGTCCACACTAGCAGGTGGTGGCCAGCGACTGGTGGATTGGGGGCTGGAAGCAGCGCACATGCTCCACTGTGGAACTGTCTGTTTCCACTGACTTCATGTACTTGTTCAGGATGGCAAAAATCTCATTGTTTAGGATCTGATACTTCCTGATCCTGTCAGCCATCTTCTTTAAGGGCTGGAGGGATGATAAGGGAGGGAGGAAAAAAAAAAACAGATTAAGAGAGTCATATCACTTGAGCAAAACTCTGCTGAAGAAAAGCAGCTTTAACATGTGTTGCAGTTCCACTTAGCACCTCTCAGGCACCAGCGACTCATTTCATTATAGGGTTTGATGACTCAAGACAGAGCATTAACAAGGTTAGTGAGAGGTCCTAAGTTAACCATTCTGAAGTCTAGACTCCCAGCTACTTCTTGATAAAGCCACTGAGCTCACAAGATAGTTACTGGAAATATCAGCTTCTCAGATCCAGCTGCCCAACCCCAGGAAGAAGGGAAAAGCTTTGGGAGAGAAAAAGATTTGATGGTCAAGTCAATTAAAACTTTGGCCTCTCTGCTGAGACTGAAGATAGAAATCTCACAGTGAATGAGTTCAGTTTGGATAAGATTAACACCAGGCATGGTTGCCACTTACAAGTGTGGTCAAAGCAAGATAGAAAACAGAAGTGTGCTTGTTCAAGCCCTTTGGGTTCTCATCCGTCAACTTACCACGTTTTTAATGATTTCATCCTTCCCATCCTGCCTCTGCACCTTCAGCAGGTGGTAGCAGAAGTCAAAGAGGTCAAAGCGTCGTTGCTGTCCAAGGAGAACAATGATAGAACAGCCTGCCCAGTTCAGACCATCTCCAAAGCACTGCCTGGAAGGAGGACAAAGTGATGTGGTGGGGAGAGATGACAGGATAAAGTCAGATAAGAGAAGTCCTACCATAGCACCAGGAACATTCCTTCATGAGTTCCTGAGGAAATTAGATTCAGTCCTACTGGTAGAACAGGAGTGTACACCTAGAGAAAGCTGAGATATGCAGCATTACACCAAGGCCAGGCTATGAAGAGTGCACCACAGGGTAAGATGGATGAAGACTTAGCCTCTGACTTGGGTTGTTGACTCATCTCCTTCTGCACGTCACCTTGGGCACGTCCCTTTACTTTGCTCTTTTCACCAGCTGTTCAGACAGAAAGTGCTCTGGGCCATCTCTTTATGCCCATGCACGACCAAACCTCTCCATCAAGGACCCTCGTTCCCCCTCTGCTCTAGAACGGCTGAGGCCATTGCAGCATGCCACGAGCTCGAGAGAAGCAGCAATGACAGCGGCGGGCGAGGGACACTCACTCTGCAGTGAACTCGTTGGTGCCCACGGGGATGCAGTACACGAACTGCATGGCGCTCCAGAGCCGGTGGAACTCCACGCACTCGTCCACGTGCATCACCCCGTTTGTCGGGGGCGGCCCGCGCCAGATGGGGTCCTGCAGGTAGCTCCTAATCCGCGTCAGGATCACCTCGAACATGGACAGCCCGCAGCACAGGCGCTCCTTGGTCAGCAAGTCCCCCTCCCGGGCGATGGCTATTTGCTGAGGAGGGGGAGGACAATCAGAGAGACAGAAGTGAAGTGGCAATACAGAAATACAGACGGGTCCTCTGGCTGGATTTTATGCTTCCCAGTCTCCCTGGCTCTTTCAAAGTTCACACACATCCCCTGCGAGGTCCAACCTTACCTCTGCTGGCTGCTCCCATGGCACTCCCCACCAGAGAATACTCATCCCTCAGAGGGAAGAAGGCTTAATGTTGTGCTCAAGTGTATGACACCAAGCTAAGAAACTTCTGAAGCAACTATATACTCCAGAAACCAAGAGCTGAAGGCAAAGCTCTGGTCAGAAATACTGGTCCTTAATTCTGCTAGCACACTGCCCCATTGGTGCTACTCAGCGTGGATGGGTTTCATTTCATCATTTCTGCAGGCTATGAGAACAAGACAGGAGTCAACAGGGACATTTTACTTCCCAGGACATTGCCATCATCTCTTTAAAGCAAAGGTAGTCTACAGCTTTCTTGATTGCTTTTGTAGTTAGTATTAAAAAGCTCTGAGGAAGATGAGAAGCCACCAGAACCTTAATACTGGAAAACCTGTGGTTTAGGAGAAAGCAAAATATTTCCTTTTTCTTTTTCCAGATAGTGGAAGTTTTAAGTGTGGAGAATTTTTGTGGCATCCTCTCTGAGATTTACACACATGAATCTGGAGTGGCTGCCTTGGATGGAGCTTTTACACCAGAGAAAACTTAAGAGAATTGACTTTGTTTCAGCCCCATGGCTCCCCCAGAGGGAAAAAATAAATAAGGAAAAGGACATTTTAAGTAAGCACTCAGGACTTCCCCTTGGCATGGGGCACTGACTGCATGTAGCCCACCCAGTGGGGCTGGGGTGTGAGCATGGAGGTTGCTGGCTGCCCTGACATCCTCTTAGCTGCCCCACTTCTCATCATTTCCAGCAGCACTGCTGACTTCTCTGGCAGTGCTGCCAAAAATAACACAAGAAACGGGAGCTGACTGCTATCAGAGCCGTGCCCATGGCTGTGGGAGGCTCTGGCTCTGCTCTCATCTCAGCACTGGCCTCATAAACAGAGCCTTCACCCCTTTCACTACTGTAGCAGAGGCAAGCTTGACATTTACCAAGCCTCTGCCTATCCCAGGGGACTTCCTGGAGCTTCAAGTAGGTTTCAAGCATTTGCTCCATTTCCTGCTGTCCCTGTAATGCCTATAAGCATCACGATTAGTCATGATGAGGGCTCAGAGCATCTGCTACAATGGGCACACAGGTGTCCTGGCTGGATGTTAGAGCATGAATTATGCTCAATGTACTTGGGTCATCTTTATTCCACCGTGAAAAACTATGAACATGCCTGCACATCCCCTTTCCTGCCTGCTGGCTTAGGCTGTCAGTAACCTAAAGCAGTCTTAGTTTGGTGGCTATTGAAATTGCATTACAATTCCTGCTTCTGCCACAATTTCCAGGATGTTCCATGAAACCTTGGATGGGTTAATGTTCAGCTAATAGCAAATATCAAGAGAAAGCTGGATTGCAGTGCAGTGGCCAGAGCAGGATTGGGATCCTTAGATCTGCTAAGCACAAGAATCATAGCAGTGGTTTCGTGGCACCCACTTGCACGTGTTTGCTCAGCAAATATTTATTTGATCCAGCCTGTAGCTATAGCTGAATGCTGTACTCTTTCTCTCTTCTCATCTGCTCCAAGCTCTTGTGGGTGCAGATTAGCATCTGAAAACAGTAAACTATGATGTTAAAATGGGGACACAGTAGAAGTAAAGCCATTTTGAATGTAAACGAGTTGCTAGCATTATTGTTTGCTAAGATCTAGATCTAGTAATAGAACAGCTACTTTTCTACTCGCCCAACGCTCTCAGTATGCAGTTTCTGAAGCAATCTTAATCCAGACAGGGAAGTATCTGGCTTTCAAAGGATGTAGTGCATTCACAGGCAGACCTTGGCTCAAAATTCATCATCATAAGACCAGTCTTTGATACAGGACTACTGTTGTTGGGTAGATGCCTATCATGGTCAAGGCAGCTGGAAAACTGTTAGTCTTGTATCCAGATCTGCCTCACAGTCTGGAGTCCTAAGATCAGGAGAAGAGTGTTCTTGAGCTAAGCTGTCAAAGGATGCCACTGTTCTGGCTCAGCTGTTCCCTCTGTTGTCCAAAGGGAAGGATCCTATTACTTTCAGTGAAAAAAAAGCAGACTTACCAAGCACTTTTGAAAATCCTTATAAATAACCCTAGGTTTGGCATTAAAAGGGAGAGGTTTCTTTTTATGACTGTGAATCACCTCTTAAAGAGCTGGTTCTGCATTCCTAGTGCAAACCAACTATATACACCAATCACCAACAATTTCCCTGCCATTGCACGGATCCAGGTGTGCCATACCTCTTTTACAGCTGGTTAACTAGCAAGCTTCCAAGGAGCATACCCCAAACCTGCAAAGACTGACAGATCCTCACCAACTACAGCAGCCTCTGGCTCAGCCCCTTCACAGCATGTAATCACACAAAATGCATAGGGCCACATTTTAGGAGAGGCATTAGCAGGCAACTTCTGCTCAGATTCTGGACAGTTGTTAAAAGGCACTTATGTGTTCTGCAGGAAAAAAAATCCTTATGGCCTGTGTCCAAAACTGCATTTCCAAATGCATGTCCAAAAAACTGCATCAGGAGCAAGCTTAGAAGCTATGGAAGCACCTATAGAAAGCAACTCTTGTGCTCATTGACACCTGAGCTCCCAAAAAGATCTGATACTCAACTGTACCTGTGTGATGAGTATGGGAAAAGGTCACAGGAAAAATAACTATTGGCAGGACATGAAATACCTTTTGTTTTCATCATCACCATAAACCATGGCAGGGATAAGCAACAAGTGGACTCTTAATAGCAGATTTCAATGATGATTTTGCATGGAAAGAAGGAGAGAAAGAGACCAACACAAAGACACAAAAACACAGAGGTGAATTCTTTTTCTCGAGTGTCTCCTTTAAAAAGCAGTCAAGGGGAAATGAGAGAACTGTCTACACGGTAAGACAAAGCCCTCAGTTAACTCAGCCAATTTGTTTCATAGGATTTCAAATGAAGCAAAGGTCAAAATGTCCTTGATCCATCAGAAAAACAATAACCCTCCCCCAGAACTTTTTACATGCCATAGATCTGTCACCTCAGACAACTGAGTGTCCATTCCATTCCCTCAGCAGGACATTACAGAAAAAGGGTGTGCATTCCTTTAATGCTTTGAATGATTTTTATCCCCATCAACCTCACTAAGCAGGTAGTGGAAGTTTGGCTACTGATAGCAATGGAGATCGTATTTTGCCCCTTACACTGATCAGTCTATGGAGATGATTTTAGTGGTAGTCAATTTCTGCAGAAGAAATCTTTTCCAAGCTGATACCCATCTCAAGAAGATACTTAAATGGAGCTGCAATTTTAAGCATGTGCTGAAGCTCTAAGCATGTGCTAGGAGGAAAACCATTCTCAGATGTATTCCTTGACAGGGATGAGCTTAAAAATGGACCACAGTGCAGCCCTAAATTGGGATCCCTGCAAGTGATGGCAACTAATTAAGTCAGGCACAGCCCTTCAAAGCTTCCCCTCAAGCCACCTCAGCCACTCTCCAATTTCTTAAAAATGGGGAAGAGTCATTTAGAGTTGTTATTCTGAGCTGGCTTCTAGCACACTTGCCTTGCCTTTCAGCTCCCTGCCAGCCCTCTGGACCAGAGGCAGCACCACACCACCTCTGGACCCGCTCTCAAATTTCCCTTGCGAGCCATCTGCTAGGGCAAGGATTCTGATTTCCTTGTCTGACTGATGGGTGGGGAAAAAAAAAACAACAAAAAGAAAAAAAAAGATCACTTTCCCAAGGCCAACCAGGCCACCTGGGGACTGCTATGAGGTTCCAACAGCCATCCCTTTCAATGCAATCCTTACCTGCGGAGTGCCCAGCCTCTCTATTAAGGGAACCAGGTGAAGTGGGGCATACTTGGCTTCGAGACGCTTCATGCGCACCTCCAAGCGTTCTCCTTCTGTCAAGCGAGCAGCAAACAGTGAAATGAGAGGAGGAAGTGGAGACCCGCAAGTTCCGCCGAGTTTGCTCAGAGCTGCCCCCCAGCAACCGTCCAACCAGACTGGATCAGTGAGCCAAACCGACGGCAAATGAGGGAACCGGTGATGCGGAGAAGGGAGCGATGTGCGATTGCAGTACCAGCAGCAGCTTAATCACACATGTCCAAAAGCATGTTCCTGTTACTGATTGCTCCTGTTGAGATGGACATTTCATGCTGTCATTCTCCAAAGAGGCTGTGAAATGCCTGCAAAACCTTCAGGGGACCCCCAAACTGACTAAGGTTTCGGTCTGTGACTACGCTACAGAAAAATGCACCCCTGGCATTTTGTTTCCACCTGAATTTTGGCTGTATCCACTGATCTGTTTTGAAGAGGAAGCAGGGTCAGAACTAATCCTCAACAGAAATGGGAGAGAAACAGCTTCTGGGCAGAGACCTCTGAGTCTGTCCACTGCTTCTTTCTCAGCTTCTTACCTTTGATGTAGACCCTGGGCAAAATATTTTGGAAGGGAGCAGCATGCAGCAAATCACAAACTTCTTCCTGGGACTGAGGCAGGAAGAAAGAAAGATAAAGTAAGTTAAAAAATACCTGTAGGAGTTGAGTGAAGGGCTCAAGGGGCCTGGGCAACACTACAACAATTCACGCCTATGGCACCTATCCAAATCCAACCCAGCTTAGTAGTGACTCCAATGGTTTGAACCTAAATGAAATACAACTGGAAGAAATACCTCCCAATTTAAGCCAGGAAGTTCCTTGAACTCAAGTAAGTTACTTCCTGCCTGGACAAGGCCAGAACTTTGTTTATTTTCAGTCTCACTTACTAGCACTGCAAGTCAGAAGGGATAAAGAACACGAAGGTTTCAGTTTCAGCTTAACCCTAATGATTTCCTGCTGTTTGCTTTTACAGAGCATCCAGGTGGAAACTACCTTTTGCCTTAGTTATTTTTAGGATGTGTGCACATGAAATATACTGATGCATGGCTCTACTGCAAACAGATACAGAACACAACGGGCTGAAGTTAGGTGGTCGCTCACATGGTGCTCTCAGCCAGGGCTGTCCGACCAGAATCCCACCAGTGTAGGCACCAAGGAGAATACTACAGAAGTCCAGAGAGGAATAACACCATGAGATGCCACCTGAGAGAATGCATGCTGATGCACTTGAGAAAAATTAATCCCAAACATAGATGCACAAGGAGGAAAAACCTAGGAGTAGGCAGGTGGAGACTGAGGAGCGATGGCTGACAATACACTGTATACGAGTCTGCAATGGGAAACAGCAGCAAGGGAACCAAAGCTGTTTAACACAGAGGCATTGCGTCACGACAAGGCATTCGTCTGCTCCTACACAAGTCCAGTTCTAGGACATGCTTTCAGTTCTGAGCTTATTGTGGAGATTCAGACACACTCGAAAACAGGTCATGACAGCGCAGAAAAAGATACTTGGGGGCCAGATGGAATGACTCAGCTGGGTCTGTTTGGGATGCACAGGTGGATACTCCACCTTCCAGCCAAGAGGGAGGGGACAGTGTAGCATGGAGCTGCAGGAGGCTGTACTGGCGCATGGACGCTGGAATGAGAGCAAGTTTGTGGGAGTGCAGTTTGTGACACAGTGCTGGAGGGACAGGAACAGTCTTGGGGGTCCCTCTGTGGGCAGAGAGATGCTAACAGACTGTGCCTGTCACCTTGGCTTCTTTGTTTGCAAAACACTGTTTGTTCCCAGACTACTGTTCTTTCACTGCTGTTCCTCTCTGATAAAGAGAGTATTTTCACCATATGCAGCCTGCGTTCACCTGGTATCTGTCCCTAGATCAGTCATGTTAGTAAGAGATCTCCTCAAGGCCCAGTAGCTAAGGGTGAGCATTCTTCTTAGAAATTTAGCCCCAATTAACCCTTCATTCCTCAGATATAAACAACAGAAAGAGGGTAGAATGGAGCAGACAGCATGCCTTCACCAGAGCTGTCTCTGCCAGCAAATGCCACCAGCCTTAGGTCATTCTGACAGCTATGAAGATAACTGCACTGTAACAGCAATAGCTCCTGCTGCTTAAGACCCCCATTAGAGGAACAATCTCATTACGTGATGGCTGTACACATCCAACATCTTCCACAGAGTTAGAACCAGTGCCTGCTGCATGCAGAAGAGCTTTTACCTTCTGAATCTATGGCTGTGCTGCGTGGGAAACAGAGAATTGGAGAGGGAGAGACTTTGGCTGGCACGGAAAGTAGACAGATGTGGACTTTGTTGGGCAGCCTTCCTAAAGGTACTCCCCAATTCCCCCCATTTTCTTTTATATTCTGCTATTCTAAAATGCCAGTGTACTGCTGATGTACAGCTCCTGGGACTGAAGGAACAGATCTGCATTGAAATGAAGGATTTCCAAAAGAAATCATCCTGGGTCCCTCAAGTGTCTACTTAAAGACGGGGCAGGAAAGGCAAATGCAGTACCTCCAGCATCAAGTCCAACACTGAGAACAGCAGAAAGCAGTGGCAAAGCCACAAAAGAAACTACCAGGATATAGTTGGCAAGTCTGGTCATTCTATAAAATAAAGCCAAGCTGCTAGGTGATAAACCTCTCTTTGGTTTTCTTCATCCTATGCAGCTACTGCTCAGTGAATGTGTTTGGTACACCTTATCAGGACCTAAGTGTCTCTCTAGCTGGGGTTAAGAGGCAGAAATATCCATTTTGAGGATGTGGAGAGGTTTTTACTTCTCCCTACACTCTGTGCTTGGTAAAAATTGGGGTCTTTGAGCCTCCTCCTTGTTTTCTTCTGAACAAAACCCCCCTGGCTTTGCTTGGAACTCTATCTTATGCTAGGGAAGTCTTTCTGAAATACTTCTGCAAAAACTCCAACAGCCCTCCTAGAACCACTAGGGCATGAAAAATGCATTTTTAATACAAAATTGTGTGGCTGAACACACCTCAGTTAGCTGCAGGCCAAACTGTGAGATAAATTCATTAAGAAGTAAATTTATTGTGTGAGTACCTAGACACGAAGAAGATGTGTGGCACTTAGCCATAGCTTTTTGCCCTATACCAGAAGGGCATCACAAGAACTGAGACTTGTGCATGTGCTAAACACTTGCGTAGGGGGAAACATCAAGTTGTTACTCCAGCTAAGTTTTCAGTGAAGGTAAATCATAGGCAATATATCATCAGCTCTGCTGAGATTTCCTTCCTGTTGGATTGCTTTATCCTTATCACCATTAGAATTGATCCATGTTTCATCATTGCACTGGCATCCCAGAAAAGCAAAGGGCTCAATCTGCTTCTCACTGCATAAATATGTATAGAGAAAAGTGTTGATTCCTGCCCCGGAGAGCTTACAGTCTAGAAATAAGCTCCAGCTGGTTTTATATCTGAGAAGCACAAACAAGTGGCAGCTTTGGGTCCAAGAATTAAATCTAGATCTTCCAGTATTCAGATTCTCTTTCAGCAATCCCAGATGTCAGTGACCAAGCACCAATGCATATTATCCCCATGGACATGTCCATAGGCCTCAACAACACAGCCCCAGAGAGACCCTGAGCACATCAGAAGCTGGAAAAGAACATTTCCCAAACTCTTCTGCTGGAGAACCCACTTCCACTTATACTCTTGAGCTGGCAAGTTCAAGTAGGATCTGTTGGTGCAGGGAGTTTTGCCTTACCAAAGCCTGCTCAATAAGGAGGCAGAAGAGAATGGCATTGCCCACTTCTCTGAGGCTCTGGAACACATCAGTCTTCAGCTCTGCATACTCAATGATATCCTTCAGCTGATGGTGGAAAAACTCGAGGATACCTTAAAAGACAGGGAGAGATAGTCAGAAAAGTGAGAGCAGAATGACTGTCTGATAACTTAGATGAAGAGACAAGCAGTGCCTGGCATTTTCTGGACCACAAACTGCAAGCTGTAACTAAGTGGATAGAGATGAAGACTGAAAACCAGCACATCCTGCTTTCAGTAACCCTCAGGAACAAATGATGTAATTTACATGAAGTTGGTGATTTCCTCATCAGAGGGAGAAAATAAAAGAGATTTAAGACTGTAATGGATGGCTTGGTGCTGGCTCATATATATAGCTATAACAGCCAGAGTTTCCCCATCCAGCTCAATGGTAGACTGGAGTCATGCTGCAAAAAAATCTTTGCATCAACTAAGCAGAGCTTTGGAAAAACATCAGTGAGTTCACAAGAACAAAAGCTTACAAAATCCTGAAAAGGAAACAGAACCTACCAGAAGACATTCCCTTATCAACCAGCTGTGTGTTCAAAGGGAAATTTCCAGCAGGAGAGTTCCTGGAAAAGTTTCCTATAGATGTTCCAGTGTCAACAGTAAAGCAGCTGGAAGTGTGTCTCAGCAAGTCCAGCTGCATGCTGTGCTGGTGTGTCAGGTGACAAACCTTGTTTAATAGCTAGTGTAAGCTTGAGTAAAGGCTGTACCAACACGTGGGTGAGCTGTTGCTCAAGTAACTATCTGCAGCACCTACCTGGAGAGCCATATTCATGTCTTGGCAAGCGGCATATCTTAGGCATTACTTCGATCAGAGTCTTCACGTACTGCAGGATGGTGCCTTGTAGCTGTCAGAGACAAAAGGAGGTTAAACTGGAATGATGGCTTCTCCTGGCACTGGTTTTGAAACAGCCTGGTCATGGATGGGTCCACATCTGACAGCACAGGATGAAGCATCAGCTGGAATCCAAGAACTTGCTTAATTTAGATTTGACTCAAATATAAAATTCTGCTCAAGTACACAGAGTGTTAAGAGTGCTTTTACAGCTTCCTCCTAAATAACAAACCACAGCTGCAGGGATTTTTGACTTCAAAATACAGCTTGCTATGTTTGCATTGTTTGCAGATGAAACCTAAACAAGGCTTAGTCTTAGATCCATCTGGATTTTTGCTCCTAATTCAAAAAGCATTTCACTAGAGCTGCTAAAGAGTCATACCCCAGCACAGGAAATGCTGCTTGCACCTGAGGAAGGGTCACTGGGTACTCAAAGTTCAAAACTGAATTTATGTGCATGCAGAACAGAAGTTTCTGCAAATCTGATGTTTTGAACTAATATAGACAGGAGCAAAGTGTATTTCTTAATTAAAAGAGCTCATGTGGAGTTCTACACCTGCATCCTGTGGATACATTACAGGGGATTAGGCACTAAATCATAGGATCAACCAGGTTGGAAGAGACCTCCAAGATCATCCAGTCCAACCTATCCCCCAGCCCTAGCCAGTCAACCAGACCATGGCACTAAGTGCCTCAGCCAGCCTTTTCTTGAATACCTCCAGGGATGGTGACTCCACCACCTGCCTGGGCAGCCCATTCCAATGCCAATCACTCTCTGTGAAGAACTTCCTCCTAACATCCAGCCTATACTTCCCCCAGCACAACTTGAGACTGTGTCCCCTTGTTCTATTGCTGGTTGTCTGGGAGAAGAGCCCAACCCCACCTGGCTACAGCCTCCCTTCAGGTAGTTGTAGAGAGCAATGAGATCTGCCCTGAGCCTCCTCTTCTCCATGCTACACACCCCAGCTCCCTCAGCCTCTCCTCATAGGGTTTGTGTTCCAGGCCCTTCACCAGCCTTGTTGCCCTTCTCTGGACACGTTCCAGCACCTCAGCATCTCTCTTGAATTGAGTGGCCCAGAACTGAACACAGTTCTCAAGGTGTGGCCTGACCAGTGTCGAGTACAGGGGCAGAATAACCTCCCTTGTCCTATGTAGTCAAACAGAATGATTTTGTCTTTGTGTTGCATGCTGTCTGATCTCACACACCAGCTACAGCACGTTTAGCTAAGTGACACAAATTGCATCCTCAGTAACCAGGATGCTTCACAGTAGGGAAACATCCAATGTATGTTGTACATCCAATGTACACTTGAGAATTTCAGTTTTACATTGCTCTGCTGGACAAGTTCAAAATGACATCGCTGTGGTCAAAACAGAACCCATATATTTCTAACGAATGAAAATCATCTTTCCAATAAGGTATGGGCTCTAGTACAACAGCATGGCATGAAAAAATCAGGTTTTGCACACTCTCTCCTCCCTTCTTAATGCTCAGTGTTGTTAGTGTCCTAAGGGAGCACATGGGATTGTGACGTTTCTCTTCTGAAAGAGGAGAGCCAGAAAACAGATAGGGCTATTGGCAGGCTGGCTTCAGAGCACCCAATAGAAATGGACAGCGTGGCTTGAGTAAGGACTCACCTACAGCAGGAGTCTTTCTAATGAAGACTCAGAAAGTTGGTTTCATCAGTATTGCTGCCTACTCTCTACCTCCCTGTATCTTCCCAGGGGTGTCACAAGGCTATGAGACAGAGTGTTCTTGTGCTATTGCTGAGCACGAGCAAGTGCCTCTGAGGCCTCTCAGACTGCAGCACAGGCAGCGCTGAGGGACCCCAAGTGCCACGTCCCACCCAATCACTTCCCAGTGGCTTTTTGCAAAGCAGCATGCCAACCACCCCCAGATGTAGGTGGCTGTTCAGTTAACACGCTGAGATGGTGGAAATGCTCCATCATCCCACAGCAACCAGTGGGATTCCTCAGCAACAGTGAAAACGAGATGGTTAACACAAGTGTTCCAGGGCGGTTCGAAGGCACTTGAGAGTGCCCTGATGTGAACATCTGGAACCCAAAACACAGGCTGTCTGTCCAGCCCGTGTCTGCCAAGGCAAGCTTCTCCATTGCCAAAGTTTGGCTCAGAATTACCAGGCTCTTGACGATCTTCAGCAGCTCCTCCATGACCACTGCGATACCTTGGTAGCCAAGAAGCCTGCAGATGGTCTTGAAATGAGGTGGCCCCACGAAGTTGCGGTAGGAGCTATAGATGTGGCTGTAGGCAATGTTGAGAGGCTGAGAAATTAAAAGCACAAGGACAGTTAGGGGCTGCAAGTAGTTCTCTTCTCACAGTATTGTGTTCCATCATTTCAAATAGTTTTTAAGGAAGAGAAGGTGAAATAATAGCATCCATCACAATTCCCACTTACAGAAACATTGACTCAGGCTGGGAAGGGACCGCAAAGAGCAGTTAGTTCCAAGTCCCCTGACATGGGCAGGGACACCCTACCCTAGATCAGGCTGGCCACAGCCTCAGCCAACCTGGCCTTAAACACCTCCAGCCATGGGGCCTCAACCACCTCCCTGGGCAACCCAGACCAGGCTGTCACCACTCTCATGCTCAACAACTTCCTCCTCACATCCAGGCTGAATCTGCCCATCTCCAGCTTTGCTCCATTCCCCCTAGTCCTGTCACTCCCTCGTAGCCTAAAAAGTCCCTCCCCAGCCTTTTTGTAGGCCCCCTTCAGATACTGGAAGGCCACAAGAAGGTCACCTGGAAGCCTCCTCTTGTCCAGACTGAACAGCCCCAACTCTTTCAGTCTGTTTCTCAGCAGACACTGCAGATCCCATGCTCCAGGGCTTCCCTTCCCTGCCCCTTAATCGAGCCAAGGGTAGCAGAGACCAATGCACTGAAGAACTGAGGGTGAAAGAGTAAAGTGCTGAAGTAGTAGAAAAGAACAAAATGTTGTTTCTCCTCTATCACTGCTGCTCCCAGCAACTGCAGTACAGCCAGCTGAAGGCTCCAGTTGTCCTACAGTTCTGACTCACTTCCTTGAGATTGACTTTAGCACTTCATTTGAGTTCCTAATGAGTTACAAAGTTAAGTCATTTGCTAAGAATTGGAAAATTATTGTCTTGTGCTCTCAGATACAGAATTTCAGCAGACTGATGTACTGCTCACTTTCACAGGCTTGCCACTTGCTTTAATCAGTTAATTGATTGCTCCTCTTTTTGCTACATCTCCACTGCTCTGGTTCAGCAGCTTATTGCCTACTACAATGCCCAGGTGCTCTGAAAAAACAGAAAGAAGGGAGAATTAGCAAGTCCTCTGCTTTCTGTGAAATGTAATTTTACCTCCTGGCCCTGGTAGAAGTCAAAAACCCCTAACACTATGACATGCAGAGGAGCTACACCTTGGAGGCTCTGTAGTGCACTCACAACAAGCATGAACTTCCCTTCCCATCAAAACTAAACTAAGAGGCCACGAGTAAGTATGGGCCAGAGTTTAAAGATTATTTAGGCAGACAGAAGCCTACCTTCAAAGCTCCTTGAATGCCAGCTCCTGTTAAGAGAATGGCATTACAGCATCCTGCTTTTGTCTGCATTGTTAGATAACCAGCTCTTTAAATATCTGCTTGGTAGAGACTGATCCAGAGGCACTAGATACAGAAACTGACACAGGTGAAAGCCAGCAATAGTTTATGCTTTGGAAAGTGAGTGTTACCTGCTGCTTAAACAGACACAGTCTGGAATGTCTGCCAAATGGCTGACATGGCCACCCCAGAGGGAAACCACAGCCCAGCCATACTCCCATGGTGTTTTGTTGCTATGGCTTTTGCAATGGCTTGTTCCAGCCCCAGATGTCCTCAGAAAACACTGTGCAGGGTGATGCAGGCAGCCCCAAGGTGGCTCCTTGCACCTTCCTTCCATGCCTCCCTATATGCTTTTTTACCCTGATATTTCTCCATGATTTAGCATGCTGGTGGTGGCTCATTCAGACCAGAGGTGGGGGAATAACTATCCCCAGTTCAGTGGGCTTGTGAATCCATGCTCATTTCTGCAAGCTTCTTTGCTTCTCCATGGCTAGGAAATAGGTCCTCTGCCTGTACATGTGCCACGGTCCCCTGAAATTGGCTCCCAGCAGGGCTCAGTTACAGAGGAACTGGTCAGAGTTTCCTCATGACAGAGCTGACATTTTGCTGTACAGGCAGTGAGTGTCCAGTGCTGCCAAGCAGCCACCCACCTCCCAGCACTTTCCTATCTCTCAGCCAGATAATGAGGCTAGAAAGCAGCTTTCAAATGGGCTTCATCCTCAAGTAGGGGTCTCAGCAATAAGCCTGACTGAGTGAAGACCCATTTTAGGATGTGCATTGGCTGCAGATGAAGCTGGATGATTCATCTCTGCCTCTCTGCAAGATGAGGTAGGTTCATCAAGCTCTCTGCAGAGCCACACAGTGCATTAGCAGCAGGCTTGTGTCTAATAATACTGCTCTGCCAGCAATTAAAAATATAACTCCATTTAAGGGTGAGATACACAGCTCGAGGGAAAGACTGGGGGATGAAAGAAATGACACCAGTGGGTATTTTAAGACAAAACAGCTGAAGGTATAAGCTGGCTGCATACCTCAGCTTGTTCCCCCTTGTGGGGCAGCCACTTCCATCCCCTTGGAGAGTCAAAGCAAAGCCTCTGACCTTGCTGCTCTTGGGAGCAGCAGCTGCCAAAGACACTGAGGAGGTTTGCCCCATCTTTTGTTTGAGGCCAAACGGGCAGGTTTTGGGGCTCAGTGCAGGCAGGGTGGGATTTGCAGTGCAGGGCAAAGTTCCTAGTGTCCCACACTATACAGACATTCTCAGGGACAGCCTTCTGTACTTGGGAGCTTGTGGGGAAGGCCCTCACATTGCTTTGGGAGCTCAGGAGGTTACTACGGATGTTCTGGAGCAGATTCAACAGCAAATGAAGCAAAACAAAACTCCACTCTGTCATTTCTGTGTAGTTGAGCTCAGACAAACCTGTCTGAGCTCACCTGAGGGAGGCAGGGACAGTTTCATCTGGTAAAATAGATCAAAAGGAGGCTCTGGGGTGACCTCATTGCTGTCTACAACTACCTGAAGGGAGGTTGTAACCAGGTGGGGGTTGGTCTCTTCTCCCAGGCAACCAGCAACAGAACAAGGGGGCACAGTCTCAAGTTGTGAGGGGGGAAGTATAGGCTGGATGTTAGGAGGAAGCTCTTGGCAGACAGAGTGATTGGCATTGGAATGGGCTGCCCAGGGAGGTGGTGGAGTCACCATCTCTGGAGGTGTTGAAGCAAAGCCTGGCTGAGGCACTTAGTGCCATGGTCTGGTTGATTGGACAGGGCTGGGTGCTAGGTTTGACTGGATGATGTTGGAGGTCTCTTCCAACCTGGTTGATTCTATGGTCAGAGAGACAGGTAGCAGACAGATAATTCTGCCTATGCCAGAACCCCCTTGGAAAAAAGAAGCACTAATAAAAGAGGAATATACTTGAAGACAAAAAAGGACTTGCACACAGCCCAAGACTACTCCAGGCTCCCAGCCAAGTTAACTGCAGCACAGCAGCCAAGATGGTGCCTTAGAAAGTGAAAAACAATTCTGACCAGAATGATTAGAAGAGGATCTCCTAAGTCAAACAGCCTGAATATGGCCAGGAGCCTTCCCCTGGCAGAAGCAACCTTCACTGTCCCTCTAGAGCTGTTCCCATGTCCAGCTGGATCATCAGGTTGCTAAGACTTTGTTGCAAAACGACCCAACAGATTGCCTAGCTGGGGTGGGCAGGACACACAGAGTGCAGCAGGCATGTTTCTATACTGTAGGGAGGCAGTGCATACAGCCTGTGTCTCAGCATAATGCCTCACTACAGCAACTATTGATTTGCAAGGATTGTATAGGCTGCTGTTAGGTACAAGAAGCTAACAGCCACTGCAGGGCAGGTAGCACAGCCCACACCACAGCACAGAGGGTTCAACAGCTCTCACTGCCACCACCTCCTGCAGCAACCACAGCTCCTTAACACCTTTGTGGTGTTGCTGCAGACACAGCAGCAGAAAACAGAGCAGCTCCATCCCATTCACACACCATAACTATTTTTACAAGTGCCAGCAGCATTCATGGTCCTTCAGGTGACATCTGCCTGTGTGCTTGTTAGCAAACAGAAAGGAAACTGGAGCAGGGAAAGGGAAGCAGGAATTTTCAGCAAGTGTAGTATGATCCTGGCCCCAGCAGTGCCAGGAAAAAGCAGAAGCACTCAGGAAAATACATAAATGAAGCCAAAGCTAAAGCATTTAGAGAGCTAAGAAGGGGTTAACAGGCAGTAAGTAGTGCCTTGCTGGTATTTTGCAGCCTCTTTGTGGGAGTCTTGGCAACCTGCTGTGTTTTATAAGTGGCTGAATGACAGAAAGGGCTCAATTTGTGCTGGCCACTGGAGTGCACCTGCCATTTGCATCCTACAGGGCCGACTGAAGGGTTCCAGGTAGGGCCAGGGTCAGGTCCATATGTGGATATAGTGAACATTGGTGTTGGAGCAGGCCTAGAACTGGCATCTTCTCATCCTGGGAAATCAGAATTTCAAGCTCAGTCACTGGCACAGCTGCTACAATCTTGATTTTGGGAGTAACACCAACACTACTGAAAGCTTTGCTGTGGTTCCCTTTGAGCTAGTGGTATCGATTGTGGTAAGCAGAAAGGTCAGCAGGAGCCTTTGCTGGCCCAGTCCAGCTATTCTTGTATTCCCCCTTTCCCTCTCTTCCTGCTAACACATCTTATCTGTGAACAGCTGAAATTTAATTTCAAAGCAACAATGAACACTGACAAACTCAACAACACAAACCCCATAAGAAAGCAGTTCTCTTGGGAAAATGTTACCACCTTGTATTATCCCTTTTCTGAAGCATGCATTTGTATCCTCAGCTGTCTCCATGCAGGCAGGGAGGTACACAGCATGAGACCAGCTAAGACCTCTCTATCTCCCTGCTCTTCTAGGGGGGGACCAAACCACGTAAAAAGTAGCAAACCACCTGGGTGCACTTTTTCCATCCCTGCCTATAATTATTTTCAGTTCACTGGCAGCTGCAGCTTACTCAGTGACAGAAGGAAATACAGAGCTGAGAATCCAATATATCCAGAACTGTAAAATATAAATCAAAAGCAAGGGTCACACACACTCCCCAGGCATGTAATAGGCCTTTTCGATGCAGTTTGCATCATCTGGGAGGTGATCTGCTGGAAAGCAGTCCTGTGGAGAGGGACCTGGGGGTCCTGGTGGATAACAAGTTAACCACGGCACAGCAATGCGCTCTTGTGGCCAAGAGGGCCAATGGGATCCTGGGGTGTATTAGGAGGAGTGTGTCCAGCTGATCAAGGGAGGTTCTCCTCCCCCTCTACTCTGCCCTGGTGAGACCTCATCTTGAACATTGTGTTCAGTTTTGGACTCTCCAGTTTAAGAAGGACAGGGATCTGCTGGAGAGGGTCCAGTGGAGGGCTACTAGGATGGTTAGGGGACTGGAGGGCATGGCTGATGAGGAGAGGCTGAGAGACCTGGGGCTTTTTGGTCTGGAGAAAAGAAGACTTAGAGGGGATTTGATAAATGTTTCTAAGTATCTAAGGGCTGGCCAGGAGGGGGAGGACAGGCTCTGCTCACTTGCTGCCTGTGATAGGGCAAGGAGCAACGGGTATAAGTTGCAGCAAAAGAGGTTCTGCCTCAACACAAGGGGAACTTCTTTACTGTAAGGGTCACAGAGCACTGGAATTAGGCTCCCCAGAGTGGCTGTGGAGTCTCCTGCTCTGGAGACTTTCAAGGCCTGCCTGGATGTGTTCCTCTGTGATCTGTGTTAGATAGTATTGTTCTGCTGTGGCAGGGGGGTTGGACTTGATGATCTCCTTGGGTTCCTTCCAACCCCTAATATCCTGTGATCTCTCATGGCTGTTATTTAGATCATCTTTGAAATCACACAGAATCACAGAAACATCAGGTTGGAAAAGACTCAGGATCACAAAGTCCAACCTAGAACCCTACTCTACAAGATTCACCTTAAACCATATCCCTAAGCACCACATCCAAACGACTCTTAAACACATCCAGGGTCCCTGGGCAGCTCATTCCAGGGCCTGACCATTCTCCCTGTGAAAAAAAGTTTCAATCTAAACCTATGTTGCAAGCATCTTTCCGGGAAAGAGATAGAATGAGTAACTCTAGACTCAGAATGAACATTTCTTCTGTGAAAGTTCCTCTCTCAAACATTTCGGTTTCAGAGAGCAGCAAGTCCCTTGTTTAGAGCCTCTCATTACAAGATCCAGTGCCACATCTGTTCCTGAATTGTCAGTCAAGCTTCTCCCCCAGACACACTGACACTGGCTTTGCCTCTCTCCCTCCTGCCCTCTCACCAGACAGTGGACATTCCCAGGTCATCCACAAGGCTGTGACATTCAGAGGAGAGGCTGTCTTAACCCTGTGGGAGTTCAAACTCCAGTTCCTATCACTCAGCTGAGAAACGATTAAAAACTAATGGCTGCTGCAGCAGCAGCAGGGATGAAAATCTCCTGCTCACTGGTTTTGGCTTATAAGCTCTGAGTGCTAAGTATCAATGTGTACCACAGAGGAGGATCAGAGATCTCCTACCATGTGTGAATGCATCTCTAACCCCACACCCAGCTGAGGGGCAGTAGACAGGAGAAAAAAACCCAACCCAACCTCAACCAACCCAAACAAGGCAGCAAATAGAACTACCTGGCTTGTTTCCCCTCCTTAGAGACACACACTTCTCTCAAGCAGCAGCTCTGAGGGATAACATTCCCAAATCACTCAAAGATGCCTGCCCATCCTTTCTTGTTGGTTGCTATGGTGAGAGATGACGGAGCTCCCGACGGGTATAATACAAGGCTGTGTGAGAGGAAGGGATTTAGCAGAGGCGAGAGGGAGGTGAGCAGAGGCAGGAGGGAAGAGGGGAAGGAACTGCCTGCCTGCGCCCCCACTGCTCACCAGCACCGACAGGCCACCGCGGACCTGCCTGGGGAGGTAAGCGGCTGCCCGCGGCTCTGGGAGGGCTCAGCCACGGGAGCAGGGATTGCTCTGCTCCACAGCTAAGCACGGCTGAAACGGGCGTTAGGGTGAGCTGGTTCCTGACTGTGTTCAAGGAAAGTTAGCTACAGTAAAAGACACAGGAAGAAGGAGGAAACTAAAGCAGTTCCATTGCATGCAGCTCTTGTGCAGAGCACTTGGGTGGTTGGGAGAGATCACTGCAGTGGGGCCCAGAGAGCACTTTGGGGATGTAAAGGAGTGAGGTACAGAAGTATTTGAGGCTGTCACTAAATGGTAGTTTTTGAGTGGTTAGTATCTTTTATCTGGAGGAGAGCTTTGTAATTCCTATACTTGTATTTCCCTAAAGGCATTGATTTTATACTTCACCAATCTTCACATTTAAGATCCTGATACTACAATGCTGCAGGAACAGAAAGAGTTTATTAAGCAACAAGTAAGGCACAGAAAATGCAGCAACAACTTAAACCAGTAAATTCATCACTATGCAGCTTTTAAAGTAGCATTTAGGTGTCTAACCGAAATATCTCTCAGCAATTTCACAAGGCTAGTTGGAGCCAGTTTAATGATCAGCTTGTGTTAATCCCATTTGCAGTATCCTTTCTATTCCATGGGAAAGAAAAAAAGCTAACAAAGCTTCCTAGGCAACCAGGCAGACAGAAGAGATCCTCTAAAAACCTAACTAGAGCATGAAGTCTGCTCTGTGTCCCAGCTGGCTCTTTTCTCTTATGAAGCAGGGTGACAGAGTTATCTGGGCAGCAGCAGGATTCATCTGCTGTCATTTTAGCCATCCAAGACCTAGTATCTAACCCAAGATAGCCAGCCATAGTCTCAGGTCCAGGAAAGCCTCTGGAAAATCTTCACTGATGCTGGCAGCCTGTGCACAAATTGGGAAACTCAGCCTCTGCCCACATCTGGTTTCAGGGGCAGGATGGACATCGAGGTACACAACATCACTTACACCAGTGCCACCGTCTCCTGGGCCATGAACAACCCCTGTCCAGAGAACTACTATCATGTCATGTACCGCCCCAACTGGAACAGCGTCTTTGCCGGCTACCTGCGCCAAAACTTCCACCGCGAGGAGAGAGTTCCTCACCCTCTCAGCTCCCTTGTCCTCCACCAGCTCACACCATCCACCATCTATGTTCTCTGCATCATGTGCAAGAATTCCTACCCTTCCAGCAACCACTGCACCACCTTCCACACTCTGGACAAGACCCCCCTGGTTTTTGGTGGCTCTAAGCACGAACCGACCCCTTCCATGTGGATGGTGAGCAGCCTGCTGCTCCTCTGCTTCATTGCTCTCCTGGCCTACGGCTGCCTGCAGTTCTGGTCAGCACGGTGCCACTGGGCTGCAAGGCTGAAGCATCCCGACACCAGCCATGAAGAAATGGGTGAAGGGAGCAGCTCACCGGAGGGGCCAATGAATGATGGACTGAGAGAAGAGCTTCTGGAAGTCCCCATGACCACTGTGCTAATGAGGAGCTCCAGTTTTAAGAGGGAGAGTCCATATAGCTCCCCTGACTGCTTTTTTTCCTATAAAACCAATGATGACAAAAGAGCCATCCTGCCACAGCACAGCCTTCAGTGAGAGCGAAATAAAAGCACACCCTGCTTGGAGGTTTGGTTTGTGCTGCTTTTTTCCTAACTCTTGCCAACAGGACTGTCTGTGTGCTCACGGAGGCTGTTTGTCCCAGAACAGGTAGCAGGGACATTGGTTGTAGAGAAAAGGAATTTTATCAAGTGGCCAAAAACACTCTCATTTGCTGAGGTATTGTAAAAGGAAACCAAGTCAGGTCCCTGGGAACAGCTAGGCTGGGTTGACTGCAGTGTCACCAGCTAATCTGCATCAGTGCTGTAGCTTTACTCCAGAGTCATCAGTCAACGCCTACAAAAGATGAACTCCAGTCAAGTAGTTTCACACTTCAGTGATTCTCATTAGCATCACAGCCCAAGCCCTCTTAATGCCTGTGTACAGAGGCATCATGGCCCAACAAAAGAGCTTCTTCTCTGTAGTAAGTACTCTGTATTTGCACACACGAGTATGTTTGGAATTCCCACTTTGAACTACAAATGAGACTCCTGAAGTGGTACCTTCCTTGAGAGTCAGCTCTGCTTTGCTCTCTCTGAGAATTTAGAAGGATTTGCCTTGGTGTCAGGGCCAACAGCAAGCAGAGAGTGGTGTCAGCATCTCCTCACACAGGCATGTTATGGAGTAGAATATGGGAAAACAAAAAAAGCACACTGAATCTGCTCCTTGCATGGCTTTTCAGTTTCAGACAGCAGGGTGACCCTGTACATTTGCACCTGCCATCTGTTAATGTCCTAATTCTTGCATTTCTTTCTTCCTAAATAAACACTTCCAACACCCACCCCTTCTGGCTGCTGCAGCTCATTTACTGACCTTGGATCCATAGAGGTAATACGGCTGAACGTTGGCTGGCTTGTCCCGCTGAGGTTCCTGCGTGAAGGGGATTGCTGTCCTCACGAACCTGTGGCAGGCATGGGAGACGGGGAGGAAAGTGGCAGAGCCCAGTTAGTTGTGCTGAGGGCAGGTATGACACGGTCTGGGATTAACTGCAGTTCCAACTACCACTTCATCACCCAAGCTACATGAACTGGAATGCAAATTCCTGTCACAGTCTACTGGTGCTGTAAGTAATATCAGTTTAACCTACTTCTTCTCACTTAGAGCAGGCAACAAACACATATCTGAGTAACTACCACAGCTCTGCTGCTCAGTAAACCAATCCTCCGAACCAAACTAGCTCAATTGCTTGCAGTCACTTCCAGCTTTGCTGCCTGGATTTGTTACTAAGGTTTTCAAGACCAAGGGCAGCTGGTGGGCTTCACTTTATCTGTGACTTTTGCATTCTAAAGGGAATGAAAGTCTCACCTCAATGCACACGAATTTTATGTGTGGGTTTGACTTTCTGTAAAGAAAAACAGGTGCCCCCATCTTGTTTTTCTCCTTACCTGTTGGTGGATCCATTGTAGCAGTAGTTGGGAAGAAAGTCAAAGTTGAGCTCCCAGAAGACATGGAGGGTGATGCGCCCATAGGGTGCAGAGACATTGTGGTTGGCCTCCCGGAACATGGCATCAAAGCTGTCCAAGGTCATGTGCTTGCACAGCAACCTGTGTGTCAGGCGATTGATTTCCAAGAGCCACTCAAGCTCCTGCAGCAAATGAGGCAGCAGCACATGCAACAGATCACCAAGAGGACAAGAGAAAACAGATGATTTCATTACCCCAGGGGAATGATTTTATATCCACACGCACACAGAATTTTCTAGGTGAGGATGTGACAAATGCTAAAGACTACAACTGAAATCAACAGCTTAGGCCAGCACCTCTTCCACTGAAGGGATACTGGGCCAGTATCTCCTAAACCTGCAGGAACTCATCTGTTCCCCATTGAGCAGTGGCTGACTTTCACACTAGAATCCTTCAAAGGTAGGAACTGTAATCTTCATAGAATCAACCAGGTTGGAAGAGACCTCCAAGATCATCCAGGCCAACCTAGCACCCAGCCCTATCCAGTCATCTACACCATGGCACTAAGTGCCTCATCCAGTCTTTTCTTGAACACCTCCAGGGACGGTGACTCCACCACCTCCCTGGGCAGCCCATTCCAATGCCAATCACTCTCTCTGGGAAGAACTTCCTCCACACATCCAGCCTACACCTCCCCAGCACAGCTTGAGACTGTGTCCCCTTGTTCTATTGCTGGTTGTCTGGGAGAAGAAAACCAGCAATAGAACACTACTTGACTCTGGTGCTTCTGTCATGTACCCAAGGCAGCAAATCCTGTACACACACAGTGTTTTAACCATCTTCATCTAACATGGAGAATTAAGTTAAGATTTACTTCTCCCAGGTTACAGAAATCTCTTGCAAGAGCTCTGCAAAATCCAACTGCTGACTGTCACCTTATGATTAATGCAGACACTTAATGGTCCAGTAATAATGCAATTAAAGCTGCATAAACAGAAACAGTAGAGACTCAGCAGCATAACGGAGAATCTATGGCTGGCTGCAACCTACTGCAGATGGGACTCAAGTAGAAGAGAGTTGACTGTGTACTGGCAGCAGTGTATTTGTCTATTCATCCTTGCAGTCAATAACAGCTCTTACCACTATGGATGTCAGGTCCTCGCTCTCAAAGCGGCTAATGGCCTGGTCTAACGATTTGTACATCGCTGCTGAGATGCGCTGGGTAATGAGCCTGTTCAGGTCGATTGATCTACCCAGCAACTGGGAAAAGAAGATATCTGCATATTAGACACAGATGGGGAAAAGGTACTTCTTTATTTTTTAAACAGACACAAACTAAACCCAAGCATCCAAATCTTAAATGTGGAAGTGGTGATGCCAACACCTCGGTTGAGTTTGTCATTACCCAAGAGGAAATGCGGAGCGTAACTCCTCATCCCTAACGCCCTGCCTCTGGAGTGTGGTGCATCAGAAACAGATTCACCCCTGCTCATTCCAACACTGACCTTGACTGAGCCCAGCCAGAACTAGGATGCCAGCCACCAACTAAAGGATAATAGACGAAGAGCTATGAGCAGTGCTTGCTCTGTACCTGGACGTGCCTCTGCTTGAGCAGCGTCTCGTAGCGGTTGGACGGTGGGTATGGAATAATCACTCCATAATTCTTACATTCGGCCCGGAAGCGTTTGTCCAGTAACACACTGAGAAAATGAAGCAGTGTCAGAAGAAAAAAAGAAACCTACATTATCAGCTTCTCTCTGTATTTTTTTCCAGAGTTGTTTTCATTCTTCTTTTCACAGGATCGTAGAACTGTTGAAGCTGAAAGAGACCTTTAAAATCACAAGTCCAGCTGCTTGCCTAGAGGTTGTAATCCCACTACTGCTAAGCTGCTGCCACTAAACCATGTCATCTTGCTCTGAATGCCAAGAAATTTCCACACATTAATAACTCCAGTTACACCCCTGTATCACAGTGGGTGTTATCTGGGGGCTGCTGTACTGTTGACCATTATTCACAGCTTTTATAGATGAAATGTTCACCAAGATAAAAGATTGTGCTGAAAGCTATCAGTAGTGCCAGGTACTGAGGTGGTGGCACAGGTGTGCTCCCTCCTTTGAAGATCTGCTGTGGGAGCATTTGATTGGTGATGATTGTTTTCCCTCTTCAAGGCCCAATGTGACCTAGAGACAAAACTCCTTGCAGAGTTACACTGAAGAATTAGCTTAGCTTTGGGCACATGAGAGGAAGAGTCTCATTGGAATTAATCCATGCTCTCTACATAGATCCTTTTTGACATTTCCTTCTTACCAATCTCCCTACAATGGAGCAAAGGACTTCAGAAGTCCTACAGTCAGTTGGTCTGATGCATGAGCTAACACACTGAGTACTCTTCTGGCTTTAAGAAGTCCTGCTGCTTTACTAGGGTGAGGACAAGACTAGTGGAGATGAGAGGTTTCTACTCATCTGGCTGGTGCATAAACAGAAGTCAAACAAGGATGTATTTTCAATAGCTCAGTTTGCCTTTCTGCTGCTGTCACAAATTGTGCTCAGACAGCTACTTAGGAAGCCAAATATTATTTTTATCACTTTTCATCATGTCTCCTTGCCACCATTGATTCATTTTCCTGGTCCTCCATGGATGGCCACCTCTGTGGGATGGGGATGATCTATTTTTTTTATGTCTGCTTGCAGTGGCTACTCCCTGAGGGGTACCTCTTGGTTAACAGCAACTTGGATGCAGCAATATCATCATCAGCAATCAGGTTTTCTTACCTGCCTGCCATTGCTTTATAATAGGCAAAGATCTGATCTGCCAGCTTGTACACAAATTGATCAAAACACAAGTTCACCTGGGGGAGAAAAACAAGACCTCATGAGGGTGTCACCAGCACAGAGCATCTCCTTCCTACACATGCAAGATCAATACAGCTCCTGACAGAGCTCTAATTTAATTCACACGCATATGTCATACTATCTAAAACCCACGCTGCAGTTCTCACACGCTAAGGGTAAGCAGAGGAACTGCAGTTACATTCCTCATACAGTTCCTGCATGTTGTTACAGGTCCTGGTCCCACCCCCAGTCATCCTTTTCTCTCAGGGATCTTCAGTTTCTCATTTTACTTTGGTATCTCATAACCCTCTTCCCACCAGACAAGACTCTTCCCATGCCTCCAGTGTCTGACAGGATTTGGCTTCCACAGCTCAGTTAAGATGAAGCCCTCAATCAGCAGCCTGTAAGCTCTCTGGAAATTCTGATCTTCTGAAAACTTCTCAGTCTGTTGAGGTGATTCTGTCATGAAACGCCTATAATGAATTCACTGAACTGAGCTGGCAAACAGGGCAATGTGACCCCAGTGAAGCACTTCCATAAAATATAGACAAAAAGAACTTACTTCAGCTTCAATTTCATCGTACAGGAACTGCTTTTTGAACTTGGTCAAGGCATAATATGCGCTGTCATTATAGAGGTCCAAGGGGTACAGTACATATCTGAGGGTTAGAAGATAGATCATCTCATAAATGAACCTTGGAACACATCAGCATAAAATACTGTCATTGCATGTGCCCTGCTTGGTGCAAAAATTGGCTTTTCTCTGATTTCACTCCTATTAATTCCACTGCTTCCAGCCCCTCACATACTCCCTTTCACTCCTTCTGTCCTGCTGGTAGCAGCTGGGACGGATCTGAATTTGAGCAAACTGTGACTTGTTCAACCAATGTCTGCTCCTTTTCTGCTCTTAAAAAAAGCTTTTACCCAGCCCTCACTCCACAGTGTTCTGACAATGGCTGCAAAATGGAAAACAAAGTTTTGCTAATGAGGAAGATATTATGAACACAACTATACTTGCATCACAGTAATTCCCCTCAGCATTTAGTGTGTCTATATAAAAATAAAAGAGTTCAGGTGCTTTAGCCAGGGCCCACATCCCTTTGGTTGCACATGCTGGCTGCTGCTGCACGCACATGACAGTACCGCAAGGTTGTGCCCACATCAGAGCACGACAGTTAACAACTGCTGGTTTATGACACATAAACAAGTGCCAGTGTCAGGAAACCACCCATGTGTGTCTGCCTAGGAGGTGTTCACGCAGGACACATTCATGTGACAGCAAGTCAAGAAATCTCTCTTTTCCCTCCCACATCAAAAAGACTGCTCATCACCAGCCTGTCCTCCTCCTAAACAAGATCCCAAGGCCCAGTGCATGCACAGTCCCAGCACAGCCCACCGGCTCTTACTCCATCATGGAGGGTTCTTTGGTTTCCAGGATATGGTCTGTGAGGATCCAGGGCATGGACATTTCGATGGGGAACTGGATGCGGCGGCCCATGGTCAGCTCCAGGAAGAATTCCCGGAACCAGAGCTGGGACAGGTCGCAGCACTGCTGCAGTGCTTCTGAAACACAGAGGAGATCCCCCCGGCAGGAGGACACCTGATGTTACCCCCACGGGGACAGCAGTGAGAGGAGTGCATAGGAGGCAGCTGCTGCAGCCTCCTAGTGAACTGGTTTTGAGCATGGAACATTTTTTCTAGCACATCTCTGGCTTTAAACCCACATCATGCCCATGATGTGGGGCTTTTTAGCTTGGAGAGGAGGAAACTAAGGGGTGACCTCATTCATGGTTATATACAAGGGGTGAATTCCAGGAGAATGGAGCCAGCCTCTTCTTGGTGATGCCCAGAGACAGGACAAGGGGCAATGGGTGGAAGTCGAGGCATAGGAGCTTCCATGTGAGCCTGAGGAAGATTTTTGTCCCTGTGAGGGTGACAGAGCACTGGAACAGGCTGCCCAGGGAGGTTTTGGAGTCTCCCTCTTAGGAGATATTTAACAACCATCTGGATGCATTCCAGTGTGATCTGTTCTGGGTGATCCTGCTCAGGCAGGGAGGCTGGACCCGATGATCTTTTGAGGTCCCTTCCAGTCCCTGACATTCTCTGATTCTATGTCCAAGCACTTTGTAATAGAAGCAGAAAGAAGGGATCATTCCTTTTGCTCTAGAGCTCCAGGGATAACCCTTCAATGCCTCAAAGTTACTCTGGAAGATTTCTTCCGTGTTTAGTGGCTCAGAATTTTATCTTGTACAGTAAAATGATTTGAGACCTAGAAAATAAACTACCACACGTGGCTATTTGCTACTGCTGACTCATTCCTGTTCACATAAAGGTTACTAGAAGCATGCCAGAATCAGGCAGAAGTAGAGTATCTGGGGAAAATCAGGGGAAATCTGCACTGGTCAGTGAGGAGAAAAACTGATCTACCTTTGCCTTTCTGTGCATGCAAGAGTTGGATTCAAGCCTCCCCCTGTCATAGCCTCACCACTGATGTTGAGAAGGTGGGTGAAGAAGAAGGACTGCTTGTGGAACTCCTCAATGGCCAAGACTATTGGCCCATCCAAGCTGCTCCTCAGGGTCTTCTTTGAGCCACTCTTGTCTGCTATGAGGGACTCCAGCATGGTCCGCACCATGTAAAGCTTTGGAAGAAAGTTGACCTGCAGTTACTACTACTCTCCAGTGAGACACACAACACACAGCCCTCATGCTCTGCAACAAAAAAAACAACTCCCAGGTGGCTGCTGCTCTCTGGTTTTGAGCTAGAAATGATTACAGGCTTTGGAAGCTATATAACAAATCAGGTGGCAAAGCAACATTTAACACACAGCAGTGTGAGAGCTTTGTGGAACAGAGCATGGAAATAGCTAATTCACAGGGTTGGAGACTCCTACACAGCCCTTAATTACCAGCACAGGAGATGAACATCTACATACCTGCGTGCTTGATGGTCCCACTGCTCGTCGTGGGACTTTAATATCAAATCCACCTTTAGGATCCTTCTCACCTCTCAGGCAAGGATCATTTGGAGGCTCTCGCCCTCCCTCCCAGTCACAGATAGTCTTCCGAATTGCCTGAAGGACACTGGAGTGGGTGGGAAAGTAGTGCTTAAGCTTGTTTCTCCTTCTAGATGAAAATATTCACTGCTGTGCACATATAGGAGGAAAAGTGACTGAGGTGGGGACACACACTGTTATCCCTGGGGGAGTCAAGCTCATAAGCTACCCTGGCAAGAGCTACTGGCCAGAGTTTGTTGAGTAGTCATACACCCCCAAGGGCCATGTGCTTACGTAGTAGAAATGTATTAAGTAAATACATGGGCTTTACATTGAATCCAAGAAGGACAGACTGACCTGATGAGAACATTCTTCTTCTTCCTGACAGCCTGCCTGAGTGGCTCTCTCAGGGTCACCTGGGCGAAGTCCTGCAGGGCTGCGTAAATAGTGTTGCGGATGGCTTGGTTAAAGACACTCTCCATCCTGCCCATCAGCACTTGCAGACCTTTGATCATGGCAATTACCTGAAGCAAAAATTAAAACCTGATGGACTTGCTGGTTTTCCACTCTATGAAAGGTCTGTAGATCTAGCATTAAGAGAATCTGGGATTAACTTAGTTCTAAGTCTCATAGTTAGGTGGCTGATTTTTTTGCTGTTAGCTGCTTTGCAGACCACAAGATGAAGAGAGCATTTACACTTGTTTCTTGCAAATGGCCTCTGTCCCTTGGCAGGCTCTGTTTCCTCTCCTGATCTCTAGTTGTCTTTAATAACACACAATCCTTGGAATCTGCATGTGCTCCACATGTGGGTGCCCCTGCACGGCTTGTGCAGACCTCCATCCATACCATGGCACAGCCTTCCTTGTGCAAGAGTACAGCGACAGCTCCCAGGAGGAAGTGAGCCACAAAATTAAGACAATTTTCAAACCACCTCAGACTGCATAAAAGATGAAGGTGTGAAGACCTCCCACAGCCTGGCTTGGAGGACTATTCCCACTGTCCACAGGCAGTCAGACCAAGAGCTGATGGGTCCTGGGAACTGTCTGAGGATCCCTTGTGTTTGCACAGCTCCTGAATGTAGCTGCTGATCTTGCTCCAGATCACATTGCTCTGCAAGCCCACACTCTTTTGTTTACTTCAGGTGCCCTGAATGCCCTTCTCAGGATTAATACCACAATATTAAGAGAACACAGAAGATTCACCTCTCTCCTTCTCCAGCACACAAGCAGAATTGCATTGGTTCAGTGTTTCTATGCCAGCAGGAGCTCCTAAAAACTTAATTTGCCCTTAGCTGTGGTTAAATTAAGAGCCACAGATCTGGGAACCCTTACCATGGACCACAGGGATGAGGAACTGGCTGAGATGCCCTTCCCTCCTCTTACTCTGGCCTGAGTAATATGAACAAGAAACCAGCCCTGGCTTAGGCTTGTACAGTTGGCACCTACCTCTACAAAGGCAAACTTCTCTTCACTGGTGTAGTTGTACCGGGTGGCTCTCTCATACTCTTCTGCTGTTCCTGGGCAATCCTTGTTACAGAATTTATCTGTGGGGTGAACCAGCTTCCAGGAGTACTAGAAGATGGAAAGAGACACTGTCAACATGGCAATGACTAAGAATCTAGCTGGAAAGACTGACGAGGACCCTATGTCAGCAAAACACTCCCTAGACATTACTACAGTTGTTTGGCATTCCTTTAGGAGCAGAATTTGTGCTTATTCCTGGCCTTATTATCACTGCCTCAGACATTGTGTCTATTTGGGAGATTGCCAGTCATGCTGGACTTCTGATATCCATGGACTTGTGACATCTGGACATTCTACAAATTAGGAACTTCCATCAATCATCTCAATTACAGTTTAGTTGCTCAAGACCCAGACTCGCCCCAAACAGCTTTCAGTACTTAACCAAAGTGTTCTGGCTAGGACAATAGTCACTCAGGCCCCTCTGACACTTCAGCACCTCAAAGGGTGGTTTAGGTCCAGGGTGAGATGATAAAGATCTCTTTCTCCATTTAGTACAGAAGATGCTCAGGGTCGTTAGCTGCCTGATCTTACCACTTCCATGACATGGGCACTCCACTTGGACAGCAGCTGCAGTCCCCGCAAGGCGAGATCAAAGAGCTCTCTGTACTCCTCATCTGACTTCTGGCTGTCCAGTCCTGAGCCAGTGACCACCTGGAGAACATTGCGTCACATCAGGGCTAGGTTCAGCAACTTGCTGCAGAGGCTTCATTAAGCCAAACAGCAGGTAGAGATCTCCCTCTCAAATCCCAGCTGAAACGAATTCCATGCTAAAACTTTTGCTAATCAAGGTGAAGTTGAGCACTGCACATATTATCCCTCAGGAAAGGGGTTTAGGTAAGGCCTTTTTCACCCAGGCAGTCAATTTATTTCCTGCAGAAAAATGACTCTGACATGTCACCTCAGAGAAAACAATTCACTGGTTTCATTCTGCTTTCCCATTCCTTTTTGATAGCTAGCACTACTGAAATGCTTGAGAATTCTCTTCTGATTTGAAGTTCCAGTCAGTAAAAGCCCCAGATCTCCTGAAAGCCAAAAAGCAAAGGGCTGAGAATGCTAATAATTCATTACACTAACGCTGGTGAATGACACTCACACATCTGCAAAACCCAGTCACAATGACATCAGAGAGGGCACTGACATTCAGTAGTGATAAGAATAGAGATGGCCTCATGAACTTTCCTCAAAGCCCTGACCAGAAAAGACCTATCTGCAAGTCATGAGTGTTCTGACATCTGGCTAACCAACATTTAGTTGCATTTTTTCCCCCTGCTACTTATTTTAACAAAGCTGTGCTCAAAGAGCAGAAGCTACTGCAGTGACTCCTTTGGATTTTGCACCTGCAGGAGCCTTTCAGAAATTCATTAGACACTGCTGGATTGAGAATTGGTTTCTTTCACCTCTGTCCTTCTCCTCCCTCCTCGGTTTACATCCTTGGCAGACCATACACCTGCTACACTTGTCCTCTCCCAGCCTTGTCCACCCAACAATCCTGATTATGGTGACTACCCTCTGAGCTTACCTCACTGTTGCTGTAGCGAGCGAGCTCTGAGATGAAGCGGATGTGATCGTCTCGAATCTGGACCATCTGCTCGCAGATGTTGTACTGGGGACTTATGCTGCTCTGAGTGCAGGTCCACCTGGGCAAAAAAAGCAAAGCTTTCAGAGATAGGACACTCAGACATCTCCAGGGACAAAGCCTTGCTCTCAACTGCTCTTGCCTTCAATGAGCTCAAGACATGCCACCTTCAGGACAAACAACCATTGAGACAGGCTGCCATCTCATGTCCCCTGGTGCATGAAGTCTCCAGAAGTGGTCTCACACAGCATGATGGGGACATTTGCTTCATCTTTCAGCCCAAACAACTATACTCCATCCACTTTGAAGGCTGCTCTCCATGCTGGGGTCACTTATCTTAATGGGCAGAGATGGCTGTTTCCCAGGCCAGTATTGAACAAGCTTTTAGGGAAGGATGAACTCCAAAAACTCCTTATCTCTTGCATCCTTTTTGTTAACCCCTCATGATAAACATCCCCTTAGAGGTTACTCCTCCAGATCTGAAATGGCTGGCTCATGGAAAGAGTCTGCAAGGAACCAGGGAGGGAATAGCTTTCCTTACCACTCCATTTTTGGTTCTGGCTCACACTGCCAGCTCAGTGAACAAATCATGAGCAGAATATGATCAAATGAACTAGATTGTTGTTTACACTGAGCCACATGCATCATGTAACAGTATTCTAAAAGAAGGCAGCACTCCCCTTCCAAAGGCACAGCCACATGAATAAATGGTTCAGATCAGGTCTGTTTAATTTAACATCTCCTTTCTCTCCCTTTTGTATTAGCAACAGAGAACCAAAATGGCTCAAACAAAATGCTCTGTGCAAGCAAATGTCTGTCAGTGAGACTTTCACGTCTTACTGTGATCACAGTATGAATGTTGGAACCTCCTTAACAGCTGTCCATCTTAATGCAGATGGTCTCATTGAGGATGCCCCTGCTTACTGCAGAGGGGGTTGGACTAGATGACTTTTGGAGGTCCCTTCCAACCCAGACCATTCTGTGATCTTCTCCAAGCCAGATTGGCTGTACAAAAGGCAGGTGAGAAACCTGCCTGACACAGACATAGACATGAAGACACATTGCTGCAGTTAACCCAAGCACCTGCTGCCAGTATTTGTGATGCTGGAAGGTCCTGAAAGTGCTAGGCCACCTCATCCCTTGTGAAGTTCATCCTCCCACGGTCCCATCACTCAACTCTTACCCGTTCCAATGTCCTGTGCTCCCCACCGGCCAATCGGCAGGTTAGCAGGGAAGTGCAGGGCTGCAGCAGCCCTCCCTGCCACACACAGCCTAGTCCACAGCGCGGAAACAAAGCGCCATGCAGGCAAAACCACCAATGAACTCCACTTTCACGGAGACAGGGAGGGAAAGAAAGTGACAAAAACAGCATTAGTAAGGAATGGGGTCACATGGAACCACCTTGGCAGAGTTAGTGCTGGGAGCCCCATGCAACTGGCTGGGAAAGCAAGGGAGGGAGGAAGGAACGCTGGTTAGTACGGCACGGCACACAGACCTGGTGAGACAGATTTTGAGACAGACATTAAAGTTGTGCACAGGTAAACAGCCCAGGAGCTACCTCGGTTTTGAGATGAGAAAATGAATGCAGCTGACACACGTTTCGTTGAAATGTGCTTTCTGAAGGATTTAGGATAAAAATATGCAAGTGTTTAGACTAAGTTTACAGGTTGTAGATTTCCTTCCCACCCCCCCAGTTTTAAGTGCAAACCTTTTTCTCAGGAAGTTTTGCCACATTGTTCTCGAATTTCTTGTGAACAATTAATCTGCACTTTTCAACCAGCCTTTGGGAAGGCAGGGGAAGGCTGTTCCTGGGTGAGCAACACGGTGAAGCAGAAAAGCTGGACCCTCCGAGGTGGAAGGGGATGAGCAAACAGAAGCAGAGATGCAAAACTGCAGGTTAGTTCCTGCCCTGGTGAAGAGACAGCTTGGCTAGGCTGCTTCTCACAGGTGCTGGAGGAGCTGGGCTTCCACACGACATGGTGCCATGGATGAAAGGCCACTCACTGGTGAAAGCTGGGCTGCCATTAGGCATTACAGCCAGACACAGCTCACACAGGCTTTGCTTACATGTGGCTGCAAACACCATTCCAAGGATATCCAAAACGAACACCAACTCTTCTAGCAGTAACAGAGCACAATGCAAAGCCACAAAGACAGGTGGGGCCTCACACATCTGCTATCATCTGAAACAACACCTGCAGATTCATCTGGTGGGAGCAGCGAACTGCCAACCTGGGAAGCTGTGCCGAGGAGCAGTGCTTTACACTTCCACACAGCTCCTGAGCTTCCCCATGAACACTCCACTTCTGCCTTTCTCCCACAGAATTCATTCATCTCCAGCGCATCTGAGTCCCTAGTTCAACCTTCAATCCTGCTGCCTTTCCTTAGGAACCCTGTCAGAGCTACAGGAGATATCCTTGCCCTGGCTACCACAAAAAGGTTCACTGCTGTGTTCATGCTCTGGAGGATTTTGTCCCTGAGACGAAAAATGTGGATTAAAATCTCTCCAGAGCAGGGACACGCTGCTCACACTCACACACCAGGCTTGCACACCTCACAGGCACTCAGAGGCTGCCCCAAACCATATACCAGCCTCCTGCCCTTCCTCCTGCCTAGCTGCCAGCCACTGAGCACCCTCCCGGCTCCTGCCAGTGGGTGCTGAGATACAGACGTCCCCTTTCACCTGCCTGCATCCAGGAGTATGGTTACACATAGGTTCAGAGCTGGCTGCACATACACACACCCAGGGGCTGGTGAGGACATCTTCCCATGCAGGGACAGGGAGGGACAGACATGCACACAGAGCTGGCACGCCAGGACTCACACCTCACAAGGACACACACGGGTACCCGTGCACAGACCTCACACTCGCTGAGGAGATGCAGCTCCCACAGCCTTTGAGACACACACAGAAGCCAAGAGACATTATGGCAGGCACTCACTTGGATTTGTTCTCCTCATAGTGAGCACTGGTCTTAATGTATCTGGCCAGTTCTATCTGCATATCGCCGAATAAAGGGACCACCTGCAGCTGCTGGAAAAGAAAACAAAGACGGTTGAAACACGGTGGGGAGAGAGCCTGTGGCCCCAGTGCAGCACAAGGGACTACAAAACTGCACCCTGCATCTCTGAGGTGATGGAAAGTACCAGGCTGTTTAAAGCAAGATGCAAACCTGGACCCAGGGTCATTTCACGCCTAGGAACTGAATGCAAACAATCACAAGGCTCTCTGTGTGAGGAGAATCAGTCCCTGCAAGTGCTCTGGAGCCCCAGCCTCACCAACACCAGGCCAGCACAGTTCAGTGCTGTAACTGGCCAGAAGAAAGGCTCTTCTTACAACAGAGAGAGAAGTGTGCTCCTGAGCGGTGCTTATTGCCTCCCACCACAACCTTCCAAGAGGATAGAGAGATAAAAGCCAGCACACAGCTATTGTGGCAGCAAGATGCTGCAGCTCCCTTCGGAGGGGAGCTGTAGGCTGCTTTGCTGCCTGGACTCCAAGGCATGTGGCATTTTCCCCCACAGACTCAGCCTACACTTTGGCACTTTGGCTGAACCAGGTGCTTTAAAACTTCTCTACGAAGGCAATAACGTATCATGGCTCTGCTCACCCTCTGCATCTCAGGAGTATTTGGACAAGACATAAATTCACAGGGCACCAGAAGTGCCTCTAAGCATTCGGCTGCAGCCAAAGTTCAACCAAAAGCTACTGACATTGCTTCAATAGAAGGTGAAGCTCCAGCTTCACCCAGCTACAAAAGCCTTGCCCTATGATTTGGGGAAGAAGGTGGCAAACTTCATGCCCTGTTATCACATGCTTCTCTTCTCAGGCTGACTCTTGTGGAGGATGTGTAATGCTAACAGCCACTCCCCGTGGCACTTTCATAAAAGGTTTAAATGAAGGGACAGTTCATTGTCACTACTCAAATTCCTGGGCAATCCACTAGAAATTTAATCAGAAGGCAGTAAGCAGATGTAGTAAGAGGAGTAGTTGGCCTTTTCTTATTGAGATCTGATAGTCTGGAGTGGTACTTAACTGATTAGGTGAGACCACAGCATATGTTGGAGAAGAGAAGATGGAAAAAAAGCTGGGAAGAAGAAAGTTATTCCATGCAGTGGAACATATTTTATCTGGTTCTCTGATGGCCCACAGCACTTTGCAATGAACAACAAATCTGTTTGAATGCACCAAGATAACCACACTCTGGTTGCACTGAGAGCTTCATTTAAATAGATTCAGCTGAACTAGCAAAGCTAAGCCAGGGAAAACTTAGAAGACTCCAAGAGGTGCCATGATAAATTACCTTCGCAGGGCTGCATGCCTTACCAGTTTCCTCAGTGGCATCCATGAGGATGTCCCATCCATGCTGTCATGGTGTCTGCCTGTAGTCCCCTGTGTGGGCATTTCAGCCCTGTTCTCAGGGCCACTCCCAGGAGATGATGCAAATTGGGGTAAACAACTCCTCACTCACTCAAGGTGAGATGCAGCTGCTGCTACCCCAATCTTTCAGCTACCTGGGCTCACCTGTTCCCTCCCCTTGCACAGACCCAGCCCATTATCTATTAACTGCAAGTCAGGAGTAACCAGGGAGGTATCCTCTACTGTCACAACTGACCTCTTCTTTCAGGCTCTTCAGCAGCTCTCTGAGTACAGCTGTAAGGAGAATCCACTTTGTTTAAAGACTAATGGGGAAGAAGTGCTTTGTGCCCCCTTCAAAATCATCACCACCTCATTTTCCCTGATATGAAGCAAATGCTGGTAACAAAACCTAATCTTTTCATCTCAGGAGAAAGAGTAATACAGTGGAAGCAAAAGGACTCTGGAAGGACTGCCCAAGCTCAGTAGGTCTAAAAGAAAACTAATTGCTCCAACTGGGAAGTTATTCTGCTGTCCTCCTGCTACTCTGGTTTTTTTTTGCTGCCAGTACATTTGTTCCTTGCCAGATCCCACCATGCCTCCTAGAGCTGACCTGCTCCACACCTTAAAATGCTTCCTAAGCCCAGCCTGTGTGCAGAAGCAATGGAGAGGAGGTGTCACTTCCCACTGTGCATAGTGCTGTGTGGGGTCTCAGCCCCCCCACCTCCATCTGCCACTGGTGGCAGGCAGCTTGTACACACCAGACTTTGGTGAGGAGCAACAGGGTTATTAGGGGATATCTTGTGCTGAGTGGCCGCAGGGCAAAGCAGCCTGGCCTCCAGCTGTGGGCCAGCCCATGGCTGGACTCAGCTGCACATGTGCATAGGCAGAAGAAGGCTGTAGAGCTGCTTCCCACCCTGTCACTGGGTACATACACTTCTCACAGGCCTTTCCCCAAAAGCCAAATGACAGATAAACCAAAAACGGTTCATGAAACCAAGAGGTGAGCCCTTTGAGAAAGTAGCTGAGTACCTCAGCCTCAGCTGACACCAGCTCCCCAAGGAGCTTTTTCTGTGCTACCAGAGCACAGTTCACATCTGAAATAAGACTGCTAGATCACACACTGGCTGGCCAGCTGCACCCTCAGCCGCTTGATGAGCGAAAGGGGAGTGCAAATATCACCCACACAGCTCTCAGCAAACCAGCCAGGTTTGCCAGTGGCCTGAAATCACAGTGCTCCTCAGGAGACTGCAAAGCTCTCTCAGAACTGTGCAGAGACAGAAGTGATGCCAGTCTGGCATACCCTTTATTGACAAGACAGATAACTCACGTGCCAGTCCCATGCTTTGCCACTTGGCAGGATACAAGCAGAGCTGCACTGGCAGCTGGCTGCTCAGCATGGGTGTGCAGGGCCCTCAGCTCCCTCCAGCTCCAGTGTCACAGGAGCAGAGCCAGCCCCAGCCACTGCTTACCCATCCACAGCTCTGCTGGCACCAAGGGCTGGCATCACTTATCTCACCCATACTGCAGCTCTGTGCCCATGCATGTTCACAGCAATCTCATTCCTCATCCTTTGGCTTAGAGAATTTCTCTAACCTTTGGGGTTTTTTTGGACCCAAAGATGCTCCAACCTCACCCACACAGCTCACTGACCTTGAAGAATTTGTCTATTTTACTAAGGTTGATTCTCTTCTTGGCATCCAACTTGTAAATGTTGCTGACATTCCCATCCATGAGGTACAGGCCAAACCCCATCACCTGGAGAAGACAGAAAGGTTACATTTCATTAGCATGAAGTAGCACAGGCCAAGTTTTCCACTGCTTAGCATGAGGAAAGACCATTTCAGCTCCTGTTCCAGCTGACACTCATGAGAAGGCTGTATAGAAACATAGAATCAACCAGATTGGAAGAGACTTCCAAGATCATCCAGTCCAACCTAGCACCTAGCCCTGTCCAGTCAACTAGACCATGGCACTAAGTGCCTCATCCAGGCTTTTCTTGAACACCTCCAGGGACAGCAATTCCATCACCTCTGTGGGCAGCCTATTCCAATGCCAGTCACTCTCTCTAGCATGATCTTCCTCCTAACATCCAGCCTAGACCTCCCCTGGCGCAACTTGAGGCTGTGTCCCCTTGTTGCTGGTTGCCTGGGAAAAGAGACCAACCCCCACCTGGCTACAGCCTCCTTTGAGGTAGTTGCAGACAGCAATGAGGTCTGCCCTGAGCCTCCTCTTCTCCAGGCTGCACACCCCCAGCTCCCTCAGCCTCTCCTCACAGGGCTGTGCTCCAGACCCCTCGCCAGCTTCGTTGCCCTCTCTGGACACGTTCCAGTACCTCAACATCTCTCTTTAATTGAGGAGCCCAGAACTGAACACAGTTAAACCTGCCCATATCTGTGAGGATGTACAATGTAGACAGATGACATGTGACAGGTTGCTTCTGGTTCTCTGTAAAAACACCTAATGCTCTCTTAAGTCATTTATTCCTCCTCTTTCCCAAATAACAAGAAGTCAAAAAATCTTTTCCACCCAAGGCAAACATTTACTCCTGGAGAAGAATTGAAATGATTTAAAATATTTTCTTGAATTACTTTTTTCCCCTTTAGTTCAGTACAAATCATCACAGGTATCACACTATGCTGCAAAGAACCTTAGCTGACTCATACTGTGATAGTGAAGCTCTTATGGTAACAGTGACTGCAATTACTGTACTGACTGACTGAAAATAAAGACAAACAAACAAAACAAGCAGATACTTTGGCATGTTCACCTTGAAGGCTCTTTAGAGCTGGGAAACTAAACCTGGAATAACTGCCTCCTGCAGGGAATTATTGTTGGGAAGTGGTATCAAGAAGGAAATTCAGAGTTCCAAAGTTGGTTGTGATTTTGGCATGTCCTGTACAGTTACCCAGGACAAGCTCACGATCCTGCACATCCATGTACAACATAGTAACTCCTTCCAGCTTTGAAGAGCACAGGGCAGCCCACAGTGCTCTCATCCACCAGCTGGAGACCACCTCAATGCATGTGCTCAGTCATGCAGGCAGAACTACTGGCAGCCTTGGGAAGAACTGGGGGAAAAGACAGAAGCAGAGATGGGGAAGAGCAGTGGAAAGGGAGAGAAGAAGAAAGATTTTTGTATAAGAATATGGGAGAAAGCAAAAAAGGACAGCAGAGAAATGGTGGGAGAAGGTCCAAATTACAGCAGGAACAAAGGCAGCTCATGGCACTGCCAGAAGTGCCACTTCAGAACACTGGCATTGGACATCTCCGAGCCATGGCCACATCCAGTCTGTGCAGCTACAAAAAAGAGGTAAAAGGAGAGAAAATGAGAGGATCCAAGTATCACAGCAGAAGACACAAAGTAACAGAGATCAGAAGTGAAACAGGAAAAGGAGGAAGAGAGCTTTGCTGCTTCATGTAGAGAGCCTTCCCATCTCATAGCAACTCGTGTGTCCGGAGGATGTTGGCTCTGCAGGGAAGGGCTGCAGGCAAACCCAAAGCAGAGCAGAAGAAAGAGAATGAAGAGAAACCTGTCCTGGGAGGGAACTGCATTGTACTAAACCAGAAGTGAAACTCTGCAAGCACCCAGCCCCATAAGCATGGCTGAGCCTCACCTTTAGGAGCATGTGTTTCTCACTGGGAGTGAGGTACATCTTGTTTTCATAGTAATCCACGCAGATGTTGACAATATCAGCCAGCAGTTCCTCATAGCCAGGGATAACCTCTAGTTGTTGGTGCAGACACTGAAACAGCAGCAGAGGTCACATTACCCACATGGGCAGAAAACAGCAGAAACCAGAGGAGAAACATATTTGAAGGATCAAGAGTAGAATGAATCACAGAATCACAGATTCCTTTCAGTTGGAAGAGACCTTTAAGGTCATCGAGTCCAACCACAGTCCCAGCACTGCCAAGGCAGGTTTCTTCAAACTGTGTTTGTGCACTTTTCTTATGTCACTGGCAGAAGAGTGACCTCATGGTACCACAGTATCACAGTATCACCAAGGTTGGAAGAGACCTCATAGATCATCAAGTCCAACCCTTTACCACCTCTAAGGAACAACTTTCCATCGACAGGGCAGCTCTCCCCTTCAGACTGATCACAACAGTCAAACAATAGACAGTGAAGTGTGGAGAAAGATGCCTTAGGAGCAGACTTTCTGACTTTCTCATGTCTCTGTGCAATATTTTACCTAATTAGTAGAAGCTATAGAGTCTGTGGAGTGTGGAGGGCCATAGAGGCTGATCTGTGATCTCCAGGCAGTCAGAGGGGGACTTCATGGATTTCCTGGGGAAAACAAGGGAAGAGGTTCTAGCAGAACCTCCTCCTCCAACAACTCTTCCTTTGCCTCTTTTAGACCTTCATCTTTGTCTTGACAAAGACCTTTACAGGCACCCAAAATGACCCATGAGAAGATAACGCTAGACTTATATGGCCAGACCATCAGCTAGTGGCACAGTCTGGTCTGAAGTGCTGCCAGTCTTGAAGAGATCATTGTCTCTTGACAGGTGGAAGAGTTAAGTAGTTTGGATACAAAAGGACCTGCCTGTGTGATCCGGTTGTGGTTTGCCAGGAACATGGAGAGGTTCTGGGACTCCTGGATAGATTGAGGGTCTGCCATCTTCCGTAGGAACTGGGCAGCTCTGGAAGGGAGAAGTCCAACATAACCAAGGATCACTCACCCAATGTGAGACTCACCACCCACCCTGCCTCTCTGGCCTGCAGCCGCTGTGCAGCTGCCCCAGATCCCTCTGCAGTACAGCTCTGCTCTGTGATTTGCCAACAAGGAACTGAAACATAACAGGCCTCAGAGATTTGCCTAAACTCCCAGAGACACTACAGTAGCACAAAATGCCAACCTCCAGCCTCCTGATGTCCTCCTGACCTCACTCTAGGAGAAACCAGGCGCTCCCTTGCATACCAGGCACACACTGTCCCCATTCCTGCTGCTTTGCCCCCTCTCACCTTTTGTAGGCAGAATGATCATTTTTGACACTGCATTTCATGTTCTTCAGCTCATCCAGGACAGCAAACATGTTAATGAACTTGCCCAGCGTGAGGAGATAGGCTTCAGAGACAAAGTCCTTCCTCCGCTCTGCGTGGCACAGGCGCTTCACCTCGCTGCAGAACCGCTCGATAGCCTTGCGCTGGAAGGCAGCAGGACAGGGTCACCCCAGCCCTGGCTCAGGCATGGCACTGCACTGCACCCACCCACCACTGCCTTCCTTACCAAAACCCTTTTTCTCTCCTGGATGGAGGCTCCTGGGTCCCTCCCCATTGTCATCATGAAACAAAGCAGTGTTACAAGCAACTGCAGGGAAACATCCTCAGTACTGGAGGTCAGAAAGGGACTCAGACTCTCTGTGTGTGCCTACTCGGAGTGCAGCACATTCTGAAAGATCAGGCTTCAGTTTTTTAGATGGGACATAATGACCTCATAGGACATAAAACCTAAAAATGATGGTGACACTCAGCTGCAGCCAGTTATGAACACAGGCAGCGATGGGCAGAGGTCCCTGGAGCCCACAGCAGCTCAGTGTTTTCCACATGGTCATTGCTCTGTTGGGATCTAAGCACATTATTTTGTCAAGTGCCTTAAGTGTAGCAACTGCTTTAGTGCTCTTTGCCAGATGACTGTTGAGTTCAGGGGGCTGTAAGCACACCTCTGTTCTGGCTGGCACAGCAGGAGGGTGTCCAGATGCAACCCACCCCAGGCACCAGCTGTATCATCAGCCCTCAGCTCGTCCTAGCTTTACTTCAGAGGTAAGAGTAGAAGAGTGAGTTGTGCTGGTGCCAGTGGACAGTGACTCACATCCACCAGCCAACACCACAGCAAAAACAGGAGCCTGTGCCACCTGTTAGCTCCACATAGTGGGAGCTTTGGTCCTCTATGAGCTTCAAGGGCTGACATGTGCTCATTCCCAACTTGTATACAAAATGTTGGGGATGAGCAACACCCTTCAGACAGGTCTCAGTTATCTGCTGGTAGCTGCGAGAGACCTATGAGGAGGCTCAGGGGCTCTCCAAGCTGGCCTGGCAGCTTAAGGATAGCATGATCCTGTGTAGGGAAAGTCAAGACTAAAGCAGTAAATGTTTGGTGCTGTGTTCCTCGACTGCTTACCTGAAAATACATGAACTTCATAAGCTTGGTGACCTCTGGCTCCAGGACTTCCACTGTCTTCTCATAGATCTCCACTCGGTTCGGCTGCTCATTACATTTCACCTGTGTTGCAAAGACAAATCACCCCTGGACTGCAACAGCCACCATCTCCTGCTTGTTTCACAATGAATCCTGTTCCCATCTGAGAACAGTGGAGAGACCTGAGAGGAAGCTTGTTCTGGAGGCTGTAGGGTGGCAGCAGAAGGGGTTATTCCTCAGATGTGAGATTCTCTCCATGTATTATAACCAGGCATAGACCTGACTCTGAGACACCAAAGTCTCCTAATGCATTTGTCTGAGGTAGATCACATGCAGTACAGAGCCTGGACTTGCTGCACAACATGGGAATCTTCCACTGTAAACTTATCTGAGACTCTGTGTGGCTAAGTCCCATGGACACACAAAGTACCAGGCCATAGCTCTGCTGTAACCTCACTGGGATAATTTTGGTTGTGTTGCTGACCTGTGAGAAGTTGCTTGGATTGTGGCTAGCAGCAATGAAGTGAGTCACCTTCACTGGAACCCTAGGAAGCTAAACTTAAGGACTTAGTTGTCATTCTTCTAATTTCCAAACAGTTACTTGGAGCCATCACCAAACTTCCAGGGAAACCCCCAGCTGCCCAAGCCAATGCATCCTCCTGTCCTCTGGTTTTGTTTCTAGTTGTTGTTGACACAAGGCTGAGATGGGGCTGACAGCTCTGGTGCATATTTAGTAACCCAGCAGCTGATGCACAGTGTATGAGAGGACAAATCTGCTGGCTTTCCATCTGGGAAGATGAAAAAGTAGCTTTGCCTTTTCTGTCATGGGGAATCTAATGTCTCTGCCCTGGTGTTTCATATTGCAGTCAGCCAATACTGGTAGGCCATGAGGGTGCAGCTTGCAATAGAGAGGAGTGGTGCATATTTAGGTGTAGGCTCTGTTATTTACCTGTAAAACCACAGCCTCTTGAGGTAGCTCAGGGAGGTGTCCATGACCAAGCATCTAAGCTGGGGAGGCTGAGAACAGGCTGCAGCCACATACCCAATGGCAAAGAACAGGGGGCACTGCAAGATCAGATCTGGTGATTCTGTAAATTAACCCTCTGCCATGGTAGTGTCTTGCTCCTCTCTCACACACAGCACTGCCTGCAGCCCTGGGGCTGAGGACAGGGCAGACAGCAGGGATCCCACCAGCTTGAAGAGGTACAAACCATGAGATTGGCTGAGATGGGAGGACACTAAAATGCCAAAACAGATTATCTGTAGCACTGTCTTGCCATTAGCTCAGCCACAGACTACCTTCTGCTAGCATAGCCAGGACAGGCAATAGCAGCACAGCATCAATATAAATGGGAGGTAAGCAAATACCCAATCAGCAGCAGAAATCTCCCTAAGGCTGGATCTCATGAGACCATGAGAGAATAACCCAAGGGGAACTGAGGTTTGACCTGTCCTGGGGAATCACAAGCAAGGGCATTGCCAGGCAGGTGGAAATGTTTTTCCCTGGCTCCATGGAAGCACTGGTTCATGGAAGCACATTGCACTTGCTCCAGTGCATTGCCAGCCAGCATTTTTGCAATCAGCCAGCATGGGTTCATACTGCAGAAGATGAGCTCTGAGCTGGAGGCTGAATCATGATCAGTGGGCCACGTGGGCAGCCTTATTCTTGTCTGGAGATGTCTATAGGATAAAGCCACCAAAATTCAGGTTGGAAAGAGGAAGACTAGAAGACAGCTGAAGCAGCACTAGTAGTAAATGAGGAGAACGATTAAATAGGGAGGGAACATCAGGATCCTCGGGTTAACAGCAGCAAAAAAAGGGCATCTGGGGAAATGTTTCTGGCATTATCAAAGTCCTTCATGCATCCTCACACTGCACCTACAATTCTGGGGCTTCCATGGGAGCAAAGAGAGCACCCAGGAGACTGGGCAGCAGTCTGGGATGCTGAAACCTGTTCCAGCTGCCTGATCTGCTCTCTGTAAGTCAAGGAGAGCTTGAGTTTGCCACATATTGAGATGACCCTCTGTTTTCATCCCATGCTGCCTTGGCTCCCTTCTTTACACAATGCAAGAGTCCCACTCAGAACCAGGGCAATTTTTAATTGAAGCTGAAGCACCTGAGACCATGTAATGATGACTTTACTCTTGACTTCCAAAAGCTGAGTTTGCCTGAAGCAAACTCCATCTCCCCACACCATGAGAAGGAAAAAGTATTCAAGCAGTGGATTGAGAAGGAAGTAACCACACTGCTTTAACTAAAGCAAAGGCTACATGTACCCCATGTACAGTGCTGGTGTGCTCAGCTGCACTTTGTTAGCAGTGCAGGGCAAACAAGCTGATGTTGCAGGGATGGAATAACTTCAGGTGCAATTGTTTCTGGGCAGCAGTGAAAGGGCTGCTGAAACCAGGAACTGTATATAAGGCACTTGGCTTGTGGTGAGTACGATTGAGCCATGAGGTGTCAGGGCTTTAATTCCTGTAAGGGTGCAGAGCAGATGGCCTTTGGTAGGGCAGCAGCATAGATCTGCTTCTGAAATGGCTACCAGCTGCTGAGATCAGTGTTTGAGACTTTGGTGGGGAGAGGACAGTTTGAAGTCTGTGGTTTCTCTTTTCAACCCTTCTATCTGCTTCACCGTCATCTGCATTTTGTTCCTCTGTCTCCAGTATAAACTAACCCACAAGACAAACCCCACTATGTGCTCTGGGAAGGGCCTGAGTACCTGAGGGATAGCTCGTGAGCAGCTCCTCCATGTGTAAAGCATCACAGCATACTCATGGCCTTCCTCCAGCATTTCATTCTGAAAGACAGAGGTGTTAGTGGGGCAGAGCACACACCAAAGGCTCAGCATCGCTGGGCTGGTGTTCGGGGGACTCACCATGCTGGAGTGCACTGTCGCCTGCTCAATGTACCTGGCAATGCCAGTGACAAAGGCATTTCTGTCTTCAAAGTTGGTGTCAAAATTAGCCTGTGGGTGAAATAGAGAAATGAGGATTACAATACAGATCTGTATCTGTTCGCTCACCTCATACAGTCCAGCATGGCATGTGTTAGCATGAAGCAGAATCCATGGGGGCTCCTGGGGAGTGAGAGCAGCTTGTGTACAATCTGAGGTGCTACACATCTAGGTATGAAGCAGATTAGCATGTGCAGTCTGAGATGTTTCTGAACCACATGTATTCATTAGAGGAAATCCTGTGGATTTTATGTGTGAAAATATGGCAATCAAGGTTGACAAACTCTTGCAGAATTAATCCCAACTCAGGTGGGGATCAGCTATAGAGAGCTGCAGCCACGCCAGAGAGCAAACTTCTAATGATTGTAACTCAGTAACTCAAAGGCAGATGCAGCCTCATTAATTTCTATTTGTACCCTGGCTGCTAGGGGAAGACCACATCCTGTCAGCAGGAATTGCAAAGAATAAACATGCAGAAAGGGTAAGGAACGAGATGTCTGGAAAACATAAATATGAAAGTCAGCATTCATCCAGATGCTATTATCAGTGCTAGTGTTGCTCTTGCAAGCAAATACTTTGGGATGAGCAGTTGTTTTGAAAGTTGAGCTACTGCTTTGGGTTAGGACAAGGGAGCAAGAAAGTGCAAAGCAGGGCAGGGGATGAAAAGAAGCTTCTCAGCCTCTCTGCACTGAGTTCCTGTTCACACGCTCTGCGCCTGGGTAATTTCCTCCACGAAGGCTGGCTGATGGTATCTGCTGAGGGCAACGCACAGACGTCCCAGATATCCAGAGCTGCTCTTTGCAATGACATTAGCATTGCAGCAACCATGTTCAATAGCTGATTTTCTGGGTAGGAAAGCCAGAAGCACAGACCCATGGCCACAGGGCTACTCTCATTAGTGCTTCCAGGCAATCATATATGACAAGAAAAGCTGAGCCTGCATACGTGTTTCTGGCTAGCAAGGGAGAGAGACACACAAAAAGAAGTATAACAGGCTTAGCCAGTATCTCTAGATCCAATTTAGATGAGTTTTTTTAGGCCTGGCAGCGTGCACACACTCATAGCCCTGAAAGGAACTGGTGCCATAAGCCTGAACCCTAAACCCCTCACAGGACAAATGTCAGCAAGGAGTAAAAATAATTTAAAGAAGATGTAAGTAAAAATTATACAAAGATTTTCCAGAGGGAGTTGATATTTCAACAGCCCAGAACTGCCTTTGGGTCTGATAACCCACAGAGATACCAAGACTCCTGAAAGAGCTACTGAAGCTATGGCAGGAGCCAGCAGCCTGACCTGCTGAAAGAGATACTGTAATTTCAGACCCCTGGTACATGGCACAGCAATCACTGCATGGCTGTATTTAAATGCTGCTGTAAGCCATGAATTCAAGAGCCTCAGGGTGGTGAAAGTAAACCCATATTATATTTAACCCTGGGTGTGTGCTATAGGGCAGGGTGTGGTGTAGTGGCCAGGAAGCTGAGGCACCTCACTGCAGATCCAAAAGCAGTGAGTTTGAGCCTTGCCCTGGGCTTATGCCAAGCTCTGCTTGGTCAGTGCAGCTGCAGCTAAATCTGTGGTTGTTCAAGGCAGAGAAGCAATTGTGGCAACTGCCCTCCCTTGCACGGCATCAGCTTCCCAGACCAACAGCTCCAGCTGTCCTAGAGACACAGGCTGGCACAAGTCAGGCTGAACTTTAGTTTTAACCTACTTAGATGCAGGCACTACCTCAAAAAGGAAGCCCAGAAATATGTGTATAATAAAACATTGCTGAGAACTTTTGCTGCTATCGCAAATCTTATCTCCTGCTTCTTACTAGTTCACTAGTCCTTATTTTCTAACATTTCTGTGTCTTAGCCTCAAAGATTCTTGTTCACCAATTTCTAGTGCTTCCTATTTAAAGCCTTTGGGAACTGATTTGTGGCTAGATCCGTTCTGAACATTTCCTTAAGCACGGTGTACCCAGGATGTTTTCAGCTAGTTCTCACAGCACCATGAGCCCCAGTGCTTTGCATGAGCTACAACAACACCCCCCACCCCTGCCTCACCACTGCTGGGAGCTGAAGGTACCTGATACATGATGGAGGATGGAGGTGGTTCGATGCATGGCTGCTGGTCTGGAAGAGGCAGCTCCTCCAGTAAGTCCACATTGGACAAGGCATCCTCTAACGTAACGTGAGTCGTCATGGTTCTGGATGTTCAGTCTCTGCACTAAATACAAAGGAAAAGAGAGGGTGATAGACAGACAGACAGACAGCAGGAACCAGATTGTGTGGGGAAGTGCCAAAGGACAAAACCAGAACCACAACTGACTGGACCATGAGTCTCCTGGACTTGATCTCGGTTTGCCTTGTTCTCCTTTTCTGGTGCATTTAACCCTCATGTCTCTATGTCATTTCTCATTCTGTGAATCAGCAGCAGAGTGGCAACGCAGAACAAAAGGAACACAAGTACCCACCCAGGCCCTTCTCTGCTTAACTCTATGCAAACTGCTTCAGCCAGGCAGAGCTACACTGTGCTACACAGCAGCTTTAGCAGCACTGAGTGAAAGAATGTGCTCTTAAATGCAGAGCTGTGCCATCAGAAATACCACTCAGAACAGTGTCATTATAAAGGTATGACCGATGCTGACACTCACATGCTCTCCTCTTCACACACACAGAATCATGAACGGTGCTGGAAACTAAACAACAAATTGCATTCTCAAAGGTGAACTGGAAAGGATCAAGTGTGGCACTGCAAGCAGTAAAAAAAAAGAACTAGTTGTTAAAAATGTTCTGGTTTTACCACATGAGGTGTCCCCTGCCCAGTCCCAGTCTGCTGTGGAGCTGGCAAGGGTGCCAGCTGCACTCAGAATGAAAGAGCTTCTGAAAGCTGCCTGGCACTTACCTTAATGAGAGCCTCAAGACAAACCTGTGTCCTTTAGATTGTCTTCATTCACCTTGGTTGTAAGTGCACAAGTATGGAGGGACGGCTGCTGTCACCCAGGCTGAGCATTTGTATAATCACAGCCACAGGGCTTCCCCAGTTAATACCTAATCCATGTGCAATAGCTGTGGCTGACCTAGAGCTTGTGTCTCCTAGAAAAACACTCTGCTGTATTTCCACATTTGCAGAGAGAGATTTCCCTTTAAATATTGACATGTCATTCGATTGGCAAATCACTTCCCCAGTGACTTTTTCCCCACTCAGAGCTTGTCCAGTTTCAAATGTGAGCCATGGAGTTTCATCACTTTAATGTGAAAGACAGCAGAGCTCTCTGCTATCAAAACCCCCATCCAGACACTACTACATTTCACTAAGACACCCAGCAACCTTCGCTTTGGCCCAGGCAAGCAGGCTGAGCTCTTTGCCTGCCTTGGGAAAGGGCACATTTTCCAATCCTTTAATCACCTCTTTGCTTTTTCTCTAAGCTTAATCCAGTTTTGCAACTTTTGTTTTTTGCTGAAGTGCAGACACCAGAGCAGGACATGGGGGAACCTTCCTCCTTGTATATAATCATGCCAGTTACTCTGGTCACATAATAGAAGCTTATATTCAGCTGATTATCTGCTGCAAATCCCTTAGGTCCTTTCTTCTTTTTTTGATCGAATCCACTGTTTCCAAGAATGTAAGTTTGCTTTTCATTCCTAGCACTGGGAGCACAGAAAGACAATGGCTTTGGGACACCCGTAGATAGGAACACATGCTCTCAGCAAGGACCACAGCCAAGGGCGAGGCATGCTGTGTGCAGTCATGGAGCGGCTTCATGCTGGGTAACAAGAGGGATGAGTCTGTGCTGTGCCTCTTGTCATTGCTGCCTGCACACATGGGCTACAAGAATATATATGAGCCTGGTAAAACTCATTCCACCTCCACAAAATATCTCCCTAAGGTACTAAACAGCTGAGAAGCAGGCTTGGGTATACCTGCAGCAGCAGCACCACAAAATAAGTGCCTGGAAAAAAACTCAATTTTGTGTTTCCTCCTTCACCTCTTTTTGTTAAAATGGTTTCCTGTTACAAAGTGTAGCAGCTGTCAAACTCAGGCATTAGTTGCTGCCAGCCACCGGCAGAAGCAGCTTCCTCCCTGCCTGCAAGCACCGTCTACTGCTGCCTGCCAGGCAGGAAGCTCCACTTGCCTAGTCCCATAGACCTCCTCAGCTGATCATCACCATCCTTCTCTCTACCCAGCACCCTCCGATGCCTGAAGACTTGCCTCTGGGATCCCAGAACAACAGCCCTCATGCTTTCACTTGCTTCATTACATATTTGTAGGTTGGGAAGACAAAACCCTTCCATTTTACAACTTTGAGAGTTGTGACTGTTTATTCAGGCTAATTCCTTATTCTTCCCTAAGTCACAGAATCACACAGGACGATAGGGGTAGAAGGGACCTCTGGAGATCATCTTCTCCAATGCCCCTGCCAGAGCAAATTCACCTAGAGCAGGCTGCAAAGGGTGGCATCCAAGTGGGCTTTGAATGACTACAGAGATGGGAGAGACCACCACCTCTCCGGGCAGCCTGTTGCAGTTCTCCACCACTCTCAAAGTAAATAAGTTACTCCTCGTGTTTAGATGGAAATTCCTATGTTCAAGCTTGTCCCCATAACCTCTTGTCTTGTCTTGTCACTGGGCACCACTGAAAAGAGACTGTCCCCATCCTCCTCACACCCATCCTTCAAATATTTATAAGCATTGGCAAGATCCCTCCTCAAACCCTGTGCCCACTTACGCAATGTGCTGGCAGTTTGCTGTAACCAAAGATGCTTCCCCAATAACTCTGTGAAATGCAAAGAGTTCAGCAACTCGAGGGACAAAATTGTTGCTCTTTGGATCATACCAGAAGATAACAGTCCCAGATATGACATCTGGTTCCTGCTATGCTGGGCAGTGCACAAACCTGCAAGGCTAAGCCAGCCCCTGCACTCCAACAGAAGGACAGAGGCAGTGTGTAGAAACAAAAGAAGAGGAAAGGAAGTGGCAAGCTGCAGAGAGCAAATGGTGCAATCGGCTGTTGGCCCACCTGGTTCTTTGCCATGACTGAGCAGGGTATGAGAATTTGGATGCAGATGGAGAAACGACACAGACTTTGTGGGTTTAACAGATGACTCTTCACGAGGACTCCAAATTTCTGTTCTACACTTTCTTAAGCACAATAGGCAAACCAACAGGGGCCCCAGGGAAAACCGTGGTCTGTCAGGACTTCCCCCGGGTCTCATGTCTGTAGCATGCTGTGACAGACAGCAACCTCACAGCTGGAGCACATGATGAAGGGGGTTATTGCTCCAGAACTGGCAGATCTGGATCCTCAGCCCACACCATCCATGGAGGAGCAGCCTCGAGTGATCTCCATCAGATGTCTCTGCCATGGTCCCTCACTTGCTCCTTGGGGTGGCTGTTAAGGCTGGGGAGGTCCCTGGTCTTGGTTGAGGTCTACTGCCCATCTAGCAGTATAGAGGGGCTGAGCACTGGTACAAAGGCTTCAAAGGCATCAGCAATTGCTTGGCCCAGTCTATGTGGTACCGAGTGATGTCTCCCCACCATAGGGGCTGCCCAGGAGACAAAAAGGGGTAATATCACAGCCACAGATTCAGGCTACCCTCACCTTGCTGCAATGACGTTTCTAATAGAAATGTGCTGAGGTTGCCCAAGCAAATCCATCATCATCCTCTCAGTCCAGTGACAAGGGGACAGCTGTTGGGTAATGTGGCAGCAACCCAGGGAAGACAAGGATCCCTGGGGACACTCATCAAAAAGTCTTTATTATGCCTTAACCACCATTCACCACCTGGGCCTCAGGGCAGAGACAGCCACAATGGGAAGAGGGCAGCCTGTGCTGATGCTTTGGCACACAGAGCCCTGGGGCTGGGGACACCACTGCCTGGGAAGCAGTGCAGCAGCCTACCCAGGAATGGAGCTTTTTTGATGCTCTAGCATGTGCTCATCAGAGCAAGGCTTACCCTGCACACAGGAAATCTGTCCTGCCTGTGCTAACTCACACACCATGAAGGCTGCTGGGAGCTGTCTCACAAAGATATGTTCCTCTCCACATCCTGCTCCTGGTCAGAGAGATTATAAAGTCGTTTGGATCCTACAGGTTTTGGCAAAACTAAATATGAGCCTGGAAAGAGCCTGCCCCACCTCAATGAAACCCTGGAGAGAGATGCAGCCACCAGGCTGATTACCTCTTCTGCTAATGAGCATCAGTGCTAATGAGTGCAGTGCTGCCCACACTTTCTGCCCATCTGCTGCAGAAACTTCCTCTCCCTGTTTTGTATTTCAGTTGCAAACTCTTCAGTCATCTCTTGCAGCTTCTAAAGCCAAAGCACCATACTGAGGCAATCGGACTTCTGGACACCGTAGGGAGCTAGCCACATGGGGTCCATGCATGGGGTGTGGTCCCACTACCCCGAAATGGAAATGGAAAGTTACTGACACTGTGACTCTGTTGTGGCAGGGCCACAGACAGCACAGGAAGGCTTTGAGAAGGGGTGATGATGGACGTTCCAGGGCAGATCCTACTTTCCCCACCAACAAGCTTGCCTAGAAGTATTGATGCAGTATCATTCTCGTCTTAGCGAGAGGAACAAAGATCACTTTATTGATTGAGCAGCTTGGGGGAACAAAGAAAGAGTTTGAAAAGCAGGGCCACAATGAGTACGTTGCATGCATGTAAGCTCTGCTCTGAAGCTGAGAACTCTGGGGAAGTGGCATGGGCTGTTTCAGCTTTTCAGCTCACCTGCTCCTACAGAATACATTCACGCTGGGACTGCAGGAGCTACCAAGAACAGGAAAGAAGGCAAGAAAAATAAAGAGAAATGCCCTGGAGACTGGCAGCAAGACAAAGTCTAAGTCCTGGAAGCCCGGGGTGAGATGAGTAGTAAAATTACTTTATCTGAAGAACAAAACTCTCCTGGTCACCTCCTAAGGATCTAGGATTCCTCTATAGCTCTAATGCCCAATCCCTGGGTAACTTGGGAAAGTCAGTTTGGTTTTGATCCTGGGATAATGCTTCTCCATCTTACTTTAAAATAGCTTTTAACCAGTGGTCAGGAACTACCCCAACTCATTATGTAGCACAGCAGACCGATGTCTTCAGTGCATAAAAGCAGAGTGGTTTTGGTACCCATAGCCTCACAGCAGTAGGAGGATAAATGCTTCTGGCCACCAACATATTTTTAGTCAAGAAGATTAACTGCAGAGTGCAAAAGTTTAGTTTAACCCTTGCCTAAACTGCACAGGATTAAGTCCTCTGTGTTTTAGTATCCATGTCATCGACCCCTTCTCTTGTACTCTAAGAACTGCTGGTAATTGCAACCACCACCACAGACAGGAGGTTCTTTGCAGGAGGAAATAAACAGAGCCAGGATGAGCAAGCCTGGCAGACCTGGGCTCCTGCCTTACACAGACACAGATGTTAATAACCATGAAATTACCCTTCTCATAAAAAGGGAAGCTAGACAGCATGACTCCCCAAGCTGTTTTTCTGTATCTGCATTCTATCTTTTCTGCCATTCCATTAGGGCTGTGCTCCAGTCATTTACACTATCCTTGTCTCTCAAGCAACACAATTATATAGGAATTTATTTCTTTTTGAGTAATTTCATTTTTTTTTCCTAAGAAAAGCACGAGGGTGAAGGAAGGAGGCAGGTACAATTAGCTACATGTCCAATGTAGCTGCAAAACATAAAGCAAGTTTACATGCAGCCCCACTGCTGACAGCTACAGAGCTTCTTGGGAAATTCAATGATAAAGGGCAGCATTGTTAATAGTTGGCCAAATACTGATCTTCCCAAATCAATCTGATTCTATTTTTCATGCAACGATGCTAACTGCTTGCTAGTAAGATTATCACAGTGAAAACCAGCAAAGTCTGCTTTGCTTGAGAGACCCTGGCCAGAAAATGGAAGAGTTTGTCATATTCCTCAGGCTAATGACAATTAACTCTATGGAGAAAAGGAGAAAATCATGACCCTTTGCAGAGATTTTACCCTAGAATTCTATCTCTGGCTTTGACAGACACAAAAACACCATCACAGTGACTAACCGTGGACAACTGTCACCATGCACAACATGAGGGTCCTTTTTCTTTGGGTGTCTGTGCAGGGCAGGAGGGGTGCAGTGGGTTTAGCGACTCAGCCTAATTCTTCGAGACCGTTGTGATCCAAACCCCTCGGTCAGGAGCCCCCCGCGGAAAGCGGCAGATGGCGAAGGGGGACAAGCTCTGCTGCTGGCTGTGTCCTTTGACAGTACACACAACTGCCACCCTTCCCCCTTCTCCAAAACAGCCCTGAGCGCGCAGGGAGCTTTCAGTATGTGGCTCTTCCCCTTTTTATTCCTTCCCGGCCCTTCGGATTCACGGAGATTTCTCGTCGAATCCATCTACTCCTCCCCAGGTGGGATGCGGCTGGCACTACGCATTTCCAGCGTCTTGGGGTGGCAAATCCAATACAAAGGAAGGCTGCCCGGGGCGCACCTTGCTCCCGAGCGGTCTCACGCACGGAAACCCGACGCTTTGGGAAGGGAGCCGCTTTCCCGACTCCAACCGATGCCAAAGCACGAACCTGCGGCCGCAGCTCCAAACCGTCGCTCCCAAGCCCGGCTCAGACCCCACCGCTTCCTTCTTCCCCCGCCTCCCCCAGGGACACCATGTTTTCACGCCAGGGTGCTGCGGGCGCTGCCCGGGAGCACCGGCCGGGGCCACCTTCAGCCCCAAGCCTGGCGCCGCCGCTCCTCCATCGCCTCCATTCTCCATCCTCCCTGCGCCGAGCATCGCGGCGACCCCGGCTGGGGTTCGCGCTACCGCTGCTGCCCGCAGCGGGGCCTGCAGCGAGCGACCGCCGGGCCCGGGTCTTGGTCCTCTCCCCCGGTCCCTGGGGCGCGGAGCCCAGATGCGGCGGCGGGGGCTGGGAGAAGAGGATTTGCGCTATTTTCTTCCCCCAGCGCCTTGCAGCGGCTGCGGGGAGGCTGAAGGCTGCAGGTAGCTCTAAGCATTGTGGGATACGTCCCCGCACATCCCGGCCCGCCCGGGCCTCCCGCTCCCGCTCTGCCCCGGGGCGGCAGCACCTGCCCCACCGCTGCCCCCCATCGCCCGCGTCGAGCCCGCCTGGGGCAGCAGCGGGCTTGGCGGCGGCCACAGTTCGCGAAGTCGCGGCTGCATGGAGGGGGTGAGGCCGCTCAGCCCCTGCGCAGCCTCCGCGCCCACCCCCGCTCCTCTCACCTGGCGCTCTGCGGGGTGCGATGCTTCGCTTCGCGGGATGCTCCGCTCCGCGGGATGCTCCGCGCTCGCCCGCACAAAGAGCAGGAAATGGCTGCAGCAAGTGCACTTCCGCGGCTCTCCGCCGGCCCCTCCGCACGGCGGCGGGGGGAGCCCCGGCCCCCGCCGCGGGAAGGGGCTGGAGCCGCACGGGCGGCTCCTCCCCCGGGCAGCGCTGGGGGATGCGCGGCGGGGCCGGGGACTGCATCCCCCGTATGGCGCGGGTCTCCTGCCGGCTGGACACGGGTGTCGCCGGGGAGGGGGAAGAGGAAGGCCACCGGCTCCCTCCCCGGAGCGCCGAGGGGACCAGGGGCGGCTGCCGCAGTCCCCTGGAGGCCCGACGCTAGGTGAGCGCGTTCGGGGTCCCTGAGATAGGAGAACCCGGCTGGGATTCCCGGCTCCCCGCTGCTGAGCCGCATGGGTCTCAGATATTCAGCCTTTTCGCCGCAGAGGATCAGTACCATCCTTGGGTTGCACCTACCAGTTCAATGAAAGCCTTGCTTACAGAATACACAGAAAACCTTGGATCGCTGAGCATGTTAAGGACCAAAACCAGAAGGCATTGCCTTTGCTGACAGCTCCAAGCCTCTTCTGAGTCAGCATCACATCCAGAAGATCTTCCTTTTGGCATTTTTGGCATCTGGCATTTCTTCAGGGACAAGTTTCCAGTCCTTCTGCTCATGCTTCTTTTTATAGCTGGAATACAGCTATTCAGACCTACTGTAAAATCCAAGCTGGGCTCTTACAGCTTTCTGAAGAAATCACCTCATGGTGATTGACAGAAATCTATATGGAACCTGCCTTCATTTTCCTGCATCCCTCTTAGCTTCTGATGCAGCTGTCTTTTGAAAGACATTAGTGGACATCCAAGGACTGTTGAAAGTCTAGATGTATTTCTCAGGTGGTCCTGGCAGTGTTCCTTTCCTGTGCCAAAAAAAAAAAAACACTGCCATCTGGCCCCTTGTGGGCAGCAATGACACTCCTGATTCCTTAGAGATCTCTGCTCTGTTGTCCATGCTAGTGCGGTGCTTTGCCTGGTGCCCATGAGTACAAGTTAGTTCTACAGGGAAGCTTGGACACCAGACTGACACTGTGGCTCTGCTGCTCTAAGCTGAAGGATGCCACAAGCTGAGGGCATCAGGGTCTGCAAACCACAATCAAGACAGTCTTAGGAACTATCTTTGTTTTGATAGACAGGACCACACCTGAAAAAAAATGATTAATAGAATCTCTGGGAGTAGGCTACTCCTCCCCTTCATGGCACTCTATTTCACCTTTACCTGGAACATTTTGTAGACATCATTCCTCTTTTTGCTTTTTATTGCTTGTCAGAATAAACTTAGTAAGCATTGTTTCCACAGATCCCAAAAGATTTGACAGCTAATATTGTTCTCAGGCTTTGGGTGAAGCAAGGTCAGCTGGAGACAATTCTGACAGAGAAAATGTGGATAATTTTTTTCCCCTCACAGTTTAATCTTCTCCCATTATCAGCCAGGCCCAGAGGGATGGGAATTCCATGCATGTGATGATACTGTTTAAATTTTCTACTCAGTGTTATCTTAGATTACAGAATAATAGAACAAACCTCTTGCAGTTGTCCACAGGCTGGCAGAAATGGCAATGAGGGGCAAGACTCATGCAGCAACAGACACAGGAGTGTGTGCATCAGCTGGCCGTGTGTGGAGGGCAGAGATAACATGATGGTGAGGTGAACAGGAGAATGCACGCAAGTTTGAAGTGGCTGCCAAGTGAGATTTAGCTGAGCCATTCACCTGTACCCTGTCATGTTGATGAGTGCAGCACTCAGAGAGCACAAAGACAAACATCAAATAGAAACACTCCTGAAGTCCCCTGGTAACCAAATAGGTGTGGGGAAACACCCTTTGGCATCACTCAGAGGTTACCGCCCCCTTCTTATGAAGATTCAGAGAATTTAAAGCCACCACACATGATGGGCTTACAAATCCACACGTCCATATTGTAAATTACCTAATTTGCAGGAGGTCAGAATACAAGAAGGGTATGGATGTGCTGGGAGGTGTCCAGAGAAGGGCCACGAGGATGATCAGAAGGCTGGAGCATCTCTCCTGTGAGGAGAGACTGAGGGAGTTAGGGCTACTCAGTCTGGAGAGGAGACTTGTTGTGGCCTTTCAGTATCTTAAGGGGGCTTATAAGAAAGCTGGAGAGGGATGTTTTAGGATGTCAGGCAGTGATAAGACTAGGGGGGATGGAAAAAAGCTAGAAATGGGTAGATTCAGACAATGTTAGGAAGAAGTTCTTCAGCATGAGGGTGGTGAGACCCTGAAACGGATTGCCCAGGGAAGTGGTGGAAGCCTCATCCCTGGAGGTGTTTAAGGCCAGGCTGGATGAGGCTCTAGAAAGCCTGATCTAGTGCGAGGTGTCCCTGCCCACAGCAGGAGGGTTGGAACTAGCTGATCCTTGTGGTCCCTTCCAACACTGACTGATTCTATGACCCTATGATTGTACTTCTTACTCCCATCAACTCAGCACATAATCTAACTCTAAAACATAGCCAGCGTTCTGGGGAACAGAAGTATCTCAGAAAGGCAGAAGCAACCTGTCTGCTTTCTGCTGAGGAGGATTTGGAGGAAGAGCAAGCTGTGGCAGGAGGATGTTTTTTATTGCATTTTTGCTAACATATAGTGAAAGCCACAGAAGGGCCTTCACATTTCATCGTTAAAATGCACACAGTTAACACAGAAGCACTGCAAAAGAAAACGGAACATAAAACATCACAATATTATTTTGTGCAACACTCTCTAGCTGATAAATGTTACACACCCAAACATAAATATAATCTCAGAAACGTTTCCTAGCAGAGCAATATTGCTGCTGCTTAATAAACAACCTCTTCAAGCGCTACCGACCCCTGGTTCCTCCAAGGAGGCAGTGAGCCAGAAGGGTAACTTTGTAGATCTGCAGATACTCCTGCCACAGAGTGTGTGTGCTTCAGGAAAAGTAATTTCAGAGTATCCTGTGGTTGTATGGACTAAGTGCAATCAAGAGGGGGACAAAACATTGGTTTGTGGCTAGCTGTCCTCAAATGTAGCTGGCTGTCCTCAAACTTCCCTGGCTAAATGCCAAATTTAACATCACCAGGATGTGACAACAGGTTAACTCAGACTGAAGGACAAGAGGGACAAAAAGATAAACAGCTTAAATTCACTGTAGGCAGAAATTCAGAATCTGTTTAGAGATGCTGATATTCTACATACTGATTCAGACTACCAAGAGATTTTGGCAGGAGTCCTTATCTGAAGGTAGCATTCTGACCCTGCATTTAGGATTGACAACCTTCCATCTGAATGATAGGATTCTCCTTGTCTGGGAGAGTTGTTGTGCATGATATTTGTAGGAGCAAACCACAGAAAAGAATATGGAATTAAAGTGAAATGTGAGGACACTTAAGGCAGGAATTAATATCTTGCCTGTATCCATATACCTGGAAAAAAACCCATTCTGGCTCCTAAAAGCTACTCTGGAACCATGGGAATGAAAAATAGGAAAAACTAAGCCTCCTCCTATGAAGAACTGTTTTTTGCACACACTATGTGAGATCATGGGTTTACATTATTTCCTTGTTCCATTTTTGTTGGCAAATGTATTTGAACCTGACTTCTGTGATGATGGGAGCTTGCACCTCAGAGGTTTTGTAAGCTGCTGTCACCTAAGGTTTATTCATGTTCTCACCTGCCCAAACACAGAAGCATCAAAAATACATACTGCACACAGGTACTTAGCATCCGTGAGTCCTCTTGACTTCTCTAGTTATTGTTAAAGCTTAGCAGAAAGTTCTGGTCTTATTTACATGTTCTGCAGCACACCAACACCCACACTTTTGGTTCTGAGGTCAGTTGTGACAAATCAGTCTTTGTTTTGCAGTGAAAATACAGATTTGCATTGGAGAGGGATATTGTTTCTTCTGCTGTCACCACACAATGTGGAACTCCTTGTGGAGTAAGTACCCTGGCAGTCCTTTTGCAGAAGACTTTTTTCCTTTGATCAGTCCCTTTGTTCACAGAAGAGATGGAAAAGTCTTTACTTGTGATGGTTGAGTTACTCTTTGAAGTATGAGAAAACTCTTCCCATTAGTACTGGTGCACAGAGCACATACTCTGCATGTTTTCTCCTCATGGCTACACTTCTGAGCCTTCTGGCTCCTTCCTCCCAGACACACCAGTTCAGGAGTAGGTTCCCATCTTGTCCTGGACTGCAAGCACATAGCACTCTGTATGGCTCAGCGTTTTGTTCGAAGTAACTGAATGAAGGTCATGTATTTATCTTCCAACTTAGCAAGACTGAAGAAAAAAATCAATGGAAACTTTCAAATTTGACTGCCTCCCTCCAGGAATGTCTCCATTTTCATCAGAGTCTCATTTACCCACTCGATTTCAAGACTCTTTGTCAAGACTTGAGTTTTTTGCCATCTCTCCTTACAAACTTGCATGCACACATAGACCACTCCTCATTTTACTGGGTAACAGAATCCTCTTCTGACTGTGCCACAGTTTGAGAGATAATCATCCAAAGGAAGAACAAAATCATCTCAAAACATCAGCATTAGAAATGCAGTCCCATGTATTCCAGACTTATTCCTGTTTCAGGTCAAGCCCACTCTGAATTACAGAGCCAAAGAAGTGTCTTAAATTCTCCTCCTCACTTAAAGGAAGGTTTGGGATTTTTTTTTCCCTAGGGAAGACCTTCATTTGGGAGTGCACAGAACTGCAGTAGCAATGTCAGATCTCTTAGTTTTGAGGCTGTATCTTCAGGAGAAATACACTTGATGGATTGTGTGGTTCCAGACTTCTCAGTTGCTGCTTCTCCTTGCAAGATGCAAACCACATTCTTAGCCAGACCAAAGCCTGTGTCTGTCTAGGCTCTGGAAGGACCTGAGGCTATCTTGTCTGTCTGCAAATACCAGACTCTGCCTTCTCCTTCTCCCCAGGCTTATGGCAAGTGTTTATGATGGGAGGATTCCTGTTCATGCTTTGTGTAGGGAAAATCCAGCCATCTGCTCTCTCAGGACTCTCTTAGCTTTGCTTAGTGGAGGCTGCCATGATTACAGTTCATACTCAGAGATTTCATTCAGCTGATATAGCAGAACAGAAAAGGAGGGTCGGTCATCTTTCCTCTGAGCAGGGAGAGAAGAGAGAGGGAGTACATTAATGTCAGCTTGAGAGGAATGGCAAGGTTAGGAAGGAAAACCTTGTGAGGAAACTGAGCATTAACAAAAATCCAATCTATTGACTCAGAGAAAGTGCCAGCAGAAGAATGAGGTTCCTTCTGTGTAATGTTTCCTTCCTCCTAGCAGCGAATTTTGCCCCATGGACACTAAGTCCCTTGCAATGGGTTGACTGTCACTTCTACCATCACTATCAAAACACAGCTTTCTTAGGAAGCAGACTTGAATTTCAACTAGCATTAGGTGCACTACACAGACTTCTTGGTGATGTCAACACACTCTCTAGAAACATCAGCTTAAATAAAAGGCAAAGAGCCTAGAGCTGGCTTGCTAGTGCAGATGAAAGCTACAGATTGCTTTGCCTCAAGGACTTTGCTTTGTGTTAACATGCAATGTGTGTTTCTCTCTCCCCTCTTGAGAGCCAAGGGGAAGAAAGGTCTTTTCTTTCAGAGCCAGGGTTCTTCCATGACAATACTAACCATCTTCCAGCAGTGGCTCATGACCTCATAAATTGCCTTGGAGGCCAGTTTGGGTTTGTAGAGCCGAAATCCTGCATTGATTTCTTCCACCACTTCTCCGTTGGTGCGGTTCTCATAGGGAATTTTGCCTTCACTGAAGACCTCCCACATCAGCACTCCTAAAGCAAACAAATGAGAGAAGTCACAAAGATCATCCAGTCCAACCCTACACCCAGCACTGAAGGGTTAGCACTAAACCATGTCCCTAAGTGCCAGGTCCACATGCTACTTAAACATCTCCAGGGACAGTGACTCCATCGCTGCTCTGGGCAGACCATTCCAGTGTTTGAGAGCCCTTTGATCAGTGTGAGCACAGTGTTAGAAACAGTGGGAGAGAGACAGACTGATCTGAAATGAAGTTGTATAACTCTGCAGTCAGCTTTGCTAAATAATGCCTGCTTCCCAGCTTTGAATTCTTCAGATAGGAAGATGTGTAGAGATTGCAGCTCCTCACCAATGATCTCTAATGAAGAGTAAGCAAAGCAGCTGTACTCCCACAGCATGCAGATTCCTGCACTGGGAATTTCTCACCCCTATTTTGTTCTCCTGGGCACAGCAGGATTTCAGGTCTGGCAGAAGAGATGAACAGAGTAGCAGAGCAGAAAGCTTCTCACAGTCATGAGACCATGACACGACAGAGGAATCCTCTTTTGCAAACCCTGCTGGCTGGGGAGCTAACAGGTCTGACAGATGCACAGCACTGCTGTCTGCACACTGCACACAGGAGGCTGGCCAGTGCAAACAGAGCTCATCCCTACTTCATTCAGCCTGGAGCTGGAGTGAGCCAACTTCATCAGGCTTGGCTTCACTGTAAATCAAACTGAGCACCCTTTTGGAAGCATTTGGCTGTCGGTGTACAGGCCAGTTCCTGATTTGTGAAGCAGAGAACATCCTACCCATGCCACTGCTGCTCTGCTGTGAGGTGTCAGAGACAGCTCTGCTGGCAAATGTCCTTTGTGAAGTGTGGTGGGTGCCGAGGAGACTCTTCCACATGCCAGGAGACATGGAAAGAGGAATGGTGCTCTCCACATTGGGTTTGCAAAGGTGTTTGTGTGGGTCTGAGTACCCAACTCCCACGGTGCTGCTCGTAAGCCACCGCAGGAATGCACAACTTCAACACAGCAGAAGGCAGTAAAGGGAGAGGGGAGCACAGAATTGACCAGCACAGACTGGCAAAGGTCATAATGCTGCATTATTTACTGCTAGGCCCAGAGCTGAGTGGCACCCCATTGACTGTGTGCTGTGCACAGCACACTGCCCTGATTCATTCTGCAGGACCATGATTTCCATGCGAGCTGGAGATGGGCCAGACACATCAGTGTGCCAGATCAAGAGGCCAGGGGATAGCCTTTGTTATCTCCACTGCCAATGACTTTGGGGGAAAAAAAATATACAACAGTTTTCTTATCTATGAGAGTCCAGAAGGGAGACCAAAGAACAGAGGCAACTCATAAAACAATGCACTGGGGAGCAGGAAATGAGGTGAGGAAATGCAAACAGTGGAATAATATTTTCAGATTGGCATAAAGCAAATAGAGTCAGCAGAGCAACCTCGGGGAGGCAGAGGGTTCAGGGGAAGCATCAGTGCCCAGCAATCACATGCAGAGAGATAGACTGCCTAAATCATAGAATGGTTTAGGTTGGAAGGGACCTCAAGGATCATCCAGTTCCAACCCCCTGCCATAGGCAGGGACACCTCCCACTAGAACAGGTCACTCAAGGCCTCATCCAACCTGGCCTTCAATACCTCCAGAGAGGGAGCAGCCACAACCTCCCTGGGCAACCTGTGCCAGTATTTCACCACCCTCACTGCAAACAACCCTTTCCTACCATCTAGTTTGAATCTCCCCTCTGCCAGTTCAAGCCCATTACCCCTCATCTTGTCATTACAAGACCTTGTCAATAGTCTCTCCTCAGCCTTCCTATAGGCCCCCTTCAGATACTGGAAGGCTACTCTAAGGTCTCCTCAAAGCCTTCTCTTCTCCAGCCTGAAGAGCCCCAACTCTTGTAGCCTGTCTAGGAGAGGTGCTCCAACCCTCTAATCATCTTTGTGGCCTCCTCTGGACTCACTTTAACAGTTTGATGTCCTTCTTGTGTTGGGGGCTCCAGAACTGCACACAGTACTCTAGGTGGGGTCTGAGGAGAGCAGAGTAAAGGGGCAGAATCACCAGCAAAGGGGGAGAATCACCATGTCTTTCCTTGTGTTAAACAATCTCATTAGTGACTCTCCAACCTTTTCTTGGACACTCCTGGTGCACCTGCCTGAAATAGCAGTGAAGGGGAGAGAGATTTGGGAGTCCTGGTGGATGTAAGGATGACCATGAGCCAGCAGTGTGCTCTTGTGGCAAGGAAGGCCAATGCCATTCTGGGGTGCATTAGAAGGGCTGTGGTTAATAGCTTGAGGGAGATTTTCATTCCCCTTTACTCATCTGGAGTATTGTGTGCAGTTCTGGGCCCTCCAGCTCAGGAAGGAAACAGCTGCTCGAAAAAGTCCAGCACAGGGGCATAAAAATGATTGAAGAAGTTGAACATCTTCCTTGTGAGGAGAGTCTGAGGGAGCTGGGGTTCTGCAGCTTGGAGAGGAGAAGACTAGGGGGTGGCCTGATTCATGTTTATAACTATGTAAGAGATGAGCACCAGGAGGCTGGAGTCAGCCTCCTCTCGGTGATGCCCAGTGACAGGACAAGGGGCAGTGGGTGGAAGTTGAGGCATAGGAGCTTCCATGTGAACCTGAGGGAGAATTTTTTCACTGTGAGGGTGACAGAGCACTGGAACAGGCTGCCCAGGGAGGCTGTGGAGTCTCCCTCTCTGGAGATACTCAAGAACTGTCTAAATGTGTTCCTGTGTGATCTGCTCTAGGTGACCCTGCTCTGGCAGGGGAGCTGGACCAGATCAGCTTTTGAGATCCCTTCCAGTCTCTTCTATCCTATGACTATACAGCATTGTTCAGGTATAATACATTAGGTTGGCAGTATTTGCAGTGTTCCTAAGTAGTTAGGTAGTTTACTATTCTTTGCTTTCTTTCTTTCTTTCACTTAAATGACTTAGGCTTGCTTTAGTCAGGAAAAATACCCTTGGACCTGAAAGGATGTAGTGCTTAGAAGATTTTACTTAGGGTCTGAGCTCCTAGGTTTCCTGAACTGTTGTTTGCTGATTTTTTTTTCCCCATTCTGACAAAAGGCTCTTACCAAATGACCAAACATCAGATTTGGTGCTGTAATTGCTGTAGGAGAAAACCTCTGGAGCAGACCACTTGACTGGAAACTTGCTACCCGTGGAGCTGGTGTACTGATCATCAAGGACAATCCTGGAAAAGAGAAGTCTGCTGAGTAACCCCCTCCATCTCCTGATTGATAGCCCCACAGGAGCATGTGGAGCCTTGGCACCATTACCTTGACATGCCAAAGTCAGACACTTTGACCACATGGGATTCCCCCACCAGGCAATTCCTAGCAGCCTGCAAGAAAAGAAGGTGCAAAGGTCAGAGCTGAAAGGCTATCACAGCCACTCAAGTAGTTTTCTACTAGCAGAGCAGATAGCATTTCTAAAAAGGAGAATCAAAACGACACTGTGCTGTACAAAGATGGTGAAAACTTGAGCTTCTCATGCTTTCAGTACATCTTGCAGCCAGAATGTTCCTGTTGCCAAGAAATCTGTTCAGCCATCAGTCTGACTTGAAGGCTTTTGTTGCCCAGAAAGGATAAAGACCCAAAAATATCCACAGCTACTCAAAGTCCTTGCTCCCCTGACAAAAGAGCAGCAGTGGTTGATGCAGCTTGAGTGAACACCATGTAATTAGAAGTACTTTATCAGCAATGCACATTTAGAAACATGTTAGAGCAGGGCTTTAGGGCATCTTTGCTGATTTTATACATGAACAGTGGTCAGTACCCAGGAAATGTAGGGGCTGGGGCTCTTGAGGAGCAAGAGCCCACTCAGAGAATCACAGAATCAGACAGAATCACAGAATGTCAGGGGCTGGGAGGGACCTCCAAAGATCACTCAGTGCACCCCCTACCAGAGCAGGACCACCTGTTTTTTTATTAATTCCACTTCTCCCCCAACTCCCTCCTTTCCTCTTCACCTCCTCTTTCCCCCATCTCCCTCCTTTCTTATTCATCTCCTCTTTCCCCATCTTCCTCCTTTTCTCTGCATCTTCCCTTTCCCCCCATCTTCCTCCTTTCCTCTCCAACTCTTTTCTTTTCCTCCATCTTCCACTTTTCTTCTCCATCCTTTTCCTCTCCACCTCTTTCCTTTCAGCACCACCTCTCCTTTCCCACCATACCTGCCCTTTTCCCACCCACACTGCATTTTCCCCCAAACCAGGAGCACCTGGGTGCTGTTGGAGTCTCCTCCCACCCCAGGTGTGACCACTTTGCCCTCCCTGCCCTCTCCCCTATTTAATCAGCCCCAGGAAAGGCAGCAGCCCTAAGCTTGCCCATCTGGGCAGAGGGATCCTCCTCCCATCATCACTGGTGAGTCCCTGTGGTGCACACTGGGTGAATGGTGGAGGGGATCTAAAGGCCGGGGGGCCTGGTGGGCCCCCCGGTTAGGTAGGGATAGCCTTGATGGTTGCTCTAACATCACCCACGGGTGCTGGCTGGGCCAAATTCATGTTCTTGTTTCTTCACTCCCAAACAGGATTAAGGGAAACAGAGGAGTAGTGCTCCAGGGAATATTCTTACTTTTTGTTCTGAAAGCATTGGTGGTAATAAGGAGAGATACTGGGTCCCCTGCCAATACATAGGCAGAAGAGATGTAAAAGGTGAAGCTAAGGAAGGGAGAAAGTGCAGGATAAAGCCCATCTGAGGCAGGGAAAAGGTCTGTGTGGGCCCAACGTACCAGGTCTCTGTGGATGACAGAGTTTTGTTCCAGATAAGCCATTCCTTCACACACATCTTGGCACATCCCCAGCAGGGTTTCCTTTGAAAAGCTGCCCCTTTGGCTCCTGAGATAGTCAGACAAGCAGCCGTTCTCCATGAACTCAAACACCAGGCACAAGGGAGTGTTCTCAAAGCACATGCCATAAAGCTGGACTAGCTTGGGGTGAGACAGCTTCCTGTGGCATAGGAGGAGAGGTAGAAAAGAGGTTCAGTGCCTTCTATCCTTGCAGCAAGTGTGTTAATTACAGCTGCCATCCTGCTACACCCTGCTCTCTGCAAAGCCCAGTTATGAAAGCAGGAAGAAGAATCGTTTTGTGTCTACTCTAATGTCAAGTAGCACTAAGCATTGTCTTATTTTGATGGTAATGCCTACCAAGAGCTTTTTCTGCATGGAAAATATCAGCCAATCAAATAAGAATAAAATCTATTTATATCCATTCCAAGGAGAGAAATGTGGAAAAACACAAAGTCCATAAACCCCAAAAGAACTATTTCCAGTCATGCAAAACTAAAATATAGCAATTAAAAACTACTGGGAAGGTGTTTCAGTGAAGATTTCCTCACACTTTTAGAGATTCTCCATCTAATTCTTTCTGACAAAAATTGCCTCTGCTCTCCAAAACAAAGCATCAGTCCACCCTGCCTTTGAGAACAGTGGAGATCTGCCAGATGAGTCTACAACCCTGATGATACTATGATGATACTATGATATTGAGAGACTTGGAAGCACAGTAATGCACCTCTGCTTTGATTTGCCTTCCCTTGTAGCCACCAGAGCTTATTGGTCTCTCTCTACTATTCAGATACCCAGTAGATAACCCAAGGTTAGATTCCTAAACACTGTCACAACATTTTGCTTCAGTCTTGTGACTCCTACAAGGTCACAGTTTCTTGGTGAATCACAGAATTTCTTAGACTGGAAAAGACCTTCAAGCTCATTGAGTCCAATCATTAGTTTCACACTGACAAGTCCTTGACTAAACCAAATCCCTCAGCACAACATCTGACCACTATGAATTGCCATGGCTGGAAAGGACCACCAGGATCATCCAGTCCAACCTTCATCCCAGCATCCTTCATCACTAGACCAAATCTACTACTTACATTAAGACTTTAGCTTCCTCAATGAAATCTTCTTCAGACATTGCTCCTTCACGAATGGTCTTTATGGCTACTTTTGTCTTCTCCTGCCAGTAGCCAAGGTAGACTACCCCAAACTGACCACTGCCAATTTCCTGCACACGAGTTAGCTCAGAAGGTTTAATGACCAATTTTCCTGTTGATTGTAAGGGAGAAAGAGTAAGGAGCTAGCAGTAAAATGTCAAACAAAAAGCTTTTGTGGGTTAAACAACGAGACAGAATTCAAAGTGAGACTTTCTGGTTCTCCCTCAAACTGTCTGTCTGACTTTTGGTAGCTCATTTGGTTAGTTCATGCTTCAGGTCATGTTCAAGAGTAGGAACAACAACATCCCTTTTCTTCCCCCAATTATCTTGTCTATCCAGTTCCTCAGGAAGGATTGTTTCTACCATGTATATGTGCACTACCAAGTGCAACAGGGTTTCAAGTTACTTTGATGTCTCCAACAGATGATGCCAGCAAAGTTCTGTAGGCAATGACATGCAAAGACATTCAGACATCTTTCAGGATGCACTTCAGCTTTTGGGAAGTTTTGCTGCGCTTCTACTCCCATCACATTTGTCCAGTATTGGTTTCAGTATTTAATGCTGACTCTGTTGAAACCTTGGAGTCCTCATCACCCTCAAGGCACTGCATGATCTGTTCATTGAGTTATCAATGGTAATGGTGTTCAAGGATGACAGTCTAGTGAATAGCACATTGCAGTGACCTCAAGTCATTGCGGTAATGATCACACGAATATTCAGCAGTGTCCATAGGAATACCCAGGATCATCCAGCTAACCAGCAAGGATTGTGATTCCCCTCTAGCCAGGAGAGTAGCATACCATAGCTCAGCCCTGCAGTGATCGGCGCCTTTTGTCTCCAAGAAGACACTGCATACCGCAAGCGAGTGACGAGACCTGGATAACAGAGGAAGAGGTGAGGGTCCAGTTATTGTCACAGCCATGGGGAACGTGTCTCTCACTACTCTGAAGGCAGTCTGGGTACTGGAAGCAGATCTCTTGTACTGAGTTTCCAGCTCCACTTGAGGGCAGCTGAACCTTTATTCAGGCTGCAATTTCCTGCCTACTAGAAGGAAGTCAATTCTGTGCAGTTTCAGCTAATTTCTCGTTTTCACTCTACCAGTAAATGTTAGCTGTGGGTCTCTATTAACTTTGAAGAATTTCCAAGTTATATCTTTTATTTCTAGGGTATTTTTAAAGCTCATAGTTCCCCTTTCTATTTGTGGACTGTAGAGATGATCGTATTTGGTGACTCTCATGTCTGGTTATGGATCCTGGCCATGTCCCTAATATCAAGCCCCAGGGATATATCACCTCTTGGGCAAGAAAGCTTTGTAGCATGATTCAAATGGGTAGCCTGATCTGGCAGTGGTGACATACTTCTATGGGCCCCCAGGAATGAAAAGACTCTCTACAGTATATTGTTGCAGCACCTGTGTTGCTCATGGTCAGCTTCAGAAGGAAGGCCAGAATGATGAAGTGCTGTATGCTGACCTGAGATCATAGTGCCAGGATATGTGGAAGTAAAAGCAATGCCATTTAACATTGCAGTGTAAGGAGAGAGGGCTTGGGAGCCTGCCTTCATTCAAAACAGCCACCTGGCTGAATGGTAAGCCAGCAACTTCCCTGGTTGGCCTCAGCCTGCACTCACCTCCTGCATTGTGCTGGTGATAGTTGATGAGCTCAGGGATGCAGTCAAACACATGTTTTTCTGCCAAGTAATATCTCTTGGGAAAGTCACTTGTCTCATTGATGTGATAATGCTTTATAACTGGATTGTTGTCCGTGCTGAAAAAGAGGAGGTTTTCTTTGAGAACCCAGGTTGCAGCAAAAAGACAGAGATTTGGAGTGTAAATCAAACAGGAGCAGGTGAGCAAAGGGGACCCTTCTCTGTGCAGAACAAATGGGAGCGGGAAGTGAGTTGCAATCGCTAATGCAGTGAGTTGCAATTGCTAATGAAAGCACTGTACTTCTGTGCCCTCCCTCTCACTCATAGATGGTCTCGTCTCTAGAAAGGCTGAGATTTCCTGATAAGAGCATGTTCAGTACTAAGTTTCTCTGCCTCCTCTTTCCGAAACAAAACTGTCTGCCCCATCACTGAAACCCTTTCACTACTCTTGTGTTACCCACCTCTAATGAGTCCAGCATATAGCCCATGTGGATGCTGCCAGCACTTCAGCTGGAGGGACAATTCCATCAAAATTACAAACCAAATGATGCCTAGCAGACTATTTATAGGCATATATTTAGATGCAGGGAGAAGTGGATCCTTTCATAGACTATGCAAACGGCAGCTGAACTCTTCTGCCTTTTTTGGAAGTGTTTTACTCTATCATTTTCATGAGCCTTCTGCTCTCTCTGTGCAATGCCAAAACAACAGAGATCACACTCTCACAGAAGCCATTTCATTGATGTAATTGATGTGAAAAGCTGCTGAGCTCAGCTGTACCTTAATGCTTTGGTGAAAACAGAGACTGTGTACACGCCAGGCTGCCTCGAATCCCTCACCATGAAGGCACCTTCCCTACCCTGTAAGAGGAGCAAAGGAGAGAAAGATGGTTAGAGGCATAACAGAAAATAAGCAGGCCAGGGGCAAAGCTCTGCTCTTTCCAGTCCTGTCTGTGTTCAGTCATGAGGATCAGCTATGCATGCAGGAAAAAAAGGAGCCATCAGCCAGCCCTGATGGCTGCCCGGGGCTTGCAGGTACACCAGCTGGTCTCTCTTGGGTGCCATGTATTTTTAGCTCAGTTTCCTGAGGAAATGAGACTTATGCTGCTTGTGCCGAGTATGTGTGGGTGTGGGTACGTGGGTGTGCATCTCTCTGTCCTTCCAAACCTCTCTTCTGGCAATGTTGAACCTTATCTGACAAAAGCCAGGTGATACTAATGACACACATGGACAGTCAAGGGGAAAGGCAAACCTCTTTGAGTTCCTCCAGCAAGCAAATCTATGGAACAAGAGCTACAGAGCCATTCAGTCGATGCCAGGGACTCCATATGGAAGTGTATGAAAGATAATTTACCAGTGTACCACCAATGGGAAAACACAGGCCAGATCCTGCCATTCCATAGGTGACAAACATAACTGTGTAGGAAAGCAGACTTCCTCCACTCTGCACTCACAGAACACTTTTCCCTTTTCATTTTTTTTGCTGTAACTGTTTTCTGCTCTTCTGAATGCTAAAGTGTACCATAGGCCATGATCTGGCAGGGCTAGGCACTAATGGATCTGATGTCAGAGAAGATTTAGCATCACAGTTTGGATGTGATGTGATGTACTGTGCTGAGACGCACATTGATAATGAATTGGGGAGATCTTATTGAGGCTTTTCAGTACTTAAAGGGAGTCTATAAGGAAGATATAAGACACATATTTTAGCAGGTCCTGTTGTGACAGGACAAAGGATGATGGCTCTAAACTAAAATAGGGGAGATTTAGATTAGATATAAGGAAGAAATTCTTCATTATGAGGTTGGTGAGACACTGTCCTGGTTGCCTAGAGAGGCGATGGATGCCCCAGTCCTGGGAACATTCCAAGTCAGGTTGGATGGGGCTCTGAGCAACCTGATCTGGCTAGAGATGCCCTTGCTGACTGCAGAGGGGTTGTACTAGAAGACATTCAAAGGTCACTTTCAACTCAAACCACTCTATGATGCTGTGATTTTTTGTTAGCAGATGCTTCATCTTCTGCCTCAAGTGCCTGATTATTTTGGTCTCTTCTTTGCTTTATGTGGTAGATTTCCTCCACTCCTGAGTCTTGCAAGGTTATCTCTTGAATGTGTCAGCATAACATCTATCCTATCTGCACTGCAAAGTATCTACCACAGTGAAGCTCTAAAAAAACATCTCCAAATGCTGCTGTAGAGGCATCTACATCATGGAAAGTGAAGGCTCTAGGACTTATGCCCTGGCAGTGAGGGGTTGCTTGCACAAGCAGGCGAGCACTTGAGGCAGCATCCTGCCTAAGTTACTTTGAGCACTGCTCTTGCCCTTCCATCTTACTTAGCAGCAAGCTTGGTCAGATCACCCATGAGCTTGGCCACATTGCTGGGGCAGCTGTAGGGGCTGTGAGGTTTTGAACTAGAAGGCTCTGCAGCCATGTGGAGTTAGCTGCCACAGAAAAGTTGTGCTGATGGGACCAAAGGGAAAAGCGAGATCAATAAACCACGCATTGACACAGCCCATGGGAGTTATTAGGAACTGAAAGAATCTCTAAACCCACAGAAAAATGTTTTTGAAACAATACTCTAATTCCAAGAACCACACTTCATTTGGGACTCCTGTACGTGCAAGAGCTGCTTTGAAAATAAGGTTGTGTTGTGTTTGTGTGGAAAATTTGAACAAGGATGTGCTCTTCTTATTTTCACTGCAGTCTTCACTGGAAAACTCTGGCTCAGCTGAAAAAACTTACTGATCTGTGCTCATGTGCACACCCTCACAAAACTGAAACAACAAAAATCCCCAACCCCCTGCTCTTGGCTTTCACCCAGAATATTTCAGCACAAGATTAGGTAGCTTGTCAGAAAACTACTGGAATCCACAGGCCTCCTGCAGAGGCAGAAAGGATGAGCTAAAAATCACAGTTTTCATTTGACATGATGTTCTGAAACAGTGTTTTCTAGCAGCCCCAGTTGTTGGGTGTGTTTCAGGAAGGCTGGCATAGCTCTCTGCCCATGCTCAGCTGCCTTGGAGGTAAGGGGGGATGCTGCTGGTCCTTTATCACACACTAAGAACAGCAACACAGCAGGAACCCAGCAGGGTTCAGCTCTCTCTTACACAAAGCAGCCCTCACAGGCTTCTCCTTATTTGTCATTAATTAATTATCATTGCCCATCCACCCCACATACAGCATTGATTTACCTCATCCCTGAGGAGTGTTTCTGCTCTGCTTCTGCTGATGTTCTTATTGTACCATCTGAAAACATCAAAAGGTTCCAAGTCAGCATTTCTAGCCTAGTAAACTTGCTGCTAGAAAGCTTCTCAACGAAGCCCCCAAGCACTAGTAGCAATACCACTATGTGAGGCAAGGACATTTCAGGCTTGTGGCTTCTAAAACAAGCCCTGAGCACTTAGTGGTGCAAGAAAAACACAGGCACCACTTACTCATATAGCTGCAGATTCTCGGGTGATTTTTCTGCCAGGTAGCTGCTTGGCACGTAGCCTTCATGCCTGTTAAAACATGACATGGTGTGAGCGTGAGAGACAGGCATGATTCTCTCCTCTGTGTATGTGGGAGTCTGCCCCAAAAGATCTGCCTGATCTTTGCCTGATAAAAATGCTGGTTGTTATGCACTGAGTAGGGCAATGGAAGAGAAAACAACTGATTGTGGCTCTAAACTTGGAGGGGTTCAGAGCTGTCACAATTTTTTACCCCAAATATCAGCCTGAGCTAAAGACTGCTTTGGGTTGCTTTAGTTTTTTACTTTTTAATTACTTTTCAGATCCTTTTTCTTCAGCTGCCTGAATACCAGCACTGTGTCTTCAGTTTTGGGCTCCCCGGTTTAAGAGGGACAGGGATTTGCTTAAGAAAGCCCAGTGGGAGGCGATGAGGATGATTAGGGGAACTGGAGCACTGCCTGATGAGGAGAGGCTGAGGGACCTGGGGCTGCTCAATCTGGAGAAGAGAAGACTGAGAGGGGATTAAATAAATGTCTATAAATATCTGAGGGATGGGTGTCATGAGGTGGGGGGACAGGCTCTGCTCACTTGCTCCCTGTGATAGGACAAGGAGCAACAGTGATAAGCTGCAGCACCTCAACACAAGGGGGAACTTCTTTACTGTAAGGGTCCCAGAGCACTGGCACAGGCTCCCCAGAGAGGTTGTGGAGTCTCCTTCTCTGGAGCCTTTCAAGGCCTGTCTGGATGCATTCCTCTGTGACTTGAGCTAGATTGCATGGTCCTGCTCTGGCAGGAGGGTTGGACTCAATGATCTCTTTGGGTCCCTTCTAACCCCTAACATCTTGTGATCAAAAGGAAGAAAGTGACCATAAATAACTTCCATCACTCTTTTCCTATGTATCAGAGGATGCCTCACAGAAGTGATACTAGAGGCCAGCATATGTGTTAATAGAAAAATAAAACTGAGTTAGAAATCAAATTTCTTCATCATGAGGGTGGTGAGACACTGGAACAGGCTGCCCAGGGAGGTGGTGGAAGTTTTTAAGGCCAGGCTGGATGAGGCTCTGAGCAACCTGATCTAGTGCAAGGTGCCCATGGCAGGGGGGATTGGAGCTAGATGATCCTTGAGGTCCCTTCCAGCCCTGACAGTTCTATGATTCTGTGACTCTATTATTTGTAAGTTGGCTGTTGAAGAGGGACTTACCCATTCTTATCTTGAATCAGCCACCAATGTTCCTCGGAGCTGTCAATCACATAATATTCCTCATTGCATTGCAATGTCAGCTCCTGTGGATTCTGAGCTTCATAGTCGTATATGGCCATGACTGTGGCTTCCTTTGGGTCTAGCAGCAATTTCTGCACAAAGGAGGAACATGACTCATCATATTCATAAAACCCAAAGGCATGCTCTCTGAAAGGATACAAGAAGGCTGCAGAGGGACTATTTGCAAGGTCTTGTAATGACAGGATGAGCAGTAATGGGTTTAAGCTGGCAGAGGGGGGATTTAGCCTAGTTGTTATGAAGAAGTTCTTTACAGTGAGGGTGGTGAAACTCTGGCATAGGTTCCCCAGGGAAGTTGTGGCTGCTCCCTTCCTGGAGGTGTTCAAGACTAGGTAGGATGAGGCCTTGAGCGACCTGTTCTAGTGCCTATGGTAGGGGGTTGGAACTGGATGATCTTTGAGGTCCCTTCTAACCTAAGCCATTCTATGATATTTCTTTGGCACTAGGTTCAAAAGCCTCAAAGCTAGGAAAGCTCTCCTGAGTGTCTGATGTGGTATGAGGACACCATGAGAATTTTCAGCACTTTCAAACAATGAATTTTGTAGGAATAAAACATTTAGTTGCACAGAAAATAGTTTTTAACTCCTCCTTAGAGCAGGATTACCTCTGTCTGATCTGTTCTTCACAGATGTTTCCTTAACTCCTCTCAAAATCCCCGAGGGATAAAATCTCCATGGCTTCCCTAGAGGCACTGTCCCTATGTCCTGCTGCTCTCCAGTAGGGCACCCTCCCCTGACAACCACCACACTTCTCCCTTCTTATGAAATAAGTCAATGGCATTCTGTCTTAGCAGCAAGAGATTTGGTAAAACCATTTCTCTGTTCTCATCACAGTAGCTTTTCTCACTTCTCTCATAGCCCCAGTTTCCCAGATAGAAAAAAAGTAAAGCTGAAACTTCATTCACCATCAGAAAGGTATTTGTGAAACCAAGCTGCCTTTGCAGGACTGACCCTAACTCTTCTGGGATGCTGAGGTAAATAGAAAACCCCAGGTAGTGCTATCACAGGTGATATTCTAGGTCACTGCACTGTGGTGAACCTTAATGAAGATACCAGCCACCTCTGCTGGCTAAACACACAGGACATTAAGGACAGCTCAGCTTGCCTCACTGCACTCACCCAGTTATCTTCAGGAGTGGGAGGAAGAGGCTTCATTGAGGCTGAAATGAAATAAAGCAAGCCAATTTGAAGCACACTTGGACAAAAATTGGAGAAACCATCAAGGTAATGCATTAGTAAAGGTGATACAAAAGCAGTGAATAGAATGCCTTGGTCTTCTAGAGCAAGTTATACCAGCATCCTGCACCCAGCCCAGCCACTCTCAGCAATACAGCATGGGTTTGAAACAGCTCTACAGGTTAAGGAAATACTCAGATACAAGGTAAAAATATCTGGGGTGAAGAATGATTAAGTGTGATCTTTAAGGAGACAAAGTAAAAGTATGCTTGGCCACTGAAGCCATAGAGGAAACATGGTGAGGACAAAATAGGGGACACAGCATGTACTTTGAGAAAGTTGTCACCATGGCTTATTCACCCACTTCTTAGTTCTCCTTCTCATCCCAAAGACAGCACCAAGCATCACACGGTGCAAAATACTAGTTCAATCCAAAGAATGCCATATACAGTACATGATAAAGCAGAATATCCCAAGAACACAGCAACATGTGTTTTAATGGAAAGCTAGCACGATATTCTTTGATGCTCTGCACAAGACAGGCCTGATGCTTTACTTTTGCTAGGAATCCCTGGAGGTGTTTAAAGGGAGGCTGGATGAGGCACTTAGTGCCATCATTTAGTTAATTAGAAGGGTTAGGTGATAGGTTGGACTGGATGATTGCAGAAGTCCATTCCAACCTTGTTAAATCTGTGATTCTGTGATGATCATAATCATAGAATCAACCAGGTTGGAAGAGACCTTCAAACTCATCCAGTCCAACCTAGCACCCAGCTCTAGCCAGTCAACTAGACCATGGCACTGAGTGCCTCATCCAGGCTTTAACAAATCCCTTACCAGTTTTGGTGGGGTCATACTCCACGCAGCCAGCTGCCATCTTCTCTGTCTGAGCACAGCATCTCCACTTGCCATCCATCCAAAAATCTGGATGACATTTTGAAACCAAACTGTTGTTATTTCTGGTTTCTGGAGAAAGAATGGGAAAGAAAAAAAAAGGAGGGGGAAAAGGAATTCATTTGCATTCACATCAGCTCTGAAAGACTCCTAGAACTGAATGAAAATAATCTGCACTTCAAAGAAGCTTCTTATTCTTGTCAAACCAAGCTTTGCTGAGTGTTATCAGCCTCCTCCATTGATGTTTTCTTTTTTTTTCCTGAAAGGAGTGAATGCCACCACTGATGTGGAGCAATAGCCTTCCTGCTTCTGATGGTGACCATACCCCTCCACTGCAGGAGGACTGAATCCTGTCAAAGGGAGGACTCTCTCTTTAAACTGGTAAACACCAAAAGCACAGAAGGAAGGCCTCAATTAAAAATCTGATGGTTCTCATGAAAGACCACAACTCCACAGTAGGTATGTATGTAAAATACAGACACTCACTGCTTTGGCTTAGTGCTCAGAAGGAGCTGTACAAGCTGGCATTAGGCAGCAATAAACATTTTTCTGTACATGTGAATACCAGTATTGAATGCTTGCATGAGTGATTAAATGTCCTCTACCTGTAATAATAGCTTTCCTAAACAGAGCAGAAGAATTCTGCTGGCCTGTTCCTATTGTGCAAGGGATGGGACAGTCTGAAAACGTTGAATGAAAAGAGGTGATAATGTAGAAGCCTGGAGCAGGTGTACTGCAGAAGGTGAATGACTGGTTGCAAGAGTAAGTGCATGAACTTCACAGTGCCTGCACTGGGCACGATGCTTTCAGAGAGAACATTACAGCAGCTTGCATTCTAAAGCAGAAAAAAGCTATGATGGAAGCCTGGTGCAACTTTCATGTAACTAACACCTTCCTTAAGTCAAGTACCCTGCTTTGTTACTGCCTCTAATCGTTATTGTGCCTTCACTTCAGAACTGCAGCCAACCACAGCACAATTCAGGAGGTGAACAGGAAACGAAAGCTGCCTGCAAAAATCTTACTTAATAATCATGAATCTCTTAACAAATATCTATTCATAGGAGCTAAATCTCCTCTGCAGAAAAGATTCATTTACTTTAAAAAAAAAAAGCCACAGGAATAGTTTCATCTCTTCCTGAAGAAGAACCCTCAAATTATCTAACTTGTTAACAGCTTCTCCTAGAAAGAGGCAAACAAATCACTTCTGCTGCTGCTGCTGCAAACGCACCCACCAATTTTGAAAGCAATTCAGAAGCCTCATTCCCCATCCCCACTTTGCATGCTTAGATGTAACACGCTGTCTCCTCTTGCACATTCTCCCTGTACTGTGGGAGAAGTGCTCTGGGGTAACTGCAACCATTTGGTGGGCACAGGGGCTTTTCACTACCTTCCTTCAGCGTAAGGACCCATCTCTGCCGGCTCTCACGGTTGGGTGCAAACACGTAGAGTATGTAGTTATCGTGGACAATCTGGATTGGGGAGTAAAGAAAGGAGAGAGGTATTAGAAGTGGTCCTGGGAACTGAAGGAGAGAGGCAGCAGCCCTCATACCAACCAGTTATGTGCAATATGGTGATGTGGGGAAGCAGAGTGGCAGGGACTGTGCCAAAGCATCTCTTCTCTTCAATGACTTTTGATGATTTAAAGTGATGTATCCTGATCAAGAGAGCAATCTAGACAAGCAGTGTTTTCCATCAACTTTATACCATCAAGACATGCCAGTGAAGTCAATGGAGATGCAGCAATTTCCATCTGCAGAGGATTCAGCCTCTTACTTGACTGCAGTGTATGCTTCGAAAGCTTGTCTGGGGACACAGCATCTGTTTCTTAGCAGCTTGTTGTAAGATACCTTCACTTAAGATCTAAGAGCCAAATTTAGCTTTTCTTGTGGCAGTATTAATCTCAAGCAACTCCCTAGAGGTTCTTTAGATGACTACTATACTTCAAAGTTTGTAATAGCTTTCAGTAGGACTAGGTGGGGGGAAATGAGATGGAGTAGATGAAGAATGAGGAGTCAAGATGCTGTTTTCATCAACTGGGACTTAATGATGAACAAAAGAAGGAAAAGAAATACAGAACATTTGTGAAGATCTCAAGAACCAAAATGACTTAGAAACTGAATCAGATGACTACATTCAGGTCTAAAACTTGGTGTAACACACAATCTATATTTCACTTCCAATATTTATCTCAGAAGTGAAAATCCCAAGAACCAAAATGACTTAGAAACTGAATCAGATGACTACATTCAGGTCTAAAACTTGGTGTAGCACACAATCTATATTTCATTTCCAATATTTATCTCAGAAGTGAAGATCTCAAGAACCAAAATGACTTGGAAACTGAATCAGATGACTACATTCAGGTCTAAAACTTGGTGTAGCACACAACCTATATTTATTTTTCAATATTTGTCTCCAAGACTTAATTCCAGGTGGGACTTGGCATCTTTGATGCACAGATGCTTTGAAATATTTGACCACTGTCTTTAAACAGAGGTTTCTACAGGAGAGAGCTGGTTTTTTTCCCAAGTTTCTCCAGGGGCTGTAGATGAGGCAGTGTTGATTAGTGTTTAAAGAACATTTGCTACCTCTTGGCCTGAAGCCCTTGCAGAGACAGCCAGCCAGCTATGAGACTCAGTTGCTTTGCATGCTATGGAAAGATAAATTATAACCTCTTCTACAAAAAGTAGAAGTAGGGGAGGAATAATTCCCACTTAAAGCCACTCCTGTTGTTATTATTGTTATGTCTGTATAACATTTTGACAATCTAAGGCAAGTTTTGAAACATGCAGGAGGCAGATCTGCAAAAGATGTAGCCATGAGCACGCACAGCTGCACAAACCCACTCATTTCATGCCTTTCTGCAAGGGGCTTGCTTGCCAGAGGAGCCACACAAAACCCATATTCTAGGTTAAATTTTATGATCTTGGCTGAGGAACACCACAAGCTGGAGGGGGAGGGTTTCCTAACCTAGTCAGGGAAATCATTTCCTCTCCCTTCGCAAGCTAACAGAGCATGGTAGATATGGTACTTTTACTGCTCCAATTAAGATTGGCAGAGAGCTCTACAAGCTCCATCATTTGTTAGAGTGACAGTACCAAGTCAAGCCTGCGAAGTGATGCTGGCTTTGAGATAACAAGAATGACAAAATATAAGAAAGAAAAAGGAAATCTTGATCTGTGCTTGAGGTTTTTTCCCCCTTTTTATAGAGCTAGCTTTCTTGCCAACATTTATTGTCTTCATGGGTCACCATCATCAGCTCTTACCTGCAAATCTGAGCTCAGATAATGCACTCTTTTAAAGCCATCTATGGCCAGAGGTAGCCCTGTATTCCCTGAAATCCATAGACCATAATGTTAAAGCAAAATGCCATCAACAATAAGATCAGATTCTGATAAATGACATCACAGGGAATAGCATCATAAACTGGGAATGCGTGTTGTGGTAACAGCAAATATTCTGTGGCATTTCTGTTTACATGGCAATGTAAATGTGTCCAATCTCTATTAATAATTAACACCAGACAACATGTTTCTCATCCTAGAGCTAGCACTGTCCACCTCTTGGTCATTGAGCCATCTTCTCACTGAAAGGTCTCTCTGTTCTAGCCTGGAGCAGTCTCATTCACCAGTTTCTGATGCAAGGGCCACTGAATGTATTTAGTGTCAGCACCATACAGGTAAATTGGCCAAAACCCTGGGTAGCTTCCCTGGGTGAAAGCAGGCTCTCTCTGAACATGAGTAGTGGAATAGCTGATTGTTAAGTGTGATAGGATTAGAAGACATAATGGTTCTTTCCAATTTAAAATCAAAGAGCATTGAGAATCTAGGAGTTTTGCAATAACACTTGGTGTCTGATTCTCCATTTCACACCTCCATCTGCTGCTTCTTCCTTTGGTGCTATTCATACCAGTGTTTGGTTCAGTAATGGCTGCACCGTGAGGGAGAAGTTTATTGCAAGACCAAACAAAGTGATATCTCTCTCGGTGTGTTCAACAGACAGACTCACCTGGAAAGGGTATTTATACTGACAGGGAATGATGGTGTCACTTTTCACAATTTCCACACATTTAATCCTGGAAAGTTCCACAGAACCCTTCAAAGTCCTTTTTTTCTACAAGACAGAGAAAAAAGCACTTGGTTAATACTAATGACTGTGGGTTAAATGAAAACACTAGAGAAGGCTGTCATGTCCAGAGGAGATTTAATTTGCATGGAGCAGCAGCAACTGATTATGTAAGACACTGAAAAGTAGAATGAATGATTCTCATACATGGCACCTCTGTATGGGTTGTACATATGTACATATATATTTCAGCTCAGCACATGGATTCGTAGTGAACCCCTCAAAACCTTTGGTTGGTACCCAGATTTTACTTTCTTTTCTCCCAATGAAATTAAATGCTCCTCTAACCCAAAAGAGCTATTTTTCATTAAGTGTTCAGTTAGCTCTCACTCCTGCTTTCATGCTGAAAAGCTATAAACCAAAAGACATTTTATTAAAGAGGGAGAATTTGGCTACAGAGAATTTCAAGACTTTGCATTTTATCTCAGATGTAACATTTGTACTGCATCTGTTTTCCAGGGAACACAACACTTGTCTGGTTTTGTTCTACATGAGGTTTTAGCTAAGGGAAAAAAAAAAATCAAGAAAGTCTGAAATAAATAACATGCTCAAAAACTTGCTGACAAAATGATTTTTCTGGCAGCCTCTGCTTTGTTATTAACCATTACATACCAGATAGCTAGGCAACAGTGTCATACAATCATAGTATGGTCTGGGTTGCAAGGGACCTCTGAAGATCATTTAGTCCAAACCTCCCTGCAGTGAACAGGGACATCCTCAACTAGATCAAGTTGCCCAGAGTCTTGTTGAGCCTCACTTTGACTATCTCCAGAGATGGGGCTCCAACCACCTCCCTGGGCAACCTGTTCCAGTGTTTCACCATCCTCATAGTGAATAACCTGTTACTAATATTCAATCTAAATCCACTCTTGTCTAGTTTGAAGCCATTTCCCTTTGTCCTATCACCACAGGCCTTTGCAAACAGTCCCTCTCCATCCTTCTCGTAGTCTCCTTCAGGTACTAGAAGGCTGCTAATTGGTCTCAGAGCTGTCTCTTCTCCAGGCTGAACAACCCCAGTTCCTTCAGCCTATCCTCAGAGCAGAGCTGCTCCAACCCCCTGACATTTTCATCCCCTTCCTCTGGACCTGCTCATCAGGGTCCATGTCCTTCCTACACTGAAGGCTCCAGAGCTGGATGCAGCACTCCAGGTGATGTCTCACCAGAGTCAAGTGGCAGAATCGCTGGCAACGCATCTTTTGATTCAGCCCAGGATGTGTATGGGTAGTTGGGAAAGGACAAGATAAGAACAGACCTCTAAGTGTCCTGGCTACCTCAGCATACCCTTTTTCCTACTGAATCCTCACCCTGCAGCTCCTCAGCCTGCGGCATCCAGCTTTTGCAAGAGCAGGGTGAGGCAGATGCTAGCACAGGGCAGGCGAGAGCTGAGCTGAGGCTCAGTATCTGCTGCACACTTCTGAAGGATTTATTGCAAAGACATTCACTCTTCCGAGGCAAACTGGTTCCTGGTTTGATTTGTTTCAATAGGGATTAAACACTCACTGTGTCCCAGCTCAGCTTTGCAACAGCATGGTGGAAATTGGCAAGATTTAAGAACCCCCAAAACACTGCAAAAGCTTCTGGGTTTGAAGCACAGGCAACTGTTAACAGGAGAGTAACAGAGACTAACAGAGTAACTCTCACGGGTTATCACTCACAGCAAGTTCTCACCCTTCTTCATTCTGTCAACCTTTGTGTCCTTCACTCTTCAGCTCTCTCTCGCCCCTTGCTGCATACACAGCTGCATCCCTGCGGATCTGCCCCTCTGGCAGCAGCTGTCCCCACCACTGTGCTGACCCCCATGGCTGCTCCACTGCTACCTTTCATCATTAAATTTAGCCTGAGCCAGGGAAGCAGCTGATGCCACTGGAGATGGGGTAAGGTTTGCCAGTGTTGTGTCAAACAGCCTCAACATAGAGAGGCTCCAAGGTTCCTTGAACCTCATTCTTGCCCAGATGGCTATTTTGCCTTTGCATACTTGGACCTAAGTAAAGAGAAGGAAATTATGACAGTGCAGCCTCACATTGCTCTTGCTGGATTTTGCTGGTGTATTTGGGCTTTTGTACTTGCATTTGCTTGCAATTTAACCAGCGCCTCTAGGTTTGCTGCCAGGACTGTCTCCTGTAGACAACATCTGCCTATGCAGCATTACAGCATGAAGAGGGGTTTCTTTTTTTGTATCAATAAACCCAAGGTCATAAAGTACTCCTACATGTAAATATACCAATTGACTGTCAAGACCATTGCCAAGCCTCAGAAGGCTTTACTGCACCCCATTTCCACTGTGCATTTTCTTTCATTCTTGTCTATTCTCATCTCTCGTCCAAACTTGGCTTCTTCTGTCTCCTCTCCACAATCTCCTCTATCATCTCTTCTGCCCCTGGGACTTCTACCCTTTTGAAGAGGCACAAAGCCATTTATTTCCTATAAGAACCTTCAATTTTGCTAGCACTGAACCGTCCTTCATCTTATTCCTTTGAAGTCTAAAGGCTTAACCACATACACTCCTCCTCTGAGGCTGTAGGAAGCGATGCTGTGCCAGTCACGCTTTGTCTTTTTACCACAGACTGGGTTTTGTTGATGCCACTCTGGTCTGCTGGAAGACAGGGTACAGACTTCTCAAGGAGCTCTGTGCAGAGATCCTGCAGCTCTCATCATCCAATGCGCTCCTTCTAATGTAATTTCAGCAACAGCTCTCCATAATATCTCGGTGCAACACCAGGGTGCATCTTACGGTCATTGCCTTGCCCAGCAGATCCTCAGCAGATGGGACTTTGCTGATACAAGGCAATTACAGACCCACAGCAGCAGAAACAACTAGAATGACCCCTCACAAACCAGGCATTACCCAGAAAATGGGCTGGAAGCTAAACATATCCCTGCTTTTGAGATGTCCAACTGCACTTTAAGCCAACAAAAGCAACTGGACCATTTAGAAGGCAGCAGAGAGGAAAAGCTTCTTAAAAATGATCACCAAAAAACCTCAGAGGCTTGCTCCTAAAAGGGTGAGACAAAGCATGCTGACAGATCTCCATTTTTTGTTTTCAGTCTGCCTGGAGTATGATTAAGTAGATGTTTTAGGTAGCCAGTCAGAAAAAAAAAAAACACCAGTAGTCTTATTGTGTAATGTGTGTGGAAAGATAACCAAGGCATGCTGTGGTCCCATGAGAGGTACAGTGTGCTGCTGATCCATCTGCCCTGCTTTATTGCTTTTGATCCATTATCTGCAATATGGCAGTTCTGGGAAGGAGAGCTAACAGCTCTGAATGGAACCAGGTGCATCACAAGCCCAACTCATTACTGCCTTCATCTCTTGCATTTCACCTCCTCTTGTCGTCACCACCTCCTTCACTGATTAATGCTTTGCTTTGTGTCTACTGCATAAAGTAGATGGCCACAGTGGTCCTTATTTGCCTTAAGCAATAGGACAACTGACTATGAGATAACTCAGCCCTGCCCTGCAACACAAAGCATCTTGTTGTGCGTGCTTGGGGAATGAGGCACCTGGCATCTGCCATGTGCTAAGACTACACAACCATCAACTCTGGTACTCACCCAAATCATGTCAGCTTGGCCACTCAACAAAACAAACTGCTTTTCACTAGCTCATGGGCTGCAGCAGGCTCCACCTTATGTGGGCCCATGGCAAGAGGGCAGTGAGCTGTCAGCGGTTGCTGCAGGTCACACAGAGCTGCATCGTGAGCACACTTCCTGACCATGCCTCTGCACCCTCAGGCTTTGTGAATGTCTAAGATCTAAGATGTGGAGCTGTGCAGTCTGAGAAATTTGCTGCTTTCTGTCTAACACTTTGCTGTTGTTGCCATTTGTGAAGCCCATTCATCAAACATGCTGCACCAAAGTATTCAGGGCTGAAAGTCCCACGGTGGATGCTTAAAGGTTTGGCTGAACCTCACTGTATCTAACAAAGGGCTCTGGAACAAAAAAGAAAGGTAGCTACTAGTTCTGGAAGCAGAGAAGGGAGGGAGGCCCAATACTAGTGAGAGGTGAGGCAAGGGTGGGCAGAGTCTAATCTCAAGGAGGATGGGAGGAGAGAGCAAGCAGCATTGTCTGGCAGGCAGAAAGGCAGCATGGCATACTTCATAAAGCCAGCTCGGTTCTAAAGCTGTATAAGAACTTGTTTCTTTTCTGCTGGTGAGGGAAAACCAAACAATTCTGGTTCATGTGGTCCCAGACTCTTCAGCAGTGGTCACACCAATGACTCTCCACACTGTAGCTGGGATTTCTCTGCCTCATGCCACTGGGTGTTTGTGTCCACCTCTCTGCCTGCCTGTATCTCGTCCCCATCACATGTGCATCTCTTTAAAACACTAACTGATTCGCCCAGCCCAGCCAGACACCTTACACCAGAGAGGAGTATGGTCCCCTCTCTAGCCCCATTCTATCTCCCCTCAGGTATGGAGTCCTTCCTTCCACCACGAGGTCCATTTGGTCCCCAGCTGGCAGCTGGACATTTTTCCCTTGGTAGGAGGGAAGGGGAAAGCTAATTTATAGCCGTGGTAAAGCAAGGTAGGAAATTCCAATCCTCCATAAGGTCAACCACAAAAACATTTCCGTCATTGAAAGTCTTCAGAGGCCTTCTCTGTAGTGTCAGGATTTTTTTTTTCAATGAATCTGAGCCAGATTTCATTCCCTGTTTTCACCTACTGTCACTGGTGATTAAGTGGGTGAGAGGTCTTTGCCTTGGCTGTTGGTACGGTTCTTTTGTCCTGTGTCACCTGCTCGCTGTCCATTTGCTTTGGCTGGGCTCAGTGTGCAGCCTGGACAGAGGCAGAAGGTGAATTTGGGGTGGTTTTGGGTAGCAGCACCAAACCAGGTTATTTTTTTTTTCAATGCTAGATGCAGTCCCTCAGGAATACTCAGGGCAAAGGAAGAAGCAAAAAAGCTAAGTATTTTTAGAGCGGCAATGAGAGGCTGCTGGGCTGATGAGAGCAGTGCCCTCGACACTAACAGGCACTGGCCTTAAGGGGACTGCCATACCTCTGCAGAAGGTGCACAGTGAGTTTGCACAGTGGATGCTTTCTAGGTCCTCATCCACAGCCCTTACGGGTGACATGGTAATTGCACACACAGCCAACCAGTTACCAGTAGCTATAATACAAACAACTTAACCATATTGCACTGCTATCACCTGTGGCTTTATCCCACTGATGTCTGAACCATGGTACACATGCCTGACGGGCTGATCATAGAATCAATCAGGTTGGAAGAGACCTCCAAGATCATCCAGGCCAACCTAGCACCCAGCCCTAGCCAATCAACCAGACCATGGCACTAAGTGTCTCATCCAGTCTCTTCTTGAACACCTCCAGGGATGGTGACTCCACCACCTCCCTGGGCAGCCCATTCCAATGCCAATCACTTTCTCTGGCAAGAACTTCCTCCTAACATCCAGCCTGAACCTTCCCTGGCACAACTTGAGGCTGTGTCCCCTTGTTCTGTTGCTGGTTGCCTGGGAGAAGAGACCCCATTTCTTTTGGAAATGCCTATTAGACACAATGCCCGGTCAGTGAGTATTATGGTCTGTTTGAGAGAAGCTGCTATCTTTGCACTACTCCACTCCTAAGTGTTCCTGGAATAGAAGGCACTCCCTGATCTTCATTCCTGCTAAGAAATGGTGATGATTTGACACATGTAACAACACTTTCCCCCCCCTCCTAGCAGTAATATTTCTTCAAGTGACTTGGCAAATAAATAAATGCACACAAGCTGCATCTGTCCTACTGATGAAGAGGTCAAAGCAGGCTTAGAAGGCAGGAGCTCGTTTCAGGGTGCAAAAGCAGTGCAGCTGCCATGGGGCAGTGGAGGCAGAACTTCACATGTAGTAGTATGGTAGTGGTAATTCTCCTGCTATGGTATTTTTGCACTGACCAAAAGACTCGAGCATGAACTTGAACTTGCATGAATGCTGTGCTGAAACAACTGTTTTCTCTCTCTTACCACATTCCTTATCTACACATGTGACATGTGCTGGTTTTATTAATAATTAGGTTATTAAGAACTGTTAATTGCTGGATTGACAGCAATGGTGCCTGAACCCTAGCATTGTTCAGTACCTGATGGAGTTCTTCCTTTTATTAGAAACACTGATTGCTGGAGGTTTTATGGGAAATAAAAATGCTCCAATTCAATTTGAAGCCTAAGCTGAGAAATTTAGTTTTAAAAGAAAGTTGTAAGGGGCTTTGCTTTGCTGACCAATACTAAGTGCTTCACAGGAAAACTGGAAAGAGATGGTAATGGATAATATTGAGAGGTTGTGTTGAGCTATGACTGTTGTGTTACATTTTAATACTTCCAGTACACCCCATTATATTTGATATTTAAATCCCTACATGTAGCTCCTTAGATCATATGTCTGTCATGACTGTTTTGTCCCCCTACTTGAATTAAAAGAAAATAACATTGGTTTCAAAGCTCTTCTCACCTCTAAAGAACATGAAGGTGTTTTAGAGGTGTGCATGTCTTGGATGCAGTGTGTTGAATCACGTTAAATGGCAAAATCAGCTGCAACCAGTGCCTAAAATGCCTCCATTCATCTAAGAAGAGAGAGGATGAAGCACACCTAGGAGCCCAGGGAAGCAGCTGGAGGGCTGCCTGCTCCACTGCAGTCCTCAGTCGCTGCCACACCTGATTAGAGCACTTTTAGCCACTAACTTATGTTTTGCCATGTTTCCAGGGACCTGCAAAGATCTTCTTGATTGCACCCTCACCTGGAGCACAGGGCATGGGGACAGATGCTGAATCTCATCAGGTTCCTACACCATGAAGTACATATTTCATCTGCCTGGGAGTTGATCTGTTGCTGCTCAGCGATGGTGCTGCCTGCTGTCCTGCCTGTTTGCTCACCATGCAGTATCACTCCCCACGACTAATTTAAATCTCAAGGAAGGAATTCAGAATGCACAAAGCAATGGAAAATGGTATGAATGGACACTCTAATTGGCAGGAATATCAAAACAGAGATGTTCGGGGTGGTGGTGGTGGAAATATTCAATCTGTTTTCAAGAGAGTTTTTTGGGGAAAAAACCCTAATCTTTCCAAGTCAGATTCTGTGCAGAATAACCATAGTAAAATAGACTGCTGGACTGAGGAACAAAGTGGTGCTTTTGTTACTGTGAGTAGCTGGGCTGCTACGAGCAAGCCAACACGTAGATAATGCAACAGAAGCAGTTGAAGTGTTTTTAGGATGCTGATAAAAGGCTTTCAGCCAAATTTATTCCTTTGTTCTGCCGTAACAAGAGACTGAAAGCAGATTTCAAGACACACTGAAGTGCCATCTTTATATCTGAATATCAGAGATCTGAATGAAAGAACCCAGGACAAGGCTGACTCATGCTACATGACCTCTTGAGCATCTGACCAGTGTGGGAAGAATAGTGCTGATGTAAATGACAAGGGAACTCAGTGCTTTCCCACCTGTGCCTTTCATCCCTGCCTTTCTAAGCTGGACTAGCAGTAGCCCAGAAATGCATGAAGATATGAAATGTAAAGACATTTATGTGCCTGCACTTCCCAGGTGTTAGGTGAAACTTCCCAACTCTGATAACTCCTCAGAAGGTCTGTATGGGGCAAGATGCCTGTTTCTGAAGAGGGAAGACTCTGGCATACTGACGCGGAGCACTTCTTCATAGCTGATACAGACACACCCAAGCACTCTCTGCAGGTTTGAGCCATGCCAAGTTGGGCAGCTCTGATGCAGAGATCATGTAATGGTAAAGCCACTACACTGGTGTGGTACCAGCCCAAAGACAGCAGCCTATTCATTAAGTGTGGCATCAGCCTGAGACATCTGTGCCACTTTTAGACTCCAGTCAGCTTGAAATACAGGCAGAGATGCTTCTTTCTCGCTGTCCCCAGGTAGGAATGCCATATGCTGAAGACTGTAGGAACCTCTACTTGGTGTCTGAAACACTAAATTACCTGTCTGCTGACCTGAAGGATATACCAGCTACCTTAAGCTGTTAGGTGAAAGAGACATGGGTAACTGATGAGTTGAAGTGGTTTTGGCAAGTATAAGTAAGGGCATTTCAATCACTGTCCTAGACATCTCTGCACAGAGATTCACTTGTCTGCTTCTTCTGTGGTACTGTAACTGTACTGGCACTCTGAATGTATCACATAATGCCTGCACTATCGGTTATTCTGGTGAGGAGTAAACTAAAACGATTATTCCCATGTGCTCATTTACCCACATGTACAGCAGCTATAAAATCAGCTGCTGGAACTGAAGAATTTTTGCCTGTGGAATTGATTAGCATGTTACAATAAAGGCACTTCTGATGCATTTGAGTACAGACGGGGGCTGAATACATATCCCTGTTATCAGGGCTTTGCTTTATGTAAAGACAGCCCTGCATTGTGCACTGAGTAATGAATTCTACAACACACAGCTTCTTATTGTTGTCAGTTATTGGGGGCTCATTCTCCTAATGTGGTATGTAAATATCTCTCGTTAACATTAACGACGACTGCGTGCTTGGCCCCTGAGGAGAAGAATGCATTCTGTCTAGCTGTGCCACTGATGATGAGAATACTGTTACAGTGACTGCAAAAATTTGCCTTTATGATGTTGGTTATCCAGACAGGTTTTGGTAGAATTCACAGAATCATCCTTCTGTGCCCTTGACCTGTTTATTTCCTTGCTTTGAACTGCTACAAGAAACATTTAAACACCTTCTTACACCCACAGCATCAAAATGCAGAGAAAGGGACTGGGTGCTAAACTCTGTTAAACACAGGCAAGACATAAGCCTGGGTTTAACACCTGAGTGTATGTTTGACTGCTAAACTCTGTTAAACACAGGCAAGACATAAGCCTGGGCTTAACACCTGAGTGTATGTTTGACTGCTAAACTCTGTTAAACACAGGCAAGACATAAGCCTGGGCTTAACACCTGAGCGTATGTTTGACTTTAAGCCACCTGATTGAAACCAGCGAGAGGTCTCAAACCATTAAGCACTTTGCTGATTGTTTTACCTGACTTTGTGCACAGGCTGTTGTCACTGACTGGGGACCAGAGAAGTGTGTACTGTACAGCATTGAGCTCTGACTACACAAAGCCACTGGACCACTTGGTAGTGAATTCTTAAAGAAACCCTCTGAAAGAGCAACCAAACAGAGAGGGATCTGGGGGTGCTGATTGATACCCACCTGAACATGAGGCAGCAGTGTGCCCAGGTGGCCAAGAGAGCCAGTGGCATCCTGGCCTGCATCAGGAATGGTGTGGTCAGCAGGAGCAAGGAGGTCATTCTGCCCCTGTACTCTGCACTGGTTAGACCACACCTTGAGTGCTGTGTTCAGTTCTGGGCCCCCCAGTTTAAAAGGGATGTTGAGATGCTTGAGCGTGTCCAGAGAAGGGCGACGAGGCTGGGGAGAGGCCTTGAGCACAGCCCTACGAGGAGAGGCTGAGGGAGCTGGGATTGGTTAGCCTGGAGAAGAGGAGGCTCAGAGGTGACCTCATTGCTGTCTGCAACTACCTGAAGGGTGGTTGTGGCCAGGAGGAGGTTGCTGTCTTCTCTCAGGTGGCCAGCACCAGAACAAGAGGACATAGCCTCAGGCTGCGCCAGGGGAAATTTAGGCTGGAAGTGAGGAGAAAGTTCTTCACTGAGAGAGTCATTGGACACTGGAATGGGCTGCCCGGGGAGGTGCTGGAGTCGCCGTCCCTGGGGCTGTTCAAGGCAGGACTGGACGTGGCACTTGGTGCCATGGTCTAGCCTTGAGCTCTGTGGTAAAGGGTTGGACTTGATGATCTGTGAGGTCTCTTCCAATCCTAATAATACTGTGATACTGTGAGAATGTGACCCACAGAGATTTCTATTGAGAGATATGTAAGTTAAAAGGCAAGGCAGTTGCTGGCCCCATCTGTACAGTGCACTACACATGCCTTGGGATACTCTCCATCCCTGCAGCCAGCAGACAACAGCAATGCCCTTGCCGCTCTGCCCTAAACCTCCAGAGCAGTGTGACCACATGCAAACTGCCTGCTGGCAAAGGTGACAGCCTCTGCTAACCTCTGCCAGCCCCACAAGATTTCTGGAGGGTCCCTGCAGAGCAAAGGCAAACCTGCACTACAGAATGACTGCTACAGACCTCTGAGTCCAACACGGGCTCACTCTCTGGTTCTGGTTCACAAACAGGGACAGGGACAGCCCATGTGTCAGGCAGGGACTGTAATTCCCCCTTCATTATCTGTGAGCTCAATTGCTGAGGGGGTTTATTCTGTTCTCAGCACAAAACAAGATGGTGCTTTCATGGGCTACACTAAGCTTTCTCTTCCAAAACAATGGTGACCTGATCATGCAGAGGTCACACCTGGATAGTCTGATTTTAGGGAAGATTACTGAAGAGGCTGAGGATCATTTCTGGGAGCATTTCATAGGGCAAACTCATTTCTCCCCTTTTTGTTCTGTTCATGTAACAACTTGAACTTAACAGTTTGTGCCAGAGAAAATAATCATCTTTGTTTGGAAGAGACCTCCAAGACCTTCACGGTCCAACCTTTGACCCAGCAATGCAAGGTCACCATTAAACCATGTCACTAAGCACTAGGTCCATATGCTGTTTAAACAAGTCCAGGGATGGTGACATGATCACTGCCATGGACAGATTATTCCAATGTTTGATAACCCTTTCAGTGAAGAAATATTTCCTAATACCCAGCCTGATAACATAGGGCATAAGGCAGCCACTGTGCCAAACTCTCATCTGGGCTAATTGACCTTTAGGAAGACTAGGGGAAGAAATTTCCAAAGACACTCATATAGCTCATGAAACCTAATTCACTGACTCAGATTTTCCAAACTGTTTTAGTCCCTAAAGATGATGACAGACATCTACTGCGAATCTGCAAGAGGATCCTAGGCAGAGTGCATGCTGAATTCATCTCAACTTTCATAGAATCATAGAATCAACCAGGTTGGAAGAGACCTCCAAGATCATCCAGTCCAACCTATCCCCCAGCCCTATCCAGTCAACTAGACCATGGCACTAAGTGCCTCATCCAGTCTTTTCTTGAAGACCTCCAGGGACTCCACCAAGACTCAGCAAGAACCAAAGAAATCTGTGTGCAAACATCTCTAAATGACTACAGTAAAATCACTTCAATGCTTTGGAGATTTTTACCCAGAAAAATTAAGTGGAATAATTATAATGGAATTTAAAATGTTCAAAACAATGGCATCTGAAAGCAGTCAATGAGAGCACCGAAGCAAATGCAGGCACTGTATGAAGCAATACATATTTTCCTGATTAAATATGGAGGTGAGGAAAACATGGACCACAAATTAAAAAGTGAGAAAAATAGTTAGCCAGGCATATTTGAGAGCAATAACTTGCAAGTGAAAGTGACTATTAATCCCTGAAGCTGATATCTAATCTCAACTGTGTTATAAGACAAAGGCACATCATGCTTTGATTTTTGTGTTGGGTTCAATTTTAGCTTAGTTTTCTGCAAGTGGGTGAGATCAGATGGTCCAAAGTTGCCATTGCTGGATAGCAAGGCAATGTGATCCCCAGGGACAGTGCTTAAACATGATGGATTAACAGCATGTTCAGTGACTGTTGGGAAACAAGCAGTATTATTTACAGTTGTAATGAGGCTCAGCAAGCATCCAGCTCAATAGAAGAAGGAAATAATTCATGCTTCACTGGAACACTTAGCACAATGGGGTGTGCAGAATGACTTCCATTTTTTTTTCCATGTTTAGCAAATCTGAGAAATGTAAGCTCAGGGAAACAATGCCTAGTCCAAGCATGGATCTCATCATCATACCCCTTCTGAAGTTAACTCTGAAGGTGAGACCCCATTACTCGTGGCAGCTGTAAAACATAAGATTGGTCTCCTACCAGCCACCACACTGCTGCTCTGAAGATAAGAATGAGAGGCTGGAGATCTGTGGATGATTTTCTTTGCAAATGGTAATTAGTGTACACTTGTGATCTTCACAGCATACCGCTCCAGCTCACCTCTGGACATGTGAGCTGCCAGGCACAAGCTCACACATCTGTTACACAAACCAGTTACACCAGCCTATGCTAAATGCCTACAGCAAAACTAGATCCATTCTATACAACAGCAACACAATCTTCTCTGTGCACACCAAATGCCCACTGGTCAGAAGCTCTAAATGATCCATTTGACCACTTTGCACATGGCCCAGAGAAGTAAAGCAAATACAGATTTGACCAAGGTCACCCTTCCCTCTGTTAGCATCCTTCCCTTCACAAACTTTACCCTTTCCTTCATGAACATACTTCCCTTCCTGAACTTTGCCCTTCCCTCCATTAGCATCCCTCCCTTCACAAACTTCACTTTTCCCTCCATTAGCATCTTTCCCTTCCTGAGCTTCCCCCTTCCCTCCATTAGTATCCTTCCCTTCCTGAACTTTGCCCTTCCCTCCATTATTGTGCTAGGAAAGAGAAGGTGGGTGACGTACCCCGTGGCGATCTTCATAGTAAGCCAGCTTGGATTTGGTTAAGACAAAGAAGCGCACTTTGAAGTTGGAAGGTGAAGTCCTCCTCTTCTGCTGGGATTTTTTGATCAGCAGTTCCTCTAGGAGCACACAGTTATTCATGGCTGAGCTGAGGATGGTTGTGTCCCAGGACATGAGATACTTGTCCTATGCACTGTCTGTCCAAGAAAGAGACAGGAGAAGAAGACAGTTATTTCGTCGCTTTTTTTTTTGTTGTTTAAAAGGTGTTCAAAAAGCAGTGTAGGTGCTTTGAGCTTTATCTTCCCATCTACAGCAAAGCTTCCTTTCTGCCAAACCATAACCACATCCTCTCTGAAGTCATAAACTGAACAGCACATGTTGAAATATACGCTAAGGTAAATGTTGTGGAAAAAATAACACTTGAGGGACATTCGGTGAGTCAATGATTAAGGATTGATTAAAGAGGTGTGACATGATTAAGCATCTGTCTCCTACTTCTCCATCAAGCAAATACAGTTATGAGTGCATGAAATGAACAGGAGGGTAAGTGAAGTGTCTCTGCTGTCCTCTTAGAAGTAGGTCATACACCCATATTTCTTTTCTGAAGGAATGGTGCCTTCCCCTTTAGAGCATTTAACAGTTCACTGTGACTTCCAGAAACACAGAATCCCCTGATATTCTAGAAAGGAAAACAGATGATTTGAAATAATTTATGTTAAAGCTGAAAAGATGCACAAAACATTTCCATGGGTAAGGGGAGCTTGACTGAGACAGTATCCAAATCATAGAATCTACCTGGTTGGAAGAAACCTCCAAGATCATCCAGTCCAACCTAGTACCCAGCCCTAGTGAATCAACTAGACCATAGAATCATAGAATCAACCAGGTTGGAAGAGACCTCCAATATCATCCAGTCCAACCTAGCACCCAGACCTAGTGAATCAAGTAGACCATAGAATCATAGAATCAACCAGGTTGGAAGAGACCTCCAAGATCATCCAGGCCAACCTAGCACCCAGCCCTGGCCAATCAACCAGACCATGGCACTAAATGCCTCATCCAGGCTTTTCTTGAAAACCTCTAGGGACAGCGACTCCACCACCTCCCTGGGCAGCCCATTCCCATGACAACCACTCTCTCTGTGAAGAACTTCCTCCTAACATCCAGCCAATACCTCCTCTGGCACAACTTGAGTCTGCATCTCCTCATTCTCTCACTGGTAGCCTGGGAGAAGAGCCCAACTCCCACCTGGCCACAACCTCCTAGATTTCACACAGAGATTTCATACATCTTGTTTTGAGGAAGTTTCCCACATGAAATAAAAGTAAGCAAAGAAAATTACATTCAGAGTCTACTTGTATAAAGAGTGATGAATATTTGTAGTTTGTTAAATATTTAAACTGCAAGCAAATGGTTGCAATAACTGATAAGTAGTCAATTATGCCTGGTAACTATTGACTGCTTCAGGTGCAGTCTAATGAGTCTATGGCTGGATGCTCCAGGAGACACAGGCACAATCAATACCAGTGCAATCAGTAGCGAAGCAAGGACAATCAGGACTTCAGGGCATCATTCAGGGCAGTCTGCACCTGGATAGATCAAGAATTATGAACAAAGTCATACGTGCCCAGAGCAGTCAGTACAGCAGCACTGTGATCTTTAAAAACAAATGCAGTTCTCTTCTCTCTGCAATTTCACTTTTAATACGTTGGGGTTTTTTTGTTCATAGAATAGAATCATAGAATCATAGAATCAACCAGGTTGGAAGAGACCTCCAAGATCATCCAGTCCAACCTATCATGATGTATAATTGCATTGCTGACCATGGAATCATAGAATCAACCAGGTTGGAAGAGAGACCTCAAAGATCATCCAGTCCAACCTATCACTCAGCTCTATCTAATCAACTAGACCATGGCACTTAGTGTCTTGTCCAGTCTTTTCTTGAACGCTTCCAGGGACAGCGACTCCACCACCTCCCTGGGCAGCCCATTCCAATGCCAATCACTCTCTTTGGGAAGAACTTCCTCCTAACCTCCCCCGGCACAAAAGAGGTCTTGACCTTAGTAGCTTGACTTGTATCAGTACAGAGAAATCTATCACCGGTTTGTAACAACATTGCACCTGTAGTTGTAAACACTTCTTTAGGTCTACGTTATTCCATCTCGTCTCTTCTTTGCACTAACTGTAGCATGTTAAGGACTTTCTTAAAAGTCTTTGTAGCTTGAGCCAAGAGGGGCTTGCAGTCTGCCAAGAGAGGTATACACATCTCAGAAAACTGAATATAAATAGACATGCAAGGGTGTGACACTGCAGCTCTGCAAAAAAGCAGGGCATACAGGGCAGGAAAGAGATGAGACACCATCACATAGACCTCTGAGGGGAGCAATGCTGCTGGAGATGAGAGGATGTGGGATGAGAAGAGATTTAGCAAGAGTGGTAAGTAGTTGGGGGAGAGCTAAGAAATAATTTGAATGTAGTGAGTGGCAGCTTGATTTCTTCACGAGATAAGAGATGAGTTGGCAGAGGGACATGAAGAGAAGAGCGATGTGATCCAGCGTTCAGATAGGGGGCTTGGCAACTGCACTTCATTTGGTGTAAACATGGCATGATGTGATGTGCTGTCAGAGATCTGACAGGAAGATGCTGTGTGGGTCAAGGCAAGTGAGAAATGAGGGGCAAATGAGGGAGAATTGGACAGGTTGAGCTGCCATGGAAGAGAAGCTACAGATTTGATACCACACATGTGGAGAGACACACAGAGTTATAAGAAAACAAGCACAGATTTTGCCCTGGAGCAACAAAGAATCTGATAGTTATGTTAGAAGTAGCAGGATTTAGCAGGCAAGATCAGCCACTCTGAGTTTTCCATGCTGAGTTCAAACTGGTGATGGGCTAGCTAAGACATTAGCTAGAGACAGAATTAAGATGACCATAAGGAAGGAAGCATGGCAGCACAGCTGGATTTGGGTCCCACTGAGATATAAACACAGGAGCTGATTTCAGGGAGAGTTGCTAGTTCTGTTTTGCAATATCTTTATCAACTGATAACTCTTCTCTGCTGAACTAGAAAGGGAGACAGGGACTGACATACTTTAGTATCTTGCCACAGATCTATGCCTTCATGCTTCTTTTTTCTCTTTAATATCAGACTCCACATGTAGCAAACACACAGATATTTAAGTGTAGCAAGGCAAAATCAGAATGTGAATGGTCTCTAAAGCTAATGAATAAATAGCCAGGATGACATGAATATACAAAATAATGAGTGAAATTTTGTCTTTCTATTTAATTATGCATTTATGAAGGAGCAACCTGCTTATGTGCACTTGAATTCACAGGTATTTAAGTGTAGCAAGGCAAAATCAGAATCTGAATGGTCTCTAAAGCTAATGAATAAATAGCCAGGATGACATGAATATAGAAAATCATGAGTGAAATTTTGTCCTTCTATTTAATTATGCATTTATGAAGGAGCAACCTGTTTATGTGCACTTGAATTCAGAGATAAATAAGTGTAGCAAGGCAAAATCAGAATGTGAATGGTCTCTAAATCTAATGAATAAATAGCCAGGATGACATGAATATACAAAATAATGAGTGAAATTTTGTCTTTCTATTCAATTATGCATTTATGAGGCAGCAACCTGCTTATGTGTACTTGAATGCACAGGTATTTAAGTGTAGCAAGGCAAAATCAGAATGTGAATGGTCTCTAAACCTAATGAATAAATAGCCAGGATGACATGAATATAGAAAATCATGAGTGAAATTTTGTCCTTCTATTTAATTATGCATTTATGAAGGAGCAACCTGCTTATGTGCACTTGAATTCAGAGATATTTAAGTGTAGCAAGGCAAAATCAGAATGTGAATGGTCTCTAAATCTAATGATTAAATAGCCAAGATTTCATGAATACCCAAAACCATGACTGAAAATGTGTCTTTTTATTTTACTATACATTTAGGAGAGAGTAATCTGCTTATGTGTACTTGAATTTTATTTCATTTCAATGATCAGAATTTCTTATCCATTTTTTACATACAATTCTTTCTTACTTTGAAAACATGAACTGTAGACATAAATCACATGCTATCATCCACTGAGATGACTAACAGGTTATAACCTTTTTAAACAAAGCCTTGGTCATTTAAGGGCTTCAAGACCCTTCTGCAATAGAGCAGGAAAGAGAGAGATACATACATATATACATACATACATACATAGAAGGAGTTAAATAGAGATACACCACTCATCTAGGATCAAGTTGGCTGCACAGCTGGAAGATGTGAGGACAAATCTGTGGAGTTCTATGCACAAACTGCATCCCAGCCCACTCCTTGGGTGGGCTGGGATGTCCCACTAAAACAATTCTCTTACTTCTGGTACTTGGCCTTGTATGATGGTGCAGCGATGCACTGAACACATGAGCACATTCCTTTTCTTCAAGGCTTTTGCCACCACTAAATATTGCATGGTACAGAAACTCTGTATCCTTAATAGAAAATAATTTAATCTAACTGTCCTAAATATCTTCAAACCACTCTAAGTCTATCCCTTAAGACAAGGAGGCACAGCCTGATGAATTTTTTAGGCATCCTACATCGTGTCTGCTTAAGTGCTTTTAGGAGCCTGCATCCATGCAGCCTTTGACACTTTATTATCCATATGCAGGTAAATGTAAACTATTTCAGATGTTTCAGATTTAAGTTTGAGCTGCTGTGTGCACTAAATACTCTGTGCTGGGCCAGATGAGGTTACAGATAAGCTATTATCAACTATGGTCTCACTGGGCTCAGTTTTTTAAAACTCTTTTAATTACCTTAGTTCTTCCCTTGCTACCTTCTGCAGATTGCTCTATTTCTGCTGTGAATGTCTTTTTCCTTCTTCCTTCTTCTTTTTCCTTTTCCCTTCTTCTTTTTCTTTTTTTAAATTTTTTCTTTTTCCTTTTTTATTTTTCTTTTTTCTTTTTTGTTTTTCCTTTCATTTTCCTTTTTAAAATTTTCTTTTTTTTTCTTTTTCTTTTTCCTTTTGCTTTTTTATTTTTATTTATTTTTCTTTTTTTTTTCTTTTTCCTTTTCCTTTTAACTTTTCCCCCCTTTTTTCTTTTTCCTTTTTTTTATTTTTTGTATTTATTTTTATTTATTTTTCTTTTTTCTTTTTTTTTCTTTTTCTTTTTCCTTTTAACTTTTTTCCTTTTTTCCTTTTTTCTTTTTCCTTTCTCTTTTCCTTTTTCCTTTTTTCTTTTTCGTATTTATTTTTATTTTTCTCTCTTTTTCTCTCTTTTTCTTTTTTTATCTTTTTACTTTTTTCTTTTTCTTTTTCTTTTTTATTATTTATTTTTCTTTTTATATTTTTCTTTTTCTCTCTTTCTTTTTCTTTTATCTTTTTTTTTTTTTCCTTTTTGTGGTGGTTTTTTTTTTTGTTAGGGGTTGAATTTTTATTCTTAGGGGATTTACCCAAATTATGCAGTTCACACATTTATTACTGCAAACTGGAAATCTCCCCACCCCCACATCCTGCTCTGATACCAATGCCTATGCCCTGAAGGTGGCAAAGAAATTTATTGTTAAATATAGAAGGGTTTTTTTGGTAGAAAGCAGATAAGCAGAGCAGAAAACCTCAACCATAACTTTCATACTCCATACACTGACTTGTATACGTCTACCAAGTGTATTACTGGGGCCTGGTTTACTGCCTGAGTGCCAGCTTGCTCTTTTCACCAGCTGTGCAACATGATGATCATATCTTAACTTCCAAGCTTCCAAGCTTTAGCTTTTTTACAGTGTGAGAAAGTCTATTTAGGCTACTCAGCTGTCTTGCTTCTCTGGCAGTTCACTGTCACCCCATTAAACCTGTCTCCAGTGGACCCAAGAAGCAGGACAGAAAGCTGCAGATAAAGGGAAGACTTGCTCTGGTCTTTAGGAGCCAGATGCATCCAGCTTTCCTCTAGGTTTTACAACTGCACCTTTGAATCTGTTCTCACTGAGCAAGTGAGTTGCTCTTGTAGAACCAGAGCAAGATTTTCCCAGATGCTTTTAGGAGCCCTGGAAAAGTAGATGCCTTGTTCTGAGCATCTGCTAGGAGGATGTAGTGGCTTAGCCATAATTTGAATGCCTGAAGTAAACCACTCCCAGGCTTACTGCTGTTGGCAGTAACATGGAGAACATGTTTTATACTGGTGAACTTGTCCAGGGTTAGTGCAAGCTCTTCACTGATGAAGGTACAAACAATCCTTTGCTCAGCTCTTCTCTCCTAAGCAAGAAATATTGCAAGGAAACCCTAGTTTCATTGGGTCATACTCAAACTGGGATTTTGTTCCAGCTCCTTTTATTAGTGGCTGCCTATTATGGTGCTGTTAAGGTGTGACTTATGCTGCTGGCAAAACTGCAGTGCTGCAAATCCCACCATTTATCCTGGCAATATGACACATTTGCAGCTACCCCTGGTTGCTGATGACTGGATAGAGATTACTTCTTCATGCCAGACAGGCATATTTTTTGAGACATATTAATTTACAATTTAGAATAGGCAGTTACTGCAGGCTGGTAAAGACCCAGCATTAATTGCAGAGCCACTGCAAGTAAAGATTCAGCAGTAATGTCTAGCTTTTAAACAAGGTTGCTTCCAGTAACAACATAAAGACTATGATCTGGCTGATTCTATCAGAATGTGCCTGGATTTTGAGTCATGGCAATTTAAAAACCAGTTGAGATATACCAGTTTCATTGCTAAATAACCATGCAGACTCTTTGCTGAGATTTGAATCTGTTTGAATTGGCTGCCAGGCTGTATAACAAGAAAGAGTTCAACTGCCATGTGCTTTGAGGATTGGTGCCCCAGTTTTTACATGATGGGGACATTAAACTTTTTTCCTGCGTTCACAGGTGCACCAATCAACAGCAGCTGACATTTTAGACTGAGGACTTAGAAAGAAAAGGCAGCACAGCACTGCACTGCAAATTCATTAACTCCCACAGCCACAGCAGGAGACAGGGAGACAGGAATTAACCACAGCAGATGGAGACATAAAGCTTGCTTAAGTCCTCTTCACCCTCAACAGGCTCCTTTTCTCTTCTCCTCCTCACTGGTATATCCTGCAATAAAGCCTGTAACAATCACCAGAAAGGGAAATTCCTGACCTGATTGCCATAAGAGATAACATTCAAGCTAAACCTAACAAGAGATTGCAACTGTGTTTCATTTTGGGTTTATTTTTTCAGACAACATGGGAAAACCCCACCATACCATAGAGTGCAGTAGCAATCAAAAATGGGAGAAGTATGTTCTAGCACAGAAGACAGCAGCACTGTTCTAAGACAGTGCATGGAAATGGGTTTGTGTTTATTGTGCTTGTACAACGCTTGGGTTCTGCTAGAATAACTTCATTTAGCAATAATATAAGCAATGGCACACACTGTACACAGTGCTGCTGGATTAATAGAACTGGAAAGCCTGATGATCAAACATGCCAGTTTGCCTAAAAATAACTGTGAAGAAAACCAAAGTAAACTTAACTAAAGCAATAAATCATGATGCTGTGTCTTTGAAGCAAAGACTGTCATTGTATCATTCACCACCTGCTGAAGGTGCCTAGGTTCATTACCATAGTTTGGAGATGCTATAGGAATTATGGCGTAGTGCTGGTGGATAGCATGGGCTGGACAGCATCTTTGTTTCAGAAAGGAGCTGAAATGTAGCAGAAAGCAGACTGGAGAGTGCTATGCAATGCCTCTCAGCACCATTCTTAATTTCTCATTTGGAATCACTGAAAAGAGAAATGTTAACAGTTCCCCATAGGGTGTAAAGAGCCATCCACATGTCCTCTGAGAATCAGACATACTACCAAGAATGAGACTGAAACTTATTTCTCTTCTTTGATGAACCTGACATTATATCCCCTCTGTCTTGGCCACTACATACAGACTGGGAAAATGATTCAAGAGCACATAAAAACAGACAAGTGCTTGGCCTTCTCTTTTCTAGTATTTGAAAGTCACAGCATTCTACATTATAGAATCATAGAATCAAGCAGGTTGGAAGAGACCTCCAAGCTCATCCAGTCCAACCTATCACCCAGCCCTAGCCAGTCAACTAGACCATGGCACCGAGTGCCTCATCCAGTCTTTTCTTGAACACCTTCAGGGACGGTGTTCACCTCCACCACCTCCCTGGACTGCCCATTCCAATTCCTTGCTGCACAGTTCACTGAGTGCAAGACATTAGAGAATCAAGCTCAGCTCCTGTTAAAATGACCATGAACCCAAACTCTGGAAAGTCCACTGAACCCAAAGGAGTGTTAGTACCTCCCAGTACATGTGGTTTCTCGTACACCTCTGGAGGCGGTGCTTTTTAGTCCTCGCCTGTCTTGCAGGGTATGATGCAACAAGATGATATGAGACAAGATAAGAGTCTGCTTTCACAGAAACAAGGAGAACCAGTCCTCTCGCCATCTCCCCAGTTTGGAGTCGCATCAGTTTATTTTGCAACCCAGTGCCTGACAGTGATGGTACAAGCAGTGAGAAGAAAGCACTGCAGAGGCAGAAGTCAGGTGCTGGAGAAGCAGTGAAGGAAGAAATGGTAGTGGGACCAGGAGGAAAGAGTAGGAGAGGAGGGTAAAGGAATAAAACCATCCATTCCAAAGCAGAAAGCTTTGTAGTTGGAGCACTGAACTACAATCCTGTACTTGAAAAAACATGCTCTCAGTTCCATAATTATGTGCCTTGTTAAGATCTGCATCTCCATCATGGAGTATTTTTGCTTTATCAGACTGATTATTTGTACAAGTTGAAGTAGTACTTAGAGACAACCACTATGTTAAAAAAAAGAAAGAGAGAGAGAGAAAAAAAAAAAAAAAGAGAGAGAGAGAGAAAGAAGGGGGAAAAAAGGAGGGGAAAAAATGAGGGAATAAAAAGAAGAAAAAAATAGAGGGAAAAAAAAAAGCTACCTTGAATCCTCCTGGTTGATAGTACACAATTTTCTGCTCCTGGCTGTTTAGATTCTCAATTGACAAGACCACTGGCTGATGACAGAAGCAATGTGGTAAAACTATTCTGATGATATGAATAAAGATTAGAGGTCTCATAAATCCTCCCACTGACCCCAAAGGATGTTGTGGCTCAATATGGAGAGACTGAATGACTGCAGCCCACGACACCAGAGAGCAGCACAGCCCCAGTTCAATGCTTGCACTCAAAGAACTCCTTCACTCTCAGAGGCTGTAAGTTCTATAACCTGTGATAGAAAACTGGCAACTGGTGGCAGCTTTTAAAACTCCTTCACTCTAAAACATTCCAGTTCTCTTAAGCTGGGTCTTACTAACAGATTGTGCAGTAGCATAACTTCTTCTGCTTAGCCCAGGTCCAGTGCTGAAATGCTGAAACCTGAACAAACCACTGTGGGCAAACCACCTTACCCTGTTAGGTTTTTCCTGCATTGTGACCACTGTGACTGCCTGTTAGGAATGTTTGCACAAAGAGTAAGAGCTTTCTGTACCTAGGCTCCTGGGTTGGAGCAAGCCATTCACACTTGTGACATTTCAGTCCACATGGATGTGTTTCTGAAAAGAACAGTAGGTTAATTTCCATCTTGGGCACCACAAAATCCTTCATGTAAGGAGAGGCTAATGGAGCTGGGGTTGTGCAGCCCGGAGGAGACCTCACTGCTGTCTACAACTACCTGAAGGGAGGCTGTAGACAGGTGGGGGGTGGCCTCTTCTGCCAAGCAACCAGCAACAGAACAAGAAGACACAGTCTCAAGTTGTGCCAGGGGAGGTATAGGCTGGATGTTAGGAGGAAGTTCTTCACAGAGAGTGATTGGCATTGGAATGGGCTGCCCAGGGAGGTGGTGGAGTCACCATCCCTGAAGGTGTTTAAGAAAAGACTGGATGAGACACTTAGTGCCATGGTCTGGTTGATTGGCTAGGGCTGGGTGCTAGGTTGGACTGGATGATCTTGAAGGTCTCTTCCAACCTGATTGATTCTGTGACCTTCATCTCACTTTTTAAGTAGATGCAATTGCCTCAAGAGCAGAAAAGAAGATACAGCATCAGATATCAGATGGCATCATATCAGTCAATCCAGAGACTATCAACAGACTGTGCTCAGATCACTTCACTGTCTTCCCAAAATCAAAGTTGTAGGCCATTACAAGAGAGGACCCTCCTTTGGACAACAGCACAGATGGAGGATTAGTTATTTAAAACAAAAAAACAAAAACCAAAGGAAAGAATCCTTGCCCCTATATTTCATTGTTTTAGAAATAACTATGAGGATTCGAAGTAATTATTATTCAACTGGAATTTTTTGGAGGTGAAATGATCGATCTCGAAAGTGAATCTGTAAATGATACTGCACGTGGGATTTTGTCAGACACAGGCTATTGCTGCCATCTGCTGAGGAAGGGAGAGAACAGAACAGAAATAGCCAAGTGTCCAAAATCCTTTTCTGTTGGCCATTCCAGGGAGAAATTCCTTCAGAGGTGATGACGTCAGCAAGCCCATCTTCACAGATTCACAAGATGAAAAAGTGTAAATGCACTATTTTAATTCCTCCTAAAGCAATACTTGACAGGGGAAAATAAAGGGGGGGAAAAAGCAAGCAGTGAAGCCCAGCTGTTTGTTACAGTCTTTATGTGGTCAGCTTTTGTCTATTCAGATGATAGAAGGATGCAAACACTTTGACAAGAGTAATGCTTCTCCGATGTGTGAATGAGATACATACCCTATCATCACTACCTACCACATAGAATCTTACCACGTGTTGGGCTGGAAAGGACTTTCAAAGGTCACTCAGTGCAAACCCCCTGCAGTCAGCTGTGACATCTTCAACTAAATCAGGTTGCACAGAGCCTGGCCTTGAATGCTTCCCGGGACGGAGCATCATAGAATCAACCAGGTTGGAAGAGACCTCCAAGATCATCCAGTCCAACCTAGCACCCAGCCCTAGCCAATCAACTAGACCATGGCACTAAGTGCCTCATCCAGGCTTTTCTTGAAGACCCCCAGGGACGGTGTCTCCCCCACCTCCCTGGGCAGCCCATTCCACCACCTCTAGAGGCAACCTGTGCTAGTGTTTCACCACCCTCATTACAAAAAAATCATTTTCCTTTTATCCACCTTAAATTTCCTCTACCTTAGTTTAGAACCATCACCCCTTGCCCTGTGACAACAGACTCTGCTGAAAAGATTGACCCCATCTTTCTTACAGGCAGGTCCCTTTAAAGAACGAAGGGCAGCAATGAGGTGCCCCTGGAGCCTTCTCTTCCCCGTGCTCACAGAGCTCACGATCACAGTATACGATCGCTGTGCAGCTAAACGGTTAGCGTGTAAGAACAGCGTTGGCAGATCCTGACCCACGTATGCTCCTTCAAAGCAGTTCCTTGCCAGCAGCTGGGACACGCTGACCCCAGAGTCTCTCTTCAGACACTACTTGGACGTAGTAGATCTCTCCTAACGCGAGATCGGTGGCTGCAGTCCCCACAACGGCTTTGACCTCACATCTTAGGAGAGGGTTGTGGTGAGGAAGCGGTTGAGATGTGGCCCCGGCCCGGCCGGGACTGCTACCTCGCCCAGGGACAGCGCAGCAAGCCCCGGCAGCGCCGCCGGACCGTATCGCCCAGCAGCGGCCGGGGCGGAGGACGCGCCACGCCCCTCATGCACCAATGGGTTGCTCCGATGGCACTTGGCACCGCCTCCCCAGCCAGGCCCTCTGCTGAGTGGGGCAGACTCTTGACTGATGTTCGGCATGTCCAATCAGAGCGTGCCGCCCCGAAGCCGGCGACCCCATAGAGGGGAAGGGACGTGCGCTGCGGCCGGAAGTGGGCGGGTGGCGGCTGCGCTGAGCGGGCTCGGCGGGCAGGTGAGGTGCGGCGGCTTCTTTCCTGCGCGATTTGGCGGCTTTCCTCCGCCAAGTATGTGGCTTAGGCGCCGGTGGGGTCTTGTATTAGCGCACCCCCGGCTCTTCTCTCCATCAGTGTCCTGGCGAGCCCCGCCTCGATGCTTAGGCCTTCCCAGAGCCTAACCTGGCTTGGCCTGGCGCACATCAGGGCCGGTCGGCGGTGGCTGTGGAGCCGCGACAGGAGGCCGCGCGGTCCCCTGAGAGTAGTACTTGCCCACTGCTGGTGTGCGCGATTTCCCCACTGGTTGGGCGCAGTGTTAGCGGGGCTCGGCTACAGAACAAGGTCTCCCTTCTCGTGGCAGCCCAGATTACAGGCTGGTCTGCCCTGGTTTGGGAAACGAACGCTCCATGTGCTTCTAGTGACGGTAATCCTCCTAAGAGCATACATTAATGAAAAGCTTGCGTGGACGTATTCGAGAGGTTTCCTGTATTCTACACATTGAGATGGCTTTCTTCTGGCCTCTTTTCTCTCAGTCAGCTCTTTTATATTGCCTTTGTTTCTCTTTATTCGGTAAAGTTGTCTTGCAGTTTGTTTAACATCTATTTCTCGGGATGTTCCCTAGGGATTTTTGCCTGGCAAAAATGGGTGAACCTCAGCAAGTGAGTGCCCTTCCTCCTCCACCAATGCAATACATAAAAGAATACACTGATGAGAATATCCGTAAAGGCCTGGCTCCAAAGCCACCTCCACCTGTGAAAGACAGCTATATGATGTTTGGCAATCAGTTTCAGTGTGATGATCTGATTATTCGACCCTTGGAGAGCCAGGGTATTGAACGGTTACATCCTATGCAGTTTGATCACAAGAAGGAATTAAGAAAGCTTAATATGTCTATCCTGGTTAATTTTCTGGATCTGTTGGATATCTTAATAAGGAGTCCAGGGAGTATAAAGCGAGAGGAAAAGCTGGAAGACTTGAAACTGCTTTTTGTTCATGTCCATCACTTGATAAATGAGTATCGGCCTCACCAAGCTAGGGAGACACTGAGAGTCATGATGGAGGTGCAGAAACGTCAGCGTCTGGAAACAGCAGAGCGATTTCAGAAGCACTTGGAGCGAGTTGTAGAGATGATTCAGAACTGTCTGGCTTCCTTGCCTGATGATCTGCCTCATTCAGAGGGAGGACTGCGAGTGAAGGTGGAAAAAATGGATACTGATGATAACAGCAGTTGTCTGGGGCAGAGTGAAATGCAGAGAGAGCGTTCTGGTGGCAAGAGAGATCAGGTTTTGGACAAAGATGCAGCTATGTGTAGCATCATTGATGAAATGACGTGAAGAAAACACTAACTTATCATAGTGATGGGCAGAATGTTTGGTGTTGGACAAGCAGATAAGGTGTTTATTGTGCACCTGCTGGAGGTTGCAAGTGACTTGTTTTCTGTTACACTTTGCCACTTTTGGCTTTTTTTGTGTATATCGCTGTGTTATTTTTATCCCCTTTGCTTTATAATGTGGAGAAGCCAGTCAGGGATCTGACCAAAAGAAATTGCATTTGGCAATTCTTGCATTTCAACTATGTGCTAGTTGTGTACAGTTTCAATGGGTCCTTTCAGGAACATGCAATTAAATATTAAAAATAAAATGTATGAAGTCTGCAAAATCCATTCCTATTTTTTTCGTGGTGTAACTATACTTGAGAGAACTTAAGAACTCCTTTATTTTGGATATTACGTTGTGTAATTTGTCTTGTAGAAACATGTTGTAGGGAGTCTTAAAAGGACTAAATGAACTAAAAAAATAATTGGATTTTGATTTTCTTATGTAAATTCCAATCAATTTACAAAAAAAAAAGTCTTTTTTAACACACAGATGCTTAGACTAGCTGATGCTTCCTTTGTAGCTAATATATATGTGTGAAATGACTCACTTTGCACTGCAGATGCTTTGTATTTGCCCTTTAAGTGGGTTCTGTGCCAAGCTGAGTGTTTCTCTCAGGAGTGAGAGTCTGAGTAATTTGCCCTTGTCCTAGTAGAGAACTTTTTAAGTTGGAAAGACCTTGCAAGTACTACATGAAATAAACCCCATATCAACCATATTTAAAGAACATTGAAGTTGCATTAGCCCAAAGCAAGAAGAAGAGAATGATTTGATAAGGAAATAGTGTCTTATTTACCTTATCCCTTCTATCAGGGAAATCCTACTCCCATGTCTTCATGGTTTCACAGTGCAGTATGGATGGTTTCTAAAGTATGTACAGCACCCCACAGCTGAGAAAACTTTGAGTGAGGGAACTTGCAAAAACACAGGTTTTAAATGTGATTTAATAAGCCATGTCCCTGCTAATAGTGTTGTTTTCAGAAATGTTACTTAAATGAGCAGGTGAAAGTATTATGTGTTGGGGATTGAGCTCAAGGCAGATGAAGATGAAAGGAACTGGAGCAAGTTTATGACTCATTGGAGAACATCATCTGCTATTTTAAGTGTGCATGACATAAGTAGCAATAAAGAAGCAGAAACATGGGGTTTCTTTCAGAAATGTAAAAATAATTTTGTGAAGTTAACACTTTTATCCTTTATTGAGCCACCATTGTTTCCTTCCTTCTCTCCAGACTATTGCTTGTAGGTGACTAAAGCAGTTCCAAGTGAGCAGAATTAATTTGCTGCCTACTTTGCAAATATTTCTCATCTTCAGCATGACATGTTTAGTGCCTCCTGAATGAGAGAAGTCATGCACTGTGGAACTAGAGTTTGCCAGAGTGTTTTAATTTTGCCCTTCAAAAAGAATTCTTGCAGATACTTGATGCTTTTCGTTGATTTTGGTGTCATTTTTTGGCTTTAAGGTACTATAGTTTCAAAATCCTGCACAAGTTGAGTTCTAGCAGCAGCTAGCAATTGCAATATACTTGCTTGTGAAACCACTGAAGCTAGGGGGGATTATATCATTTAAAAACACTCCAGACTGCTTTTACTTTGCAAAAAGTGTAATGAATAATTTGTTTATTTCAGATTGTTATTTTCTGTGTTTAATGAAAACCTTCAGAAAGCTGTGAGTGGCTTCCTGGGCTTTTTCCAGCCAAAACAGTGAATTTTTCTTCCATGGACAGGTCAAAGCAGTGATAATTTTCCTCTTTTGGTGTTAGAGCTTTACTTGGGGAAAACAATGTGCTGCAGCTGTGGTGAAGGCAGGGGATGGCACATGGCTGTCAGCCAAGGGAAATGGGCATTTCACATCTTGGGTGATGTGACTCATAGACTAGCAAATTTGATTATAAGTGTTTTCTCTAGTGTGTTAGTCAACCTGCTCCTGGTAAGATCTCTCCTTAGCTCAGCAAATACTGATTTTCTTTGTGAGTGTGATAGAATTTGTAGTATTCTGCTCCTGAAATGTATTGGAAATGCATGTCTAAGGATCACAGGATGTTAGGCGTTGGAAGAGACCCAAAGAGATCATCGAGTCTAGCCCTCCTGCCAGAGCAGGACCATATAATCTAGCTCAGGTCACACAGGAACACATCCAGACAGGCCTTGAAAGTCTCCAGAGAAAGAGACCCCCACAACCTCTCTGGGGAGCCTGTTCCCATGCTCTGTGACCCTTAGAGTAAAGAAGTTCCCCCTCGTGTTGAGGTGGAACCTCCTGTGCTGCAGCTTATACCCATTGCTCCTTGTTCTATCCCAGGAAGCAAGTGAGCAGAGCCTGTGTGTCCCCCTTCTGACACCCAGCCCTCAGATGTTTCTAAATGATTATTAGATCCTCTCTCAGTCTTCTCCAGACTAAAAAGCCTCAGGTCCCTCAGCCCCTCCTCATCAGCCAGTGTTCCAGTCCCCTAATAATCCTCATAGACCTTTGCTGGACTCGTTCAAGCAGATCCCTGTCCTTCTTAAACTGGGGAGCCCAAAACTGAATGGAGTACTCAAGATGGGGTCTCACCAGGGAAGAGCAGAGGGGGAGGAGAACTTCCCTTGATCTGCTGGACACACTCTTTTTAATGCACCCTAGGATCCCATTGGCCCTCTTGGCCACAAGGGCACACTGCTGTCCCATGGACAACTTGTTATCCCCCAGGACTCCCACCTCCTTTTCCACAGGGCTGCTCTCAAACAGATTACCTCCCAGCTTATACTGGTGCAGTTTATTGTTCCTCCTACTCTACACTTACCCTTGTTGAACCTCATTAGGTTGCTCTGAGCCCAGCTCTCTCTTAGGAAGTGTGATGAGATGAAGTTAACATCAGGTGTTAGGCAGCAGTTGGATGTTTTCTTAATTCAAAACAAACCCAAACCAGAACAAAAAGGAAGAAAAAATGAAAAGCACAGTCCCTCTGCTACTCTGCCTGAACAAGCACAGGGATAACAGGCATATGTTAGCTGGAAAGTTCCAAAAGTTTCTTGATACAGAGAGCCAAGTCTGTGACCAGTGAGAGAAAAGCTCTGATTATATCAGGGGAAAATGCTTTTTTAAGAACTCAGCTAGAAAATAGTACAACAAAGAGATATTTCCAACAGTGCCTCTAGGCTTATTTCAATACTGAATCTCGTGGTTGGTTTATGTTTTCATGAAGTATGATATGACTGTGCTCTGAGTCAAGAAAAATTGCAGCCACTTTCAGGGCTGCTTGAAAAAGATGATGCTGGCAATTTTTCTGCATAAATGGTGCTCATCTCTTGCACAAATAGACATCAGGAATTCAGAAAACAACTCAGAAATTGTATCAAGGAATTTCGTATGATCTGTGCTTGAAATGAAGCCTAAAGCAAGTGGGTTAGCTCTCCCCTGTGCCTTTCACATCCTCCTACTATGTGACCAGAACAACTTTCTTGGGGTTACAGCCGGCAGTCTGCACGCAAACTGCTGTAGGCTGTGAACCAAACAATGTGGGTGAAGAGAGTAGAAGGGGCTCAGGCAGAGCTCTGGGATAACATTTTCTTTCTTTTCTTAGCCAATTTTTTATTTTATTGAAGATCTCAGATGTGGCCCATGCAGAGGAGGAATCCATATGGACCCAGGGATGTGTCCTGCATGTTTTTACCTGTTGAATGATCACTATCATGGCACATCTGTGGTGAGTGGTGTCACCCAACTTCTGCCAGAGCCAGCTTGCCCTGCCTTTTCCTTTAGTGCAAAGCAGTTCAGGATCCTGCCATTAAGGATCAATTGCTTCTGTAGCAGCTGTCTGCAGGTTCCTGTTTCTCCGCAGGAGAAAAGAGAAAGCATCTTAGAGTCCTGCTTCCAGCCACTGCTTACAAAAATCCCCTTTTATCCCTCTTTCTCCAAGTTCTCTCTACAAGTATGTTGATAGTCTGGCTCATGGCTATTTTAATTTCTTGAATTTCCTTCTTTTTGCTTAAAGAAACTCTCACTCTGATGATTGTAGGGGCTTGGTTCTCAGTGCCAAGCAGCTCTGTTGGTTCTGGTTCTAGCCCAGTGTATGGTTTTGGGTGTGTTTCTGGGAGCATTTGTGTTGTTTCAGTTATTGACAAAACCCAACTCCCTGCAACTTAAATTTGCTTGTATAAAGCAGTGCAAAATTGGTTGGTTACTTTTGCAAAGAAATTTGCTTGCCTTAGAACAAAATGCACTTGATCATAGCTACAGCTCTAGTCCAAACAGTATAAAAAGACTGAAGAAGAGTTAGTTAATCCAGGGACAGAGTGACCAGGGGCCACCATTTCTCAAAACCTGTATTTCAACAGTATTATGTCAAAGTCATTCTTGAGCCTTTTAAATAAGTGACCTCTGTATTCTTTGTGTGTTATTTTGTATAGCAAAAGCCTGGATTCATACTTTTTAAGGGTCATAGGATGAAAGACTGTGACTGTCTTAGGATACAAATGTGTAACACCAGGACAGCTTGGTGATGCTGCCACATTAGAGCCACCAAAGCAAATCACACTTGCCAGCAATGCTCTGAGCTGCTTCTAAGTGTTAGAACCAGAAGCTGATGATTAAATGCTTGAGTACTTCCTCCCAGGAGTCTGTTATTTTTCTAAGTCCTTTCTGTACCATGATCTATTACTTACAGTAATCTCTTACCCAAATTCTATCTGCTATGGCAAAAAAATCCCCCAGAAGTGGGGAGCAGTGTGGGGCAATGGGTTACTAATGGCTGTATCAGCTCTGCGGTGTGAGCAGTAGTTTCGTCTCGGGAAAAGAAGAAGCAGCTTTTTGAAGTGCTGCCAAGTGTTTTTTAGCCTTTTAGTCAAACCACAGTCAGCAAGACTTCAGCTGTGAATGTAGCAGTGCTTGGCAGTGCTGCTACAGACTGACAGACCAAGCACCGGAAGGGTGATCCGGATTAGACCAAAGGGCATTCTTGGATGTGTCTGAACATGTGTACTAAGAAGTAAACCCAGGAGTTTACCGAAAGTTTTCTTGAATGTGCCTGAGGGGTGAAGAGGAGTTCTGTTCCTTATCTTCAGCCACAATGTCTCATTTCCTCACCAATTGGATTTTTCTGATCCTGTTTACAGGTAATTAAGCCGCAACTAAGTGAATAGGTGAAGGTGGATGGGAGGTAGCATGCATTAATGTTTCAGAAGGTTGTAAAGAGACATGTTAAAAGGAGAAGAGTGGCCACATGGCACAGGAACTGCAGTGCTGTGCTATTAAACAGTTCTTTATCACAGTGGCTCAATAGCCTTCTGATGGACTTATAGCCTTTTTAACACCGAATCGTGTTGAGGATATGATGGTTTTAAAGATGCTGCTTCTTGGGCTCTCTGTAGTCTTGTTAGTGAATGATCTTTTGGGCAGATAATAGATAATATTAGCTAATAATGCTCTGAGATGAGGAGAGAATTGAAACCTTTTTAGAAGACATAAACCCTAAGGATGTTTCATCTCATCAGGCTTTGTGAAGATGAATGCTTAGGAAGACAAATAAAATGTCAGGTGTGGGTTCTGGTAGTTTTCAACCAATATGAAATTTAATTGGTAATTTTCCTTCTTTTTTAAATTTTTTTCCCTTTCCCTGAGGAAGAAGTCTTCCTAGGAAAACGTTGTTAAAGGCAAGAAAACAACAGGTTGCAGACAAACATTAAAAATTTAGTGGTAGAGTGTGTTCTGCAGAAAGAACAGGGATATTACAGATATAATTTAGTTGTTTATGAAGCCTTTCATGATGAGATTCATGTAGAGCCTATTTGTTAGATTAAATAGAATACATTCTTTTCAGATATTAGTTTCTAGTATGCTATTGTGGCAAAGCCTGTAAATGCAGACTTGTTTTGAGCTGAGCTGGGCTGGGGAAAGCAGATTTTTCACAAGGGACAACTGCACTCAAGCTATAGAGTGCTTGGGAGTCACAGCCACATGTTGGTGGACCTGCCTTGGGAGCCCTTCCTAATAATAGACTGGGCTAGACTTTTGCTAGAGATAATTTGCTGCCTATAGCTGCCACAGAGAATTCGATCCCTGCAGTGTTTATATGGATAGATCAAAATATTTACACATATGGTCCCATGTTACTGAGTTTGAAAAGATACCTGCATAGTGCTAAGTGCAAACAAGTTCTCTTTGAAGTACAAGCAGGCAGGAGCCCTGCTGTGTAACCTGGAAGAAGGTGGTTACAGGATAGCTGTGAATGGATCACCAGAGCACAAGTTATTTTGCCTGGCACTAAATATAGCTTTTATTCAAACCTTCCTGAAAGGAATATTGACTGAAGTGGTCCAAACACAGCCAAAGAAACATGAATAGGCTTCTGCCTGCTGGGTCTTGCTGTTTTCACTCAATAGCATGAAAGAGCCTTCTGGAAATGTGAAAAATTACTTTTAATGGGAACCAAACAAGTTAGAAACTGCATGAGGGAGGAAAATAAGGTAGTGAAAGGAGAGAGTAAAATTTCTCTGGAAGATATCTTCTGAGAGAAAAAAGACAAAATCTGTCATCGAGGGGGGAAAAAAGGGGCAAGGTGTTCAGCAGTGAGCATTCTGATGGAACCTGCTGTTTGGTGGCTTTTCACTGAAAGGCAGGTAGAATTTCCCACAGTGGCTTTAATAGAAGCCAGTGTCTCACCGTTCCCTTATGAATCACTTGGATTAAATCTGAACTAAGATGGGGGTGAGGAAGAGATCTAACAGTCCAGATGTGGCTAAAGAGAATCTACCTCGTTGTGCAGATCCAAACTCTTTTCTCTCTTCACCTCCCTGGCTGGCTGCAGAGGCTGCAGGAGGTGTGATTCTTCTTTCTCTAGCTATAGACACATTCTGAACAAATCATAGAATCATAGAATCAACCAGGTTGGAAGAGACCTCCAAGATCATCCAGTCCAACCTAGCACCCAGCCCTATCCAGTCAACTAGACCATGGCACTAAGTGCCTCATCCAGTCTTTTCTTGAAGACCCCCAGGGACGGTGCCTCCACCACCTCCCTGGGCAGCCCATTCCAATGCCAATCACTCTCTCTGTGAAGAACTTCTTCCTAATATCCAGCCTATACCTACCCTGGCACAACTTGAGATTGTGTCCCCTTGTTCTGTTGCTGCTTGCCTGGGAGAAGAGGCCACCCCCCACCTGGCTACAGCCTCCCTTCAGGTAGTTGTAGACAGTAATAAGATCACCCCTGAGCCTCCTCTTCTCCAGGCTAAACAGGCCCAGCTCCCTCAACCTCTCCTCATAGGATTTGTGCTCCAGGCCCCTCACCAGCTTCGTTGCCCTTCTCTGGACATGTTCCAGCACCTCAACATCCTTCTTGAATTGAGGGGCCCAGAACTGGACACAGTACTCAAGGTGTAATCCCTGGCTCCATCGTTGCTCCTCACTGTGTCAGTGCTGTTGGCATCCACAGCTCTGTGTAGAAATCCCAATCCAGCTGACACTTATGAGTTGGAGGTAATGGGTCGTGCTGGCTATGTGAGAAGCTTCCACTTGCCTGCACTGTGCTCAACAACCATGTTTGTCTTTTTTCTTCCACAGCCTCCCCCGTATCAGGTTCAGTAGTGAGAGGCAATGTTGGTCAGAATGTCACCGTGCCCTGCTTTTACAATGTTAAGATGACACAAGGCGTCACATCAATGTGCTGGGGTCGTGGCAGCTGCCCCGCATCAAAATGTGAGCAGACCATTATCTGGACAGACGGCTGGAAGGTGACGGAGCAGCACAGCCCTAGGTACGTGTTGAAAGGGAACCTGCTCGTGGGCGACGTGTCCCTCACGATCGTGACCGCTGAGGAAGCAGACAGTGGCACCTACTGCTGCCGTGTGGAGGTCCCAGGCTGGTTCAATGATCAGAGGAGCAACCGCAAGGTGGTGATAGAGAAAGGTGAGTACAGAGGTAGCTTTTTCATGGAGCACAGCACCACTGAGCTTTCTTAGAATCATAGAATCAAGCAGGTTGGAAGAGACCTCCAAGATCATCCAGTCCAACCTAGCACCCAGCCCTATCCAATCAACTAGACCATGGCACTAAGTACCTCAGCCAGGCTTTTCTTGAAGACCCCCAGGGACGGTGCCTCCACCACCTCCCTGGGCAGCCTATTCCAATGGGAAATCACTCTCTCTGTGAAGAACTTCTTCCTAATATCCAGCCTATACCTACCCTGGCACAACTTGAGACTGTGTCCCCTTGTTCTATTGCTGGTTGCCTGGGAGAAGAGGCCAACCCCCACCTGGCTACAATGTCCCTTCAGGTAGTTGTAGACAGTAATAAGATCACCCCTGAGCCTCCTCTTCTCCAGGCTAAACAGGTCCAGCTCCCTCAACCTCTCCTCATAGGATTTGTGCTCCAGGCCCCTCACCAGCTTCGTTGCCCTTCTCTGGACATGTTCCAGCACCTCAACATCCTTCTTGAATTAGAAGCGCTGCTGGAGAATTTAAGGGGAAGCGCAGCGTAGGGTAAATAAGCCATCTAAAGTGCTGTACTTGAACCTTTTGCATAGCAAATGATACTTCATTGGGAGGTGGTGGAGTTGCTGTCCCTGGAGGTGTTCAAGAAAAGCCTGCATGAGGCACTTAGTGCCACGGTCCAGCGGACTGGATAGGGCTGGGTGCTAGGTTGGGCTGGATGATAGTGGAGGTCTCTTCCAACCTGGTTGATTCTATGATTTTCCCTGCTTGATTCCAGAGTAAAGCCCAGGGACACACAATCAGTACAGGGCATTTTTAAAATCAGCTCTTCCTTTGATCTTTATGCTCTCTACAAAGAGCAAAACTAATCATATATGGAACAAGTAGCTGGCTTGTGTAGCTGATGCTAGCGAGATTTTGGTACAGGAACACTTTCTCACTATTTAAATACACTCTGAAGTCAACTAAAACATATCTTGGTTTTGTTCTATTTTTTTTAACATCAGCTAAGATCTCAACTGCAAGTCCTCACACTTCCACCTCTGAACAGACCTCAGGTAACTATATGCAAATATTCATCTCGATAGCATATATAAGCTATGCTGCAAATGGGGATCTTAGGAAGGAAGCAAAATGATCATAGAAATGTCTTGACTACAATTCACTAAACATTGCCATAGAAGCAGGGGTCAGAACTTGGATTTAAAGTCTGTCTGGCAGTATGTAAAGAGTCCAACAGAAAGAGTGTGCCTACATGAGAAGTTTGCTTCCGGGTCTTTTGCTTAAGTTGATGGTTTGTTGGTGCTGTGAACATTGTTTTTCTTGTAGGTGTTTTGGTACTTTGTTTTCTTGGTGGTATAAAATCTCGCCTTGTCTTCTGGAAATGCATCTTATGAACAGTAAACCACATATCTCAGAATCATAGAATCAACCTGGTTGGAAGAGACCTCCAAGATCATCTGATCCAACCTAGCACCCAGCCCTATTCAGTCAACTAGTCCATGGCACTAAGTGACCCCTCCAGTCTTTTCTTGAACACCTCCAGGGACGGTGACTCCACCATCTCCCTGGGCAGCCCATTCCAATGGCAAATCTTCAGGAGCTGGGTGTGGCCACTGCTTAATAAGCTTATTTGTCACTCTATAACATAGAACTACTTTATTTGGCTAGCTTAAAAGTGCATCTGATTCGGGATCCCATCTCAGTAGCAGTCAACAGCAGATAAAGGATCATGGACATGCTGGAGCATGTCCAGAGAAGGGCCACGAGGATGCTCAGAGGGCTGGAGCACCTTTCCTATGAGGACAGACTGAAGAGTTGGGGCTGTTCAGTCTGGAGAAGAGGAGGCTCCCAGGTGACCTTCTTGTGGCCTTCCAGGATCTGAAAAGGGCCTACATGAAAAGCTGGGGAGGGACTTTTTAGGCTATCAGGTAGTGACAGGACTGGGAGGAATGGAGCAAAGCTGGAAGTGGGGAGATTCAGCCTGGATGTGAGGAGGAAGATCTTCAACATGAGAGTGATGAGAGCCTGGTCTGGGTTGCCCAGGGAGGTGGTTGAGGCTCCATCCCTGGAGGTGTTTAAGGCCAGTCTGGATGAGGCTGTGACCAGCCTGATCTAGGGTAGGGTATCCTTGGCAGGGGGGTTGGAACTGGATGCTCCTTGTGGTCCCTTCCAGCCCTGACTGATTCTATGATTCCATGAAACTTTATTACAAAGCCAAAGTCCTCTTCCACCCTGGCATACTGTGCCTCACGTCCTCTGTAGCCTTTGTGTATTTACTAATGTAAGGCCTCTCTTTTTAAGTAGAAGAGACTGTGAACAATTATTCCCCACACAGTTTCTCTATCCCACTCACAAATTTATAGACTTCTATTGTCTACACACTCTTTCTTTTTAAGTCTGAAAAAGCCAACTTCAGTTTCCAGTCCCTGAGAGAGCTCATAGTGGAACAACAGCTCATTCTCTGGATTTTCAAATCAAAAATCAGGAGTGCTGGGTAGCAGAGATTTCTTTCTCCACATCAGGTATTTCCAGAGAAGCAATTCTAAAATGTTACAACAGTTGCATTTCCTTTTTGGAAGAGGAAGTGAAAACTTTCTCATACTGTTTCTGTCCTAGCTGCAAGCAACATGGCTTCCACTCCCATGACTCATGGGTTTGCTTAACCCTTTGACATCCTCCTTAGCTGCTGCTGGAACTGGGATTTTTACAGGTTAATATGTGCATGCTTCTACAGAGGGAAGGTGGAAAAGGCAGATGGCTGTGTGCCTCTGATGTAGGACTACCCCAGCAGTCCAAAGGACTCTTGAGAACAGTGCTTCTGGCATAAAGGCAACAATTTAAAGTATCAAAGGAACCAGCTGGGACTGTCCTAATGTGAACAGAAAATTTTCAGGAAGTTTATATATAATCTGACAACACATAGAGAAACAGAGACTGATGATATGGAAGACATCATTTCATAATTCTGAACTGTAAGTACTGCCAAAAGCTCTGCAACACGATCTGCAGGTCTTTATGCAGAGATATCCCACTCTGCTTGGTCTATTATGTAGCTGTCTGGGACTTCATAAGTACCAGTAGCTTTGTCTAACTGTACCACTTGCTCTTTCAAGGTCCTGAGCTAAGCTTAATCACTTTGAATCAGATAAGTTTGCTTAGGCAGCCATTGCCACTTCTTGGTTCCAAAAAAGGTGCCTGCCTTGGTAACTCTTTCCTTCTAGACCCTGTGTTGAGATAAAAGCAAGAGCTAAGTCTTTTCTGGAAGAAATTCACAGCTCTGAAAAGGGTGGCAGAGGCTGCAATAGTCAGAGTTTTGTGCTGCCCCTGAGGACACCAACTGCTTTACGATCTGCAGACCTGATGCTCCTGACACAGAGATACTTAAGCTTGGTGGTCCCAAGTTAGCAGCACAAACTCATCTCTGCCAAGGCAGAATGGTTCCCTATGCAAGTGGTGTGTTTTTTCTTGTCTTTGCTCAGCTCAGGGGAGCACCAGTGAATCATCCTTTACCACTGCAAGAACGTGGCCATCGCTCTCTGCTTCAGAAGCTCCTCAGACTGTAAGCATCTCTGTTGTGCTGTAGCACAGTAAGATGAACTGGACAGAAACGAGAGGTTACTGGGTCATCCCTGCAGTTCACTTGTACTCCTGAAGTACAATTGCAAACTTAGTGCTTATGAAAGAGAAAACTGCCTTGCCTGCAGAAAGCACTTCCTGCTGCTGCAGGAAGAGCTTTAGCAATATCTGTATTGCCTTTCAGGCCTCTGATCCCTGCTCAAGCACCTTGGACTGCTTGGATGTAACTGCAAACCTGCAGGTATGGCAGGATGTGGGGAAGAGTTGAAACTGGGCAACCTGACAGCATAGGGGTGTCCTGCGCTCCCTATGCGAATGAGGTTCAAAGGGGCAGCTCTGTGTCTGCCCTGCTGAGTCCTCCAGTACATACTTCAGGGTGACAGGCAGTAACATTACCCAAATTTTGTCAGGAAGACAAGACAGCCAAGCTTGTCTTTGGGAAGGCCTGCTGTGATGTACTGCTGTGGGCATGTAAACTGCTGCATGTGCAGGCTGGAAGTCAGAAGCCTTACTGTGCTTCAGCATCTATCCAGACCTGGATTTCAAATGAGAGGTTAGAACTTCAGAAAGAAGTTTTGCCTAAATAATGACCACTGCAAGGAGAAGGCATATTTGCCTTGAGCAAGTACTGAATAAGCTGTCAAAAAGCTGGGAGATCAGAAGATATTTTAATCATAAAAAAGAATATCTTCACTAAATAGTATTAAACCTGAATGAATGTGATTTGTCATGACTTCAGATCCCTTCACAATCCCAAAACATAATGTGTTTAGCAGTGTGCTCAGGGAGATGGTGGAGTCACCATCCCTGAATGTGTTCAAGCAGCATGTGCACATCAGGTATGGTTTAGTGGGCATGGTGGTGCTGGTTTGATAGTTGGACTGGATGATCTCAGAGTTCTTTTCCAACCTTAACATACCTGTGATTCTATGATTCGCACAACTGTTACAGTGATTCTGCTTGAAACTAGTCCTGTACCCCAAATTAGGCTTCTGCTCTCAAGTGTAGCTTTACTGCAGGGTTGCAAAATGCCCAAATGGGTATTGTATGGGTGTCTTGCCTACAAAGTCACTGATGCTCATCTGGTTTGTGCCTGACAGGACATGTCTGTATCGCTTCCCAGGCAGCAGTATTCAGAAAATGGATTGTACATTGGGATTGGTTTATGTGCAGTACTTCTAGCTGGCCTTATTTTGGCTCTGTTCCTCACTAGACGTAAGTACTTTTCACAAGTGGTTGTCCAAGGTGCATCTATTCACAGCCGTGGTGGAATGCCACAGGTCTTCTACTTCAGGGGTGTGATCTAAGGTCTGTGATGGCTTCACCCTCTGCCCTGCTCTGTGGTTGCTTGCTCAGGTCTTCCCCTTAGCCTCTAAAGCACAAAAGGGCAAGCTGCCGGTGTGGTGTTGTTTTTTATCTCAGTCTCCTTAGCAACCGCTCAACCTGGGGTCTGATGAGGAAATGCAGAGTACAAGCCCATATCTCCTGTCCCACTCATTTCCTCCTACCCATTCTTCAGTTGCTGTCACATCCCAGTCATTCCCAATAATAGGAGGGGCACTAGTTTCATGTACCCAGTATTCTTCTGTATCCCAGATTTCCTGCATAGAGGCTTGTGGTCAGATCAAGCCATATGAACTAGGTCTCATGGAAATAATGGGGATTTCCTCTTCTGAAAACATTTGTTTACAGTTCCCTTATTTAGTTTCAGATTCTTGAGGTTTCTTTTTTGAATCCATTACTTTATTGACTTCCCATAGCCTTACAGAAAATTATTTATTGTCGTTTTTCTTTATTTTCATTCTGGATGGAGCTCAGAATTTTTATCCAATCGGAAGAAGAAAAGTGACTTTTCAAAGTAAGTGGTCTATTTCTTTTCTGCTTTAGCCAGCAGGACAAATTCAGTTGCAGCAAGAAAATGCAGTCAGTATGCTGACTCCACCACATGCTTTGGCTTGCTTTCTTAATCTCAAGTTTATAGGAAACATTGGAAGAACAACAACCCTCCCTGCTGCTTTATCATTAATTAGTAAGCAAACATGAGTGTAACTGTCAGCTCATTACATTAGGGAGCATGCAAACTTCACGTGGGGCTTATCTCATGAATGGAAAGATGATTCATTATCAGTCATGTTTAAATGAGTGCTTTTGCATAGATTACAATTTTCCACTGAGCTGATTGATTTAGTTACCTGCTTTTCTCTCTTCCTATTGTTGCTCTTTTGTTTAACCATGTGGCTTTCACTCTTTGTGCAGCTTCGTTGCATTTTGGAGGCCAGGAGGTTCAGGGAACCATAATGCCCTGGAAGATGAGATCCATGTAGAGGAAAACATTTATATAATACACTAAGAACTGGATGCATGCCTGCCTTTGTCGTCACTGGGACATTCAATGCAAAATGTTAGCTGCTTGGCAGCTAAATGTGACTGGAATACTGAAGCATTATTCACATCATTTGAATAAAACAAATAACAACTACACTTTCAATTAAAATCTTTATCAGTGTCTTCCAGAAACAGAAACCCCACTGACTCGAATGGAAATTTCCAGAATCTGCTTATCAACCCTAAAAAAAGAAAAGTTCCCATGATATTTATTACCTGCCTCAAATTATCTCTTCCTTGTTGGGAATAAAAGAGGAAGTGCCAGAATGACTACTCCATCACTAAAGCAAAACCACACATGTTTCAAAAAACTTTGTCTTTACCATGTCTTGCATTTGCCAGCTACAAGGGTCCAGGCCATCAGAGGGCAGAAGCATTCTCATAGCTGCCATGACAACGATAACGAGGCTCAATCCTACTGGCCACAGCTCTGACTTCTTGCCTTCAACCAGTTCCCACCTTGCCTCACTACCCAATCCTCTACACCACACTTCCTCAGTTTAGCTGTGAGGATGCTGTGGGAAATGGTGTCAAATGCTTTCCTGAGATCAAGATAAACCATGTCCACTGCACTACTATCATCTGTCCACCTGGTTATGTCCTCATAGAAGGCTAGCAGGTTGGTCAAACAGGACTTCCCCTTGGTAAAACCATGTTGACTGCTCTCAGTGATCTTATGCTTAATACACCTGGAGACAGCACCAGGGAGAAGTTGCTCCATCACCCTTGCAGGGATGGAGGTGGGGCTGACCAGACTGTAGTTACCTGGGTCCTCCTTGCCCTTTCTGAAGACTGGAATGACATTTTCTTCCCTCCACTCCTCAGGCATCTCTCCTGTTCCCCACAACTTAACAAAGATGATAGAGAGTAGCCTAGCAACAAATTCTGCCAGTGCCCTCAGCACCTGTGGCTGTATCCCATCAGGACCCATGGACTTATGGATGTCCAGACTGCTTAACTGATCCCTAACCCAGTCTTTGTCAACCAAGGCAAAATCCTCCTTTGTTCTGACTTGCTCTGGGGCCTTAGGAGTCTGGGCCTATGGAGAACAATCCTCAGCAGTGTAAGGAGAGACAAAAAAGGCATTCAGTAACTCTGCTTTCTTTTTGTCCTCTGTCACCAGGGCACCCACCTCATTCAGCAGTGAGCCTACATTGCTTAATGTTAGTTTTGTCCTGCAACATATTTGAAGAAGCTCTTACTGTTGTTCTTAACCTCTCTTACATGGTTGAATTCCAAGGAGGACTTAGCTTTCCCAGTTACCTCCCTACATCCTCTGGCAACAGTCTTGTATTCCTCCCAAGTGGCCAGCCCCTCCTTCCATGACCTGTAAGCTCTCTTCTTCCACTTGAGTTTGCCCAAGAAGTCCTGGACAGCCTGGCTAAGGTGAGATACTGCAAGCGAGTGTGCTTGCAATGACTCATGAAGGAGGGAAAGGCTCCTTGTTCTGTTGAGGAAGGAAGGAATGGAAAGCAAATTGAGATAGATGACTCTGGTGTGCTTTGCATTTTCACTTTTGTGGTGCATTATCTTGGATCTGTCTGTTGGAGCAGGCCTTGGAAGCTAAAAATTGTAGAGGTGAATTCATTGTCAACTGAAGAACTCCACTGTTAGGTGATTCCTGATTGCTGGGCTGGGGAAGACAACAGAGGAAACTAGCTTTGCCATTTTCTTTCTTCATGTCACATGTTGGCTTGTGCAAGAATGTACTGAAACCAAAGAGAACCTGCAAACTGTGTTTTGCATCTGGCTATTAGTAGAAGAGCTAAAGAACAGTGAATGACTCCACTGCAGATGTAGCTTTTCCTCTGCTTGGCTGAGCATGTTGCTGCTGTGGGCTCTAGCCCATGACTAGAGCTGATAGAAGTCTGATCTGATCTCTGAGCTTGCTGTCAGAAAACACCTGCAGCGAGCTCTAATTTCTGCAACTTTCACCAAATTGATTTCTGCTGTGATGTTTTGGGCTCCCCAGTTTAAAAGGCACAGGGAGCTGCTCGAGAGAGCCCAGAGGAGGGCTAAGGATGATAAGGAGACTGGAGCACTGCCTGATGAGGAGAGGCTGAGGGACCTGGGGCTTTTTAGTCTGGAGAAGAGAAGACAGAGAGAGGATCTGATAAATGTTTATAAATATCTGAGGGCTGGGGGTCAGGAGGTGGGGGACAGGCTCTGCACACTTGCTCCCTGGGATAGAGCAAGGAGCAATGGATGGAAGCTGCAGCACAGGAGGTTCTACCTCAACACGAGGGGAAACTTCTTTACTGTAAGGGTCACAGAGCACTGGAACAGGCTCCCCAGAGAGGTTGTGGAGTCTCCTTCTCTGGAGACTTTCAAGACCTGTCTAGATGTGTTCCTGTGTGACCTGAGCTAGACTCTATGGTCCTGCTCTGGCAGGGGGGTTGGATGATCTCTTTGGGTCCCTTCCAACCTCTAATGTCCTGTGATCAGAGTTAGACAAATATGGGCTTCCACAAATATCTGATCCCAGCTATTCATGCTTTTATGGAGCTTGAGAAATACTCTTGCAGACTCCTAATCATGGGAATTGCTTGCCTATAAGGTTTTTTTTTCGGTGTTGTTTATTTTGTTGTTGGGTTTTTTTTGTTGTTTTTTATATGCAGACTAATTCAGACTAATCTTAGACAATTGTCATGCAAAATGAATTTATGGTCTATCTGATAACCTAAATCTTTCTTCAAGTTTCCTTTCTGCTCTACAGTTACTTGGTAAGCAGACTGCAAAGGTTGTGCAGAGCAAGAACCTTGCCTTGGATGTGCAGTGCAATACATACAAAAGACATGCAGGCAGAAGCTCTCTGCTTTTGATTACTTCCACTCATGTCAGTGGATCTTGGAACAGGCACTGCAAAATGAGGCCCAGAGATGTACAGGTGGAGCTGATTCACCCCCTGAGAGGTGGTCCAGCTGCACACAGGCTGGCAGCATATTGAGCATGTGATAGGGCTGCAAACACATCATTTTGAGACAGCACTCTGCTGTTCCTTTGTTGCCTGCAAGAAGCCACTAGATAGCAGTACAGATGCAGAAAGCAAGCTGTGTTTTTCTGGTTCTTCCCAGGACACTTGGGTGTTGAGTGGCCTTCTTCAATTCACTGTGCTGCATTTAGTCAGGCCTTGCTAAAGAGACAAAGCTAATGTGATGCTGTTGTTCACTCTCTTCCTGTCCTAACCATCTGCAACACACTGACCTACTCTATTTTGACAAGTTTCATGGAAGCTGCTAGCTGAATAAAGATCCAATTTTGTGTCCCAGGTGGGATTCAGCTGCTCCCTCCTCAGGCTCTACCTGATGCTCCTCAGGCATCAGCTTGCAGCCACTGCTTAACGGTGAGCAATGGGAGAAAAAGGAGAAACTGGGATCATTGCAGGCAAAAAGTCTGCAGGATGTTGGACACATCAGGTTTCATTAGTTCTGCTCACAGAGCAGCTGGGGCTGTGTGTACTGGGCATTGTGTGGACTGTACCTGGTAGGATATTTTAACTGTTTGCTGGTGAACCTGCCTTATAATGTTGACAATAAGACACTGATGTATGGTTGTGTCTGTCCCATTGCTCCCACGTTGGAGCATGTGAAGCTACAGAGCAACACAGTGGCATCATTTTGATTCAGAGTAAGGTCTTAGAATAGTTCTCTGAACTTCATGCTGCTGGCTACAGCAGCATTAGTTGGCTACATGCTGGTGAAAGAAACCAGGCATCCAAGCTTTGCTGGAGCCTGTTGAGGTTCTACTTCTTGCCAGTGTGATGTGGTGGTGGGGTGGTGGGTGTGGATACTAATGAGAGGTTGTGCTAGTTTGAAGCAAGCTGGAATGTTTTGGTAACAGAACTAGATAACAGGCAGTGAAATGAAAAACAATTGTGTCTACTTCTCTCACAGTCACGCTGAGAACTCTGGGAAGAAGAAAGACTTATTCTCCATTTTGTTTCTCACTCTTGCTTTTGCCTTGGACCTGGTCACATCTCATTAACCCTGCTCCTACTAACCTTGCTCCCTAACCTCTTGGCTGCACCTCTTTTCTTCCTGAGAACTGGGGTAAGGTTGAGAGGGCCGGGGGGAGGTGTTGGGGTGGTTTGAGAGCCCCTCCTGGGGACTCAGGTTTCTGGGAGGGGAGTTGTGCTTTTGTATTGTTTATCCTTTGTATATAACTGTATATAATTGTATATAACTGTATATATTGTAAATAGCTGCTTGTAAATTCTGCTAGCTGTAAATAAATTGCTTCATCTATATTCCCAGGGTCCGTCTGAGTTAGCTGGGGCAAATTCAAAAGTGGGGGGGGGCGGGGTAACCCCCAAACCATCACATTTTTAATTGGCTTTCCCAACGTGGGGCTAGATATTTCAGTGAGTGGAAATTAGCTCTGGGAATTAAGATGAAGCTAATCAAGCAGCTATTGTATTTGGTTGGTGCATTGCTCTGGTCTGGTTTTGTTTACTTGGCATTTAATTGGATAAAAGCTCAAATTGTTGCTTATTTCATTGATCTGGCTTATAATAAGGCTAAAGCTAAGGTTTCAGATATGTTCTGGAGCTGGGGTGATTTTATTCTTGGTTATGCTGGTTTTAATATCTCTGAGAATATTACCAAGGAAATTACAGGAGCTCTGGTCAATAATGTGACAATCAATGGAAATTCTGCTTTAAATATGGCTCTAATGAGAGTTATTCAGCCTAAGACAGGAATTCCAACTGTTTGTATAGGCACATGCTCGTGTAAAACTGTTTTTCTTCTCACAATTTTTAATATTTGCCTCATGATTTTAATATTCATATTAATTTTGGCATTATTGGTGAAAAATTCAAAACCAGGTTCTGTAAGAGCTAGGAAAAATTCTGTGTCTCAGAAGCAGTCTCTTTCACAGCAAAACAAGGGAACACAGTCGTCGGCTTCCCCCTTGCCAGCCTCTGCCCCTCCTTCTCCAAGTGCTGGGAACACAGCCAGTGTTCCCGCCACTAACGTAAACAATGATAAGGATAACCAAAACAAGCCACAGAGTTCAGCAGGAGCCTCAGGAGGACAGGCAAATACCCAAAATCAGAATGTCCCTAGCAAAAATGAAAACAAGTCAGGGTTGGCAGGCATCCCAGGAGGACAGGCAAACAATCCCACTAATGCTAATGCTAATGCTGGTAACGCTAGCCCAGTCAGTCCAAATCCTAATGACACCAGCTCAACCATCTGTCACTCAGTCATCCACAATGCACTGGAGAAAGGTAAAGCTCCAGAGCACATCCAGTACATCGACGACATCATTGTGTGGGGCCAAACTGCTGAGGAAGTCTTCGAGAAAGGTAACAAAATCATTGACATTCTGTTGCAAGCAGGTTTTGCCATTAAGAGAGACAAGGTCAAAGGACCTGCCAAAGAAATTCAGTTTCTGGGAGTGCGGTGGCAGGATGGTCGCCGTTACATTCCTCAGGATGTGATCAACAAAGTCTCTACCATGGCAGTTCCCACCAGTAAGAAGGACACACTTTCTTTCCTTGGTGTGGTGGGATTTTGGAGACTACACATTCCTGGTTTCAGTCAGATTGTCAAACCTCTGCATGATGTGACTCGTAAGAGAAACAATTTCGAGTGGGGACCTGAACAACAAGCAGCCTTTGATCAGATCAAACGAGAAGTAGTCCATGCAGTGGGCTTGGGTCCTGTGAGATCTGGTCCGGACATTAAAAACATTCTGTACACGGCTGCCAGTGACAATGGTCCAACTTGGAGTCTCTGGCAGAGAGCTCCACATGAGACACGTGGTCGTCCTCTTGGTTTCTGGGGACGTTGTTACAGAGGTTCAGAGACAAATTACACTGCAACAGAGAAAGAGATTCTAGCAGCCTATGAGGGAGTGAAAGCAGCTTCTGAAGTGATTGGAACTGAGTCACAATTGCTTTTAGCTCCTAGACTGCCAGTTCTGAACTGGATGTTCAAAGGCAAAGGTTCATCACCACATCATGCCACAGATGCAACCTGGTCTAAATGGATGGCTTTGATAACCCAACGAGCGCGAATGGGTAATCTTGACCGACCTGGTCTGGTGGAGGTGATCACCAACTGGCCGGAAGGCACAGACTGTTCCAAACCTCCAGAGGAGAAAATAACTCGTGCTGAGGAAGCTCCTCCCTATGGTGATCTCTCTGATCAGGAAAAGAACTATGCTTTGTTCACAGATGGTTCCTGTCGTCTTGTTGGGAACAAGCGAATATGGAAGTCAGCGGTTTGGAGTCCAACCAGGAGAGTTACCGAAACGAAAGATGGCGAAGGAGAATCCAGTCAGTTCGCTGAGGTAAAAGCTGTTCAACTTGCTCTTGATGTGGCTGAACGTGAAAATTGGCCTATCCTTTACCTCTACACCGACTCGTGGATGGTAGCCAATGCTCTATGGGGTTGGCTGAAGGACTGGAAGAAGAATGGTTGGCAGAGGAAAGGAAAGCCTATTTGGTGTGCTGATCTATGGCAGGACATTGATGCACGGCTGGAGAGAACTCCAGTGAAGGTGCGGCACGTAGATGCACACATGCCTAAGAGCAGAGCCAATGAGGAACATCAACATAACCAGAAGGCAGATCAAGCTGCTAAGATTGCTCAAGTTGATACCAACTCTGAACTTGACATTGACCTTGATTGGAAACACCGAGGTGAGCTGTTTTTAGCTCGGTGGGCCCATGACTCATCTGGACATCAAGGCAGAGATGGAACATACCGATGGGCTCGTGATAGGTCAATTGACTTGTCCATGGACGCTATCACCCAAGTCATCTATGACTGTGACATTTGTGCTGCTATTAAGCAGGCTAAGCGAATCAAGCCCTTATGGTATGGTGAGAGATGGTCAAAGTACAAGTATGGTGAAGCCTGGCAGATTGACTACATCACTTTACCTCGATCTCGTTCTGGCAAGCAGTATGTGCTAACGATGGTAGAAGCCAGCACTGGATGGTTGGAAACCTATCCAGTTCCACATGCTACTGCACATAACACCATTGTTGGTTTGGAGAGACAGATCTTGTGGAGACATGGAACTCCAGAGAGAATTGAGTCAGACAATGGTACTCATTTCAAGAACAATCTTGTGAAAAACTGGGCCAAAGAGCATGGTATTGAATGGATCTATCATATACCCTACTATGCACCAGCTTCAGGGAAGATTGAGCGCTACAATGGTTTGCTGAAAACCACCCTAAAAGCCATGGGGGGTGGAACTCTGAAAAACTGGGACAAACATTTAGCACAAGCTACCTGGTTGGTAAATAGTAGAGGTTCAGTAAACAGAGCAGGACCTGCACAATCAGATTTGGTCCAAACAGTAGACGGTGATAAAGTTCCTGTTGTACATGAGAAGAATCTGTTAGGGAAAACTGTTTGGGTATTTTCTCCTTCGGGCGAAGGGAAACCTGTCCGAGGGGTGGTTTCTGCTGAAGGTCCTGGTCATACCTACTGGGTAATGCAGGAGAATGGTGAAATCCAGTGTATTCCACAGAGAAATTTAACTTTAGCTGAGAGAGCTTAAATTCAGAGTGTGTAGCATAAGTTGTTAGGAGTTTTCTGTTCTAGGTAACATCGGCGCCCAACACTGAGAAAAATCTACAGTATGTGAGCACGAACCCAATATCACCTGGGAGTCCCTGTTCTGAGCTTTTGAATCACCTACATCTGATTGAAGTGTGAACTGAACTTGTATATATTGCTTTAGATGTAAATATTGGTTTAGATTAGTTTGGATAATTCTCAGCGATACTCTGAGCGAAGTAGACAAGGGGTGGATTGTGCTAGTTTGAAGCAAGCTGGAATGTTTTGGTAACAGAACTAGATAACAGGCAGTGAAATGAAAAACAATTGTGTCTACTTCTCTCACAGTCACGCTGAGAACTCTGGGAAGAAGAAAGACTTATTCTCCATTTTGTTTCTCACTCTTGCTTTTGCCTTGGACCTGGTCACATCTCATTAACCCTGCTCCTACTAACCTTGCTCCCTAACCTCTTGGCTGCACCTCTTTTCTTCCTGAGAACTGGGGTAAGGTTGAGAGGGCCGGGGGGAGGTGTTGGGGTGGTTTGAGAGCCCCTCCTGGGGACTCAGGTTTCTGGGAGGGGAGTTGTGCTTTTGTATTGTTTATCCTTTGTATATAACTGTATATAATTGTATATAACTGTATATATTGTAAATAGCTGCTTGTAAATTCTGCTAGCTGTAAATAAATTGCTTCATCTATATTCCCAGGGTCCGTCTGAGTTAGCTGGGGCAAATTCAAAAGTGGGGGGGGGGCGGGGTAACCCCCAAACCATCACAGAGGTAGCCTCTGACTCTGATGTGCTAGAGTCCAACAGACCTGCAAGTCCAGGAGTCCATTGCTGATATTGTCTTGAGTGGGGATATCAAATAGCTGATTCTTCTCCAACCTCTCTGTGCTACTCAAGGTTTTCTGGCCCTGGTTGTGGTACCACTTAGGCTTTCTGTTTTCCAGGTTTACTCAAATTGGACTCCCTATCTAATCCTGCTCTTGCATACCTGCCACCATTCTTTTTGCCCTTCCTTGAACCCTGTCTGTATCTAGCCTATGGTTTAAGTGGGCTAGAGCTATACATATGATCCAAGGTATGTTTGTAGAGTTGTGTAATGCTGTCTTCTCCTGTTTTCTACCACTTTACTTATATTCAGTTTGCCTTTTTTAATGCTACCAAGCAGAGGGGTGAGATTTTTGTAGACTTCACTACTCTTGATAAGCCAAAAATCTCCTTTTTGAAGGGATAACATTGAGCTAAAGTCATCATCTTATCACTGGAACTTGAAATTGCTTCTTCCATTTGCACCATGCTACATTTATTTGCACACAATTTTCTCTGCCTGCAATTCTTCGTTCCTGACCTTAATGCTCTGAATTACTTCTGCTTTATTGCTGATCTTTTCCACAGCAGAACTTAGAGATAATTTCTTTATCTATTGGTTAGAAAGCACAAAAAAAATGTCAGAAGGTTTAAAAAGTATTTCTTGGAGATTGTGTTACAGATCATTTGGAAGGACATTTTTTTTTTGCAAGAGAACATTTGCCAGGGCGTTTCCAGGGCTGTCTTTGCAAATAGAAAATATGAAGCTGGTGAAATAAAGAGGGAAGTCTTGAAGCAGAAGGCAGAATCAGAGGAAATCAAGGGATTAAAAAAGTGCAAGTTAAGAGAAAAGTCAGAGGTGGAGTCTAAACCAAGCACTCTGGAGTGTAAAAAGCAGAGAGCTTGCTCTCGCTGCTCAGCACCACAGAATGGTAGCGTGCCTTTTGTTCTGTGCAAAGGCAAAACAAATGGCTTATTGAAATCTCTCATGATAGCACCATGCTGAGTGTCTTGGAAGAGGAAGGTGAACAGAACAGAATGGCATAGAACAGCTCAGTTCATCATCTAGTCCAATTGCCTGACCACTCAGACAAACAAAACTCAATGCATTCTGTTAAGGACGTTGTCCAAATGCCTCTTATCACTGACAGGCTTGGGGCATTGACCCAAGGAATGAGCTCTGGGAAACTTGTTCCCATGTTTGCTTCCTCTGGTGCAGCTCTGAACCATTTTGATGCACCCTGTTATTGGATATAAGAGAGATTGGCATCTCCTTCTCCACGTTCCCTCCTCAGGAAGCCATTAGGAGCAATGAAGTCACCCTTCAGTGTCCTCTCTTCCAAACTAGCCAAACCAAGACTCCTTATCAGATGTTCTTTCCAGCTCTGTCACCAGCTTTGCTGGCATCCTTTGGATGTATTCAAGTACTTTCACATTCCTCTTAGATTGCAGGTCCCAGAACTGCACACAGTCCCCAGGCTGAAGCTGCACCATTGGCAGCTCCAGCTGAAGAATCACCTCCTGACTGGCCTCTATCCGGAAGCGTAGGAAGGAAGCAGTTGTGCTACATAAAATCTGGAAACGGAGAAATGAGACTTGAGTGGAGCTCACTCAGCACCTCTGCAGAGCACAGATTTCTCTCCTTCCAGCCACTGCCCCGGAGTGTCCATCAGCTAAAATGTCCCATTTGGTGGTGTTCCGCTGGCTCGTGGCACAGATCTTTATAGGTGAGTCTTCACCTGCTTTTTGTGTTCTTGCTCAGGAAGGAAGACTTGGGTAAAATGAAAAGCAGTGACACTTCTTCTGTGAAAGCAAAGTGCTAAAAAAAGGTGGTAGTTGTATTCAGAACTTCAGAAGTTTTCTTAGCTTACTGACTAGGTGAGATTGTTTACATTTTATTTTGCTTCTTTTTTTGCTTTTAAAGGGTGTTTGTCATTTCCTCTCTGCACAGGTTTGGTTAATTCCCTTGTCCCCCCCAAATTATCTGATTTCTTTATTAGTCTTGAAAGTGTGCTGCTGGCTTTTCCTCTTCATCTATCTCCCCATGACACTACAATGTTGGCAGGGTGTAATGAGTCATAGAATCATAGAATTAACCAGTTTGGAAGAGACCTCCAAGATCATCCAGTCCAACCTAGCACCCAGCCCTAGCCAGTCAACCAGACCATGGCACCAAGTGGCTCATCCAGTATATACATGACAAAGAAAGGATTTTCTGTAACTCTGAGGGCTGTCTGCTGTTATGAACTGAGTATGGAAGAGCAGGGCTGGAGATTCATCTCCTTTTACTCCCACACATTCAGTGCATCCACTTAAAAATTCAAACCCTAAAAGAGATAGAAGTCAAAGAAGATTAACTTGACAGATTGGATCATGCAAGAGTGGTTGGTACCAGGTGGCCAGCACCAGAACGAGAGGACACAGCCTCAGGCTGTGCCAGGGGAAATTTAGGCTTGAGGTGAGGAGAAAGTTCTTCACTGAGAGAGTCATTGGGCACTGGAATGGGCTGCCCGGGGAGGTGGTGGAGTCGCCGTCCCTGGAGCTGTTCAAGGCAGGATTGGACGTGGCACTTGGTGCCATGGTCTAGCCTTGAGCTCTGTGGTAAAGGGTTGGACTTGATGATCTGTGAGGTCTCTTCCAACCCTGATGATACTGTGATACTGTGATGCCAGCAACATTTCTGAATGAGCACTGATAATGCAGCTTCCAAACTGCCTGCAGGGGCTCAGGAATGTGGGATGCAATCTCCAAGTGGGAGTTGTGCTTTGAAATTGTTTGGGCATTCCAGGAAATTCTCTCTCAGGTGGCTAATTATTAATAGCTCATCTGTGCCAGGATGAAATACTACCATAACTGCTACAGCAACTGCAATGCTTTTAAACAGGTTTGAAAAGCAATGGAAGAGTCTGGTCAGCAGTCAGATGCCTTGAGAGGCAAGAGGTGATCCCTGCCCCAAGGAAGCAAAGTCCCACAGCCTCCATGATGTCTGCTGCACAAGTGGAGCTTTGCCAGCACTTTGTTGTAGCCCAAAGAGTTCCAAAGTAATTTTTTTTGGGGGGGTCTTTTGCCAGTCTCAGCAGAAGAAACAGGAGGGCTCTTTCCTTGCCATATCTTCAGCCTCAAAAGAAATTGGTGGTACTCACCTCCATTTGCCCTTGTTTCAAGAAAGTTCTTATATGCAGAGCTGCTGAAGGGCGAGAATGGTTTCTTGCTACCTTCTCTCTAACTCAGCTACATGCTGAGAATGGGTAGTTTGAGGCAGGAAACCAGCAGAGAGGGCACTTAAATGCTTCTTTTCTGCTTCTCAGTCATTTTCTCTGCACTTTCATCAGTACAGAAGCTTCAGAGAAAAAAAAAGAATAAAGATTAGGGTTGATAAGGGAAAGATGGCAAATATCTTCTCTAAAGAAGAAAATTTATTCCAGAAACAGATCAAGAAAAAAATATTTTTCACCCAGCTGTCTTTGCTGGAAGATGTCTGTCTGTCTGTCCATCCAGTGGCAAGTCTGCAGGACAGAAAACTGCTCAACAACAGCTCTTGGTGTTGCTGCTTGATAGCTGTCATTGCTGAGGGCTGGTTCAAGAGAGACTATACTCAATGTGTGTGCTGCTAGAAGCAGAGAATCATAGAGTCAGTCAGGTTTGAAAGGGACCACAAGGAGCATCTAGTTCCAACCTCCCTGCCATGGGTAAGGACACCCTAGCCTAGATCAGGCTGGTCACAGCCCCATCCAGCCTGGCCTTAAACACCTCCATCCATGGGGCCTCAACCACCTCCCTGGGCAACTCATTCCAGCCTCTCACCACTCTCATGCTGAACATCTTCCTCCTCGCATCCAGTCTGAACCTACCCACCTCCAGCTTTGCTCCATCTCTTCTAGTTCTGTCACTCCCTGATAGCCTAAAAAGTCCCTCCCCAGCTTTTTTGTAGGCCCTCTTCAGATCCTGGAAGGCCACAAGAAGGTCATCTTGGAGCCTCCTCTTCTCCAGACTGAACAGCCCCAACTCTTTCAGTCTGTCCTCATAGGAAAGGTGCTGCAGCCCTCTGAGCATCCTCGTGACCCTTCTCTGGACACACTCCAACATCTCCACATCCTTGTAATAGTGGCTCCAGAACTGGATGCAGTACTCCAGGTGGGGTCTCACCAGAGTGCAGTAGAGAGGGAGAATCACCTCCCTTGACCTGCTGGCCACACTTCTCCTGCTGCAGCCCAGGCTCTGGTTGGCTTTCTGGGCTGCAAGTGCACACTGCTGGCTCCTGTTGAGCTTCTCATCCACCAGGACCCCCCAAGTCCCCCTGCTCAGTGCTGCTTACCAACCAGTCATTGCTCAGTCTGCATTTGTGCTTGAGATTGCCTCCACCCAGATGCAGGACCTTGCACTTGGTCTTGTTGCACCTCATGAGATTGGCTGGTGCCCACCTCTCCAGCCTGTCTAGGTCCCTCTGGATGGCATCCCTGCCCTCCAGCCTGTCTGCTGCACCACACAGCTTGGTGTCATCAGCAAACTTGCTGAGGCTGCACTCAGTGCCACTATCAATGTCACCAACAAAGATGTTGAACAATACTGGTCCCAGGACTGATCCCTGAGGGACCCCGCTTGTCCCTGGCCTCCACTTGGACATGCACCCATTGACAGCTGTATGGTCCAAGCAATTATGAATATTCCTTTCTATTCTGAAAGATATATTTGGTATCTGGAGTCCATTTCTCTCTCACTTGGATTAAGAAATTAGAGCTGCAAACACCACTGACTTCAGTAGGACCACCCAGGCATAGCTGATTCTCAGAGTGCCTTGGGTCAAGTATGGATGCTGTGGAGGATCATTGCCACAGATGCTAGGATGTCTCAGGAACCTCCTACTTTTTCTTTATGTTTTACTACTACTTCTGGAAAATATCTGTGGAAGAGGCTGCACCTGAGAAGGAAGTTATTTAGTCCTGGCAGAGGTTCATAATGGCTGAATGAAGACTGTTGTGGTATTGAAGCTTTCCATACCAACCTGCAGTGCAGGCAGCTGTTAGCAATAGTAGCTTCACATAAATTAAAAGAGGATTTGAAACTGCAAAACCTGTAACTTTCTAGCACCAATACTGGTGGGAAACTGCACTGGAGACACTCTGGAGCCTTGTGTCTTGCTTCTTCCTCTGTGTATTTATTTATATATTTATTTATTGAATAAATTGAGGGCTCTGCTTCTTTCAAAGGGAAGAGCAGGCACATTTTGATTTGTTAAAGGCTTGCTTAATGCTCTAAACTTTTCTGCTGTGCAGGACTGGGATGAAATAAGAATAGAAGCTAGCTTCAAACTTTTCTGCTGTGCAGGACTGGGATGAAACAAGAATAGAAGCTAGCCTCAAACTTTTCTGCTGTGCAGGACTGGGATGGAATAAGAAGAGAAGCTAGCCTCAAACTTTTCTGCTGTGCAGGACTGGGATGAAATAAGAATAGAAACTAAGCCCATTTTGCCTCATGCAGTAGTGACTTTAACTCCAGGAGCAGTTCAATATGGTTTTTGCACACATCTTTGCTGGGGTGACTGGTAAATACACACTGTCTTAGTGACTAACAACCTCCATCCCTTTGGGATGGTTTTAAGGTCAGCTGGAGGACTTGTGCTGTTCTGTTGTCACAGAAAGAGGCTGTTTGCTTGTTTTGCTGTAACCAGGCAAATGAACTGGACTAAAGGAAGCAGCTGTCTTACAAAGCCTTATCCTGCACACAGGAACTAATTTTTGGGGGGGCACATCCTACCTCATTTGACTGCAAAAGCTTCTGTCCCTCACACCATATTGCACGTTGCTTTGTCTGCCTCTACTCTTCTAGCCTTTGGAGCTGTGGAAATCTGAAGGAGTTGGCTTCTCTTGCCAATGGGCTAAGCAATAATGAAGCTGAAATGTCATCCCAATAACAAGTCGTGAGACAGCCTGCCACAGACTAAAACCTCACTCAGGGAGTAGCCCATTAAAGACAGAACAAAGAGACATGGACACAGTTGGAAGCATCTGTTTGCTATCTGGGAGTCATGCCAAAAAGAAAAGGCGTTCAAACAGCTGGCAAAACAGAAAGGTTTGGCAGACCAGAACTGCAGCTGGTGATAATAGCAGCAACTGCTCTAAGTCCTCTTTGAAGTAAGCAAGCTAGTCATGAGTCATCAGATCTGAAGCAGAGGACCAGATCTGGATGCTCCCCAGGTCTCCCAGTTGCTGCTCCAGCATATGTAAATGATAACATGGGAGAAAAAGGCAACAGGATAGGATGACCAATACAGGTGAATGTAGATCAGAAAATATTTGCTTGTTCATAGGAACCTTTTTTTTTTTGGTGTGTGTAGTGCCTTCCATGAAGAAGAAATCTCTTTCAGAACAATCTGGGAACTGAATAGGCAGCCAAGAAGGAATAGTGTGTAACGAAGATTCAAACTAGGCACCAAGGAGTGTGTTGGCTGTAAACACCAGCTAAATCTTGGTCATTAGGGCTCAGAGCATAAGGAAAAGGTGCATATGGTCTTTTTAACATCAGCATAACATGAGCAGTTAAATCTTCCACAGTGCTCTGCAAGGTAAGTGAGATAGTTGGCAGGGATTGCTCAGAGAAAAAGCAGTGCACTTTCTGAAAACAGGTTCCCATCATTAGATCCTACAGCTCTGCCAGCTTAATTAGGCCCTAATTTCACACATGAATAGGTGTTTTGGAACCTGCTATTGAGACTGTCAGAGAAAGGCAACCATAACAGCATTTTCTTTCTGAAGGAGGTGATGGTGGACTGAGAAAACCAGATGCATTTCACACCAGGTTTCTGAACAACTTTCAAAGGGTCTCTTGGAAGAGGAGAGAGGATGGAAATACAGTTCCCAAATCCCACTTTCACAGGTCTAGTCTGCACTCAGGCTGCCAGCAACAGACCTCATCTTCCCTCACCACGTATTTGATGGTGACTGGGGCCAGACCGTGGAGCCTCTCCACCACCAAGCCAGGCTGTTGCTTATAGTACCCTAAGCCAATAGCTGCTTCAGGAGAAGGCTTGGGGGGATTAGCAACTGTGGCTTGTCTGCAGGCAGGGGTGTAGTTTAGGTAGAGTCACTCATTGAAGACTGCCAGCATTCACCTTCCCTTCTTCTTCCTTGACAGCCCAGGCTGCGTCTGAAGCTGTTGTTAGAGGAGTGGTGGGGCAAAGTGCTCTGCTGCCTTGCTACTACCAGGTGGCACGACATACGGATATCTCTGACATGTGCTGGGGCAGAGGCCCCTGCCCAAATTCCAAGTGCAGCAACAAAATTTTGCACACCACTGGGAACAGGGTGACGTTCAGAAAGTCTCAGGAGTACAACCTCCAGGGCTATATTTCCCACGGGGATGTGTCTCTCACGATTGGGAGAGTGAAGGCGGAAGACGCGGGCACATACTGCTGTCGCGTGGAGATCCCGGGCTGGTTCAATGACATCAAGCAGAACATACGGCTGGAGGTGGTCACAGGTGAGTTTTGAGGACCTTTGTGCTACAGCCAGCAGGGAGAACAGTCTCAGGAGGTTAAAGCTGGAGTTTTTCACAGGATCGCAAGATGTTGGGGTTGGAAGGGACCCAAGGAGATCATTGAGTCCAACCCCCCTGCCAGAGCAGGACAATACTATAATACACATCACAGAGGAACACATCCAGAAAGGCCTTGAAAGGCTCCAGAGAAGGAGACCCCACAACCTCTCTGGGGAACGTGTTCCAGTGCCCTGTGACCCTTGCAGTGAGGAAGTTCCCCCTTGTGTTGAGACAGAGCCTCTTTTGCTGCAACTTACACCCATTGCTCCTTGTCCTATCCCAGGGAGCAAGTCAGCAGTACCTGTCCCCCCCCCATCCTGACCCCCATTTATCAAATAGTCTCTCAGTCTTCTCTTCTCCAGACTAAACAGCCCCAGGTCCCTCAGTCTCTCCTCATAAGCCATGCCCTCCAGTCCCCTAATCATCCTTGTAGCCCTCTGCTGGACCCTCTCCAGCAGATCCCTGTCTCTCTTCAACTGGGGAGCCCAAAACTGAACACTGTATTCAAGATGGGTTCTCACCAGGGCAGAGTAGATGGGGAGGAGACCCTCCCTTGATCTGCTGAACACACTCTTTCTTTGTTCATTTTGGCAACAAGGTTTTCCTCAGTGCTGTAGTTTTTAAGACAGGTCTGCACCCAGTGGCCAGTTTGACTCACAATTTTGATGAGAAAATAGTAATTTTTACACCCCCCCCCCCTTCTTCCCCCCCACTTTCAGACAAAATCCCCTTCCCATTATTTTGCTGAGTTGCAGGCTAAGGAAAAGAGTCCTACAAAGTCTGTGCTTTGCAAAGCAGAGGCAAAAAGATTGCACCCCACACACTGCAGAAAGACATGGTTGTTCCTGGCTTTTAGAGAGTGTTCAGGAGTGCAGTTGGTGTTGTGCCTCTGTATGCCTGTTGTAAATGATGGAACAGGAGACTCTGTGTGTGTGTGTGTGAATCTGCAATCCTATGTCTATCCCTAAGGTGAAAGGCAACAGGGTTTGTAAAAATGCACCAGTTGCAAAGATTGGCAAGAAGCTTGTAACTGAAAAGGGGGGAAAAAAGAGTTATTTTATTTATTCTCTTTTTATGAGGGCATTGAAAAGAAAAATAAAACATGAAGCTTGGAGACTTTTCCATTCTACCACACAAGGTTCTGGTCCTTCCATTTCTCTAACAGCTTTGAAACCTAACAAAAAGAAAAACAAACAAAATAGCTGGGGGGGGGGGGGAGGGAGACAGGACTCTTTAGGATATCAGGTAGTGATAGGACTTGGGGAAACAAAACAAAGCTAGAAATGGGTAGATTCAGACTGGATGTTAGGAGGAAGTTCTTCAGCATGAGAGCGGTGAGAGCCTGGAACAGATTGTCCAGGGAAGTGGTGGAAGCCTCATCCCTGAAGGTGTTTAAGGCCAGGCTGGATGAGGCTCTAGACAGCCTGATCTAGTGTGAGGTGTCCCTGCCCACAGCAGGGGGGCTGGAACTAGCTGATTCTAGTGGTCCTTTGCAACCCTGACTGATTGTCTGCTTCTCTGACAAAGAAACCCCCACATGTGCTCTGGCTGGGACATGTTTTCTGCTAGTTAAACAGCCCTTTTAAGCACTGACTCTCCCACCTTCATTCTCAGTATTTTAGCAGCTAGATAACTTTTACTCATTTCTTGGCTGCCTTTCCTCAGGGTGGGTTGTGAATGCTCTAATCCAGATTTTCTCTTGGCTATGCTTCTTCCATGCAGCCCCTCCAGTGACGACAACCACCACGAGAAAGGCTCCCGTTTCCCCCCGACGTTTTAAAAGAACAACAACTGTTGCTCCCCAAGTAACCTCTGATCATCAAACAACAGCAGAGGCTTCTGTCCTTTGGACGACCACCATCCCAGAAGCAAAAACTGACACCACTGAGTCTCCAGCAGTAATCACGGAGGAGCCCATTGCTGCCCCAACGTCTGCTGTGACGGAAAACAATGCTTTTCAAGCAACTGCTGTGGCAATTAGCACTTCTCCAGGTTATTCAGCTGGTTTCCAAGAAGATGACATGAGGACTGAAGATGATGGCATGCTCTTCCTATCTGAGTCTGCCCCTCTTCCTGGAGGTACAAACAAATAAGCAGCAGCAATCCTTTCTTTCTTTTTTTGTGCAGCAGGTATGGTCTGCGTTAGCCTGACTCTGGCATCACAGACACTCTCCAGGTACTTCTGTTTGCACCTGGGAATTCTTCTCTGAGATGCCTATAAGTATTCCTCAGTAGGTTTAAGGAAACACAGTATTGTGGATGATGCTAAACTGGGGTGAATGGCCAAGAGAGCAGAGAATCATGCTTCTATTCAAAGGAGTTTTGATAGGCTTGAGAAATCATGTGACAGAATCTTCCCAAAGTACATCACAGAATCATAGAAGCAACCAGGTTGGAAGAGACCTCCAAGATCATCCAGTCCAACCTAGCACCCAGCCCTATCCAATCATGGCACTAAGTGCCTCATCCAGTCTTTTCTTGAAGACCCCCAGGGACAGTGCCTCCACCACCTCCCTGGGCAGCCCATTCCAATGCCAATCACTCTCTCTGTGAAGAACTTCCTCCTAACATCCAGCCTATACCTACCCTGGCACTACTTGAGACTGTGTCCCCTTGTTCTATTGCTGCTTGCCTGGGAGAAGAGGCCACCCCCCACCTGGCTACAATGCCCCTTCAGGTAGTTGTAGACAGTAATAAGATCACCCCTGAGCCTCCTCTTCTCCAGGCTAAACAGGCCCAGCTCCCTCAGCCTCTCCTCATAGGATTTGTGCTCCAAATCAGAAATACAAAGTCCTGCACCTGGGATGGACTAAGAGAGATTCACCCTAACTATGCACTGTTTTTCTTTCTTGATTTAAGAAAGCAAATTAAATTGGTCTGCTGTAAAGGTTCACTTAGAACTCACTCTGCTTGAGCAATCAAGTCAGTGAGGATTCAAACCATGCTGAAAACTGAGTACTGGCATTGTCACCACACCTGAGGGCTGCTGCTGTTGTTGGTATTTGTTATGATCAGCGAATTAGGATCATCCAAACCTAGGTTTCTACTTTAGTCACATTAGTGTCTTCTTTTTCACAGACAGAAGTCTGCACACAAAGCTGATTTTGGTACTTTTTGGGGTCTTGTATCAATGTGAAATTCTATCTGACTTAAATCTCTGAGGACAGCTTTTCTGTGTCCTCTCTTGTCTTCCAGATGTAGCAACGTGGCACTTGGTGCCATGGTCTAGCCTTGGGCACTGTGGTAAAGGGTTGGACTTGATGATCTGTGAGGTCTCTTCCAACCTTGGTGATACTGTGATACTGTGATACTGTAACGTGTCCCTGTTAAACTTGGTAACAGTAAATCATCTGGTAACAGTTAATCATCCACACCCAAGCAGTCAAAAACATCTAACCCCAGGCCATACAAATCAAGTTATCTAGGTTGGATGAGCTGCAGCTATCGGAACTGAGGGGCAGGTTTTCAGCCCTTAGTTGCAGATGCAGAGTCATGCAAGCAGTTTTGAATGTTGCACAAAGACCTTCCTAATCCATGATCTTTATAAGCACTCCCTTTTCACTTTCTTTCAGTGACTACTGAATTACTAAGCACACCTCCTGCTGCAGAAGAAACTGAAAGTGCTCACACTTCTCTCATGGTGGAAGACCTGCCAGTTATAGGTGAGTAGGATAGCACTGCAAGGTCAGAAGTTGCCTGCTCATAGAATTGAAGTTGTCATAAGCTAAAGTATTGGCTATTCTGCAGAGAGCACCAAATATGTGCTGATAGCTCTTCACTGCACCTGGAAATAAGAGTTATTTGGAGCCCACATAAAAATGGTTTGAAGTCAGTTGTAATAGTAGCTGAGAAAAGCATGATTTTAAGCATCCAAAGGAAGCAGATTTTGAGTCACTCACTGCTGTCAAGTATCTCAGGTCTGAGAGAAGTTAAGAACTGGTCTTTGGCATCGTCTGAGATGAATTCTCAGATATCAGATTTGCCATCACTGTGAGTTCATTGAACTTCATATTTTAAACCCTCTCTGATTGCTGTCTGCTTTGAGCCTCTGTGCTTGTTTGAAGCTGGCTAGAATGTTTAGGTGAGAAGAACTAGATTACAGGCTGTGAAAGGAAACGATGGTGATGTCTACTTCACTCATAGGCTTGCTGAGATGTATCAGAACAAGAAATAAAAACATAGATAAGCACTTCTGCTGCTGGCAAGCTTGGAGCTGCATCTCTCTTCTAAACTCACCCTCTGTTTCTTTAATTAATCCACTTTGCTTCCTAAACCCCTGGCAGAACCTCCATTCTTCCTTGGGACTAGGGTAAGGTTGAGAGGGGTAGGGGGAAGGTGGAGGGACGGTTGGGAGCCCCTCCTGGGGACTCAGGTTTCTGGGAGGGGAGTTGTGGTTTTGTATTACCTTTTACCTTGTATATTCCTGTATGTACTGTAAATATCTGCTTGTACATTCTGCTAAGCTGTAAATAACAAGCTTCATTCAATTTCCAGAGCTGGCTGAGTCTAGTCTGGGTGATTTCCAAAGTGTGTGTGTGTGTTGGGGGTGGGTAACACCTAAACCATCAGAGCCTCACTGAATGTGTGGCAGCAAGCTCAGGTCTCCAGTGCTCAACATGTGTCCTTGGGTATGATGCAAAGCAGCAGGCAGTTACCATGACTGTCAGTCATTCCTTTAAGAGGAAAGGCACCAGGTATACAAAATTATATCCTATCTGAGGAGCAAACAAACTTACATGAAGCCTGCACTTTATGTCTCTCAATCAAGTATAAAAGTAGAAAGGCTCAAGTTATCTATAGCCTGCTCACTACATGCCCTCAAATGAGTATTTGGAAAAGGAAAGCCAAAATTCAAGGACAACATGTCATGTTTGGATGTGAAGAGTCCTTTTAGTTTCAATTAGTGCCAAGGATCTCTTCATTCTTAAAAAATACAGTATTTAGATCTTTTTGCCTCTCATTTTTTCCTTCTTTCTCTCTCTCTTCACACCCCCCCCCCCCCCCCCCCCCCCCCCCCCTCCCCCTTCCCCCTTTTTCTTTTCTCTAGACCTGGAGGCTTATAACAGAAACAGAGTTGAGACAACTGTCTCTTTATGCCCTTGGAGAGGGCTCACAGAAAAGACTAAACTGGTCCCCTGGGCATTCGTGAGGCTTTCTCGTCCTTTCAGCTGTCATCTTTCTGATAGGGTTCTAGATAATGTGTCAGTTTTGCAGAGGGTCTTGCCCCTGGGAATCTGGGGGCAAATGAAATTGTGACTGTGACCACAAAGGCAGTAACAGTAAAAACTGTACCAGGGCTATGTGAGTCATTGACTCTCCTACCCATGCCAGAACTTGTGTTACGCTGTTTCTGAGAGCCAAACTGTCACGATGTGTGAAAACCCTGCAGCATCATTGAGCACTGTCTAGTAAAAGCCACATACCAAGTTAAGTTCATAACTCAGTCCCCTCTTGCTCTGTGAACTAGTGCACTAAATGGACCAACTTCAGCTTCACTGTGATGTTCCTTCATTTAGATCTGTATTTCGTTTCCTATCTCTGCTCTCTGCAGTGCTATGCTTACAGAAATGAAAACTCCTTCACAGCAGACAGATTTTTACTGTTCTGCTTCATCTATTGCTCCTGGGAAGCCTCTTCCTTGATGAAGACTGGCATTTCCCAGTGGTTCCTGATATACAATGGTTTCTACCACTGTGGTGGAAACAGATTGTTCCCTTTTGGCTACAAGGAACTGTTTTTCTCCTATGGAGGGCCACGTTTTGCCCTCCTCATTCTCTGAGAGTTTACTCCTTGACTAGAGCAGTGACAAGCACAATGTTCCTCACTCTTTCAGGAGACTGTGCAGTTATAAATTCATTCTCTTTTATTTTCAGAGAATTCAACAAGGTCAGATTACAAGGCTGAGAAACATGATGATAATGGAGATAAGGTAAAACTTTCCAAAGTCTCAAGAGTGTTTAACTAGAAGGCAGAAGGACAGAAGGACATGCTAGTGAATTTTGATGCATTCATGCTAAAAGGGCAGTGTATGCTAACAACAGCTTGAACTTCTTCTGTTCAGAAGTAACTCAGGAACTATCTATTCACCTTTCCGTTGGATAGAGCCAAACCTCATCCCCCTGACTCTCCCCTAAGAGAGGCAGCATTAGCATCCATAGGGTGTGACAAGGCAAAAGGCAGCTTAGGAGGGCTGTTACACTTCTTTGTCTCTAATTAAGAGAATCATAGAATCAGCCAGGTTGAAAGAGACCTCCAAGATCAGCCAGTCCAACCTAGCACCCAGCCCTAGCCAATATACTAGCCCATGGCACTAAGTGCCTCATCCAGGCTTTTCTTGAACACCTCCAGGGATGGTGCCTCCACCACCTCCCTGGGCAGCCCATTCCAATGCCAATCACTCTCTCTGTGAAGAACTTCCTCCTAACATCCAGCCTAGACTTCCCCCTGCACAACTTGAGACTTTGTGCCCTTGTTCTGTTGCTGGCTGCCTGGCAGAAGAGACCAACCCCACCTGGTTACTACCTCCCTTCAGGTAGTTGTGGACAGCAAGGAGGTCCCACCTGAGCCTCCTCTTCTCCAGACTGCACACCCCCAGCTTCCCCAGCCTCTCCTCACAGGGCTGTGCTCCAGGCCCCTCACCAGCTTTGTCACCCTTCTCTGGGCATGCTCCAGTATCTCACCATCTCTCTTGAATTGAGGAGCCCAGAACTGGACACAGTACTCAAGGTTTGCCCTGACCAATGCAGAGTACAGGAAAAAGAGAAGGATGAAGGTTAGCCATTAATAATGAGTTCACAGTAAGTGGGATGGATCTAGCCTCAAATACATCAGAAGAAGTTTTAAGTACTTAAGAGGAAATGAATGTTGTTTATGATGATCAACCTGGCATGTTTTCTTTGTACTTTGACATGCAAGCTCAGAAAAGCATTGCAAAATGGATGTGGCACTTGGTGCCATGGTCTAGCCTTGAGCTCTGTGGTAAAGGGTTGGACTTGATGATCTATGAGGTCTCTTCCAACCTTGATGATACTGTGTGATACTCTGAAAATCAAGTCCAGGAAGAATATTTCAGAGCTCTTAACCACTATGGCATCTGCTACAAGAGCAGGTCTGAAGAGAACGTGCTTCTAAAGCCTTTTTTCTTTCTGTTTTCTGCCTTCCAGTTTCCCAGCTGGGCCATGATCATTGCCTGTCTCCTAGCAGTGTCTGTTCTTTTCATATTGGTGCCCTCGGTGTTGTTTTGGAAACGTAAGTCTCCCTAAGGACATAACTGATTAATGTTTCCAGTGCTGGCCTGGTGCAGCTGTCCTTCTGCAGCTCTGCTTAATTTTCTGCAAATCTGCCATGGCCCTGGGTCATTTTATGGGGGTTGCTGTCCTTACTCCAGGGCTGTATCACCGAGAGGAGACCGGGGAGCATGAGTTGGTGGGGATGCAGCAAGAGGAGACCTGTGCAAAGAACCTGTTCACTCACTTGCTGCAGGTCTGGCTCATCTCTTTGGCCCTTGCTTTATAGCAAAGTGGTCCTGTGCTTTCCTAGAATTGCTCCTGACAGAACATTGATGTAACAGATCAGAATGAGATCCTTTCTTCCCTGCTTAGCCTGTGGAAACATTACAGCTTGCTGGTTTTGCTTCTGAACCCATGTGATGAATTCATTAGAATTAGAGATTTGTTTTGCCATTGTGACATTAATATTATTTTGCTTCTAGGTAAACACACAAAGAAGTTTATAATGAGAAGGTAATCCATTTTGTAATTTCCTATTAATAGTTCCAGTGTAATTTTTCTTAGAGGCAGGAAGGTGTTGGGCATCAGTTGCGATGGGTGGATTATTGGCTTGTGTTGCTGGCTACCAAAGTTGTCTCATTTGAGCAAGCTTCAGATAACATCACTCCACAAAATCAGAGGGGCTCCTGGATACTGATTCTGTGTAGCAATGCACAGACATCCAGAGCACTGGAGGACCTGAGCAACTGTTATTTGCTGTTATGCAATGATCTCAGCTTAAAGAAGTACCTAACCTGCTTTATTCTTTGATCAAATATCAGGGCATGACCCTGCTGGGGTTATTTTAAAGAGATGAAGTGATAAATTGTTATGATGATCAGCTGGCAAAATGATTGGTCAGGCAGGAATCAGAGATTTATGGACAGTCCTCCATGGAGTGGTAATTCATGCCAATACACAAAGAATGGCCTTGTGAAGGGTAAACTGCAGCAGTGTATCGAGCCAAGCTTTCCACCACTAGAGTTCTCCAGCTCTCATGGGGCCACTGCACTCTCTCACACACTCCTTGGGTCACACTGAAGTGTCTAAGGTGACCAAGGTGATAATTTTGAGGCAGGTATGAAATGCAGAAGTTATGATGTCTCACCCTGTGGAGGTGTAACTGGTAAGTGCACATGTTCTGGCTTATCTTAAAGGATTTTCTCTAGGGAAACCACATGGTAGTCCAATGAGGCATCCTCCCTTTGCCAAAGACCAGTACTTTTCAGTGGTAGATGGTGTCCTGCTGCACACCTCAGCAAAGAGATAAAGACTGGGGGCCAAGGAATTTTTCCTGCATCCCATGATGTTTACCCTCCAGCTGTCACTGTGATATCTGAGCAGCCCTTCCCTGGCCACTAGAAGAAAGCGAGCAAGGTAAAGAACTCTCTAGTGTAAAAAGTAGGCACTGCACCATTGAAGTCAAGGGACTCAGTGGCTTCTGGTCTCTGTTTCAATGAGAATTTGCTGATGTTACAAATAGGAAAGGATGCTCTGAAGCAGCAGTGTGCTTCTGGCCCATCCATAGTGAGCTATGCTTCTCACTACAGCCTTCAACCAGCAAGAGACCTTGAAAAAGTCTTCAGTGGCCCTGAAGGAGAAACCAGCACACTTTCTCTGTGAGCAGCTCCAACATCCTCTGCAGATGCCATGGAGAATAAAAACGGGCTTGTTTCATGCTACATTGAGAGATGTTTATGAGCCCTCAAAATATCAGTGGCTGTCAACCAAACAGCGAAGCTTCAGCTGTGAAAAATTAAACTCTTTGTGCAAATTTTGCTGTGTCACCTTTAAAACTCTTTGCATAGAGAAGTTTCTTTGGGAAGGTGATTATGCATTATTCATAGGTTTGGTTGGTGTTTGTTTTTTTTTTCCCTGGGATCTACCTTTTTACTAATACCACACTATAGAATTGATTTGGTTTTCTCTATTTTTACTAATGCTCTTCCTTGAATACAGCTTACACTGTGAGAAACTGAAGAGGGAAGAAAGGATGTAGAATGTTGCCTAACTTCTAGTTGCCAAAGACAAAAAAAGAAAGAAAGAAAGAAAAATTCAGTAAATAAAATGCTTATTTCTTTCATATAATCAAGGGAAAACATTAAGCCACAAGACTGCTGGAAGTATAAATCAAAATCACAGATTACTTAAGGGGTACCGATGCTGCCTGTGCTTCAGCATGTTTGAATGACCCTTGGGGACTTTGTTAATAAACTTTGTAATTTACCACTAGTAATTGTATTTTTTTTTATGCCACATCCTGAGGCATATCATAGAATCAGTCAGAGTTGGAAGGGACCACAAGGAGCATCTAGTTCCAACCACCCCGTGCCATGGGCAGGGACACCCTACCCTAGAGCAGGCTGCCCACAGCCTCATCCAGCCTGGCCTTAAACACCTCCAGGGATGGGTCTCAACCACCTCCCTGGGCAACCTATTCCAGGCTCTCACCACTCTCCTGCTCAACAACTTTCTCCTCATGTCCACTCTGAACTTATCCACCTCCAGCTTTGCTCCATTCCCCCCAGTCTTGTCACTCCCTGAGAGCCTAAAAAGTCCCTCCCCAGCTTTTTTGTAAGCCCCCTTCAGATCCTGGAAGGCCACAAGAAGGTCACCTCTGAGCTTCCTCTTCTCCAGACTGAACAGCTCCAACTCTTTCAGTCTGTCCTCATAGCAGAGCTGCTGCAGTCCTCTGAGCATCCTCCTGGCCCTTCTGTGGACACACTCCAGCATCTCCACATCCTTCTTGGAATAGTGGCTCCAGAACTGGATGCAGTACTCCAGGTGGGGTCTCACCTGAGCAGAGTGGAGGGGGAGAATCACCTCCCTTACCCTGCTGGCCACACTTCTCCTGCTGCAGCCCAGGCTCTGGTTGGCTTTCTGGGCTGCAAGTGCACACTGCTGTCTCGTATTGAGCTTCTCATCCACCAGCACCCCCAATCCCTCCCCTCAGGGCTGCTCTCCAGCCAGCCACTGCCCAGCCTGGATTTGTGCTTGGGATTGCCTCAATCGAGATGCAAGACCTTTTTGAACAGGATTAGTAATTCTCCAGCTGTTGAAATGCCTGATGTGCTGTCTCAGATCTCCAAAGAAGTGCTGCAGCATTTCCAGAGGTGGGAATATGCCCAGAAGATCAACCTGCAGGGAAATACATCTCAAAGGGACTCCACAGGCTCCCCCCTTTTGTAAATCCATGTGTCCCCCCATCAATGTGCATAGGGGATCCCCTGGTATCTGTTTAGTATCACAGTATCATCAGGGCTGGAAGAGACCTCACAGATCATCAAGTCCAACCCTTTACCACAGAGCTCAAGGCCAGACCATGGCACCAAGTGCCACGTCCAATCCTGCCTTGAACAGCTCCAGGGACGGCGACTCCACCACCTCCCCGGGCAGCCCATTCCAGCGTCCAATGACTCTCTCAGTGAAGAACTTTCTCCTCACCTCGAGCCTAAATCTCCCCTGGCACAGCCTGAGGCTGTGCCCTCTTGTTCTGGTGCTGGCCACCTGAGAGAAGAGAGCAACCTCCTCCTGGCCACAACCACCCCTCAGGTAGTTGTAGACAGCAATAAGGTCTCCCCTGAGCCTCCTCTTCTCCAGGCTAACCAATCCCAGCTCCCTCAGCCTCTCCTCCTAGGGCTGTGCTCAAGGCCTCTCCCCAGCCTCGTCGCCCTTCTCTGGACACACTCAAGCATCTCAATGTCCCTCCTAAACTGGGGGGCCCAGAACTGAACACAGTACTCAAGGTGAGGTCTAACCAGTGCAGAGTACAGGGGCAGAATGACCTCCCTGCTCCTGCTGGCCACACCATTCCTGATGCAGGCCAGGATGCCACTGGCTCTCTTGGCCACCTGGGCACACTGCTGGCTCATGTTCAGGCAGGTATCAATCAGCACCCCCAGATCCCTCTCTGTCTGGCTGCTCTCCAGCCACTCTGACCCCAGCCTGTATCTCTGCATGGGGTTGTTGTGGCCAAAGTGCAGCACCTGGCTGCTTAGAGTTGCCTTTTGGTCCTCATGACAATGACCTTCCAAAACCAGTAGCTCTCATGGTGGAGTCTTCTTGGTGATGCACCAAGCAGCCCCATGGTGTTTCCTTTAGGCCCCCAGCACTCTGTTCCGTGGTAGCATAGTTCTGGCTGGCTGGGCTTTGTATGGGTAAGACTGAGGCTCCCACTTCCACCACTGCTGCCCATTTACCTTTCAGAGAACTTTCTGGTGAGAAGCACAATGCAGATCTTGGCCATCCCACACGAGGTGAGTGGGGCCACCTCAAGTGTTTCTCAGCTTCACAGGCAAAAATGCTGTGACCTCTATGGAAAGGCTTTGGAAACACTAAAAACAGTGAAGAAGAGACAAAAGACAGCATTCACCTGCTGCTGCTTCTAGTTGGACAGAAGGCCTGGGAGAGAGACTATTGGTGCTGCTAAGGAAGGAATTTGTCCTCAGTCCTTCTCTGCAGCAAAAAGCTGCGCTCACACTCTTACCCCATCCTCAGGGGCACCAGTGGGATCTGCCATCCCTGTTTTCAGCATTTGGGTGTTGCAGAGTTGGCAAGCAGGCTGTGGCTGGTTAAATGCTCAGACATGTCCCTGTGTTGTGCTTAATGCTGAGGATGAGGGTGGTTTGGACATGTAACTGTCTGGGCATGTGTGTGGTTGGCAGAGGACAGCAGCCCAGCTCTATGTTGTGTGACCTGGCTTGGCCCCGTGCTGCCTGAGCAGGAGGCAGGGCTGCTGGCAGCACAGAGCAGTTCAGGGAAGTCCCAAATCCTCTCTGTTATCCTCAAGCCCTGTGAATGCTGCCACAATAGCAGCTCTGTAACACTAACCTGCTCTTGCACCACTCAGCTGGGAAAACTGGAGCCTTCAAGATCAGCAACACACAGGAGAGGGCAGCTCATCATTTCACCATGCTAGTAACATCCTTTCTGAGAGGGTTTTTTGGCTGTGTTTCAGATAGGTTGAGATTTAGCCTTTAAAAAGCACACTGAGTAACCAGCCTGGGAATGTTAGTAAAGTGGAACTGGCTGCAGAAGCTGGGTTTTTATCTATGGGATACACTGCAGAGCTTTTGTGTACCTCCTTGAGGTCCTCACTAACTCTGCTGCAGTGATTATGGGAACACAGCATGGGAGAAGATTCAAATCCATGCCATTGAAAGATCTTGATGTCTGGGTTCACTGGTCCCTGCTAGGGCAGGTCCAGACCATGGCAACTTGAACACTTTGTGTTCAAAGTGCTTAAGAGCATACTGTGGGAATAACATCTGATCAGAAAAAACCACCATGTGGCAGCTCTGGTCTTGCCCTCTAGTCATGCTCAAGGCTGTGGTGAGACTTTCTGACTCTACAGCATCTTCTTGCAGGCTGTGAGTTAGGGTCAGCAGTCTCACTCAGTTGAGCCTGGTTTCAGGATCCTGCTGTGCACCCTGATCTGGTGGCACTGTGGGAGACAGGAGAGTCCCTAAACAGAAGATGTGGCTGCAGGCTCCTAGGTTGGGTTTGCAGGGCTGAGACCAGTGTCTGCCCCATGCTGATTAGTGCAGCTGCTGCTACCCCAGTACTCAGCATGTGCTGAGTCCATGAACCTGTGACTGCTTCGACTCATGAATCCCACAAAACTCTGTGAGAAATAAAAGAAGGGGGGGGAAAAAAACCCAAACAGTTTTGATATACTCCTTTAAAAACTACCCCAATGCCCCCAAACCCAAACATCCTTCGCCAACAATAAAAACAAGCAAACAAACAAAACCCAATCACAAAATCCCCCCCTTATTTTTTTTTCCTTCCTTCAAGCAAACTTGCTAATTAAACCAGCAACTGCAATTTCCAATTGGCAAGGCTGAGTCAATCCTTTTGCTCTTATTAATTAGCTCTGCACTAATGACTTCTTTAGAGCAGGTCTGCCTCTTGCTGGGGAAGCTTCTAGTGTGTTTGCTGAGGTCCTGCTTTGGGGAGCTGCACAAGGGCAGAAGAAATAGGAGTCAACAAAATCATTTGATCTGATCGACCATGTGGAAATGCAGTCCAGGAATACTGTAGGGGAGCTCTGAGTGTAAGTTATGTCTCTGAGCTTTTTTGGTTTATCTTTTTTATCCACCACAGCTGCTAAGGTTTAGGTTCAGAGTAGCAATTGGAAGCAAAGAATCTGGGATGGTTATTTTTAAATGAGAATACATTGAAGTAATTTTTGAGGAGCTGACTCTGGCTGTCAGTATATTCAATAAAAGGTTAAAGGGAATGCTTTAAAATATATCTAGAGGAAAAAGAAATGATGTTTTCCAAAAGCAGGAGAAGCCCCAGAATGCATTTTCTGGGTCTAGTGAAGAAAAACTGGTTGAAAGCAGGATTTTAGAAGGAAAAGACTGTCACAGAGTATATCAATGGCATCTGGAAATGTTAGGCTTTCTTTTTAAGACCTCTGCCTTGGAAGGAAAAAGAAGTAGTGCACTTGAGTAAACATCAAGCAGTGCAACCAAGAAAACCTTCCAGTAAGCAGCTATAACCAATACACAGAATTTCAGCTGTGAAGTTCTATGGGGCTCGTTTCAGAGAAACTTGGACAAAAGCTGACCCCTGGCAGGTGTGAGGCTTCTGCTGCTGTGTCTTGTATGGGATGCAGGTTGCACTGCTACAACTTGTTGCTGCTCTTTGTGCTCTCTGAAGTAGATCTCCCTGCAAAGTCTGCCCTCACTGCCTCCCAGATTGCTGCTGACAAACAGTGCTGTGCCATTGGCTTTACGACTGCCATGCACTTCCCAAAAGCCTCCAGGCCTCCCAGACCTTTCATCCTGCCACCTCTTACACTGGCCAAGTGCTAGGATCTGGAATCATCCACCTTTAGCTCCTCTCCCCGGTGCTCTGAGCTGCTGCAGTTATTGCAGCGCTCACAGGCTTGCACCGGGAGCCTGTGGTTAGAATGAGGCTGGGTTTAATTTGTTCAGAGTCCATGTCAAGCCTAAATGGTGTTACATCTGGGGAGACTGGCTCTGCTTCATGGAGCAAGGTGGGTAACTAAGGATTTAGCTTTTGGTCCAAGTAATAATTTCCACTGGACTCCAGCACTTGGTGGACAATTGTCTATAACAAAAGGACCAATTAAATGGGGTAAAGAAGTTCTGACGTGAAGAGATAATGACTGAACTACTCGATTAGCAGGGAGGAAGTACAGAAAAGCAATTAAAAAGGGAGCTCTAGCTATTCTGAGACATGGGATTGGCTACTGAGAAAACAGGAGGAAGTACTGGGGGTGGGGAGGGCAAGTGCTGAGTTAGGAATACAAATCCTTTAAAGAGAAAGCAGAGGAATGAATTAAATATCATTTTGAGATTAATAAGAGACCTCTCTTAATAGACTTTATTGGAGCTGACTGCTCTGGTGGTCCCTTTCCAACTCGGCAGCACATTTCATTATGGTTCCACCTTCGTTTCCTAGCTGGAATGTGCTTTTCTAGGCATTTTTTAAGGTTAATATAAATAAATCTCTGGATTCCAAAAGTGGAATCTAATTGGAGCTTAAGAAAGAGAAAGCAGGAGGGAAGAGCGTGGCTGAGTACATAGGAAATTAGAAATAAGAATAAATAGCATCATGGGACTTGGGGAAAGAACAGAGATAACCACACAGTGTGAGATGAATGCATGAAAATGTGGAAAATTTTAGCCCGGTAGAAAGAAGATCTGGGATGTGCTGCTGCAGGCTTGACAGCAGATGGCAAAATTGAGCTACAAAGACAGATGAGGGAAGCGTTGGAGAGATTAGAAGAGGCTGTAAAGGCATTGCAGATTCGCTGCCATCAAGCAGAACAAGTGCAGCCACCTTCAGCCACCATGGAGGTAGCATCAGGATCTGACCTGGTGGCCGTCTCCAATGAACGCTTTTGGCATGCCTGCCCTGGGCTCTGCCTTGTGTGCCCTCCAGCAGCACAAGTTTTCTGCAGGTCTCAGTAACAGGTGTTCCTGATACTGTAATTGGTGCTCTTGAGGCTCAGCCCCAGATGGGAGCAGAGTGGCTTTGGTTTCTCTTGCTAGTTTAAATAGTAAGCCCCAAGCCTCAACGCCTCCTGCAGTCACTCTGTGACAGAAGTGACTTGGCAAAAGGAATGTCTGCTGTTAACCATCCTTTAGCTCATCTCAGCATCCATTCCTTCTTGCTGTCAGGTGCATAAGAAAAGGTGATGGCCTTTCTCAAAGAGCCCTTCAGATGATGGCTTTGGGGAGTGCTCAGAACTGATGGAAACACTGAGATTCGACTGGGGGCCCATACACAGGCATGGCTCTCCTCCTTCATGTATGTTTGTATCCTCTGTGATTCAGCTGATGTTAATGTACCTCACTGTGCTCAGTTTTGGGCTCCCCAGTTTAAGTGGGACAAGGATCTGCTGGAGAGGGTCCAGTGGAGGGCTTTGAGGATGATGAGGGGACTGAAGGGCATGGCTTATGAGGAGAGGCTGAGGGGCCTGGGGCTTTTTAATCTGGAGAAGAGAAGACTTAGAGGGGATTTGATAAATGTTTGTAAGCATCTGAAGGCTGCCAGGCATGGGGGCACAGGCTCTGCTCACTTGCTGCCTGGGATAGGACAAGGAGTAATGGATGTAAGTTCCAGCAAAAGAGGTTCCACCTCAACACAAGGGGGAACTTCTTTACTGTAAGGGTCACAGAGACTGGAATGGGCTTTCCAGAGAGGTCATGGAGTCTCCAGAGAAGGAGACTCCAAGGCCTGTCTGGCTGTGTTCCTCTGTGATCTGTGTTAGATAATATTGTCCTGCTCTGGCAGGGAGGTTGGACTCAATGATCTCCTTGGGTCCCTTCCTACCCCTAATACCCTGTGAGCCTGTGATCCTGTGACCTTGACTCCTTGAAGGTAACTCGCTTTTTATGATTAGATGTACATCTAATGAAGATTCAGAGCTTCAGAGTTGCTCTCAAACACCAGAGCTGGTGTCATGATTAACAGCCATTCAGTAGCTAATACACACTGCACAATCACCTGCATATTTAATACTGGGCAGAGAATTTCTGTGGAGGAATAGAATCATAGAATCAACCAAGTTGGAAGAGACCTCCAAGATCATCCAGTCCAACCTAGCACCCAGCCCTATCCAGTCAACTAGACCATGGCACTAAGTGCCCCAGCCAGGCTTTTCTTGAACACCTCCAGGGACAGTGACTCCACCACCTCCCTGGGCAGCCCATTCCAATGCCAATCACTCTCTCTGGGAAGAACTTCCTCCTAACATCCAGCCTACACTTCCCCCAACACAGCTTGAGACTGTGTCCCCTCGTTTTATTGCTGGTTGCCTGGCAGAAGAGGCCAACCCCCACCTGGCTACAACCTCCTTTGAGGTAGTTATCCAGTGATGAATCATTTATGGGCTTTTGGATCATTCACTTTGCACTGAATGAAGTTGTCTCCCTTTCACAAAGTGAGACCCCCCCCCCCCCTGACATGGCCTGCGTCACAGACCAGGCTGTGCAGTGATGTGTGTTGCTGGGATGAATTATTTATTGGACGTTTTAGATCACTTGCCCAGCAATGGAATTTTAAATCTGTTCATATCCTTTCCTAAGTATATAAAAAGGATTTTATGTACATGAAATTCATCTCTCCTTCTTCCTCGCACTCCCTCCAGTGCACTAGTGAATTATCCATGAAGCTTGGGTTGGGTTAGTTTGGGATGCAAAATTTTCTCATAGAGGATGCAATGGCAGTGTCCTAGCCTGGGGGATTGTGTTTTGGGCCTGGTGTGCAGAAGGTGTTGCATGAGCCCTTTAGAGCTCAGTTGTGTCCTATTTTAAATATTGGGAGTGGAATAATTGGGATTTCTTGGCTTGTAATACACATGCAGGCTGGGGACAGAGTGGCTGAGAGCAGCCAGGAAGAAAGGGACCTGGGGGTACTGATAGATAGTAGCTGAAGATGAGCCAGCAGTGTGCCCAGGTGGCCAAGAGAGCCAATGGCATCCTGGCCTGGCCAGGAGCAGTGTGGCCAGTAGGACAAGGGAGGTTATTCTTCCCCTGTACTCAACACTGGTCAGGCCACACCTTGGGTGCTGTGTCCAGTTCTGGGCTTCTCAATTCAAGAGAGATGTTGAGGTACTGGAACATGTCCAGAGAAGCACAACAAAGCTGGTGAGGGGCCTGGAACTCAAACCCTATGAGAAGACGCTGAGGGAGCTGGGGATGTTTAGCCTGGAGAAGAGGAGGCTCAGGGGTGACATTATTGCTGTCTACAACCTCCTGAAGGGAGGCTGTGGCCAGGTGGGGGTTGGTCTCTTCTTCTAGACAGCCAGCAACAGAACAAGGGGACACAGTCTCAAGTTGTGCCAGGGAAAGTATAGGCTGGATATTGGGAGGAAGTTGTTGGCACAGAGAGTGATCGGCATTGGAATGGGCTGCCCAGGGAGTGGTGGAGGCACCATCCCTGGAGGTGTTCAAGAAAGGACTGTCTGAGGCACTAAGTGCCATGGTCTAGTTGACTAGACAGGGCTGGGAGATAGGTTGGCCTGGATAATCTTGGAGATCTCTTCCAACCTGCTTGATTCTATGATTCTATATTATTTTGGGGAAAAACTTCATCTCACATCAATTAATTCCCAATTCATAACAACCACACACCTCCACATTAGCACAATCTAGGCAAGAACAGCCCAGTCTTTTGCATGCATCACACCTTGTTTTTCTCATTAACCAGGTGTCCCCCTATCTCTTCTCCCCCTTGGGAGGCATCCTGAAGCCACAGGAGCCAAGGTCAAAATGCTCAGTCCGCTGGTTATTATTCCTTCTCACATTGCATCCCCACAATGGTGTAGTCATATTAAGCCCAAGGGAGCTGTGTGCAGGGAACTCATCAGTGGGCCTTAGTGTGGGGAGTATGGAAACTCCCTAAGACTGTAATGATCTAGCTCTGTTGTGTTGTTTGTTTGTATTTTTAATGTCAGCCTGTAAACATCAGCTCATGCCAAGACTGAGCTTTCCCAGAGCATTCCTGTGAGCTCTGCTTCAAGGACAAGGGGAAATCAGCCTCTCACTGGAGTGGTGAGTTGATGCTGCTTTTGAATTCTACTTGGTGTTTTATATCCTTGGTCCATTATCTAATGGAGAATATGATGAGGTAATTATGGAAATACACAAATTGCAACCTCATGAATACCAAAGAAATTTGTGGTGATCCATGCTAAAAGAATGCATAAAAATGCAAATCATTTGTAAATGGGGAGCAGTAAATCTTGTTAATATTAATAACTGAGAGTGGTTAATTGCATCAAGTCTGGATGAATTCTAACCAAATCCCTCTGAAGAGAAGTTTTTAAGGCTCTGTTCTGTGAACTGTGTACCATGAGGTTAAGGGGAGCTCTGACTTGGATTCACTTAGTAAGTGGTTGCCTTTGACTCCCTCCATAGTCCAGGGAGGGAGGCTGGGACTGGTCCAGAAGGTGACCCAGCCCACCGAAGGGAAGGTGTGAGGTCCTCTTTTGTGGCAGAACTTCTGAACTCAGCTGGGGACTCCTAACTCTCTGCAAGACTCTGATTCCATTTCATAGGGACTCATCATTAGGAGGCTTTGTGTCTGCTGTGTGGCTCTAGCAGTACAGTTAGGTTAAATAGGACTGTTGAAGAGAGTGTCCTGTGTGTATGAAACCTTGTTGCCTTCTCAGATATGCAGGTTCTGTCCTAGCTGGACCAGTGCTGGAGAGCATGGCTGAAATCAGTGACAGTGAAATTAAACCTCTCCAGTGCCGAAGAGGAATGGAGCTGGTTTTAAGCTTACTGAGTGATGCCAAATATGAGCATACAGATTACAAAGCCTGCAGAGGTCCTGTGGCAACAATGTCACCTGAATGGTCTAAACCAGTTCTAAGACTGGAAGCAAGATGCTGGGAAACTACAGAGCCTCCCCTTCTGCAGCATAAACTCTGCTTGACTGGGTCTTCTGTGGGCTGACGATGGGGTTAGGGCTTGTCTTCAGGCTGCTCTCTGGGTTTTGCCACATCACAATGCATCTTGCTTGGGTTTTGCCACATCACATTGCATCTTGTTTGGGTTTTGGCACATCACATTGCATCTTGTTTGGGTTTTGCCACATTGCATTGCATCCTGTTTGGGTTTTGCCACATCACATTGCATCTTGTTTGGGTTTTGCCAAATGGCATTGCATCCTGTTTGGGTTTTGCCACATCGCATTGCATCTTGTTTGGGTTTTGCCACATCACATTGCATCTTGTTTGGGTTTTGCCACATCGCATTGCATCTTGTTTGGGTTTTGCCACATCGCATTGCATCTTGTTTGGGTTTTGGGTTTTGCCGCATCACAATGCATCCTGTTTGGGTTTTGCCGCATCACAATGCATCCTGTTTGGGTTTTGCCAAATCGCATTGCATCTTGTTTGGGTTTTGCCACATCGTATTGCATCCTGTTTGGGTTTTGCCACATCACAATGCATCCTGTTTGGGTTTTGCCAAATCGCATTGCATCTTGTTTGGGTTTTGCCACATCACAATGCATCCTGTTTGGGTTTTTCCACATCACTTTGCATCTTGCTTGGATTTTGCCACATCGCATTGCATCCTGTTTGGGTTTTTCCACATCACATTGCATCTTGTTTGGGTTTTGCCATGTTGCATTGCATCTTGTTTGGGTTTTGCCATGTTGCATTGCATCTTGTTTGGGTTTGCTCCCAGCAGAAAGGTAGAACATCCATCTGTGTTCACAATTTTGCCTTTTTTGATCTGTTGTTGTGATACCTCTGGGCAATTACTGGGGGGGGTGGGGTGTTAGGAGTATGCTGGGTTGAGGTTCCCCCTAGATATCCACTCACTGAAGAATTCCCAAGCCATTACCAAACTCTTTGTTTGTTTCTTTTCCTTTAAACTTTGCCAGGCTTCTCAGTGACTGGATGTTTGGTAGGTTCATATTTATCAGCTTGCTCTTCCCTCTTTAGTCCATTCATTTCCTGTCTGTAGCTGAGTTATTCTACAGAAGAAATTAATTTTATAATACAAAGATACTGGATGGCACTTTCAGACATGATGCCTGCAGCTTCATAAAACCTGATGGAGGAGAGAGGAATATTCCAAGAGAAAACGAGGAGAGGTCATGATTTATTGCTTATAAACAGCTCCCTGGATCTTATTATCTTTGCTGTGTAGAAGCCTGGGGATCTAGATTGAGCTTTATAATTCACATCGAAATTCATTCTATCACATGTCTCCTGTAAAGTCACATTCTTGAATGATACAGCAAACCCTATTAAACAGGTACTCATTAAACTACAACACCTTATAAATCCTTCCTGAGTTTTGTTGACAGTACACATCAAACACAAACCATTAAGTGCTTTTCATTTTCCTGGTAGTCTGCGATCATAATGCATTACATGACAAAATAATGTGTTTACATGACAGATTTAATGCTTGATCTGCTGCATGAAATGCTTCTGAGCACCAGAAGATAAGAGAAAAATGTAACATTATACTTCCAAGTGTCTATTAATTCTTAACTAATAATAAATTACAGTGGGATGTTGATAGAAATGGATGAGAGAGACACATACACATGGGAGGAATTCATGAGGATCAGCGACACGGCAATGAATACTAAATGCAGACATCATAGCCAGAGCTAAAATGAAGCATTTCTATGTTGGCAAGAGAGCTTCCAGAGCCTGTGGACTTGCTGCTGTTCCATTTGAGTGTATTTCCTCTTTTGTAACAGGCACTGGCTTGTAGTGAAGGTCATGTAAGACAGATTTACTTTCGCTTGTCTCTCCCTCCAAAGTTGTGCCAGAGAGGAGTCCCAGCTTGCTCCATCCTGGGAATTGGCCATGGCCAGCATTCAAACTGGACACCAAGCCTGAGGCATGAGAGTTCCCTGTGCTGTCCTAGCAGGTCTTCCTACCAGCTCTTTGTGTTGTGCTGGACCTGAAAGGGTTACCCACTTGTCCCTCTTAAACCTTGTGAGCAGAGTGGCTTATCCAGTCCAACCTATCCCCCAGCCCTATCCAGTCAACCAGACCATGGCACTAAGTGCCTCAGCCAGGCTTTTCTTGAACACCTCCAGGGATGATGCCTCCACCACCTCCCTGGGCAGCCCATTCCAATGCCAGTCACTCTCTCTGTGAAGAACTTCCTCCTAACATCCAGCCTATACTTCCTCTGGCACAACTTGAGACTGTGTCCCCTTGTTCTGTTGCTGGTTGTCTGGCAGAAGAGACCAACCCCACCTGGCTACAAGCTCCTTTCATTTAGTTGTAGACAGCAATGAGGTCACCCCTGAGCCTCCTCTTCTCCAGGCTAAACAACCCCAGCTCCCTCAGCCTCTTCTCGTAGGGTTTGTGTTCCAGGCCCTTCCAGGCTTGACACAGTGAGTTCTTTTTCCTCACAAACTGTCAGACTGTGCCTAGCCTGACAGCTGAAAGGGCACCGTGGGATGGGTCTGTGGACCATGATGCAGCTCTGTGGACCTTGCAGCTCCACAGCAAGCCTCTGCATAGATGCTGTTCAGGGATGATGAGGGACAAGGGCAATTACCAACCTTCCTGTGGTTGGGAAAAACAAACAAAAATCAACCCTTGCTTGCAAGTGCTTGTTTGCAAAGTGTCTCCTACCATCAAAAGAAAATAACCACATTTCTATGTTTGTTTGGACTTTTTTCCATCCAAAAATTTATTCCCCCCCTCCTTGGCCCCTCAGCTGGGAACTAATCCATTCCTGTATCTCTTGTACTGATCCATGCCACCTGTGCACAGTGCTGGGCTTGTGACTTCCCACCCTCATCCTACCCCAGGCTATGCAAATCAAACCTCAAGGGGAATATTGCTGCCACTTGAATCAACTGTTGTGTTTCAGCAACGACTTTATGCTTTGGTTTGGATATTGCTTCCTAATTATCTTCCAAATAGAGCACTGATAGATTTAGTCTCAAGACTCTCTGTGCCAAATTTCATGTTTTGCTTTTTAAAACTTCTAAGGAAACTGTTTTTACTTGTTTGTTTTCATCAAAAATGATTGCTGGGTTTGGAGCTCCTTTATGAGGGAATGGTTATTCCAACAGGTCTCATTTCTGCACAGTGCTACTGGTCCTCAGACAACCCTTTCCCTCCATGCATTCCTATTTAATTCATGACTTAGTTGACTTCAAGCCCCAGCAGATGACTGCCAGGGCCTTGAATTTGGAATTTCAAGAGTGGTATTCAGCCACTTCACAAGTTTAGAGTGTGAGGGCAGCTGGGTCTATTAATCTTTAAAAAGAACCCAAATCTCTGCCTTTTATTGCAAGCAGGAGCTAAGGAGGAATTGGTATGTGGGAAAACAATGCTCTAATAATGACATACAATCAAAGGGAGGGTAATAAACCTGCTAGTTCTCTATATTTACTGGGAGAGTTAGCTGGGGAGCAGGAGCTGAGGCTTGCTTTAACTACAGACAGCTTTCCCCTTTCAGTTTTTATGGCTTTCTCAATCACTTTGCTCATCTGCTGCTGGAGTCTTTTATTTGCTGATAAAGGCTGTTAACCAGTTGGAAAGTCAGGCCAATGAAGTTATGTAAAAGGCAGAGAACAGTTTTTGATAGGGTAGAGTCACGATGCCAGAGGAATGGAGGAGATGAGAGGGCTACTGCCCCTCTTGTAAGAAAAGCCAAAGTCCTGAGAAGGGGAAAGAGTGCAGTGAGCCACTTATCTAATCTCTTTCTCTCCCTAATCTATTTATCTAATCTATTTTCCAAGCGTGTCAGAGTTCAGTGAAGGTCTGGATGATACTGTTAGTCATGTGATGTACTTTTAGGTAGTTCTGCAAGGAGCAGGAAATTTCTCTCTGTGATCCTTATGGGTCCTTTCCTACTTCAGGTACCCTATGATTCTATAATTCTTCATGTACACTGCTTCTTGACATCTGCTGGTGCTGATGAGACAAGAATTCTTTCTTATTCTGTTCCCTCTTTTCCAGAGCAATTTCTAAAGTCCCCTTTAATGAAGAAATGAGTAGCAAGGGCTGATTTGCAATAGAAGAGGCTGCTCAGGCTGCCTTGCCCAATGCAGTGGTGTGAGCAGCTTCTCTTAGTGAGGAAATCATAGAATCAGCTAGGTTGGAAGAGACCTCCAAAATCATCCACTCCAACCTAGCACTCATCCCTGTCCAATCAACTAGAACATAGCACTAAGTGCCCCAGCCAGGTTTTGCTTGAACACCTCCAGGGATGGTGACTCCACCACCTCCCTGGGCAGCCCATTCCAATGCCAATCACTCTCTCTGCCAACAACTTCTTCCTGACATCCAGCCTATACTTCCCCCATCACAACTTGAGACTGTGTCCCCTTGTTCTGTTGCTGGCTGTCTAGGAGAAGAGACCAACCCCACCTGGCTACAACCTCCCTTCAGGTAGTTGTAGACACAATGAAGTCACCCCTGAGCCTCCTCTTCAGGCTGCACACCCTCAGCCTCTTCTCACAGGGCATGTGTTCCAGGCCTCTCTCCAATTAAAGCTCAGGAAGACTTAGAGGTACACTAAAAGCGACTTTCAAACTGACTTTGTGGTACCTTTCTTTATCTGGAAGCAAACAATGATGCAAATGGGAAAACTTCCTGATTTTAACGTTGCAGTTTTCCTCTGAGCAGACTTTAGAACTGTGTCTGTGCAAACCTGGATACAGGGAGCAGTGCTATGGCTGTACTATTTGCTTTGCTAGCAGAGTTTCTAGGATCAGAGCATCAGACTTGTGTAGGCTTTCTCATGTGCCCATGGGTGCATTGACAAATCCCAGGCTCTGCTGAGAATTCAGATCTACTTGTTTACAAGCCATGTCTGGCAGTGTGATCTTATTTCATGGCATTTTGCCTCCAAGGCAGTATTTCTAACCTCTGGAGCTCTACACATGATGCTACTGCAAAATTAAAGAGGACAGTGCTATTAGTTTGAGGTCTGAGAGAGATAGTCAGCATGGAAAGCTGGAGTGGAGGGCATGAGGTCTTGTGAGCCACAGTGAACCTGGCTTTTTTTTTTGTTGTTTGGGATTGGAAGTTTTTCTGGCAGAGGCAACAGCAGTGCAGAGTGTGTTTTGTTGTGCTTCCTCAGCCTTTATTTATTTATCTATCTAGGTATTTATTTATTCCTTTCTGAGAGAATGAAAAATTAACCTGCAATGTCACATCTGGAAGGTCATGGACATTTATTTTGTGTCTGTGTATATATATATATATAAGATATCACAGAATTAACCAGGTTGGAAAAGACCTTTGAGATCATTGAGTCCAACCTATCACCTAATACTTTCTAATTAACTAGACCATGGTACTAAGTGCCTCATCCAGTCTTTTCTTGAACATCTCCAGGGATGGTGACTCTACCACCTCCCTGGGCAGCTCATTCCAATGGCAAATCACTCTTCTGTGATGAATATATAGATACATATATATATACACACACATATATATATGCACACACACATATAAGCATATATATATATATATATACACACACACACACACACATTTGGAGGTATGTAGGCGTGTGTGTGTGTGTATATATATATATATATATATATATTACCAGGGTTTGGGCAGAACTGAATAGTCTGAGAAAATAAGGAGAGTAAGCAGGATTGAGTAAGTGAACTGATAAGGAGGCACAGCTGCAGATGAATGGCCTTGGGAGGCTGGCAGAGAAGCTGAGGGAGTGCTGAGCTCTGCAAGAAGCCAGGCTGGTCAGCCCTGGGAACAAGCAATGTTATGGCTAAGTTGTTGCAAAGGGGGATTAAGGGGGGTAGTTGGTCAGGTCTGCCTCTGTGTGTGTGGACAACCCATCTCTGCTCTGTAAGCCTATCAAAAGTACTCACCCCTCTACCAAGCTCCACTATGTAGGTATCAGGCTTAGCTTCAAGAAATGGATTGGCCATTATACATCACATTGGTGTAAGTCTGTGTCTCTCCCTCTCCTGCACAGCCTAGAAGAGAGGCCAACTCAGCAATATATACACATAAACATCTTCTGTAGTCTTTAAAGATAAAAAATAAAGAAGAAAACCATCAGAGAAACAAAAGCCCAAACCAAACAACATTAAAAAAAGAAAAAGCTAACCAAAAACCCAATCCCAAAACCCAGACCATAAAACTTTTCCCAAGCTACTATCTTTCAGGTCCCTCTAGCAAATTGCTCCTATAACTCAGTCAACCTGAGTGAACTTTAGACATTTTCTACAGTCTTAAAAAGGTTTGCAATTTGCTTTAGCTCACTTCATGTCTCCAGAGCTGTGGATTCTCTTTAAACCTCTACTTCTCTGCAAGTGTTTCAAGGTCTTGAGTACAGCAATGTTTAGTTTTCCAAAAAATTCCTGGAAAAAAACATTTATTCTTTTCAGATTGTCATCTTGATGTGATTCATCACTTGGAAAATTGATTTTACCAATGCATTTTTGTTCCCCTTTGAATCTTTTTGCCCTGAAACGAACTGGGAAAGAGTCCTGCAGTACTTTCCTATAAAGTCTCCCCTCTCCCACATTGTGTAGGGTAGAAAAGCACCTCCCTCCCTTTTGCTTGTAGTCCTGAGAGATGCCCTTGTTCCCAGAAAGAAATATGAAGTCAAAACTGATGACTCTGTCTGGAAGTAGCCCACTGTACTGTGGACAGCTCCTCCTCAGAGCACAGCAGTAGTGTTGGTAGCCTCGGAGAAATATTGCTGACTGCAACAACCAATTCAGTGGATTTTCCTTTTCCTCTCGGGAAGCAGTTTGCTCAAAGCCCTCTGCAATCACAGAGCCTGAGAGAATAGTTTTAGAAGGTCTAGGAAAGGATTTACTCTGTGTTAGCCGACAGACTGCAATCTCCAGTTTAGAGCAGTTAATTGAAAACCAGGGAGGAAAGGCTGTTAAGAGGTATAATGTGAATCCTGGCTCAAGGTACTAAAGTCCAGCTATCAAACCAGGTTTTTCTCTATTTCTTTCTTGAAAGAGGTGCAAGTTCAAGGGACAGAGATCTGAAAGGTTTTGGGTGGTCATAAAGCTGCTTGGTAGTGATGGAACATGCCCTGCTTGCAGAGCAAAGTGGGTGCAAAGGGGCTTGCTGTGAAAGCCCAGTAGGTGTCTGACACTATGTTTGTTAGGGTAATTGATTTCCTCTGCTCCTATAAACATGTGTGTATGAACTTCCCAAACTGCTGTTGTGTCTGCTCTCTCTCTCCTCTAGCAGTCTGGAATTTGGGTCCAGAGCATTGTGACTACTGTGTCTGGATCTGGGCTTACTGTGTCCAGTTCTGGGCTCCTCCATTCAAGAGAGATGTTGAGGTGCTGGAAGGTGTCCACAGGAGGGCGCCAAAGTTGGTGAGGGGCCTGGAGCACAGCCCTGTGAGGAGAGGCTGAGGGAGCTGGGGGTGTGCAGCCTGCAGAAGAGGAGGCTCAGGGCAGACCTCATTGCTGTCTGCAACTACTTGAAGGGAGGCTGTAGCAAGGTGGGGTTGGTCTCTTCTTGCAGGCAAGCAGCAACAGAAGAAGGGGACACAGTCTCAAGTTGTGGCAGGGGAGGTCTAGGCTGGATGTTAGGAGGAAGTTGTTGTCAGAGAGAGTGACTGGCATTGGAATGGGCTGCCCAGGGAGGTAGTGGAGTTGCCATCCCTGGAGATGTTGACTGGATAGGGCTGGATGCTAGGTTGGACAGGATGATCTTGGAGGTCTCTTCCAATCTGGCTGATTCTATGTTTCTATGTAACTTGGTTACAGCAGAGCAGGTTGGTGCCCTGACCCTGTGCCTTCTGCTGCCTCACAGGCAGTGGTTGCTGTGCTGGCACTGGACAGATTTGCCTAGATGCTTCATATTATGGAAGATCACTTCCCAGACTGTGGTCTCTTAACTGTATATAATAGCACTGAAGGTCAGCCTCACCTCAGAGGAGGCTGATGTGAATCCTTTTAGACAAAGTGCAGCCAGTGAGTCTGCCCATGTGTCTGCTGGTGTGTGCAGTGGGTTCCCTTTTCTACCCTCTGTGGGAAGGATTTGAGATCTCTTTGGCTGAAGTTAGATTTTCTGATGGAGAAGAATTAAAAATGGATTACTTTTTTTTCCTAGCAGGCTCCACTACTTTCCTGCTGGGGCTATTTATGTAGATCTGGATTTAAACATCTCCTATTTACCCATAAATTGTACTAACCTGGTAAAATCCACGCCACTTTTAGGCAAGTCTGTTCCACTTGGAAAGAAGATAGAAATCTTCTGACTTCAGAAAGCATTCCTAAAAAGCTCTCATCTGAGGCACAAGTGGGGTCAAAGGAAGCTAGAAACTGAGACCCAAAGTTTTCTGTGCCTCCTCCTCTCCAAAGCTGCCAGCTGATACCAAAATCTACTGGTGGTGTTTTCCCACATTAAATCCCCCCCAGCCATCAGAATTTTTTGCTTCCTGACACTACTACTTGTGGGTTAATAAAATCCAGAGTCTTAACAGGTTTGGCTGCTCTCCTTCTGCTGCAACATCTTTGAACCCCCTCTGAGATCCAGCAATGAGACACACAAGCTGGATGTCCCCTCCAAGGGGCTCAGCCTGAAGGTGACACTGCCTCAATACTGAATTTCCTGTACAATGTAAATGCTGCAGCATTCTTCTAGGACATGACCAGAGGAAGTAGAGGGCTGAGGGCAAAATGTCTTCTTTTTGAAGTAACCCACAAATTCCAGTGTGTGCTCATGCACTGGAAATAAGAAATTCATTTCCACCCTTCTCCTGAGGGCATCTAGCCTCACTTCTTCCAAGGAGGTGGCCAAGCCAGTGGCTGCTCTGCAGTAGTGACACTTTCCTCCATCATCTGCAGATGGGATACTGGGGAAAAAAAAGAAGAGTGAAAAAAACCGAATCCTACTGGTGACAGAGAGAGAAAGCACTGCTGGAAAGGAGTGCAATCCATGGAAAGGCAGACCTGAGCTCCACGAGACTCTGCCCCACTGTTGTTTTTTCCATTCAACAGCCATTCCATAAAGCTTTTGGACCAGGAACAAAGTTCTTTTCCCTCTCCTTGAATGTCTTAGCAAGCAGCTTATATCCACATAGATCTTGAGTTCCTTTTGCCTGTTAAGAAGATTGCAGGTGGATCATCCCTCTGGGTGGTTTGGCTTTGGCAGGGTCATTTCCAAGACAGCTGCTAATCCCTGTGCAATGCCTCTCTTTCAGGCCCTTCACTCTGGGATCTGGATCTGCTCCAGTAGCCAAGCACCTTTACTCAACCCCAGAAACTGGCATGCCTAAATTTCAGATGCAGAAGGTACTTTCATCCAGCCCCAAGTGTATGCACACAGGAATAAGTAAGCTACTTGATGAACTGATTAAAGATTTATAGTTCTCAGAGTATATAGCTGTCTTTTGGGGAAAATCCTGGATCAGAAATCCATCTCTGTCCTCACTAATCCGTGTATTATTCTGTCTCATTACTCTGTATTGATTCATTTCCATTTCATGTTGCAGCATTGGGTGGGTGTCTGATACTGCAGTACATTATTTAACTGTTTCCTGACTGACTTTGGCATTTGGTGGTGCCTGTTAGCAAGGTTGACTCCTCTCTATTTATTTAATGATGGTGCCTCAGTTTTTCCTACTGGTTGATTTGCTGGTCATGTTCTGCCTGAGTCCAAAGTTGACTCTTTTGTTCCTTCTCTTTTCTCTCCATTTTACGACCTGCTAAATTTTATCAGGAATTGGGTTTGTCTCCTGACTTTCCAATTGATGCAACCCACATTTATGGTGCCATTCCCTGGGAATTAACATAGGGAAATGGAGTGCAGATAGATATCCTCTGCTATCACATACCTCTAGGCTGCCATTCAACCACTGGAGTGAAGTACATGGAATATTTAGGGAGCTTTACCAGACCTCTAGGCTGCCATTCAACCACTGGAGTGAAGTACATGGAATATTTAGGGAGCTTTACCAGACAATGAGTACCCAGACTGAATTCCATGCAAACTCAATGTAGTAGGACCAGAATTCTGCCTGTTTTCTCTCTTCATCTATATATTTTTGACTTAAAATTTCAAGTCAGGGATTCCCTTCCCTCTAAGGAAGGGACAGTGAAAACTGATTTCCAAATCTGGGTTCCTGGGCATTATTTTAATACAGATAAAAAGCCTTTTCTCCTCCCAAAGCCCACCACACCACAGGTACTTGTCTCTAAGAAGTGTTTCTTGCCTTCTAGTGATGAGTAAGTTGCTGTAGCAAGCCCAAATTGCTGCAGCAAGCCTAAGCTTGGGCTGAGTGTAGATTGGGCTGGCATTGCTAGCACAGACACAGATCACAGAATCGCAGAATGTCAGGGGCTGGAAGGGACCTCTAAAGCTCATCTGGTCTAACCCCCCTGCCAGGGCAGGATCACCTGTATCAGATCACACAGCAATGCATCCAGGTGGGTTTTAACTATCTCTAGAGAGGAAGGCTCCACAACTCCCCTGGGCAGCCTGTTCCAGTGTTCTGTAACCCTCACAGTGAAAAAAATTCCTCCTCAGCCTCCAGCCATTGCCCCTTGTCCTGGCATTGGGCAGAGCCTGGCTCCAGTCTCCTGACACTCACCCTGCATGTATTTATAACCATTCATGAGGTCCCCTCTCAGTCTCCTCCAAGCAGCACAGCCTCAGCTCCCTCAGTCTCTCTTTATAAGAGAGATGTTCCATTCCCTTCATCAGCTTTGTGGCTCTGCGCTGGACTCTCTCAAGCAGTCCTATGTCCCTCTTGAACTGGGGGACCCAGAACAGATGCAGAAGGGTGATGTGTTCTCCAACTGCCTGCTTGCACAGCCCTTGTCTTTATTAACAACTGGCTGGTCCCTCTGCAGAGGGACTGCTCCATGTCTCTCTGGGCCTGACCCACTTGCAGCCTCTCATCAGCTGTGACGGGCTTTTCATATTTTAAAATGCCAGAGAACATTTATCAGCCCCAGTGGTGATGAAACCCTTCTTCAACATTCCCAGGCTTGTAAAAGTGGTGTTGCAAGGGACTGCAAAGCACTTCTGTTTAGTTTCAAATCCACTTGTAACAGCTGGACTGGATCATCTCTCATGCTCAGAGCATCACAGCACAGCTACCCTTCTCAGCAGGCTGCTTTCTCCACGTCAGCTGCATCCCTTCAGGATGTCTCTCCCCCAACTGGCCCTTCCTGAAATGCATAGCAGATGCAGAGGAACATTTTTCCCTTGGGATTTCTCATCTGTTTGCTTTGCTGAACTGCCTGAGCGACAACAGCAATACCTCTAGCATCACTCTCCATCAGTTAGAAAATCCTGGGAGTTCCCTACAGAGCAGCTCTTCTGCTCACTTCCTCTTGATGCACAATAATAGTCAAAGACAGCTTGACTCTGCTGTGTAACTCCTTCCTTGCTTGGCCAGAATGCTCTCTTTCAGGTGTTTTGAGGATGTGGCAATGCCTGAACTTTGGGATTTTTGCAACCCAACCATGCCACAATTGCATTCATCCTGCAGCTGGATAGAAGAGAGTCAGCTGTCAGAGAGATAGAGTTTAGGGGTGTTCTCTTTCCCCTCTACTCTGTCCTGGTGAGACCTCATCTTGGATACTGTGTTCAGTTTTGGGCTCCCCAGTTTAAGAGGGACAGGGATCTGCTGGAGAGGGTCCAGTGGGGGGCTATGAGGATAATTAGGGGACTGGAGCACTGCCTGATGAGGAGAGGCTGAGGGACTTGGGGCATTTTAGTCTGGAGAAGAGAAGACTTAGAGGGGATTTAATAAATGTTTATGAACACCTGAGGGCTGGTCAGGAGCAGGGAGACAGGCTCTGCTCACTTGTTCCCTGGGACAGAACAAGGACCTTATAGTAGCCTTCTAGTAACTGAAGGGGGCCTACAGGAAGACTGGGGAGGGACTACTGACAAGGTCTTGTAATGACAGGGTGAGGAGAAATGGGTTTAAACTGGCAGAACTAGATGTTAGGAAAGGGATCTTTACAGTGAGGGTGGTGAGACGCTGGCACAGGTTGCCCAGGGAGGCTGTGGCTGCTCCCTCCCTGGAGGTAATCAAGACTAGGCAGGATGAGGCCTTGAGTGACCTGTTCTAGTGGGAGGTGTCCCTGCCTATGGTGGGGGGTTGGAATTGGATGAGCTTTGAGGTCCCTTCCAACCTCAACCATTCTATGAACTAACATCCTGGGTTTGTCTCGCCAGTGGCACAGCTGGGAGCATGACTCACCTTCTTCCTTCTGCTTGCTCCTGGGCGAGTGAGCTGGAGATGTTCCCCTGTCTTTGATTTAAATACTCCCTGTGATAAAAAAGAAACTCTATCAGGCTTTAATGGAAGATGTTCCCATGGTTAATTTCTCTCTTTGATTTGCAAAAGAAAAAAACCCTAGAAATTGACTCCTCATAGTTAGCTTGGCTTGATCCAGTTTCTGCTTCCAGCCTTTGGGTTTTATCCTGCCCCTGCCTGCTAGATTAAAGGGTTTTCCCTTAATAGAAAGTCATATGGATATTCTAGTGACCTCTTAGCCTTCTCTGAGTGAAATCAAATAAATGGAAACTCTTTGGTGTCTTACTGCAGGGTAAGCTCTCCTGACGAGGGTCAGGGCAGGTTGGTGGGGGTCTAGGTCAGAGATCACACACAAAAAAAGAGGAAAATATTTGTGTCCTTGTCCCACTTTCTGTAAACCTAAAATAGATGAACAGTGAGAAGGGATTGGGCACTTAAATACATTTCCTCTCTCCCCTCTTCATGATTCAAATTAACAGAGAACTAATGGATGAAATTAATCAGGTGCTGGTTCATCCATCTCCTTCATGAAAAGGCAGGTGAACATTAAACTGCATTAAGCATTGCTTTTTTTAGGAGCAAATTGAGATTCCATACAAATGCTGTTAATTAAAGATTGAGAGCCAATTACATGAATATATACAAGAATGATTTGAATACAGATGCTACAAGATTGAAGGAGGGACTAAAGAAACCTGTCTATGCCCCTAAAAGCCAATTTGAACACCTAGTGCTTCATTTCATACTTGATAAAGGCATTTAGGCATAATGAGATAATAAATCTGCTGAAAAACAGGACAAAATTATTAAAATTGGAAGTTCTTGAAGTGCAGAACTTGCCAAGGGTGGAAATGGGAAAGAAGTGGGTTACTGGGGGTATCTGATAGGAAGAGCTGTACCCATGCGATTGGCTGGCAGGCAGGCAGGCAAAGGAGTGGCCTCTTTGGATTCCTGGTCTTCCCTCTTTCTTCCCACTCTTCCTGATATTGCTGTGTGTCTAACAATCCCTACCCATTGTTGTGGAGAATAGGCTTATCCATGTCCTGCCTTACCTAGGCACGTTTTTCTGCTCCACCAGAAAGGCAAGCGGGAAACGGACAGAAAACCTGGAGCCAGAGAGTCTGGGCTGCCCAGGGTCCTGTGGTGTAAGGTACACACACTTAGCTTCTGCCTGCCTAGTGCCAGGCCTGTGCTTTTCCCAAATTAGGGAAAAGTGAGCCTGTGGCTTTGCCTATATGGTAAGATTTGGCTAACTGCCATCCTGATTGGCTGTTCTTGTGTCCAAAGGGCAATGAATCTCGGCCCACATTGATAAAAGGAGATAGGCAGGTGAACAACCTGCTCTTGCTTCCCTGCTCTTTGCCTGCTCTCTCTGTTGTGCCCAGCCCTGCTGCTCTTGCACACTGCCTTATGCTTGCCTGCTAAACTGCACTGCTGCAGGTTACCAGGAGCAGACCCTGGATGCCTGCATGCCATTGGCCTGTGTGGCCAGCGTGACATCATGCTGAGACTACACCACATCTACTCTGCACCTGAAGGTCCTGCCTAGAATCCCTGGCCATATATACAGATGGTCCAGAAGAAGCCAGGAGACAAAGTCAGAGATTGTCTGCGTCCTTTCCCCAGAAGCCAGGAAGATTCAAGCCTCAACATCCAACAAGACAGAATCCCCTGAAAGCATTTGGGCACTGTCTGGACTGTGGGCAGCCCCCACGAGGGTAACTATAATAATCTGTGAGTAAATGCTTAAATACCTCTGTAATTCTCTATTGCCTTCTGCCATAGAGCAGAAAGAGCTTGAGCCCATCTAGCAGGCAAACAGCATATTGGCCACAAGCAGCATTTGGCTGTGGGAATAGTCTATTCCAGTTCAATTAATGCTAATATATTTTGCTGGTTATATTAGATGTAGATTATATGCATAGATGTTTCCATAACTGTGTAAGAACCAAAATATTATTAAAATTAGGGGTTGGGGGTGGTGAGAGTTCTGAATAGCAACATTAATAAACAATATTAACTTGGAAAAATATCATAGAATCATAGAATCAACCAGGTTGGAAGAGACCTCCAAGATCATCCAGGCCAACCTAGCACCCAGACCTATCCAGCCAACTAGACCATGGCACTAAGTGCCTCATTCAGTCTTTTTTTCAACACCTCCAGGGATGGTGACTCCACCACCTCCCTGGGCAGCCCATTCCAATGCCAATCACTCTCTCTGACAAAAACTTCCTCCTAACATCCAGCCTATACCTCCCCCAGAACAACTTGAGACTGTGTCCCCTTGTTCTGTTGCTGGTTGCCTGGCAGAAGAGACCAACCCCACCTGGCTACAGCCTCCCTTCAGGTAGTTGTAGACAGCAATGAGCTCTGCCCTGAGCCTCCTCTGCTCTAGGTTAAACAACCCTCCCTTCCATAACACCCATACCTCTGCTCTGAAGGTCTGCAAATGAAAATGCAATCTCTGCCCAGTGATTCTTCCAATCTATGCACGTTTTCTTGTCCAAAACAACAGAACAAGAAGTCAAATCTGTAAGAAACTGATCACAGGAGCAGAGTCCTGTTGAATAAAGGCAGCATAATTTATCCCTTAAATAATAGGAGATTTGGGATGGTCTTGAATTATGTGGGGTGAATTTCATGGGTTTAGTGACCTCCAAGCAAGGATAAAAAGAAAATATATGACTTCTTATCTATAGCCACAAATAAGATACAGCTCCTGGACACAGAGGATGAAGGCACTGTAGTTTCAGGAGCTATGTATGGAACTTACATTTGCAATCATTTCATTTGTTATAAAACATTGATAGGATGAATTCAGTGCCTCCATTCCCCTCCAGAACTGACCTTCTCCTAGGAACAGGCTGCTGAAGCATTTAATATTTAGATTGCTGCAAAAACTACCTGCAGCAAAAAAAACTGAAGCAAGAAAAAGGGAATATGGTATCAGGGCTTTGTCACAGAATACCTTCATTGCCCTTTCAGTTCAGGTTAAGGAACATTAGGCAGCAGAACCCCCTCAGATCTCACTTGGCAATTGCAGAGCTGGCATTTCAATGCTCATTGCTGGGATAGCAAAGGTAGGTTTGGCTCTGCCTCTCTGCAGATGAATATGAGGAAGTTTTGTACCTTTCCTTGAAGTATCTGTCTGTCATCACATCCTTGCTTGATAGCTGTGAGGACAAGAAGGCTGTGCTGGCTCATACCAGCAGAAAATTTTAATGCAACAACATCCCAGTAATACAATAGAGAAAGGTCCTCATGAGATGATGAGGGAAAAATGCACTGAGTGATCACAGGAGTATCTTGTTCATGCCATAAGCACTAAACCATAACAGCCAGAAACAGGTTAGGTCTCACCCTCCCATCCTAAATTCTAAATCCTGGGGGATTTAGTCTTTGTCTCAGGTCTCCCAGGGGCAGCATACTGGGACAGAGGAAAGTTGAGCTGTGTGTTATGCATATATTTTGACGATGTTACACCCAGAACAGAGGAGAAAGTCAAAATTGGTTTGATTGCAGGCAGATAGGCACTGTCTCTGCCAGGAAAAGCAAAGAATCTGTGCAAAGAAAGGCAGTGTCTTTTGGCTTGCACTGTGCAGAACAGAATAGGTGATATCACAGGAATGCTAGGGATGATGGCAAGGGAAAAAAAGTTGGGACAGAGCAGCTCCTTGAAAATATTTGGCCATTAGGTGACATGCTTTAGCTGTGTTTCCATCAGTCAGTGCTGGATAACAGCAGGCAGACACAAACTCTTCTGGGTGAGCCAAATGTAGCTGTCTGGTTCAGTTTCATTCACGCAGGAACTTGACAAGAAATCTTCTGATGAAGAACCTTCCACTTCATCCAATTCCTGATTAATTTCATTCTCCACTTAAATGCCATTGGAAATTCAGGCATCAGCTCCCTTGTGTTCAGAATAAACACCACCAATATATTTTGCTTGGTTTATATCTCTTTAGGTAGGTATTGTGAGATAATTTGGTCACCAGAACCCAGGTGTAGCTGTTTAATTTGTGCAGAGGGTGGCATTTCAGCACCATGGAAGGCAAACCAGACCAGGAAAAAGAAAGTGTGAGTAACAAGAAGGATCATAGAATCATAGAATCAACCAGGTTGGAAGAGACCTCCAACATCACCCAGTCCAACCTAGCACCCAGCCCTAGACAATCAACTAGATCATGGCACTAAGTGCCTCATCCAGGCTTTGCTTTAACACCTCCAGGGACAGTGACTCCACCACCTCCCTGGGCAGCCCATTCCAATGCCAATCACTCTCTCTGACAAAAACTTCCTCCTAACATCCAGCTTAGACCTCCCCCTGCAAAACTTGAGACTGTGTCCCCTTGTTCTGTTGCTGGTTGCCTGGGAGAAGAGACCAACCCCACCTGGCTACAGCCTCCCTTCAGGTAGTTGTAGACAGCAATGAGGTCTGCCCTGAACCTCCTCTTCTGCAGGCTGCACACCCCCAGCTCCTTCAGCCTCTCCTGATAGGGTTTGTGTTCCAGGCCTTTCACCAGCTTCAATGCCCTTCTCTGGACACCTTCCAGAACCTCAACATCTCTCTTGAACTGAGGAGCCCAGTTTCAGGGAACTTTGGCAACCAGCAACAGAAGAAGGGGACACAGTCTCAAGTTGTGCTGGGGGAAGTACAGGCTGGATGTTAGGAGGAAGTTCCTGGCAGAGAGAGTGATTGGCATTGGAATGGGCTGCTCAGGAAGGTGGTGGAGTCACCATCCCTGTAGGTGTTGAAGCAAAGCCTGGCTGAGGCACTTAGTGCCATGGTCTAGTTGACTGGACAAGGCTGGGTGCTAGGTTGGACTGGATGATCTTGGAGGTCTCTTCCAACCTGGTTGATTCTATGATTCTATCTGGCTCATGCCACTGATGTCTCTAATGCCTTTGGTCAAAACAAAGACTCTGAGAGCAGCACAGAATAATGCTCTCCCAGAGTCAGAGAGATGAGTTTGCCATTTCCTGGCAGCAAAGTGTGTAGAAGCACATCTGTTCAGCTCCTTTTCTGTTGTCTTCTGCTCCTATAACAAAAGATGAATACATGCTTGGCCATCCCTCGAAAGAGCAGCATTGACTTCTTAGATGCCATCCACATCACAATGACTCAGTTGAAAACGATGGCTTATGTGGAAAAAGCAATAACATTAGGAGCATTTGAAAGATTTGTGGCAAACTTAGATCAGAGTTCTAGGGAAGCAACTAGATTAGCACTAATTAAAAACTATATTTTAGATTTAAAAGAACCAGTAATGTATGGATGTAAAACTCTCAGGTTTTTGCTCCTGACTTCAAGACTTGGTTTGTTGTTGCTGCAGTCAGCAAATGGAAAGCTCCTGGGTTTTGCAGTGTGCCTTGCTGGGGGTGGGGGAGGGAATAGTGGAGATAAGAAGTGGGCTGGTGGGGAAGGCATAAATATTCCTTTGAAAGCTTTTTTTAATATCCATGTATAAAGGACACACAGCCTGCAGTGACCTCTCCTCAGGTGATGGAGTGCCTCTGCTTAAGGTCACTTACTTATGCTTCTATTGTTTGCTTTGGAGCCCACCTCTCTTCTTGAATAATTCACGAGCATGCTTAGACCCAGGCACCCTCTTTAATGAGCTGGGGAAGCAGCCAGGACTTTGAGCTGCAATCAGCTTCAGAAGCTCAAGTGCAGGGCACAGGGCTCCAACATGCACTGTGTTGTGCAACTACATTGGTCTTCCAGCAGCTTACACTCAGCAACAAGAGGAGGTTGTCAGAGCCCTCACAGTGTTTCCTCCTCTTCAGCCTTTTGAGATAAAGTTTGTAAGAAGTAAAGGATAGAAATTTATTTTCTGCTGTGAGGACACATTTATGCTTCTGTTATGAGCAGCAGATCTGTTACGAGCTAGTGTGAGGTGTCCCTGCCCATGGCAGGGGGGTTGAAGCTAGATGATCCCTGAGGTCCCTTCCAACCCTGACCATTTATTCTATTCCATAAGAGTAACCAAACATTCCATTCATAAAATCATAGAAATAACGAGGTTGGAAGAGACCTCCAAGATCATCCTGTCCAACCTAGCACCCAGCCCTAGCCAATCAACCAGACCGTGGCAACAACTTCCTTCTCCTAACATCCAGCCTAGACCTCCCCCAGAACAACTTGAGACTCTGTCCCCTTGTTCTGTTGCTGCTTGCCTGGGAGAAGAGACCAACCCTACCTGGCTACAACCTCCCTTCAGGTAATTGTAGACAGCAATGAGGTCTGCCCTGAGCCTCCTCTTCTGCAGGCTGCACACCCCCAGCTCCCTCAGCCTCTCCTCACAGGGCTGTGCTCCAGGCCCCTCACCAGCTTTGGCGCCCTCCTGTGGACACCTTCCAGCATATCAACATCTCTCTTGAATGGAGGAGCCCAGAACTGGACACAGCACTCAAGGTGTGCCCTGAGCAGTGCTGAGTACAGGGGCAGAATAACCTCCCTTGTCCTGCTGGCCACACTGTTCCTGATGCAGGCCAGGATGCCATTGGCTCTCTTGGCCACCTGAGCACACTGCTGGCTCATCTTCAGCTACTATCTACCAGCACCCCCAGGTCCCTTTCTTCCTGGGCGCTCTCAGCCACTCTGTCCCCAGCCTGTAGTGCTGCTTGGGGTTGTTGTGGCCAAAGTATAGAACCCTGCACTTGGCCTCATTAAATCTCATCCCATTGACCTCTGCCCACCCATCCAGCCTGTCAAGGTCCTTCTGCAGGGCTCTCCTACTCTCCTACAGATCCACACCTGCTTCTAGCTTGGTGTCATTTGCAAACTTACTGATGCTGGACTCAACCCCCTGGTCCAGGGGATGGTTGACTTCAATTAGTTTGAGCCTTAGGTCTGTTTGGCTTGTGTGAAACTGAAATAGACTTACAGTTAAAGGAGATTTGTGTTCTCCTGGTGTAATGGTCCTGCCTTTCAGTTTTTACTCCTGTTGTTTGTAGCACAGGCTACCTTGGGATTGTCAAACCTGGGCAATGATATGGTTTTTCTGAATTCTTGTTTCCCATTGTAAAATGAGCTTTAAAGAGCAAGGTTCAAGTCCCACAAAGGTAGAGTTTTGGGTTGGGTGTTTTTTTTTTTCCTGAAGGAGTGCTGCTAAATTGAAACATTTGTTCTTCTCCATAATGCAAAATAAGTACTGGCATGAAGAGCTCTACCACACTGCTGCTGAAGCAGCTCAAGTGTTCCATCTTGACATTTTCAGAATGGAAGACAGATGTTACCAAGATGTTTATGGGATGGCCTGTGTTTTTCTTTAATGAAGAAATCATTAGTGAGCAAATGTCCACAGAAGGGCTGAACTTCAGTGGAATGGGATTTTTCTGGTAGAGAACCTTACTGCTGCTTTTACTTGGCAGCTAATTGGCACATCCTCTCCGTGCACATGTCCTTGATCCTGGTCGCCTGATTTGATCAGAGCATCTTCCTCCCAGAAGACATTGCCCTGCATACTGCTTTGTGCCACAGCCCCAGGGCTTTTTGCTCTGTGGAGATGCCCTGTGAGAGCTGCACAATCTTTCCCAAGTGGTGCAAGGGGATTTGTGCTGGCCTGTGAATGAAGGTGAGTTGTGTCCATAGAGATCAGTTGGCTGTAGCCTCAGTGCTAGGGAAAAGCTCTCTCTGAGGACCAGTAGAGATGGTTTGTTATCAGATGCCAGAGCTGAGGTGAGCCCCATGAGCTATCATGGAAATCTTGTGTAACAGCACATATGGATTCTCTCTGTCACTCTGTCTTGTTGTAAAGCCTGGGCTTTAGAGATGGGAAGACTGGGATATGCTGGGCAACTTTGAAATGCTCTGCACTGACATACTTCAGGAAAAAATGGGGGTGGGGGTAAAAAGGCTGTGTTTATGTGTATGTAAACTCTAGTCAGGCTGGTGTCTTTTCTCACTATGGCTGTGTTGTGCCCATTCTTCTCTGCTACCTATGGCTGCAGAGTATAATGCTGATTGACCATTAATTGCTCACTGATTGATAGAAAGCATAACTAAGGTTTTATTGTGTAAGTCTGCTTTCACTGAATAAGAACATTAACATTGGCAAATTGATATTAAACAGAGATTCAGGGCAGTAGCAGCTCCAAAGTCCAATCACTGCTTATTCTTCTGAAAGCTAAAGGCAGAAATTGCAGTCCTGCAGGTCAGACCAGAAGTAGCAGTGTTGGGTCTTAATCTTAGCTCTTCTCTGTGTGGGCAATGACAAGAGCTTGATGGAAAAAAGCCATCTGAGACCTAAGGAGACAAAAAGACATGCTCAGCAGAGGTGCTGCATGAGGAGAGGGCTGACAGTGGTAATCTCATTTTCACTCCTCTATGAATTATTCAGAAGTTTTGGTCTTTGCAGTGCCAAAATATTTTTGCAGTATCAGAGCCAATGGCATCCTGGCCTGGCTCAGGAACAGTGTGGCCAGCAGGACAAGGGAGGTTATTCTGCCCCTGTGCTCAGCACTGGTCAGGGCACACCTTGAGTAGTGTCCAGTTCTGGGCTCCTCAATTCAAGAGAGATGTTGAGGTGCTGGAAGGAGTCCAGAGAAGGGCAATGAAGCTGAAGAGGGGCCTGGAGCACAGCTCTGTGAGGAGAGGCTGAGGGAGCTGGGGGTGTGCAGCCTGCAGAAGAGGAGGCTCAGGGCAGAGCTCATTGCTGTCTACAACTACCTGACGGGAGGCTGTAGCCAGGTGGGGTTGGTCTCTTCTGCCAGGCAATCAGCAACAGAACAAGGGGACACAGTCTCAAGTTGTTCTGGGAGAGGTCTAGACTGGATGTTAGGAGGAAGTTGTTGGCAGAGAGAGTGATTGGCATTGGAATGGGCTGCCCAGGGAGGTGGTGGAGTTGCAGTCCCTGGAGATGTTGAAGCAAAGCCTGGCTGAGGCACTTGGTGCCATGGTCTGGTTGATTGGCTAAGGCTGGGTGCTAGGTTGGACTGGATGATCTTTGAGGTCTCGTCCAACCTGGTTGATTCTAGGATTCTATGATTGTGAGCCCAACATTTCCCCATAGCTGCTGGAAGAAGAGATGATCCAACTGCAGGAATTGAAACCCCTTGAACTCCACTCACCTGTGGGATGCCAGGGCTAGGCTGGCTGAAATGTGCTTTCTAACAAAGCAGAGCTGGGCACCAGCAAAGCCACTGCTGGGCTCAGCAGATGCAATCCAAAATCTGTATGCACACATCTGTCTGGAGCTCACTATGGATTTGTTGCAGTTGTCATAGCCTGCCCCCACAGAACCAGTGCTGCAGGAAAATAGTAACACAGAGATCCCCACATTTGAAAAGCACTGAGCCTTTGCATGGGATCATTTCCCTGGAAGGTACATCTATATATGGGACAAATGAAAATTCCTGCTTGATTCTCATCCTGCAGCTCCAGATCGCTGAGGCTGCTGGAGGATACATTTCAGGCACCTTTTAGTCTTTCTGCTGAAGGTGGCAGTGCAGCTCCTTTTCTTCTAACCGTCCCAAATCTGAAGTGATGAGTTATTTGCTATGGTCCAAAGGGCAGCAGAAAAGCCTGACCAAATTTAACTAAACCAGAAGGGCACAAAAAGGATTCTGAACAAAAAGTGAGTGACTTGCTTGCCCTGCCCATCCCTTCTCAATTACTGAGAGCAAATAACTTGCGTGTAATGGCTATGGGGGGAGAGGCAGGGAAAGGAATCAGGAAAGTCTTTCTGAGAAAAAACCCAGGGAGCTGCAGGTGGGAAAAGCAGATGAACCCCACAGCATTTGCACAAACACAGTCTGTGCCTGGCTCGCTCGGGACTTCACAACTGGCCTCAGAGCTGACACTGAGTGGCAGCAATCTGGCACTTGGGGCTCTGCACTGGGAACCTTCTCAGGCTTAATGTCTATCCCTTGCACCATGGCTTGGAGGAGCAGCTCTCCACAGACCCTCAGAATACATGCCAGCAAGGGTTTCCTTACTTTTCCTAAAGGCATAAGGAGAATTAAACCTCTTAGCTTCTTCTCCTCCTGCCTGATGTACTGGGTACGTGGTGCAGAAGATTCCCATCACATGGGTGATGTCTGTACGACTGTCAAGGTCAGACTTCCCCAGCACTACACAGGCACCCAGTGTTCTTTCACTTCTTAGACTCCAGATGAAGATTTGTTTTCTCTTGTGAACTGTGTTGGGGTAGTGGAAGGGAGGAAACCAGCAGTAGTGGAGCAAATGCTCCAAGTCGTGTTCAGGTAGGAGAGGGAGCTGGTGGGACTCCTTCTTACCATCCCAGATAATTCAGCAAGGGAACACCGTGTTTAGGATGGATTCACCTTGACAAAACTGTCCATCAGACCATAACGAGTTCAACAGACCCAGCCAAACATAAAGACACAACTGCATGGGGCTGAAGAAGCTAAGGTGTTCTGGGGTTTATCCAGGAGAAGGTTAAGAGGTGACCTGGTCACAGCCTGTAAGTAACAACAGAGGGCAGAAGAAGTTTTTTAATTGAAGGGGAAAAGTAGAAGTATATTTCAAAGGCTATAAATAGTAGCTACATAAACCTAAATGGGAAATAAGATAAGCCATTCAGTGGCTACCCTGGGCAGGTAATAGGAGGGTATGAGCAAGATGTCTTTCCTGCCTGTATGCAACACCATGTGCACTAATCTACAAAGTCCATAAAAGCCTTCCTGCAGTTTAGCTTGATTCCATGCAGCACAGGAAGAGTAAACAGAGAGGAAAAGTATATGGATCCAGGTGATGGAAATTTACTTTTGACTGATTGAAACTGAGGTGACATAAAGCAGATGGGTTGTCTTTTTTTTTTTGTCCCCTCACCACTGCTAGCTTAAGGAAATGAAATCTTTCATGATGATCCAATTCTTTATTAATTTTCATACAAAGAACACAAAATATTGTGGCTGTGGAAGAGCTGAATGTGAAGGAGAAGTAAAATATGTACATAAGCCAGGATAACTGACAGCTTTAATACATTTTCAATTTATATGTGAATATAGACACAATTCCCCCTTGCATAAACCAAACAGCTAGCCACAGGGTATAACATGGGAAGCATAAAATCAAAGCCATGTGCAGCACTTGAGCAGAGAAAGAGTGGTAGAGTGGTGGCAGAGGGCAGGTACTGCCTGTTGGCTTGATGGGCTGAGCACCTCCCTCCTTCCATACTCATCTTTGCAGTGTACTCTCTGTGGCCCAGACAGGCACAAAACTCTGGTCTCAGTGTTGAACACTTTCTTCATCAGTAGCTCAGATGCACTGCTAGAATCAGAGAAATCATCAAGGTTAAGGAATTGATTGTAATGGGAAGGGAAAGCTGGGATGACCAGACCCTAGCTGTTTGCTAGCAGCTTCCAGACTGCCCAGAGAAGCTGCTTCAGGATTGTTCTAAATTGCCCCAGGCTCCAGTTAGAGCCCATGTGCCTTCAACAAAGCTGGTGAGGGGCCTGGAACTCAAACCTTATGAGGAGAGGCTGAGGTAGCTGGGGTTGTTTAGCCTGGGGAAGAGGAGGCTCAGGGGTGATCTTATTACTGTCTACAACTACCTGAAGGGAGGCTGTAGCCAGGTGGGGGGTGGCCTTTTCTGCCAGGCAAGCAGCAACAGAACAAGGGGACACAGTCTCAAGTTGTGCTGGAGTAGGTATAGGCTGGATGTTAGGAGGAAGTTGTTGGCAGAGAGAGTGATTGGCATTGGAATGGGCTGCCCAGGGAGGTGGTGAGGCACTGTCCCTGGAGGTCTTCAAGAAAAGCCTGGATGAGGCACTTAGTGCCATGGTCTAGTTGACTGGATAGGTCTGGGTGCTAGGTTGACCTGGATGATCTTGGAGGTCTCTTCCAACCTGGTTGATTCTATGATTCTATGATTCAGGCACATTGGTGCTGCAAAACTACCCTAGCCACCTCGTGATGCTTCCACCCCAAATTCTTGGCTTGTTTAAAAAAAAAGGGGGAATTAAAGGAGAACATCCACAACAAAAAAGAAAAATAGTAAACAAGGAGGAACAGAATAAGAGAGAGAAGAGCTTAAAGTGCTGTGCACCTGCAGCAGCAGCCTGCCCGGCTGTGCCCACTGCCGCCTGGTCAATTAGTAGCATACTCAGGTCATGCTGCTGATTGGCACCCTGGTGGGGGAGCTCAAGGTCACACTGAGGCTCTTGGCCTTTTTGGAATCTGTGTAGCTGCATGACACAGAGAAACTTCATTAGGGATAAGACCAGCTCCCTATAAAGGCTAAGTTCTGATGAGTGGAGCTTTTCCTCTTGTGCCACGATGAGGGCTGCTTGAATTAATTTAACACAAGCAGCAGCCAAAGCCTCCCAGGCAGCTCTGCACTCTCCTTCCCCAAATGGCTGTTTTTTTCCCCACTGGCCTGCCCCATGATTTTCAGCTAAAAATTTGCAAATATTTAGCATACACCACCAAGATTTGCTGCAGCTGCTCTTCATTCTTCCAGGGTGGCCTCAAGCTGAGACTGGGCAGGTTTAGATTGGACATTAGGAAAAGTTTTTTTACAGACAGAGTGGTCAGGCACTGGAATGAGCTGCCCAGGGAGGTGGTGGAGTCACCCACCCTGGATGTGTTTAAGAGTCATTTGGATGTGGTGCTTAGGGCTATGGTTTTAGGGTGAATCTTGTAGAGTAGGGTTCTAGGTTGGATTTGATCCTGAGGGTCCTTTCCAACCTGGATGTTTCTGTGATTCTGTGACAGTTCTTATGCAGCATGTTATTTTCTAGGAATTTTGCTGGTGATTTCTTGACATTTCTCACAGAACAGAATCATAGAATCAGCCAGGTTGGAAGAGACCTCCAAGATCATCCAGGCCGACCTAGCACCCAGCCCTAGCCAATCAACCAGCCCATGGCACTAAGTGCCCCAGCCAGGCTTTTCTTCAACATCTCCAGGGACAGCAACTCCACTATCTCCCTGGGCAGCCCATTCCAATGCCAATCACTCTCTCTGCCAACAACTTCCTCCTAACATCCAGCCTAGACCTCCCCTGCCACAACTTGAGACTGCGACCCCTTGTTCTGTTGCTGCTTGCCTGGCAGAAGAGACCAACCCCACCTGGCTACAGCCTCCCTTCAGGTAGTTGTAGACAGCAATGAGCTCTGCCCTGAGCCTCCTCTTCTGCAGGCTGCACACCCCCAGCTCCCTCAGCCTCTCCTCATAGGGCTGTGATCCAGGCCCTTCACCAGCTTCTACCTGAAGTGTTCAAGGAAGATCTGGATGAGACAGTGCCATGGGCTGGTTGATTGGCTAGGGCTGGGTGCTAGGTTGGACTGGATGATCTTGGAAGTCTCTTCTAACCTGCTTGATTCTATGATTCTATGATTCTATGTGACATGGTTACAGCAGAGCAGGTTGGTGCCCTGACTCTGTGCCGCCTTCTGTCTTGCAGGCAGTGGTTGCTGTGCTGGCACTGGACAGATTTGCCTAGATGCTCATAATCACTTTCCAAACTGTGATTCTATGAGGTCCCCCCTGAGTCTCCTCTTCTCCAGGCTGCACACCCCCAGCTCCCTCAGTCTCTCCTCACAGGACTTGCTCATCACTTTCAAAGCATTTGCTTGGTACTTTTCAGGCATCTATCCTTAGGTTCTAGGAGTTCATACCAAACCTTGTGAGAAGTTCCTTACTGCTTTCTAGGAGTTGTGCTGGAGAACTCTTTCAGCTGCTGTCCACAAATTTGGGTGGGAATTGCCCCATGCTTTCTGGGAATTTTCCCACTCCTTCCTAGGCATTTTCCTACAACACTCAAGGATTTCCTCCACTGCTTTCTAGGCATTTTGCTGCTGCTTTCTAAGAATTCATTCTGCTGCCTCACTTCTGAGGCAAAAATCCTGTAATTCTGCAAGAAGTCCATTCTTTGAGCACATCCTTGCCGTGCCAATGGTGCCCAGGTTGTTTGTGGTCAGGTAAAGCAGATCATGGCAGTAACATGGAGAGGAAAATACAACTGCTACATCTTCATCCATGGTTACAATCTCATTCTGCTGCTGCAGTTTCCAACTGTTTCATGTCAAAGCTGAGATTTGAGGAGAAACTTCTGTGCTTTAAAAGAGTTGTTTTGGTGTTGGTTTCCCCCCCCCCCCTCAGCAGAGCAACACTTAAAAGGAATTTTGCAATTAGACTTGCTAATGTTGGTGTGTGGTAACAGCCAAGCACGATGCAGCCTTTCTGTTTGGCACAGCACTGATGAATTGTCAGGAAAAGGAGCTGATTCACTTTACTAAATTAGAACTGATGCCACAGGCACTGTGAATGTTAACATCCATGTAATTATGCAAAATATTTGTACTTTTATCTACCTTAAGCACGGTACAAGTGTACAAGACACAGAGGCTGTCAGAAAAACACCCACAACTTAACCAAAAAAAGAAAACTTTCTTAACTCCTTGGTTCCCAGGGGAGGAAGAGAAGGAAAAAGAAAGAAAAAAGGAAGGTGTAGAGACAGGTTCTATCTAACTTTGCTTTCTGCAGAGTATCATCAAAAGCAGAATAATGCAGGATTCAGAGTCTGGGCTCATCTGCTGCCTGGTAATGGGAATTTCTGGGAGCAGTGCTCCTTCCACTGCAACCCAGGGAAAACAAGGATCACAGTCCTGGTGAAGAACCATGAAGTCTGCACAGGGAAGTGGAAGAATAAGATATAGAATCATAGAATCATAGAATCAAGCAGGTTGGATGAGACCTCCAAGCTCATCCAGGCCAACCTAGCACCCAGCCCTAGACAATCAACCAGACCATGGCACTAAGTGCCTCAGCCAGGCTTTTCTTGAAGACCTCCAGGGATGGTGACTCCACCACCTCCCTGGGCAGCCCATTCCAATGCCAATCACTCTCTCTGTGAAGAACTTCCTCCTAACATCCAGCCTATACTTCTCCCAGCACAACTTGAGACTGTGTCCCCTTGTTCTATTGCTGGTTGTCTGGGAGAAGAGGCCAACCCCTATCTGGCTACAGCCTCCCTTCAGGTAGTTGTAGACAGCAATATGATAGGAGGAAGTTCTTCACAGAGAGAGTGATTGGTAATGATGGAACATCCCCTGCTTGCAGAGCAAAGTGGGTGCAAAGGGGCTTGCTGTGAAAGCCCAGTAGGTGTCTGACACAATATTTGTTAGGGTAATTGATTTCCTCTGCTCCTATAAACATGTGTGTATGAACTTCCCAAACTGCTGTTGTGTCTGCTCTCTCTCTCCTCTAGCAGTCTGGAATTTGGGTCCAGAGCATTGTGACTACTGTGTCTGGATCTGGGCTTACTGTGTCCAGTTCTGGGCTCCTCCATTCAAGAGAGATGTTGAGGTGCTGGAAGGTGTCCACAGGAGGGCGACAAAGCTGGTGAGGGGCCTGGAGCACAGCCCTGTGAGGAGAGGCTGAGGGAGCTGGGGGTGTGCAGCCTGCAGAAGAGGAGGCTCAGGGCAGAGCTCATTGCTGTCTGCAACTACCTGAAGGGAGGCTGTAGGCAGGTGGGGTTGGTCTCTTCTGCCAGGCAACCAGCAACAGAACAAGGGGACACAGTCTCAAGCTGTGCCAGGGGAGCTCTAGGCTGGATGTTAGGAGGAAGTTGTTGTCAGAGAGAGTGACTGGCATTGGAATGGGCTGCCCAGGGAGGTGGTGGAGTTGCTGTCCCTGGAGGTGTTCAAGCAAAGCCTGGATGAGGCACTTAGTGCCACGGTCTGGTTGATTGGCTATGGATGGGTGCTAGGTTGGACTGGATGATGTTGGAGATCTCTTCCAACCTGGCTGATTCTATGATTCTATGACACACATATGGAGAAGGCAGACACACATAGCAGTCCCTTTATAATGCCTCTTGCTGAGGTTTTGTTTTGGTCTGTATTTTTAAAGCCATTTCCAGGTATCACCACCCTTTCCTGCCAAGCCAGAGAACAACTCCCCTGTCTGAAGTTGCTCTGAAGAAGTCAGAGGGAGGTAAATCACATAACATTATGGAGGCCATTGATTGACCTTTTCTGCTTGCCAGCTTGAACTTCTTGTCTCAATGGTAGGACTTGACACAGGACAAGACAGGTAACAGTCTGTGGAGCTATGCCAGCACGTTTCATCCTGACAGACTCTCTCAAGCTGAACTAATTGAAAGGATAAGCATGTTTAGAAGTGATAGTGGACCCATTCCACTTGTTTTCAGGTCCCTTTGGTGACAAGAGACAAATTTTTGCAGGTCTGTAGTGCCATTGGAGTCCTACTTCTCCCTATTTGGGGAAAAAAAAAAGTTAAATCTTAATAGTTTAAACACTAAATCATCCACACAATTGGAGCTGCCAAAGGAATTGTAGAAATAACCCCAAATATATGATTTAACTTTCAGCTGTTTAAAGTTTTGATCTGAATTTAATTACATTTGAGGAGTGGAGGTGGTGGTGGAGGTGTTACTATAGAACACTAAAGCTGCAACACTTGCCAATTTCCAGGTGACTTCTCAAAGGAGAAATGTCCTTAAGAAGGGTTTCAAGGTCAGTCACATTTATTTTTAACAACAACAAAGAAAAGAAGGTTAGGTTATTGAAAAAGATTCTGATCAGCAAACTCCTTGATTCTTCACTTTGGTTTCCTACATCCTTTTCAGAACACTTTGGCTCTTTTTCCTGCTCAGGCACCCAGCAACAGAACAAGGGGACACAGCCTCACGTTGTGCCAGGGGAGGTCTAGGCTGGATGTGAGGAGGAAGTTGTTGGCAGAGAGAGTGATTGGTGTTGGAATGGGCTGCCCAGGGAGGTGCTGGAGTCATCATCCAGGAAAAGCCTGGCTGAGGCACTTAGTGCCATGGTCTAGTTTATTGGATAGGGCTGGGTGAGAGGTTTGTCTGATCAATCTTGGAGGTCTCTTCTAACCTGCTTGATCCTATGATTCTATGATTATTTCTCTAAGGAGCTCCATGCCTATGCTGGGAGAGGTATTTGACCTTTGAATGTTAACAGTCATTCAGGTACCAACTCGTTTAGCAGAACAAGCACCTTCCTTCAGTAAGCTGCACCTTGGCTGACATGTCTAAAACCATCACTCCACAGCAGAACCTGGGAGTGTCCTGGGAGAGATGCTGTTTGTCCATCAGGCTTGAGAAGTAAACAACTCTTCATCAATATTAACATGGTTCTGAAAGTCAATACCCAAAAGCTCTGCTTATATTCCAGGAGATGGGGTCAGTGCTATAAAAAAAGCTTGGCAGTTAATTCCCCTTCCTACTTTTCTGATAGCCATTGGAGAGAGGTGTTATTAGTGAATCAAAATGTTTAATTTAACCTCAAAGTACCTCCAGAGCCTTGCAGGCTTTGAGGTTCTCTGCTGGATCTCACTGTAGAAAGGGATTTGCTATTTCCTTGTACAAATGATGAGTTTTAATTCCTAATACTGGAATTATCAGCAAGGTAAATATCAGCACAGTGTTGCAGTGGTCAGGGCAGGTTCTGCCATACCAGGAGAGAGTTAAGGAGAACAGACATCTGCTACAATCCATGACAGAAGCAGGATGTAGCCCATAGATGTTCTGAGTTTGTTCTGGTGTCTGTGGTTTGGTTTGGTTTGGTTTTGCCAAAGAGAAAGCAGGAATTGGTGATTTTGAAGTGGCAGCCTGTCCTGAGCCAGTAAAGCTTTATTCCAGCACATCTCCTAATCCATCTCATTCACAAAATCATCAGCTAATCCTTTCTACTGGTTGTAATCATCTACAAAGCTTCAAAGCCATTTCTTTCTCAGATAGCACATTAAACAGAACGGGTTCTGCTGTAGATACTTTACTACTCAGCAAAAGCAGTCATGTTTCAGTGAGAAACTGCACTTAAGCAGGACCTAACTGTAACAGCTACGGAACATCAGTGGTGTTTGCTGCCTCCTCTCAGGAGTGATGGCCTCAGGGCAGGCATTCCCATTGCTTGGTTGTGGTTAAAGCTTGAGGCTTCACAAGCATAGCTCGTCATGTTAGAAGAACTAACTGTTCCTTCTCCTAAGATCCATTTGATCATTTTATCTGAGGGTTATACACATGGGATTGCTGGCAGGTGCTCCCTCTCAGAGAGCACTGGGAGTCTGGATATGGCACAGCCAGAGAGGGATGGAAATGAGCTGTGTCACAGCAGGATGCATGATTGTCCTCTTCCCTAATACTGTCCAAACAACTCACAGTGATGAGGCTGAGTCCTGCCTCCTATGCATAAACACAGTTTATTTGCTCTTCTGGCCAGAGGCTCAGTGGAAAACTGTGCAAGTGGCTTCTCACAGATGCTTTTCAACCCTAGAGGCACATCAGTGAGGAGCGTCTGTGTACGCCTGCGTGCATAGATGACAAAGTGCTGGTTTGCCATCAATAGAGTTTTGGCCTGTGGACAGAAGGAAAAATATCCTCATTAAAACACCCTCAACAAACAAAATCCCAACACCCTCCTGCCCTCCCCATCCCTCATGTTGTGATTTAACCCCACCTGGAGTACTGTGTACAGCTCTGGAGCCTCCAGCACAAGAAGGACATGGAACTGTTGAAGTGAGTCCAGAGGAGGCCATGAAGATGCTCAGGGTGCTGCAGCAGCTCTCCTATGAGCACAGGCTACAAGAGTTGGGGATCTTCAGCCTGCAGAAGAGAAGGCTTCCAGGAGACCTTGGAGTGGCTTTCCAGTATCCTACAGGAAGACTGGGGAGGGACTATGGACAAGGTCTTGTAATGACAGGATGAGGAGTAATGGGTTTAAACTGGCAGAGGGGAGATTCAAACTAGATGTTAGGAAAGGGTTCTTTATAGTGAGGGTGATGAAACACTGGCACAGGTTTCCCAGGGGGGTTGTGGATGCTCCCTCCCTGGAGATGTTCAAGGCCAGGTTGGATGAGGCCCTGAGTGATCTGTTCTAGTGGGAGGTGTCCCTGCCTATGGTGGGGGGGTTGGAACTGGACTCCACCACCTCCCTGGGCAGCCTGTTCCAGTGCATGACCACTCACTCAGTAAAGAACTTCCTCCCAACAGCCAACCTAAACCTCCCCTGATGCAACTTGAGGCTGTTTCCTCTTGTCCTATCATTAGTAATTTGGAAGGAGACCACCTCCAGCCTCACTATGACCTCCTTTTAGGTAGCTGTAGAGGGCAATAAGGTCCCCTCTCAGCCTCCTCTTCTCCAGACTGAACAACCCCAGCTCCCTCAGCCGCTCCTCACAGGCCATGTTTGACAGACCTCTCCCCAGCCTCATCTCCCTTCTCTGCCAGTCTCACATTAGTACTGTTGAGCTGAGGTGTTCCTGGGGGCTGAAGTCTGTGGCTTCAGGAGCCCTGCTGTAGCATGGTCCTTCAAGTCACTTAACAGCCTTTTTTATTTGGTTTGGGTTTTTTGTATGGTGTGGGTTGGTGCTGATGGCTTGACAACACATCTCAAGCATCTTTAGAGTCTTGTCCAAATAGGCTACTTCAAGATGCCTCACATGACATCCCCCAGATCAGATCCACTCCTCATTAGGAGATTTTGGGTGCTGTTTAAGCAAGGGCAAGACAGCAGTGTGTGTCCTCCAACAAATGGGATGTGACTCAGGGAGAAAGTCTGGCTAATGTCCTGTTCAAGGCAGGATTGGATGTGGCACTTGGTGCCATGGTCTAGGCTTGAGCTCTGTGGTAAAGGGTTGGACTTGATGATCTGTGAGGTCTCTTCCAACCCTGATGATACTGTGATACTGTGAAACCTGGTGAGGCACTGCTCTTTGGTCTGCTTGCCTCCTTGTGGTGTCATTTGCTGGAAAGCAAGAGCTGAAGTGAAAGGAGGTGGTTTCCAGTCACTAATTTCAAGCTCAAATAATTGCAGCTGCTGATGGCATAGGAGGGTTGACAGTGCAAAGCTTGAAGTGCTAATTATCCCACCCTTAAGCAAAACACCCTATTTTTAAGCCAATAGGTTAATACACCAAGATTTAGCTTGGGAACAGTCTCCAAAGTTGTTTGGAATTCTTTCTTATGCAATGACTAGGTGAAACATTTTGTCAGTCATGAAATCTGTTCTAAATCCAAGAGAACTGCTGAGAAAGAAGCAGTCTGCATGTGATCAGAGAACAGTGGTGCCTTCAGATTTGCTCTTGCAGGACTTTTCCTATTTCAATTAGCAGCCAGGATGCATAAGAAAAATGTTTTCTCTGTCTCCTACATAGATTTGAGACAGCATAGAAGAAGGCAGAAGTTCAGCTGAGCAATGGCTAATGTACACAGGAGGTATTTGATTTGTATCAGCTCTCATAAATAGCTTGAGCTCTGTGTGCGAGTCAGATGGGAGACTGCCAAACTTCTGTGTCAACATCACAGCGGCAGCAATGAAAAAGAAAAGAGGAGACACCAGCACAGAGAGCAAGCTCTGGGAACAATCCTTCCCAGTGTGACTTTCTGCATTGTTAGACCAAGAAGGAGCAGCTAACTGGAGAATGATTTTCCTAAGAGAATCTCACCTTTTGCTCTCAGTTGCATGTCAGCAGCTCGGCTAAAGCAGTTGGAATAACACTTCCAACAGAAGAAAGTTCAGATTGCATGGCGAGGAGTGCCAACTGGTTGGATAAAAGCAGGATGCAGAGATGACAGATGAGTTCCACTAAAGGTATTTTGCAAGTCAGAAACACTTTCACCTGGGCCTTTCTTCTGAACCAACCACTAAACGAGGCAGCTTTAGAAGGCTGCTTCCCTGGGACGTGTCCTTTTGCAGAACTCTTGTGGTTGCTTTGCTAACACTTCAGAGATCCAAATCCTGTTTTCTCTGAAGCCAGCTTTGCTGCACTCATAAATAGTGGTCCTGCTTGCAAAGTCTTACTCATCAGTGGAAATCCAGACAATAACATTTCTACTGCATCTGCTCCATGAGTGGAAAGAATTTTCTAGGTGAGACCTTTAAAGATGTGCTGGTCCTGAGCTTTCAGAATAGGCTAATGACACCTGGATGCTAGCTCTGAAACTATGGCTGGGAAAAAATCTCTGGGTAAACCTAAGCAGGATGTCTATAAATGTTTCATTGCTCTGAATATTTGCTGAAGTTCTGTTCTCCAGGCACTAACTACAGAGGGCAGAAAATAATCTCTTACATTCCCTTTCATATTTCACCCAGCTAATGCTCAGAGAAGATTAACAAAACTGTTCTTTACTCTGATGTGTCTTTTATTTTCTTGGGTTTTTTTGGGTTATCTTTTATTTTCTTGGGTTTTTTTTTTGTTATCTTTTATTTTCTTGGGGTTTTTTGGGTTATCTTTTATTTTCTTGGTTTTTTTTGGGTTATCTTTTTATTTTCTTGGGGTTTTTTTTGGGTTATCTTTTATTTTCTTGGGGTATTTTGGGTTATCTTTTTATTTTCTTGGGGGTTTTTTGGGTTATCTTGGTTATCTTTTATTTTCTTGGGGGTTTTTGGGTTATCTTTTTATTTTCTTGGGTTTTTTTGGGTTATCTTTTATTTTCTTGAGTTTTTTTGAGTTATCTTTTTATTTTCTTGGGGTTTTTTTGGGTTATCTTTTATTTTCTTGAGGTTTTTTTGGGTTATCTTTCTATTTTCTTGGGGTTTTTTTTGGGGTTATCTTTTATTTTCTTGGGGTTTTTTTTGGGTTATCTTTTATTTTCTTGGGGTTTTTTGGGTTATCTTTTTATTTTCTTGGGTTTTTTGGGTTATCTTTTTATTTTCTTGGGGTTTTTTTGGGTTATCTTTTATTTTCTTGAGGTTTTTTGGGGTTATCTTTTTATTTTCTTGGGTTTTTTTGGGTTATCTTTTATTTTCTTGAGTTTTTTGGGGGTTATCTTTTATTTTCTTGGGTTTTTTTGGGTTATCTTTTTATTTTCTTGGGGTCTTTTTTTGGGTTATCTTTTATTTTCTTGGGTTTTTTGGGTTATCTTTTTATTTTCTTGGGGTTTTTTTGGGTTATCTTTTATTTTCTTGAGTTTTTTTGGGTTATCTTTTTATTTTCTTGGGGTTTTTTTGGGTTATCTTTTATTTTCTTGAGGTTTTTTTGGGTTATCTTTCTATTTTCTTGGGGGTTTTTTTGGGGTTATCTTTTATTTTCTTGGGGGTTTTTTTGGGTTATCTTTTTATTTTCTTGGGGTTTTTTGGGTTATCTTTTTATTTTCTTTAGGTTTTTTGGGGTTATCTTTTTATTTTCTTGGTTTTTTTTGGGTTATCTTTTATTTTTTTGGGGTTTTTTGGGTTGTCTTTTATTTTCTTGGGTTTTTTTCGGTTATCTTTTATTTTCTTGAGTTTTTTTGGGTTATCTTTTTATTTTCTTGGGTTTTTTTTTGGGTTATCTTTTATTTTCTTGATTTTTTTGGGGGTTATCTTTTTATTTTCTTGGGTTTTTTTTTTTTTGGGTTATCTTTTATTTTCTTGGGTTTTTTTGGGTTATCTTTTTATTTTCTTGATTTTTTTTGGGGTTATCTTTTTATTTTCTTGGGGTTTTTTTTGGGTTATCTTTTATTTTCTTGGGTTTTTTGGGTTGCTTTTTGTTGTTTGGATTAGGGTTTGTTTTTTTTCCATGTGTTCATTTTGGTTTGTTTTCAATATCTGGAACCAGATATGAGGGAGTTTAAATTATTAAACTTGTGGTAATTCTATGACAGGCCAAAATTAATACCAACATTGCTCTCTGAACTGTGTCTCAGGAAACTTACTATGGGAACTGGACTGGTGTGCCCAAAGAAGAACTCAAACTGGTTTATATGCAGTAAGAGCAGCCACTGTATGCTTGCCAGCACCTACATAATCCATCCCAAGCAGAATCTGTGGCAATCTCTCTAAGCAGTTTAAAGGGAACTGCTTTGTACCTCAGACCTCAAGTTTTCTTCACTGGTGGACTCTGAGAAAGAGGGAGCTCAGCCATCTAAGACAACATCTTCCCCACCTCCTCCCTTTCTTCCTGCTTTCAGAACTGCTCTCTCCCATTTCATATTTACTCAGCGTGGTGTAGAGTGGCTGACAAAGTTTTGCATCTTTCACTCACAGGTTACTTTAGAGAGTGGCATTTGTGTGAGTGTTTGCTTACAAGTGCTAACTGAGCTGTTCAGCCATCAAATACTACCTGCCCTGAAAATAGTGCAGTGTGCCCAGGTGGTCATGAAGGCCAATGACATCTTGGATGTATCAGGAAGAGTGTGACCAGAAGGACCTGGGAAGTCATTCTGCCCCTGTGCTCAGCGCTGCTCAGGGCACATCTTGAGTGCTGTGCCCAGTTCTGGGCCCCTCAATTTAAAGAAAGATGTTGAGGTGCTGGAATGAATCCAGAGAAGGGCAGCAAGGCTGGTGAGGGGGCTGGAGCACAGCCCTGTGAGGAGAGGCTGAGGGAGCTGGGGGTGTTCAGCCTGGAGACAAAGAGGCTCAGGGGAGACCTTACTGCTCCCTACAACTACCTGAAAGGAGGTTGCAGCCAGCTGGGGTTGATGTCTTCTGCCAGGCACCCAGTGACAGAGCAAGAGGACACAGTCTGAAGCTGTGCCAGGGCTGGTTCAGGCTGAATCTTAGGAGGAAGTTCTTCACTGAAAGAGTGATTGGCATTGGAATGAGCTGCCCTGGGAGGTGGTGGAGTCACCATCCCTGGAGGTGTTTAAAAGGAGTCTAGATGAGGCACTTAGTGCCATGGTTTAGCTAATTTGAAGGTGCTAGGTTGGGCTCGATGATCTTGAAGTTCTTCTCCAACTTGTTTCATTCTGATTCTCATTCTGATTCTGAAATGCAGCAGTGTGTGGAATTGTGATGCTCTTCAACCACTTTTGTTGAGGAAGCTCTGGAGGAAATAATGAAATGCTTTGGTTTCATGTAGCAGAAGAGTTTATCAAAGCTTCAGTCAGTGCAGAAGTACTGATGTTCATCTGGAAAATGGAAGAATTAACCTGCACATAAAAGCAACACCATGAATTTTCAGAAATCAAAGTTCAGCTTTACAACATGGATTAGCCTTTCCTTTTTAGCAGCATATGGAAGGTAAAGTCACTGCCTGATGGGTTGCATCTGACAATGAAAATTACATGGTCTGACAGCCTTTCTGCTTAAGCTAGAAGGTCAACTTCCATGGCAACAGGAATAATTCCTTTTTGTAATTGTTCAGGGTAAATAGAAGTTGCTTTTGTAAGTTTCAGCCAGACATCAAGTATAAAATCTTGTGGATTAGTTAAGGTGGGAAGCAGATTGTCTCTTCATAGGTGTCTCGAAGATGAGTCAATGCAAGATTGCAGCAAAAGATAACTGCTGCAGGTATCTTCTTGGTCTCTGTTTCATTTCTTCTCTTTGTCAACTTCTGCTTTTCCCAGATTTTGTCTAAGCTTTTCAAACAGCTTCTGCATGACCTAATGCTCAGGTGAGTTGCAGATAGAAGGATTCTGTGTTAACCCCTGCAAGAGAGCTGTAAGGATGCATTTCAATAGATGTTTGTAAACATCTGAGGGCTGGGGGGCAGGAATGGGGGGCAGGCTCTGTTCACTTGCTCCCTGGGACAGGACAAGGAGCAATGGATGGAAGCTGCAGCACAGAAGGTTCCACCTCAACACAAGGGGGAACTTCTTGACTGCAAGGGTCACAAAGCATTGGAATGGGCTTCCCAGAGAGGTTGTGGAGTCTCCTTCTCTGGAGACTTTCAAGGCCTGTCTGGATGTGTTCCTCTGTGATCTCTGTTAGATAGTGTGGTCCTGCTCTGGCAGGGGGTTGGACTGATCTCCTTGGGTCCCTTCCAACCCCTAATATCCTGGGATCTTCTAATATGATAGATACTGGAGCACACCTAGGAAAAGCTTCAGGTTGTCTGAAATACCCAGATTGCCTGAAGCCTGTTCTTGCTAATTATTTCACTGTGTGTTAGAAAAGAATCTCCCAAGAAATGCCATAATCCCAGCACAGAGGTGGCTCCTATGGACCTATTCTAAGCCCCAGGTTTCCTGATCCTCACACATTAGTCTCCAAGTCAATCTTCCTCAAACACTTTGCTCTAATTTTATCATGAGACTGAAAACTCACCAACACAGCCTGAGTTCCACTTGGCTGCTAAAAGCCAGTAACAACACTTTGCTGAATATTAATGCTTCCTCCTACATGAAGCTCTTCCAAGTCTGTGCCAGCTAGTAGCTGCTCTGATAGACAGAGTGTGAGGTATTGGCAGAGACAAGATTCAGGGCCCCAAAGTGAGAAGCTCATCTCTTTTGCCCTACTCAACTATATGTCAAATGTCAGTTCCACCTTGGTGGTAACTTAGATCTCTTTGCATTCTTAGGCTAGAGCTAGGTGAACTCAAATGAGCCTCAGAGTCACTATCTGTACAACCAGGAGTTATCTCTCTCTCTCTCAGCTGCCCTTCACACTGGTTTTATGTCTAGACAGAGGTTGGAAGAATGCTGTTTCCACATTAACTTTGTGAAACTTGCTGGCTTTTGTAATTCTGGAAAGCAACTTTTTGCATCTGAGAGGTGTCTCATCTGATGTCTGAAGAATCTACTGCAGGAAATGTCAAATCAACATTTCCAACCTTCTGCTAGTTACAGGGAATATAAGCAGAGGAAGACATCTGTCAGTCTTTTGCCAGCTGAATATCTGGGAAATAAAAAGTTGGCCCAGAAAAGTTGGTGAACTGGGGCATTTTAACAGCTATTTGTTAAGCAAACGTTGGCAATTAACAGAGAGCTTAGAACATTGCCTATCAGGTGTTCCGTGTGCCTGGCATCTCATTACCTAACCTACAAGTCATAGCTGCATCTGTTACTTAGTGTCTGGCTGAGAGGACCAGCTCAGGAGCTGCACCAGGGAGAAAACAAAGGTATTACACTAACACTGGAAAAATAAAGGCAGGACAAAGAGGTCTTGAATGGAGCATCTTCTGCACCCACGACTTTATGCTCATCTCTCTAGGTTGTCCCTCTGCTGGGGCAAATCCCAAGTTTATTGGAGACAGGAGCTAAATTCAAACTTATGTTCAATTACCCTAAGGATCATACTAAACCCAGATATTTTTTTGCCTACTACTGCTTAGTTGTGCTGTTTTTTCCTTCCTTTGTAATGATACAAGTCTTAAAAGTCTGAACACTGGAGATCTCCAACTCCTCTGCCTCTTGAGAAGCCACTGTTATTTCTGGTACCATTGCTGATAGCTTCCTCATTTGTGCCCAACAAAGGGACAAAAGGAATGCTCTGCCTGGCCAGAAAGGGAAGATGAACCTAAGACAGAGATGAAGGTCCTTTTAGTTTGACGTTCCTCCAGCAGTGCATTAGTTCTCTATGCTTTGGTCACTGTGTTTGACTTTTGACTCCCAGTATTAACAAGCAGGGAAGGAACTGGGTAGATTCAGACTGGACATGCAGAGGAAGTTCTTCACCATGAGAGTGGTGAGAGCCTGGATGAGTTGCCCAGGGAAGTGGTTGAGGCCTCATCCCTGAAGGTGTTTAAGGCCAGGCTGGATGAGGCTGTGGGCAGCCTGATCTAGGGTAGGGTGTCCCTGCCCATGGCAGGGAGGTTGGAACTTGCTGATCCTTGTGGTCCCTTCCAACCCTGACTGATTCTATAATTCTAACTGTCTTTTCAGGAAGCCACTCCATAAAATTCTCTGCATGAGAGAAGATGGAGTAGCCAGGCAATATACCAGTTCTCATATCACAGTGGTGATATTTACTTGTCTTCTAACCCTGTTCTTCCTTCTTGACACTGTCTTCAAATCTGCCATGCAGCAGCAGATGCCCAGGACGTAGAAGCTTGGCTTCAGTGGTCAGTAATTAGAGACACTTTCTTCCAGAGATTCAGAACTTCAAAGATAATGACTTGGAGATCTGAGCCTCTCAGCACTGCCTGTGGCTTTTCCTGCTGTTAGATTCATACATTCAGGTGGCATTCACCAAGTGCTTTACTGAAGATGATTTATATCACAAGATGAGCGGAGACCTCATTGCTGTCTACAGCTACTTGGAGGGACATTGTGGAGAGGCTGCTGCTGGGCTCTTCTCACAGGTAATTGGAGACAGAATAAGGGAGGAATGGCCTCAAGCCAAGACTGGGGAGGTTTAGATTGGACATCAGGAAAAAGTTTTTCATGGAGAGAGTGGTCAGGCACAGGAATGAGCTGCTCAGGGAGGTGGTGGAGTCACTGACCCTGGATGTGTTTAAGGTTCGTTTGGATGTGGTGCTTAGGGCTATGGTTTAAGGTGACTCTGGTAGAGTAAGGTTATAGGTTGGACTTGGTGATCCTGAGGGGCTTTTCCAACCTGGATGTTTCTGTGGTTCTGAGAGTTAAGTTGGTTGAACCTTGTATCTAGGCAGCAGATTCTCAGTCTAGCCATACTCCCAGCCTGAGATTTGACTGAAAGATTGATTTCTTTGCACAAGTGGGAATTATTCCTGATGCTCAGGAGTCCTGCTCCCTTCTGAGGGGATAGCAGATGTCCTTGACTTCCTACCCTCTGGAGAACTGACTGCTAAAGAGGCTGCAAGCATTAGTTTAGGTTGCATGCTCTTGCCTGTAAATGGAGCACTTGCATAAGGGATGTTTCAGTCTGCTTTAGCCTCTCTCTTTACACCTAATCAGCCTTTTCATCTTGTGAGAGGTGTCAGGATGTCAGAGGCTCTCTGAGACAGCTCCCCGCCCAGCCGAGCCAGAAGGAGCTTTGCCTCTCAGGCAGTCTGGGACATAATCCATCCCATTTTCCACAATGACTGTAATCCTAGCGCTGTTTAGTCAAGCATGGCCATGCTACAATTAGAGCCAAGGGCTTTAAACATCCAAATGATGCCACTGGCAGAGCCTGTGCTCCAACGAGCAACCTGCCAGCACCTCCTCTGTGATTTGTGCAGCCTTTTCCCAACCAATAGCTGAAGTGCTTTAATGTGGAAGGAAAGGCTTTTCCAAGCTCACCTCTGACTTCCATACATTCCCTTTACTCCTTCGGCACACTTTGTCTCTGGGCTTTTAAATAGCTGCCATGGCTGAAGGGACCTCCTTTTCCATAGGAAGCTTTAAAACTCTGACTCTCCTATTGGAATGCTGAGTGAAGTTCTGAACACCAGCTCCAGTGCCAAAAGAGGGAAAAAAAACTTAGCTCCTCTGAGAATTCCTTTCCGTGCAGCATGTAGGGAACCAAAGAAACCCAAACCAACCTAGCCAACAAACCAAAAAACCTCTCCAAATTCCTTTCATGTTGATGAACAGAAACCCCCATCCTGCTGCCATGGCCACATCCACTCCTGAAAGGCAGCTACTTTGCATCCTTCCATTAGCTGCTTCTCCTTAGGTACTTGAATGGTGCTTTGGGACATGGTTCAATGGCCATGGTGGTGTTAGTTCAACAGTTGCACTTAGTGATCTTAGAGGTGGTTTCCACTGAAACAATCCTATGATTCCATGAATGCTCCCACCCAATCAGACCTCGTTGTGGCACTTCTGGATCAGGAAATAAAATGCCATCAGCAATTCTTTCAGCTGTCTTTTTGCTTGAGCCTTCCTGTTGCAAAGGATTTTTGTTAATGTCAACAGCTTCTTGAAAGGCTAAAGCTGAAACAGTGTTCCCTGGAAAATGCAAATCACAGGTGGATGTTAGCAGCCTAATGCAGACGAGCCACATTCTTGTGCCAACAAGCTTCTAATGCCTGTAAGTTGACCTGTTGACACATTAAAGACTTGTAGTTCCCTGCTCTAGCCTACTGAGTTCTCATTAATCACAGCGTGGAGCTGTGCAGGGCAGAGATGTCTGAATGGTGCAGGGCAGCATCAGCCCAGAGGTGCTGAGGGTGAGTGCTGCTGCCTGGCGTAAGATGATGCAGGGGGTTGTACACACCTGACATGCTGGCCTGGTTTGTGCTGAGCAGGTTTATCTGCTGCTGTTTTGGTGGAGGATGACTGCCTTTCCTGTGCTGGGTTTCTGTGTACTTAGTGTAAGCAACAACCTTTTAATTCTTCTCCACTGCAAGCAAACTACCCCACAAGATTCCACTTGGCTTCTGGAGTGAAAGGAAGCTGCCCAAGTGCCTTGGGGTCCTGCACAGCATCATGTGGTTGGCTGGTAGTGGGCTGAGGGTGATGCAGCCTCTGTGAATTCCTGATAATTCATTTCTCTGAGGTGGCAGGGAGTGAATTTAACATTTCTGGATTCTCTTTAGGTCCTCCTAAGGCAAGAGTCAGGCATGTGTGATAGAGCTTGCTCTTTCAATTCTGTCAACAGTAAAATAACAACATCCTCGAGTTCTAACTGCTCTCATAAATTGAGCAACTGCAGTCAGGTCAGATGCAGTTATTTGCTGGAGTCAATGTAACTTTACAACTGTCTGGCAGTGAATTCTGGTGCACATGAAACCAAAGCCATTAGAGCATTAGATCAGCTTCACATCTGATGGAGGCAGCTGGTTTCTCCGAGCTCCCAAGCATGCTGCATTTATTTCTGTTGCATCCTGGTTTTTGCTGTACCTGAAACTGCTATTACATGTGCATTGGAGCTTCCAGCCTCCTGCCTGCTGCCTGATGGAATGGTCTGGGCAATGTGCACCTCACCTAATTATTGTTTCATGTGGTGAGATGAAAACATAAAAAGCCAGCCCCTTTCATATGCAATTAGGGGTCACTTTATATAGGTCATGTAATGTTAATGGAATTTAGCAGCTTGTAAATGGTTTTTAATTGCAAATAATTTGTTGCAATTTATTAATTGTTAACCCTGAATTGCCTGCCATGTCCATTCCTGCACCATCCAAGGCTCATCTTAAAGTCCTCCTTGCCTTCATAGCATCTTTCTGCTTTTAACCTCACTTCCTGGAGGCAGTGCCCCAGAAGCTGCAACAAATCCAGAACAGCCCAGTCCAGTCCAGGCCAACCTGACTGCTCTGCTTTTGGTTTGTGCCAAGCCACTCCTGTCTATGTTCTCATGCTAGCTTCCCTATCACCCCTCTCCCTGCCCCAGATGCTACTGAATGCAATTCTCAGCTCTACTAGGAATCCAGCCAGGTTTGCTTGTGCCCATGATCCATGCTTACATTTCAGAAACAGGGCAGCAGCAGCCCATTAGCTTAAGAGCAGGTTGGCAGCTGCTTGGCTAGCGTCAGGACTGGGGCTTGGCTGCAGCCACGCAGTCAGAACAGGTATCTCAGCTGAGGAGAGGGGAAAAAAAGACCCACAAAAGCATTAATTTAATGTCATGCTAAAGGCCACTGTTGGTGTGGAGCCCTCAGTGCAGAGCCCATTCAGTGCTGGGCTGTCCTTGTGTCTTTTACAGCGTGGCTGAAAAGAATTAGTTTAAAAGCAGGATGTGGCCTTTTTATCTCCCAATTTCATTGTTCCATCATTAGCCTTTAAGCAGCAACTCGCCCTACTTCTGCTTTAGCTTAGCATAAAACCAGAGTGGTGAGGCAAAGGTGGGAGGTGGTGGGTGACACTCTGTGTCTGTAGAGCCAAAAGCGCTCCTGTCACCTGGCACTGGATGATTGCAGTGCACAAGTGGGGGCACAGGGTACCTTGGGATAATGTTAGCACACCAGGCTGGTGTTTGCTAGGAAGTGGATGCTTAATTTTTATCTTGGTCTTAAATGTCCTTAGTGTACAGCTCATCATGTGTACTGCTAAATGTCTTCTGCCACAGGCACAGCACGCTCGTGTCCCTTGTCGCCACCCCGGGCAGGGCTGTGCTGCCAGTTTATGTTTCCTTTGACTGCTAAAAAGTTCATTGCAAATTAATTCATAAATAATTCATTGGACCTTGCATTCTGTGCTTCAAAGTTCACTGTGTAGGTGGTAGGTTGTGGGTTTGCTTGGAAGTGACAGTGCCTTTCTCCTCTTTTATTTTGGTGGTGGTGTTTCTCTGTGTGTGTGTGTGTGTGCAGAGTTGCCACAGCATTCACAGCCTGTTGGTTCCACTATAGATATTTTAATGTCTTTATAGCAGGCAATTTAGTTATTATGGTTCAAGGTGATTGTACTGCAAAAAAAAACCCCAAACAAACCAACAGCCAACCCTCTCTTCTGAGCTTGGGGTTTACTGAAAACACCCAAATGCTTTTGGGAGTTGTTACAACTGACACGAAAAAGAGCACATTATTCAGAAATGTATCTTCCTCCAGCCCCATGCATATACACACACACATTTTCCCTCTCTCTCCTCTCTCTCCCCTGCTTCCCAATCAGCCAGCTATTATTCCTAAGCCTGCTCAAACTGGAAAGCAATGAAAAGTTTTTCATTAGCCTGGTTTGCAAAGACAGGTTTGTTTGGTGGGGAAGCGTTAAGATAAAAGCAGTCTTCTCTCTGGGACCAATGTCAGCTCTACCACTGCTTATTTCAGCCCTGGGGCCTTGGTTTGTTCCCATAACAGCATTGAAATCCATATGAATATGTTGTGTGGGATGTATCTTGCGCCTTGTGACATAACTGTTGCCATGGCAAAGTGGGGATGTCTTGCTATGGAGCACCCTGGCTACTATGGGCAACCTGGTCTAGCTAAGGATGCCCTTGCTGACTGCAGGGGGAGGGGTTGGGCTAGATGAGGACCCTTTCAACACAGACCATTCTATGATTCTATGATTTTTATCCTACGTGCTTGCATGGCTCCATCCTGCCATGCTGGGAGGAGTGGGGCATTCCTTCATCACTCTGCCTTATGTCCTGAATGCACTGGGGATGCAGCAGATTGCAGCTGCTGGGGCATGGTGCAGCCAAACCCAACTGCAGCAGCTTCCATCGAACCCTCATTCCCAAGGCAGGAGATGTGGATGTTGGCTGGACAAAGGAGGAGATCTCAGGCTAAGAGAGGCAGGCAGCCACACAGCAATGCAGCATGTGCATGTACTACTGCTTCTCTTCTTTTGCCTTCCCCTCCCTTTCTTTTTCCTTCTGATAGATCTCCTCAGTGTGGCAAAGCAGATGTAAGACCTACATTCAGTGAGGAAAAAAAAATCCCATCTCAGTCATGTTCAGCATCCTTTGGCTGCCTTGGAGCTCTCAGCTGCTAAACTCAAGTTGTGGGATGAGTTTTGTTTTACAAGGTGCTGAAATCCAGAGCAACACTGAGGGCTTATGGTTCCCTGTGTACTTGTGGGCTATGCTGTCAACTAAAATACTTCTGTTCCCCAGCCTAAGTCAGGCAGCGGCATGGGAATGGAGCTATTGAGGAATGAGAGGTGGGACCTGGAGCCTCCAGAGTGGTCCATTCCTGGCAGAGGCCCTGGCTGCCCACCAACTCTACCCAGCTGCTGTGTGCTGCAGTGAGGGGAGCACAAAACCAAGCCAGAAGAGCTCATTTCAGAGAATCAGAAGGTGTTTTGTGCTTGTCCCCTCCCTACATGCTCCCGCTGAATGGAGCAGAGCAGATGGCCACACACATTCCTCAGCGAAGAGGCAGTGGGGGATTGTCTGCCTCCATCACCCTGCTGCTTATGAGGCTGAAAGCAAAGCCTAGAAGTAAGGTGGCAAAAAAAAAAAATCATCCCTGAAAGTGTGAAAAGGAAACTACCACAGCTGATGTCACACAGGTCTAGTCGATGGCCTGAAGCAGAGCTGTTATGTGAAGGGCTATTCACAAAGCCCAATTTTAAAGAGTGCAGATCATATCAGTAATGTATATTACAATAGCCCAATAGTGTGAGTCAAATATTTAAAGACTACCTACATGCTGCTTTTTATTCTGAAATGACTGCACAAAAGAGCCAAGTTCTAGCTGCTGGCCAGACTTCTTGCTTTTTTCCCTCTATTAAATGAGGCCATATAATTTTCCTCTGGGATCCATTTGGCACTGGAGCTATTTAGGTCTGAACCTTCGTCACTAAATTCAGGAAGATTTCTCTGTTCGGTTTAAAGAGAGAAGAATCAAGGTCATAGAAGTGGAGTTAAAAAGGAACAGCTACCTCTCATCACTGATTTCTGGACACTGGTCATAAAAACAAAACTAATCACCTCTATTTAACAACTCAGCTTCAGCAGCAGTAGCTTGTCTGGGCTTAGATGAAAAATACAAACCCCCAGCTACACTCAGGTTTTAAACTGTTGAGAGGTTATTATTTTACAGAGGATGAAATGGACTCATTTAATCTCAATGATTCTTTTACATCTTTTTTTTTCTTTTTTTGGGGGTGTTCCTCTTTTTCTGTTTTCTATTTAAAACAACACAAAGCAGCAAATTACCTACAGGGGTAGAAAGGAAAGAAAGCAAAAATTGGGAAGCACTCCTGGGAAAAAAAAAAAAAGAAAAGCAAAATACCTGGGAAGAAATTACACATTGATACTTTTCCCAGGAGTTCAATTTTGAAAGACAAATCCTGTTGTTAACTACAGCTTCCCCAAGCTTTAAAAATGGTTAAGATACTGCTGCTCCTGAGCACCACTGCACTTAGCACTGCTAGCGTGGGGGCACTGTGAATATGCTGCTGTTAAGGCTGAGTTTCATAACTGCTCACTGCTTAAATCACACCACATTTACAGGCAGCTGATGAGGAGTTTGCTGGTACTGGGGAAAGATCTGGCCACTGACTGCTGAGGCAGTGCTGGTGCTGCCCATGCAGCTACACTGAGCTGCGTCTCCTGAAGGTGTTGGGAAGTTCTTTGCCAACCTGCTTCTTAACGGGGGTTAATTCATGAATTGTTTCGTTGTCAGAGTTCCACGTTCAGGCCAAGAACTGCAGCTGAAATTCAGCTGAAAGATGTCTTTTTCTTTATATTAAAACCAAAAAAAGGCAAACAGACCAAAGCCAGTGAGTGAGAAAAACACTCTGCATGCCCATGAAAAGAGCACTGAGTGAACTTACCTGGAGCTTGGTAAACAGCAGCCCTTGCAAACTGGTAAACAAGCATCCCCATAGCCTGGATTCTGGCAGTGTCTTCAGCTGTGAGGACTGGGCTCCAACTCTCTGTGCACTTGGAAGGCAGGCACAGCTTTTCAGCCGGATTGCATTCTTGCTCTTCGTTCAGATAATGAACCTCAATCAATGCTCTCATTTACTGACAAAATCCAAGGCGAACAAATTCATATTTAAAACCCAGCTCCTGCAAAATGCCCTCAGAAGTGATTGCCTGGCATGTGCAGAGTCACTCATGAGCATCTGATTAGTTAGCCAATTAAAAGAAGACTGATGGATCGTTAAAGCAGCCAGAGGTTTTCAAGAGGCTTTCTGTGAGTTGGTTCAGGCTCCTGGTTTTTCAAAATGTTTTAATTTCATTTTTTTTTCCCCAGTCTGACTTGAGCTTGTGCTCCTTACAGTGTGTGCAGCATGGGATTTCACCTGCCTCTGACTCCTCTTGGAAAACCTTGGGGCCCTGCTGGTTTGGAGCACAAGCAGCGCCAGATCCCCGCTATGAGTGAGTCATCCTCTTCGAGAGCTTTCTGATGCTCAGGCAGCACCTCAATGCCTGCAAAACTTCTTGGCTGTGAGTTTCTAAGGCTAGGACAAGGGTGAGAAGTTCAGCAAACTGTAAGCAAGACAGTAACTCAACTATCCCCCAAAGGGAAGATTTCTTCTTTTGCTGACAACAGGTTTTCTTCCAACAGCCAGCCACAGAGATTCTCATTCCACCCTCTGCAGCATTTGTGACATGAATAAATCCTGGACATGTTGCTGTGGAATGGATCACTGGTGTGATCCAGTCTGGCATACCCTAAGGACAGTTGTGCTGGGGTAGGTACAGGCTGGATGTTAGGAGGAAGTTCTTCACAGAGAGAGTGATTGGCATTGGAATGGGCTGCTCAGGGAGGTGGTGGAGGCACCGTCCCTGGAGGTGTTCAAGAGAAGCCTGGATGAGGCACTTAGTGCCATAGTCAGGTTGACTGGTTAGGGCTGGGTGATAGGTTGGACTGGATGATCTTGGAGGTCTCGTCCAACCTGCTTGATTTTATGACATATCTATTCCATATGGAAGTTTGAGATCTGATTCATGCTTTCCATTCCCTCTCCCCAAACCACCACCCCCAAAACCCAACAACAACAACAACAAAATACCCCAACCCCAACCCAAAAACCCAAGCAAAGAAAACCCTCTACATCTCTTTCCTTCTTAACAATCATTATTTTATTAATATATTTTACAAGATTGATTGCAGTTGAAATCATTTAAATACAAATTCTTTCTTTTTTTTTTTTTATACAGAAAGTGTAATAAAGTTAAAATAGTTCCTTGTGTAATTCATAGCATTATTGCAATGCTTACAAAATTTTGCATAGAGTGTGCAAGGATTGATGTTATTCCATACAAAAAAGCTTTATATTTCCCCACACAACCACACACATACATAAATTAATTAAAAAAAAGAGAGGGGGAAAAAAGAAGTAGTCAAAAAAAAAAACCCAAAAAGCCAAACAAATCTGAATTTCTTCATGAGAACAGTGGTAGAACTTAAAATTCATTTTGTCCTGTTGACATGATCAAGGTCATTGGTGGTTGGCAGAGGTCAGACAAGGTATTTTACCATCACAGATGAAAACTGCTAGAGCAGGTGGGTCATGCCTTTTATCCTACTGGTGTAGGTTTTGCTTCAACTCACACTGAATGCTGCTTTTCCATTGGGTCTACCTACACGGAGCATTTGTGGGTTAATAGCAATGATTCTATCAGTGTTTGTGCACAAGGAAACTAATTGCAATAAGGGGTGGGCAAAAAACAACCCCAAACCAAACCCCAAAGGAATCTGAGTCAGATCCAGCATGTTGATCCCCCTCCCTGCTCCCACATTACTGCACAGTGCAGGTCCAGACCAAGACTGGGCTTTCAGCTCAGGAAAAGCTCTGACCTAGGGAGGAACAAACACAGTATATGGTAACTGCTCAGATCTGCTCTTTAGGAGGTCTCTGGCACGCTCTCACTCTGTGGTATTTGTTCATCTTAACTTCTGTGCTCACCCTGATAACTCACAAAAAGTGAATTCCTCCAGCAGCATCTGCCCTGTGAAAGACACCCTACAAACAGTGCAGCCCTGCTCTACCATGAATGGGACCAGCAGAGCCCTGGTACCTGCCCAGTGAGACCTTCTTCACGCATAACTCACCAACATGGGTGAACATGCTTCCATTTTCAGGCAGCAGCTTGAGCTGGCAGTGACAGGAAGACTTCCCACAGCTCTTTATCTGCACTCATGAGAAAAGGAAACCCCAGAGGCACAAGGACCCTCCATGCCCCAGGCTGATGCCAGAAGCACCTGGACTATGGTTTAGACAAGACAGCTGAACTCTTCCTTTCGATTTCAAAAGAGGTGGAAACATTTTAGGGCCAAAACCTCAGCTGGTGAAGGCTACCAGTCAATTAAATGGAGGCAGATCCTGATTTACACCAGTGACAGAGTCAAATCCCCATGCTGTGAATGGTCTTGGTGCACTGCTCCTCCAGCCCAGTTTTCCAAGGCAAGCATCATGCCTTGCTTATATTTGTGGTGCAGAGGACCTGGTGATGGAAATAAATGAGAAAGGGCAGAACCACCCACCAGCTTCCCTCACCCAGCAGGCTTTCTGAGCAGAGACAGCAGACCAGAGTACCATCCCCATGGCATCCCCTCGGATGTTGTACTAACAGGACAAAGCAGAGGGGGCTTAAAAAAAATATTCATCAACTCCTTTTGGAGCTGCTGCCAATGATTTCAAGGTAGCCAGAGGCTTGTTAAAAGCAGCAGCCAACAACTACTAGCATGATTTATACCACTCAGAGTGCAGATACTTATCATCTGTAAAATCACTGATACTGCCCAAGCGTTTCACTTGCTGCTGCATCAACAACAGCACCAATACCAAGCACAGGAGCCCAGAGGAAGACTCAGATGAAGACAAAATGATCAGGTTTTGGTTTTGTGAAGGAGCTAGCTCTCTGCTCTGAGGCAGCTGCCCTAGAGCAATCTAGCCGTGATGCTGGGGTGCGGTGGTGTCTGCAGCTAAGCGAGCATGAGGGGAGCTCTAACATCAACACTTTCTCAGCCAGGGGCTGGCCTTTGGTAAGAATAGAACCACCCACAATTATTCTTTTGCTCTCCGGCCTGAGCCTGCCTCAAGATGTTTCAAGGACTTTGTTATGAGGAATTTTTTTTTCTTTTAAATATCAAAGAAACTACATTGCTTTAGAAAGTGATAAAGCATTTAGCAGTAGCAGGCTTTGGAACGCTTTTATCTCCTACTGCCGATTAAGCCTTTTCAACGGGGCGGAGAGGAGAGTACAATGCAACTTAAAATTCCTGTTACATGCAAAGATGCACATGACCTGTGCCTTGCTACCAGCCTATTCCTGTTAGAGAAAATACACTGGAAAAGGTGAGACTTTCCATTTGGGTAGGATCTGATGAAAGGCTTCCAAAAAGCCCTTTTTAATCTTAGAAGAAAAGGCTGTTTAACTAAGGCTGCATGTTATTATCTGAGGCATTTGGTAGCAGGCAGCAATGCACATGCAACACTTTCTCCCAGATTTCTCCTTCTCTTGCTGGCAGAAAGATTCAACCAACTAACCACGAGAGCAACATACAATTATGTATCATTTCACAGTGGACATGTCCTGCCTGGTTTTCTGATACTGATTGAAACCAAACACAGCTCACTCTATGGAGGTGAGTCGCCTCAAGGGAAATCCGTCTGAACACACAGCTACCAGCTGGTGGCAGAGAATCCTAGTGACTGAGTACTGTGTCCAGTTCTGGGCCACTCAATTCAAGGGACATGTTGAGGCACTGGAACATGTCCAGAGAAGGGCAATGAAGCTGGTGAAGGGCCTGGAGCACAGCCCTGTGAGGAGAGGCTGAGGGAGCTGGGGTTGTTTAGCCTGGGGAAGAGGAGGCTCAGAGCTGACCTCATTGCTGTCTACAACTACCTGAAGGGAGGCTGTAGCCAGGTGGGCATTGGTCTCTTCCCAGACAACCAGCAACAGAACAAGGGGACACAGTCTCAAGTTGTGGCAGGGGAGGTATAGGCTGGATGTTAGGAGGAAGTTGTTGTCAGAGAGAGTGATTGGCATTGGAATGGGCTGCCCAGGGAGGTGGTGGAGTCACCATCCCTGGAGGTGTTCAAGAAAAGCCTGGATGAGGCACTTAGTGCCATGGTCTGGTTGACTGGCTAGGGCTGGGTGCTAGGTTGCCCTGGATGATCTTTGAGGTCTCGTCCAACCTGGTTGATTCTATGATTCTATGATTCTAAGGTGAGAGGCTTCCTGGAGTAGCACCATTGCTAACTTTCCCACAGGAACTGCACTTGTAGCACATTAATTTTTCAAGGACTCACACCTCTAGTTCAAAGTGACTTGGATGCAGAATCTCAGCGGTGCACTATGGTTTGATTTTCCTCTTCACTTTGGATAGCTTAAATATGCATCCATCTTTTCCTGTGTATGGAAAGTGTGTCGCTCTTCACAAGGGCACAACGCAATTGGAGTGGCAGGACAAGAGAGTCTGGAATGATAAAGCCTCAGGGCTGTATGTGCATAACCACAGGCTTCTCAACCACAGCTGACTTAAAAGCTTTCTAAACACAAGCTATTCACTACAATTTTCATCAAAGCCCCAAGCCACTGTGGTTATTGTGGATGGAAACAACAGCCTAGCAATCTTGAACAGCCCAAGCTGTAAGTGGTTTCAGTGACAGTAATTCCACTGTGTGCCATGAAAGATCAAGTATAATTGCTAGCATATTTAGTAAAATGGATATTATTAATTTAAAGTATAATAGTGTAAACAGACAGAGAGGTGTGCTGCATTACTGTGATTAGGGTGATGTCTCTTGCCATTTCTTTCCTTTTCCTCCTACCTGCCCTGTTTAATTCATTCCACTCTTGCTTGAATAATCACATCAGTGCCATGTTAGTGTTTAACCCTGCTCCACTCGCAGGCATAAACTCAGCTACATCAGCTGTGAAAACACAGCAATTGCTGGGCAGAATTTACCTAAAGGTCCCCAATTTCACCTCAATGCCACTGCTAGACACAAGTTTTGTTTTTAGGGGTATGTGAGACTGCAAAGTGATAAAAGAGGCTGAGGGAGTGGGAGTTGTTTAGCCTGGAGAAGAGGAGGTTCAGGGAGGATCTATCTCACTGTTGTCTACAACTACCTGAAGGGAGGCTGCAGCTAGGTGGGGTTAGTCTCTTCTGCTAGACTACCAGCAACAGAACAAGGGGACACAGTCTCAAGTTGTGCCAAGGGAGGTCTAGGCTGGATGCTAGGAGGAAGTTCTTCTCAGAGAGAGTGATTGGTATTGGAATGGGCTGCCCAGGGAGGTGGTGGAGTCACCATTCCTGGAGGTGATCAAGATAAGACTGGATGAAGCACTTAGTGCCATGGTCTAGTTGACTGGACAGGGCTGGGTGCTAGGCTGGACTGGATGATCTTGGAGGTCTCTTCCAACCTGGTTGAGTTTGTGATTCTATGATATGAAGATGAGGATCCAGGGGCTGCTGACCACCTGCAGGCAGCCTTGTGCATGGCTGGACATCAGCCACCCAAATATTAAGCAGCAATTTCAGAACTGAGGAGAAAGGTTAAAATGGGGAGAACGAAACTGGTGCCAGGAGAGCGTTCTTCAGCAGCAATGGCAATAAAGAGGTTGGTATTTTCACATTCCAAAAGCACCAATCCAGTGCTTGGCAAAGCTTCCCAGGAACGTGCCCTGTGCTTGCTGGGGTGAATTCTGGATGATGACATTTCAAAATGGAAAATGTCAGCCATAAAAGAAAAAAAGAGCATAGACTCTAACTTTTTGGGGTTTTTTTTGGGGGGGAGGGGTTGTTGTTTTCACTGTATGCACTTCTAAAGTGAAATCATTACGGCAGACTTATTCTTTCTCCCAGAGCAGCCACTGGATTTCCACACCCTATGAGGAGAGGCTGAGGGAGCTGGGGGTGTGCAGCCTGGAGAAAAGGAGGCTCAAGGGTGACCTCATTGCTGTCTACAATTACCTGAAGGGAGGCTGTAGCCAGGTGGGGTTGGTCCCTTCTCCCAGACAACCAGCAACAGAATGAGGGGACACAGTCTCAAGTTGTGCTGGGGCAGGTCTAGGCTGGATGTTAGGAGGAAGTTGTTGTCAGAGAGAGTGATTGGCATTGGAATGGGCTGCCCAGGGAGGTGGTAGAGTCACCATCCCTGGAGGTGTTCAAGAGAAGACTGGATGAGGCACTTAGTGCCATGGTCTAGTTGACTGGATATGGCTGGGTGCTAGGTTGGACTGGATGATCTTGGAGGTCTCTTCCAAATTGGTTGATTCTATGATTCTGCTGGAGTGCAGGTAAGTGAACAGCCTGTAGCATTTACTCCATTTATTTACACTTTCAGCCCAAGATGAGGCCTTTTAGCCTTTCAAATTGTTTCTCCACATTTCAAATTTCAGGTTACCTTGCCCTCTGCAGACATCTTAAGATGTTCCACATTATTTCCTTTTCTCCCCATTAATGAACTCGGAGTCTTCCTGCCACTTTACTCTCCCAAATGCAGCTTTATGATAAACCTGAATGTTTTCCTGCCCAGTTCAAAAAAGCACCATTAAAGTTAACGCATTTCAGGTGTGAGGACAACTAGAGAAGGGATGAATTTCTCTAAGTCTTTGGTCTTTGTCTCGTTCTCTTTTGCAAGGGGAAAAGTTAAAGCCATAACAAAAAAAGAAGACTGGCTTTTGTTGTAAACAAGTTATGTGAGGGTGTACACACACACACACACACTGCTATGTATTTGTGAGTTGTGGCAACAAAAGCTGATTTCCTTCAAGAACATCTGCATCTGCAAACTAGCTATGAGGTGAAGTAACCTGACATCTTCACAGGTTCCAGCTGAGGGAGCTGGGGTTGTTTAGCCTGGAGAAGAGGAGGCTCAGGGGTGACCTCTTTGCTGTCTACAACTACCTGAAGTGACGTTGTAGCCAGGTGGGGTTGATCTCTTCTCCCAAGCAACCAGCAATAGAATGAGGGGGGACAGTCTCAAGTTGTGCCAGGGTAGGTATAGGCTGGATGTTAGGAAGAAGTTGTTGCCAGAGAGAGTGATTGGCATTGGAATGGGCTGCCCAGGGAGGTGATGGAGTCACTGTCCCTGGAGGTGTTGAAGAAAAGCCTGGATGAGGCACTTAGTGCCATGGTCTGGTTGACTGGAAAGAGCTGGGTGCTAGGTTGGACTGGATGATCTTGGAGGTCTCTTCCAGCCTGGTTGATTCTATGATTCTATGACTCTCTCTTTAACCTTGGAGCAGTTTCTAGGGAGGTGTTTTTTTTTTTTCACTTAGACATCACTGCATATGGCAGATGGTATTTTTAGGCTTATGCCTTAAACTTCTTTTGTTTGTGAAACATGGTATTTATGATTAAAAAGAAGCCCACACTTCAAAACACAACTGTTCAACAGCACATGCCTGAGCTAACCAAACACAAAGCACTCTTGCACATGCTTAGTTTTCTAAAAATATTTATGTAGGGAAGAGGCCTCATACATATTTTAGAAGCTGTTGGCTTCCCCTTGTGATGACTTCTTTTAGTGTTAACATTTCTTTGTACTTTTAAGCTACCCATTTCAACTGACTCCCTCGGTAATATACTTCAAAAGTGAGGAAAAAAACAACCAAACCACAAACCCAACCCCCAAACTAAAAACAACCACAAAGAAACTTGGAGAATATATACAGTTGTTTAGTCAATATCAGGATCAGCTGCTTTTACTAAGGGAAGATTCAGATTGGATGTCAGGGAAAAAAAATCATCACCACGAGGGTGGTGAGACACTGGAACAGGTTGCCCGGGGAGGTGGTGGAAGCCCCATCTCTGGATATACTTAAGGCCAGTTGGATGGGGCTCTGAGCAATCTGATCTAGTGGGAGGTGCCCCTGCCCATGGCCAGGGGGGTTGGAACAGGATGATCTTTGAGGGCCCTTCCAACCCTGACAGTTGTGTGATTCCTTTACAAAAGGCATCTTCCCTCACCTATGACAGCAGAAAGGTCATTCACTGCGTATGGATGAGGTACTGGTGCCAAGTTCCTGACTGCTTACTGGAGTGGTGCATTTAGAGCAAACTGAACAAGGCTTCAAAGCCCTATAAAGTTAAGAGTTACAACACATAAAGGCATTTATGAATGCTGCAGTATTCACGGTTGCCCAAGGTGTAGTGACATTATACTATCATAGTCCCTAGATTAGCATTTCAATGCGGTTTTAGTGCTCCAAGTCTCAGCGCAGACCTGCAGCAGGAGTCAGTCCCACAGCCACCCTGAGGGCTGCCAGCACTTCTGCTGCCCTCCGAGCTCTGAGTTGTCACCTATCCATCTCCTGTCCCAGCTCAGGCCACGAAGTCGTTGGCATCTCTTGCACTGAGCTCAGCAGAAACAAATTCAGCATCCACCCCAGCCTTGCCTTAGCGTTAGGAGGTAAAACTAAACTCTGACTTGAGACCAACTGTATCTCCCCAGACAGCAAACGCCCACCTGAACAGAACTGCAGGCCTGATTCACAAAGAAGTACACAAACTCTCGTCTGGTTCTGGCATTTTATCTGATGAAATTCCAGCCAAGGAGCCTCCAGTTTAAACGAACTCAGGGAAAACCAAGCCTACAGGTACAGCAACTGGGAGGGATTTCTGGGAAGGTGGGAGGAAAAGGGATGCTTGTGCATTTGCCTTGTCCAACGGGTGAGTCAGCCACTCCGCAGCAGCCCCCAACAACAAACTGAAGCAGGAGACAGCTGGATGAGCTTACATGCTGTTTTGTAAACATGCCTGTGTTCTTTTTCCCCCTAGAATCTCAGAAACACACTGCTGTCTGCTCTGCTTTGCTGCTCACTGAGCAGCAGGGGACTAATCAGGTGGCCAACACAAGCACAGGCAGCATCATCTAAACTTCTCTCTTAAAACTCAAGTGGGGCTCAAATGATTTAGGAGTCTCTATAAGGGGGCAGACTTCATTGCAATGACTCCTTGTCTTTCAACACAACATCAATTTTCATGCCCTTTTAACATGGAAACACGAGTGTAAAATATACTGAATCAACCGGCATTTCCTTTGTGTAGGCATCGTTAAGGTACCCTTTGCTCATCTTGGAGAAGTCTCTGCAGTGTGGCACAGATGCAGAAGATTGTTCCCTAACAGCAACCCAATAGAAAATCAGACCAAAATAAATGGCTGAAAGTCCTTAAGCAGTTTTATGGCCTCCAGGATAGGTGATAATCTCATCCAAGAGCCCAGCTGAGAAGACCAATCGCTTATGATTCATTTGTTGGGATGGAAATCCTCCACAGAGCAGCTAGAGAGTGCATGGAGATGAGGACAGAGTCATGGGCATCTTGGGAGCAGAGCATGGAAATAAGGATGTAGCATCCTAGGTGGGTCAGTCCCTGTGTCCAGCCCTGCCTTTCTCACCAGCATTAGCACCCCCAGGGGTCAGAAAGTTAATGTGACTCATTTTCTATACAGGGTGATGGCTTTAGACTGAAAGAGGGTAGATTTAGATTAGATCTAAGGAAGAAATTCTTCACTGTGAGGGTGGTGAGATGCTGGAACAGGTTGCTCAGAGAAGGTGTCGATGTCTCATCCCTGGAAGTGTTCAAGGTCAGGTTGGACGGGACTTTGAGCAACCTGGTCCAGTGGAAGGTGTCCCTGCCCACAGCAGGGAGGTTAGAATTAAATGATCTTTAAGCTCCCTTCCATCCAAAACCCTTCTGTGATTCCATGATTCTCTTCCTGCAGCACATGTCTTCACAACTGCTCACATGGCATTTGTTTCTGAATAGGACCATGCAATGCCTGCTATAAAGAGTTGTGACTGATATCAAATGAGGCAGAGAAAACAACTCTACAGTGAATGTACGACTATGAATGGGACTTCAGTCGTGGTCCCAGAGGTAAGGTACACAGACAGTATTTTGCTATATTTAACATGGTAAAAAAAAAGGCTGTATCACTCTAGATGCCCCTACAGTCTTAATGCATTTCATTAATATCTGTTTTAAGTTGCACAACCAGTTCCCAAGACACCCTCCTTTCCCTCCCCCCCCAAATAAACTAGTTTTAATAACAAGATAAATATGATGTGCTTCTCCTTGCTGAGTGCATTGACTTAAGGCATAGGCACAATTCCCCTCTTTGAACAGAGATGGTAAAGTCCTGTGTCCCAATACAATTATTATCCTGGGTGACCCTTTGCATTCAAACATTGACTCAAGACATAATAATTACAGGAACCACTCATTAACATATAGTTTGAATTCATTAATTAATCAGAACACATTACTGAAATAAAAGCAGATCATTCAATCCTATTTCAGGAATCAATTTTAAGGGAGGGCTGCTTTGTTAGGCAGCAACAGATCTAATCTAAACTCCATAGAAATCTTTCCTTTGAATCCAGTCAAGATTTGGGTTGAGATAGAACAATTAATTGAAGAAATAATAATAATAATAATAATAATAATAATAATAATAATAATAATAATAATAAAAAACCAACCCTGGTACTCTCCAGACCACAAGAAAATAGGTAGGAACTGTTAAAAATGGAAAAGGACAAATTAGTTCTGAAGATATCTGTCAGCTACATTTTATCTTGAAGATAGCCTGAAGAACAGCAGCTTTGCTTTGCTTTGCTATCACTATGGATGGGCACAGATCTGTCACAGTTGCATATGAGGTAATACTTTCAAGAGCATCTCAGTGGCTTAGAAACCTTTTTATGTCCTTGGACGTTTTACTGCGACTTGGATACTTTTGCAGTAATTAATGTATTTGTTTTTCAAGGCTTTTTACATGCACATGGATGCAATTATGGGTCAGAATTCAATGATCTGGGCTCTTCTTGTTATTTTTTCCAGAACTTGAGCAGTGGAAGTAATGTTACCAGATAAGATTTCATGTTTTATCCTGCCTGTAAGTGATTCACAGACTGTAAACTAAGGAAAAACTTACAACCGTGAAAAAAATTCATCCACAAAGTTTGCAGGGCTCAGGTTCTAGAGGAACCAGCATCCAAAGCCCTTTGCTTTCCAGTAATCCACCTTTGTACCTATCTTCATAAATCTTAAACAAAATATCAGTTTCATTGTCAGCATCTCTGAAAATTGCAATCTCCACCAAATCTAAGTGACCTTGGAGGGTATATGCTGAAAAGAAAGATGACAATACAGCACCTGTATTCCACACTCCTTTTGTGTGAATGCCTCTGTGTCTGTGGGCACAATAGGGTCATTTTTTTCTGTTTCTATAGGTATTGTCAGGCAACATTCACAGCTTTAATCTCTTGAAACTCAAAGGTGCTAATGGATCCGGGACACCAGTTAACTAAGGAGGTTCTGGGTCATAATTTTTTCCTTCCAAGAACTAAATGCAGTGCCAATTTTGTTAGCACGTAGGTGACCTTAGGGTAGGGTTAGAGCTAATGTGTCATATCCGAATAGCACAAGGCAGCCTTGGCCATGCACAGGCAAGTCCCAAACCTCTCTAGTAAAACAGATCATTATTCCAGCAAGATCTGAACTTCTCTGCTGCAATCCATTTCTCACATCAGGCAGCCACGCTTCAGGTGAAAACTGAAGTGCGCGATCTAATCTCAGGTATCCTGGATTACTCTAGTATGGGTAATTCTTGGAGTTAGTTTGTTTCTTTTCCTTATGCCACTGATTTAATGGTGCAAAAATAATCAGAGATGCTTCTCTTCCCTTTGTATGTTGATGGGTCTACACCGGTTCCAGGGTGTTGCCCAGACAGCAATCCTATTGCTCCGAGAACACGATCGAAAAACGAGGGGCGATCATTAAAACTATACTAATACAGAAGGGTCCAGAGGGGCATGGACTCCAAGTCAGCAGATTGTACCAGTAAATTTTGGTGTGGGAAAGAGAAATGCTACACAAATGTAACAGGGTCACCCTGGGATTCCTTGTACTGAAACATCATTTTACACAGAGGATATATATATATTTATATATCTATTTTTATATAGCTATTCACACACACGCGCGCGCACACACAAAAAAAGTCTTTGATAGGCTTTCTGTGTTCTAGTAAAAATAGTTGGCAGCTGCAATCTGTGAGACCAGAACTGGCTTTTGTGCTGCCTGTGATGCCCCACCACAAATTGTCTCTCAAAGGCAGACGCTCGTATTTATCTGGCAGGTCGAGCTGGTTCCTGCCTGAGACAGAAATAATCTCCCATTGGGACACACACAGAGCTCGTAGATTTTTTGCCTGGACCCTGCAGAAGAGGAAGATCCTTGAGGCAAGTTAGGTAGTTTGATTTTTGCAGAGTTCAACGTTATCTGAAGTTGGATGGAGGGACAGAAAGAAAGAGAGAGAGAGAGTTAGTGGCGAGCTGTTATTTTTGATCTCGTGTTTAAAGAAGCTTCCCTTGGACAGCTCAGCAGCTCCAAAATCTGAGTAGGCAAGCCTATCAGGATGGCAAAGCCTGACACAAATCTGGGGAGGGCAGCCTATCTGCCTTTACCATCAGCCACCTAAGACCTCCAGTTTGTTTCTGCTAATCTGCCTATCGCATCTCCTTGGCTTGTAGTGTCCTGGGGCACGCCTGTGTATGAGCTAACCCAACCAGAGGTACCCCACTGCAGCGTGGGGAGCACCTATGGTTTACGTCCATGCAAAGACTCTGCTCCTCCAGCAGGACTTCTGTCACCCCACTGCTGGCTTGCAGGCTCACAGTACTGTCTTTTATGTATATTTAATGTACACATGTAACACCTTTCTGTACATTAAAAATAACTTACATGCCATGAGAGACCTGAGCTTTTCCTGCTAAAACAGAACATAAAAGGGAACATGTGGCAGCTCTCAGACACGTGGCATGGCTGAGGAGGGCACAGTGCGATAACCTGCACACCAGAATATTACAGGGTGACTGACAGTATTGGCTCTTATCTTGCAATTACAGTAAGGCTCCAGTTTAGAATCCAACTATCTAATCTCTTGAAGGAGACAGGTCAATGTATGCATTTTTAAAGCAACTTAGTGTTAAAAACATTAAGGCGAATGCCTTGGATTTCAGTTGCAGTATATTAGGTAGGAAGGGCTGTATGTGTGAGAGGGTTTTTTTTTGTTAACACCCATGGTCTGGGTATGGAAGGTCTTAAAATGCAAGTATTTAGGACAGGAACTGCAACAAAAAGCCCATTCTATTAATTACATCTGACACTAAGATAGAAAAATGTGAGCCTATGTTGGAGCCCTTTTGCTGGGAAGCTTGAGTTCAACAGGAAGATCCTGACGAGGCTCTTGGTAGATTCCCCACCAGAAGCTCCTCAGCCACATCTTTTGGTGTCTTCTATCATTATAGCAGGAGGAGGGGATGAGAACCATGTGCCCATGCATTTTTGAGACACCAGAAGAGGCTTAACTCAGCATCTATTCTACTTTTGTTTTCTTATCAGCTTTAGTTATTCTTAAGCTTCCCTTTGGAAGCTTCCCCAGCGCAACAACCTGTGCCTCCTGATGCTCCCTTTCTTTCCAAGATGAAAACATCAACGACAAAAGCATTTCAGATCAATAATGGTATATTAAGCTCTTCTTGTATACAAAAATGTATGATAAAAGATTTAATTATGTTGGCCAAGTAAATCTCAGTTTAAAGTGACAAGGAAACAAAGAATTTAGGAGCACTGTGTATTTTACAGCTGCATAAATCTGCTTGAACAACAGATGCTATTATCCAAGCACTTTAAAAATAATGAATCAGCCTTTGCCACGGAGCAAGGCTTGTTTGCATGCTGTGTCCAATCACTGCTAGCAGAAACGAAGCTAGGAAGTCCTGCTTCACCAATCCCTCCACACCAGTGGCTCAAATGGAGCTGGTCCGTGACTCAGAAGGCTACCAACCTACAGAGGATTTGTGGCTTGGTTTGTTTTCTGCTGCAAGTCTCAATGTCTTTCACTTACCTCTCCATCTTTGGATTCCAGCCTGAGCTCTGTCCTGCACGTGGCTTTCAAGCTGCCCGCCTCGGCGTTGATCTCGATGCCTTTTGGAGCTTCCATCACCAGAGCCCGTGTAGGTGACTCCAGTCTGTAAGAGAAAGGGGAGTTGGAGAGCTCGGTGCCTCCTATAGTCATGCTTTATCTCAGGCTCTCATCTTGCAAAGCTTGACCATCCACTGCATGGCACCTTAGGACCTGCTGAGGTTCAGATGTGTGCCTGGTCTAGTCAGTGGAAAGAATTCATGCCCACTGTAGTAGAACACTCCACAAATCCACCCTGATAATGTTTCACATCAGCTTTGCTATGCTTTAAGTGCTGGGGCAAGATACAGAGTGCAGCAGATCTGCTGTGATCAGCTGGCTCATAAGCAAGGTCAGATTTCTAACTCGCTGGTGCTAACTGGGGTATTAGCAAAGCTTTAGTACCTACACAGAGAGTGCAAGCACTTGTCTTACTCAAGCCACTGGTCAAGCAGGAACAAATCAGTTCTCCAGACTTCCTACAATGTGAGGATTGGAAGTGTCTAAGGCCATAAGAAAACTGATGAAAATGACCCAGCTGAAGACCTCAAAAATCTTGGTCACAGCCAGGCCCTCCTCTAAAGTGCTTTGACCTCTCCTAGCCAGGGATATGACAACTCTGTCATAGCACTAACACAGCTAAACCTTTTAGTTCAGGCATTTGGCCTTAATGCTGTAAGAAGCAGGAGCACAAGGTTCACTCTTCCATGCTGATAATCCATTCATAGGTTTGTATTATACTTGTCTCTTCTCTTCTCTATAATACAGTCTCTTATGGCCTTCTCTATTGAAAATGGCTATAAAACCCAACTCTCCCTCTTTGGGAATATCCTCTTACTTGATTTCATCACCATTTATTTACTGTACTACCACAAAATCTAGGCTCTGATCTCCTCAGGTGAAGGATGTAGGCACAGAGAACAGAAACTCCTCTGCTTTCACTGCTCTGGGCAGGCAGCACAGACAGAACTGAAGCAGAGGGCATCACACAACCGCTGGGGTTACTTGGGCAGCTTTTAGGATTTGCTTGCATGACTGCAGAGGCACTTCAGCTGTTTCTCTGCTCTTCATATATAATCATTTGTGCAAGTAAGTGTATTCTTAAATGGACTCCTGCTGGTACTGAGACAACATTATGGTAGAATAAGGGAATTCAGCTATATTTATTGCAGCCAGCAGTTCAATAAAGCAAAGGCACAGTTCCCTCTGTGTGGCACTTTTCAAGTTATGACTTTCCTCCTTGTTGGTGCCTTCATATGGCTGCTTTCTGAACACCCTTCCCTCATGAACTCAAACTCATCTGTAATTTCCTGGCTGACTCTGCTAAATCTAAATTTCAGTGAAGAACTGAGGCATATGAAGCCCAAGGAATGAGCATGGTCTTATGGTTAGCAGCTTCTGCACAATCTTTGTGAGCTGCTTTTTCTTTGCTCTCTGCAGGGAAGTTACATCTCATATAAACCTTCTTCTGATCTCTCCACTGCTATCACCCCCTTGGCTGGTTCCTGTACAAGGAACCTAAGATTAAGACTGCTGATACTTTCCCCCCACCCCCTCCTTCCTGCTTGAATTGCAGATTGCATGGAGGGGAAAAACCTGCAAAGAATGATTGACATTAAATAGTGCTACTTGGCAAATGACTCCCTCTGACCTTCCAATTGCAATAACTGCCCTTCCAATATCTGTTAGAATTCCTTTATGGTAAAAATAGCCACAGCACTCAGCCTTAGGGCTTGCACATGCACTCTGGTGGCATTCATTATGGTGGCTTAACTTGTTGTCTGCCCCATGCCATCCCTAGAGATTCCTGCCCTTGGGCACGGTGTGTTCTCATACTCTGTGGTGCAGCTCACAAGCTGATATCTACTCTAAATTAGGAAGGACAATCTGCTTGCACTATGTACCCAGGATCCAATCTGCAGAGGCTGAGATGCAGGCACATACTCCCTCCTGCCACCTCTGCTCCAGAGGCAGGAACCTCCAAAGGAGAAGCAGAGAGCTGGTGTCAGTAATGTCTTAAGTCATTGTAGTTAAATTCACCAAAGGATATGTCCAAATCCCAAGACAGCTGAGTTAATCTAAGGATAAAATAATTCCCAGAACCATGGCCAGGTGATTCTTCAGCTCTCCAACAACTCAGCAACTCTTTAATTTCTCTGATGTCCTGGCTGTCTCAATATATTTGTTCACCTGTTCATCTTGTAGCTCTTCTGCCTACTGAGAAATAAATCTTGTAAGTGCAGAACAGTGTTTGGACACTACAGTGCAAAAGCCCTCATCTGCAGCAGTGGCAGCTCTCAATTCCTGCCCTGTACTGCAGCAGCCTCCCAGTTCCACACCATTTTTTTACTGGAGAACACAGTGAGCTGGGAAATTGGTGTTTGTCTTCCCATGGTGGGGATGGATCAAGAGGGACCTTCGCCTTTCCCATATGCACACAGGTTCCCATAACATTAAATCAAGTTAAATTCATGCTTTGAGCAAGCTATTGAGTACCTGAGAGTCTGTTAGATAACACTGTCCCAAAGTTTCATTCCCTTCTCATATCTAACAAAAGGACTGAGTTGCTTTCCCTTCTCTAACCAATGAACACCTACAGGCAGCACAACAGCATCTTACAAGCACTGAGGACAATCTATGCAATTAGACCCATCCAAAACCCTGTAGGGCTTCTTGTGTCATAGAGGTATGAAGGACCCTCTTGAGCATTTCCTGATAGTCCATAGCTCCAACGCTGGAGCTTTGCTGCTTCACAACCTGCCCCGCTCCCTGCAGCACTGACACCCACTCTGTCATCCTAAATCAGTAGTTCAGACAGTTGCAATCTTGCTGGTATGCTGAAATGAACCCAAATTTGCCCCTTTAATGCTAAAAACACCATTTTGAGGGCCAGGCTTGCCTTCTTTTCAGCAGAGCCTTAATGGTATGGAGATGACTGCAAGCACTGCAACAGCAAAGCACAGCTCTTTCAGCAATGAGAAACAGGCTTGTAGCCCACATGGTTTCACACTTGTGCCATGGGTTTAGAGTCTGACTCTCCTCTCTCTTCCATGCTCAGTATCACTGTAACTGTTTGCATGGGGCTTTTGTCCCAGTTTATGCTTCTGTAAACAATGAGAGAAAGATCTTAATAATTTTTTTTCCTTAGCATTTGAGGGGCAGATGATTGTAAAGGATTTAATTTGATGACTTTCTGATATCCCCAATGAATCCCTGAGACACTTGCTTTTAAACCAGGACTAGAAAAATCTATGCAAAGCCAGAGAAAGCAGTGGAGGATTTTATGCTCCAGGGAGTTTGAGTAATGTTTACTGAATACTTTCATTTGAAGCAAATGTTTAAGAGACACTTTGTTTTTAAACCTAATTTTGTCTTCCAGAGCAGAACCAATTTGGAGACTAATAATGAAAGAAAATGATTTAGTGATGAACAGATAATTTGTTCAAAATCAACATTTGTTTTCCAGTGAGGTACTCTGGAGCTTTCAGTAGGATTCACATCTCCTGGTTAGGTGTAAGCCTGCACTTACAGCAGTAGGCTGGCAAGGCGGCTGCGTGAATATAGATTGTTTCATTATTTGCTCCTGCTCTTGAATTTTCCATCCCAGCAATTGGCACATAAGCCCTTTTTATTGACCATGGGTGCTGCTTATTTTTGCTCCAATATGTCTAGGACTGAATTCTGACCCCTCTCTCAGAGCTGGGCAAGGAAGGTAAATTCACCACTATCCACAGAGTAGCAGCTTGCTGAATTCAGGATCGAGATATGATGTTGCCATAAAATTGCTCCTGTCTCACCTACAGTCTCCTAGTAGGTGGATGAAGAGACATTCTCCTGTCTGGGTGATTACCCACAACACAAGAACTTCTCCTACAAATCCCAGGTGTCAAGTAAGTCCAAAATTTTAAATGAAAAGCTACAAGTAACAGCATTTTCTGAACTATCAAAGGACCCAGGTTTCACTTCCTACAACAGGTGTCAGGGGCTCCTGAAAATCCCATTGAGCACCTAAATGCCATAACAAATCTGACCCTTAATCTCAGTTCTTAGTTCTGCAACAGAGGTAATAGCACTTCCCAGCTCCACAGGGAGGATAAAAAGATAAATATATTAGTGGTTGTGAGGCAGTTACACACTGTAATAACTGAGGCCAGGCAAGTACCATAGCCAAAGATAGATGGTTGGCAGATGGGTAACTGATCTTTCCAAAGCTGCAATATTAGGCTTTTACCTTCAAAAATACTGTTGGTCTTGTTCCTCCCACTGAGCACACTTGGCCTGCATATCAATGTGTGAGATGATGTATGCAGAGGAAGCCTTTCTGCAGCACACCATGCTTAACAGACAGTGCTAAATGTGCCTCTTAAGCCCTTTTACTCAAACCTATCACTGAAGCATCTCACATTTTACAGAGAGGTGATGACACGTGGGCAGCTCACAGTGACTCCTCTCCAGCTATCGCTGGAAATTTTGTGCTCCTGGGAATCAACAAGGAAGAAAGAATTTTCTGTGTCCTCCCTGCTCTACTTTGAAAACTTCAGCAATAATTTAAAGGAGGCCAGCACTGGAGATTGCATTGTGGTTTCAGTGAAAGTTGTTCTCTTGGAAAGATCATTACTTACCCAGATTTCCAGGTTTCATTTCCTTCATCATAAACAGTCACATTAATCACTCCAGTACCATGGACTATAGTTCCTTCTTGTCCCTCCCTTCACCCACTCTAAGATACTGTGCTATTTTCCTTGCTGTTATTGGAATGGGCTGCCCAGGGAGGTGGTGGAGTCACCATCCCTGGAGGTGATCAAGATCATAGAATAGAATCATAGATTTTTTTTGGTTGGAAAAGACCTCTAAGATCATCCAGTCCAACTGTTAACCTGACAACACCATGGCCATCAAATCATAGAATAGAATCAACCTGGTTGGAAGATTATCCAGTCTAATCCATCACCCAACCCTGTCCAATCAACCAGACCAATCAACCAGATAAGACTGGATGAAGCACTTAGTGCCATGGTCTGGTTGATTGGCTAGGGGTGGGTGCTAGGTTGGACTGGATGATCTTGGAGGTCTCTTCCACCCTGGTTGATTCTATGATTCGATGAGCTGCCTTTGGAATTTGGGGAGAAGAGAGGCTATTACAGATGCAAAAGCAGGAGCTGTTAATGTGCTTACAATAAAGTGGACATAAAAGACTAACACAGATAATTCAGGCAGGAAAAATATTTGCCAGGGTTCAGCACTGATGCAAACTGGACTTGCAATTCCTTGCTGGTAACAAAAGCTGCAGCACAGCAGAGGGATGATCTGCTGTGCTCGTTGAAAGGAGTTAACATGAGCTGGGGACCTATTGCTGGCACTTTAAAATGATTTATTACTTTTAAAAAAAAATTTAATATTTATTTTTTTTTTAAAAGAAGGAATGGCCTCAAGCTTCAGAATTTCTTCTCCTCAGCAGGATTTTGCTGTGTAGGGCACTGATTTTTCTGGCAGTATGGAAACGGGAAGAGACATTTACTCTCAGCAGGCAGCAATGCTTATATACTCCTGAGTTTACTCTCAAGAGGAGCATATGAGGCAGCACTGTGGTAACATGACTTAATTTAATTTTGCTAAAAACCTCTGGACTGAGCATAGAGCATGTATTACTGCAGCTGTAGCCCATTACTTCTAATGACTCTAATTATTTCTTATGGTATCCATCTGACCAGCTATAAGATTTCACATTGAGCATAAAATTAGCCAACGTTACCACTGTGCCTGCTCACATCTCATGCAGTTGGTAAATTATGCTAGCAAGTAAACGTAGAGCTCCATCAATTTGGTGGTAATGAACCAGCATCTTAGGTTGAAATTTGTGTTCAGCTTTATCTGCCTTGTTTCAATGAAATCAATGGGATCACCCACTCACAGTCACACTTCTGACTCTATTATTTGCATGTTATCATGTATATTCATAGAACAAAACACAGTAAGAACTGGAAGTTATTTGGCTTTTACTGGCTTGCAAAGAGAGCAAGCTTAGTTTCTAGGCCTACAAAGACTTAAAATAATAACAATAGCAGGTTGGACTGGATGATCTTGGAGGTCTCTTCCAAACTGGTTGATTCTATGACTCTATGAATATTAATTTATTATTATTATTATTATTATTATTATTATTATTATTATTATTACCTTTGCTGGAGAAGGAACAATGAGTTGGGTCTGCACTGACCTGGTGAAAACCTGTAAACCTCAAATGATTCCAATTTTAAGCAGTCTTGTAATCTCCCAGAGAGCAAAAGACTCCACCCTGAGCCCTACCCTGTGTCATTAGATCTCCTTCCTACTGGAACTGCCATTTTATGAGAACAAAATAAGGTAAAATACAGCAACAGTGAGCTTGACATGGAACAAGGAAGACTTAAAAGAAAAAGGAGCTGGCCCCAGTACATCAGAGTGAGAAATTAAGAACAAAAGGGGAGAATGTATGATTTGCCCAGGGAGGTGGTGGAATCACTGCCCCTGGAGGTGTTGAAGAAAAGCCTGGATGAGGCACTTAGTGCCATGGTCTAGCTGACTGGCTAGGGCTGGGTGCTAGGTTGGACTGGATGATCTTGGAGGTCTCTTCCAACCTGGTTGATTCTAGGATTCTTTTTCCAACATCCCATGATTTTGACATACATGGCCCAGCACAAAAGCAGTAAGTACTCTGAGAGCTTATGGAAGAGATTATCACTAATAAGAAAACATGTATCTGTGTTATTTATTGCCTAGTATTGACATAAATCTTCTTCTCAATTGCATTTTAATGAAGCACACCAATTACTGTTTGAATAGGGACATCTGATTGTAGTCTCAATCACCAGAAACAAATCTTGCTTATGGAAGGTTTCCAGGGTATTTTCTTTAGAAACATTAATTACAGAAGTAAACAAGGCTATATTATTATCATGTCACCCCACTGCAAAGCCTGCCTATTGCTCTAAATACTGTTTGGTTTGAGAGCATGTATCACTGTACAGTTTCCAGTGTTTATGCTGCAAATTTAATAGATGAAAATTCCACTGCAGTCCCTACTCTCAAACAGATTTTTATGGCTGTTGGTCCAAAGCCTCATGTAATTCTGAATGTGATCTAGTGCCCAATGAAGGAAATTCCTATCAGCTATCATCCACAAACCATGGTTAATTCCTATGGAAAATCCAGTTAAATCTGCCAGAGACCTGCCAGAAGAGGTCTAATGATGCTTTGCTGGAAAACACATTTTCCTAATTGAGCTAGAGATGTCTGGTTCAAAGGGTGCAGCGACTTTGCTTCTCAGTATTTGGGCAACACAGATGCTAAAGAGATTCTGTACAAAGCTCAGTAAAGAGAAAAAAAAAACAACAAATGAAGGAAATATGAATTAACCTTCTCTTTAATGCTTGTGCTACTTTGAAGCTAGCTAGAATGTTTTGGTGAGAAGGATTAGATCACAGGCTGTGAAAGAGAAAAGCAATGATGATGTCTAATTCACTCATAGGCTTGCTGAGATGTATAACAGGAATCCAAACACAGTAAAGGAGTCCCTGCTTCTGCTGGAGAGCTGGGAGCTGCATTTTTTTTCTCTCTCTAGCCTCTTTGCATTTCTCTGATTAATCCACTTTGCTTCCTAACCCCCTGGCCAAATCTCCATTCCTCCCTGAGACTGGGGTAAGGTTGAGAGGGGTGGGAGCAGGTAGAAGGGAGGTTGGGAGCCCCTCCTGGGGACTCAGGTTTCTGGGAGGGCAGTTGTGCTTCTGTATTACCTTTTTCCTTGTATATTTCTGTCTATAACTGTCTATACTGTAACTATCTGCTTGTATATTGAGCTAAGCTGTAAATAAAAGCTTCATTCAAATTTCCAGAGCTGGCTGAGTCTAGCCTGGATGATTTCCAAAGTGTGTGTGGGGGGTGGGTAACACCCAGACCACCACAATGTTGCTCATAAGCTTGGTCACAGAACCTTGTGAAGAAGCTACATAAGTAGTTCTCCTTGGATTCTGCAAGTGTTGCAGTCCCTGATGGATGGATGAAGACCTGAGCATGTACCTGTGTGCTTGCTTCATCCTCACCTCCTGGAGCACTGAGTCGACCAAATCCTGACCACTTCTCTCTCCTTCAGCTCTGCTAATTCAATCCCAAGCTAATGCCTGGAATCTCACTTTCCAACTTTCCCTCCTCTTCATTTATTTATTTATTTGTTTATTTCTAAAGCAGAGCTCTAAAAGCTGCAATACAAAAGGAACTGCTTCATCACAAGAAGTGCAATGCATTTGCTGCTCTTTTGGCTAACTTTAGCTTAGTGCCAAATGAACCAGTTTAGACATTTTTCACTTAGTTTGAGCCACAGGTACTGTGCTTAGGGAACTTTTGCTAAGCAGAGTCCATGTGAAAACAATACTGTCCTGACCACACACTGGAAACATCTTAGTATCTCTTCAGAGTATAGTTTTGGGAGGAGGGCTGAGTAACAGAGCAGTCTGAAATCATTACAGAGCAGATCAAGGCCAGCACAAACCCTATGAGGAGAGGCTGAGGGAGCTGGGGGTGTGCAGCCTGCAGAAGAGGAGGCTCAGGGGGGACCTCATTGCTGTCTACAACTACTTGAAGGGAGGTTGTAGCCAGGTGGGGGGTAGCCTCTTCTCCCAGACAACCAGCAATAGAACAAGGGGACAGTCTCAAGTTGTGCTGGGGGAGGTCTAGGCTGGATGTTAGGAGGAAGTTGTTGGCAGAGAGAGTGATTGGCATTGGAATGGGCTGCCCAGGGAAGTGGTGGAGTTGCTGTCCCTGGAGGTGTTGAAGAAAAGCCTGTCTGAGGCACTTAGTGCCATGGTCTGGTTGACTGGATAGGGCTGGGTGCTAGGTTGGACTGGATGATCTTGGAGGTCTCTTCCAACCTGGTTGATTCTATGATTCTATGATTCTGTATGCTCAGCTAATGCTCAAGGAAGTTTGGAAGGGGTCTACACAAATGAGTAATCAGGAGTTTGCAAGCATGGTACTGGCTTGCAAGACTAAGCAGGTGAGAACCAATTTCCATTTTCCTCTAAAAAAAAGTCTTTCCTCACCAAGAGTTCAAGCATATACCTACCCTCAGCACCCTGGAAATGCCTTGTTGTAGTCTTCTACAACACTTTGCACTAACTGAGGATTATTCAGAGTACTAAAAAGCAGCAAACTAGGAAAACATAGAGAAATCCAAACACAGTTTTAAATGCTTTGCAATTGGCTACCATTCTAAACCATGGGAATTGCTGAAGAAGATGCAATTGTATGAGCTGTCCTAAATGTTTTAGAGTTTAGGTGTTTAGTTTGGCTTTTAGAATAACTTCTGGAATGGTTGCAAGGACCTAAATAGAATATTTAGAAGGGAAAAGCAGAGATCAGACAGAAGACTCCTAACATAGGGAGAAAAATGTACCATGTAATACTATTGAGACCCGGTTTCATTATGAACTCAAGAAGTGGTGAAGGGTAGAGACTGCCAAAGAAAAGAAGTATGAGATTAATGTTTAACAAAGTAGAGGTATGGCTGAGGAAATTAAAATCATCCTCATAATTAAAAATTTCTGTTGCTTATAAATCAAGGAAAGAAATTATCATAGAAATTGGGAGATAGTCCAGAAGGATGTGTGGTAAATACAGATGTGGTTTAAGAAGCTGATGTATTTAAGTGGCCAGGCAAGGGATTTGGGGATGTAAAATGAATTATTCCTGGTTTAAGTGTAGGTATGACTTCAACTCCCCTCACTCAATGGGTTGTGAGCAGATTGGTCTTGCTCTGAATCTTTCCTGTGTCTGACAGACCCAAGCAGAGAGCTGTCTGCAGGATTAACTCCATCCTGTTGTGCTCAATCTTTTGGGCTTAATTGATAAATTGGAACATTCAGAGTCACCAGTGTGTCACATGGTGGGAAACCTCCATGTAGCAGAGGAAGATGCTGTGTGGCTGGGGGCTGCCGTCATCTCTTGGCAGAGGTGTTATCATCTGAGAGCATGGGTGTGAGTAGTAAAACCACAGCTACTGTCCATAGGTCAGATGGAGAAGATTCAGCCTGCCAGGAGCCAGCCATATGAGACATTATGAAATACTAGAGTCAGCTTTGGCTGAAGGAAAGTGTGAGTACTAGGAGGATGCAGCCAGGCTCTCCTGGGTGATGCCCTATGCCAGGACAAGGGGCAGTGGGTGGAAGCTGAGGCATAGGAAGTTTCATTCAAACATGAGCAGGATTTTTTTTCACTGTGAGGGTGAGAGCACTGGAAGAGACAGCCCAGGGGAGCTGTGGAGTCTTCTCTCTGGAGATATTCTAAACCCACCTGGACGTGTTCCTGTGTGATCTGATAGAGGTGATCCTGCTCTGGCAGGGGAGTTGGACTGGATGAGCTTTGGAGGTCCCTTCCAGCCTCTGATATTCTGTGATTCTGTGAAAAGCAAAGGACGGATGTCCCCTCTCCTGGCATGATCAGAAGTGGGATAGTAAATGACATGCTCACCGAGCAAGCTGAGCTGTAACTAAGCCCTAGCACTGCCACTGACGCCACTAATTAGAACTCACAAGCCCTTAATGAATTTTATTACAAAAAATTCACCACTAAATGTCTTACAACTTAGGTAGTCTGGGTCAGAATTGGTCAAGTAGTGGTCTGAAAGTTCCTTCATAGAATCATAGAATCATACAGGTTGGAAGAGACCTCCAAGCTCATCCAGTCCAACCTAGCACCCAGCCCTATCCAATCAACCAGACCATGGCACTAAGTGCCTCATCCAGGCTTTGCTTGAAGACCTCAAGGGACGGTGCCTCCACCACCTCCCTGGGCAGCCCATTCCAGTGGGAAATCACTCTCTCTGTGAAGAACTTCCTTCTGTCTGTGTGTCCTAATACAGCATGGTCATGCCTCTGTTCCCACTGACCACTGCTTCTCTGTGCAGTAAGCATGGCAAAGGAACAGACTCCTCAGTCAGATGTGCCAGATCTACTTTATATATAAATCACATTAGGGGTATTTTTGCTTGTCTGCTATACCTTGTTACATAACTTAGTGCAGTACAATAAAGCACACTGAGAGAAGAAAGAAAATGCTCTGCCTGTGGGGTGCATTAATGAGCACAATCATTTCAAACATGGAGGAGAATAATTACTTTTCCTGTTACCATAATTGCCTAAACCACAAATGCATTTTTCAGAAACAAAGGTTGGGCTGGTGTAAGTTTCTAATTAAAGGTTGAAAGCTTGTAATTAAAAGGCATAAATTGGAAGAAACCCTTTCAAACAGCATTACAGAAGAGGCTGCTAAAATTGGGTATTATCTTGACATACTGTTGCAGACCCAGGGAGGAATAAATGACATGGAAACAAAGCACTGCAGCTCTTCACTGGGGCCACTGACACCATGTGCTACCTAACATAGAGTCACAGAATCAACCAGGTTGGAAGAGACCTCCAAGCTCACCCAGCCCAACCTAGCACCCAGCCCTGTCCAGTCAACTAGACCATGGCACTAAGTGCCTCATCCAGGCTTTTCTTGAACACCTCCAGCGATGGTGACTCACACTGCTGCCATCAGGAGTATGACAGACATCACCAAGTAGGTCTGTGGGGCCACTAAATCTCCTAGAAGCTCCAAGCCATTGGACTGAGTAGAGAGACAGCTATCATGTAGCCTGTAGGTAACACCTGAGGCTCAAAAGGGCATTTTCCTGAAGCTTTATGGGCTTCTGCATGGTGGCAGCAGGAGAAAGGTCACCTCATTGGCCTCATCTGATGGAAAGATGTGAGTTGAGTCAGCTAAAGCTTGCTAGATTAGCCCATAAAACATTTGCTAACATATAGACATTACACAGTGCTCTGCAATTACATCCATGTACGTGACCAACAGGTCAATTCAGGCACAGTTTGCAGGTTTGCCCTGCTTTGGAAGAAGGTGGCATGAGCCACGTCTGGTTTTCAGGGTGTTAAATAATCCTGCTGAGCAGACCAGCATGTCATCACTGACAGAGAAACTACTGTCACAGGATCACAGGATGTTAGGGGTTTGAAGGGATCCAAGGAGTCCAACCCCCCTGCCACAGCAGGACCACACAATCTAGCACAGATCACACAGGAATGCAACCAGACAGGCCCTGAAAGTCTCCAGAGGAGGAGACTCCACAACCTCTCTGGGCAGCCTGTTCCAGTGCTCTGTGACCCTCATAGTAAAGAAGTTCCCCCTTGTGTTGAGGCAGAACCTCTTTTGCTGCAACTTACACCCACTGCTCCTTGCTCTATCCCAGGCAGCAGTGAGCAGAGCCTGTCCCCCGGCTCCTGGCCAGCCCTCAGATATTTATAAACACTTATGAAATCCCCTCTACATCTTCAGACTAAAAGTCCCCAGGTCCCTCAGCCTCTTCTTATAAGAAATGCCCTCTGGTCTCTTAATCATCCTTGTAGCCCTCTGCTGGACCCTCTCCAGCAGATCCCTGTCCCTCTTCAACTGGGGAGCCCAAAACTTAATGCAGTATTCAAGATGAGGTCTCACCAGGGCAGAGTAGAGGGGGAGGAGAACCTCCCTTGATTTGCTGGGCACATTCCTCCTAATACACCCCAGGATCCCATTGGCCCTCTTGGCCACAAGAGCACATTGCTGTGCCATGGTTAACTTGTTATCCACCAGGACCCCCAGGGCCCTCTCCACAGGACTGCTTTCCAGCAGATCACCTCCCAGCCTGTACTGGTGGAGTTTATTATTCCTCCCCTGTCCCATGATAACCCAATGTACCCAAACGAGAAGATTACTGGCAGGGGTGCAGCGCTATGCAAACAGTGCAGTCATTGTCCTCTGTACTCTGCATGCTTTCTTCTGTATCAGAACTGCTTTATGAAATGCTGATCTATGTTTCTATTCTAAACTTCTTTTTGAAGTCAATCTGCCATGGGATTTTTACTTGCCATTTGGTCAGAGAGAAAGGAAAAGGGTCAGGTAGATTAAAAATCTCACGTGGAGGGTGCACAGGTTCAGCCTTCAGTACTTTCTGCAATCATGATTCACTTTTTCTTCTCTCTGATGATTTATTCTATTCTTTCTAAACCAGATTTGACTTAATAATAAATCACTCACAATGCAAAACAGAGAGATAAAAAAAAAAAAAGGGGAAAAGAAAGATTTGAAATGGCAGAATGGACAAGAAAACCTGCTGGAAAAAAAGAAGTGTCTATCTGCATCACAGAGTTGATGGTGATACCCTTTGGAAACACGCACACACTTGCCTAAGTGGATTTGAAGAGCTTATTTAGCACGACAAATTGGCTACAACCTGACAGCTATTTCTGAAAACCCATTTATAGACCTTCAGACACTCACACTCCTGTGGCACAGCCATTCATTGTACAGTCAATTTATAATGATTCCACCAAATTAAATCTTTATTAACAAACTTATCGACTCCGGCTTTGACTTTTTGTCCCCTTTTTAATTAACTGCAGTAATGAGACAAATAACATCCAATAGAACAACTGACCAAACATTTTGTTTAAAACCTGCAGTTTACTTCAAGCAGCTTCACAAAATAATGAAGGCTGTATTGCTGCTTGCTAAATGTCAATTTTCACACTCTGTTGAGTCTTTTCTGAAGCTCGTCAGCCACAAATCTGTAGTAATTTCCCCCCTCTGAACAGAGCTATATAGGACATACAACAGGTTTTCACTTACTTGTCATTTTTGTGCAGGAGAGGCACCATTTGCTATCCCCAGTGTGCTTACAAATGGTAAATATGCATAAATAATACATTTAAAGGGATGCCTGTGCCAAAGTTGTGGCCTCTTTCACAGTCACAATCTACACCAGCAATAAGGTTGTATGTCTGCTTGTGTAACACCACAGAAATGATCCAAACTCCTCAAACCCAGCCCAGCACCATCCTATTTTCAAATGTGCTGGGCTTCTGTTCAGAGTTAGGGAGGGTTTTCACCCTCCATGCCAGTTAGTTACAACTTTTCTCCCCATTTGGAAGCACAATTTCTATTTTCAGACGCAATTCCCTGCCCTGCTGCCTGGCAGACAAAAAAACCCAGCCTTGTATGAGCAAGTCCAACCACACACAGGGACTTGGCTCCAGTGAGAAATGGACTTGATGTACATTTTACTGGGGAAAAAAAGGTAAAAAGTAGTGCACTAACTCAGAGCCATCTTTCATAGAATCATAGAATCAAGCAGGTTGATTCTCCAAGATCATCCAGTCCAACCTAGCACCCAGCCCTAGCCAGTCAGCTGGACCATGGCACTAAGTGCCTCATCCAGGCTTTTCTTCAACACCTCCAGGGATGGTGAATCCACCACCTCCCTGGGCAGCCCATTCCAATGCCAATCACTCTCTCTGCCAACAACTTCCTCCTAACATCCAGCCTATACTTTCCCTGGTGCAACTTGAGACTGTGTCCCCTTGTTCTGTTGCTGGTTGTCTGAGAAAAGAGACCAACCCCCACTTGGCTACAACCTCCCTTCAGGTAGCTGTAGACAGCAATGAGGTCACCCCTGAGTCTCCTCCAGGATGCACAACCCCAGCTCCCTCAGCCTCTCCTCATAGGGTTTGTGTTCCAGGCCTTTCACCACTTCATGGCCCTATAAAATGCCTTTTACAGGGTCAAACCCACTGTGGCAATCACTACATCTGACCTAACTTTCCCCACGTTTTACTAATTGTTGAAGTTGAGATAACAAAGAGGGATAACAAAAGGTACTGTTTAGCTCAGGATACTGCTGCTGAATAGGGAGGATGTCAACCAGTGTCTAGTCTTGATTTCTGGCATAAACCAGCCTGGAAGTCAGTTGCTCACTGCTGTGTCCAATTTAGCTGAACCTGCTTATTAACAACACAACCAACTTTTCATAAGTCTCCAGTGATACAGCTTTGTCTATATCCCTCCTTTATAGCACTGCTTTGTAACCTGTTTTGACAATCACAAAATCACAGAACTTTACAGGTTGGAAGGGACCTCCAGAGCTCATCGAGTGCAACCTCCCTGTCAAAGCAGAATCCCCTAGGGTAGTTTGCACAGGAAAGCATCCAGGTGGGTTTTGAAAGTCTCCAGAGAAAGAGATTCCACAACCCTCTCTGGGCAGCCTGCTCCAAGGCTCTGGTACCCTCACTGGAAAGAAGTTTCTCCTCATGTTGTGTTGAAACCTTCTATGTTCCAATTTGTAGCTGTTACTCCTTGTCTCATTGCTGTGCACCACCAAAAAGAGATTGACCCCAGACACTTGACATCCACCCCTCAGATACTTGCATACATTGATCAGATCCCCTCTCAGCCTTCTCTTCTCCAGACTAAGAAGTCCCAGGCCTCTCAGTCTCTCTTTGTAAGGATGATGCTCAAGTCTGCTAAATTTTCCTTGTTGCAACTGTGCAAAGAGGTGAAAACCAAACATATCTTCTCTGGTGGAATGCCAAGATAAACCCAGAAATGGGCAAGTCAGCTGAGGGCTGAGGGTGAGAGAGACTCAGTGCTCCCCCATCTGACTGGCTACCACTTCATCATCAAGCAGTTTGGCAGGGCAACAGAAAGGATGGGAAGTATTTTAAGTTAAGTCTCACAGATCTTTGATAGCCTAGAACTGAAAATCAGAAAGCTTTTTCAGGCATCCAACTAATTTCTTGCTTTCACATATGGAAAGGAAAATAGGTTGGGAAATGCTGCAGAGAACAACATAAAGTGATTGTGTGGGTGGGTGGAAGGAGGAAAGGAGCAGAAAGAGACTGGGAAAAAAAAACAAAACAACCCAACTTGCTGAGAAAGAGAGTATAGAGATGTCTCTAAAGGGACTATTTAATTCTAGGAATAGGATGTTTTGAAAACTCTTAGCATCAATTTATCTTCAACTAAAACCAAAACTGTTTTCTGTTTATCTTCTGCACATAATCATGCCTGAGTAAAACATGCATTTTAAGGCAATGTTTGGCAATCTTTCAAGAGACATATGCCAGGTGATATTTTTCTTAACTAAAAGAGTGTCTGGACCTGCTGGTGGCAATTTAGTGTGTGCTAGATGACCACATGAGCATGAACCCACCTCTGCATAGGGCAGTTACATCCCTGTCCCACTCCACCTGCAACTGGTGCAACTCAGAGCTATGAAGCACTGCTGCTTGCAGGTGTTTGTCTAAAGAATCAGGGAATCATAGAATCAACCAGGTTGGAAGAGACCTCCAACATCATCCAGTCCAAACTAACACCCAGCCCTGGCCAATCAACCAGACCATGGCACTAAGTGCCTCAGCTGGGGCTTTTCTTGAACACCTCCAGGGACAGCAACTCCACCACCTCCCTGGGCAGCCCATTCCAATGCCAGTCACTCTCTCTGACAACAACTTCCTCCTAACATCCAGCCTAAACCTTCCCTGGCACAACTTGAGACTGTGTCCCCTTGTTCTGTTGCTTCTTGCCTGGCAGAAGAGACCAACCCCACCTGGCTACATCCTCCCTTCAGGTAGTTGTAGACAGCAATGAGATCACCCCTGAGCCTCCTCTTCTTCTGTTGGCTCTGCTTAGGCTATTTGTTAGGTGCCAATGGGCTATGGCTGGCATCCAAGCTGTAGGATGTTGACCTTAGAATCGACCAGGTTGGAAGAGACCTTCAAGATCATCCAGTTCAACCTATCATCTAGACCATGGCACTAAGTGCCACATCCAGTCTTTCCTTGAACACTTCCAGGGGCCTTGTTTGTTTTAAGGTATAGAAATCTCCATCTGTTCTCCAGCTCCTCACATCAAACACAGCAAAATGAGTAGATGTTCACTGTTCTCTGACTTCCATGAGGTTCCTTCCATCTTTCCTTGGGCAAGTCTGTCGTTTGACTGTAATAACTTCTCTTATATGACTTTTTAGCAGATAACAAAGAGACAATTACAGCTGCTAATGGAAGAGGTCAAATGGAGGTGAAATGAAATGTATTAGAAAAAATGAACTCATGTCAGAAAGCCTCCATACCACTCAGTGGCATAACTGCTTCCTAGAAGAGGTTTTTAGCTGGGAATTTAATTTCATTTTAGTTTATTTTGATTTTAAAAAGAGAGGCAGGCAGGTAGGAGAACTGTCTTTGTGGCTGATGCACTGCAATTCAATTTCCAGCCCTGCGATGAACTGCCTCCAAGACCATGTGTGAGCACATCCCATGCTCCCTGGGTTTACTGCAGCATAGCAGTGGTGACTAGCCCAGCAGCAGTAAGTCACAGAATCACAGAATCAAGCAGGTTGGAAGAGACCTCCAAGATCATCCAGTCCAACCTAGCACCCAGCCCTAGCCAGTCAACTAGACCATGGCACTAAGTGCCTCATCCAGGCTTTGCTTCAGCACCTCCAGGGATGGTGACTCCACCACCTCCCTGGGCAGCCCATTCCAATGCCAATCACTCTCTCATGGCAATAACTTCCTCCTAACATCCAGCCTAGACCTCTCCTGGCACAACTTGAGGCTATGTCCTTTTGGTCTGTTGCTGGGTGCCTGGGAAAAGTGACCAACTCCACCTGGCTACAACCTCCTTTCAGGTAGTTGTAGACAACAATGAGGTCACCTCCAAGCCCCTCCTTCTGCAGGCTGCACACCCCCAGCTCCCTCAGCCTCTCCTCATAGGGTTTGTGTTCCAGGCCCTTCAGCAGCTTTGTTGCCCTAATTCTTCCCAACACAGCAAAATGATACATGCAGCTCTTTGCTGCTGACTTCTCCTAACACCCAAGGCAACTCACTTGAAAACTTTCTCATAGCAGACTGTCACCTGTGCTGCAGAATGTGGCCCTGAGCCATTATCTGTACAAAAAACTTCTCCAGACAGTCCAGTGTGGTGGGACTACTCCCAGGTTACACAGAGACAACCCCACTGACTTCCCAAGTACTGCCTTTAAAGGAAGTCAGTAGAGTTACCTTGGGAACATAACATGGGAAAGGAAACTGGACATTAAAATCAGCCTCAACTCTTCCTTAGCATGGTCAAACAGTAAGAATGAAGAAGCATTGGAAGAGTCAAAAAAATGATTGTGGTTATTTTACAGTCTTCAAAACCACCAATAAGCAAATCTGCAAGGTATTTTTCCCCCTGGAATTCCTTGTTTTGTCTCAATTGCCTGCACCCTCATGGTATCTCTCAGCAGACACATCAACACTATATATTGATTGCTTGCTAAGTAGCAGGAGGGAAAATAAAACAGGGAAGAACTTTGTTTAGATTCTATCACACATGGAATCAGGACAATTTGCTGTGGGTGGCCACCACTGCTAAAGCCTTTCTGGTGAAAATTCCTACCTTGGTATTCATCTGTGTTGGTAACCAAGGCTGCCACTGAGCCATGCAGGGCAGAGTTAGGGTATCTCTCTTCCTTTCTGTTTAGAATCTGGAGTGTATGAAAGATGTCCTGATTTCTACCATTTGAAGCTGTCTCTTTGCCAGGTTTCCAAATGCCATCTGCTTCCAATTGACAGAAAAGTGCTATGCACTAAGGCTGACCCATCACACCCCTAGCAGGAGGAGCACCAAAATCCAGCATTCCTTGGAACACCAACATGTCCCAGCAGGCAGGAGTGGTTAACTGCAGTTGCAGAATAGTAAATCCAGTGCTCATCTCAGCTTTGTCCTGCCTCAAGCCCCTGCATTGCTGCATATCAGCCAAAAGCTAATCCCAGTGTGCCATGTCTGGTCTCCTTTTGTCTTTCCTTCTTTGCTCAGGACACAGCAGGTGCAAGAATTACCTCTTTGACTATTTGCACAGCATCATGGCTGCCCAGGGAGGTGGTGCAGTCACTGTCCCTGGAGGTGTGCAAGAAAAGCCTGGCTGAGGCATTTAGTGCCATGGTCCAGATGACTGGTTAGGGCTGGGTGCTAGGTTGGACTGGATGAGCTTGGAGGTCTCTTCTAACCTGGTTGATTCTATGATTTTATCTACAGCATTTTAGGAACTAATCCTATGCAAGAAATTTTCAGCCAAAGATGCTTTGCACACCCAAATCCAATTAGCTGTGAAGTGGAGGGGAAAATATTTAAACAAACAGGAGCATTAGAAAGGAGTGGACATTTGTAAAGACATTTACTTATCTGCTGGTCTGCTTTCAAAATTCTGACATTGCATCTCCCTGTGTCTATTGCATGTGAAGGAGTTAACTCTATCTTATCTTCATGGAGTATCTGCTACCAGATCTTCTGGCCTAAATGATTTCCATTCTCACATAACAAGCCACATTAATGCTCAAGGGAGGGAGCCTATTTTATCCTCAGACTCAGTAAAAAACATGGACAATGGGATCATGAGTCCCATCACTCAGGTCTTTCAACAGAACCTGACTCTGGCATGAACAGCAGGGGAGAGTGAGACAGCTGCCTCTTATAAATCTTGGAAATTGCCGAAGAATTACTCTTCTGCCCCTCAAATGTAAGTTCACTGCAGTTCTTGCTTCAATGATTCTCACAGTCCTCTTTTTTTTTTCTCCCTGTCACCAGGAAAACCACTCACCAGGCAGAAACAACATTTGCTTTTGGCCTAAACCTGAACATTTGCAGGTTTTAGTGTATAGGTGATGACGGTAACCGAGACCCCAGGGCAAACCCATTGAAATGACCTAAGCCCCAAACCAGCACAAATGTGGAACACAGCCCTGTGAGGAGAGGCTGAGGGAGCTGGGGGTGTGCAGCCTGCAGAAGGAGAGGCTCAGGGTAGACCTCGTTGCTATCTACAACTACCTGAAGGGAGGTTGTAGCCAGGTGGGGGTTGGTCTCTTCTGCCAGGCAAGCAGCAACAGAAGAAGGGGACACAGTCTCAAGTTGTGCCAGGGGAGGTCTAGGCTGGATGTTAGGAGGAAGTTGTTGGCAGAGAGTGATTGGCATTGGAATGGGCTGCCCAGGGAGGTGGTGGAGTCGCCATCCCTGGAGGTGTTTAAAAAAAGCCTGGATGAGGCACTTAGTGCCATGGTCTAGATGACTGGACAGGGCTGAGTGCTAGGTTGGACTGGATGATGTTGGAGGTCTCTTCCAACCTGGTTGATTTTATAATACTCTGCCACTTCAAAAGAGTTCAACTCCATCCCTGCAGCATGTGTGGCGGATGAAGGGGGACCTGCTGAGCTCCTCCAGTGGGAATGCTTGCCTAGAGCTGCAGGGTCCAGCAGGGCATAGCTCTGGCAGTGGGGATGAGGAGACAAACTTGGGGGGCAGATTTCACCCAGCGATGTAAGCACACTCCTAGCATGCTTCTACAAATGCAGCATACAGAGTATCTTTACCTCCTCTAAAGGATATCTTTTATAAAGCAGTCACATCCTGACAGTCATGCTGCTTTAACTTTACTGCTCCAGTTAGAAGTATAATGTAGGAAGAGCTTAAAGAGATATAACTGGACAGGTCTGTTTTAATTGCTCCCACTAGACCTGTGCTCTGTGACCTTGGACATCTACAGAGCCATAAATACAAGCTTTTGATTGCTGTTCCCATAGTGACTGACAGGAAGAACACACTGGAGGGTGTACTAGGAGTGCTTCAAGCAGGCAAGCAGCAACTGGAAATGATTAAGTTCAGAAGCTCTGGGGACACTAATGTCACTGTAGGCCAGCCAACCTGGAAGATAAACACTGCTCAGCACCACAGAAATGATTTTTCTATTTGCTTTCCACTGAGAGTGAACCAGGCTACACTACAGGCACTAGGCTTGGCAAATGAGACCATGAGCTCTTCTGAGGCAAATTTACCAGCTCTTTCTGCTGCTGGAGATGTCAAAGCTACTGGTGGGGCCTGTCACATTTGTGCTGTATACACTTACCATTGAGGAACAGGAACATCAGCCCTGGAGCTCAGTAAGACCCACAGAGCAGGGAGCATCTCTCACAGAGCTCATTTCTACATGGAGCAACACGCAACATAGGAGGCTAAATCATCCCAGGCAAAGCTGACAGATATCTGGGCTGTCCCTCTTCCAGAGTCAAAGCCAGTGCAGTTATTTTTGTAGTGCTTTGCATTGTGCACTGAGAGGGTCACTGGGTTTGGTGTGGAAATAGGATACCTTTGGCATCCCACTCCAAAAGGGTAAAGACTTGGCAGAGTCACCTGGGGAGCTGAATGTAGCTTGTTCTGTGACTGCAACACCCAGCTCTTGCTCTCACTGTGTTCTGTGCTGTGAATGTAGAAACAGAATTCAAATAGCTCTAAACTCTCCTATTTCAATATAAGGAATGGTAGGGTTTCAGGAAAAAAAAGTAGAGACACATGCTGGTGGCCTGAGCATATATAAAAGCAGCTCAGGAATATTTATATTAGCAGAGTGCACAGCAGGAAAAGTTGAGCTGTGGTAAAGGCAAAGCTGCCAGAGTATTTCTGAGTGACTTGCTGAATAGCCTGGCATGGTGTGCTTGCTGGCTGCCTATCCACATAGCTTCATTAACTCCCTGGTGATCAGAGCCTTACACATCACAGGAGAGGGAAATTTACATATGGCCACACCTAGCACTGCCCATAGATCACACCAAAGTCATAGCTCTCAAAACCACAGTGGCCTCACCACCTCCTTGACTTTATGCAGGTTTGGAAAGGAAAACAGCAGTTCAACCATCCAGGGTAAATCAGTAATTATTCAGATAGAATGCAGCAGTCTACCTGTCTACACACTTTGTACATTACACATGAGTCTTCAACTCATGTATATGAAACTCTGCAGACTTTGGTATTGTGGTAACTTTAATACCAAAAGAAAAGAAGTGAGCCAATAAAATAACAAGGTATCACTCCTCTCTTACGACATGTATATGTAGGGTCTGCCAGGGCAATTATGGCATGTCTTGAAGTCAAGTTTATTTGTCTTTTATGAGAATGAATGAATGAATGAATGAATGAACCAGGTTGGAAGAGATCTCCAAGATCATCCAGTCCAACCTAACACCCAGCCCTGTCCAATCAACCAGACCATGGCACTAAGTGCCCCATCCAGGCTTTGCTTCAACACCTCCAGGGATGGTGACTCCACCACCTCCCTGGGCAGCCCATTCCAATGCCAATCACTCTCTCTGCCAACAACTTCCTCCTAACATCCAGCCTAGACCTCCCCTGAGACAACTTGTGACTGTGTCCCCTCATTCTGTTGCTGGTTGCCTGGGAGTAGAGACCAAACCTCACCTGGCTACAGCCTCCCTTCATGTAGTTGTAGACAGCAAGAAGCTCAGTGGCACACCAGAAGGAGACACTGCACTATTGTCATGCAGTAACTTATTATCCCAATCTCTTCTCTTATGCCTCCAGCCTTTCACTGAAAGCAGATTCCATCATTTTTCAGGTAGCTGAGTCAGATCTGCAAAGTTTGCACATTCTCAGAGTGCTCACAAGCACTTGAAGCAGTAGCTATTTGTTCTCTTTAAGTTTTGGTTCCCCTTAATTTTGTTTTTCAAAGTAGAAAATGCAAGATTTGTCCAATTTTCTCTCCCTCTTTTTTAATGATCAGCTTATTACCCCTTGAGAGTCACACAGGGCAGATCACCACACTGAGAAATCGAGTGTCATGAAACAGTCAATCTCTCAGGTGCTCACATGTCTTAAGACACTTTGGGAAATATTGACTAATAATAATCACTGCCTGCCCTGTTTCACTGCCAATCTCTCCTTCAGAAAATGCACTTCTTAGAGTGGAGAAATGACACATTTTAGGGGAACTTTGCATTTTTCTAGCTGCAGCAAACCACAGGCAGAGTAGCTGACGGGTCCTGATGGATAACACATACACTAGCAGGTTCCCAGAATGCTTATCTCTGAAAAGAAGGAAGCTCTGCAGAAGTGGTCTGGATAGCTCCATAAATCAATGCCACACCGTTAATTCCTGACAGCCACTAAATATTAAGGGATGGCCAATTTAAAGGATTGGTCCTACAAAACTCTCGCAGTCATTCTTTGAAGAGGGCCATAATTTCCATTTGGGGAGCAAGAGAACCATTATATGTAAGTATGCAGTGGTTCTGCTGACATTTCAGCCTAGATCTTGAAGGCTAATTTTGCTCTTCATCACTCCTAAGTAAAAGCCTAGCCAAAGATGTTGATTCTGTTTATATGGAGGTTTGGAAATTGAAGCCAGAGAAACATTTATTTCTTGTAGGATCATTCAGTCCCTTTGACAGGTTAGCCAGTGCTGTAACCCACCATAGCCTGGACTAGGAAAGCCAGGCAGTAAGGAAATGTTATGTGCTTTGCTTCACCTAGAAATGGAGAGCATCTAGCTAGAGGAAAGCTCCCTCAAGATGGTGATTATGAAACCAACACTCGCTTTGGTATTGCGCAGACACTCTGACACACGGCGGGAGTCAGAGGAACGCTTCTACCGTGTATCTGAGCACCTTTGCCTGCAGAACTCCCACTGCAGTGACATCGATTCCCCTTTCAGATCACATCAGCTCACAAGGTATGATGCAACATCATTGAAAACGAGCATGCATTTATTAAAGGTTACATCAAAAAATATGCAGGCACCTTGAAATACTTTTCAGGCTGTGACGGCGGGCAGAGTGACTGAATATATGTCAGAGGTTTATGATGGACTCTAAAGTGTCTTCATTTAAGAGGCAGCATCCCTTTTTATAGGCATCCTTTATTGCTTGATTTATTCTTTCTATCTGTAACTAACCTCTAGACTCATAGATTTAGACTCTGGTGTGATGCTGCTTGAATGCTGCGCACCTCAGAGCTCTGCAAAATGTTCTGACAAAATCATTGCTTGGTCCTTTCTCACTGGTTAGAACAATGCTGGTGGCTGGAAAGATTAAATGACACCCCACTGCTCCACTGAGAACCCATAAAGTCAACATATTTAGTGGATGTTTTTGAGAATCTGTCACATGCTAAGCAGGAAAGGACTGGGAGAGATTTAGTGTTCCATTTTCCACTCTCTTTACCATTATTGCCTTTGATGTCTTCAGTAAGACCAGGGCATGAGGAACTGAGCCTAAGTGAATAACAAACTACTCTCTTCTTGACACAAGCAGTTTGATCCCATTCAGTGAAAACAGCAAGTATGGAAGTAGGCAGGGCACAGACAGGGTAAGTCCCAAGCAAAGGCAGCTACCAGATCTCAGGGCTGAATTCAGGACTCAGGTTGTTTCCAGATGCACAGCTCATGCAGAAACATGTACAATATCTTTACAAGGCAACCTCATGAACTTCAATTGAAGCAAATCATACAGAGGTGATCAAGAAACATAACATGCCATGTAAGGTCAGCTTTACCTCATGACTTCATGCAAACTTACTTTCTTTAACAAAGGCAAAGCACTGCCTGCAGGATGTAGCCTATTAATATCAACACTAAAACTGCATCAGTAATCCCACATCACCAAAATTTCTCTGCTGTAAAAACTGTTAATGAATAAAGCCAATGCCTGCAATACAACACACCCCTAGAAGTTTGGATTTGGAGAGGGCACAAATGCATTGCCCAAATCTCCTGGTATTGTATGGCTGGGACTGGCTCTTTTAACTGTGCCCCCAGGACAGTTCATTATGCCCCAGAGGAAAAAGAATTGGTTACCTGGCACTGCAGCAGCTCTGCTATGAGGATAGACTGAAAGAGTTGGGGCTGTTCAGTCTGCAGAAGAGAAGGCTTCAAGGTGACCTTATTGTGGCCTTTCAGTATCTGAAGGGGGACCACAAAAAATCTGGGGAGAGACTACAAAAAAGCTGGGGAGAGACTTTTTAGGCTATCAGGGAGTGACAGGACTAGGGGGAATGGAGCAAGGCTGGAGGTGGGGAGGTTCAGACTGGGCGTGAGCAGGAAGTTGTTCAGTATGAGAGTGGTGAGAGGCTGGAATGGGTTGCCCAGGGAGGTGGTTGAGGCCCCATGGCTGGAGGTGTTTAAGGCCAGGCTGGATGAGGCTGTGGGCAGTCTGATCTAGGGTAGGATGTCCCTGCCCATGGCAGAGGGGTTGGAACTGGATGATCCTTGTGGTCCCTCCCAACCCTGACTGATTCTATGATTCTACTGAGAGGTTTGGAGGTTTAAGACAGAAACACACAGCAATAATGAAGGACTTCATTTTTACACCCTAAGAGACTCTGTCAGAAATGTCATTTGTAATTCATTAGGTGCATACAAACCAAACAAAAGCTTGCTAAGTAGTTTTTAACCTAGAGAACTCTGAGTTTCAACCCTTGGCTGAAAGCTCAGGATCTTTTCCCAAGTTTCTGTATGCTTTCCAGGTGCTCCTTTTGGCAGCAATTGAGTACCCAGAATGAAATTCTTCAGATTTGTAAGAAAGCTTCGCTGTTTAGACAGAGCTCCTCAGCTGATTCTTGTAAGATATCCTGTTGGGTGTTTTTTTTTTTCCCTCCTAAAGAGACTTTTATTGCAATGTGAATTTATTACAAACCATTTCACATGCACACATTTTCAATCATACCTTGTGGGTCATATGAGAGAGAATTTAATTTCAGAAACCTTAGGAAGCAATAATAATCTTTAACCTCTGGCACTGCACGAGAAGATACTGCATATTTTCCATCAAAATGAACAGCTCTAATAACCTTCCATTAATATCCATTTATATTTATTACTCCTTCATTAAAGTTAAGACACCAAATCCTCACTAAAATATATATATATATATATACTGACATTTTACTTCTTTCTCTGTCTTTTAAAATGTTAATATGTAAGGAAGTGGACAGGACATGACACATTTTTATCACTGTCACACAGTTCAGCACCAGGAGCATAAACCCTTTGTGCCTTGCTTTTTGCCCTTATTATATCAAATATAAGCATATTTTCACTGAGTTCGCTGGCAGGGAACATCTCCTTACAGCAGCACATCCCCTCATTATCCAGCCCTCTCAGCTGTTCTCAGACTCACCAGGAGGCCATTTCCCCTCTGCTTTACAACCTCTTTTATGATCCTTAATGGCCTAAGTTTGGGTTTTTTTTTTTTGGTTTGCTTTCTTGCTTGATTCTCTTATGTCATTTTGCAACATGTCCTCAGCCAGCCTTTCTACAACCATCCTTAATGACATGAAACCAGGCAAAGAATATAACAAGGGGACACAGTCTCAAGTTGTGCCAGGGGAGGTATAGGCTGGATATTAGGAAGAAGTTCTTCACAGAGAGAGTGATTGGCATTGGAATGGGCTGCCCAGGGAGGTGGTGGAGGCACCGTCCCTGGGGGTCTTCAAGAAAAGCCTGGATGAGGCACTTAGTGCCATGGTCTGATTGATTGGCTAGGGCTAGGTGCTAGGTTGGCCTGGATGATCTTGGAGGTCTCTTCCAACCTGGTTGATTCTATGATTCTATGATTCTATGAAAGAGGGAGAGAATGTGTTTTCCTTTTTGTATCATGACAATTAAGAGATAACTCACAAACTGCAGCAAATTCAACATGAGAAATAGAGAACTACACCTGAGTTGCAGCTGGAAAAAGATCTGCCAGGTGACTTCCAACAACCCAACACCCATTCTTGTTATCCTAACATGACAGAAAGTTCCTCTCCTGCAGCTACTGCCCACACCGTGGGACATTTGCTTCTTCCCTCTGGAGAACCAAGTTGTACAGGTGAATGTGGTGGTTTGGGTGTTACCCGTGCCCCCCCACTTTGGAAATCACCCAGATTAGATTCAGTCAGCTCTGGAAATTTGAATGAAGCTTATATTTACAGCTTAGCACAATATACAAGCAGATAGTTACAGCATATACAGTTATAGACAGAAATAGACAAGGGAAAAGGTAATACAGAAACACAACTCCCCTCCCAGAAACCTGAGTTCCCAGGAGGGGCTCCCAACCTCCCTTCCACTTTCTCCCACCTCTCTACCTTACCTCAATGTTGCCTTGTGCCCCAAGAAAGAATGGGGGTTGGCCAGGGGGGTTAGGAAGCAGGTGGATTAATCAGGGAAATGGAGGGTGAGGTTAGAGAGAAATGCAGCTCAGAGCTCAGGCTGTGCTCAAACTCCCTTATCTATGTTTGTACTCCTGTTCTTATACATCTCAGCAAACCTATGAATGAAGTAGACATCACCCTTGTTTCTCTTTCACAGCCTGTGATCTAATCCTTCTCACCAAAACACTCTAGCTAGCTTCAAAGTAGCACACTGAACATGTTTTTTTGGGCTTTCTTGGAGCCACTCACCTGCTTTTGGGCCATTACTGGATTGCAATTACTTTTCTGCTTCCTCATCTGCAAGGCCCCAAAGCCACACTTGAACTACATGCTTGTGAGTGGAGTTCCTCTTTCTATCCAAGGACACAATGTCCTTGTGTAGCTGAAGGCAGACATGGTGTTATTTTACCTGCCAGCAAAGCCATGTGTATGTATTGAGGTATGTATTTATGGCAGCCACCTCTGCTGATGGATGAAATGGTAGCTGTCATTTTGCCTTTCCAACCAGCAATGGTCCACCTTTAATGTGGTGCTTTCACACATTTGGCCTCAAAAATATGCTGCTTTTTTCAGTGAGTTACTCCAGTGCCAACTCAGCTGGGAATCAGGGTAGGGTACTGGCAGCTTCAGAAGTGTCAGCAGAATCTGGAAATGAGGTGGTAAAGCTCACAGGCTCTCAACATTACTAAGAGAAAAGAAAGAGGAACCACTTGCCAGCTTCTGCCTGTGCTGCTGGCACAATTTGCTTCTGCATTTCCATTTCCTTCCTTCATGCAACATGAGCCTGCACAGGGTGAAAGATGGGTCACTGACCATCTCCAGTCCAACAGTGCTGGCCCCAGACGGTGCACAGCAGCACACAGCCAATGCTCACCCACTAAAAACACAGGATTAGCATTCTAGAACAACTAGAGACCTGGGGAACAGCTTTGGGTTGTGCAGGGCACCCCAAAGATGGACATGGGTTTGACTGCTCAGTCATATTTAGAAAGGGATTTTCATTGGCCATGTGCTGTCTTTGTAGGGAGAGGCAGAGCAGAGTCCAGACACCATTTGAGAGCAGGGAGTTACATTCCTTTAGCATGAACTCAGCAACATCACCTGGTCAGAAATGATTGCTATTCAAAACAGCCAAAGGTGTCACAGTAACCCTTGGGAAAATTCTATACTGCAAAATACACGAGAGGTAGAGCAGCAGCAGCCACCACACGTTAAAAAGATACAACCATTTCAAGTCCTGAGGAAATGACATAGCTACTCCTGTCTGGCCTACAGAAAACAGCTCTGTTCCACCCAAAACATAATTTCAGAATAAAGGTTCTGTAGGCACAGTGAATATTTATGATTTCTTTTAGTAAGGACATAAAATAAATACTGCTTTCAAAAGAAAGAATCTCATTATAATTATGGGCACATTTCTCTCCTCTCCTTAATAAGGTTATGCACAGCTATTGATTTCTGACTACAGTCTAAAGTACAATTAGTGTATTTGTAGAAGTGTCCTTTCTAATCACAGTGGACTTGTACAGCTTAAAGCATCTCACTCAAACTAAAGAAGTGTTCCTCCCTTGATACAGCCAAACCCTCTGGCATCAGAAGATTGCAGTAGGAAACAAAACCCTGAGGAATCCCTCTCTTGGGCAGGAGTCCTGGCTTTGTCCTTCCCTCTTTTGCACCAGGTTAATGAGAAGGCCGTGTTAAAGGCTCAGATTGAAGGAAGCTGCTTCAGAACTGCTGCTCTTCAGCAGGTGAAGCACTGACTGAAGTTCCTGTGTGGGCTCTGCATGGCTGCAGGCACTGGGAGCTCTGGTTGCAGAGAGCTCTCAGACTAGAGTGGGAAGCCTCAGCGGGGAGATATTCCTTCCTTAAAGGCAGGCACTGAGTGCTGAGTAAGGAAAAGATATTTACTTTGCCTGTTTTGCTCTTCACTTTGGGTTTTAGAAATGTGAGATAGGCAGCTAGAGAGAAGTATAAAGGGCCAGAGAGAAATACAAAAGAAACCCATGTATTTTTTCTACCCAAAAGCAAACATGGTGCTCAGTGGATTACATTCCTCTCATTACTTTGAGATAAGAACAATGTTCAAAGGCAAATCTCCTCTTCTGAGCTAGTCAGTCATTTTGAACACGACTGCATTCTAAATATCAGAGTATGTGCAAAGGATTGGGATCACAGTGATAGGTGGGTAAGGTGCTTTCCTGGCCCCCTTTCTATTTACTTCTGTATTTCACGCTCAATATCCTTGGCACCAACAGCTCTATCTCAAGTTCAAATGTTATGATAAAACAATAGTTACTGAGCCTCACACAGAACTTTACACATGCTGCATCCTAGACCAGCACACCAACCTGCTCACAGTGCAGCATCTCCCACATCACAGCACCACTAGCCAGACTCAGCTGCAAGGCAAACATGCAGCCCAATTTGCACTGAAACTGAGTTGCCTGCTCTTTTCTCTAGATAATAAGAATCATAGAATCAGTCAGGGTTGGAAGGGATCACAAGGATCAGCCAGTTCCAATCCCCCCTGCCATGGGCAGGGCCTGGGTAGCTGCAATTGGGAGCTAAGGTTTCTACTCAAAGAGGTGAAACAACAGAGTGCTTTATGGGGACAGGCTGAGAGACCTGGGGCTTTTTAGTCTGGAGAGGAGAAGTCTGAAAGGGCATTTAATAAATGCCTGTAAATATCTCAGCTGCTCACTTGTGCCTTGCGACAGGACAAGGGGCAGTGGATGGAAGCTGCAGCACAGGAGGTTCCACCTCAGCACAAGGGGGAACTTCTTTCCTAGAAGGGTCTCAGAGCACTGGCACTGGCACAGGCACTGGCACTCCCCCAGAGAGGTTGTGGAGTCTCCTTCTCTGAAACCTTTCAAACCCTGTCTGGATGTGTTCCTGTGTGACCTGAGCTAGACTGTATGGTCTTGCTGTGGCAGGGAGGTTGGACTTGATGATCTCTGCAGGTCCTTTCCAACCCCTGACATCTGAGATCTTGAGATCAGGCTGGCCACAGCCTCATCCAGCCTGGCTTTAAACACCTCCAGGGATGGGGCCTCAACCACCTCCCTGGGCAACCCATTCCAGCCTCTCACCACTCTCATGCTGAACAACTTCCTGCTCACTCCCAGTCTGAACCTACCCACCTTCAGCTTTGCTCCATTCCCCCTAGTCCTGTCACTACCTGATATATAATTGCAGCTTTTAGGCTGCAACTAGTCAATGACCTGCATATCCTGTTACAGCTGACACCCTTGTGCTAGTTTGAAGCAAGCTAGAACGTTTTGGTAAGAAAAAGTAGATAATTGGCTGTGGAAGGAAAACATTGGTGATGTCTCCTTCCCTCAGTCTCGCTGAAGAAGAATGTAAACATTAGATAACATTTTCGCCATTTATGACTTCACTTTCTGGCTGGGCTTGGATGGAGCTGCATCTCCCTAACCTCACTGCCACTAACCTTGCTTCTTAACCTCTTGGCTGAACCTCTTTTCTTCCTAGGACTGGGGTAAGGTTGAGAGGGGCAGGGGGAAGGTGCAGAGGTGGTTGAGAGCCCCTCCTGGAGACTCAGGTTTCTGGGAGGGGAGTTGTGTTTCTGTATTACTTTAAACTTGTGTATTTCTGTATATAACTGTATATACTGTAAATATCTGCTTATATATTGTGCTAGATGTAAATAAATAGCTTCATTTATATTCCCAGAGTCTGGCTGAGTTAGCTGGGGTACCTTCTAAAGCGTGGGGGGGTGGGTAACAGCCAAACCACCACAATCCTCAAAAAGCAACCCTTAAAGCCTGCAGAAGAGGTGTCTCTCCCAGGGCACCGGCAGTAAGGGGCATCACTGTGGAACATGGCAGCCCTCCTTAATCATTAGCAGCATGTAAATGAAAGGCAACACCTTCTACAAACATCTGCATTCTAGAGGTTAAAGGGCACTTTCATCATTTTCTGTAGGACCTCCCAAAACTCACCACCTCAGGGCGCAGACTAACCTAGCAGAGAGATACATCAACGTTAGATGTCTCACCACATCCTTTTAATCAGCGCACAGTCAATAGTCTGCATTCTACCAATAACTAATTAGTTTTGCAACTTATTTCCACAGATGTCATTGCAAAATCTATCTGAGGAATGTCATCTGCACTTGAGAGAAGGACAAGCATTGTAATTAAGTATTAAGCCATTTCACCAGTGTGAGTCTGCCATGGAGTGTGAAATGGCTATAATTCACATATTGAAGACCTTGCATTTATTAGCATCTATTTTCTACTCAAGGTTAACGGTGTGCTGCAGAGAGAGTTAAAAAAAAAACCCAATAGAGGCAGAAAAAGCTCACATTTTTGTTACCCAAATGGGTTTATGTGCACGTTTGAGTGTACAGATTGGTCACACAGATAGGGGTTCTCTCGGGTGCCAGAGGACTTCTGGCTCACGCACCTCTGTGGAAAGCACTCGAAGGTTAGATGAAGGCTCTGATTACGGAGTAAGAGACAACTCTGCTGTTGAAAGCTAATGACAACCCTGGATGCGACGCACCTGGGCAGGATACAGATCTTGTGTACAAGAGAGATATTCAATCTGAGATAACAGTCAGGATTGATGATCAGTATCTCCCAGAAAAAAAGGCTTTGTTTGCATTAGGAAACCCCTACAGAATAAATGTAGAGAGAGAATAATGAACCAGGGTGTTGAATTATTGTATTCAGGGCCCTGGAAAAGTTAAACTGTCTCTGTCTGGAGCCATTGCTCCAGCTGCGAATACGCAAAGGAGGAGTCACAGAGTCACAGAATTTACCAGGTTGGAAAAGACTTCCAGGATCATCAAGTCCAACCTATCACCTAACCCTTCTACCTTTTGGGTGATTGTTTTCTGCATCTTGAAATAGAATAAGTCCCACACACACTCCTTCCCCTGCTAATATGTGTTTTAATCTACAAGAAAAAACATTCTGGTGTTTCAGTCTACAAGAAAAATCATTCTGGTGTTTTAATCTACAAGAAAAATCATTCTGGTGTTTTAATCTACATGAAAAATCATTTTGGTGTTTTAATCTACAAGAAAAAAAATTTTGGTGTTTTAATCTACAAGAAAAATCATTTTGGTGTTTTAATCTACAAGAAAAATAATTTTGGTGTTTTAATCTACAAGAAAAAAATAATTTTGGTGTTTTAATCTACAAGAAAAAAAATAATTTTGGTGTTTTAATCTACAAGAAAAAAAATAATTTTGGTGTTTTAATCTACAAGAAAAAAAATTTTGGTGTTTTAATCTACAAGAAAAATAATTTTGGTGTTTTAATCTACAAGAAAATAATGTTGGTGTTTTAATCTACAAGGAAAATCACTTGTGTATTCTACCAACAACCAAACAAGAGAGATACTCCCACTGCTATCTCATAAGCAAAACAGCTTGGCAGCAATTTCCTTTAGGAATTTACCTTTCACCTCCCTATTCCCACTCCTGTTTACAGGTGAGGGGCTCCGTAGCTCTGGTGGAACATGCATGCTCTCAGCAACATGCATGCTCTCAGCCTTATGTGCCTGCGAGTGCATCTGGGAAGAGCCACTCACCCTATTGCAGGCTGCTCAACCACCAAGTCCGACTGCTTTGTCCCTCTTCCCTAGCTTCAGTCTACCTCATTTTTTACTGCAGTGACATACTGTGTTCAAAACATCATCCTGCCAAGCTCCCCTTTCTGCCAAGCCTGCTTTCACCCTCCATTAGCCCTCTCTGAAAAGGATCTGCCTGTCTATGGACAGATGCTATTAGCGGTGCTGTGAACAGGGCAGGGTCATGATTTATCCAGCCGGGATAACTCAGCAAATCCCTGTCAATGCCTTTGCCATTTCTCAGGCATGTACCTGCGGAGTATCATAGCCAAATCTGGGCTTTGCCTGTTAAAAACAAGGGAGAGAAGGGCACAAAGAGCTAAATCCTCCCTTTCTGGTGCCAGGTGTGAAAACAATGAAGGCCATTAAGAGAAGATTTGCTGGGGTAAGGAAAGGGAACAGCAACCCCCTCTCCTTTTCTTTTTGCAAGAGAAACACTTTAACAGGTGGAAAGCCCCAGCAATCATCTGCCTCCTTAACTCGAGGCCTTTAATTTGGAAGGCATCACAAGGAGCATCTAGTTCCAACGCTCCTGCCATGCCCAGGGACACCCTACCCACAGCCTCATCCAGCCTGGCCTTAAACACCTCCAGCCAGGGGGCCTCAACCACCTCCCTGGGCAACCCAGTCCAGGCTCTCACCACTCTCATGCTCACGTCCAGCCTGAACCTCCCCACCTCCACTTTTGCTCCATTCCCCCTAGTCCTGTCACTCCCTAAGCCCAAAAAGTCCCTCCCCAGCTTTTTGTAGCCCTCTTCAGATACTGGAAGGCCACAAGAAGGTCACCTGGGAGCCTCCTCTTCTCCAGACTGAACAGCCCCAACTCTTTCAGTCTGTCCTCATAGCAGAGCTGTGCCAGCCCTCTGAGCATCCTCCTGGCCCTTCTCTGGACAGGCTCCAGCATCTCCACATCCCTCTTGTAATAGTGGCTCTAGAACTGGATGCAGTACTCCAGGTGGGGTCTGACCAGAGCGGAGTAGAGGGGGAGAATTACCTGCTGGCCACACTTCTCCTGCTGCAGCCCAGGCTCTGGTTGGTTTTCTGGGCTGCAAGTGCACACTGACAGATTATAGTGAGCTTCTTGTCCACCAGCACCCCCAGATCCCTCTCCTCAGGGCTGCTCTCCAGACAGCCACTGCCCAGCCTGGATTTGTGTTTAGGATTACCTCAACCCAGATGTAGAGCCTTGCACTTGGTCTTGTTGAAACTCATGTGGTTGGCTTGTGCCTACCTCTCCAGCCTGTCCAGGTCCCTCTGGATGCCATCCCTGCCCTCCAGCCTGTCTGCTGCACCACACAGCTTGGTGTCATCAGCAAACTTGCTGAGGCTACACTCAGTGCCACTATTCATGTCACCAACAAAGATGTTGAACAAGAAAGTTTCTTCCAAGAGCAAATATTTCAGAAAGACTCAGCTGTCAGGGGACAGATCAGATGTGGCTTCCTAGATTAGAAAACAGAGAATGAAGAGGACCTCTGGCATTCAAAAGAAACTCACCAAAGTCCACTTTATTAGTGAATGAGCCCAAAGTTTAGTAACTAGGAATCTGTCCTCCAGTTTTACTTGTATACTGATGTGTGCAGGTTGATGTTTGTGGCAACAATCATATCAATGCCACCCATCTGTGCTACGTGAAAATAACTGCATTTGTTACAACATGGAAAGTAAAGCTCACCCCAAGTCTGTTTCCTGTGAAAGTGGTGGGACTACCAAAATTACTGTGATTGGACTGGTATAACAGAGCAAACAACTCTATCCTTTCTGGTAAATCAGCTGGAAAATAACACCAGCCAGACACAAGGCTACATTGGCCACTTCTCCCTTGCTGACACCTCACAGGATTCCCCAAGCGTTTGCTGTGAACTGAAAAATGTTTCAGTATCACACACCAGTCATTATAAATGACTTCCATTTCTCACCAATTACTTTCCTTTTCATACCATTTTTGTGTGTGTGTGTGTTTTTCCTCCAATTTCTGGTCTCTTAATCTTTATTAACGTAATGGGGTTTAGACAGAAACATTATTTGTGTTCATACTTAATGAAAATGCCTCTGCTGCCTTGTGGGAAAAAAAAATGTGGCTGAGAGAAACCTTAATTTGATAAGAATTATTGTTTTGCAAAATGAGGATTGTTACATTAGCTCAGCACTGTATTTAAATTGCTTTTTCTTACAATAGGTCTCACTTGGACTATTTGGATAGTTCAGTGCCGTACACGGTAAGGTAAAATTGTGCTAATAAAATCAAGCTGCAAGTACATTTCATCTGCCATTTGGTACTTTTGAGTGCTTCATAATTAACTTTGGTCAAAAAATTACCTCTTTGAGCCCAAGGGATTAATTCTCCTTTAACTATATTTGTGCATTAAAGGGAAAACAGCCACCCCTTGGCTTCCTGGCCTTGGCTGAGCAGCTTACTGCATTTTTAAGCTACAATAAGTGTGGAGGAACTCCAGGTGTGTGCTTCCTCCCCCCTCATGGTGTGAATTTCATGCTGTCTGATTTCTTTTTATTTAACTCTGGGAACAGAAATGCCTTAAAGCAAGTTTCCATGCTCTGGGGGCTCCTGCCCAGCGTGATGTGGACACCGGGGAGGTGCTTACGCTAGCTCCTAGCCCAGGGATGGGATGGATGCTGTAACAGTGCCCACCTGGTGCACAACCTCACAGCTTCCAGCACTTAGCAGTTAGCAGCAGCATCCTGATATTTTTTCTTCTATTGGATCACTCACTTTTTAATCCCCTTCTCTCAAACTCTTTGCCTTCTTCCCTACTCACCAGCCAGTCTAGCCTTTATTCCTCACTGCAGAAGGCCTCTGATCTTGTGTTTGTCAGACAACTTCTGTTAGCCTCTTTGGCATATATTTGCCTTTTTGAAGAAAATAAACAGAGAAAGGCATGTGATTGCTGCCAGTGTCAAGGAGAGGCTCTCAAGACAGGCTCTTGACAAGTTACTTGCATGCTACTAAAACAATCCACTGAGAAAAGGTCATTTTGAATTCAACTTTTATACATAGGCAAACACATTACCATATGTCAAAGACACCAACCTGCATTAAAAATAGCCAGTGTAGATAAGTACAAATAGTTCAATGTCCAAACAAATCTCCCAAGCCTCTCCCTTGCCCTAAACCATTTAGGCAATGTTAAACATTCCAAGAATATGAAAATAATTTGGATTTGTTTGATTTCCTTTTTACTGTTTTTGACCAGTTTAGAAGTGAGAAGAAGGGAACAGTTACCAAAACTTTACTTTACATAAACAAAAGCATGGAAATGTTCACAAAGTATATAAAGTAGTTTTTCAATCACCTCTAGTTATTAGATGATGATTATTAATGAATATTCTGAATCCCAAACAGGACACATTGAGCCTAGACTAAATAACACCTTGCACTAATGAAGACATTTATGTGCTCTGGCATTCCCAGAACAACTGGTGCTGAATAGGACTGTTTTAAGACATGTGAGTCTGCCTGCAGCACAGGAAAGCACCTTCTAAAGAAGAACCAGCAGCAAAGTCCAGACCTGTACCCCATACCAAACCTTGTGATGGGTTTAGCAGGTAAAGAAAAAGCTATGCACATATTGCTACCTGAATTTGCTCCACCTAAACCATTGCAGACAAATGTGTTGTGAGAAGGGCACTCACAAAAGAGGACCACATCTTCTCTGTTCTCCAGGACAGTAAGCATCTTTTAGAGCAGGCAGTTCCTAATAAACGAATTAGGCTATAGGAACTGAAGATTATTTATCAGCTCTATAGGGACAGAAAGTCTGCTAAGAATGTGTGTGCTGTTGCTTGGAGCATGTCAGTCTTAGTGACACATGGGCATGACTGGAGGCCTTTGGGAGATGGGAGAAAAAGAAGGAAAGGAACAGAGCTGACTGGCATGATAGCATACTGCCTATCTTGAGGGGAAATCAGCCTGTCTGTTGAGGAGAAGAGGAAGGGAAAGGAAGCCATACAGATGGTCTGACTCCCAGTGGTGACAGGAGCAGTTGGTCTCCTCTCCTTCCAACAGCGACAGTCGCTGTCACCTTATTTTGAAGTCTCCTAAAGAAAAAGTGGGAGTCAGTATGGTACTGAAAAGAGCAAATGGATAAATCACCAACTAATTGTAACCATTTGGTCTAAGAAGAGTGATGGAGGTTGGCGCCTGGCGACAGCCTGCAAGAGCTGAATGTGCACTTTCCCCCCCTGAGAACTTCATCCTTAGGAGGAAAGAAAGTTTGCACTATTTATTACAGAGAAAGGTCTTTCAGAGTCAAGCCAGCTACTGAGTGCCTGTTTACAATGCTGCTTTCCCAGCAATGTATGACAGCTTGGGACCCATTGGCTGCCATCTCATTCAGCCCCATTTTACTGCAGCATCTTTTTAAATAGGCCAAAAGGACACCTTATGCACAGAGTCTGCTATCAAAACAGGAAGGCAGCAAAAAATGTCCCTCAGAGTAAGATTACTTTCCCTGTTAACTCTGGACTGCACCCAAAAGACACCATTTTACCTAAGAAGCAGCCTGTGCTCCAGTATGTAGAGAGAGAAATGGATGGCTCTTGGTGTGAGGAGGAATTGCTCTTGGAAAACCTTGCTTTCTCTACACAGTGCTTCCACTGGCTCTTTTCTTCTCAGCATGGTGGAGAAAACCACTTAGTTTTGCCAAGGTGACATTTTCAGAAACACACAACACGTTTTAGGGTCTGTGGGACTGTGTTTTACAAGGGAAACGTTATTGAATGGTTTTAAAGAAAAGAAAGGAAAGAAAAAGGAAGGGGGAAGGGGGAGAGGGGAGGGAAGAAGGGGAAAAGGGGAAAGGGGAAAGAAGAAGGGGGAAGGAGGAAGGAAGAAGGGGGAGGAGGAAAAAGGGAAGAGAGAAGGTGAAAGAGGAAGGAAGAAGAGGGAGGGAGGAAGGAAGAAAGGGTTAGAGGAAAGAAAAGGAAAGGGAAGGAAGAAGGGGGGGAAGGGGAGAGGAGAGGAGAGGAGAGGAGAGGAGAGGAGAGGAGAGGAGAGGAGAAGAGAGGAGAGTAGAGGAAAGGAGAGGAGAGGAGAGGAGAGGAGAGGAGAGGAGAGGAGAGGAGAGGAGAGGAGAGGAGAGGAGAGGAGAGGAGAGGAGAGGAGAGGAGAGGAGAGGAGAGGAGAGGAGAGGAGAGGAGAGGAGAGGAGAGGAGAGGAGAGGAGAGGAGAGGAGAGGAGAGGAGAGGAAGAAAAAGGGAGGAGGGAAGGAAAAAACCCACCAGATTTTTACATGGTATTTGTCACTCAGTCCACTAATTTCAGAGTCAGTTATTTAACACCTCTCTCCATAAAACAAGTGGAATAACAACATGAATTTAAAGCAGATCAAATATACTGCATCAAGTCCTCACATGGACATTGCCATTAATTGTTTTCAGTTTCACTTAGCTTAATTTTCTTCAGAACAGAAGCATACTCAATCAGATTAATGCCATTTTAATTCACATTTGTCCCCTCTAATATGACACCCTACAATTACATGGAGTAAATTGCCCTCCCATGTTTAGAAATGTCCTAAGGAATCACAAAACTCAGACCTAAACCTTGCATCTCTTTTGCACTGTTAAAAATGGGATCTGGTTTTCTAAGTTAGATGCCAGTGGATGTTTTAACCATGACCTTGCCATGTTTTTTTTGTTTGTTTGCTTGTTTCCTAAAATATCAGTAAGTATGGCTTGTGCCAGAAAGCCTTTGTCACCTGAACCTCACCTACAAACTCACCTACCAGCTGACCACTCTGTTTGTTGGCTCTGTCCAGATGAAACAGAGAGTCCTTGTTCCCTGCCCTTCTGGGGCTTCTGCCACCACAGCAGGCCCTGTCAGCTGCACTTGAAGCTGAGCAAAGACCATGTTTTCCCCCTTCTTTTTTCTAAAAGAAGTGTACTAAAATTGGGAAAACTAAAAGGCAGGGTTAAAGTCACTGCATGGAGAAAAGAGAACAAACTTCCATATCGAAATGAATCACACCACCACTGCACTTGCTGTCTGACATACGATCCCCAGAGTGCAAAATGGGAACAATTAGAGTGTGTTCAGAGAGAAACTGAAAGATAGAGATAGAGGAGGCAGCCAGGATATTTTTCATCTTCCACGGTGATCTATCTGGGCCATAACTGTCCTTAGCATCAGAGCAGAGAGAGTTAATGAGAGGTGCTCTCCCAGCTCGGTGCATCTGCAGTAAATCTGCAGTGCTGGTGCACAACTTCAGCTGTCTGCAGATTGCTTCATCCCTAGCAGCTTCCAGGAAAGAAGAATTTTCAGCCCAAGACCTAAGGACAAGATGTCCTTCTGGAGACTTTTTTTCACCTTCTCTCTCTCTTTTTCTAAGGAAGGGCAATTAGAGCATTGATGGCAAACCTCTCTTGGTCATAAGACACCAAGAGATTCAGTCAATAATTTATGAGGCCATATGATTAGTCTGTTTGCAGAGACCAGTCATCCAAACTACCCTGCAGTGCCACACTGGGTTTGGTTTGGGGGGTTTGTTTTTTAAATAAATAATGCTTAGCATTAGCTTGAGGGCAGAGCTGGTTCCAAGGAGTTGTGCTGTTTATTCCCTCCTGACACAATGCTGTCAGCAAGAGGTATCTCTGTGACTGTGAGCAGTTATGTGCATGCCAGACCCTGCGCAGGTCACGAAGGGTTTGCATTTCTGCAAGACAAATAATGCTGGAGAGTGTTATCCTTTTGCCTGCTGCTACTGCCTGTGGCTCAGCACAGACTTCAGTACCTCTCTGCTCAACCAGGATAAGCTTTCCCTATTTTCTTTTTTGAATGCTGAGCCAAGGGTATGCAGAGCATGTGACAGAGGAGAAATGATGCTCTTACAACCCATGATTGCCTTTACCTTGGCCATATTACATGCAAACACAACAAGTCCCTTCTCTTCCAAGGCATCCTCCTAGTGATGCCTTTCAAAGCGAATCCCCAAGCTCTTATGTGAAAGCAGAAATGATGCCCAGCAGTATGCACAACTCCAACAAGGTGCCACTGAGTTACCATGAAACCATATTCCAAAGTTTACCTTAGTTCCTTGAAGGGGTCTGCCCTGACATTGGGAGTTTCTATAGATTTAGGGAACACTGTGCCTTCTGCTCCTGAAATCACAAAACAAAACAGAAGACAAATTGTAAACATCATAAGCTGTTATCAGGGGAGTGATCAAATCAAACCTAGGTGCAATTTAACCCATTGCCTGACCCCATTTCTCTCTTGCACACATCCCTTCTGTCCCTGGGAAAAGACAGACCTTGATTGTCTGAAATTGGTTGCCTTGATTACAACTAGGACTAGCCTGCAAACTGCACTTCTGGATGTATGAGCAGCTGCTTGCATCCCAAATCTGGGAAGTGTTTGCTGCCTCAGCTGATGCTGGGAGCTTGTAAAAGATAGGTTGGTGGTAACCAGGCATCTAATCCAGCTACATCACCCATTAACAAACCTGAGTGGGTTTTCATGTCTTTTGCTGTGTTCTGAGAGATACTCTAAAGACAAAACCAGATTTTTGCTCAGTTACTGCAAATGTCTCTCCAGTCAGGCTGTCTCCTGCCTGGGGAAAGGGAGAGAGCTGTTCACCTGATGAAACACAGAACAAGCCCTAGTCCTAGCCTGAGCGCTGCTTTGATGTGTAACAGAGAAGTCATTCTGCTCATTTCCCTATTTGCTGAGTGGTTTTAGATCACAAGCTGTAATGTCCTAGGTAATGTAAACAGCTTTCTTAGTTTCAGACCACTGCAATCCTCTTCTATAACCACCTGCAAAGCCCAGGTTGGGCCATTTCACCCAGCCATCCCTGCATCAGGTCCACATATTGTGCCCAAGCCGTGCTGTGTCTCTCTGGAAAGAAATGCTCTCCCTGTATCATTGTTCTGATGAAAGGCAGCCCATGCCATCCTCTGGTAAGCCTTTCCACTAATTTTACTTTAAAATGTCACCTTAATTGGCCTAATTTCAGCTTTCAGCCACTAAGCCTTCTCATGTCCTCACCATCGGGTCTGCACGAGCAGACTCTCTGCCTTGTGGAGATAGTTACTGATGGTGACCCAAGCATTCCAACCTTCTCTGAGTCTCTGAAAACTCACAGCTTTCTGAGTCATTCAATCACTCACCGTGAAGCTGACTTTCTGGACTTGTCATTGCTCTTTTCTGAACCCATTCTACTTTTGAAGTGCTCTCTCGGGACACAGCAGCTGCCGCTGCCGCTCCCTGCCAGAGAACGTCATCTCCTCCCTCCCATTGACACTAAGCGCAGCTCAGAATGGCACTAACTGCCTCACACACAGCAGTGCACTGGAAATTAATGTTCACTTTTCTCTAATATATAGCTGCCTACCCAATGAGCAAGTATGACCTGTATTCTTAAATCTAAGCCTGTGGTCCTGCCTTCAGACACGCTGTGAACAGTTAGCCATTTATTATCTGCAGTCACCACAGCAGGTTCAGTGTCAGCACACAAATGGCACCAGTGGCATCTTTTAATTTCCCTAATTTCTTTGATGAAGCTGTTGGTGCAAACCACAGATCCTGATGAGACCTTTTCTAGGTACTGTTTTAGATCTCCCTTAACACATGCTATTGTAATTGTTACCTATACATAGGCTGGAAGTCGCTGCTACAGAAGAAAAAATGCTCTGAGAAGATGCAAAACAAGTTAATACAACATCCTTTTGCAACCTCTGCTGTAAGTGAGAAACACCTGTGCTTTGAATGAGGCTGCACTTCCTTTGCTTCATTATTACATCTGTGATTCATGGTGCCCAGAAAGCCCCATCCCTGGAGGTGTTTAAGGCCAGGCTGGATGAGGCTCCAGAAAGCCTGATCTAGTGTGAAATGTCCCTGCCCATGGCAGGGGGGTTGGAACTAGATGATCCTTGTGGTCCCTTCCAACCCTCACTGATTCTATGACTCTGTCCTGTGATTATTAGCTTAGTTTCTCCAAGCTGTCCCACGATCACAGTATCACAGTATCACAGTATCATCAGGGTTGGAAGAGACCTCACAGATCATCAAGTCCAACCCTTTACCACAGAGCTCAAGGCCAGACCATGGCACCAAGTGCCACGTCCAATCCTGCCTTGAACAGCTCCAGGGACGGCGACTCCACCACCTCCCCGGGCAGCCCATTCCAGTGTCCAATGACTCTCTCAGTGAAGAACTTTCTCCTCACCTCCAGCCTAAATTTCCCCTGGCACAGCCTGAGGCTGTGTCCTCTCGTTCTGGTGTTGGCCACCTGAGAGAAGAGAGCAACCTCCTCCTGGCCACAACTGCCCAATCAGGTAGTTGTAGACAGCAATAAGGTCACCCCTGAGCCTCCTCTTCTCCAGGCTAACCAATCCCAGCTCCCTCAGCCTCTCCTTGTAGGGCTGTGCTCAAGGCCTCTCCCCAGCCTCGTCGCCCTTCTCTGGACACGCTCAAGCATCTCAATGTCCTTCCTAAACTGGGGGGCCCAGAACTGAACACAGGACTCAAGGTGTGGTCTAACCAGTGCAGAGTACAGGGGCAGAATGACCTCCCTGCTCCTGCTGACCACACCATTCCTGATGCAGGCCAGGATGCCATTGGCCCTCTTGGCCACCTGGGCACACTGCTGGCTCATGTTCAGGCGGGTATCAATCAGCACCCCCAGATCCCTCTCTGTTTGGCTGCTCTCAGCCACTCCGACCCCAGCCTGTATCTCTGCATGGGGTTGTTGTGGCCAAAGTGCAGCACCCTGCACTTGGAGCTATTGAATGCCATCCCCTTGGACTCTGCCCATCTGTCCAGGCGGTCAAGGTCCCGCTGCAGAGCCCTTCTGCCCTCCAACTCAGTCACATCTGCACCCAGCTTGGTGTCATCTGCAAACTATGCTAAAGAAAAAAAATCAAAGTGAAAAGAAACACTCTAACACTTACAAAAAACCCCAACCCTAACTCCTTTTTAACTTAGAGAAAAACAAAGTAATCTCAAAGCCCATAAAAAGTAGTCTAAAGTTTGAAGCTTTATACTTGGGAATTGAAATTGATCCTATGGCACAATACAGATATTTAGCTCTTAACTTTACTATAAGCCTTCACCATTACCAGTTGTCAAAAGCAGCTGTACCTTGCCAGCCATGAAGGTTATTATTATCAGATCTGTCTTCCCTCAACAGTTTCCAAATGATTTAAGTCTCTCCTTATCCACACAATTGCCTTGGCTATTTGCTTTGCAACAAAACTTAGACAAAGATGCAGTTGGCAGATATCTGCATAATAAAGCAAGGTTTTGGTGAAGGGAGGAAGATGAAGAAATGCAGATGGAGAGGTGCACGTAGATATTCTTGTACCTTTTCCACCTGTATTATGTAAATGGTGACTTTACGTTGGCAATTCTGATTCATTTTTACACCCTTTAGGTCTGCTACTTCGGTTATGCAAAGCCCCAAATAATGGTCTGCACATCACCAGAATTGCCTGCAGAATACAGAGAGACTTTAGTGTGTTTCTAATGACTTGGGGTTTTCCAGGCTTTTCTGATTTAATTGGAATGAATGAAATAACTTTGGAAACAAAGCCAGTGAAGACTTCATTGCAGTCATTTCAGGAAGGCTGAAAATGAAGATGGCTGCTATTCCTTCCTACATCTCTTTTCCTTTCCCTACACACAGTTCTTAAATCCTTTATTCCTGTTTTCTTCATTCCCAGATCCATGGAAGAATGTTTTATCCACTGGGAACAGCAATGAGATCTCTAAATCCTTCAGTTTCTCTCTTGTAATACGAATTAGAGGTGAACACTATCTGTCTTGATAAGGTTTCTTGCCTTGACAATATCATTCCTTATTATTCTGTTTTGAGAGCAGAAGAAATCCCCAAGGGCCACCTGTCTCTGTCACTGAATAGGACATCAGCCACAAGGGGATGCTGAGGGACCAGGACTGAGGCATCCCTTGACTTGGCTGTCAGCAGCTGAGGGACTCCTTGAGCTGGCCATCACCCAGCCGCTGGAAAGACACTGATAAGCTTTCTTCACCTCACCTCATTATCATTTTAAGTGTCTCCATTTCTGTAGCAGGGGCCTCACAGATTAATTAAATCCTCTGGACAAGTCCTTCCTTTGGTTTCATCTGCTGTCTGATGATTTCACTGGACGCTTGTTCTGCCTTGGACTGTGAAAAACAGTAAATAACCATCCTCTTCTTTTCATGCCACTGGAAATTTTATGGACCTCAAATGAATCATAGAACCATAGATCATGGAATCAACCAGGTTGCAAGAGACCTCCAAGATCATCCAGTCCAAATGTGTCCACTCTCTCTCCTACACTGAAGAATTTCAATCTCTGCCTGGAGGATCAGCAGCTTCTGCAGTGCCTTTTGGTGGAAACAACTGCCTTGGACAGATTCAACTACAGTGGACACTTGTGTTGAAGTGTGGCACTTGGACAATATGGCAGTTCCTAATCAGCCTGTGATAGCATCAGTGCTAGATGGTAAGTGAAGGCATTAGGCTGGAGAAAGTGACCTCATTTGGTGGTTTTACTAAAGGCTTTGGCCAGAAAAGAAAGAGAAAGTTTTAGGGAAATGTGCTGTTGACAGCAAACTGGGCTACTCTGGCTCTGCAGAGAACTGTGATGTCATGGCTAAACAAATGTTTGACCCCAGGAGGTGGAAGAAGAGAGAGAGAGTGAAATGTAGAAATCTGAAGTCCAAAGCCATGTGTTTAGAAAGTAGCAAAGATTTCTTCTCCGTGTTGGATGCTTCCAGGATGGGAATGTTCCTAGATAAAGGCTAAGTGCTACTCATGATTCACGGCAGCAGCACAGAGAAGGCAAATAAGACATTAAACTGAAAGGCAAATGTAAGTGTAGCAGGAAGGGGGAAACAATCACATTATTTTAACAATTATCAGTGAATACTTGAATTACTACATAGCTTCCAGCTCACCCTAAGTGCACAGGAAAGAAATACTGTCAAGACTGCAAGAACAGACAAAGCCTATCCCCCAAAAGAAGACTAGAAGGACTTGGCTTTTTCAGCTTAGCAGCATGATGGATAAGGAAGGATATGAATAGGATAATATTGAATATAATGCTACTGTTGGCATGAGAGCAAGTGGCAATAAACTAGTCCTGAATATCTTTGGGAAGTGTTTTCTAGCCAAAAAAAGGAGCTAAAATGGGAGCAGCTTTTCAGTTAGATCTAATAAATGCATGACTGTAAGATATGGCGCCTAAAAACCAGGGGACAAGATTTGCAGGACCAGAAAGGATCTTTTAGTCCTGCACTCTTCTGGTCTTATTTTAACTTTCCACTACCTGAAGAATAATTGGAGTTTGGTGAATGGTAATGCACAGCTCCAGCAGTTCAAGAATTAGCTGCTATAATCTTCATTCTCAACCAAATCTACACACCCCTCCTCTCCCTTTACTGAGTATAAAGTGAATGTAAATTGATTTTATTATTATATGACACAGCTTCAGCTTCCTGAGTGATCTGTTATTAAAATACCTGCTACCTACCATGAAAAATCCATATCACAAAACTCCTATTTCATTCCAAACTACTGAAAATAGTTTTTTGAGGTTGGGGTTTTTTTTTCATCATAGGAGACTCTCTGCTGCTGCTGCAGGTAACTTACCTGCCAACAGCCAAAGAATGTTAGGAGAAAACAATCATATAATTTGTATTTAAGCATACTATGCTGTACATCCCTAGGGAATAAATTATTCCTTCTCACAGTATTATATCAGAGTCACTTCTATTAAAAGCCATACCTACTGACTCCCTCCTCTGACACTGTGTAATTTACCACCGATAAACGTTCATAAACAGTTTGACTGAAAAATCCATAAAGCCATTTCAGCTTTATTTTAAGTTCCATTTAATGCCCCTCAAAAATGATTTCATCAATGTGTTTCCATTAGCTGGTTCTCTGCCCAATAACTTAATTCCACACCATCAGTCAGGAACTTATAAAGCATATGACAGGATCTACCTGAAGTGTTTGGAATCACCATAAAGATTTGCTCAATGAGCAGGTGTTTTTTTCTGTTTCCTTCTAGTGCATAAGGTGTGGAAATGTCCAAGACCCCTACATACATCTTCACTCTCCATATCTGAGGTGATGCAACTTGTAACTGCTGCATTGTCTGAAAAACTTAATTGGTAGATGTTCTGAGATAGGAGCTTTAGCTTGGGAGACTTCTTCACAGAGAGAGTGATTTGCCATTGGAATGGGCTCCTGTCCCTGGAGATGTTTGAGAATCACAGAATCATAGAATCATAGAATCAACCAGGTTGGAAGACCTCCAAGATCATCCAGTCCAACCTATCACCCAGCCCTATCCAATCAACTAGACCATGGCACTAAGTGCCTCATCCAGTCTTTTCTTGAAGAAACTTCCAGCCAGATGAGTCTAGTCTGGGTGAATTCATTGGGGAGGGGTGTGGTGGGTAACTCCCAAACCATCACAGCCCTCTTCATCCACATGTGAAGTTTGTTGATCAATCTCATGAGCTTTGTGAGAGAAGACCAGAAAAGACTGGATGAGGCACTTAGTGCCATGGTCTAGTTGATTGGTTAGGGCTGGGTGCTAGGTTGGACTGGATGATCTTGGAGGTCTCTCCCAACCCGCTTGATTCTATGATTCTATGATTAGTAACAGCCCACCAAGCCAAAGGCCTTGGTATGAGTTCAACACTGTCTGGGTGTCAGGAGCTCTCTAGGCAAAAGAGGACTTAAAAATGCTCCAAGAAGGGAAACACATCTCAGCTGGAATAATTATCTTCTTAACCAGAAACAAATCCAACCAGTGGAAAGTGGGCAGCAACAGCTCAGCTTTCAAGCTGCCTCTCATTTTCTCTGTGTGCTGCAAAAGCACCTGAGCTGCTTGACACTGTCCTGGTACCTTCTCTGGTGCAAAAGCAAGGGCCACCCCTTGCTCCCTCTGTCCAGACACAGGCTCCAGCTGTCATGGCAAGCTAGTGATAAGACACTATTCTTCTGCACAATACTCGCTCTAGGCTTCCACTGCTATCAGCTGGAAGGGAGAGAAGCGCTGAAACGCAAGGCGAGGAGAGGTATTTTTAGACTAATGATTGATGCTCCTGCTGTCAAGGGTAGGTGGCAATCAGCTGAACAGCACTTGGGGGTGAGCAGCATGTGAAGGAGAGAAATCAGGTTTCTGCTCAGGTGCAGATGCACCTGGCTAGCTCTTCCTCACTTGCCCTTTTTCTTTTCTTTCCAGACAACACATTGCTTTCCCTCTCTGTGTGTCCTTTCAGCAACAATCTGAGAGCCACAGCACACATTTAGTGGTGCATATCCCTGCTTTGTAATGAAACTGGCATCTCAGAGCCCTGTGACGGACTAGGTAATGAAGTTGTCTTAAGTGAACTTTCCTATTTAGCGCCCTGCCTCAATGCAGTTCTGTCCAAATGAGGGCAGGAGAAGGATTTGCTGTGATTCTTTTTTTTCTAGAGGTATAGCATGCTGGTGATGCTCATAAACTACCTCTATTACTGCTATTATTGATCAGGACACGTTCAGCAATTTGTCCATGGAGGCACCCATCTGACGAGGTTCTCTCCTCTGCTGGTCTCAACAGGGTAATCTGTGACAGTCTCAGAAAACTGTCATGCAAACAGATGCCCAGAAAGTAAATACAACACAAGGAAAAATGATTTGTGCCTGCTTCTTTTAATTCCTAGCTTTAAAAGCCTTATCTACCCTTAATTTGTGTTTTAAATGGATGGACACAGTAAGTGGTGTTTCTCCCCTTGAATCCCATCAAATCTGAAATCAATAGGAGCTCCACTTCAAGGCCCAACAATAATAGCCTGGCTCAGTTAAGCCAGTGCACTGAACAAAAGCCATAAAGCTTCATTCACCTTTCTTTCTATGATACTATAAAAATAGTTCACTGCAAAGGTTTGTCTGTCTGTCCATCTCCATTGTCAAAGTGCTGGGGATGGGCAATCTCTGTAATGAAATCATGTGCAGCATCAACAAAGGTCTTCATAATTAAAATGCAATATCACTTATTGAGATTCTTTTAGATGTAGGCACATGGGAAGTGAGGCAATTCCTAGGCACTGGGCTGTGGTCAGACAAGAACTCCTTGTGACTCCGGCACTGCCAGCTCTGCTGGGTGGAGTAGAAGCAGTTCTCTGACTCATAGTCCTAAGAAATGAATGGAGCTCAGTTTTAAGGCAGAAAACTTGCAGACAGTAAGATGAGCTGCAAGCTCTAAGCTAAGCATGTAGTCATTAGTGGTGCTTGTGTCTGCAGGCACATGTTGATCTTCCACAGCCTAGCTGCAGTGGCTGAATGCATGAGAAATGTAAAGGGAGTAACTGAGAAGAACAGTTGTACCCAAACTAACCAAAGTCACACAAGTAAAGGTTATGACAACTTAAGCTGACCTCTAGACGTTCCCTTCCTGACTAGTCTCCCTGGACTGCAGCAAAGCCTTTGACACTGTCAGCCACAACAAGCTCCTGGCACAGCTGGAAGCTCCTGACTTGGACAGATTCACTCTAAAATGGCTCAAAAATTGGATGGAGAGCCAGGCTCAGAGAGTGGTGGTGAATGGTGCCACATCCAGTTGGCAGCTGTCACTAGTGGTGTCCCCCAGGGATCAGTGCTGGGCCCAATCCCGTTCAATATTGTCACTGATGATCTGGACAGGGGGATTGAGTCCAGCATCAGTAAGTTTGCAAAAGACACCAAGTTAGGAACAGGTGTGGATCTGTTGGAGAGTAGGAGGGCCCTGCAGAGGAGCCTTGACAGGCTGAACGGGTGGGCAGAGGCCAACGGGATGAGATTTAAGAAGGCCAAGTGCAGGGTTCTACACTTTGGCCACAACAACCCCAAGCAGTGCTACAGGCTGGGGACAGAGTGGCTGAGAGCAGCCAGAAAGAAAGAGACCTGGAGCTACGGGTAGACAGTAGCTGAACGTGAGCCAGCAGTGTGCACAGGTGGCCAAGAAGAGCCAGTGGCATCCTGGCCTGGATCAGGAGCAGTGTGGCCAGCAGGACAAGGGAGGTTATTCTGCCCCTGTACTCAGCACTGCTCAGGCCATAGCTTGAGTGCTGTGTCCAGTTCTGGGCTCCTCAATTCAAGAGAGATGTTGAGATGCTGAGAGGTGTCCAGAGAAGGGCAACGAAGCTGGTGAGGGGCCTGGAGCACAGCCCTGTGAGGAGAGGCTGAGGGAGCTGGGGGTGTGCAGCCTGCAGCAGAGGAGGCTCAGGGCAGAGCTCATTGCTGTCTACAACTACCTGAAGGGAGGCTGTAGCCAGGTGGGGTTGGTCTCTTCTGCCAGGCAACCAGAGACAGAACAAGGGGACACAGTCTCAAGTTGTGCTGGGCAAGGTATAGATTGGATGTTAGGAGGAAGTTGTTGGCAGAGAGAGTGATTGGCATTGGAATGGGCTGCCCAGGGAGGTGGTGGAGTCACCATCCCTGGAGGTGTTCAAGCAAAGCCTGGCTGAGGCACTTAGTGCCATGGTCTGGTTGATTGTCTAGGGCTGGGTGCTAGGTTGGACTGGATAATCTTGGAGGTCTCTTCCAACCTGGTTGATTCTGTGATTCTATGACTAGTTTTGGGGTCCTTCAATGCTTTTTTCTGCAGCTCAAAAGCATCAATGTCATAACTGAATTTCTTGGCATTCCTGTGCCAAGTTGCAAAGCAATTCAGAGAAGCACCTGAAGTAGCAATACACAATGGAAATTTATCAAGCAGAATATTCTGTGAGCTTTGAGCAGATCAGCTTGTGAAGGCTGGGGAAGACACTTAGAAAACAGAATATAAATCTGCCACACTTTTAAACCTGATTTCAGTGTTTGGTAAGTGTACAGTATGTTTCTTTCATAATCCTTGTGACATTTAATCAATATTAATCTGATGGTGGATGATTCCTCTTTTTCCTTAAACAGGATTAAGGTAACACAATCTGAACACACATTTCAGCCAGGACTCAAAGCCTATACACTTTACATAAATGCTGTCCTTTTTGCCTGGGATGTACTTTGAAGTAAAAGCAAACACAAGGAAAACTTCTCAGTACATCTGCCTCGTGGTTCAAAAGACAAGTTTACAATTTGGGTGAGTGGATGTTGAAAAAGGAGGGCAAATGTTAGTTGAATTTGTCATTCAGTGCAGTGGACAGTAGTGTCTATGCCTACTGCCCTCAAAGCAGCAAAGCAATCAGAAGCATTCATTCAAGAACTGTATGTTTAGTTCAAGATCTGGTCATTTTAATTCCTTCCCTTACACTATAGGGGGAAAAAAATGTTCATTTGGAAGAAAGCATCCAAAATCTCACCCCAGCCTCTGGGGTTATAAGAAACCCTCCACCCAATTCAACCAAACAATCTTTTCTATACAGCTTGTTAATTCTTTGTCACTGCTGATTCCAGATTAAATCATTTTATCACATCTGGCTTTTCCATCAAGATGGCAATAAGGCAATTCCTAATTGAGAGCAAAACAACCAAAGAATTTTTCTTGTGGCTTTAATCACTGCTCTTTAGTTTTGCTAAGCCTACTTTTTTTTTTTCCCAGCACCACAGCTCTACAATGAGTCCAAAAGGAATTTGATGAAAGCTGAGAGCTACAGACAGTGGAGGTTGTTACCAGTCTTGGTAGTGCCAGTGCTAAAAGCTGGTATCTTCATTTGTCTGCATTTTCCCCTACTTGCCTCAGTTTATTCTCAGTTCCTCTTCCACAGGCCCAATGACTACATGACAGCTTGGCAAGTGCTCCAGGGCTGCGTTGGTATTACTGCTTAATTACCTATAGGGAGTGTGTATTGAATCCTTATAGCTGCTTCCTAAAGAACTTCATACATCTGCAGCAAAAGGTCAACTGCCTGTCCAAGCCTTGGGAGCAGCATGGTTGTGGCATGCTCTTTTCTCTTGCTGAGAGCACAGAAGGGAGCACTGGAGTAACTTCTACTCCAGTTACCTTTAAAACAGCCTGAGTGAGCAGGAGCTCATTTGCAACTGGATGAACTGGGAAAGGCTTCTGACCCCAGGCTGGTGGTACAGTGTTACCTTCCAGAAGCACAGCGAGGTGCCCCAGCAAGGTTCCAAGAGCATGCTTCTGCATCACCGAGTCACATCTGAGTCAGAGCAACTCCCTCTCCGCTGCCTTTGCAAAGGAAAAGAACCATAGTAGGAAAATGCTTCAATCTGCTTAGCAGTGAGTCTTGTAGCACCAATTCTCCTCTGAAAAAGCTGCTGACAGAGCTGTAGTCAGGATGTGGTTTTGAGGACAACCTACAGAACTCACAACACAGGGATTCAAGTCTGGTATTTATCCTCAGGGGTAAAGATGCAGTGAACCCAATGGTGAGCACTGCAATACAGGAGAGATGTGGAGGTGCTGGAGTGGGTCCAGAGGAGGGCAACAAAGCTGGGGAAGGGCCTAGATAATAAATCTTATGAGGAGCAACTGAGGGAGCTGGGATGGTTAGTTTGAGGAAGAGGAGGCTGAAGGGAGACCTCATTGCTGTCTACAGCTACCTGAAGGGACATTGTGGAGAGGCTGCTGCTGGGCTCTTCTCACAGGTAAATGGAGACAGAACAAAGGGGAATGGCCTCAAGCTGAGACTCGGGGGGTTTAGATTGGACATTAGGAGAAGGTTTTTCACAGAGAAAGTAGTCAGGGACTGGAATGAGCTCCCCAGGCAGGTGATTGAGTCACCCACCCTGGATATGTTTAAGAGTCATTTGGATGTGGTGCTTAGGGCTATGGCTTAAGGTGAATCTTGTAGAGTTGAAGTTTGGACTTGGTGATCCTGAGGGTCTTTTCCAAGCTGGATATGTCTGTGATTCTGTGAGGCCACAAAGCTCCCTTTAACTCTGGATCAAGCCTGATTTCAACACTTGGCTATGAGGGTGGTTCCCTCTGCCACAAACAAATGAGCAAAATGCCACTTTGAAAGCATAATGGCTGTTGTAAAGGGCAACTGTGCATGGCCTGATCCATAATCACTTCTGAACAAGGATGCATGCAGCAAAAATGGGTTGCAATTCCTGGAGGTTGTTCCATTTGTAGCTTACACCACCCTCAGCAATGACTGGTACCAGCCCAGCAGCCTTGTGGATTAATTAGATGTAACTACTCTTGCACTCATTAAAGTTACTCTGCTGTAAACACAGCAGCAAACACAAGCTGGAAAGGACATGCCAAGAAGATACTCAAATTGTGATACTGAGGAGAGGCCTACAACTAGTCTGGCATTACAGCCACAACTCTGCAGGATTCCTCCCAGATCAAGTTAATATGAGCTCCCTGAAAACATTTATGGATGTGGAGCTGTAGAGACAGCTGGGCTAGTTTGCACAGACATGAGCTCACCAATGAAACCCAGCACCCTGTGTCCTGCAAATAACAGAGCAGGTTACTCCCTTTGCCCCAACAGCAGAAAATCCCAACCAAATCCTCCCATTTCTAGGGGGAGGTGAACCTGCCTATGGTGGGGTGTTGGAATTGGATGATCTTTGAGGTCCCTTCCAACCTAAACCACTCTATGATTCTATGATTTCAAAGACCTTCCCAAATGGCAGTCATGCAGTGATCTCATTGGCTATAAGCTTGACCTAGGTTGCTTTTATTGTTGGTGTTCCTCCACCAAAAGCTCTAAAGTCCTTAATATACAGCCCAGTAATAAAATGCTGGAAATGTGCCTTGGAATGAATTACTCCAACCTTATTAATTAATTTGCAATAACATTTCAACAGTTGACTTCTCTCTTCAGGTGCATCCCCAGGCACCTGCAGAGAAACTAGAAAAAAAATGCTCCCAAACTAATGTTCCTCAAAGTCCAAGCTCTGGTCAGTATTTGCATGCCCCATACAGTTCATTGCCCAGAGGGAATATGCTACAGTGGAAAAAAGCTACAAGGTAGAAATAGAGCTACTGGCTCATTATTTGAAGGGAGGGCATGCAAAAGGTTGCTGAGATCAAAGGTATGTTTTAGCCAGATGTGGTGATGGGAAGGACTGTGATGTGGGAAATCACAGCTGTGGTTGTTTAGCCTGGAGAAGAGGAGGCTTAGAGGTGACCTCATTACTGTCTACAAACTGCCTGAAGGGAGGCTGTAGCCAGGTGGGGTTGGTCTCTTCTCTCAGGCAACCAGAGAAAGAACAAGAGGACACAGCCTCAAGTTGTGCCAGGGGAGGTCTAGGCTGGATGTTAGGAGGAAGTTAGGCTGGAAGAGACCTCCAACGTCATCCAGTCCAACCTAGCACCCAGCCCTAGCCAGTCAACCAGACCATGGCACTAAGTGCCTCAGCCAGTATTCTCTTAAACACCTCCAGGCACAGTGACTCCACCACCTCCCTGGGCAGCCCATTCCAATGCCAATCACTCTCTCTGCCAACAACTTCCTCCTAACATCCAGCCTATACTTGAGACTGTGTCCCCTTGTTCTATTGCTGGTTGTCTGGGAGAAGAGACCAACCCCCACTTGGCTACAACCTCCCTTCATGTAGTTGTAGACAGCAATGAGGTCACCCCTGAGCCTCCTCTTCTCCTGTATGGTTGATTTACAAAAGGACAGCAGCCAGCCCATGCAATCCAACCTCCCACTCAAACCTTCCCCCTCACCCCTCAAACCCAGGGACTTCTGCTGTTAAGCTGCAGCAATGCTGTCTTCTGCATTTTTATCTCAGCTCACTGTAATGTATATGGATTCCCATCAATATTTAGTCTTGAAATAAATAAATAGGTTAAATCCATCATAAATATTAAACACCAGGATAAGCTGGCACATTTCCCTGAAAACAAACTCCCCAAAATAATCCCCACATAGATGGCAAGGCCCTTGGGAGAACTGACACTGGCATGTCATCAGATGTTGTCTTATAAGGCTGCACTAAGCATCTGACCAGAGTTTAATTTCTCTAAGAAGTTATGCTGATTTAAATTGCTTCAGATTTAATTAAAAATGCTTTTTTTTCTACAGAGATAATAATGTAACTCTGTTAATTAGTATCAAGTGGCATCTAGAGGGCATATTTAAAAACTAATCTGGAGAATAAATAGAGCTAATTAAGACTCAGAATAATGCTTTATGATTGTCTTTTGTTTATAAATGCTCTGACGTTCAATATGTGATTAAATGAAATTGGTAATTAATATATATCAAAGTTTTGGGGTTTTTTTTCAATGCTCTTTTAACTGAAGACTATTTATTAAGCACCATTTTTCAGGCAGTCTGAACACGTTTCATTTCTGGGAAGAGGGAGGAAGGGGAATCTGCTGCATGATGTACCACATATGAATTCCATTAAGAACACCTCTATTGTCTGCTGTAAGGAGCCCTGTGTCTTTATCACCCACCATGGGCCAGCATCTCCACATTCCTCTTGTAACAGTGGCTCCAGAACTGGATGCAGTACTCCAGGTGTGGCCTCAGCAGAGGGGAGTTGAGGGGGAGAATCACCTCCCTCAACATGCTGGCCACACTTCCCCTGCTGCAGCCCAGGCTCTGCTTGGCTTTCTGGGCTGCAAGTGCACACTGCTGGCTCATCACAGTATCACAGTATCATCACGGTTGGAAGAGACCTCACAGATCATCAAGAGGTCCCAGCTCATGTTCAGCTTCTCATCCACCAGCACCCCCAAGTCCCTCTCCTCAGGGATGGGACTTGCTATACATGGAGGCATTAGCCTGTGTTGACCTTCTGTTAGCCAAAGTGCATTGCTGACTCTGCATATGGCCAGTGCAGGGAGGGTTTGCACTTCACTCCCTACACAACCCCAGGAGCAGCACCATGGTTCTGTTCAGGGAAGCTCTGCAGGGAAGGTTTGCACTTCACTCCCTACACAACCCCAGGAGCAGCACCATGGTTCTGTTCAGGGAAGCTCTGCAGGGAGGGTTTGCACTTCACTCCCTACACAACCCCAGGAGCAGCACCATGGTTCTGTTCAGGGAAGCTCTGCAGGGAAGGTTTGCACTTCACTCCCTACACAACCCCAGGAGCAGCACCATGGTTCTGTTCAGGGAAGCTCTGCAGGGAAGGTTTGCACTTCACTCCCTACACAACCCCAGGAGCAGCATCATGGTTCTGTTCAGGGAAGCTCTGCAGGGAAGGTTTGCACTTCACTCCCTACACAACCCCAGGAGCAGCACCATGGTTCTGTTCAGTGGGAGGGGAAGTGGCAGATTTTGTCTTACAAATCTAATCCTTGCAGAACCAGAGTTGTGGTTCTGTGGAGTGAGGACATCTCCAAGGTTTTCAGTAGAATTTCTTTCATGACCATGAGGTGCTCTAACACTACAAGAGTAATGCTTGTACAAGAAAGAAGTGCTAACAGCCAGGATGTTCTGCCATCTGATTCCACCATAAGAGTGAAGGAGATGACAGGACAACTGCAGGCACTGGCAGATGAGCCTAGAAGAAGAAGAAGGAACAAGAAAGGACATAATGCTCAGATTCTACATGACTTTTTGCAGGCAAGTGTGAGCTCCTTCTGAGTCATCTGGAGCAACACAACTGCTGAACTCCTGGCTGGCTCTATGCAAGGCAGAAGGAACTCATCCTTGCTTCTGTAAAAGCTTATGTAGATGTTATCAGACCTGACCATGGCCAAAGGGCTCAGAGGGCTGCCCCTGTCCTCAAGCATTACTTTCCACTCTCTCCTATGACAAGTTCCACTGGATTCACTAAATCAGATAAAATTGTTCAAGTACTCTAAATTACTTCATGCATGAAAACCAGAGGGGACCAACTCTGTCTTTCTGTGTCCTTTAATGGTTAGAAATCAGAAATAACTCCCCAGCATAGAATTAAAATAAAACCCACTTTCATGTGGCAATCTGCACTACTCATAGAAGCAGGGAATCATAGAATGAACCAGCTTGGAAGAGACCTCCAAGATCATCCAGTCCAACCTAACACCCAGCCCTAGACAATCAACCAGACCATGGCACTAAGTGCCTCATCCAGCCTTTTCTGGAGCACCTCCAGGGACGGCAACTCCACCACCTCCCTGGGCAGCTCATTCCAATGCCAATCACTCTCTCTGCCAACAACTTCCTCCTAACATCCAGCCTAGACCTCCCCTGGCACAACCTGACACTTTGTCCCCTTGTTCTGTCTCTGGTTGCCTAGGAGAAGAGACCAACCCCACCTGACTACAACCTCCCTTCAGGTAGTTGCAGACAGCAATGTGGTCACCCCCGAGCCTCCTTTTGGAGCACCACCAAAAGCAGCACATAGAATCACAGAATCATAGAATGGTTTGGGTTGGAAGGGACCTCAAAGATCATACAGTTCCAACCCCCCACCATAGGCAGGGGTACCTCCCACTAGAATATCTCCTACTTGTATTTGGGTTTTATTCATATCCACCAGGAAAGGACCTGGGAGTCCTGGTGGATAACAAGTTAACTATGGCACAGCAATGTGCCCTCCTGGCCAAGAAGGCCAATGAGATCTTGGGGTGTATTAAGAAGAGTGTGTCCAGCTGATCAAAGTCAGCTCCTTCCCCTCTACTCTGCTCTGGTGAGACCTCATCTTGAGTACTGCATTAAGTTTTGGGCTTCCCAGTTTAAGAGGGACAGGGATCTGCTGGAGAGGGTCCAGCAGAGGGCTATGAGGATGATTAGAGGACTGGAGAGAATGGCTGATGAGGAGAGGCTGAGGGACCTGGGACTGTTTAGTCTGGAGAAGACGGAGAGGGGATTTAATAAATTATAAACATCTGAGGGCTGGTTAGGGGCAGAGGGGAACATGACAGGCTCTGCTCACTGCTTCCTGTGATAGGACAAGGAGCAATGGGTGTAAGCTGCAGCACAGGAGGTTCCACCTCAACACAAGGGGAACTTCTTTACTGTAAGGTTCACAGAGAACTGGAACAGGCTCCCCAGAGGGGTTGTGGAGTCTCCTTCCCCGGAGCCTTTCAAGGCCTGTCTGGATGCATTCCTCTGTGATCTGTGCTAGATTGTGTGGTCCTGCTCTGGCAGTGGGGTTGGACTCAATGATCTCCTTGGGTCTCTTCCAACCCCTAACATCCTGTGAACCTGTGAATTCCTTATTTTTCCAATGCTAATGTTGCAAACTACTGTAGCTACCCAGAGCAGAGAGCAATTCAACAAAAAAAAAGCAAGCATCTCTCTTCTGATGACAAAGCTCCAGCATTACTTTGTAGAAGAAACTTTGAGAATCAGCTCTGAAGAGCATACAAAGAAAAAAGTATAAAAGTAATCATCATTACCAGGACTAAAAGCTAGCCCCAAGCCCCATAACTGCTTCTCTACCCTCTACAAGATGACTTAGATGCCAAATTGCAGACAGACAGCTCCTTCTACAAGTAGGTGTTCAGCAAGTTGAGATTATTTACATCACGTAGATAGGTGTCAGCAGACACATACCAACAGCACCTGAGATCCCAAACACCAGAGAAATGATCAAAGGAACTTGTCTGTGTACTACAAGTTGGACTAGCCTCAAGTGCAGACAAAATCACTGGAAGAAACACGAGCATATGGTGTGACACTTCCCAGCGTGGCAAACAGCCATGGCAAACACTTTTGGAGATAAAATTAGATTGAGGAAGAGAAGCTGGAGAAAAACAAAGCCAAACATGAACTCTGAAAGCATTTCAGCTCAAGGTCATTGAAATACTTGCCATGTAATATCACCATTGGTAACATTCCACAGTTTGTTTTCTGATAGATGTGCATGAGCCTAATAAACCCCAAGAAACACTCAGCTGCAGATAAAAATGAAAGTACACTACAGTGGTTAGCAGTATTTTTGATGCTGCTCATGCTGGAGACTAAAACAAGGCAGAAACTCAAAATAGATATAAAAATTGCTGGCTTCTCCAAACTACAGAGTAAATAAAAAGCAATATTTTTATAAGCTAGTGATCTGAAAAGGAGTACTTGAAACTGGTAAGGCAAAGTTTCTGTATCTGTTTTCTATTGCTTTAAAAGAATCAGTGATATAAATCTCTCTCATTTTAAGGTCTCCAAGAAAACACTTTCAAAGTATTGCCTCCTGACTTCACTTACCCTGCACAAAGACTGTACATTTAATTAGCTCTGAAGGGGGCAGTGTGAAGGGAGATTTGTGGTAGCACATGGATCAAGACAAATGTTTCCCAGCCTTGTAACAGTGATAAAAAAAAGTCTTGAATGGTCCTTCTCAAAGTTTTAAGTTAAAAAAAGATACTGTTGATGTGAGGTTCAGCATTTATCCTTGTTATAGCTGGTGACTGAACCAGACCAATATGTAACAACAGTGACCTGCAATGAGCCATGTCTACACATGGCCTGTCTACAAACAGGAGCTATTTAGAACAGGGTGACATCAGGTAAAAAGAAATGTGAAGGGTTGGATACAAAGTTCCATTCATGATGGTTAGATTCTGAGGCACTCCTTTTAAGCTCCTTTAGATTATACATAATCTATATGTTTGGCAATATGTAGAAATAACAATAATAACAACAATATATTATGTATAACTGTATATAGATTAATAATAGATAATAGATAATATCTATTATTAATAATATATAATAGATATTATCTATTATATATTATATTTAAGTAATATTTTATTATATATTTTATATAATGTAGATTAGTAATTATTATTATTATTATTATTAATAATAATAATAATAATAATAATTGTTATTATTATGTACTCTGTATAATTCTAAGCTACTCCATTGATCTCTCTGCTTTTTAGATGCTTACTAGAAAAGGAACAATTTAGAGCCAACAGAAGCATCCAAATCAAACCTTTAACAGACAGGCATCAGTGCACCCAGAGAGACCAGAGGCACTGTTATGTAACTAACTGCTAGCAATATTGAGCTACCCAGTCTGGTCCTACATGAAGACATTAAGGAGCAAATCTTAGACTAACCACAGAGTAGGGATTGAACTGGAGAGCAGGAGAATTCAAGTTCCTAGTAGGTAATTTCATGTAATTCTCAAATCACATTTAAAAGGTTTACTATTGTCATAACTGCTTCTTTCTCTGAATTATAAACCATTAATCTAAACAAACAGCAAGCAACCTCCCCTTTCAAACTCCCCTTTCAAAATGTATCCCCAGTTTCTGTTAGGAACTACTGATGCAAAGCCTCACAGGCAGGACAGCTGGGGAGGCAGATCTTGCACAGGTAAAACTGGAGCTCAGGCTGCCCTGTCTGAAAAGACAGAAGGGGAAGCAGTGGCCTTGGGCTCTTCTCTGGTGCACAGGACACTTAACCCTATCCACAGCATAGCTGAAGAGAGCTCAGAGTGGATTGTGGCTAAGGAAATATTGTTAATATAAACCCCATCAAACAGAAAATTTATTTGGGCTGCCAATTCCTGTTGAAATTTCACTGCAGATTTCTTCCCTTGGAGTTTGCTTTAGAATAAAGGAGGAGCTGGTGAAAGGAGAGTGATTAAAAAATTGAAGCCTGAGGCTTTCCTATGCACAGTGCCTGCATCCTTAAGAGTGATCCCTTAGTGTCCTTAATTTCAGGCCCAAAAGATGAAGTTGTTCAGTTTCCAAAGCTGGTTTTAAAGTTACTTTACTGAGTCAGATAGACAAACCACTTCCAGGGGACTTTTCTTTCTGGAGGGGAAATAACATATTGTGCAAATTAAGAAGCCTCTCAGACAGAAACTCCTGGCCATTATCTGCTTGGGAAAGATTCAAAGCAATAGACACTGAAAGGCTTTATCTCCAAAAGAAGCTTTCTGCAAGCATGAAGGAAAATCAGGCACAAGTCTAGTAAAATTTGAAGAGGTACATATTAGAACAGTGACTTAGTGAATAATCTTTTACCTAAAACTCTCAATCTCTCTGCTCCAACCACCACTTCGTTGTCATCTGCAGAAAACAGCAATTTTCCAGAGAGGGTTTTCACCTCAAATTTTTGGCTGTGTGCTTCCACTGCTTGGGGACCTAGAGGGAATAAGAGATTTACCACAATCTTTTAGTGAAAATTGTAATAAAATACACAGGAGCTTCATGCATTTAATAAATCCATCTGCTGAGATTCCCCTAATAGCTCTGCAGGTACCACCTGCATCTGACACATCCAACAGGGAAGTCTGTGCTTTTCAGAGGGTGACCTCCCATTAGAAAAAAGGCACTGTTTTCTACCTGAATAACAACTCCTCAACTATTTCTACTTGTGTTTTTGTTAAGGCTTATGCATGACATAAAATCATGGCACAGCTGGGCAATGTTGACTAAAAGGCACTCGCATGTGAAACAGCAATGAAGACACCCAGCCACGCTTTAGGAGTATTGGTGCAGCTCTAGGAGGCTGCAAGAGCTCCCAAGTCCATTTTGCTTGGACTGATGGTGTGGTGTAAAAGATTCGTGGGTTTCTGCCTATTAAATACACCTGGATGAAAATGGTCTCAGTGTCATGCACAGTCCAACTTTAAAAAATGGAGAATAGACAAATACCAATCCAGGAGCAAATGCTTTCTTTTAAACCCTTTCAACTATGTGCAGGCCAAGACAATGTCAGGCTCTCCCCACATTACTGAAAGTTTTTAGCATGGTAAAAATTTCCTTTGTGCTCTTATCTCCATCCTGTTACTTCTCCTGCAAGCTGCTGGGCACTGAAGTGCTGGAAAGCCTCCGGCAATGTGGTTTGTTGTGGAGTCTGCATAAACATCAGCTGCTTGCATAGCAATTCTGTGCAGGTCTGTGGCTCAAAGGCTACAAAGATCAAACCCCTTGGTTACCAACCTAAGTTAAACTTTGGACAAATCACCATTTAACAGCTCTGAACAACCCAGTTTGAGCCACAGACTCTCTGGAATACGTCACTGTACAAGGCAGTTGATCTGACTTTGCATTAATTCTGGTCATCCTCATGACTAGCCTCATTTCTCTTGTCTCTTGAGAGAGAAGGCCTGAAGACTGATGTGTTCTAGGATAGGCAGTCTCCGACTCCATCTATACCCACCGCTGCCTGCACAAGTCACCTGTATTGGTATAAAGGCACACAAAGAATGATGTGCGTGGTGCAGGCTACAGAAAAGTGAGGCTATGCTGAGATCCCTGGAAACACTTAAAAATCCTGCAGCTCTTCTGAGAAAATCCAGTACTTTCAAGTTGTAAGTCTGATTTACATCTTGCTAATTAACTGCCTCCCTACTCCTCACCACAGCATGCACTATGCGGGACCATATATTCACTTCGCTCTGAAACTAAAGCTGCTGAACTCAGTAACCTGAGCATCGCTGCAGGAGACATCACTGGCTGTGCCCTCCCATGCTCTTGTGATATTGAGGTGCTTAACTGAACCAAACAACTCCTTGAAAATGTATGGAGAACCAACAAACCAACATGTTCATTCCGAATGTGAGAATCTGGGAGCTTGGGGTTGAATTTATTTCCTTCCTCCCGGCAATTTTCATGCATGCTGCTTAAATCATTGCTTACTGAAGCTGCATATTTAATTATTTAATACTGTGACTAGAGGGCAAGATGTTATATAAGCAAACCAAACAACCTACTCTCACACAGAAACAACATGTTTATGGATTACTGGCTCTGCCACACAGAAGAACTTCTCCCAGTCCCTAGATAAATCTCAATGAACAAATATATATCCTATATATATTATATATTACCAAATATAATGCATGAGGCTCTTTCAATCCAAATTACACAAGCATTCTTTCAAAGACTTGCTGTGCACCAGGGATTTATGAAACACCAATTTTCTCATCAAGCACACTCATGTTTGGGAGCACAAAAGTGTTCTTCAGCAGCAGTAAGGCACAGAGAACTCTAAATTGCCAAGCGTCCCAGCCCTGCCACAGTTAATATGCAGAGTTCCCAAGATCCTGGGAATGTTAGAAGTGTCTGAGGGAAAGCCTGTGCCTGTTACAACAAAAATGTCAGCCTGCATATGTTCTTCTTGACCCTGAAGTTGTACAACTAACCTTTCTGTCTCTGGATTGGCTTTCAAATGAAAACGATGGTCTGCTTCGTTATCAGAAGGTACCAGCCAGCTGCCTCTCCAGCACAGCTTTCATGTCTTTAGCTCTGTTTCTACAAAGTGGGGCAAAGTTTTCATTTGTACTTCACAAGAGACCTGGGCTCCTCTCCTGTGTGCTGTCTAAAGCCAGCACAGCATCCCACAACACAACCACTTTCATCCTTACTTAATTCTTTCATGCAGCCTTTCCCCCTCCTTACCTGTTACGAGGCGAGTAAGGACTTTAGTCTTCTCATTGAGGATGTTCACTGTCACATTTCTGGCAGACTGGAAGTACAGTGGATTGCCCTGGAACGAGACCACAGGAGCAAGTACGTGAGACAGGGGCAGCTGCCTGAGACTGGTCTGCCTGGGGCACCTGGAGCTTTGCCTAGCACTGCTGGGCTTTTGTCAGTGGCCCAGGTTTGGGTGTGTGGTTGATGAACAGGCTACTCTGCATCAATGTTTACTGTCCAGACAAAACCACAGTCCACATTTCTGTTTGGCCCAGACAATGTCCCCTTGGTTTAAGGCACAGTTGGCTTCACTGCCAATATAAGCCAACCAACTCACTATTTTGAGATGTGCATTTGATACAGGACCTGACCTAAGTGTCCTGAAGATCACAGTGCTTTGGGAGGGGGCCTGACAGCAGCAGTCCATCTCAATCTGCAACACTGCAGTTTCAGGTGGCTCCAATGGGTGACTCTGTCTGCCTACCACGCGGCCACATGAGCGAGCCAGGACCAAGTGCTGTCAACACGAAAACTGTATGAAGCTGTACAAAGTGCCTTTGATCTCAAAGCAGTGAGGACCCATCTGGCATGTACCACTGTCACATTTGACACTGGCACACTGCTCGGGACCAGACCCATCCCATTATGTCTGCAGACGCCTAAGTTTTCCCCATTCCCCACTTGCCCACACAGGTTTCTACCCATTTTTACATTTCTATGCTTTAAGTTTAGGTCTGAGAGAAGAGCTGGAGCAGCTGTCAGCACACAGGAGTCACACAGCTACCTGGCAGCATCCATCTCAGGTATTGCTCCTGCAGAGCAAAGCCCAAGAAAACCCACAGAGAAAACCATCTGGCTCCTTCTGTGTGCAAACACATCCAAGACAACTGGGAACTTGTGTTTTCTACAGGCAGCCCCAGCCCACACAGCTGGTTTCTCAGAGGCTATTAGCCACCTACAGCACTAGCACAGGGTGACCTCAACTGAAATCAACCAGAATTCTGACGTGTGAGGTGGAAATTCACTGCCAGTATCTCTTCATAATGTCTACAGAAGGCAGCTATTTGACTTTGTTTATGGAGTCATGCTAAAATGCTTTGAAAAGGCCAGGGAACCTTCTAGTCCACATTCAAGTGGAATATCATTCAGTCTTCACAGTTTTGAGACTCTTGTTACTAATCTGCCTAACAGCAGACTGCACTACAGAAGTACTACAAGATAAGCCAGGTGGCTCACATAAGAGCCATGGAAGAAGTTGCTCTGAAGAAGTCCTTGTAAGACAAGCTAAGAGCTGGTATCCACCTACAAGATTTGAAATACATAATCAGGCCTTGAAATGCTTACCCCAGCGTAGTAATCTCATTCACTGATTCAGAGCTCAGATTCAGGCAGCCTTCAAAAAACTGAATTTCCCTAATGGAAGAGTTATATTTTTATTGGTCTGCAGGGAAGGAAGGTTTCAAGCACTTAATGCAACGCCCGCTCTCATTTCCATAATTCTTCTTCCATTAAGAAATGAAAAAGACCTGAAAAAATTACTCCCTTTTGCTCAAAATTCTGCATATTTTCTCTCCATCACCTTCTGTTTACAAAGGTAACAGCACTGACATCTTTCACTGAGCATTTAAGAAACATTTCTCCTGTTGCAAGCTTGGTGGTGACATCAGCTTCCTTCAATCACACACAGGAGAAGGAAATAATTAAAGCAGCACGCGAGTTCTTGAAGCAGTTAGCAATTACAACTGAAATGACAAACCCTTTCCCTCCTCTTGCACTTTGTTATCATGAAACAAAATATTCTGGTGCACGAGAGCAAGTGGAAATCTTGATCTATATGGCATTATCACCAGCAAAAAAATGATTATGCAGTGAAGCAATAGTCTCATAGGCTGTCATAACACCCAACAGACCTAGAATTAGCATATCAGCATGAAATAAATAAGCATGCCTGACTAATTATGACACTATTCAGTATGAGACATGCCACACTTTGGAAGTGTAATATGCAACAATCCAGGCCCAAATCTTTTCAGAGAAGTAATACTAAAGAAATAAATAGATTTTATTCTTGGCATTGATGCAAAGAAAGTGGAAGTGAATGGAAAAAGTGGGTAAATTATTCTTTTGGATTTAAAAGAAGTCGGGAAAATAATGTTCTTTTTTTTTGTCTATCTGCTTCTCTCTGAGAGGTTCAACTCAATTCTTCAGAGAAGCACAGAGAATCATAGAGTCAACCAGGTTGCAAGAGACCTCCAAGATCATCCAGTCCAACCTATCCCCCAGACAGAATATATCTGGTGTCAGCAACCACACAACAGCCTGACATACTTCTGTGCCTGCGCTACTGGATACACTGAGAAATCTTTCTCTCTGCCATTTGTTCTTCTTCCTCTCACCAGAAACACAACCAAAAGGTTTCCTTGCACTTCTCTCTGCAGGAGCAGACACCAGTCCCAATCCACCTGCTGCCACTGACTTGCTCTTTATGCCCAGACTTCAGCTGTTAGGACTTTAACCTCCTCACAACAACTCTTTATTAACAGTGGACTGTTAGCAGAGTCCCAGCTCATGCCCATCATTATCCATCCCATTGCACTGCACTCAGCTACAGCCCTCCAAGCAACTTCCTATAAACCTTGCACATTAAATCAGTGGTCACTTCCCTTCTGAGACTGTTTGTACATTAGTGTTTCTTTCCAGTGGCTCCTCTGATAACTTGACTGCTTAAACTAAACTAGAGACATCTACCAGAGCAGGATGCATTTTTCTCCCGTAGGCTTTCCTGTTTGCTTCTGATTTATGTAAAACATTTTCTTTGCAAGACACCAGTGGGTGACCCTTCCCTGGGCTGCAGGTCCATTTATGAGGGCAGGTGAGACTGAGATCTTTTAAGGACTATTTGGGTCAGTTATCTACTTCCTGTCTACCGTGAGCTACTCTTCACCTGTGCAGAAAATCTTACCTGGAAAATAGATCATTCCACCTCTTACTGCAGCCCCTCACTAGCAGACCCAATGGCTTAACAACAATGCAAATGCTTGCAGACACAAAAAAGACCCTCCCCTACCCTGGGATGCAGGTCCATTTATGGGGGCAGGTGACACTGGGATGTGTCAATAATATGTCAAAACAGAACAGCCTCTTCCCTCCTGAAGCAGTGAGGTATCCAGCAAAACACAGGAGACTCTGTAAAAGACATGGGCTGATTGCCAGGTCAAACACATGGCAAAACAAGCCACAACAGCTCCCTAACTCATCTTCCCTTGTCTCACTTTGGAAGAGATGCTTAAAACTTCTGTATCAGAGAGTACAAAAGAAAAAGCACTTTAAATGACAACCTTAATTTGCAGCTGAAGCAGTCACAGCCAGTGCCACCTTTAAGGCAATTCAGTTCTTTCGCAGATGTCCTTAGAGTGGTTTAGGGAATTGTTACAAATATTTGTGAAATCCTTTTAAATTTCAACAGGTAATTTGAAAATAAGGCATCACTGTCAGTATGTTTCTAATCTGAGTGGTCAAAAAGAGTAGTTTTGATTTGATGCTGTGGATTCAAAGGCTTCACACAGTAAGTGCAAGGGAAGCCTGGGCATGGTGAATTTCCCGCAGGCTTGACAAAGTAATGGGAAGAATGAAAACATTAAAACGTGATTCAGGTTGGCAAGGAGCAGTCTGTGGAGAAGCTGCTCATGGTACCATTTTCCTGCTCAATTTTGCCTCTCGCTGACACTGCAGAAAGCAAACACTGCTCCATACACAGCTGGACTGTCAGAGGGCAAAACTTTGTTTCCTGTAAAGCAAGCAGCCAAGCCCAATCGGACAGCAAAACCTCTCCTTCACCTGGCCAACAGCCACAAGCAGCACGGTCACTTGCCTGCACCTTCATGTGTTGCTTTAAGGAGCTGCTGAGAGAGGGGAAGTATTCATGTGGGTTATAATAAATATATTTCTTTCCTAAAGTGCATTCAGTCCAAGTTTACCAGCAGTAAATGTGATAATAGCAATAACAGCAATGATACTTAGACTCCTGCATTGCATTTTCCATGGGTAGGAGAATATCACAGCTGCAGCAGGCACCATTCCACAGTCTGGTGTTGGAGCAGCAGGTATCCATTGCTGGGACACAAAGCAATTAACTTTTGGGCACCTGAAATGTCCTTCATGAGAATCAGTAAACTTCATCACAATCAGCTAATGAAAATCTACAAAAGAGATCACCTCTGTAGTGCTTCCTCATGTACCCAGACCCACCTGCACACACAGCCTGGGACACAGCACTGCATGCAAGTTTATTACTGCAGTGGTCAGGCATGTCTGAGGCTTACCAGGAAAGATGACTTTTTAAGCCTTATTCTGTCATTTTTGGTCAGTTGACACAGATGTGCCTAAGTATCCTTAACCTAGTTTTGCGTGTTCTTCTATGACCTGTTTCATCCTTCAAAGGGAAGCACCAGTAACACTCTCACAGCGTGATGCTAAATGAAGAGTTTCCTGACCACAGAGATCTCCAGAACCTGCTGTGAGCACACAGTCAAAAACCAGCAGACCTAACCATGGGTGTTCATATCTTCCTCCTATTCCTGCCTTGAGAGCTGAAACTCCTTTGGGGAGAGTTTGATGCTGTAAAAGCTCAGAGTTTCCCCCATAAACGAGAATGTTGAGGGAAAACAGTTGGGTAGAAAATCTTCAGAACTGGTAGCAGATACTGGAGAGATCAAGCAATTGGCACCACTGTGAATCACAGCAAACCTCACCAGAACATTGTACAGGCATTGTGCACCTCCTGAAAAGCAGACAGAGCACTGGACAGTGCCTATCTTTGGCTGTGACAAACTTGAGATACCTAGTGACCCCCATTCCTATGATCTTGCTTGGAAGGACAGCCTGGCTTTTATCTGCATCAACAGCAAATCTCGACCTCAGGCCAGACTTGCAAGCCAACCATTACTGTTTCTATTTCAAAAGTAAACCAAATAACTCTTCTTCATGTTTCTGATCTAACTCCTCACAGCAAGAACAGGATTTTGTCCAGAAGCCTTCTGGCACAAAAATTTAAGTCATGTAGCTAAATCCCTAGGTGCCAGATTGAAAACATCCCTTAATATGATTTGAATGTACTTTTTGTGGCTTAATCACTGAGTGTCTTCTGACCTTGACTTTGTCCTTCAGACAGTTGAACGAGTGTAAGACGTTCCCTTCTTCAGTAAAACTTCTGCTTTGACAGTCTAAGCTTTTCATAACAGAACGAAATCAAACCACGAATGGAATTGCTAACAGATTAAAATGAATGCTACAAAATGTCCCAGCATGTGCTATCCTAATATCTAAAGTTGATTGCTCTTAGGAAGGAGGCAATAGGTCCAAGGGAGAGATAACAAAATGTAGTCTGCATCCTCTTTTTCTGGGAAACAAAACTTCTTTCACCACGGTAATGTGGTCAGGTCACGTAACCTGGATCAGGAATGGAGGTGATACAGCTCTGATCTGCACCTAGCACTCAGACATAAATACAGCATTGTGAGCTTAGTGCACTGTGCTCCAACTTCTGATGTTTTCCTAGGGATTCAAATGCTTAAACAAAACTAACCAAAACTCATGTTCTTTCAGTGCAAACAAAGTGCAGCCACCTTTGCAGAAAGATATGTTCTACAGTACCACGAAGCTCAGAAAATACTGTGCTGCAAACTACCCAATGTGACACGTTTTAATGGCATAGATAGTGCACATGTTTTATGTCCAATATCCTCCTCTTTTATGGCATTTCTTGAAGTTCATTTTAATAACAATAGAAACAAAAGATAAAATTCCCCCAGCTGCATTAAAGCAATTACGACTCTGACTCTTCTTTTTAAAGTGCAAAGAAGGCAGGTCTGTGATGTGAGATCAAAATGACTGGGTTCTGCTTTTGGATGGCTAGCCAGGGGAGGTTGTATCCCTCAAAGTGACTTATTTCTGGCAATCCAGGGTTTTCTCTCTTTAGAATATAATATCCACCCTCTTTGAGAGGAGCTGTTTCCTCAAGATGCTTAATCAGCTGCTTTGCAGCTGAGATTCTTCTGAAAATTAAATTACACCAAGTCTGCTGGCATTAAAAAACATCACCAAGTTGTTGGATCTGCCTTGACTTCTTTGCTATTCTTTTTTCTTTACTCCATTGACTTACAAAGAAAATGATTATAATATGATAAAATGGATAGGCATGCAGATAAAACTGAAATGCAACTACACATGTTGGAGGTCTAGTATCTATGGGGGTAAGAAATATGGATTTGTAATAGCTGAAGGTTGCTGCACATTCACAAAACTTTCTGCATTGGTAGGACTGGAGAGAGACTGTTTATGAAGGCCTGTGGTGACAGGACGAGGGGCAGTGGCTTCAAATTAGGGAAGATCAGATTTAGGTTGGATGTTAGGAACAAGTTCTTTGTTATGAGGGTGGTGGAACACTAGGACAGGTTGCCTAGGGAGGTGGTTGGGGCCCCACCCCTGGAGATATTCAGAGTGAGGTCCAACAGGGCTCTGGGCAACCTGATCTAGTTGAGGATGTTCTTGCTGACTGGCACTGGAAAAAACCTGACACATTAAGTATCAGATACATTAAGTACTCAGGACCAAGAGTCCTCCAGCAAGACATCTTCAAATAGCTGAAATTATGAGAATAGCACAACTTGTAAAATAACCAAATAATACTGAAAATGCTTCAACCACTTCACTGCACACAGAGTTCATCCAAAGGTGCTATACCAGAGTTGATGAAATGTGTGCTGATGATTAACTTTGCATCGCTAGGGAATGGCTCTCCCTTGCACAAACTAATCAAGAAACTGTAATGCTCTTAAAGAGAAGAACAGCAGTCCTAGGTTTTGAGCACACTGATCTCACCACTTCCAGTAAAAATAAAGCATGTCTCCATCAACCATTTCAATTTACTCGAACTCTTCTGCACAGATACCAAACCACAGCTGCTGCTTAGGGGCAGCTTGTACTGATCTGATCCTTGTCTATAGGAGGTGTTGCGGCGGCAGGACTATGGATTTGTGCTAAGCTGTTTTCTGCCTCAGGCTATCCTAGTTATGGTCAGACTCCAGCAGTGAAAGATCTGCTGAAGTGAACACACTGTAGACAGGCACAGGATCATAGGAGAGAGGGAGGGAAAAGCAGAGAGCTCTGCTGAGGTTTAAAATATTCTAAATCACCCAACTATATCGCTACGGCACTGCTCGTAACTTACTCCAGACAAGTGTGCAGACCTCTGTTCATGTGTTTTCATTTTTATGGCCTTTCTAGTATGCCTACTGCCTGCCTTAAACATCTTCTGAAACTGCTGGTAAATCATACCTCACTATCTATAAAAGGCATTTGAAGACAATAATAAAATTATACAGAACTGGTAATTTCTGAGTTACTTTCTCTAACTGTCAGCATTACTTGGAGCAGAGTACAGCCAGAAACATTTAGGATCTCAGTTAGTGAGGTGAATGCATATTAAAGAGTACATATGGTTAGTACTAAGAAAGGCACAGTAATACCTTCCTGAAGCCTGACTCAGCAGACACTTGGGTTCTACAACACTCACAGGCACCTTTCAGGCAATCTGTCACTGCACTGCACAATGCCAAGTCATATATCCAAATATTTTCCTCCAGGAAGGTTTTATGTGGCTATCTCTGAACGTTGCTTTGAACTTATAACTTCCTTTGCTGCCTGTCACAGATTGCTTGGTTTGTACCACCTGCGGCCACAGGCAGCTTAGGTGTGACCCGCAGCACTTTGAGCTGCCAGCCAGCATTCATCTGCAGACACTGGCAAGAGTTAGGTGTAACTCACATGGCTGAAATGGTACAGGTAGCCCCTCTGCCTCACCAGAGAGAAGAGCTGGCAGAGAGTGAGTTTGGAAGTAGGCTGTCAGCAGAATCTGAGGACTTCACTCCCATGCTTCAGCCAAGGCTGCGCTCCCCCCTTCAAGCCTTGTGACCGAGGCTGGTGACAGGCAGAACTCTTACCTCAAGAAGACTCCTGAGTGGAAATGTAAAGGAGTTAGTGGGTTGCAGTCCAGTTTCCTGATGGCTGCCATCCCTCCTGCCAAAGTTGCCATTAATAATGTCCTTCCCCTCCTAAACTGGTGGGGATCCTTAGTAGGTGTTAAGCATTGGTGCTAGGTTGGACTGGATGATCTTAGAGGTCTCTTCCAAGCTGGTTGATTCTATGACATTCTACGACATATGCATGTACAACACGAAACACAGGCAAGATCCTAGCAGAGGCCCCTGGTGTTACTGAAATTCAGCTGCTCCTAATAAGAAGAAGGGAAAACATTCCCATCTGTCTGGATCAGGAAAAGGAATTCATGAGTCTCTGATTCATCCGCATCCATATGCTGATATGTAGACAATACTTATGGACACATAGACATATGCAAGGTAGCCAGCAACAGAAATCAAATCAATCACAGATCACAGCATGCGATTTGCCTAATTATGAGTAACACCTCACATTTTTTATCTAGGCAAAAAGCACTTTGTGAGGCAGCAGATGGCATTGCTAGGGGATGGCACCGTCCTCGACAGTTGCAGATGCAGAGCGTTTACACAGCACGTTGGAGGGGGGAAAAAAAAAGACACAACAACACAAGCTGCTTCCTGGGAAAAAGATTCAAATGGAACAAGTGTCACCAAACAAAACACACGCATTTATTGATGTTCTGAACTTATCTGATCCAGCCTCTTTCCTCAAATCAAATACACAGGCGCAGGCCAAGGAGTGATGCTATCTAGGCATCATTAAAGTCTCTTAGATAGAGCTGCCACGTGAGCTGCCTAGCACAGAGAAGCAGAGATGCAGACCAACTCGAGTCTAGTTCCAACCCGCAAACAATTTAAATCCACACAAGCAGAATCAATAGGAAGAAGCCCTGCAGAGAAAGCAATTACAGTACAAAAGCAACTATATTACAAGCACGGTTGTGGCTGGGAGGCAGGATGCAGAAGGCCATCCTCACTTCTGTGATTACCCAGTGGAGTTGTCTCCAATGCATCTGGCCTGTGAAATGACAAGGTTCAGCCCGGACATGTTCCTGCAATCAAAGTGCTTTTGTTTCTGGGCTTCTGTTGCAATTATAAGGCGGCTCTTTAGGAGACCTGTCCTTCAGGTTTGCTGTGCTCCATGGGCAAAAGCAGGCATGTGCATCAGGAAAAATGTCTGAATGCCTCAGAATGCTCTCTTTTCAAGAGTTTTTTTCGAGTAATAACCTCATTTCCTGGATCTGCAATTACATATTCATTGGAGACTGTGTCCTTGCCACTGTACAAGACACAAGGAAATATCATCTGACCACTCCTGGTGATAGAAAGTTCAAGTTTTCTGTTCAAATTCTTGCCTTTATTTGTGGTTTCTCTATGTTTTTTCCCCCCGAGCTGCTGTAAGCACATACACTGACGTGACAGGCTTGAAGCAGCCATAAAATGATTGATGAAAACCATATTTTGGCCTTGTTGTGGGAATATTTATTGTAGAAATACACTCTGTTAACTCTGTAGGAGCATATCTGAGAAAACAAGAAGGACAGAAAAGCCTGGAGAAGAGGAGGCTCAGGGGTGACCTCTTTGCTGTCTACAACTACCTGACGGGAGGCTGTAGCCAGGTGGGGTTGGTCTCTTCTCCCAGGTACTCAGCAACAGAACAAGGGGACACAGTCTCAAGTTGTGCTGGGGGAGGTCTAGGCTTTATATTAGGAGGAAGTTCTTGACAGAGTGATTGGCATTGGAATGGGCTGCCCAGGGAGGTGGTGGAGTTGCTGTCCCTGAAGGTGTTCAAGCAAAGCCTGGATAAGGCACTTAGTGCCATGGTCTAGGTGATTAGATGGGGCTGGGTGCTAGGCTGGACTGGATGATCTTGGAGGTCTCTTCCAACCTGGCAGACTCTATGATGATTCTAAAGGCTGGGCCCACAGTTGAACCTTTGGTACCAAAATAATTTGATTTGCTTTAATTGTGATAGAGGGTGATGAGGTCACGGAAACTTTTGCACAACCACTTTTTGGACTGTGTTTACCCAATCACTTTTTCTGCTGTTTTTTTTTCAGTACTCAGCTTTAAGAAGCTCTGTTGGTCTACATGACTAGACAGAGGCTTCCCTATAGAAATAAACACAGAGGTCAAACTCACCTGCAGTGCCATTAACTGTGTGAGTTAGTGTCAGACACAAGCTGGCTCGGAGAGGAAGAGCTGCAAACCTTCATTCATAGAATCATAGAATCAACCAGGTTGGAAGAGACCTCCAAGATCATCCAGTCCAACCTAGCACCCAGCCCTGTCCAGTCAACTAGACCATGGCACTAAGTGCCTCATCCAGGCTTTTCTTGAACACCTCTAGGGATGGAAACTCCATCACCTCGCTGGGCAGAAAATCTTTGAGTGATCACTCCTCTCAGAGAGGTTGAAAGTCTAACAGCCAAGGCAGCAGTACACTTGAAAAGGTAAAATGACAGATGTAGCTAAGCATGTGACACAAAATGGGATTGATCTGAAACAAAGATGATAAGCATGGGGGATGATGCTACACAAGACACATACCTATAGAGATAGGCAAAGGCCTGATGAGTTGGATGATTGCAGGAGCAGGGTGGTTTGTGCTGGGATTTGACTGTATCTTGTGGCTGGCATTCAAGAGACTCTCTTGAGTATCTACTTTAAGGTGAAGAAAGGAACACCAGGTACTGTCATGGTATAGGGCTAAAGACCAAAAATACTTCCCTAGTCAACACCACTGAGGAGTAGTATTTTGAGAGATGTCAGGCTTGCACAAAGAGCAGCAGATGCTTTCTCCATGCCTGGAAGAGAACAGGAAATGTTGTTTGGGGAAACGGTAAGTAATGGCAAAAGCAGCCAAAAAGATTAGTATGTGTGAAGGTAAAATTGAGCACAGGGAGGCATATAAAAGTCAAGAATCCTGATTTACTATTTGGGAAACCACCAGGGTGGCTCAGCCTGTCTGGCTCTCTCCACTCTTAAACAGAAAGCATTTTCTTCCTGATGTTTTCATTCCTGGAGTTCTTTCCAAACTCTGGAGGAACAAAATTGCTCTGTGAAGTCACCTGACTAGTGGTTCCCACCATGAAAGGTCCTACCTGCTTGTTCCTATTTCTTCTACTTCCTAGAATGCCTCATAATAGAGAATGCTGCAGAGAGAAACAAAAAACCTGCTGCTCTCCCAGCTGTGCACCAACATCAAAGTTCATCATTTATAACTAACAGTTGGGAGCTTAAAGAAATCTATGTAGCAAAAATCATTTTGCAGTAGGAGTTGAGGATTTCAAGAGGTAGCAGAATACAGATAAAATATTTCTGGCTTGAAGCAACAGTAAATATGCAGTAGCAGGCTCCTCTCAAGCCAGCAGTATTGAAAACATAGATGCCATTACCCTATGTGACCTTTACTACATTTAAACAGTGAAGGATGTGCTGCAAGTAAGTGGAGAGGATGCACTCTGAACACTCGACCACAGGAAGTGTCAGAGGAAACATGTTCAGGTTCATCCCACGCAACCAACTCATTAAATCAGTTCAGGTTGATCACTTACTCTTGACCTTTTACAACAATTAGTCTGCAGTTGGGCTATGGATTATTTGGCCATTCACTGTGTGGCTTCACCTGTGCTGCTCAACACAACAGCAAATCTGCTTAAAGAAAAAAATCAACAGCTCCAAGGGGAGGAACAAGAATGCCCCACTTTGTACTCCTAACCTGCACAAAATGCTTTGAAAAATCATGAGGTTTAGAAAAATGATGAATTGTTCATGCTCTTATAGATCAACCTACTCAAGGAAAGACAGTAGCTCTTGGCCAAAGAACTGAAAACCTGGCTAGAGAGATAGGCTTGTTCCGTCAGACAAATAACCTCTTCTCTCCTCAAGCAACCCAACTCTCTGTAATTTTATTTATTTCTCTGCTTTTAAATATTTATATCTTACAAAGGTTGTCACTGGGAAAAAACACATCTTACTCTTCAGCTCTGCTGCCTTGGGCTGCAGTGTTGTCAGGTTGCATCCAAGAGGAAGGCTCAGCTTACATTAATACTTGGAAAAGAAGACTTTCTAGGCACTGTGAAGAGCGATACAGATGACTCAGTGAACAGCAAGCTTCTCTCCAACCCAGTAGCCACCCATTCATGGTGCCATGGGCAAGCTTTTGCAGCTGATGCTGGTCTCTTACTAGACAGGCAGAACTCAGATGTTAACCACTTTTATTCATTAAGTGCCCCATGACAAATCCATGCCTTGTCTAAATCAAGAGAGTGACAATAGAATGGTATTGCTTTCCTTCAGGAGAAAAAGAGAAGCAGAGTTTCAAGCTGTAGTTTGAGAGAAAAGAAAAACTTGGATCACAAAAGTAATTTTCTTTGCCTCAGGGATGATCTCATTGCTGTCTACAGCTACCTGAAGGGAGGCTGTAGCCAGGTGGGGTTCGTCTCTTCTGCCAGGCAACCAGCAACAGAACAAGGGGACACAGTCTGAAGTTGTGGCAGGGGAGGTCTAGGCTGGATGTTAGGAGGAAGTTGTTGGCAGAGAGTGATTGGCATTGGAATGGGCTGCCCAGGGAGGTGGTGGAGTCACCATCCCTGGAGGTGTTCAAGAAAAGACTGGATTGGGCACTTAGTGCCATGGTCTGGTTGACTGGCTAGGGCTGGGTGCTAGGTGGGACTGGATGATCTTGGAGGCCTCTTTCAGCCTGGTTGATTCTATGATTCTATGATTATCCAGCCCAATCTTTATTTTACGTAAGGACGGCAAAAAAGGGATCATTCACTGATGGACAAACAAGGAAGAAATACTGTGAGCTGACACACCTGGAGTTTTCTGTTACTCTCTTTCAGAGGGGAACAGACTCCCTGCTAGTACTTCATACAGCTGCCTCAGAAAACCTCAAGGCCAGACTGGAAGCAAAGTTAAAACCTCTGGACTCAGAGTTAGAGCAGATGAAGAAGAAATCATTGGATATATAACATTTTACATTAACACCGAGAACCATCAGTAAAAAGTAGCAAAAAAGAAACTAACAGAACAGGGCACCATGGAAATTGCTTTCCTTCACCTCCCCAAGAAGGGAAGTTTTACTTGAAAATACCTGCCAGCTCTGTTCCACACTCTTTCACACTTGAGGCATGTGATCTGCTAAAGCGAGCACAGGCATGGACACAAAATTCCTCACACCAATCCTCAGCTGCTGTAGAAGTGAAGGAGCAAGCTGCTTTGCTCACACTCATCCTAGTCTCCTCTTCCACTTTGTCTACCTATTGATAAGGTAACACCTTTTGAAGGAAAGGGCAGCATCTGTCCCCATGTTTGTACAGAGACCAGCAGGATGGACACCTGCCAGTGGCTTTGCAATGCCACATATGCAGCTTATTTAGAAATCACAGGGCATAGCCCAGCAAGCAAAACAATGAACACTCAACTCTCTGCATGTGAATAGTCTCACTGATGCCATTAAGACACGGAGCAATGGGCATAAGCTGCAGCACAGGAGGTTCCACCTCAACACAAGGGGGAACTTCTTGACTGTAAGAATCACAAAGCACTGGAACAGGCTCCCCAGAGAGGCTGTGGAGTCTCCTTCTCTGGAGACTTTCAAGACCTGTCTGGATGTGTTCCTGTGTGACCTGAGCTGGATCGTGTGGTTCTGCTCTGGCAGGGCGGTTGGACTCGATGATCTCCTTGGGTCCCTTCCAACCCCTAACATCCTGTGAGCTTGTGAAATCACTTGTGTCTGTAAATTATGCACATAATTAAATATTTAGCTGGGCTGAAGTCTAAATCAGTGATTCACCGACAAGTCAGCATGGCTATGTCTGTGACTAGATTTATCCCACAAGTACAGCAGTGTCCTGCACTCCAACACTGTGCTGGCATGGGACTTTCCCTTCTTGATAGACACTGGTGCTCCTGGGAGCAGACAGCCAGGCAGAGTCTTAGACAAAGAGAGATCAAAAATAGAGATGTTTCAACTAGGGGGCTGTGAACAGCCAAAGAACTCTTCATTTTTCTTTCAGAAACAGCAAGTCAGTTTTCCCAAGACCTTCAACCAATTTGCCCTAAAAGAACAGAATCAAATTTAGAGTTGTTCTCAGTCTGCTCTGTGTTCTTCTTTCTCAAAATCCAACATCTGTCATTTAGAAAGAGAACAATCAGAGAAAGTCTTATTACTGGCACAGCAATGGGTAAGTGAAACCTGGAAGGTCTGGCGTTCCTTTGCTGCTGCAAATCAAAGAACGCACAAACCGAAGTGTCTGTAAACCCAGCTGTGTGTGCCTGTACTTCCTAATGACAGCACAGCTTGGCCTGCCAAGTAATGATTGCCTTACAAAATACATAACTCTGCTGCTGAGAGTTTTGATCAATGGAAAAGTTGCAGAAGTATTTGCTATCCTGTGGTAAGAAGATATGAAGCTCTCTGCTCTTGATGATGCTCAGAAATACCAGAAAAAAAAAATTCTTTGTAATTGGCTCTTGCTATTGGTCCTTTAGTGTTTCCTTTGTCTGTTTGTCTGTCTTCTCTCTACCCACACCTGAAGGGAGGTTGTAGGTAGGTGGGGGTTGATCTCTTCTCCCAGACAACCAGCAATAGAACAAGGGGACACAGTCTCAAGTTGTGCCAGGGGAGGTCTAGGCTGGATGTTAGGAGGAAGTTGTTGGCAGAGAGAGTGATTGGCATTGGAATGGGCTGCCCAGGGAGGTGGTGGAGTCACTGTCCCTGGAGGTGTTGAAGAAAAGACTGGATGAGGCACTTGGCGCCATGGTCTGGTTGACTGGACAGGGCTGGGTGCTAGGTTGGCCTGGATGATCTTGGAGGTCTCTTCCAACCTGCTTGATTCTATGATTCATACTGTCTAAAGTTTTACTGCTTTTATCATTTTTAGTAGTAAGAAGTTGTTTTAACATTTCAGCCTTTCCAAAGCAGCCAGAATCCTGACTGTCAGCAGCAATGTCTAGACACAGTAAATCCTTAAACTCAAGGCCTTTGCCCTTGAGAGAGAGAAATGCAGCACGTTTTTCCCCAAGCAGTTTCAGGTGCTTTGTAAAGCTTATGTCTTTCTGAGGCTACAGCTTGTTAAGATGGAATCTGGATCAAGTTTTAGACTGAGAATTCAAGGCTACTCTATGAATGTATTGAATCCCACAGGCTGGTTCAGGTCAGCTGTAGTCAACTACCAGCAGAGCTTCTCTTTTAACAGTAATACCTTTCTGGCAATACAAGTCAGCAACAGAAATCCCATAATCAGCAGGTGTGACTGATGTGTCCTGCACTCGTGAGTCCCCCTATAAGCCCTCTGTGCTGGTTTTCCTTTTTTTTGAATATGAGATTAAACACAGAAAAATAAGGATGATGTACAGCTCCTGAAAGTTTAGAAGCCTGTAGGAATACTGAGGCCATAATAAATAGCTAATTAGGAAAAATGAGCTGCAGAGCAGCTTCCAGGGTAATTTGTAGAGGTAGAATGCAAATTCAAGATGTCAAACTGAAGCTGAAATAACAGCAACTAGAGGAGTGGTGCATATCCAGGGAAGGCAAGAAACTGCCTGCCAAATTCATTCAGCTCAGCCATTCTTTCTTTCAGCTTTAAAATCAATAATTCTGTATCTTTCCCCTTTTGGGGGAATAAACTAAATCAAATGTTTCTTCTAGTCCCTTAGGTTCTAGTGAGGAGAGGCTGAGGGAGCTGGGGCTGTTTAGCGTAGAGAAGAGGAGGCTCAGGGTAGACCTCATTGCTGTCTACAACTACACGAAGGGAGACTGTAGCCAGGTGGGGGTTGGTCTCTTCTCCCAGGCAAGCAGCAACAGAACAAGGGCACACAGTCTCAAGTTGTGCCAAGGGAGGTCTAGGCTGGATGTTAGGAGGAAGTTGTTGCCAGAGAGAGTGATTGGCATTGGAATGGGCTGCCCAGGGAGGTGGTGGAGTCAGCGTCCCTGGAGGTGTTCAAGAAAAGCCTGGCTGAGGCACTTAGTGCCATGGTCTAGTTGACTGGCTAGGGCTGGGTGCTAGGTTGGACTGGATGATCTTGGAGGTCGCTTCCAAGCTGGTTGATTCTATGATGCTATGATTCTATGATCCTAGTGCCAGCCCTCCTGTCCCAAGGCTCACAAGTAACTGAAAAAATGATCTTAGCTGATTAGCAACATTTCTGCCCCACCAAAAATACTCAGCCCCACTGCCCTCCTGTTCACAGCTGAAATGCAAGCAGGCTCTGGGATCATGGCAGTAACACATTGCAAATGCTCAGAGACCACAAAGCACCCAGCCTTAACTAGGAGGCTTACTTTGAGCTGTGATGCACATCACTTGCTTTTATGACCACGGCTACAGCTAGAAATGTTTAAAACAAAGAGGAGGTGGGAATTGGTTCAGTACAGCAAAACCAACACAGGAACTCAGCCCCTCCCCTCTCCTTACACAAACAGCTCAAGCAGAGAAATTTCATCTGTCAAGGGGAAAAAGTCAAACACATCAGGAGATCATTTGGGAAATTCTCCCTTTCCTTCACGTTTCGCTCTGGAGCTGTTAGTTACCAAGTCCATGGCCCACACTCCCTTCTTAGAAGGCAAAAGCAGCCACTGACTGTAAAGTGGTTATTCAGCTCATGGGTTCAGATCCTTCTGCAATGACCATATTGGGTTTTCTGGATGTGAGATCTCCACTGATGTTAGGATAAGAAAGTAGCAACATGCTGCTCCCAGAGTTAGTTCAGAGGTTCACCCATGATGAAAATACAGATAAAAGCCGAGGTAGGTAGCCCACTTGGCACAGCTGATTGACTTTAATAGGTGTTGATTACACTGCTCATATTGCATGAAATTAAAAAGCTTACAAATGTTATGAGCCATTACCCTTCCATTTAAGAGAGCTTATGACAAGTTAGCAACATTTAATGAAATCCTTTTCAAAATGCCATAGGCAGCCTCCACGAGATTTTGCTTTGAAAAGCAGCTTGTGGAGTTCTTTCACAAAGTTTGTTTACTTTGGAGCTCTCTCTCTTGCTCTTAGAGTCATAGACTCACAGAACCAACCAGGTTGGAAGAGACCTCCAAGATCATCCAGGCCAACCTAACACCCAGCCCTAGCCAGTCAACCAGACCATGGCACTAAGTGCCTCAGCCAGGCTTTTCTTGAACACCTCCAGGGACGGTGACTCCACCACCTCCCTGGGCAGCCCATTCCAATGCCAATCACTCTCTCTGCCAACAACTTCCTCCTAACATCCAGCCTAGACCTCCCCTGGCACAACTTGAGACTGTGTGCCCTTGTTCTGTTGCTGCTTGCCTGGGAGAAGAGACCAAACCCCACCTGGCTACAACCTCCCTTTAGGTGGTTGTAGACAACTCTTCTTTGGGATACTCTGATTTTGCAGCTCTTTCCCTGTTGTGCTCTCAGTAAGTGGTAGGTAACACCAGCTCCTTAGACAAATGACAGAGAACAAAGCAAGATTTAATTCTGGTGTTGTTGGGAGTACCTCTTCAGCCAGCCTACAAGATTTGCTTTCAAATTCAAAGCTGAGAGACTTCTGGCCAATCTCTATGAAGGTAAAGGAAAATGTTTTCACACTTGCTGTAAAATTTGCTTAAACTTCCACCTTTTCAGCACACTGGAAATATCACAGAGCCACTAACTGCCCCCAAAGCATGGGAGCAACCAAGGTTCAGGCTGAGGTAGGCTCACTAGATTTTACTGCTTAAGAAGGAAATTCATTAAGAGAAGAGCACATCAGTTTTATCAATCCCACTGGACACTGGCAGCTGACTGCCACATGCAGACTCAAATCTGCTGTGGTTGGTGATGGCAACAATATCTGTACCTCAGGTGAGGACACTTCTGCCCAAATCATGCTTTTCTTTAACTTGCTTGGCTGCTTCTGCTCATTTTTCCTGCTTGCCCTGCTGACAGCCAGCTCTTCTATCTCTTGATAGCTGTTGGGCAAGCAAGGCTCAGACTGACCAAACTGAGAGACAGTTACAGCAAAAGCACACTGGCACAGAATCTAACAAGAAGGTATCTGGAGTGGTGCCACAACCAATACTTAACAAACCCCAGGAGGAGAATGGGAGATGGCCAGGCATGGCTGGGAGCTCTCTTTTGCTGGCTCTACCATCAGGAGCAACCTTGTTCTTTTTTAGAATTGTTAGGGCTTTTAAACAATATTATAACATCTGCTGCCAAAAAACGACCAAGAAGCTGTGAGCTATGAAGATGCAATTAAAGGAGGTATCTTGCTTCAGAAGTGGGCCTTGCATAGCAGGAATTTTCTCTACCCAAAGCTATGGTGGCAGCCAAACTGCTCCAGAGGCCAATGCCAGAAGACCAACATCTCCAGGAGCTGTCAGAAGCACTTATACACTCGACCAAGAAGCTGTGAGCTATGAAGATGCAGTTAAAGGAGGTATCTTGCTTCAGAAGTGGGCCTTGCATAGCAGGAATTTTCTCTACCCAAAGCTATGGTGGCAGCCAAACTACTCCAGAGGCCAATGCCAGAAGACCAACATCTCCAGGAGCTGCCAGGAGCTCTTACACACTCACTTATATCATAAAGCATGAAAAAAAACAGGTTTCTCTCTTCTTTGAAGAACCAGTCACTAAGAGAATAGTTAAATACTGGCAGATATAATAGCCAAAGAGGTTGTGGGAGTGTGCAGGGACTGCTAAGTGACAGCAGCACGGGGAGACAAACTTCATTTCCACCCTGTGATGGTTTCAGCAAGCGTGCTGAAATCCTTAAGCACTTTGCTAGACCAAATCATCAGGAACTAATTCAATATCCTTTTATTGCTCTGTAAACTCTGACAAAGGAAGAAAAGGAATTATTCTTTTCTCCTTCCTCAAAAAATAGCAGCCTTCTGTCATGCTATCTATCTGCACCTTTACTGAGAGCTAGATTTCTGCCACACACTTTGAGCATCACACAAAGTTGCAATTATCCTGCCATCTGCATTGTCTTCCCTCACGGGTGAATGTTGCCTTTTCATCCAAATTAGTATGTTATATTGTTTATGAATCTGTATTTGTGGCTAGGAGGCAGGCATGCCCCATTGTGGGCACATGTCATTGTTTCATCCAAATACATGGTTTATTGTTTCCTCCCTGCCTATTTTTAGCTCTGAGGCAGGTAGACCTGCGGAGCAAATAATAGAAAGGAACACGTCCCTCACAGAACTGCTTCTGTGCTTTCAAATTACACCACTCTTCTTCCAGAAAGGAACACAGTGAGACAAGTACATTGGCAAAATAATTATTTATCACTCTTAAAAGCTTCCTTTAAAGTTTCTATCATTCACATACTGGCTGGGGAAAATGTAAAGTACAGGCAAGCATATTTTATACACTTGCTGGTCTAGCTTTTATGATGATGAGAACTTACTAAACACGAGTAAAGGGAATACTAGTTATCAACCTTCATTCACAACTGTAGATTTTTAAGGCCAAACAGATGCTCCTGCAGAACCACAGCCAAGTGTGGATGACAGGCCCAGTCCTTCTTCCTCTGTAGTTGCATGTTATCTAGTATGTCTTCGAATGAGACCAGGCTTGCTCCAATGCTGCTCTCAGTGAGACACTCACTGCTACACTGAGCAGGATAGCCTGGAGAAGAGGAGGCTCAGGGGTGATCTCATTGCTGCCTACAACAACCTGAAGGGGGGGATGTAGCCTGGTAGGGGTTGGCCACTTCTCCCAGGCAACCAGCAATAGAACAAGGGGACACAGTCTCAAGTTGTGCTGGGGGAAGTACAGGCTGGATATTAGGAGGAAGTTGTTGGCAGAGAGAGTGATTGGCATTGGAATGGGCTGCCCAGGGAGATGGTGGAGTCAGCGTCCCTGGAGGTGTTCAAGAAAAGCCTGGATGAGGCACTTAGTGCCATGGTCTAGTTGACTGGATAGGGCTGGGGGATGGGTTGGAGTGGATGAACTTGGAGGTCTCTTCCAACCTGGTTGATTCTATGATTCTATGATAGGGACATCTAACATCACTCAAAGAAAGGGAAATGCAAAAAAAGCTGCATTTAGGATCCTTCTTTTAAATTCTTCTTTCATTGATTAAAAATAACAAGGAGTCAACCTACAGCATTAAACTAGCTAAATACACTAAGAGACTCAAAATCTGCTCAGTGAATTTTGTCATCACTTATATTTGTGCAACAATAGAATGGCTTAGAGCTCCCCCAGGCAACAGAAGACAGAGATTGGTGCCCATGTTAGATCTGTTCTCCCAGGCTCTCCCATCAGCATGAGAGCTGAACAAAGAAGACCCCCAGTCAAGAGCTTTATACTGCAAAAAACTCTTTGTCAGGCAAATCCATAGTCTTGTCTTTAAATGGATTCAGGATAAGAAAACTTAAGCCCAGGTGTAAACATCTGCAAAGTGAGCTTGATATTTTTTCTATCTCTGCACTTGAAATAAACATCAAAAGGGCAAACTCATCCTAATCCTAGCACGGCAATGTCTTTCTCTGCTTCCTAAAGCTAAGATTATCATCACACTGGTTGTCACACAGCTCTTGAGAGAAGTAATTCACCTGATTTCCCTGTATAATCACAGCACAGGATTTTATGTTGGGATAGAAAATAGCTTCTTCTCTCTCTTGCCCTTTTAAGGGCAACTCACTGAGCTGGATGTGGCAAGCTTCAAAACACTCCTGCCCCACTAAGACAGCTAAATCTTTACTCATCCTAAGTTTCAAGCAACCTGTCAGACAGCAGCTCCTCTCAAGAAAGGCAGGAAAACTTCCAGTCTTACATTTCCATTCAAATTAAAGCAATGAAGACCGAAGACCACAAAACTGTTGCCATTGCTTTCTGGCACATAAAATTAACAATTTGTGCTGCTGCGTGCAACTTTCAGTCAAAGTTTGTCTGATTTATAAGCAAGCAGATGGTTCACATGATAGCCCACAATAAATTACAACAGTTAGAAAGACAGCTACATTTTGAGAGTGACAGTGCAGCTGAGCTACAGATGGGTTTATAGATGACCCTTCCAATTTTTAATAATCTCCATAATTTATGTGCAAGTAAAGAAATGCAAAGATTCCTAATGCACCTTCTTGACTAAGTACAAATCACTTTTATTTACACAGGCAATACTTCATGGTCCAGTTAACTTCTTAATTAAAGGCAGAAAGATGCTCACGTTCCATGCAAGTGGCATGGAAAATACTCTTTAGTGTGCAATATGTTCTGCTGGGAATTTAAGATGCTCTGAATGCTCCTGGAAAAGTGAATGCCTCTATCTTAGTTCTTTAAAAGAAGACTACAAGGATGCAAATGTTGCTGACACCAGTTACTATTCATTAATCTCCAGATCAGCTTTAGGCTCATGCAGTGACAAGGCTATGTTTAGATGTAAGTGCTGATGCTTAGAAATAGGCACTACAAACCCAATTGTACTGAGCCAGGACTAAGACAGGGAAACAAGAGGCTCTGTGATTAGGATGAGGGAGGGAACTGGGGTGTCACACTTCGATGAGGGAAAAGTAAAGCAAGCGTGGGGGTGGGGTGTGTTATTCCTGTGACAGCAGGCAGTGATGATGCAGACAGAAACTGGAAGCAGTTTTATGAAGCCAGTTCATGTCAGTGATTTTGATAGAACTTCTCCAGTATGGGACTAAACCACATCGGCCCCATCCTTCTGCTACCATTTTGGAAAGAACTCCCAGAAAGATGCCTTTGTTGGGTTGTCATCAATTGCATGCCACAGTACAACAGTTCTTAGTTCTAATTTCAAGTGCAATGAGTTACCTTCTGAAAACAGTACAGCTAAATGCAACTATTCTGTCCAGAAGGCAATGAAGGGAGCAGTATTTGCTAGAGCTCCTTAAGGTACAAATTACAGAAATACAGAGGTCCCTGGGGATATCTGAAGGCTTTTTGTCCTCTCTACACCTTGGTCTTCCTTTCCTGTCAAATTAATCTGAAAAAGAAATCCACTTCAAAGTGGGAATCCAAAACTATCCTTAAACCAGAAGGTACAGCTGCTAGGAAAGCAAGTCTATGTGTAATTTTAGTTACCACCTTCCTGGGGCTTAAGAGATAGAGAAGAGAAGAGAAGAGAAGAGAAGAGAAGAGAAGAGAAGAGAAGAGAAGAGAAGAGAAGAGAAGAGAAGAGAAGAGAAGAGAAGAGAAGAGAAGAGAAGAGAAGAGAAGAGAAGAGAAGAGAAGAGAAGAGAAGAGAAGAGAAGAGAAGAGAAGAGAAGAGAAGAGAAGAGAAGAGAAGAGAAGAGAAGAGAAGAGAAGAGAAGAGAAGAGAAGAGAAGAGAAGAGAAGAGAAGGGAAGGCACCAGTGATAAATGCAAACTTTCAGGAATTATCACCACTGATGTTCTGGAGATATTTCATCAGGGATTGCCCAGCTCTGCCTGCAGCAGGGCATCACAGGGAGCAGCACTGCAAGACACACCAGTGGGAAAATGCAGTCCACGAAGGTCTGCAGCCACTTGCACAAAAGGAGTCGTCTGTCATTTCCATGCAGCACCAGCACCCCTTCATCCTCTACACAGATTGGCAGAGAAATGAAATTTGTTGGTTTGGTGTGTTTCTTTTAAATGAAAGTCTTCAATAAATTAGCAGTATCCACAAAGTCTTTTGAACTTTAAGTAAAACCATTATCTGTTACTGCTCACAAGTCTTAGGTCAATTAAACATATGAAAAATATTATATGTCAGCTTATTTCTGGGATGCTCTTTCCCATTATTTGTCATATTGTTTCTGTTACCCTTTTGCATATTTAAAGCTGCATGATGGACTTCTGAGAACCCAAAGAAGATTACTGTGGAATTAGTACGGATGTTCATCTGTGCTGCAGAATGCTGAGTTGGGCACTTCATTTTAGCAGAATTCATCAAGTTCAGGAACTGCTAGCATGCTTCCTCCCAAGAGAATACTGGGTCATGCTACTGTTCTTCAAAGAAATGTTGCACTGGTTATGTAATAATGGTTTAAAAATCTCCCGTAGCTATTATCCTCTGTCTGATCACACTCCCTTTGTTTGCTTACGAGAGGCCAAATTCACACACAGCACAAGAAAGCAGAAGTTGATTGACATCATTAGGATTGCCCCTATTGTCCCCACCCCAATAGTAATTTCAGCATTATTGTGAGTAATTTGAAACTCAGCCTAGGCTATTCCATTTTAACTCCACCAAGAAGTCAGAGAAACTATACACATGGTTTATGCAACCATGGTCAGGCCTTGAGTCCTGTGTCCAGTTCTGGGCCCCTCAATTCAAGAGAGATGTTGAGGTGTTGGAGTGTCCAGAGAAGGGCGACAAAGCTGGTGAGGGGCCTGGAACACGAACCATATGAAGAGAGGCTGAGGGAGCTGGGGGTGTTTAGTCTGGAGAAGAGGAGGCTCAGGGGTGACCTCATTGCTGTCTACAACTACCTGAAGGGAGGTTGTAGCCAGGTGGGGTTGGTCTCTTCTCCCAGGCAAACAGCAACAGAACAAGGGGACACAGTCTCAAGTTCTGCTGGGGAAAGTACAGGCTGGATGTTAGGAAGAAGTTGTTGGCAGAGAGAGTGATTGGCATTGGAATGGGCTGCCCAGGGAGGTGGTGGAGTCACCATCCCTGGAGGTGTTCAAGCAATGCCTGGATGAGGCACTTAGTGCCATGGTTTAGTTGACTGGCTAAGGCTGGGTGCTAGGTTGGCCTGGATGATCTTGGAGGTCTCTTCCAACCTGGTTGATTCTATGATTCTGCAGTTTCCAGGATTCATCTACTAAAGCCAGCAGAGATGCTTCAACTCACTGGGCTGTGGACCAGACCCTCTGGCTTGCAGCTAGATCCTTCTCTGGCTAACAGCAAAAGTAATCCTGGAGGAGGGGTAAAGCAAGGAACAGACACACAGGCCTTACACCTTACACAAGTATCTCTTGTTCCTTGCATTCATTAAACTGCCAGCGGTGTGGAAACCAGTTTCATAACCTCAAGGAGGGGACACCTTTTGTCCTCCTTGCTGTATTAAAATGTAGATCGATATGATAATACAAACCCAGTAAAGTCCACAGTAGCAAGAAGTGGTTCTCAAGCCTCTTAATAATCAAATATTATTTCCAGAGATCTAACTAGAGAAAAAGAAATGTAAGCAGCAATTTGCCAGTCTATTCATCAAACTGAGTGCTGCAGCTTTCCCTCACATTTTATTTTACCCAGGGTATGACATTTAAGGTTCTACAGTTCTGTTTTAATTCAGGGATGAAAACGTTTATAGATATGAACATTTTCTTATTAGCTTTTCTTCCTAAATGATTATGCTTGTTCAAATCAATTCTTAGCCATCTTAGAGAGGTTACAACCTTCAGTAACTGAACCAGACATTGTACTGGCTGTTGTGTTGATTATGCTGCGAGTCGGAATTGCTGCGAGAGCACTGAAATGCTGAGATAAAAGGATGCTAACTTTATTTAATTAGCTATCTGCCATTGTTATCAAAATGGAAGGTTAGCATCTGACTCAAATTAACACTTTGGATCAGGCAACAAGCAGACAGCATCTTCTGAGAAGGACCCTGGCAACTCTGTAAGTGTTTCAATTTCAAAGCTGCTCAGGACAAACAGGATTGCATTAGAAAGAGCAAAAGTCACTGACAGCCAGTGAAGTGCTGCTATGAAAATGCTATTTCAATCACACTTGGGCTCTTTCTCATTTTCAGTTGTTAACATCTTTGCCACTTTTGTCAGGCAGTCTCTCCTAGCAGCACTGAATTTCAGCTTCACACAACATAAAACAGGACTGAGCTCATCACAGAGGTTTATTGTGCCAGCTGACATCGGATCAGGGCCTGATCTGTGCCAAAGCATCACCTCTCTGCCCACTTGAGAAGTAACTAGTTAAACACGAGCTGGATTCCACAGCTGCCAGCCATCCCTCTACCTCACAAATACGAGGTCTTTCAGTCGAGGGTCACCAAAGATTTATCACAAAACAAGACAAAAAGACAATCTAAAACCCCAAAGGTCCTGGAAGCACTTTAACTGTGGCTTGCACAAACTAAACCTGTGAATATCAACTTTGTCACCGCTCGGAAGATATAGTACCCACATTAAGCCCTCAAAGGACATCCACTAACTCACTGCCCAAATTACATTTGTATAGAGTGGCCAAAGTAATTTATCCAATAACCACACCACCCTGCCACTTCATGATTTCTTGCTGTTAGTGCCACAGAAATGTGATTAATCCTTTGCCAACAACTTACTGGTCTTGACCGGATTTCTTTGGCGTAGAGAGGTTTCAAGAATTCTGAATCTCCTTCAAGTTTTAGACCTTTTTCTGTGATTCTCAGGTTCCCCATTCCATCCTAAAACAGACAAAAAAGAAACAACCCTATTAGTTACAGTTATTAAAGTCATCAGGCTGCCAACAGTAGCTGATTCTTTCCCCCCTCCTGGAGCACAATATGTAAAGCACTGGGAGGCACTTAGAAAATGCAGTTACTTGTGTTATCCTTTTAGCTCTGCTTCTGTGAGAGGGGAAAAAAAGTCAGAACAATCTGCAATGCCCCCCAGTAAAGCATTTACACAGATGAAAGATGCTCTTTTAAGCTAGTCATCTCAGAGAGATGCAGTGATGCTCTGTATTAACAGGCATCTATTAGCTGTAATATTCACTGCCTGCCTGTACATTAATACACCTTCTCATTCATAGCAAATCCATATAAAGACTACATGGTTAATTCTACTGAACTCCACGTAGAGAATATGTGATTAATTCCACTGAGCTGACAAAATAAGGTTAGGCTGTGTAGGAGTACTGCAATAAAAGGTGGTTCACTCCTGGTATTTGGGGAAACATGGAGATCTTTGGTGGGACTGCTCCAGGCCTATCAGCCCTTACAGGAAAACAAAAAAAGGTGTGGAAACCTGTTGATTAGTTTCTAGTCTCACAGTCTGTCCTACACTTTTGATACTGTTAGGATGCCACCCAGCTTTATGAGACTGTATATTTATGCAAATGTTTACTCTGGGAGAAGGAGGTTGTAGCCAGGTGGGGTTGGGCTCTTCTCCCAGGCCATCAGCAACAGAACAAGGGGGCACAGTCTCAAATTGTGCCAGGGGAGGTCTAGGCTGGATGTTAGGAAGAAGTTTTTCCTAGAGAGAGTGATTGGGATTGGAATGGGCTGCCCAGGGAGGTGGTGGAGTCACCATCCCTGGAGGTGTTCAGGGAAAGCCTGGATGAGGCACTTAGTTCCATGGTCTAGTTGATTGGATAGGGCTGGGTGCTAGGTTGATCTTGGAGGTCTCTTCCAATCTGCTTGATTCTATGATTCTATGCTACAACAGGAGTAGGCTCCTCAGAGAGGCTGTGGAGTCTCCTCTGGAGACTTTCAAAACCTGTCTGGATGCATTCTCGTGTGACCTGCACTGGATGCGATGGTCCTGCTCTGGCAGGGGGGTTGGACTCGATGATCTATGGAAGTGCCTTCCAACCTCTAACATCCTGTGATCTTTCCAATAGGCTGCCCCACTGTGTTGGGCTAACACCTGACCTTTTCTCTCCCAGGCTGATCAGCTCAGGACAGGAGCCCTCGCTCTGCTGCTTGCACAGCCCAAGCACACACCAGCAACCTGAATCTTTATGTACAAACGTTTGGGTCTCCTGAGACGTTTTCATGCCCTTCAAACCACCTTTGCAAAGCCCATTGGCCAGGCACTGACTGATGTAACATGCATTACTATGCTTTCCTCATTTGGATTTCACAGTTGCAGCTCTCTATCCTCACCCTCTCCCCAGCCCTCCCAGGCTCCCCAGTGCTTCCATGGCAAAACCCTTCGTGACAAACGGACAAATGGCCTGAAGTGTTGGCTGCAGCACTTCAGCACATGACTGCAAATAGTTTCTTTTCTCTAAAAATGGTTTAGTTATATGTGCGTAAAAGATATAATAAAACATCTGACAAACCATAATAGCAAAAGAAACACATGTCAAAATTTTATATGAGTTTCTGCTACAGTTTTTATGCAGTAAGACAGGTAAGTATATGGATACATTGGCACAAAGCAGAATGGGACCAAACTCTATTCCACCTCTATGCTCTGAAAGTCATAACTTCCACTAAGACAAGGGGTTTAGGCTCATTTAGGCTATAATTATTAAGAAAAGAGTGTGTGTGTGTGTGTGTGTGTGTGTAAGAAACATGGTGTGGACAAAGAATTGCACAGTTAAATGTATAAGCAAAAGCACATCAAACGCCAAGGGAGGTGGTGGAGTCACCATCCCTGGAGGTGTTGAAGAAAAGCCTGGCTGAGGCACTTAGTGCCATGGTCTAGTTGATTGGACAGGGCTGGGTGCTAGGTTGGACTGGATGACCTTGGAGGTCTCTTCCAACCTGCTTGATTCTATGATTCTATTCTAAATGCAAGATACTGTTTCTAAGATGCAGCATCATTGACAAAGTCTCCAAGGACTGAGGTAAGTTGGTTGGCTTGTTAGTTTTTTTCTGAGTGAAAGATGGTCTGAAGAATACCTTTTAGCACAAATCTGACATCACTAGGATTTGAGACTGATGCCAGCAAAAGCTATGTCTACGTATGTATAAATTAATACTGGGTAAAGACCAAGAGTCAAGTAGTCAAGAACTGCTGCAAAACCTCTCAAGCATACCCCTGAAGGAATCTGTTGCCTTTTTTTTTCCTCTTCAACTACCTGAAAGGGCATTGTAGCCAGGTGGGGGGTGGCCTCTTCTCCCAGGTAACCAGCAATAGAACAAGGGGACACAGTCTCAAGTTGTGCCAGGGTAGGTATAGGCTGGATATTAGGAAGAAGTTCTTCACAGAGAGAGTGATTTCCCATTGCAATGGGCTGCCCAGAGAGGTGGTGGAGGCATCGTCCCTGGGGGTCTTCAAGAAAAGACTGGATAGGGCACTTAGTGCCATGGTCTAGTTGATTGCATAGGGCTGGGTGATAGGTTGGACTGGATGATCTTGGAGGTCTCTTCCAACCTGGTTGATTCTATGATTCTATGTTATATGATCCACTGTTCCTGCCAGCTCTGATTGAAAATTTAAGCACTACAGCACAAAATATATACATATATATATACCTCAGGATCTCCAAGATATGTCAGGATACAATAATCATAAAACCTCAAATCATAAATGGAGTAAATAAGAGAAGGACACTGCAATGAGGGACACACACATCAGCACTTCCAGGCAACAGGATTCATGTTATGGTGAAAGACATGTTGAAACAAAGGCCATGAAGGCCATAGGATGGCAGGAGCAGTAATGTGGAGGAATCACTGATCTATACATATGGAAATGCCATACTGACTGGCATCTTGTTACACAGTTTAGGGACCCAGTGAAAGGCTTGTCTTTTTTTCAGGTGCTGCTAGACATGTCCTTAAACACCAAGCTCCAAATCAGAAGACCCACCTCAGCACCTAACTCACAGATGTTCCAAGGATTTAACAGGAAAGGGATGTATACTCTGACAGAAGCCCTAAGAATCACAGAGTCACAGAATTAACCAGGTTGGAGAGACCTCTAGGATCATTGAGTCCAATCTATCAACTAACCCTTCTAATTAACTAAACCATGGCACTAAGTGCCTCATCCAGTCTTCTTTTAAACACCTCCAGGGATGGTGACTCCACCACCTCCCTTGGCAGCCCATTCCAATGCCAATCACTCTTTCTGTGAAGAATTTCTTCTCAATGTCCAGCCTGAACCTGCTCTGGAGCAGTTTGACACTCTGTCCCCTTGTTCTGTCACTGGGTGCCTGGGAGAAGAGACCAACCCCCACCTGGCTACAACCTCCTTTCAGGTAGTTGTAGAGTGCAATAAGGTCTCCCCTGAGCTTTCTCTTCTCCAGGCTGAACAACCCCAGCTCCCTCATGTGCTCCTCACAGGGAAGATCAGGGGAAGACCAGAAGAATCCAGGAAAACCACATGTGTTTGGATGTAAGTCTTACAAGTTTTTAATCCAGCTGCAAAAAAAATAAAACACCTCTGTCAACTTCCTTCCTGCACTGAGCATGCACCTCCAGCACCACAAGTGGAATCCCTGTCACTACAAGTGAATGGGTACCCTGAACTGTTGCCAAAAGGTATGAATTTGGAGGAATAAAAAGCAAAGACACAGCACAGCTTGGCAGCGACACCAGTCACTTGCCAGAAGCCATCCTGCTCCGGGAGGCATTATCACTCCCAGGGTGTACCCCGCTGAGTAAAGATGGTTCTTGCCATGGCATGGTGTCTTACTAACAAAAAGCAGGCTTAGGCATGCTGGGTGATAAAATGACCACTGTCATCTCATCTTGAAACGAAAGCTGTAAGCAAACTTTCGGGAGTGACACGTGCTGAAAATGCTACTGCTTGTTGAAGGGAGGGGAATGAGAGATGGGTCACAAAGTGCCACTTGCTACATTTCTTGTCCCAGGCGTAAATTATTGTCTTATGAATTCTGGATTGGTAGTGGGGCAGAATGGGTTCGTTTATCTCAAGCAGAAGGATGAAGGAAAATGAGTGAAATATGATTATGCACCGAAGAGCCCAGATTAAATTTTGATAGTGGTATGCTTGGCGATTTGAGCGAGCAGGAATTATTGCAGCTTGCTGCAGATCCTCACACCTTCTGTGCTGCTAAAAAACCTCTACTGGTTTTTTCTCCAAATAGGTATTTCAGTAAGGTTACAAGCCCTAAGGGCTTTTACACTGCAGGGTCTTCTCTGGTTCCATTAAGGAAAGCTGCAGGTCATACAAGCCACATACAGTTGCAAGAATGACTACCTCTGAGGATACTCAATCCTGATCACTTCCAGGGCTCACTGCTGAGCTGAAGTGGGTCGATAGTTTACCAGCAATATGGACTGATGGATAAAGGGACCTGCCAAGTCACCACTGAAGCTGTGGCAAACTAGTTCACAACTATATTCTGTCCAGAGTAGTGATACAGATCCAGCATTTTATTCTGCTTCTCTCTTGGGTGTTCCTCTTCCTTCCTCTCCTTCACCCTCTAAGTGCCCCTGGATTTTTATATATGAAAATCACACAAACAGATCTCACATTTAGCTTACAGCTGGCAAGTCCTATGCATCCCAAAAGAGATATCCTGCCCACGAGACAGTATACGACAACCAGATGTGTTCTCTTACAAAACCACTGGGATGGAGAAAAAGAGGCACTTTCCTGTGTTTCTCCTCTCAAACTTTGATCCTTCCCAACCTCAGATCCCTGCTCACTTTTCTCTTCTCCTGCTACTGCCACAACTAATGAAAGCTGCACCCACCAGACTTCCCCAGTGTCTGGGACCTGGATGCACTGCTTAGCACTGACTCTTGCCACGATTAACTCTCTGCTGCTCGTGTTTCTCACAACTAAAGATGACAGCTTTTGTAACAAGCCTCAGGGTCAGCAGGTGATAAAACAAGCAAAGTTTGTCACGTGAGTTTAAAGTGAATGAGTATTCTGGCCTCCTGCAGTACAATCATTACCTTCCATTAGGAAAAAAAAATACAGAGCTTGGAGAATTTATAGAGAGAGACCAAAATACAGAGACATTAGTGGTGAACTGTTGAACGAAAGACTGCTTCACATGTTGTGTTGGAAAAAGCATCTTCATCCTCGCTAAACTGTATTGTTTAATAACAAATACATGTCATGTCCTGATACACAGGACATGTTCCTATGGAATTCCACAGACTGTGACCTATGAATGCAGCAGAAGGCTACCCAGAGTATCACACAGTATCACAGTATCACACAGTATCACCAAGGTTGGAAGAGACCTCACAGATCATCAAGTCCAACCCTTTACCACAGAGCTCAAGGCTAGACCATGGCACCAAGTGCCACGTCCAACCTTGCCTTGAACTGCCCCAGGGATGGCGACTCCACCACCTCCCCGGGCAGCCCATTCCAGTGTCCAATGACTCTCTCAGGGAAGAACTTTCTCCTCACCTCCAGCCTAAATCTCCCCTGGCATAGCTTGAGGCTGTGTCCTCTCGTTCTGGCACTGGCCACCTGAGAGAAGAGAGCAACCTCCTCCTGGCCACAACCTCCCCTCAGGTAGTTGCAGACAGCAATGAGGTCACCCCTGAGCCTCCTCTTCTCCAGGCTAACCAATCCCAGCTCCCTCAGCCTCTCCTCCTAGGGCTGTGCTCAAGGCCTCTCCCCAGCCTCGTCGCCCTTCTCTGGACACGCTCAAGCATCTCAGTGTCCCTACTAAACTGGGGGGCCCAGAACTGAACACAGCACTCAAGGTGTGGTCTAACCAGTGTAGAGTACGGGGGCAGAATGACCTCCCTGCTCCTGCTGGCCACACCATTCCTGATGCAGGCCAGGATGCCACTGGCTCTCTTGGCCACCTGGGCACACTGCTGGCTCATGTTCAGGTGGGTATCAATCAGCACCCCCAGATCCCTCTCTGTCTGGCTGCTCTCCAGCCGCTCCGACCCCAGCCTGTATCTCTGCATGGGGTTGTTGTGGCCAAAGTGCAGCACCCTGCACTTGGAGCTACTGAACGCCATCCCCTTGGACTCTGCCCATCTGTCCAGGTGGTCAAGGTCCCGCTGCAGAGCCCTTCTGCCCTCCAACTCAGTCACATCTGCCCCCAGCTTGGTGTCATCTGCAAACTTGCTGATGACTGACTCCATGCCCTCATCCAGATCATCTATGAAGATATTAAAGAGGATGGGGCCCAGCACAGATCCCTGAGGGACACCACTAGTGACTGGCCGCCAGCTGGATGTGGCACCATTCACCACCACTCTCTGGCTCTGGCCCTCCAGCCAGTTCCTAACCCAGCATAGACAGAGACCACAAGGTTTTATTAAACATTGTGTGTGTGATGGTGTATATCCTTATCTGCCACTCCATTGCTTGTGAATAAGGGAAAAAAAAACCAGCAATACTGATTATCTGAGGCACTGACATCTGACAATTGCTGTTTCTTCCCTTTTTATTAGTAAACTCCTCAGCAGACAGTGAATGATTTTATTGTGTAAAGCACAAGCCAGCTCTGTGGGAGCTTCCAGGAGGCAAGTCCCAAACCAGAGGCACAGATTCTCTTTTTATGTAATTCTTTGTACAATTTAAATGCTATTGTTAACTGCACTGTGTTGAAAGGGGACAGTTACGGTAAAACTCTGAATAACACAAATGTCATTTTGGTGATGCTGAAGGACAAAGAATTCGTTGGGTTTTTTCTGTTAGTAGCTTGAGAAGCAACTCAGCTTTACAACCAGTTACAAATGATGGTGGTGAAGCCCAACGGTGCTGCTATCACCAAGGCTCCTCTTTGCTTTTTGGTTAGCAGTGTGGCTAAACATGTGGGTAAAGCTTAAATGGTTTTTGTTTTCCTTCTCTACTATTGTGGATTTCTCTTTTGTTGTAATGTGTGGCTGATAGCAGGGAGGTCCAGGTAACAGGATAAGAACGCACAGCCATCCTAACACAAAAGCGCTGTGGTAAATACATGGAAGTGGCATTAACTGCACCAACCTGGACTGCTTATACATAGAAACAGGAGTCATTTTCATGCCATCCATGGACAGCTTTATTAGATCAGGCTGGGCTCATGCCACAGCTTAATCCAGTCAAGAAGCAAGGTGGTGATAACACATATTCACTGTGGCCCTTCATGCCAGGATGCTTTGTTCTTTACAAATAATAAATTCAGCCTCACACTCCTCTAAACTTCCTCTGTTCTCCTGGCATTTCTGACCAAAGAGGCAAATCTGCTGTTTACTGAGGTCTTTCTAAGGATTTTAGGAACACCAGTGATAGGGAACGCAGAGTACTCCAGCTGTTTGCTGGCCACCACTGGCACCAGTGGGTGTTTGCTCATCTTTTTTTCCTCTACCTCCACTCCTTTTCACTTCTTCTCGAGAAAAACTGCTGGCAAGGTTTGTCTGTGCATGGCAGGTAAGCATTTACTTTTTTTTGCTAGGAATAAATTGAAGTTATGTTTGGCAATGTCCTGTGGGAGAGAATTATCTTTGGAGACTGCTCATGTCAGATGGCTGAAACACCTGATTATCGTTGCCTGTATTATTGATTGCTGTGCTCTGCATCGCTTCCAGGTATGTGCAAGTTATTACACAGCTCAATAGATCCAAAGTTAGGGAAAAAAAAGAAAAAAGCAAGTGCAACTGACCTGTTTTTTGTGGGGTTTTTTTTTCTTTTCATCCTTGACTGGGAAGATTTTTGAGCTGTTTTGCCCCTGACTTGACATTAAAATGTTTTCAGATTCCACAGATTTAAGGAAGGTCTGTACAGATACACCTTGTTGCTGGTTTCTCACAGCCTCTAACACCTACTTGCTCTAACAGGATCTGTTTTTCCTTCTTCTCCTAATTTTCTTCAATTAATTGGTCATCTTGATAAAGAACATAGTATCCAGCTGTGGGTGAGCAGCAATATCATCCTATGGAAGCCAGGAGAGCCTAAACTCCTACCTGCAGCACCAGTCCTATAAAGTTAAAGCTGGTTGCACAGCACAGTCTGGAGCAACAAATATACTGTAAGCAATGAGACAATGTGGGACAACTCCTTCCTCTGACACATGACCTTATTTTGAGACCTTATACATGCACTCAGGTTTGTGCAGACAACACAGCCACCACATAAATCATGTTCTTGCAGGCACAGATACATGCTTATGCTTTGAATTCCACTATGAGATCTCATGTCCACAACTGGCATTCACCTCCCTCCCCTTCTGCTTGCTTATTGACCTCAGACGTCGCTGTCAGATGTCCTACTGGTACTAAATGTTTTCATTTAAAGGTGACACTTGCAGCACAAGATAGCTGTGCTAAGACATAGGTGGGTGAAGGAGGGTGACCCTGAGCACCTTGCATTGCTATGAAGCAATACACATGCCCCCATCCAGGGAAGCAGTGAGACACAGATGAAGTGCAGCTAAAATCTCTGCAGCTTAATTGCTGCATTAAACCAAGGCTATAAATGGCAAGACTAACAAGCAGCTCTCGCTGCTCCCTCCCGAAGGCTCCCTGCAGAAGCTGGTGAGAGCCTGTGAGAAGCCACCTCTCTACAACCTCTGGCACTGCAGTCATCAGTTACAGGGGGACACGGGAGTGAACGAACAGAGACCAGCCATGGGAGTCACCCAGTGGAGAACAACCCCTAGAATCTACTGTCAAAGCTGTACAAGCTGAGATGCAGAAAATCTCAACTTCTCTCCCATCAGACTCACATGCCATGATGATGTTAGAGATGTCGTCCATGTACATCTTCCCACAGTGCCTTTCCTCCTGTTTCTTCCATGCTGACCAAGCGCTCACCAAAGCCACTGCCATTTATCAAGAAGATTGCTTGAAGAGCCCTATCAAGCTGTCACTGAACTCAAATGCAACTCAGGCATTGGCTTTAGTGGAAGTTAAGAAGAAAAGCCTCAAGCAGCAGGAAGCACAGGATCAAAGGTGATTTCCAATTGCTGTTTCAAATCAGCTACAACTGACCAAAGCAACTTGAAAGAATTCCAAACTAGCGCTGGAATAACTTCCAAACAAATCATTCAGCCAGAGCTGGAAGAAAGCTCAGTTCTGGATTTACTGCATATTGTTGGAACTATTTAGGCAAGAAGTATTTCTTCCCAAAGCAAACTGCTGGTGAGTTTACTCAAAGTATGATCATGTGTGACACAACAAACCCAGTATCGCTATAAAATAAGCACCCAATTTGAGAGTGCCTTTTTGCAGGGGAAAAGATTAGCAGACCTTCTGGGGAAAGGATGATGAATCCCAACATTGCTACTACAATACAACCATCATCTGCAGAATTTCTCTCTAGGGCAATAGTTTCCATTTCCACTGGTGCAGCAAGGAAGAGATCAAAATTTGCCTTTCAGTGCCTCCCAATTCCCCGTTATGCAGCACCTTGGCACCGAGCATTGTAAAATGAGACATGTTCCTGCTTTTTTTGCTCCAACACAAATAGTAAGGTTTCACATCTCATCAGCAACATATATTCCAAATGTGTCCCTTGAATTCTCCACCTTTCTTAGTCTGGCTCATTACCATATTTATCACAGTATCACAGTATCACCAAGGTTGGAAGAGACCTCACAGATCATCAAGTCCAACCCTTTACCACAGAGCTCAAGGCCAGACCATGGCACCAAGTCCACCACGTCCAACCTTGCCTTGAACAGCCCCAGGGACGGCGACTCCACCACCTCCCCGGGCAGCCCATTCCAGTGTCCAATGACTCTCTCAGGGAAGAACTTTCTCCTCACCTCCAGCCTAAATCTCCCCTGGCATAGCTTGAGGCTGTGTCCTCTTGTTCTGGTGCTGGCCACCTGAGAGAAGAGAGCAACCTCCTCCTGGCTACAATCTCCCCTCAGGTAGTTGTAGACAGCAATAAGGTCACCCCTGATCCTCCTCTTCTCCAGGCTAAACAATCCCAGCTCCCTCAGCCTCTCCTCGTAGGGCTGTGCTCAAGGCCTCTCATCAGCCTCGTTGCCCTTCTCTGGACATGCTCAAGCATCTCAATGTCCCTCCTAAACTGCTAACCACAAGAGAAAAGTCCTATGCTTCAGAAATTTGTGTGTGCTCAGAAGTTGGGGGGGGGGGGGGGGGGGGGGGAGGGGGAAAGGAAGAAGTACTCTTAGAATGCAGGATTTTAATAATAAAACTAGGACATAAATCCACTGTACAGTCTGAAGGGTTTCAGAAAGGGGTTCCATAAATGATGGTCTGAGACTCCTGAATTATGATAGCCTGCCAATCACCAAATGAAGGAAGGAATAAACAACTCTTATTGCTTTTTTAAACTACCAAGGTCTTGGACGTGACATCCCCTGTGGCATCACTCCACATCCGAGTTACACTAGGGCTGAACTGAACTCACTTATCTTTATATTGCTGGAAGAATCTTTCAGGGAGAAGGAGATCTTTTTCCCCCCCTCCTTTCTCTATCTCAGTGGATTCCTTCTGTAAGTTCTGTACTTACACTTTGAAGTAAGATTTCTCTGACTAATCCAGTATTTAGCAATTCCCCCCAACCAGCAATGAAGCTGGCAGATCAAGGGCTGGCTGTGAAAAGGAAAGTACCAGGTCTCACACTGGCATTTCTGAAGGTGAGCTCTTGAAAATGAGGCAAATTATTGGCTTATTTTTCTGCTGATGTGAACGTGCCAAAACAAATCAGGGGCATAATACCAGGTCTGTTCAAAGAAAAAAGGCTCAGATGAACAAGCTTTGGTTTCAAACCCCTGTTCAAGATTCACACCAACACTCAAGGTATCACAAATATAAGCATAGGTGGAGAGACTCGGTAGGGCTGTGGCCACTCACAAGTCTCATCTATAAAGCACTTCTGAGGATCCCATCTCAGCAGACTGATTTACAGTCTACAGGGAAACTTGAACAAAGTGCCTGTTGAACTGACCTTCTCAGAACCCACTGCACCTGCATTATGTACTGGCTGCTATGGCAACATCAGCCTCCGAAGGTAGGCTAATCACGATGTGAATTCCTATTTTCAGTTGCTTCATTTACTCTCCTCCACTATTATCTCCTCTGTTTCCAAAAGCCTGGAGAAAACAGGGTGAATGGGGAAGAATATTTTCAATGCACCTCAATTAATCACTTCTAAGCCCAGATTCAGCTAATATTAAGCACTTAACTGATGAGCCTGCATTTGGAAGATAATCAATCCATGCTACCTCTGCAGTCAGGGGGAGAGAAAATGGCCACAGACTCCACCTAGCACCCACATCAGTCTCTGGAAGTGCTATGGAGCTCCTCCAAGGTGACTTAGGTGTTTTTTTTCTGGAAGCCTGTGATAAACCTGTATGTCAGTAGCACGCAACAGAATTCAAACAGAAAATAAGTGGGTTGCCAGGCAAAACAATAAACAAATACCACAAAATATACTTTGAAAATGTGATTCCAACTATACTGATGTAGAGGGGCTCCAGGGATTATTTTAATGATTTCTTTTTTGGTTTTAATCAAGTCCCATACTTTGAATAAGAGATAGGAGATTGGGTAGATTCAATTTATTTGCAGAGGTAGCTAAAGAGGAATTTGCTTTAAAATCAAATTCTCAGCGTTAAGAGGAATCCAAAGTTCCCTTGTTAAGAAGCTGCCCTCACGGCTAAGGAATTTTTATGGCTGCATTCATCACTAAAAATATATGATTTTGCTCTTCCACACTATCAGAATACACTGAGAAATAATTTAAACTGTCTTCTAGACTTATCTACAGTGTGTATATGACATTGTGGTTACCAAGGGAGGCTCTGGGGACAACAAAGAAATAAGAGAACTGCAAGTGCTGCTCCCAAAGAGGCTGAAATCAGTATATTGCTTCTGCTGCTTTTTGAACAATTGCCAGCAAATAATTATTCATAGAGGAGAATATATGGGTATCTTTAAGGTCCCTTGTCACCACAAACGGTGGGCAAAGACTGAGATTGGATCTGTGGAGTGTATCTCCTGATTTCAAATAGCTCCACCAGTTTATGCCCAGCTGGTATTACCCTAGAGCAAAGAAGCAGTAAATGGAGGGCTTTTGCATGACAGGCTGTGATGGGCCAGGAGCAGCTATGGGACAGGAGAGGAGTAGCAGCCGCTTCATTACTTGTCATCATTTACTCCTCCCTGAGCTCCCAGCCCCAAAGTAGTTAGCAACAGAATGAACACACAGCCATATAACCAACATAACAGTCCCACCTCCCTGCATGGCATGCCCCATACTGTGTGCATGCACATGAACACCTTTTTTGGGGAAACCAAGGCACAGAGTCAGCCATCTATCAACAGTCACACCAGAAAGCCTCATTAGAGCTCCCAAAGCTTCTCTCTAGCACCTTGTTGTGCCACAGCACTGCAGCTGAGAAACTATATATATCCTGCTCCTAAGAAACAACAGGTTAATTTTAGCAACTTTCAAATGCCAACAATTCAGACTTCAGCTTCTCTCTCTTCTCTCTGTGGTCTGCATTCCTCTGCTTCCCTGCCAGAACATGCATTATGCTTAATGCCAGCTGTCTTCCTCATGTTTTAGTGCACATTCAAAAGTGTTTACTAGACTGAAAACAATGGTCACTGCAGAGCAAGGGAACTAGGAGCTTGCTCGTAATCAACTGTTCACTGTGAGGGTGGTGGAAGACTGGAACAGCTTGCTCCCAGCCCTGGAGACCTTTAAGCTCAGGCTAGACAGGGCTCTGAGACATCTGATCTAGCTGAAGATGGCCCTACTTACTGCAGGAGTGTTGGACTAGATAACCTTTAAAGGTCCCTTCCAACCCAAACCACTCTATGATTGATTCTAACTGGAGTCCAGAAGCATCCTGCAAGACAGTGCTTCCTGATATCATAGAATTACAGAATCAAGCAGGTTGGAAGAGACCTCCAAGATCATCCAGTCCAACCTAGCACCCAGCCCTAGCCAGTCAACTAGACCATAATTTCCAGAATTAGCATTGTGGTAGTTTATACTTCTTGAGCTGTGTAGGCTGGATGTTAGGAGGAAGTTGTTGGCAGAGAGAGTGATTGGCATTGGAATGGGCTGCCCAGGGAGGTGGTGGAGTCACCATCCCTGGGGGTGTTGAAGCAAAGCCTGGATGAGGCATTTAGTGCCATGGTCTGACTGGCTAGGGCTGGGTGCTAGGTTGGACTGGATGATCTTGGAGGTCTCTTCCAACCTGGTTGATTCTATGAATTTCCCTACTGTTTACTTTTAGAGGAAAACAAAGGCAAAACAACCTTCTCCTCTCCCCCTCCTCCTTCCCCCCATATCCAGAACTCATGCACAGGGTGTTTTTCATTTAAAATTATTTATTGAGTGGGTGCTTACTGAGTCACAGGGGACTTTTACCAGATGCCAAGAGATTCTCTTGGAAGTCAGGAATGCAATATTATGTGTATGTAAATCAGGCAGTTCTGTGACATAGCCAAGATTCACATACAAAAATATACAACTGGCATTGGCAGACTACAACTGAGCAAAACCACACCACCTCCTTTTTTTTTAAACACTTCTTCAAACAGAGAGTCTTAAAGTCACAGGAAAGTGATTGCTCCTACCACGCTTTGGCCTTTAGAAAACATAGCCCCAGGTGTACTTCATTACATAAATACACCTTTTTTTGTAGGGGATTAGCAATTCTTCCTGCTTCTGCTCCTTTTTAAAATGTGCTGCCAGCAGGAACAAACTAAATCACTCATATAACCTGGTCTAGTTGAACCTGGTCTAATTGAGGATGCTCCTGCTGACTGTGGTGGGGTGGAGTTTAGACTAGATGACTTTTGGAGGTCCTTTCCAGCCTGGACCACTCTATGAGGGAGGTGATTCTCCCTCTCTACTCTGCTGTGGTGATACTCCACCTGGAGTACTGCATCCAGTTCTGGAGCCACTATTCCATGGGGGATGTGGAGACACTGGAGTGTGTCCAGAGAAGGGCCACGAGGATGCTCAGAGGGCTGCAGCAGCTCTGCTGTGAGCACAGACTGAAAGAGTTGGGGCTGTTCAGTCTGGAGAAGAGAAGGCTCCCAGGTGACCTTCTTGTGGCCTTCCAGGATCTGAAAGGGGCCTACAAAAAGCTGGGGAGGGACTTTTTAGGCACTCAGGGAGTGACAGGACTGGGGGGAATGGAGCAAAGCTGGAGGTGGGGAGATTCAAACTGGATGTGAAGAGGAAGTTTTTCAGCATGAGAATGGTGAAAGGCTGGAATGGGCTGCCCAGGGAGGTGGTTGAGGCCACATCCTTGGAGGTGTTTAAGGTGTTAAGCTGGCTGAGGCTGTGGGCAGCCTGCTCTAGGGTAGGGTGTCCCTGGGCATGGCAGGGGCATTGGAACTAGCTGATCCTTGTGGTCCCGTCCAACCCTGACTGATTCTATGATTCTATGATTTTATAACCTGCACATTTATTTAGTTAGTTATCTGCTGTGTGCAACCTCACCTCAGCTTTTCAAATCTTTTTCATTAGCACCAAGACCACCTAAATAATGAAATCTTTAAAAATAAATACTAAGTGCCTCAGATGTTTATCGTGAAACATCTTTGAATCCTCTGCCAGGCATTGTGCATTTGTGACATGAGCTGCTCCTGGACACAGTTCTGCAGCAACACCAGCACTAGTACAAAGTGATGCCCACTCTCTCCATCCTGGCACAGCAAGCAAGAGTGAGCAGAGTATGTTTAAATGTGATATAGTTTCCAGTGGTTGTCTGTAAAGTTTGGCAGAAGCCCCTGGTTATGCTCCCCAGGAACCTTCCAAAGAAAACAATCCAACAAGTCACAGGAGGAGGATGCAGCACTCTCTGCGAGCAGCTGCCTGCTCCCATGGGGCAGCCCTGACCAGCGCTCGGCACACTTGCATGCAGCTCACAGCACGGGGGGCAGCCAGGATCAGGCTGCATTAAAACATGCCAGAATGATGAACTCAGTGAAATGCTTTTGATCAGCAAGTGCTGCTGGTTGGAAGCACACTGGTATGCTCCTCAACACATCCTGTTGTAGACAGTTGGCTGGCTCAGCTGCAGCAAGAGAGACTGAGCTCTCCATCACGGTTTGGACAGGGCTCTGAGAGCAACTGAGATGTTTCTTACAGCTTTTTTGTTGTTTTGGCAGTCTGTGTTTTTTTACTGCCTGGATAAGACTTTTCTTTCCAAAAGAAGAACCACCAGGGGATAACGAGACATTATTGCTTGGTTAGGGACCAAAAAATGCTCAAGAAGGAATTTTTATCCCTTAAAAGAATGCAAAACATAGAGAAAAACCACTGAGGCTAACATCTGTATTTCCTTATGGCGGCCCCTTGGCTGTCTTTCAGATTGCCTGAAGCCATGAGATATTTTTCCCTCTCTGCACTGAGGCCACACATCAGCACCACGCCTGGGACGTGGCTGTGGCAACAAGGTAGGAGCTCTGCATGACTGTTACCTCCTTCCCTTCCCATCTACCTGAATCCAAAACAAGATTTCTCTCTCTTGTTTCAGCTTTTACCACTGACCTACTTGACAACTGTAGTGAATTTAATCTCAAAACACTCAAGGATACAGGGCAAAAAAGATTTTTCCCAGGCTACAGATAAAGAATGTAGTTTCAAGAGCTTAAATGGCTCAATGGGACATTCTGGTGACCGAAGAACCTTGTGATAAATTTGGGATATTAATGTAAGAATGAAGTCACACTGCTAGAAGCAATATCTTATTGACAGAACTGCTAGAGAGCTGCAAAGGTAATAAACAAAGAATTGAGATGGATTACTGGTGATATGCTTTCGAGTGCATTACTCAATGCCAGCTGTCAGATACCTTGTGAAGTCCTCACACAGCTGGGTTAAATAGTGCACCTCTAAATACCTTTCTCAAATGGGGCTGTTAATGAGAGTAACTATGGCACATGTGACCTGTAATTCAGGTAGAGGTACCAATGGAAGTGCTACAGCTGATTAGTCTGATTGGTTATTTCAAGTCTGCCTTTGCTGACAGCATAAGAGATGTACATTTGATTGCTAGCACTATGGCTATGTACCATGGCTATTTTGTCTCTCAAGGTGGGAGGGGGGGAAAGGTTGTGGTTTGGTTTTTTTTTTCTAGTTACTGGTGGGGCTTTAAGGGCTTTAGCTGTCTTAGCAATCAGTGAAATACACTGAGTGTTTCTAGGAATTCTCAAAAGACTATCTAGAACTCCTAACATAAGGAATGGGATCAGATCATAAGGCCAGACCAGAAAGGCAGGCACATCCTGGGCTGCATCAAAAGATGCATTGCCAGCAGATCCAGAGAGGTGATTCTGCCACTTTGCTCTGGTGAGACCTCACCTGGAGTACTGCATCCAGCTCTGCAGCCCTCAATATAGGAAGGACATGGACCAGATGAAGCAGGTCCAGAGAAGGGTCATGAAAATGGTCAGGGGGCTGGAGCACCTCTGCTACAAAGGCTGAGTGAGCTGGGGATGTTCAGCCTGGAGAAGAGGAGGCTCTGAGGAGACCTAATATCAGCCTTCCAGTACCTAAAGGGAGCCTATAAGAAGGTTGGAGAGAGATTGTTTGCAAAGGCCTGCAGTGACAGGACGAGGGCAATGGCTTCAAACTACAGAAGAGCAGATTTAGGCTGGATGTTAGAAACAAGTTCTTTACTATGAGGGTGATGAAACACTGGAACAGGTTGCCCAGGGAAGTGGTTGAGGCCTCATCCCTGGAGATCACAGGCTATTAGGGGTTGGAAGGGACCCAAGGAGATCATCGAGCCCAACTCCCCTGCCAGAGCAGGACCACACAATCTAGCGCAGGTCACAGAGGAATGCATCCAGACAGGCCCTGAAAGGCTCCAGAGAAGGAGACTCCACAACCTCTCTGGGGAGCCTGTGCCAGTGCTCTGGGACTGATATTCAATGAAAGGCTCAACAGCGCTCGGGGCAACCTGGTTGAGAATGTCCCTGCTGACCACAGGGGGCCTTGCACTAGATAACCTTTGGAGGTTCCTTCCAACCCAGACCATTCTACGATTCTATGATTCAGAACAATATGCTCCTATGGGATGTTTGCTGCTCAATCCTGAAATGCCTGACAAAAATCTCTTACTTTAATTAGTGTTCCAAGCTTCTGTAGGCTGTAGGAGACATTCCTCAGAAAGCAATGTTTATGCCTCCCATGCTCAGAGATTATGTCATAAAGTTTACTTCCAATAGTTGCTACCAAAGGCGAGCAGCAAATGCTGCAGATCAAAATGCTGAAAGTCCTCAGAATCATAGAATTAAGCAGATTGGAAGAGACCTCCAAGATCATCCAGGCCAACCTAGCACCCAGCCCTGGCCAATCAACCAGACCATGGCACTAAGTGCCTCATCCAGTCTTCTCTTGAACACCTCCAGGGAAGGTGACTCCACCACCTCCCTGGGCAGCCCATTCCAATGCCAATCACTCTCTCTGACAACAACTCCTTCCTAACATCCAGCCTAGACCTCCCCTGGCACAACTTGAGGCTGTGTCCCCTTGTTCTACTGCTGGTTGCCTGGAAGAAGAGACCAACCTTCACCTGGCTACAGCCTTCCTTCAGGTAGTTGTAGACAGCAATGAGGTCAACCCTGAGCCTCCTCTTCTCCAGGCTAAACAACTCCTTTCCAAAATCAAAAAAGACAAATATCCACAGCTCTTGAGAAGTGGCAGTGGAAGTCTTTGTAACTGTAAAGACCTTATTCAAGAAAAGATCAGTCTAAGAGCAGAAAATCCTTTGTATGCAACTTAAGGATAGTTTGAGTTATTTTGGGAAGGATTTTAATTTCTGTGAAATTATGAAAGAACCAAAGGGATATCTCAAAAGGCAGACTCAACTGAAGGAAAACAAACATTAAAAGAGTAATTATATAGAGGCAGGGAGTATTTCTGCTACTCAAAAAAACCCAAACCCAAAACAAACAGAAAGAAAATTGGGATTCAGCTGCAAGCTCATTAACAACCTGTATTTTCAAAGCTTACTGATGTGTCTAGGGCCAATATTTGATGGAAATATTGAAATCCAGAGTAAAGTCAACCCCAAAATCTGACTCAAACCCATCCCTCATTCAGCATTTCTTCAATCTCAGTATTTCTCAGCTTAGTTGCATCTTTCCATTCTTTGGGAGCTCTGCTTCTACAGTAGAGGTAAATCACTTGAATATCTACTATGAAGCCGTGCAATGAGTTTGTTAAAGTCCTGATAAAGGTTTATGTTGGGTTTGGGGTTTTTTTGTTGGTTTTTGTTTTTTTCCTTCTCAATCACTGGCACAGGGGAAGGAAATCTTATGTAAATTAAGATAATAATAGCTTCATTTGTTAAACATCAGACTAAGTGTTTCTGCAGAAGTGATGGAAAGTAACACTGGTAAGTAAAGAAAATAGCAGGGTATAAAATTCTTAATAGTCATTAATTGAGGCAAATTAATGACTATTATCAGGCAGCTCCCTGAATGATGTTCAAGTAACTGAAACACATTAATTGAATTTGAAAAATTAAGCTCATAGCCTTCACCTTTGCTCCTTTTAAACAATTCCAAAGGTGTGCCAAAGACCCAAGTCACCTTCAGCAAAATTCTTTGTCACCTGTTAGCTGTTTTGTTTATTGTGACATAAAAGAGGATCCTCCAGTAATATCTTTTTTTCTTACCATAATTTGTGGCTCAAGATGATCAGAGTCCAAACCTCTTTCACTTGACTGTTTTGTATGGTGTGTGTCCAAGGTGGATCAGAGGCACACCTGCCCCACAGCCTCCGGAGTGGATTTGGAGGACATGTCTCAAGGGGCTGGGAAAAGGGCACTGAAACCGAGGTACAGAGCCTGGTGATGGGAGGGAAGGGTGACACTGCTGCTCCAACACATGCACTGAGCTCAGCAGTGCTAAGCATCTCCAAATCATAGAAACATAGAATCAACCAGGTTGGAAGAGACCTCCAAGATCATCCAGGCCAACCTAGCACCCAGCCCTAGCCAGTCAACCAGACCATGGCACTAAGTGCCTCAGCCAGGCTTTGCTTCAACACCTCCGGGGATAGTGACTCCGCCACCTCCCTGGGCAGCCCATTCCAGTGCCAATCACTCTCTCTGACAACAGCCTCCTAACAACATCCAGCCTGTACTTCCCGCAGCACAACTTGAGACTGTGTCCCCTTGTTTTCTTGCTGGTTGCCTGTGACAAGAGACCAACCCCACCTGGCTACAGCCTCCCTTCAGGTAGTTGTAGACAGCAAGGAGGTCCTCCCTGAGCCTCCTCTTCTGCAGGCTGCACACCCCCAGCTCCCTCAGCCTCTCCTCACAGGGCTGTGCTCCAGGCCCCTCACCAGCTTTGTTGCCCTTCTCTGGACACATTCCAGCACCTCAACATCTCTCTTGAATTGAGGAGCCCAGAACTGGACACAGCACTCAAGGTGTGGCCTGAACAGTGCTGAGTACAGGGGCAGAATAACCTCCTTTGTCCTGCTGGCCACACTGTTCCTGATGCAGGCCAGGATGCCATTGGCTCTCCTGGCCACACTGCTGGCTCATTTTCAGCTATCTACCAGTAGCCCCAGGTCCCTTTCTTCCTGGTTGCTCACAGCCATTCTGTCCCCAGCCTGTAGTGCTGCTTGGGGTTGTTGTGGCCAAAGTGCAGAACCCTGCACTTGGCCTTGTTACATCTCATCCCATTGGCCTCTGCCCACCTATCCAGCCTGTTTGGGTCCCTCTGCAATCCCCCATCTTTCTCCAGACCTCAGCTGCAAACCACACAGGCAGCTTTGCCCACCCTTGCCAAGAGAGCACAGTCCTTCAAATCCACATGGGTATGCCTGCATGGTGCTGCCCAGTGCCACACAGAGATACCTGCAGTGCAGGAGCTGGCAGAGGCAGCACTAAAACTCCATTAGTGCCAAACTCCACTGAGCTCTAAATAAGTGACCTTGTGGCTCCCTACACAGAACTGTGCTGTACAGTACAAATTTATCCACATAAGCCTTCCACTATTTCATTTCCCTGCAGGTCTCGTGTCATCATTTCATTACATGCTGTCCTTTTCCAGCAAAACTACATTTTACTTAAAAGAGGGCTGTGAAGAATAAATGCAGCCAGAGTTAAACAAATAAGTCAGGTCTGTGGGTGTACTGAACTTCTAGAGGGATCTTGCAGCACTTTCTCATTTACCCTGAATGAGCTGAACTCTGCTTTGCTGTAACATGAAAAGTAATTGCATTGCCTGCACAGCAACTAATTTTTAATGGTTCCTTTTTCTGCTGCATCTTATGCTGTGGGTTTGGTTCTTTTTTCTTTCTGAGGAATCTCTTGTTTGTCAGAGTAAGGCAGGGATCTCTAAATCACTGAGAAACACAATTTTGTTTACTCAACTTTTGCATAAGGCAAACAACTTACATTTGCTTTACAAATTCTCCTCTGGCTATTGACTTTGTACATTATTAGTGGCTTGTTAAGCTCGCTGTAAATCTTTCAAAAGGAGTCACTTCATTCTGTAAGCTCTCCATGTTTTGGCTCCTAGCTGTATTTGGGACTGTGCTCAAATATTTGTTTTCTTCCATGTTCCAAGAAATATCTTATCTGTCTCTACAATCGCTCAAGGAATTTTGGCGTAAAACTGCCCTTTATTTTCTGGCCAAATGGAAAACATTTGATCACCAGGATCTCTTTCAACTGATGAATACAGACCCTGACTCACCAGTCATTGGCTGCATGTGGTCAAGCCTTCACCCCTGCAAGGAGCTGCTGCTATGCACAAAGGGAGAGGGTGGCATTGCTGGAATAGGTCTTCTCCTTCATACTAGAATCACAGAATAGAAGCATAGAATGGTTTAGGTTGGAAAGGACCTCAAAGATCATTTAGCTCCAACCCTCTGCCACAGGCAGGGACACCTCCCTCTGGAATAAGTTGTTCAAGGCCTCATCCAGCCTGGCCTTGAAGACATCCAGGGAGGGAGCAGCCACAACCTTCCTGGGCAATCTCTGCCAGTGTCCCACCACCCTCACTGCAAACAACTTCCTCCTGACATCTAGTTTAAAGCTCCCCTTTTCCAGTTTGAACCCTTCATTCCTCATCCTGTCATTACAAGACCTTGTAAATAGTCCCTCCCAGCCTTCCTGTAAGCCTCCTTCAGCTACTGGAAGGCTACTCCAAGGTCTCCTCCAAGCCTTCTCTTTTCTAGGCTGCAGAGCCCCAACTCTTGTAGCCTGTCCTCAGAGTAGAGCTGCTGCAGCACCCTCAGCATCTTCCTGGCCCTCCTCTAGACTTGCTCCAACAGTTCCATGTCCTTTTTGTGCTGGGGGCTCCAGAACTGCACACAGGACTCCAGGTGGGGTCTGAGGAGAGCAGAATAGAGGGGCAGAATCCACTCCCTTGCCCTGCTGGCCACACTGCTCTTGCTGCAGCCCAGCACATGGTTGCAGTCTGGGCTGCCTGTGCACACTGCCAGCTCACATTGAGCTTTTCATCAACCCAGACCCCCAGGTTCTTTTCCTCAGGGCTGCTCTCCAGTCATTTGCCACCTAGCCTGGAGCTGTGCTCAGGATTGAACTGTAATGTCCACTTCATGGACTTCAAACTCCTGTTTATCACTCACACTGCTTTTAAGACATGCAGTTAACAAAAACTTGTGCCCATAGTTAATACAGGTAATATTTTTAATTGTCTTAGCCACAGAACACCAGCAGCTGTCCTTGGATTTATCTACAGAGTGTCTTTTGATTGGAATGGGAATAGATATGAATGCCTATTAATTCAAGTGAATTAATGACCTTATATATCCTAGCATGGACTTTGGGTAGATAGTTCTTCAGCAAAACAAAGGAGCAGGCGCTTAACTGTGCTTCACTCTGGGCTGATCCATTAACTGTTGTGTGTCCTCTCAAGAATCTGTGTTCATTAACTCAAGTTAATTGCTATCCAATTGCCTTGAGTTACAGTACTCCCCTAAACACTAGTGCAGGAAAGCCTCCTAGAGATGCAATGTATTTACCCATTAAGTAAGCCACACCATGTATTGCTGGTAACTGATTACATCTAGCTGTGAAATCACAACTTCACAGTTACACTTTTCTTAGGAGGACTTCTCTTATACAGGTAATTGGAGTGATACCATTTCCTTCTTGCTCTAATAAAGCACACTGGCATTGATATTACTATTACTACACTTGGCCAAAGCTGTTCCCTGACATCCTCTGTTTTTCTATATAAACCATTCATTCAGATGGAAAGAATGGCATGCATTTGACTTGATGATTGCAGAAGGGCACTCACATCACTGCAGAAGTTTTGCAATCTTTAGGGCTATTTTCAAACCTCTCAAAGATTTTTTGCCTCAGTCTTCTCACAGAAAATTTCAGAAAGGTACCTTACCCACTTCATATCTCTTGATTTTTTGGGCTCCTGCTAGCAGCAAGACAGCATGGCCAGAGCCTTTCTTTTCACAAGCTACAGCAATTCTGATAAACAACAGTTTAGAAACTAGCTAGGAACAATTGACAAAGATCTCAGGCAGTCATCACAGCAAGAAACTAAAGCTTTTTAATAATAAAGCACACCATTGCATGAGCAATATGCTGGCATCCTCCTGCAACACTGAGATGTATTTAAAGCATTTTAAGTGATCGATAACTTCACAGTATTTGAAAAGAAGACAGTTAAGGCAACTTCACCAAAGAAGAACTCATGGGTTTTAATTGTTTTTAAACATAATTTCCACATTAAAGGTAAAAAACAAAAAGAATTAGAGCTAAGACCAAAGGCAAAGCTGTAACAATAAATGTTTTTAAAACTAATGAATGGCATTTGAATGTATTTCTACTCAATATGTCCTCCTGGAACTAATGGAGCCCCTCTTGGGCACTTATATCAGATGAACAAAGAATAATTGTGAACTCTTAAAGTTGTTATATCCAACTGGCACTCTAAAGCTCTCCTGATGTGAATCTGGGATATGAGGAGGAATCCCACCCCAGCAGCTCCCCATCTAACCATCACCCTGTGAAAAGCTCTTTGCCCCAGAGGAGAGTTTTATTGTACCAACAACAAAGCAAAGACATCATAAGCACTCATTTGCTCCTAATATTGCTCAGTCTATGCCATGAGAGAACTTTGAACACTTGTTAAAGTTCTATATTACTACAACAGTGAATCTGGAATTTGGATGTGGATGTGTGGAAGCCTACCCAGCTTCTGCCAGGGCAGCTTGCACAGCTCCTGGTTATGATACTTGTCAAGATAGGGCAATAGGCAGAAGTGGCCCTGTCAGCTCAGAATGCACCTCTGCATCTCAATGGTTGCCTGATGGGCAACACGAATGGAAGAGACAGAGAGAAAACATCAGAAGGAAAAGAGAAGGAAGCATTAGAAAAGGCAGCTCTATGGAGCATATATAAGAATAGCACCAGATTCCTTTGTTTCTGAATCACAGTGACAGGATATAACCAGTTGCTTAGTTAACACTCACTAAACCATGCAAGAGTGAATCTGCTTACACTCACTGGGGCAACAGATACTGCAAGCAACACATGGCTCCTCCTCTCCCTGAGCCACATTACAGAGAGTGGGGCAGGACTACAGGGACAGGATGAAGACACTCTGGCAAGAGATAGGATCTTGCATGCCTCAGAACGGATTCTAGCCCCCCTACTCATTACTCTGTCTGCCTTGCAGGGCACTGCTATGCAGAGAGCACACAGAGAAGCTGCATTGAGCTCCATGGCTGGAGAAGTCCTGATTTGGAGAGCAGGGATGAGCATCAGTCATCAATGCCATGTCTTATCCACTCACTGACTTCTCGATGCCATTGACCCGAGGACTTCAATCAAGTCAACATACTTTCTTCCTTCTCTTCCTCCTCCTTGATACAGTAATGAATTATAGCACCTCTAATGCCAAGCAAAAAAGCCAAGCCAAGGAGAGGCCACAACAGAGCTGTGCTGAATTGCACAGCATATGGTTAGCACTATCAAAGCAGCCAAAACTCAACAGTGACTCGCAGTGAATTTCACACAAGGCTCCCATCAGGATCAGCTCTTGCCAGTTGCTAATATCAGCATAATAGAAGGGGAAAATTTCCAAGCTGTACATGGCCAGGCAGCATCTTCTCCTCTCCATGACAGCACCTTTGGAAGCAGGTGCTAAACAGTGCCTGCCTCCTCAAGATCTTTCCAATGTCTCAAATCCCCTAATAAAGGAATGACCAATCCTTTCTTTCAAGGCAAAACCCCATGCAGGGCATGTCTTTTTCCCAGTGCAGAAGACCTCTCTGTACAGTTCCTAGGGAAAAAAAATCCCCAGGGTAGTTGCTGTCTACAACTACCTGAAGGGAAGCTGTAGCCAGTTGGGGTTGGGCTCTTCTGCCAGGCAACCAGCAACAGAACAAGGGGACACAGCCTCCCCACCTGGCTACAGCCTCCCTTCAGGTAGTTGCAGACAGCAAGGAGGTCCTCCCTGAGCCTCCTCTTTTGCAGGCTGCACACCCCCAGCTCCCTCAGCCTCTCCTCACAGGGCTGTGCTCCAGGCCCCTCACCAGCTTTGTTGCCCTTCTCTGGACACTTTCCAGCACCTCAACATCTCTCTTGAATGGAGGAGCCCAGAACTGGACACAGCACTCAAGGTGTGGCCTGATCACTGCCCATGATTAGTTTGAAATATCTCTGTATTTCACTAGCAAGAATCCAGTTTGGAGTCCTTCAGACATCCCTCTGGGACTGCTTTCCCCACGTGTGTCCCAGTTCCATGGGCTTTGTTAACATATCTTGGTACAGCTGCACGATAATTTATTCATGAGCATTAAAAAAAAAATCATTTAGATTTCCAAACAAAGTAATGCATGCTGCTGATTCATTTACTCCAAATTAAAAAGCTTCATCTTCATCTCTCTCTCCCAACTCTCAGCATTTTAATTGTTTCTTCCTTCATTGTTAGATCAATATCAATCATTGTCTTCAGTTACCAGAACTTGCATGTTCCTGAAAACGATGTTAAATTTAGATGCTAATGAAAACTGTTTACACTGTTTAACCACAGAAATGAAACCTCTATTACAAACCATAAAAAACTTGTTACTTATAACAAGAAACCTTCATTTCTACCTCAATCTTCTTCCCACCATCTGCTGTCCTACAAGACCCATCCCAGAAAGCAGGGATTGAACAAACGAACAATAAAAAGGGTAATTGTTAACTTTGCTTCACAATGCAACAAGCATTAAAAGGATGAAAATAGTCCCATTAACCATTACATTGAATCATAAAACCACAGAATCAGTCAGGGTTGGAAGGGACCACAAGGATCAGCCAGTTCCAACATCCTGCCATAGGCAGGGACACCTTACCCTAGATCAGGATGTCCAGAACATCATCCAGCCTGGCCTTAAACACCTCCAGCCACGGGGCCTCAACCACCAACCTGGGCAACCCATTCCAGGCTCTCATCACTCTCATGCTGAACAACTTCCTCCTCATGTCCAGTCTGAATCTCCCCACCTCCAGCTTCGCTCCACTCCCCCTAGTCCAGTCACTACTTGACAGCCTAAAAAGTCCCTCCCCAGCTTTTTTGTAGGTCCCCTTCAGATAGTGGAAGGCCACAAGAAGGTCACCAGGTCACAATAAGGTCAATAATTGAAAATAATGTTACAAAGCAAACTACTCCACCTATGCCAGCACGTGCCAACATTCCTTCTCTTCAGCTCTCTTCCCAAACAATGAACCAGACACCCACCTAGAAATATATAACTGACCCACAACGCCCACTGAACTTTCTGAAGACAGAAGAAAAGGCCAGCTATTAAAAGAAATATGACAAATATATCCTACCCTAACAATAGATGAGAATTATTCTTTCACCTAACCCACCACACAGCTAGAGTATTTTAAACATTTATGTTCTAACTATATAAATAGTATTTGCTCAGCCAGTCCCTCAGAACTGGCTACATGAAACGCTGAGACTACACCTGTGTCATTCCCAGATGTTTTCCTCAGAGGTCACCATGGGTCTTTGTACAATTACAGACACTATCATGTTCTGGGAATTGCTGCATCAATCAGCATCAGCTTCCCTGCATGTGTGGATGGAGAGAGCTTAAGGCAGACAGTGGGTTTCCAGGATAAAAGCCACATTCAGAAAAGTCCACTCAAACCAAAAAGGTCCAAATCTCCTAAATCACAGAATGTCAGGGGCTGGATGGGACCTTGAAAGCTCATCCAGTCCAACCCCCCTGCCAGAGTAGTATCACCTATACCAGACTACAGAGGAACACGTCCAGGTGGGCCTTGAATATCTCCAATAGAGGGAGACACCCCAACTCTTCTGGGCAGCCTGTTTCAGTGTTCTGTCACCCTCACAGGGGAAAAAAATTCCTCCTTATGTTTAAATGGAACTCCCTATGCCTCAATTTCCACCCTTTGCCCCTTTCCTGTCATTGGGCATCACCGAGCAGAGCCTGGCTGCATCCTCCTGGCACTCACCCTGCACCTATTTATAAACATCGATAAGGTGACCTCTCAGTCTCCTCTTCTCCAAGCTATAACATAAACTGTCATTCACATTTCTTGTATGAATCCCAAACCTAAATGTGGGGGAAGGCTAAAATTATTACACAACTCAAAGGGAATGTTTTAATTATTTGCTGTGCTGCAGTAGTGAAGCAACCTTGGAGAGTCATCTTTCCTTTTTATTGGGGTAGATGAGACGCAACCAGACAAGGTGAGACAGTCTACACTGCATTTTACTTCTTAATGCTTGAAAATCTTTATTTCTTGTTCCTTCCTGATCTGCCCCCAAAGAACGCTCAAGACACTTCCATGGGGCTTGTAGCACGAAGAAAACGGTTTCATTTGTGACTTGTACACCAGTTATGTTCCAAGGAAGACCAAGAAAATCAAACACAGCCATGCTACACTGCTGCTAAATAAAGTCCCATGAAGGAGGAAGCTAATGAGCTCATTTGAGTAATAATGTGGTAATGTGGTTTATGCCATCTGGAATGCAGAATGAACATCTCGTTCACTCTCTGCTTTCTCTCTCTGAGTCCTAATCCCCCCCACCCCTTGCTAATATACATGACTGCAGGGAGATTGTTTAGAGTGATGATGTAAATCCACTGGCTCCCAGAGACAAAAGCACAGATTTGTATATTATATATTAATAAACCCCCAACAAACATACAAAGAAATAAACTGTAGGTAAATGCATCATCCTTTTTATAATTTGGGCAATTTGGTTGGAGAGCTACAGTCTACCTCCTGACTGAGCTAATTCTCTACCTCAGTTACCTTACACACCTTCTTTAATGAATACGTGTTCCTTTGATTAAATTAACATTTTTGTCTACCTAATTAGCCTGAGAAACCTGTGCTGAACCAATCTGAAAGTGACTTCATTACTGCTCATTGGTGCGTGTTTGCTACCCATCACTGTCAACTCAACAGGCAAAGGATTAGAAGAACATTAACTCTGGCTTATTTGGCTTTCCATAGCCACCGTCACACTTGGAGCGTGCAGCCAATCCAAGCTTTCAATCGACCTGGTAGGACAGTGACAGATGTTTTAATCATGTGGCTTCATTCATTAGAGCTCATTTGCCTGGTTGGCCAGGTTTGTGCTTCTGAGAGACAGTTGAAACAAAAAAAAATTAATTAAACCTAACCAGTTTAATTACCTTTTTCCATTCATCCTTCAGCTAGAAGAGTTCACAAGTAATGCCAAACTGAAAATCCAAATAAAACCCAGTTTATCCAGAGCAATGAGCTAATAAGCCTGCTGACCAGAAGATGCATCACTGCTTGTCTAGGAACATAAGCACAAGTTGCTTAATAGGCACTTAATGTACATCAGTTAACAAAATCATACCAGAGCTAATGAATATATATAATTGGGTAGGCAGCTGCCACTAAAGAGAAAAAAAAAGTTAGTGAAGCCACTTTGCTAATTCAGTTTGCAGAGACAATTAGAGAAGGCCCTTGAAGACAATTCAATAGACACTGCTAATACTGTGACTCCTATTGATTATTTGCATGGTGATATCACCTTGCTTCACTCCCGACCAGCTTCTCGTACAAAGAACACTCATCCACCTGCAAAATGCTAAAGAAGGAAAATCAAACAAATGTCAACCCAAAATTTGATACATTAAATAATTAAGTTTAAAACATGTTATATTAAACCCCATCAAAAGCAGTGATGGAGTGTCCAGATTTCAATGAACCTGCCAGGATTCTTCTGCTTAGCCATCACTTTAGATTCCATCTAATGCAGAGGTAAAAATGCAACTAAAATACTTTTTTTTTTCCCCCCTGAATAAGCTCTGGGAAGATCTACAGCTCAAATCTGTGGTGATAATTAGTGAAATCTGCACCATAAACTCAGCATGTGAGGCTCTGGAAAACCTCTGCCAGTGAAGCTGATACTGAGCACTATCTACCACAAACTCTCTGCCTGTTTTGACTTTCTGCTTCCACTTGCTTTGTTCTTTCACTATCAAAGACCTTGAAGTCTCACGTCGCATTAAATGTCATTCTTCAACAAAATAAATCTCTCTCTCCATCTAGAAACCCTTCAAAACATTAAGAAAGTTTCATGTTATTTTATATATGGCATTATAAGAAACCCAACATCTGCATGGAGTGAGAGAATGCTTCTGGAGGTTGTTATCAAAGATACATTTGACTCTTTCCCCTATCACCACAGACTCTTTTTTTAAACCAATTCCCAGCAGCTGAATAGATATGAGAGAGAACTGAGACAGGAAAGAAAATCTTTTTTCCAAGATCATCCTTGAATGTACAATACAGGATGCTCTAGCAAGCCAGAATGGTCCCTGTGACATGGCTCACAGAACCGAGGAATAGGGAGATGAGGCAGAGGCAGCCTGAAGGACAACCTACTCAGACATCATCCACCAGCAGTGGATGGAACCCTCAGCCCAGCCCAAGAGGCAAGAAATCTGGAGATGGGAAAGCACAATAGCATCATCTTCCCTCACACCATTTATCCCCCTGACCACCAAAGAACCTAAACAGTAACTCATGACCTGCAGTATAATTTAGCAGATCGTAACTACATTTTTGTCTGCAAATAATTTCTTAGAAAGCTCTGGATAAATAATAAATAGCACTACACACATTTTATTCCAGTCATAGTTTGCTCTTATCTTGTCAAAAAGATATTTTTTTCCCCCAAAATATCCTGTGGAGACCATTTGGAGTTTGTTTTCATTTTCAGGCTCTGCTGAACTAAGCATTTGATTCAGAGAAAATAACAGGTTTGAAAGAAAGGCTCTGGGAAACTTAAACATAACAGATGCTTATTTGCAGACATCTGATTTAACTGAACTGAAAATCCCAGTCTAAATCCTGAAAACCATAAATGTCAGCCAGCTAGAACAGAATAATAACCACTTATCGATACGGATGCACCTAGTAGATAACAGAGTTCCTGGATCATAATATTCATATAACTGCTCTGCTTGCTTCTCCCAAGCTCTCAAATTACCCCTGGCAACACAGTATCTCATTTCTCAGGGCTGTGCCTTGATGGTTCACAGTGAAGGGACTGATGCTCTACAAGCAGGGAGTTTTCTTCCAGTATCAGGTGTGAACTGTTTAGCCTGGAATTAACATGCAAGGATATTCCCAGCAGCATAAATGGCCAGCAGTGGTCACCTGTGCCACTTTCAAAAGAGCCCACTGAACACAAGATGACAACTCACACCTCCTAAATCTAAATCTCTTAATCTCTGAAATTACAGAACGTGTGTGATCAAAGTAAACTCCCAGGCAAAACCACTCCGAAACATCAAAGCAGCCCGGATCAGCATTTGGCTTTTCTGAGTGCCCATAACGAGGCAAACTCAACTCAAACAGCACTGAAGTATCCGAAAACACGGTGAAGATAATCACCTGGAAATTTATAACCACTTGAAACAAAAACCTTAGCACCAAAAATCAACCCAAGAGCACACTGGCATTTTATTGACAGCTGTGAAATTTCAGCTTAGAAACTAGCACCAGGTCAGGCTGTTTAATACTTTCTTATGCTTTTCTCTTCACCTGAGTAAGGGATAAGACACTCACAGTCCAAACAACTTGGATGGCACTTTGCCCTTTAGCCTGCAAGTTATATGTCTCCTGTGCTCTTGGCCTTTTGAAAGCAGACCCAGGTTACCTTCATATAACATGAGTCACAATCTCAGTGAGGTGCAGCCTCGCTGAGGTTATCTCTGTAGCCAACAAAAATAGCAGTTACTGGAGGGGTGACTCATCTTGCCCAAATCAGATGTCTCCTGTGGGAAGTACTAAACCACCTCTTTCCTTGGATACCTGAAAACCAGCAAAGGAAATCTCAGATGGGATGTGTAACGTTCTGCATTCCGTCAGCCCACGGTCTAACCCGGCCGCGTTAACGCCACACCATCTTCCTGTTTGTACTTCTAATTACTTTCCATTACACTTCCAAATTTGTCTGAGAATTACTTTGAGAAATGTTGGCAGTTTGATCCCCCCCTGATTTCTTAGAATCATGGCTCAAAGCCCAATGCGACATTAATGGAGTTTAATTAAATTCATTATGCCGTTAATTCAGAGTGATCTGAGACAGTCTAGAACTCTGCTGCTGATCTCAGTGGGAACTTGGCTCAACATTTTCAGGACAGATGAGCTGACAGACAGGGAGGTGGCTGGGTAAGGTTGACTAGAGGTACTGTCTGACTGGATGAGTCACATAGTGCCATGGTCTAGTTGACTGGCTAGGGCTGGGTGCTAGGTTGGACTGGATGATCTTGAATGTCTCTTCTGATCTGGCTGATTGATTCTATGGTTTTCATATCACAATATCCTGTAACTACTGTAAAATGCACCAGACATATTTTGTTGGGCAATTAGGTGTTGTCTAGAATTTGATGAAAGCATGTGGTAGCTTCAGTGAGACGTTATGCAAATCTCTCAAGAGGAAATATGGATGCTGCATCTCTTAAAATATTGATTCAAAATGAGGAAAAAACCTTTTTTTTATTAAATACTCCCTGATGTACATGTAAATGTTTATGCTGGGAAAAGATGAGATGCTAGCATCAGTCACCATAAAGTGAAAAATCAATTTTGCATAAAAAGTAGCTTATTCAAGTTAGCTGTGAAACAGAAGAAATTGATTACATCACTATATATTGCAAAGCGGTTGCTCTCTCATGTTGTATTTGGCAAGCCAGGGCACTGGGAAGAGACAGAGTTATTAAATGAGGCAGCAGTAAGAGAAAAAAAGGAAGGGCAGCAACATGAAAAGGAAACAAAAAAGAGGAGACAAGGAGCTAATAATGACATGCTCTGTGAGTGGTCAGGAAAGCAAGAGAAGACAGATCACTGTACAGTCAGGGAAGTCAAGAAAAGAGATCAATGTAATACATACCATGGGGCATAAGGCAAGAAGAAATGCAATATATAATGAAGGGAAGCAGCATTAAAATCCTGGGTCAGAGCTCACTGGGTGCTCTGTCCTTTTAGCTGTGCGCTGGCAGTCCAGAGGGAATTAAGCCAGCAGTGGAACATGACCGTGCCAGCCCAGCCAAATATTGGCCTGGGGCAGTGTGTCCCTGAGGGCCACTCTGGAGCTGCGTGTGGCCAGCTGAACACAGCTCATACCGATGTCAGCACTGCTTCAGTCCACCCTGATCACAGGGTATTTACAGTAAAAGGCAAAGTAAAGAAGGGAGCAGCACTACAATGGGGTCCTGGGCAGCTCAGCTCAGTGGTAAACACTGCAAGAGCAGGACTCCTCTCCATGCTCTTGATGGGGCTCAGTGCTAGCTTCATTCAAATACCTTCATGGAGAGCAGAAGGCAAAAAAGGTCACACAAACACAGTTAATAGGAAAAGTGAACACACAGCTTAAATACTGCATGCACTGCTGCAAAACACTCGAATGTGTCCAGAGAAGGGGGATGAAGCTGGTGAGGGGCCTGGAGCACAGCCCTGTGAGGAGAGGCTGAGGGAGCTGGGGGTGTGCAGCCTGCAGAAGAGGCAGACCTCATTGCTGTCTACAACTACCTGAAGGGAGGCTGTAGCCAGGTGGGGTTGGTCTCTTCTCCCAGGCAACCAGCAACAGAACAAGGGGATACAATCTCAAGTTGTGGCAGGGGTGGTATAAGCTGGATGTTAGGAGGAAGTTGCTGGCAGAGAGAGTGATTGGCATTGGAATGGGCTGCCCAGGGAGGTGGTGGAGCCGCCGTCCCTGGAGGTGTTCAAGCAAAGCCTGGCTGGGGCACTTAGTGCCATAGTCTGGTTGATTGGCCAGAGCTGGGTGCTAGGTTGGACTGGAGGATCTTGGAGGTCTCTTCCAACCTGGTTGGTTCTATGACTCTATAAAATTGCAATAGTCCTCTTTCTCCAATGACCTTTAGAACACCTCTTATGTCCTTAAGGGAGCTGAGCACTCCAGCACACCCCACTTCTAGCAGTGACACCCCACTGAATAGAAAAAACTTCCTCTGTGTATTCATAGCTCCTAAAACTCCCATGCTTAGGATCAACAGGGCACGAACCCAGGCGCACGGCTAAGGCGCTGCGCTCCTCCTGCCTAAGCGCGTATCAAAAATGTAACGCTATAAAAGCACTTCAACACTATTTTGGCTCTTCTGTGACACCGATATTCATTTCCCCCTCCACATTATAGCCTCACTTCTGAAGTTAGAGTAGTAAAAGTAATATCCCTTTGCCACAGGGCAAAAACTTTCATTCCACACTTATGTAATGTATGTTTCTTCGGCGGGGAAAGTTAGTGAAAAATGAGCTTGCAGAAGTGACTCTCCTTAAAGTTAATGTTCCAAGCTTTTTTTTTAATGTGATGTGTGTAAGTGAGGTTTTACATCCAGAATTTATTAAGTAAGAAGAGTTGGGCCTTAAAGGTGCTAGCAAAACCCTGAGGACACTGCAAGAGTATAGTCCAGCCTTTTAAATTAGATACTAATTTCCCCTCTCCCTTTTTTTCCCCCCTTTTCTTATTCATGGACTGCTTGAGGTGAATGGCTACATGGAAAATAAAATACAGAGCCTGATGGATATTGTTGAAAGCCATTCAAATATTCCACTACCCATAATGACACAGGGAAGAACTGTATCTCACGTCTTCTGGAGAGTCCATTTAATCTGCCAGACCTCCATTAGTAATTACTTTCATTATTACCCCTGTCCCAAAAAGGCTATTATCTTTATCAAATAATTGATAGTTCTGACTGTCCCCTTGCAAAGGTTGCAGTCTAAAATTTTTGAGAGAAAATCAGACTGGATGCCTAAGTGCTGGATGTTTGCAGCCAGATAAACCCATGTCTAAATCTGTGCAATAAAGACCTGGGCACACAGATAAGTCAGTGGAGCCAAATGCAGTGGTGAGGGTCTATCGAGACACTTTATCGTGCCTGTTCATATTTGTAAACCTGGGGTAAAAGCTGGGCAGCTATAAAGAGCATTCTGCAGTTTAACAGGGTTAAGCTAACAGGAATTATCTTGCATTTGTGGTGGACAAGCAGCATTTAGCTGCACAGCCTATTCTTTGGGATTTGATAGCACGTGGGAGGATTTGAAAAGACATCTGAACGCTTTGCTCAGGCACATCCAGGCCTGGTGATTGTGTCTCAGCTGGGATTGACCAGCAGCATGGCACCTAAGGAAAGAATCACATTTCCCCTATTGTTAGTTATCATAATTCACTGAGGCTGCAAAAAGACTTACCCATTTCCTGCCTCTGATAAGAAAAGGACATTCTGTGCCCTTTGTAAACATGCCCATTTCTCCACTGTTTTCATAGCTAATCATACAGCCATAGATCAACCAGGTTGGAAGAGACCTCCGAGATCATCCAGGCCAACCTAGCACCCAGCCCTATCCAGTCATCTAGACCATGGCACTAAGTGCCTCAGCCAGGCTTTGCTTCAACATCTCCAGGGACAGTGACTCCACCACCTCCCTGGGCAGCCCATTCCAATGCCAATCACTCTCTCTGCTGAGAGCCCCATATGGCCAAAAGGCTTATGGAAAAAAACCCACTAAATGTGTAAGCACGAGCACATGCTTTGGCTTCTCATACACTGTGGAATGCCTGCATTTTATAATCATGAATCCATGTTTCTGCTTATGTGCTCAACATGTTTTACAGTTCAAAACTGTGAGTCCTTACTGAGTTCAGCTACAAACACATTTATTTCGAATAAGGTTTTGCTGGGTTGGATTTTGGCTCTTGTTATGTGAAATAAGATTTCTGAGGCCACATAAAGGGCAAATGGTTCTTGCTTTTAGGTACTTTACCAAGAAGTCTCCTTTCATTCCTTAAAGAAAAAAACCTTTCCCAAGGCAGTTTAGAGTATCTAACAATTACCCATCTAAAAGGCATGTTTAACTCTTCTTGTTTATAGATCTGCTGGATAATATTTACATGTTCCCAGCTCTCACTGAGCTCCTCTGGTGAATTCTCCTTCCCTACACACACCACGAGGAAGGTCCTATAATTTCAAAAGTAAATATTTTTACTTTCTTTATAAGCACACTGGAGTAATTAACCCCTTTAGAAGTTAGTGTATTCATTTCTCTAGGTATAAAAGACCTCACCTGTGCAGAATAGTTTTAATTTACCCTGGATTGCAGGAAGGCTCAGAGGTTGCAGAAGGCTTTCAGCACCTAAGCACACCTTACCCTCATCTTGCTGCTCACAGGTTTCTCCTGGTTGCAGTTCAAGTTTCTTGTTTTTGCCCTTCCCACAGTAATCAGGCAGATCAGGCAGTTATGAGGACTAAAAGTTCCACAAGATGATGATGGGCTACGTAATAAAGTCACACGAGTTTTTTGGACTCTGATAATGAACCTTTGGAAGGTAGGAGAGCCCTGCAGAGGGACCCAGACAGGCTGGATGGGTGGGCAGAGGCCAATGGGATGGGATTGAACACAGCCAGGTGCAGGGTCCTGCACTTTCGCCACAACAAACCCAAACAGCACTACAGGCTGGGGAGAGAGTGGCTGGAGAGCAGCCAGGAAGAAAGGGACCAGGGGGTACTGGTAGATAGTAGCTGAACATGAGCCAGCAGTGTGCCCATGTGGTCAAGAGAGCCAATGGCATCCTGGCCTGGATCAGGAACAGTGTGGCCAGTAGGACAAGGGAGGTTATTCTTCCCCTGTACTCAACACTGGTCAGACCACACCTTGAGTGCTGTGTCCAGCTCTGGGCTCCTCAATTCAACCTGAAAAAACAACCCTGTTTCAAACTGCTCAGCCACACTGTATTATTTTCTTTTCCCTATCTCATCATGATCTTTGCTTTGGTTCTGGAAGCCATTCTGAACCCCGTTACCTTTGTAAGGAACTATTATGCCTCAAATTCTAATTCTTCATCTGCTTTAAGAGAGTTAGTAAAGAGCTTTCACAACTTTGATGGGGCTACATCTATATTTCAGGATTGCTTTGTGGGACAATACATCACAATGGCAGATCCTTTGGCACCCTGTGGCCTCCCATGCATATGTAGCTTGAATTATAAAGACAGTAACATACTAGTAGCACAATTAAAAACATGTTTAGCATTCCCTCAAGGAACCACTCCTTCCAATTACTTTCTGCTAAAGGTGTATTAACCTGCTGTGGCAGCCCACCACGACGAAGACAACTGTTGTTCTCATTGCTTAAGTTTAAATACTGAGTGTGAAAAAACACTCTGGATTTCCATAACCTTGAAATGTCACCACACATGGATTATACTTATGCTTAAACACAGCCTGCTCTTTTAAGCAGAACCTTTACAAGTCCTCACACACAAACAGGGCTTCGTGCACTTTGGCAGCAACACATTTTACTGCATTCCATTTGCTGTGGGAATGCAATAAACAGGAGGTGAATGTGTAATCATGCAGCTAGGAAAAAAGTAATATGTAGGCAAAGAGAAAAACTAAAAGCAGAGACAAGAAGGGAAGAGCAAGACAAAATAGACAGACAATGTACTTTCATGCTAACCTTTTCATTACACTGAGAAAAAAAACCACATATAAGCAAGGCTGTAAAATGCATCAGGGTGGAAGGGACCCTTGGAGGTCTTCTAGTCCAACCCCTGCAGAGTGAGCAGAGACATCTTTAAGTTGCTCAGGTTGCTCAGGGATGTGTCTGGGGATGGTGCCTCCACCACCTCTCTGGACAACCTGTTTCAGTATTTCACTGTAAGGAACTTACTCCTAGTGTCCAGCCTAAATCTACCCTGCTCTAGTTGAGAACTAGTGCCCCTGGTCCTGTCACTGCATGCCTTTGTGCTGCAGCAAGCCTGTTTCAGCTCACCCCTGGACAACTCCTTCCAAAACACCACTGAGGCATACTGCCTTACTCCTGGTGAGCAGTACGCTGCTAGAGAGCCCACTAGTTATGCCCAGACCAGGGGCCAAGTATTCCTGACACGCTCTGGAACCTGCAGCACCTACACACCACACTTTTGCAGAGACAAAACGAAGCTTGCCTTTCGCAGCTTTTCTGCACCAATTGCCTAACAACTTCCAAGTGCATCCATAGGTATCATAAGCTTGCAGACCAAGGCAGGCTGATAGCTTGCCACATCAGTCTGCAGTTAGTTTCTGTGTGCAGCTACTGCTGTTATCTTGTACTGAACTACAATAGCTCAGCCGATACGTGAGAGCGAACAGAAGCTGCACAATGACAGCTTGGCCAGTGATCTGCTCTGCAAATCGCTCAGACTAGCTTCAGCTTATCGAAATCTGTCTTCTCCAGAACAACCTCCAAAACATGACTAATAGGCTGATTCTCCTCCAACAATATCTATCTTGGTTCCTGCTGTAAAATAATCAATTACACTAAATGGAATTATTTATACAGAATACGAAAGCAGTTTGGCTTCGGTGGAAGTAATATGCTTATCAGATGGATTAAGATCTAATAGGCTTTTCTCCCTGAAAGTATAGCTGTTCCTGATAGTCTATCGAACCTCTTATGTAAATTACTTTGCTCTTGACAACATAAATTAGATAAAAGAACTATATTCTGTTTACAGGCCTCAAGTAACAAGATTTTAAATATATTTTAAAGCAGTGCCAATAGAATCAAACCCAGCATTTATGAACTGAGATTGCCTTCGCTTAGTCCCACTAACGAAACCAAAGTGAACTCTGCAGACTTTTTGTTAGTACAGTGACTCCATGAAAATCAAATATTTATGTCTTTGGTCTAGACGACTTAATATACAATTTCTCTATCACAGGAAAAAGAAGGCAATGCCTTCCTTAATGCATGCCTTAATGGAGCATCGTATTTCTCTAGGATGAGCTGAGAAACGCTGAGGGCTGCACGACAGAGTTCAAGGCAATGGTTAGAGGGAAGGAAGCAGCAAGAGCTCATGACTGAAGTGAGCTGGGGGTGTGCAGCCTGGAGAAGAGGAGGCTCAGAGCAGACCTCATTGCTGTCTACAACTACCTGAAGGGAGGTTGTAGACAGGTGAGGATTGGTCTCTTCTGCCAGGCAAGCAGCAACAGAACAAGGGGACACAGTCTCAAGTTGTGCTGGGAGAAGTATAGGCTGGATGTTAGGAGGAAGTTGTTGGCAGAAAGAGTGATTGGCATTGGAATGGGCTGCCCAGGGAGGTGGTGGAGTCACCGTCCCTGGAGGTGTTCAAGCAAAGCCTGGATAAGGCACTTAGTGCCATGGTCTGGTTGACTGAATAGGGCTGGGTGCTAGGTTGGAGTGGATGATCTTGGAGGTCTCTTCCAACCTGGTTGATTCTATGATGCTATGATCACCAGCACATAAGGATGCCAAAAGTTGCCTGTTCATGGAAAAATCACAGCAGAGCAATGCTCCACAAAAACTTATTCAGAAACACATTCAGTAAATGCCATTGGAATGGGCTGCCCAGGAGGTGGTGGAGTCACCATTCCTGGAGGTGATCAAGCAAAATCTGGCTGAAGCACTTAGTGCCATGGTCTAGTTGACTGCATAGGGTTGGGTTGGACTGGATGATCTTGGAGGTCTCTTCCAACCTGGTTGACTCTATGATTCTATGAAAATGTATTCAGATTTCTAGGAGCTGTGCTTTGTCTTCATTTCTTACCATTTTCCTTTGGAAGATGGTAGAGGAGCCCTTGTACCTCAGTTAGAGAAAGAGTGTTCCTCCTGTCCTTGGAGGTGCATTACAACCCCTGAAACTATTTGTAATACCTTTATCATAAGCAAGTCTGCAAACCCGTTTGTTAATATGCTTGCAATAAGGAGAGGCAATGCCTAAAGCAGAAATATATTTAGTAATAAGGAAATGGCATTTTTCAAAAGCAAAACTTTGGACTTGCAATGATCTGGAGTACAGACAGATTTGGGGATTTGTAGATTCGTTTTTATAAGCTGGGTAATACATTCCAAAAAGCAGTTTGGCTCTGTATGCCCATTTCACAGTTCTGGACTAATTAAAATCAAGTAAATTACACTTGGCCCAGAGCTTGGCTAAACAAAAAACAACACCACACACTAAAATGAGTCTTAAATAATTTCTCCAAAGCCCAGCTGATTTTCCTTATGAGATGCAAGCAAGCATTTGTGCCAAACGAGAACACGTAATTTATGATGCCATTGAAAAGCTGGTAACTGTTTTTCTTACCTGAAAAAAAATGGTTTAAGAAATGAATCCCTGGCTTGATTATGATTCACTGTGTGTATCAGTCCTCTGCATCATGGGACTAGAGTATCCTTTTATCTGTGTGATTCGTCAGGACAGACTGAATAATGACAAGTGGAGTGCCAAGCCGGAGTTTACTTGCAGATTGGTTAACATCATTTTGTTCCCAGAACAAGTCTCATCGGCCCTTATCAGGAGTCTCCCAGAATTGTTTGAAAGTTACAGGCAGCACACCAAGGAAATTAATTTCCCTGTCTCCCTCCTAGCGTTGTCCAAATCTTGTTACCTTTATTCACACGAAGTAATTCAACAACCTTAGCACAAAGTGTTGCTACGTTTTTGCTTAGTCTTACAAAACCCAGTAATATAGAATTTCTAGGGACCTGTGCAGGGTTCACTTTCCATTAGGCTTGCACAGGATATTTTCTTTTATACACACATATTTCATTGCTGTTTATTCTGTATTTACTTGCAATGATTATGAACTCACTCTCTGTGAAGAACTTCCTCCTAACATCCAGCCTATACTTTCCCCAGCACAACTTGAGACTGTGTCCCCTTGGTTGCCTGGGAGAAGAGGCCAACCCCCACCTGGCTACAATGTCCCTTCAGGTAGTTGTAGACAGCAATGAGGTCACCCCTGAGCCTCCTCTTCTCTAGGCTAAACAACCCCAGCTCCCTCAGCTTCTGGCTAGGGCTGGGGGATAGGTTGGACTGGATGATTTTGGAGGTCTCTTCCAACCTGGTTGATTCTGTGATTCTGTGAGTCTATGATTCTATGACTTTAGGAGAGCCTTAAAGGAAACATGGTTCACCCTGCAGCTGCAGCTTGGACTCAAGGGGGTGTTCAGCCTGCTCCATTCGATGACCCAAGGATGCCACTTCTCCTTTGCAGCAAGATGCAGTAGGGATGTTTTAATACCTTGGGAAATCCCACACTCTGTATTTTCAAAGAATGTAGATCTTCTGAGCTCACTACCAGAATTAGGAGAAGTGTATGTGAATCAGGCTATGTTTTAGTCTTCTAGTCTGCTCCCAGATTCCAGCTTTATGAATGAATCAAACAGAAATGATACAATGGGAAGCACTTTGCACAATGGAACGACTGGGAAAATGAATTCAGGGGGAAAAAAAGTTTTCAGATAAAAGAAATTGCACTAAGACCTTCTAACTGAAACAAGGACAGATGCAGCTTTTAATGCTGGTTTCCTACAACAAGCAGGATGTATGATCATACCCTGCATGTCTGCATGAGCAACTGTGTGTCTATGCCATGAATTTTTAAACACACTGCATTTTAAATCAAATTCAGCAGAGATGATCTGGATGATGCCTTTGCCTTATGCTTTAGTAGAGACTTCAGCACAAAACAATGCAGTAAAGAAAACAAATCCATGGTTTGAGCTTTACAGTGGTTCTCAAACAAACTTCTAGTGTTCTATCTCACATTATTGTAATGACAGGACGAGGAGTACTGGGTTTAAACTGGCACAGGGAAGCTTTAGACTACATGTTAGGAAGAAGTTCTTTACAGTGTGGCTGGTGAGACACTGGCACAGGTTGCCCAGGGGGGTTGTGGCTGCTCCCTCCCTGGAGGTATTCAAGGCCAGGTTGGGTGAGGCCTTCAATGATCTGTTCTAGAGAGAGGTGTCCCTGCCTATGCCAGGGGGTTGGAACTGGATGGTCTTTGAGGTCCCTTCCAACCTAAACCATTCTATGATCTGGAGCTTATGGGTGGGAGCATCAGTTGTGACAGCTGCATTTTTGCTTTTTTTGATTGCATTCAGTGACTCTGTGCTCCACAGCCTCCCTGGAGATGTCCAAGGCCAGGCTGGATAAGGCCTTGAACGACCAGTTCTAGAGAGAGGTGTCCCTGTCTATGGCAGGAGATTCCGGAACTGGATGATCTTTGAGGTCCTTTCCAACCTAAACCATTCTATGATTCTATCAACATCTGTGGAAACTGCCCCAAACTACCCACAGCAGCATAGCCTCAAGCAAAAAGTACTTTCTACCCACCTTAGTATTCTGAGTCCTGGGAATTGTTTAGAGAGCCTGCCTGTGGCTCCTTCCAGCAGTCCTAATTCTCAGGGAAGTTTTGCACTGAAGCTTTTTAAAGCGACTTTGTTCTGATTCAGACATGCAGCTAAGAGTGCAGCAGTGACTCACGGGGCAATGGCTAGATGGGGTTTCTGTTTCAGACCCAGCAACTCCAAATATATTCCTCCAAACAGACGCTGCGGTCAGATGTGCTGTTCTGCACAGAGCCGAGCGACTGCGAAGTCGTCACCTTGCACCCACCCACGCTCAGCCGCTCCTCGGTCCACCCCCACACAGGGCACAGCACACCCAACCATCCCTCGACCCAGTTCTGTCAAACCAGTCTGGATTTCTGAAACCTGCTATTAAAAGTGGTTTAAGCAAGTTTGGATCTTCGTGACAGAACCAAGAGAGGGAATGACAATTTGTGCCTTTGTGCCAGCAGATGAGAGACAAGCAAGAAACCTTCAAAGGATGAACCTCTTCTGAACCTGCTCATCACTTCTGACCACTGTGTAACCCTCCCCGGGACCAGTCACCTTGCTGAGCTATGCTACGCTTAGAATCATAGAATCAACCAGGTTGGAAGAGACCTCCAAGATCATCCAGTCCAACCTAGCACCCAGACCTATTCAAACAACTAGACCATGGCACCAAGTGCCCCAGCCAGGCTTTGCTTGAACACCTCCAGGGACAGCAACTCCACCACCTCCCTGGGCAGCCCATTCCAATGCCAATCACTCTCTCTGCCAACAACTTCCTAACAACATCCAGCCTATACTTCCCCCGACACAACTTGAGACTGTGTCCCCTTGTTCTGTTGCTGGTTGCCTGGGAGAAGAGACCAACCCCCAGCTGGCTACAGCCTCCCTTCAGGTAGTTGTAGACAGCAATGAGGTCTGCCCTGAGCCTCCTCTGCTGCAGGCTGCACACCCCCAGCTCCCTCAGCCTCTCCTCACAGGGTTTGTGCTCCAGGCCACTCACCAGCTGTGTTGCCCTTCTCTGGACATGTTCCAGCACCTCAATATCTCTCTTGAATTGAGGAGCCCAGAACTGGACACAGCCACACTCAAGCTGGGCAACAGCAAAGAGAGCGTATGAACTAATTCAATGCTCAGCTTCTGCCTTCACCAGGTTTGAAGACCTGCTTTCATTTATTGATTTATAGGCTGCAGGCAGTTATATTAAACAAAATCTACAGCACTTTACTGAGAACAAGAGAAAAAACACTGAGGATGCAGACCTCTCCAATGTGGATGCTGAACAGATGTTTTTAATGTCTATCTGCATTTTGAACTGAAATTAAAGGGCACAAATCTCAAAGGCTTTAAGATCTCTGCCAACGCCTTGTGAATACTAACGAATGGCACCTAATGATCCATCAAAAGATGGGATTTTTCTAATTCTTCTTTTGGGGAAAGTAAAGATTTAACTAACTAAACAAAATAAGAGATAGAGAAGTGGAAAGGGGGAAAAAAAAGTATCAAATAATAAAATCAAGAACTTTAAACAGGATCTTAAAGCCCCAGCTACAAAGCCTGACAGCCATGCAAAAGTCTGACAGCAGAGATAGGGTTTAATATTCTTTTATATGAGGGAGCTTTGAATCTCATTTAATTTTATCAGACTTAGAATCATTTGCTAGGGGCCAGACAGCCAACTAGTGTAAATCAGTTGAGCTCCATTAACTCCTATGGAATTACAGTTTCCAATTTACATCAGCTGAGAACCTTGCTGTTATGCTACTATTATTAGCTGCTATTTATAATGCAATAATACCTAAAGCAGTCATCTCTAACATGTGGCTCAACAGGCTTCCTGACATTGCCTGCAGACTCTGCCCCTCCAGCAGATGTTGCTCAGAGCAGCAAAGTTGTCTGTATGTTCTTGTCCCATATCCAACCAGCTGGACTACTGAAATTGGAGTCTACTGGCTAATATTGAAGTCTGAGCTAGGTTTGCTATGATGATGATGGTAATAATAATGCACTTTGTTACACAAAAGCTGTCTCCTAAAAAAAATATTTAATAGTGGCAATCTGCTGGAGATTAGGAAGGATTAAAAAGAGATAAATGATATGGGGTTACACAGAAGGCTGGCTGTAGAGCTGCAGGAAGAAGCAGAACATCAGCACCATCCACTGTGATGTTTGGGCCACTTGCTTCTCAGGAAGTTAGAAATCATCCATATTCAAAGCTGTATGGCATGACTGCAGAGATCCAAATCCAAATCAGCTCTTGCAGTGAAAAGAGTCAGTTTTTAACTCAGAATTTCCTAGTCTTAAAAAGAAGTTTCTGAAGTTGATGCATTGGGAATCTTCACACTACCTAAATTTAGGACCTAACTCCTGTGCTTAAATTAGGTGGTTCGAGGCATTCCCTCAAGTGCCATTTAGTGCAAAAGCACAACTTAGATACCCTGAGATATTTTCTGAAGGATTCTAATTCTCTCTTTTGGTGGTTCAGAAGATGCTAAGGGACTCCTCCTCCTCGCAATCAGACATCAAAATAGGTTGACAACACAAAGAGCTCCCCACACTCATCTTGGGGATGCAGACAGGTTTCTGTATCTTCTTGTGTCTCTATTGTTGCTTAGAGTTCATTTATTAAGGATGTACATCCTGCTCTGGCACTGTCCAAAGAAAGAACCTCCTGTGCCCATGAAGCCCACAAAGGTCAATCAGCTACAATCCTTCACATTATGTACAAAGAATCACAGAAATATTTACAATGGAAAAGTCCCTCAGGATCACAAAGTCCAACCTAGAACCCTACTCTGCAAGATTCACCTTAAACCATATTGCTAAGCACCACATCCAAATGGCCCTTAAACATATCCGGGGTGTGTGACTCCACCATCTCCCTGGGCAGCCCCTTCCAGTGCCTGACCACTCTGTGAAAAACTTTTTCCTAATGTCCAACAGTCTAGCTGACTGGCTAGGGCTGGGTGCTAGGTTGGATCTTGGAGGTCTCTTCCAACCTGGTTGATTCTATGATTCTATGAGTCTATAATCTAAACCTCCCCAGTCTCATCTTGAGGCCATTCCCCCTTGTTCTGTCTCCAATTACCTGTGAGAACTGTCCAGCAGCAGCCTCTCCACATTGTCCCTTCAGGTAGTTGTAGACAGCAATGAGATCTCCACTCAGCCTCCTCTTTCTCAAACTAAACAGCCTCAGTTCCCTTAGTAGCTCCTCATAAGATTTATTCTCTAGACCCTTTGCCAGTTTTGTTGCTGGAATGTTTTCTTCCTAACTCTGTAGGGCAGATAGAAACAAAAGAGCACATGCCATAGATTTGGTCCACTCCTTCATTAGCTATTTGACCTTCACACAAAACTGCAGAGCTTTCCTTCACACCTGCTAGATTACCTGCAGTTCCTGTTCCATGCTCCCATTCAGTCTCCTGCTACACATAGTGAAGGCAGACCCCAATCACAAAGCTGAAATCCCCTTCAGAGACGATCCAGAATTTTCTTTGAGGTTCGGCACTAGCCTATTCCTACATGTGCATCTGAGGTGCACAGATCCACTGGGGCCAGGAGGAGGCAGAGTAGAGACACCAAAGAAATGATCATCCCCATTAACGAATGCAGCATGAGACCCCTATCTCATGGCATGATCAAAACTTGGCAGCATTTGTAATCAAAGCAACCTATGTTCCTTCCCTGTTGGCTTCCCGTTTTGAAGCTGAGCTCCCCTTAAGTTCAAGGGCTTGGGAAGAGAAATCTAGCACAGAGCTTTCTCTTTTTATTTATGAACTTCTACTCTGCAGACTTCAATCTCACAGGTGCTCGAGCTTCTGCAAAGTCTCTGAAGCAAACAGGACTGTTCACACTCCTGAAGTGCAGTCCTTTGCTGGATCAGGGTGCCAGTGTCAACCTTTCTGAGCTCTCTACAGTCTGTTCAAACATTTTCTAAGGCACATGGGTTACTGTTAAATATAGAAAGCCCTCTGTTCAATTTTTTTCTTCCCCAAGACTGTCACACACTGCTGAGTTTTACAGCAGTGCTGTGCACAGATCTGCAGAGCACAAGGCTGCCTCTGCTTGTCCAACCCAAGGCTGCTTGGAGAGGCTGAAGACAGATCACCTCCAAATTTACAAATACTATGAAAAACTTTCCTATTAGGATCCAAGAACTGTTACTTGTTTATAGCAAAGACCACATTAGAACATCTTCTTCTCCCCCTGTCAATAACTTGGCTGACTACAAATCTTGAGCCATTTGTTGGGTTTGTGCTGCTCTCTAGGAGGATAACCGAGAGCTCTGTATAGACTGATCAAGCAAGCCATTAATATTTCACAGCTGGGCTCAGGTTGATTGGCAATAATTATTCCACAGATTATTTTTTCATTTGAAGTGCAGCTGGTCATCCATTACTTTCTCCACGGCTTTGAAGGTCCAATCATTCCAATTATTTTTATCAACAGGAGACAGGTAAACTGGTTCTATGGAAATCTTCCCTGACATGGGCATTGAGCAGGCGACTGGAAGCCTACCTCCATTACAAATCTGCTCTTGAGAGCTGAGATGCTTATGTACAGTGGCAAACTCTTCCTCTGATTTCCCAGTCTAGAACACAATATGTTTTGCTGCTCTAAGAGCCTGAAGCTTTGGCCTGTGCTTAAAGCTGGTGGTCACTCAGCTTCCCCTGTGTGCTCAGATACCTTGGACAGGACTGGACCATCAACTGGTTTCCATCAATGAAGATATCAGACAAGTCAGCAAGTGGCATACTTCAAAAACACAATAAAGCCTTGCACTGCCATAGGACAATGGCCAATCTGGTTCCTGAAGGTCACATAGTGTTTTCTTCACATATCAGCTGTCCCATCAGTCATGTAACACAGTCCAGGCAGGGCCACTGGCTTAGAATTCCTGGAGAACTCCAGGTGGCTGAAGGGACACAAAGGCGACTATCCCACATCAAGGGCATCTGCAGAATTCAGATACTGAAAAGAAGGATAGCTTTCACATGGTCTCACAGCAGGAATCATCTGCATTGTCCAGAGCAAAGGAAGCCTTTCAAACTTGCCCACATTTCTTGCCAGCTTTCTCTTTGCATGTGACACCATAACTGACACTAGGGAGCTCAAAACCTGCAGTGGCCTGAGCACTGCAAATTCTAAGGTCAGAAAGGGTTCACCACAAAATTGGCAATCAGATTCATCCTGCAAGAAAGCATTTAATCTTGGAAACATCAGCTGGATTGAACCTGACTGCTGATGAGTTATTCTGCCTTGCTTGACTGGAAGGTCATAAACATTTCTGGTATTGATGGCCTGGTGGAAGTCAAGGCTCCATGCAGATGGACTGTTCGCTCCCCATTCCTCATCCACCAAGAGCTTTCTGCTCCACTTGTTCAGCAAGTGGGCACTTTAAATAACGTGGGAAAATGCCACTTATCTATTCATGGGGTTCTCCTGTCTTGCTGCTGCAGTGCTGCCAAGTTTGCTTCAGGACAGAATTTCATTCTGCACCCATTTTTCTTCATCTAAAGGTCCGTTTAAGAGATCTGCTCTACATTGGTGTCAGCTGCTCTGTTCTGACAGCAGCTACATTTGTTTCACCCTTCCAAGTGGGAGTAAGATTCCTTCCCTTTGACTCAGTGGGAGGGAGACTTCTGCAATTCTTTTCATGCCATTGCTTGAGTGTGAGCATTGCAGCAGCTCCTCCTACATTAAGACCAGACTACTAAGATTGACAAAACGAGGCTGTAGGGCTCTTCTTCTCTCCATTATTCTGATCAGGCTCTTCAAAGAATCATAGAATCAACCAGGTTGGAAGAGACCTCCAAGATCATCCAGTCCAATCTAGCACCCAGCCCTATCCAGTCAACTAGATCATGGCACTAAGTGCCTCATCCAGTGCTTTTTTTGACACCCCCAGAGACAGCAACTCCACCACCTCCCTGAGCAGCCCATTCGAATGGGTTCATTCCAACTTCTCTCCAGTGCCACCCACAAGCAAAATAACTTAATGTGTGTGCTAGGTGTGCACTGCCTTCTGCATTTTGACATGTTCCTCTACATAACTTGTAATATGACTCCATGCTCCACTGGAAACACCAAGGCAGTGAGAGGAATACAAGCTCAGGGCAAGATGCAGAGAGGTACATTTGGGATATTCTCCTTCACGCACTGCATTGCAGCTACTGCCTCAAACCTATGTTGCTAACGATCCTCAGAACTATTCATGCTTTGCCATGGTGCTGGTGAGGGGCCTGGAGCACAGCCCTGTGAGGAGAGGCTGAGGGGGCTGGGGGTATGCAGCCTGCAGAAGAGGAGGCTCGGGAGTGATTTCATTGCTGTCTACAACTACCTGAAGGGAGGTTGTAGACAGGTGGGGGTTGGTCTCTTCTGTCAGACAACCAGCAACAGAATGAGGGGACACATCCTCAAGTTGTGCCAGGGAAGGTCTGGGCTGGATGTTAGGAGGAGGTTGTTGCCAGAGAGAGAGTGACTGGCATAGAACAGGTCACGCAGGAATGTGTCCAGGTGAGTCTCCAGGAAAGGAGACTCCACAACCTCTCTGGGCAGCTCATTTCAATGTTTTGTCACTGAAAATGACAGTATAGACTGAATGTTAGGAGGAAGTTGTTGCCAGAGAGAGTGATTTGCCATTGGAATGGGCTGCTCAGGGAGGTGGTGGAGTCACCATCCCTGAAGGTGTTCAAGAAAAGCCTGGAGGGGGCACTTAGTGCCATGGTCTGGTTGATTGGACAGAGCTGGGTGCTAGGTTGGACTGGATGCTCTTGGAGGTCTCTTCCAACCTGGTTTATTCTATGATTCTACCTTGTGAGAGTCTGCACACTCCCACCTGGCTTCTTGTGGAGAGATACCTCCCCAAAGTCAGCAAGTCCAAGCTATCTGTGAGCATGTTTGTGAATGCTGAATTGGGTTTCTTCTCTCAAGGAGCCACTCCAAGGCTGAAGACCCACCTCTGCCCAGTGGTAGTGCCAATAAGAGCCCTGCACAGAAGCCAGCCTTTGTTATGCAAGACACAAGAGATTATCCCTACACAACACATTCACTTAAAACACTTGGAAAGTGCTATTAGAAGTGCCCTTATTTCAGCTCAGTGAGTATGAAATACATGCATAATATTCAGGAGTTACGAGGAGATAATTTTATTGGCTGTAATAGCCCATCTTACTGAGTCCCTGAAGGCACACTCCACAACCCACCAAGCACAGGAGTGTCCCACTGGGTATGTCTACACTGCTTCTTTATGAAAGAGCAAAAAGGAGTCCTGGGAGCTGCTGAGAGCAGAGTGCCCTGCCACACTCATCTCCTGGTCACAACCTCCCAGATGACCTGCAGACCTTGCCCTGACAAGGCTGAGTGCAGCTGCTGCCCTCCAAACTTGGCTCCCAACAGCCTGAGCCACCTGGTCTGCACAGCTTCCCACAGTCTCCACGGGCTCCAGGCCATATTTCCCAGACAGGGCCTCAGGCTGAGCTCCCAAGATTGCTGTCTGGAGGGACAACAGGTTTTGCATTGGGAATTTCTACATCCCAGCGTGTGCCCTGCTCTATCAGGAAATCTGGGGCAATCAAATATTTAATGCACTGAACGAGAGAACTCCCAGCTAAGAGGAGCAGCAATTAAAGACCTGCTGACTCATCAGATATCAAAGGAGAAGCAACACAGTGGGGAATAGAAATATTCTGAAGGATCCAGACATTTGCAGTGCACTGGGCCAGAAATTCACATTAACAGCATCCCAAACAAGTTGGGAACAATGTTTGCTTAAAATCCCCAGTGGGAAGCTGCATCATCATGAAGAAGAAAGAACAAAGAGAAATGGCTATTTTGAAATTTATAAAGAACACATCTTTCATTCTGCAGCAAAAGAATGATGGAAGATGGCAGTGTTACACTCCTAGCTGCCTGGAACCTGTCTGGACAACTCAAGTGGTGATGTAAGGGCTTTGGAAAACAGGCTCTTTCAGCTTTCTCTGCAGTCTTACCCACTTCTATGTGCATACATCAGGCATGCATCTGTATTTCATCATGAAGTCAGTCTTGCTTAGTATCTGCCTCTGTGTCTGTGTGTGCTGCTTGCTGGCCCTGGATTGAAGCCCTGACTGAAGGATCACAGGATGTCAAGGGTTGGAAGGGACCCAAAGAGATCATCGAGTCCAACCCCCCTGCCAGAGCAGGACCACACAATCTGACACAGATCACAGAGGAATGCATCCAGAGAGGCCTTGAAAGTCTCCAGAGAAAGTGACTCCACAACCTCTCTGGGGAGCCCGTTCCAGTGCTCTGGGACCCTTAGAGTAAAGAAGTTCCCCCTCGTGTTGAGGTGGAACCTCCTGTGCTGCAGCTTCCATCCATTGCTCCTTGTCCTATCCCAGGGAGCAAGTGAGCAGAGCCTGTCCCCCATCTCCTGACCCCCAGCCCCTAGATATTTACAGACATGTATTAAATCCCCTCTCAATCTTATCTTCTCCAGACTAAAAAGCCCCAGGTCTCTCAGCCTCTCCTCATCAGGCAGGGCTCCAGTCTCCTAATCATCCTTCTAGCCCTCCTTTGGACCCTCTCCAGCAGGTCCCTGTCCCTCTTATCCTGGGGAGCCCAAAACTGAATGCAGTACTCAAGATGAAGTCTCACCAGGGCAGTGTAGAGAAGACACATGTGAGTCTGATCACAGATCTTACTGTCACATCTGATTTGGTTTGAGCAGAAGACAGTGCATGAAAACGCTGAATCAGCATACTGGTGACACACGTGGAAAAGGATTAGAAAACAAAGCTCAAGTCCAATAAGCCTCATTCCTGAGCCCAGTGAAAGCAAAACTGGACCTGCAGCCATTAATACCCCCATGAGCAGGGCTGCTGCAAGTACACGGGTTCTCTAAGTGCAAGCACTATATGAAGTGATTTGGAAAGTTCCACAATTGACTGCGAGGAGATATTAAAAACATGGAATGGTTCCTACAGCTGATGATCATAGAATGAACCAGGTTGGAAGAGACCTCCAAGATCATCCAGTCCAACCTAGCACCCAGCCCTAGCCAATCAACTAGACCATGGCACTAAGTGCCTCAGCCAGGCTTTTCTTGAACAGGCATCTACTACATATTTCTACACCTTTATAGATAAGTGTGATGTCACTCACTGGTCATCAGCCAGGCAAAGAGTAGCACAGAACTTTGTAATTGCTAGACAGACCAAGCACCTTCCTTGCTGCAAAACTATGCTTAAAAGCAAGTAACTGCATAGGTCAGTACAGAACTGGTGACTTGCACCCTTGCAATTTTTTCCCTTGTGAAAGTTCTCTCTGTCACCAGATGGTTCACTTCTCCAAATGTCACTACCAAAAAACCAAACACCTTTTCTTTCTGCAATATCAGAAGTGTGAACTAAAAACCACAATGGCAAGGCAAAGTTTCTCCACAATGTTCCTCTGCTTCCTTTTCAGTAAGCCTTCCTGGTATCCTGCAAATATCCACTAAATTCCTCAGCTGTAGTGACAATATTCTGATTTCACTGCCCAAAGAAGGTCACCTGAGCAAGACTATACACCTCAGTTCAGGTGCTCATCTTTAAGTTTGGCTAACTTTAAAGCAAAGTGTCCTTTAAGTGCACATCACTTTAGCCTGAAAATACTTAATCATTAACAATTTAAAGCAGAAAGGAATTTAAGTGAGTTAGACATCCTGTAATGGGCCTTTTGACTAGGGCCATTAGGAACACTTTGGTTCAGTTCAGACATAATTTATCATCCGCAGTGGAATTCACCTGAAAGGCAGGCAGTGCCTTCTGCTCTTGTAGCTCCTCTCTTAAAAGGGAAAAAAAAAGAAAAAGAAAGAAAAAAGAGAATGAAAGAAAAAAGAAAAAGAAAAAGAAAGGAAAAAGAAAAAGAAAGGAAAAAGAAAAAGAAAGGAAAAAAAAATCCATTCAGCTGTTCTGATGATCTAAATAGCTTAAGGTTATGAATGCCAGATAGCTCCCAGCTAGGCGTTTACTGCTGTCTTTAATAGCCCAAAACCTATCAGAAACCTCCTGAGGCTAAATACAGACAAGAGAGGAAAAATGTAATCATTTTACATTTCAGTCCCTGGTAGGAGAAACCTGCTGAAGGAAGGTTACAGCACTATAGACTGGTCTCCACACCATTTCCAGCCCACCAGTTAATTATCACAGTGTGGTCAGCTTTGCTGACTCCAGGGCACCCATGAAAGCAGCAGAGCTACCCGGGGACTTCTGCAGCAGCATCTCCCAACACTAATGTACTTCTGGATGGCAAAATAAATGAAGGGAAGGGCACAGCTTAGCTATTAAACAGCAACAGGGCCATAAAATAAGACATTTCAGCATTTACGTGTGAGGTTTAGGCAGGTGTCAACTTCCAGTGCTGCTCCAGTTATTCTGTGGAATAGAAAGCCTGACAGTCTCCCTAAGCATGGCTCATTTTTATACCAGCAACATATAAAAATGCTGATGCATTATACTGTTGTGTATAAACATTAAAAAAGTAGCAAAAGCAAGCCAGAAAATGTTTAAGTCCTTCAGAACTTAATAGGAAAAATATCCAGCCATCTTTCTGAGTGATTACAGAAAATTACATCCCTATGAAAGAACTCTGGAAGGTAACAAAAAGCTGCTAGGATGGACATGTTCTCTGCTTCATCTAGGAGATTCTGAATGTCATTTCCAACCCAGCTGTAGTCATTTTGTGGCTCTCAAGTCTTAAACTTTTTTTTCCTACACAGACAAGTTCAGAAAGGGCATAAAACAGCTGAAATACAGCTCAAAACAGCAGACTATAAAAATGCCATATTCTCACATTACACTGCAAATACTGTACTGATGTGTGGTACCTTCCTCCCTTTCCCATAATTTAGGAACATACATGGTGGCACTTCTACTGCAGAAATCTGGGTACAGCCAGGCCAGCCAATATCAGCATAGAAAAAAACCAACATCGTGTTGAAAAGAAAGGTTTGCTCCTTTGTTTCTAACAGCACCATGTTGAACACCTGACTGGGCATGGCTGGGAGTGACTTTTAGTGGAGCTAAGATGAATAAGGTTGAGAACTTCTATAAATACAACCAGCAAACTGCCCATTAGCCAGGCTCTTCTCTGTGCTAGTTTGAAGCTAGCTAGAATGTTTTGGTGAGAAGGATTAGATTACAGGCTGTGAAAGGAAAACAATGGTGATGTCTACTTCCCTCATAGGCTTGCTGAGAGATATAAGAATCCAAACACGAATAACACACTACTTCTCCTGATAGAGAGCTGCAAGCTGCATCTCTCCCTAGCCTCTCTGACTAATCCACTTTGCTTCCTAACCCCCTGGCTGAACCTCCATTCTTCCTTGGGACTGGGGTAAGGTTGAGAGGGGTAGGGGGAAGGTGGAAGGGTGGTTGGGAGCCCCTCCTGGGACTCAGGTTTCTGGGAAGGCTGTTGTGTTTCTGTATTACCTTTTACCTTGTATATTTCATAGAATCAACCAGGTTGGAAGAGATCTTCAACATCATCCAGGCCAAGCTAACACCCAGCCATATTCAGTCAGCTAGACCATGGCACTAAATGCCTCACCCAGGCTTTGCTTCAACACCTCCAGGGATGGTGACTCCACCACCTCTCTGGGCGGCCCATTCCAATGGCAAATCACTCTCTCTGGCAACAACGTCCTCCTAACATTCAGTCTATACTGTCATTTTCAGTGACAAAACATTGAAATGAGCTGCCCAGAGAGGTTGTGGAGTCTCCTTTCCTGGAGACTCACCTGGACACATTCCTGCGTGACCTGTTCTATGTGATCCTGCCCTAGCAGGGTGGTTGGACTGATCTTTCAAGGTCACTTCCAACTCTTAGGGCTCTGTGATTCTGTGATTACTTTCACATGACAAGGATGGACAGGGAGAGGAGTGGAACATGCAGACTTTGAGACTACTGTTGGCTTCAAAGTTTTTAAACTTCTAATTTACTCATTAAAACTGAATAGAGACACTTCCCATTGGACTCTTTATCCATAGGATAAAAGTAAGTGGTTGAGCAGTAGGTAAGCCATGGTAAGGAAGACTGCACCACATGCCTTGAGGTCATTTGCCCCCCATCCCCACAGCACAGACACGATGACAGCAGCCTGGCAGTACAGGAAACTGCTCTGCTTCCCCTTTTTGTCATTTTAAAGGATTTTCATGGGGGGCTGGCAGCTTTGGTAACTGATTAGTGCATATTACTAAGACAATTCACAGGGCTTCTATAAGCCAGAAGGAGTCACATGCTGGGAGATCTGCCTTCTGCTCTAAATATAGCAGTAAGAGAAATGAAATCCAAGTGCCAGATTTCAGTGGGATTTCCCAGGGTGAAAAGCATCGCACACATGGCTCATTAGAGACCTTTAAAACAAAACCAAGAACTACAGATTGCATCAGTGTGTTCTCTTCCTGGTGCTGTTACTGAAAACACTTGGAATGAATGGTGGTCATTTCCCTACCATGAATCTCATCACCTCTCTACTCTCGTTTTCAGCAAGCATTCCAGCCAGCTCATCCAATAGGAATATCCATGCTAATAGTGACTGAGCAGTGAATTTAGCCATTAAACTTCACATTTCTTACTGGATGGATTAATTTTAAGAACAGGAACACATCAGATTAGGAAAAGGAAAGAAAGAAATGAATGCAGCAGATTAGCTGACTCCCATTTACTTGAGTCCATGTACAATTGTCTACCACTTCCAAGTTTCTGTGCCACGATTCTGAAGCTGGGTGCCTGAATCTGTAAGATTTTGGAGCACAGATCTGTAGTTGTTCCCAGCTATTTCTGTCCACAGAGCTCTCTCCTGGGCCCTTTTCTGTGTTTTGTACTGCACAAAGTCTCTCAGCATCTATGTATTTGTTTCAAACTGACAAACATAATAGGTTAGTGAAATCCATTTGAAGTGTCACTCTACAGATGATTACCAACCAAAAGCAGCAGTCTTTTTTTCCCTCTGTGAGGGAAAAAAGAGAAGTTAAAAAAACCTCCCCAAGCCAGGATACACTTTTTTTCCCCACATTTTCCCTCTCTTTCAGAGTTTAAAATCCTTCCTTTCCCAGCCTTGCCTGCTGGAGCTCTATGCTGCCAGCCATTTCTTCTCTCGTTTATACCAGTGTAAACCTGAAGCGATGTCACTAAGCTACATCCCTGTAAGAGGAGAACCAAGTCATGCATCAAACAACAGGCTACTTACTCCATGTTTACTTAGCATACTCTACAGGAAATATGGAATTAAGTGCCTTCCCAGCCTCAGGCTCTGACTACACCTGCAGCATAGATTATTGCCCCAAATTGGGAAGCTTGTCTCTGATGCAGGCAGTTCCTAGAGGGCAACCTCTTAATGTCATTTTGGTGAGTGCAAATTTGTTATGAGTTACAGTGAGTTGGTACCTGGGAGGATGGGAAACACAGCCACAGTGCTGCTCCTGTGGGTGGGAGAGCACAAGATGCCTCAGCTTTTGCTGCCTTGCAGGTCTCCTGACATGGTGAGCACTGGGGTCTTTCACTGGCACCACTGTTCCCATACAAAGAATTGTTATTTCAGTCCTGCATATGTGAAATCTTCTCATTTTCTGCTCAAATAAAGAGGGACTGACAAAGTAAACTACTCTGCAGAAATTCTTCCTGTTAGAAGAAAGGTGTAACAGCAGTAAATTTAGCTCCACTGGGAAAAAGAAAGGAATTAACTACACCTGCCCTTGAACACAATGGGTTTTCTTGACCAGTGTGCAAGACTGAATCCTTTATAACACTAACAAAGACAAATATCTTTGGTCAATAGGTCTTGACATGTAACTTCAAATAAAGATGAAATTTGCCTTATAACCTGTACCTGCTGGTGAACTGAATCATTCTTCCTTCTAGACAGTGAATGCAGTTCTCTGCAAAACCACAGCAGAACTGCTGGGATCTACCCAATCTTCCTATAACCCAGCAAGAAGCTGCTCAGGTTAAAGTTCCCCCTCTTCATAAGGCTTTGCTGCAAATCTTCTCTCATTCTCAGCTGATGATAACTCTCCACAAACAAGTGCTTGATGCAAAAGTGGTTTGTGTGCACAAACAGGTAATTAGCAGGAATTTGCTTTCTAGCACTCAGAGGAAATAAAGACTGCAAAAGGCATTTGATTAGTTTCCTAGAAAATAAATTCTTTAAAGTCTTGTTTTGAAAGATGAAGTATTTGTTGTCAAAAACACCCTGCAAAACAATCTGCATCAAAATCAGCACCTATACACACCTGTATCATAGAATCAACCAGATTGGAAGAGACCTCCAAGATCATCCAGTCCAACCTTGCACCCAGCCCTGTCCAATCAACTAGACCATGGCACTAAGTGCCTCATCCAGGCTTTGCTTGAATATCTCCAGGGACAGTGGCTCCACCACCTCCCTGGGCAGCCCATTCCAACGGCAAATGGTAAGTCTTGCACCTACATGAAATACAAATATTTGGGGTCTCTCTCTCTGTGTGTAAAGAACTAAAGCACCTTTTTTCCCCCTCAAAATGAAAGGGTGCACTTTCCCAGGCACATTAGAGACAGGTCACATACAATTTCATGTCTTTAACTGGAGCTGCACCTTCAAAAAATATGACAAATCTGCTGCTGCCAAGCAATGACGTTTCCATTTCTGACATTTCACCTGTAGCCCTCTAAGAGGTCATCCTGAAAGATTTCAGTCCATCTAGACCTTTTTTGTGTGTTTCAGCACACAGTGAACACAACCTTTAGGATAATAAAAAGTAGCAATCAGATGTGTGTTGCCTCTGGCTGGTGTGGCACAAGGCACTAATGCGCGGCGCAAGAACACAGGAAAGCTGAACGCTCTCGTCAGTTGCAGCACTGGTAGAATAAACAGTAGAAAATAGCCATGTCTGCTGCTACAACACACACACACACACACTTTCATTTCTGTCATGCTTATTTTCAGATCTGCAATACAAGGAGGGATTTTAATAGAGCTGAAGGGTGCAATCAGAGCGACAGCACTGCCAGAAGCGGCACGGAAATGCTGATAGTTGTAATTAGGCAGAATGCGTATTGAAGTGCTGCATGCTTGAGCATGAGGCTTTAATGTGAGGTGCTGCTGTGCTCCTCCCCACACACAGCACCCACAAGCACTCCCCTCCAGCCACAACTCGCCTCTCTGTGTCAAAAGGGCACTGTGGCACCTAGGTGAGGTAAGCAGAGCTGGTTCCTAATAGCCATGTAAGTGATGTGTGGTTTACAAAGCCTGCTTTTATGTCACTCCACAATTACCACGATAAGGTGCTAGCAAGCAACCAAGAAGCTTGCTCAAGCCCATCTATGAGAGAGTGATTTGCCACTGGAATGGGCTGCCCAGGGAGGTAGTGGAGTCACCATCCCTGGACGTGTTGAAGAAAAGACTGGATGAGGCACTTAGTGCCATGGTCTGGTTGACTGGACAGGGCTGGGTGATAGGCTGGACTGGATGATCTTGGAGGCCTCTTCCACCCTGGCTAATTCTATGATACACTCTCATGTCAACACCAAGTGCCAAACTATAAACAGTTTGTTCTGAGGAAGATCCACTTCTTCCAGGAAAAAAGACTAAGCTTGTGCCCTTGGGCACTGTACAGGTGAAGGGGCACAGAGATGTTTGAGATGTTCACAACCCCAGAGGCAGCACTGCTGCTTAGTCCTCCACACTTCAACCTTGCAAAGCCTCTCTCCTGTGCTATGTGTGACAGGCTAAGCCAACAGGCTCAAAACTTTTCTCTGAAATAACCAAAATATCATGAGAAAGGAGTCAACAAAAACTGTACAAAGTTAGAAACTTGTGATGGAAATTCAACCATCAGGAGGACTTAGGCAAGATGTCTACCCATAGCCCCCTGTGTGGGACATCACCACATAACATGTCCAGTTTGAGAGGATGGACTTGTACCCCTGGACTACTCAAACACAGCACAAACCAGGCCTTTGAGTAATTAAGCTTTAATTTCAGCTACTTAAGTCACAGTGAAGAATCATTCACAAGAATGCTCAGTCACCTTAATTGCATAAAGATGAAATAATTTCCAGGGACCTCGTGTGTGGGTGTAAACTTTCAAGTTCTGTTATTTTTTTTCCCCCTTTTCTTGTGGTGGGGTGGAAACTCTAAAGACTTCAATTAGAAGCAATTACTGGAGATGCAGAGGCTTCTGTGAGGTTAAGCTGCCCTTCGTTTTCTCAAGAGAAGCCTTTAATTAAATGCAAATAATCACAAATTTCATAGAGCAGATTGCCATAATTTCACTATTAGTTACTGGATCTCATTTGAAAAAGGAAAAGAGGTGGGCAGCAGCACTGGGCGGATGCAAAGTAATGAGAACTCAAGAGGTCAAGGCTGAATTACCTGTGTAAATCTATTTCTCTTCTATAAATCTGTCTGCAACCACATAATTTCAGTGTTAACAGGTTGTCCTTCATGCAAGTGCACTGGAGTGTAGACCCATAGAAGCTCAGGCCTCAATACAAATAATTACCTCAGTCCATCTTACTGTTGACCACAGTGGCGAAGGCAGGATGGGTAATGGGGAAGATGTAATTGAAGGGGAAATGACCAGAATTAAATGCAAGCTATGATGAATTCAAATGGTATCTTCAAGCTCAACACCATAGCAGAGCTCTGGAAGAACAGGCACGTGTATTTTAAATACATCTATCAAATCAGGTATGGTAGTGAAGAAGCACAAGAGATAATAGAGAGTCTGCAGAAGAGGAGGGGAGAGACAAATTCTTCACAACCACAGGTCTGTAACTCGTACTTAAAACCATCAGTCTCTAGGGCAGGTTCTGACAGATACAGAAAGAGAATGCATATAACTCTAGAGAGAATATGCCACTTTTTTTCCTACTCTCTTTCTTTAGTCAAACACAATCTTGTCCTAGACAGCAGGCGGCAGTTAGCTCACAAGCTAGGGCTTCTGCCAGAGGTGAAGTTTGCTGCTGCTCAGTACTCTGAGCAGTGCACACCATTTCAGTGTAAAGGAGAGCCACCTCCATCCACTTTCCATGGATTATCCTACAAGCCAAGGGGCAAACAGCAGAGGTGCAGCAGAAAATGCCATGAAACATTTTAAGAAGCAGCTTTCTGAGAAGCTGATGGCTTTGCAGTTCCAGGATGTGTTCAAGGAGGCATGGAGGTTACTCCAAGCAGCACCTCAGTCTTCAGGCAACCATGCAGAAGAGGTGCTTCAGAAGAAGCACATTTTTGTTATAGCAATGGCCTTTAGGGTTTCAAAGCTGAGAAGGTCACAGAATCAACCAGGTTGGAAGAGACCTCAAAGATCATCCAGTCCAACTTATCAACCAGCCCTATTCAATCAACTAGGCACTAAGTGCCTCAGCCAGGCTTTGCTTCAACACCTCCAGGGACGGCCACTTCACCACCTCCCTGGGCAGCCCATTCCAATGCCAATCACTCTCTCTGGCAACAACTTCCTCCTAACATCCAGCCCAGACCTTCCCTGCCACAACTTGAGACTGTGTCCCCTTCTTCTGTTGCTGGTTGCCTGGGAGAAAAGACCAACCCCACTTGGCTACAATGTCCCTTCAGGTAGTTGTAGACAGCAATGAGGTCACCCTTGAGCTTCCTCTTCTGCAGGCTGCACACCCCCAGCTCCCTCAGCCTCACACAGGGCTGTGTTCCAGGCCCCTCACCAGCTTTGTTGCCCTTCTCTGGACATGTTCTATACAGATCATTGCTCCCTGTCCTGCCAAGAGCTCAGTAGGGATGTCAGGAAGCTCAGAAGGAATGGAAAAGCACAAAGGACAACAAAAGCAGCAGTAGAAAACTTACTCTACAGCTCAGCTTGGCACATCTGTTTTGTTGGGCGGTTTTGTTTGTTTCATTTGCTTGTTTTGCTTTGGTTTTTGTGGATTCCCCAATTAAATCATTTCTCCTGCTGTACAGTGAGAGTATGGGGAGGGATCAGATTGTAAGGTATGCAGAGGAGTAACTGATTATTGACATTTTAGTAGTGAGCTTGGTTTTGTTCTTTTGCACAGTTATAATAATACCTTTTACATGTTCTCTGAGAGACAAATCTCTCTCTGCTTCAGAACTGCTAGTCTGAAGATCTTTTGTTGGCACTGAGACGAATGCTAATGTGAAATATCTTATTTCTTCAGATGAAAGAGAAGCTGAGAGCAATCTCCTTTGGAGGGAGGTGGCAGAAGCGGGGATCTGGGATCAGGAGTTTATGACTCATCTCCCTGCACAGCCCTCCCATGCCCTCTTGCAGCTCGCTGGGTCCTGCTGCCGTCACACTGTGAAGCAGCTCTGCCCAGTCTGATAAAGCTTCCCATCAGGCAGCACACAAGACTCTCTGCTCACAGGCAGGAATGCCCAGAAATGAAGCATTATGCCAGAGACCAAAAGCTCAACCTCATACTGAAAACCACCCAAATCTCTGCTGCTCTCCCTGCTTCTCCACCTATTTTTATCCCTCTGTCTTGGAGGGATCAAACAAAGCCATAATGTATTTTAATGCAGCAATGTGTTTTCCTGCTGTGGAGATAGGCACAAGAAAGGATATAGAGGCTCACCAGCATGGCCCACACAGCAAATCTGCCAGGTGGTGTTCTGCCTGCACGCACACACTGAGCTGCAAGCATGAGGACAGAGATGCTGCTGTGTTTCCAACAACTTTCTTCAAATCAGAAGTACTAACCAAGAGATGTTGAGTCCTAGGGCATCTCAGTGTCAGGGCTACATTCACTAATGTCCACCAGTAGCACCAATAACATTCTTTTTCTGGTATGGGACATTTACAATCTCACTCATTCCTGCTGAGTAGTTAAGTACACAGCTTATACAGCATTTCTGCAGCAGAGACACCAATAGCATTGGTTTGTTTTGCCTCTGAAAAACACCAGAAACTAATTAGAGTTGAGATATTCCTGTCTCCTGGACACATACTTTTGTTCACATTTCTCAAGTATGAACAGTGGCTTAGACACAAGTGAGAGCCCTAACTCTGTCCATTTAGATGGAAGCACAACCATCTAAGTCTCAGTTCTCCACAAATGCCAACTCAAAATATTTGAGGGAAAAGGATTATCACAGGCTCACAGGATATTAGGGGAGGGAAGGGACCCAAGGAGATCATTGACTCCAACGGCCCTGCCAGAGCAGGACCACACAATCTAGCTCAGGTCACAGAAGAATGCATCCAGACAGGCCTTGAAAGGCTCCAGAGAAGGAGACTCCACAGCCTCTCTGGGGAGCCTGTTCCAGTGCTCTGGGCCCCTTGCGGTAAAGAAGTTCCCCCCTGTGTTTAGGTGGAACCTCTTATGCTGCAACTTACACCCGTTGCTCCTTGTCCTATCACAGGGAGCAGTGAGCAGAGCCTGTCCCCCATCTCCTGACCAGCCCTCAGGTGTTTATAAACATTTATTAAAGCCCCTCTCGGTCTTCTCTTCTCCAGACTAAAAAGTCCCAGGTCCCTCAGCCTCTCCTCATAAGAAATGCCCTCCAGTCTCCTAATCATCTTGGACCCTCTCCAGCAGATCCCTGTCCCTCTTCAACTGGGGAGCCCAAAACTGAACACAGTACTCAAGATGAGGTCTCACCAGGGCAGAGTAGAGGGGAAGTAAAACCTCCCTTGATCTGCTGGACACACTCTTCTTAATACACCCCAAGATCCCATTGGCCTTCTTGGCCAGGAGGGCACATTGCTATGCCATGGTTAACTTGTTTTCCACCAGGACCCCCAGATCCCTTTCCACAGGGCTGCCCTCCAGAAATGAACAGGCTGCCTTGTGCAATAGAGAATAAAACCAAAGAATTGCCTAAATGATTCCAGTGCAGCACATTCAGCTCGATTTAGTGGTCCTACTGAAAGATTTCCTGTTTCACTATTTCTTTTGCTCCCATGCCATATCTGTAAGCACATTCAACGATAGGGCAGGCTTCTGAAAAACCCAATGGTTCAGCAGAGAGTAGAGACAGTGAGGTAAGAATATGGAGTCCTTTCAGTACTTTTTGGCAACAAGGAAGCTGAGAGCCTTAACTGCTTATTCTGGCTGAGAAAATGTAGTACTAGGATAATAAAAATCAAGTATTATCAGGGACTGAGTTTTCAAAGGCATAGCACTAGAAGAAACCAGTGCACAATAACTCAGCAAGACACCAGCGCCAAATGCTTGACACTCTGGAGGCCACATCAATGAAGGGGTCAGTCTTGTAAAGATATCATGCAATATCCTATTAAAGCTGACTATATTATTCTAAAGTCCAAAGGAGTGATGGCAAAAAGGTATTCTATGCTGTCTTTAAAAAAGAAAAGGTAACTAAGATCAATTGGAACTATCTAGGAACGAAATTCGGTCTCTAAAGAGAGTAAAAGAAAACTATAGCACATTTTTTTCCCCTCAGTCCAGGAGGAAGGGAATTACAATTTACTGTAAAAAAACCTCTAAGTAAAAAAGCATTATGGTGAAGGATTTGATCAATTGATGGCAAAGACAAGACTCCTACTGAATTCCATGGGGCAAGGATTCCACTAAAGAAACTTCTTCACTAAATAGTACAGTCACTCGTAGTGTTGCTGGTGATGTGAGATCACTACAAGATGAACATCTTTATATTGATGCAGTCAAGGAGGGAGGAAAGGAAGCACACAGAGCTCTTGGGTCGTGCAGGCAGTCTCAAAACAATTACTTGGTTTATAAAAGGAGCTGCATGAATTAGGCTGGAAGAGTGCACAATTTTGGATGCATGTGTGCGAGGGCGAGAGAGGGGAAGGAAAAAAGAAGTTTATTCTTCTGTTAGGATATAGCAATACTAATTCTAACTCTGAACAATTTCAGCTGACTGATTACAGTTGCACTGCAAAGCAGAAGCTGAAAAGCAGATCAGATTTCTTTCTCATGTGGGCCATACCATTACACCTAAAGAATTTCATTCTCATGTTGGCCTTACCATTACACCTAAACAAACTCCAGAGGAATCATGAAAGGTGACTATAAACTGCACAGTCATTTTCTTCTTCATTAAAAAGAAGACATCAGAACAAAGTCTGTTCCTTTAAATCATCAATACAAGAATCCTGCCTGTTAGAGCAATGAGCTTGCCTGACTCGAATCCATCTTTACTGCTGTGTTATTACCCTACTGTTTTCCTGTAATTAAAATGTGGCAGGTAGTTTACACACAAGAGGGAGTAATTGTATTGGAAATAACTGTTCATAACCAAAGTTTAAAAGCTCATTTTTCCTATCAACTTTTAATAAAGGAAGATAATAATGATATTTAGCATTTGTGCCACCTAGAGCAGCATTTTATCTCTCTAAATTGCTAACATTTCATTCAACAATGCTAAAGCACACCCCTTCAGCTAAGAATGCAGCCTGCAGGAAGAGAAAATCTGAACAATAGCAGTCATTAATTCCTGTCCAATTAAAATAAGGAGAATATGGCTGAATCTCATGCTAAAGGACACAGACCTTCAAAAAAACCTTGTGTGGTTCTGGAAGGGAGAATTTCAACCTCAGCCTGATCCGATCAGGGGAGGAAGATTCACCTCTCTCTGCATCCAGGAGGCCTGCAAGGTGCTTTTGGGGTCCTTTGACCAAGGAGGAGTATATGCATTTCATGCAGCTTCCCAGTGGAGTTTCAGCTGAGGTTCCCCAAGTCTCACTGGAGCTACCTAGAAATAAGAAGCTCTATTCTGTTTAGAACCCTTCCTGCTGTCTAACAGATGATAGTGGGGTACTACTGGATAACAGTTTAGACTCCTAACATAGTTTAAAATACCAGGCACCGCATGCTGCCTCTGTGGAGTCAATGCACTGCCATTGCCCACTATGTGAGCCTTCTCCTATTTAGAATAAAGACATTGGTTTGCTGTGTTTATGTAAGCATATCTCTTGTGCAACAGGAAGCTTTTAAAATGGTTTTAGTTTACTATTAATAGTAGAGATTGAGATCCCCAGCACATCATAGGCACACAGCATAAAACAGGCAGGTACTTACATGCACAGCCACAGGCAACCCTACTGCTGAAGAGCTGCATCACTGAATGTAAATGCATGTGGACCACAAAGAAGAAGGTTAAGAGCTGTAGCTCCAGCCTTGTAATCAGACTGGCATATATGAACCCTTGCAGAGTCTGGGGCAGCCTCATCCAGGTTCTGTGTACCTAGATGTTAAACACTCCCCAGCTTGAGGCTGAGGCACCACCACACAGAACTGGAAGCAGGACATACTCCAAGCCTGAGCTGGACCTGCAGACTGAGAGGGTGAAGCACACACAGAGCCTGCAGGCAGTGGTGTTTTCTCCCAAACTCAGTACGTGCAAAGCACATGCTTCTACCAGGCATGTCCAACATCTAAATGAAGCTGAGTTCCCTTTACCTATGTATTATCAGGAAGCTGGGTGCTGAATGGTGGTTTCTACCTCAGGTTAGAACACCAAGAGGGTGTATTTGGGTTTGAACCCAAACTGGTGGCTTTGGTCCAGATTAATTCTTTGGTTTGGCTTAAGAATCAAAGTAAGGTTTTGAGGTAGCAACCTTCAAAGAGCTTTCCATAGTTCCAGAGCTGCATGGCCCTGATGTAAATAAATGGGACAAATGGACCTGGCTATAGCAACCAGCTGTGGGACAGGCAGGTGATATTTCAGGCCCTTCTCTTATACAACCTGTGCCTGATAAAGGCCTGTAAAAGAAATGGAAGATCAAATACTACTTGAGAAACCAATGATGGTGCCAGAGGTCAATGACCAACTGGCCCCATGCAGAGCTGACACTGCTTTGACAGCACTGTGTCAAAGGCAATAGGCACATATAAATTTGTCTAAGCCTTGAACAGTCAGATAAAAGGAAAACCTAGAATAAATCAGTAATGCCTTGCTTACTAAAAGCCATGGATTGGAAGGTCATGGTTTGATTTTACAGGAGTTGTCTCCTGGAGCATGAGCCAGGAGGACATGCAGAGAGGACAGAAAGGGAGGTGGAAGTGGAGTGGATGGGTGCTGCCACAACGTGCATGAGAAGGTGGTGTTTTTTTTCCTCAAGATTGTCTTACTGCATCTCCTCCTCCTTCTCCACTCCCTATTAGCAGCATTTTAAACATCCCCAAGTTTTCTTGAGCAGGTTTGCTGTGCTCGTTAAAATACTGTGAGCATTTATTGGCTATAATGAGCACTCATTAAATTCTGGTAAGTGCCAAGACTGTTCTGTGGCACTGAATAGACTCAGGTTCTGGAGGAGAGCTCAGGAGAGGGAAGGTACTGGAAACACTACACTTTCTACAAGAACAGAACTACAAACTTTCCCCTCCTTTTTTGCTCTGCAAGCACTAGCACAGCTCAAACCCGTTAAGCAGCAGCTATTGCTTTACTGACTACTCAAATCATTCTCCAGCCCCAGAAGGACTCTCAGCTCCTCTTATCAGAACAGGAACAAATTAAAGATTTTTCCATATTTACATCTCCTCATTTGAGAATTTTTCTACATTTGTTGTTTAGAGATAAAAGTCTGCCTCTAAAAATTCACTTAGCAAAGTGGTTTTCTCAGCCTCAGGGAATGGTGCAGGAGGGATTGCAGAGCAGGATCCAAAGCAGCTGGTGAGGCTGCAGGAGTCCAGGAGATGAATGGGTGCATACTGGGGCAAGGATCACATTTTACATGCCTTGTTCTTCTACTTTTTTCCAATTGGCTGTGTCAGAGACACACATCCTGACGAGTGTGGCCATGCCTGTAACCACAAAGTGGTTCCCACTGCAGGATTCAGTGCTACCATCTGTCTTTTTATCACTGAGTGCTGTTCATCGCCTACTAACATCAGAGGATATGAACTAACTAAAACCATACACAAATATACTTTACCCTGGACTAATCCCCAGTGACTCAGAGAGCAAGTGACTATTTAAGGAAATAAAATCAGACAAGAGCTTGAAAATCAGTGCATTAAAAAGAAAAAGAAAGGGGGGGAAAAAAGCCAGTGTATATCCTAGTGGGATGGAGAGAGCTGCTGGAAGTAGGAGGTTTCTGTAGGTATCCCTTCTGCAGATGTCCTGCAAAATGCAATGCAGTACTGGAGGGGAAAGGAGCAGAGAAGCTTACCTGACTTCCTAAGCAACTTGTGGAGAGTTGACTGACCACCATCATCAAATAGCAGAAAGCACTGTTCTGACATAGTGAAGTTGCATTTCTGAAAGGTGATGATACCCATACCACTGCCTGGATGATGAGCCTACGACCAAGCCTTCCATCACCTCAGAAATATCTGTTTTTCAACTACTTGCATCTAAAGATCACAATTCAGCACAAAATGTCTATCAAAACAGCATTGATTTCACAAGACTAAATAACTGCCCTGGCTTAGCATTAATTGTTCCAGTTTGGCTCATTCTTCACCCACTCATTGGAGCTTTTGGTGGATTGCTGCTTTATAATTGCTTGCTCCCTAAGCATGCAAGCATTGCAATCTTCTGCACACCTTGTCAGCACGCTGGTTAGAGAAAATGAATGCTACATGTTCCCCTGACACAGCATTTTGTCTGCTGGACACTCTAACTCAGAGATTGTTTACTCAACTTCTCATGGCCCATTAATGACATAATGTTGTACACAGCTGTTTAGGGCTTCACAAGACCAAAGCAGAGAAAGAAATGCTGAGCGATTTCAAACACGCTGCTGACACTGGAGCCTAGTAAAGTCCTTGAAAGCAGTCTAGGAGAATTCAGCCTTACAGTTCTTTCATGAAGTAAATCCAGGTATAAAGTCCCAAACTCAGATTCTTCTGAAGACTCAAACAATCCTAAAATAACCACATTTGACCATGGTGGCAATGACTGCTTTGAAAAAGAGAGGACCGATGATTTCATGTCAATCACCCTACTGGTCCAAATTACCTACTGAAGAACTGGGACCTGCCATACATGAAGGCTCAAAAGCCTGGGAAGTGGAGTATGCCTGGTTCATCAAGTCCAGACTTCCAGGCTGCTTAAGCAGGAGTGGTCATGGAAATGGCCATGGTATGTCATGGAAAAAGGCAATTTAAGGTCAAGGAACTCCTTATGATCTCGAAAAGCATTTTAACAGAGTTGAAGTGATGCAGAGAGCACTCTGAGTGCAGAAGGCACCACCTGCCCCACTGTAATCTACCTCCTAGTACAGATGCCCACCACTTTCCTCGGGGCTTCTGGAAAGCTAACTCTGGCCAGGAGATCTGTTCAGCAGGGGAGTGTTACTGGAAGGACTGATGTGCACCACCCACAGCACAATGAGGATAAAGATATGGTCTACCACACCCAGAGAATCACCCTAGAAGTTTTATTTTCCTTCATGAAACTTCTGGAAGCATTTCATTAAGGAACAACATGAATTTTCCCTGAGAAAAAGGCAAAAGGAGTTTCTTGACTTTCAAGTCATGAAAAACCACCAAATCACAGAAAAAGTCTAAAAGAAAGGCTCAAACACATTTCCACAGCCCAGTTCATACTAAAGTACTTCATTAACACAACACTTTGGAACTGAAAATTGGGGGAGGGTGGTGTCTGTTGTTTACATATACACATCTATATATACAGCAGGTAGGAGGCACATGATTTGCAATGCTGAGCTGATTCCTCAGCCTGGCAACACTGCAGACATCTCCAGCAGATAGAGACAATCATTGGGCAAATTTGTTTCTCCCTGTGGTAACGGCAATCCATGGCAACTAAAACATCCCATTATCGAAGCTGCATCTGAAGCCACACTCAGAGGAAAGACCATCACCCTCCCTCTCATTTTCCCCACACCTTTCAGGGTAACCCCTACTTACAATTGTGAAGTTCATAACCTTCAGAATCCAGATGGTCATAGCAAGGTTCACCAGGATTAAAATCATTAGGAGCAGCACAAAGAAATAGAGGCATCTCTTCCTCCAGCCATAAATCCCCACTTTGTATACCTGGGGTCCTTCCGAGGTCTGCATGGTGCTCCGGTGCGTGTACTGTTCCTGAGGCATCTGAAACAATCACAAAGAAACAACCATGGGTATAAAGCAGCAAGGCAAAGCCGACGATAAGAACTGCTTTTATGTGTCAGTGCCTCTTAGAGGGGTTTGTTGTTTTCAGAGTTTACCAGCTGGGCAGCGTCTCTTTTGAGATCTTGGTTCTGCATTATTTTTCTGTCTGCTTACTGCATGCAGTAACAACCACAGAAAGCATTAAAAAAAAAAACAAGAGAGAGAATTTTAGGTGTTAAATGTATAGCTACATTTATAAATACATTTAAGCCCACTGTCTGAAGGTATCCTATGGAGATCACTCTTAAGTGGCTCTGTTCAGCGCCCCAGGTTTTGCAAGGCAGGCACTCCAGGGCCTCTAAGGATCCTGAGGGGAAAATTTTGCATGCGTTTGGTAAAAGCAGTTGAGTTCAGCAGTTTGGTTTGAAGATGCAATATTCCTTCTCAGAGGCTTTAATTTAAAGAAATCAAAATGAAAAACAAACAAACAAACAAAAATCACCTCAAAGAAAACCATTCCTTCCAGGCAGCGAAAAAAGGCAAACGGGAAATGTTTGCCTTTCTTGCTTTCCACACCTCAAACTTTCTTCACCAAGTGAACTTGAATCATAGAATCAACCAGGTTGGAAGAGACCTCCAAGATCATCCAGTCCAACCTAGCACCCACTCCTAGACAATCAACCAGACCATGGCACTAAGTGCCTCAGCCAGGCTTTTTCTGAACACCTCCAGGGACGGCAACTCCACCACCTCCCTGGGCAGCTCATTCCAATGCCAATCACTCTCTCTGGCAAGAACTTCCTCCTAACATCCAGCCCTCGACCTCCCCTGGCACAACTTGAGACTGTGTCCCCTTGTTCTGTTGCCTGGCAGAAGAGACCAACCCTCACCTGGCTACAGCCTCCCTTCAGGTAGTTGTAGATAGCAATGAGCTCTGCCCTGAGCCTCCTCTTCTGCAGGCTGCACACCTCCAGCTCCCTCAGCCTCTCCTCAGAGAGCTGTGCTCCAGGCCCCTCACCAGCTTTGTCAAGGTTGTCCTGATGCCACATCATGAACAAATTATCCCCAAAGATCTGTGCTGGTCTAAAATGACTCTGGTACCCTGGGTGGGTAGGGCAAGCCAGGACAAGACTGAGGCCCAAACTAAGGAAAGAGGGAATGAAGAAAAGCTGGTGCTGAGGAAAGCAGTGAAGCAGCAGGAAGAACTGATTTAAGTGTCCTCTGTGGTAAGCACCGTGCCCCCTCCTCCACCCTGGCACCCATCTAGCAGTCAGGGACCTGTCTGCTTCCACGTGGTTGGAAAGGGAAGGGTGCAACTAGCTTGGATGGGGATCTGGAGGACAGCCACCCCACAATGGCTGCAGGCACATGGAGTTGTGCTTCTGTCAGCATCCTGTGCCACACAAATGGAAGCATTTCTGCTCTCATCCTTCACACTGGCGGTCTGCAAAAGCCACATTCATGGGCTGCCCCCAGGGATCAGCTTATTCCGTTGTCAGACTTGTTTGACTCACAAGCTGAGGCTATCTCACCCTCTCCAATCACACATAGTTTGCTGGATGTTTTGCATTTTAGACTCTAGACAGATAAGAAGCCACCAAACGTGTTCTTGCACTACTGATTTGACACCACAGGCTTCTTCCTCAGGGTTCTGGCATCAACATTTGTATGCAGACAATTATAAAATTCACATAGCAAGAGGAAATAATGCAAGTTCCTCTCCGTGGGAGTGTGATCTGCGAGGGTGGAATGAGACAATGGCAGAAATTAGACGCTCATTGATAGCAGCTTATGTTTGTTTTCCATTACTTTCCTGGTTTTCTTCCTTACATTTGGTTAATAAATTCATACTCCAGGATCTAATAACATTCAGGATGCAGTCAGTGGTGGGGTAGAGCCCATTTCAAGCCAATGCAAGGTGAGCTTCATGGTAGAACTTTTACTCCGGCAGTGCTGCACCAGGGATGAAGTTCACACTTCATCTTTGCTGCCGCAGTGCTGAAGCCCACACGTTGGAGACAAAGGCTGCCTGAAGAACCAGCTACTCTTTTTTTTTTACCTTCCACTGCTCTAGAAGTTGCTAAGACCTATGTTTTCTGACCTTGCTTAGTGCTGTCACTTGCAGCAGAAGGGATCAGCCACGAGCTTTCACCCCTCACCCAGAGTGAAACAGGTGCTAAATAAATCTATTCAGGCACTAAATTCTTTTCAGATCAGAGGCACTGAATCTCTCCCAGTTTAGACCTGTACATTCGAGGTGTTCCAGATGGCTGTCTTTAGTCCAGGGAGGCTGGTACGCTCACACCTCTGCTCTCAGCCCAACAACGATGCGCCTCTGGAAGGTGGAGGTGCCCACTTCACTATCAGCAGCTGTGTTAATCCCCCACATTCATACCCAGTAAGACTCAAAAACAGTAACATATTAGGTCCTTCTAACATTTTCCTCTCAGCTTTCTGAACAACTGTAGTTTAAAGAATTTCCTCCCCCTTACTCTTGAGGGCTATAGTTCACCAAGGAGAAAAAGCAAGTCTGACTCGTGCATAGAAGGGCACTGCAAAGGATACCCACAAGAGACAGCTCATGGTACCAGCACTGCCAATCTGCAGGCAGCTGCCAGGCCAAGCTCCCTCCTTCTGAACAAAGGTGCTGCCTGCTCTGGCTAAACTCTAACTAGAACAAGGCGAGCTGCAGACAGCCCGTCCACGCCTCCAAGCCCGTCTGCTTTATTCCAGCTTTCTCAACTGATCTAAAAAAAGGATCTCAAGTCCCTCCAAATCCTGCCTCATTTACAACCTCAGAATGCCCCAGTCTCAGTTATTGCTGAGATCTGCAGCCTCAGTTAGTGCAGATAGTCGTATTATGCTGGGAAGAGCTCATGGTAAAATAAGCCTGTCCTTAACCATGGTTGGCTCAGCCATTTCAGCTGATATCCATTCAAAGTACACCACCAGAAAAAGTCCATCAGTATTAAAGAGCAGTTTTCAACAGTGCAAGCAGGTTCACCATCAACCACTCCTCCAGTTCACACCAGCTAGGGTATCTATACAGCAAAACCACTTGCAGCCCAAATAGATCCATAGCTTTTGGCAACAGGGAGCAAAGCAAGTTGGTTTTAGCCTAGGTGATCCTGCTTTGGCAAGGGGGGTTGGATTTGATCTTTGGAAGTCCTTTCCAGTCTCTAATGTTGTGTGATTCTGTTACAACAGATCCAGCTCTGCCTGCATCAGTGTTTTTGCTCATGGGTGTCAAGTCAGCAACTGTGGAAGGCTTTGCAGCACAGAGCTCACCAGAGAGGAGCTCAGTCACCAACAAATACACTCACTTGGAGGAAAAAGAGACCTTTTTTACACTGCTGCAACCACTCTGATATGTGCAAAGGGAAAACTTCAACAACAATAAATTACAGAGTTTCCACTACCTGGGGGAAATTACAACCACAACTACTGTACAGTCAAGGATTTTATTGCCTAATATTTTAACAGGGGATCCTGGAGAGCACATAATAAATGCAGCCTCTCCCTTGGAGAAAATTAACAAATTGCATTGCTCACCCTCCCAAACCATGAACGAGGTTTGGCCAATAAGAATCAGTATGAAATACCCAGCTCAAAATATCTCTTTATTGCAAAACTTGTTATTCTCTTTATCTCATTCCTGCTCTCTCTCCTTTTGTTTTTCTTTTCCTATCTTCTTTTCTTTATTTGCTGCCTGTAGGATGGAGAAAACAGCATATCCAGCTGGGGCAAAACTTTGCAGGCATCAAAAGAATTTATAGGAGCAGAACATAACAACAAAGAGCAACTTGCGTCCACACAGCGGTCTGACTTTGGGAATTCCTCCAATTCCAATAAAATATTTAGCTCACAACTGTCCTAGCAGAGATGGAGCAACTAAAGTGCTACAACACGCAGGAGGAGCATGAGTTAGCCATGCAGCATAAATGTGTAACAAGAAAACAACATGGGAATCACAGAGAGCACATTCGCTCCATACACACTCTCACGCAGTGATATTTACAGCTGTAGATGATTTCTAGCTTGCATTTCACAGAATCAGAGGATCAGTCAGAGTTGGAAGGGACCACAAGGATCAGCTAGTTCAAATCGCCCTGCCATGCCCAGGGACACCCTACCCTAGAGCTGGCTGCTCACAGCCTCAGCCAGCTTAACACCTTAAACACCTCCAAGGATGGGGGCCTCAACCACCTCGCTGGGCAACTCGTTCCAGCCTCTCACCACTCTCACGCTGAACAACTTCCTCCTCACAGCGAGGCTGAACCTACCCTACCCTGTGCTTTGCTCCATTCCCCCCAGTCCTGTCACTCCCTGAGAACCTAAAACGTCTCTCCCAGTTTTTTTGTAGGCCCCCTTCAGATACTGGAAGGCCACAAGAAAGTCAGCTGGGAGCCTCCCCTTCTCCAGACTGAACAGCCTCAACTCTTTCAGTCTGTCCTCATAGTCCATGTCCCCTCCTGAATTGTGAAAATCAAATGAAGATGCTCAGAGGGCTGGAGCAGCTCTGCTATGAGAGTTGAGGCTCTTCAACCGGAGAAGAGAAGGCTTTGAGGAAACCTTGGAGTGGCCTTCCACTATACTGAAGGAGGCCTACAGGAGGGCTGAGGAGGGACTATTTACAAGGTCTTGCAATGACAGGACAAGAAGTAATGGGTTTGAACTGGCAGAGGGGAGATTCAAACTAGATGTTAGGAAGAAGTTCTTTCCAGTGAGGATGGTGAGACACTGGCACAGGTTGCCCAGGGAGACTGTGGATGCTCCCTCCCTGGAGGTGTTCAAGGCCAGGTTGGATGAGGCCTTGAGCAACCCGTTCTAGAGGGAGGTGTCCCTGCCTATAACGAGGCGTTGGAACTGGATGAGCTTTGGGGTCTCTTCCAACCTAAATCATTCTATGATTCTATAAAATGTTCCTATCTGCAGTTCTCTAGGAAGAGAAGACAGAATGATGGCCAGAGAGTGCTGAGGTGTGTTAAAGAGATGAGTGGAATCCAAAGGCCTGCAAGGAACCAGCTATACCTGCTATCAATAATCTCCTCTATGTGGGAGGGAAAAGTATGCTACTCATAGTTTGCATCTTAGCAACTTCTCCTAACTCAAGCATTAAAAAGAACTAAGGCACCAGAAAAAAAAACCCAAAAAACCAAGAAACAAAAGAGCCCCAACTCCCATAGCCTGTTCTCATAGCAGAGCTGCTCCAGCCCTCTCATAGTTTGCATCTTAGCAACTTCTCCTGACTCAAGCATTAAAAAGAACTAAGGCACCAGAGAAAACCCAAAGTATTACTGTGAAAAGACATCCAGTGGTTGCTCTTGCAAGGTCCTCCCCCCACCTTTCGATTCCAGTGGTTGCTCTTGCAAGGTCCTCCCCCCACCTTTCGATTACTGACTGAAGGGGGAAGGCTGCTAGCTCTTTAATTGGATTTTCTTCTTCAGGAAAGCCACCTAATTTCATGAAAGTGGTGAAAAGATAATACTGAAACAAACACAGAAATTGGAAAGAGAAGCAGTCCTTCCAGAAGCCACATCTGAAAGTGTCTGCCTGACATGAGAGGGCTCAAAGGCACCCATGCACAGCACTGGAGCATCCTTCGCACATGTACAATTCCAGTTGTAACACAAGAAGTGCAGCTTGCCAAACCTTCACAGTTTAACCACAGGCAATATTACCATGGCTACAAAAGTGTAGCCTGGAACCTGGGTAATTCTCCAAGGAATTCTTGCTGCTGCACAGAAACAAAACCCAAACCAGTAGCACTAAGTTTTGCAGAGGAGCTGCACGCTGCATGCACATGAACAGTGCAAAAAGGGCCTGATACAAAATCCAGCCCATTCAGAGAAGCTATTCATCCTTTTGCCTTAGCATACCTTAGAGATATGGCCCAGGAGAGGAAAAGATCCACTAGTTTTTTGAAGGCCACTGGAAGAGTCACATCACTATATTTTCTGACCCACACAGAGTGAGTACTACCAGCAAAGGAGCTTCAGCAGGTGCTGTCTGTAAAGCTGAAACCAGGCTCAGGTGAAAGGCATCACAAATCAGAACTGGCACTCAGCTTCCATAAACTACATCAGTTATGGCAAATATTCATTGCATGTCTCTCTCCTTTCTGTTATGTCCTTCCGGCCTGAACAAGTGGACACAGTCTCAAGTTGTGCCAGGGGAGGTATAGGCTGGATATTAGGAGGAAGTTCCTCATAGAGAGAGTGATTGGCATTGGAATGGGCTGCCCTGGGAGGTGGTGGAGTCACCATCCCTGGAGATGTTAGAAAAGGAGACTAGATGAGGTACTTATTGTCATGGTTTATTAGAAGGTGTTAGGTGATAGGTTGGACTGGATAACCTCAAAGGTCCTTTCCAACCTGGTTAATTCTGTGATTAGAAAAGCCTGGATGAGGCACTTAGTGCCATGGTCTAGTTAACTGGATAGGGCTGGGTGATAGGTTGGACTGGCTGATCTTGGAGGTCTCTTCCAACCTTATTGGTTCTATGATTCAATCAGGTTGCACAACCTCGATTAATGATTCATCAGGAAGAAAAAAGTTCTTTTAAATGCACAGGGGTGGATAAACACCTTTCCCTTGCAAACATCAGAGCTGTAACATCCCTCAGCCATGCTGGCTTTGTAGGCTCAATGAGGGCTATGTATGGGGTGAGGCATAACAAAAGGAATCAATAACGTTCCTGTGCCTGTGAGGGTTTCTTTGATCAGTGCTTAAATGATGTATGCTTAGTAATAGAACAACTTTAAGCTAAAAATGGTTGCAATCTGGGGAGACAGCTTCTCTCTTATGACCCCACTTGAAATTTGCTGCTGAAAATGCCCTAGAGCTCATGAAAACCACAGCACAGACCAAAATCCCCTGAGCCCTGCACAGCCAATATGGCATTTCTCCTCCCTACCTACTTGGTACCAAAGTTTAACCTCTTCTTGAGAAAACCCAGGAGCATCTGACCTCAGGCTAACCTGTAGCATGGTGATGGGAACACGTTTCTAGAGATAGGGGTTCAAATTCCCTCAGGCTTTGCACCTACATTTCTCCCTTCTGTTTTCTCTGTACCTACCACCACCATCTTCTCTCTTTATCTCTCTCTATTTTTTTTTTAATAGAAATCTTTTGTTTTAGGCTACAATGAGTAAAAAAACCCCAAACCAACAAACCAACCAACTAAAAAAAAAAAAAGAAAAAAAAAAAAGAAAACAAAACCAAAGCCTCGAAAAACCCACAAAAACACAAACAAACCTAAAGTCCCTTCAAAGGTGCTCTTTGTCATATCACTGCATGGCAATGCACTTGGATTCACTAGCCGTAAATGCTCTGCAGATTCATCCTCTTTAATTCCTCTGTCTTTTAAGTGCACATTGCCCATCAAGTTCACAAGAATAGACATTTCTTGAGCATGACTGCGAATACAATTTGACATGAAGATGAATGTTTTGAGCCATACATCAACAAGACTTTTTGCCTCTCCACTCCCCACAAAACTCTCTCTCAAGCTTGACACCACCAGGCCCATTAATCTACAAGTGCTGTGACCCAAAATTGATTTATGGCCCTGGACACGGACCAGTCCACAGCCTGGGTCTCCATAAAAGGATCATACTCTGGAAAATGACTCCTCACTCTTCTCACTTGTAGCTTGGCCAGCAAGGGCTGAGCAGTGGGGAATAGCCCAAAGGATAAAACACATGCTGGGATAGTTAAATCTTATAGTAGTTTTCTCCAGTGCCATCTAAGCCATGAGCTTGGGCTCTTGTTCCTCAATGGTTGTGCCAGCATAGCCTCTGTCACTGCCATTGATGTCCCAAAAGTTGCAATTTTCCTGCTCTGGCCTTCCATGAGTTGGGAAGATCTAGTTCTTCTCGCCAAAACATTCTAGCCTGCTTCAAACTAGCACACCATCATCACTCAATGCCCACTTCTCAGACTTCACTGCAATGTGATATGTGGCCAAAGAGACACAGAAAGGAAGGAAACTTCCCAAATATCATTTTCTTCTTTTCTGATTAGCTTCTATCAGAGGGGTACATCACACTCTTCAAATATCTAGACTGATTCCAGCAAGCAAGCCCACCAACAAGCTCTGCCTGGTCTGCACAGTCCAGCAGTGCATGCTTTGCCTGGTCCATGGGAAAATACCACTTTTCCCATCCACATTCTAGCATCTTGAAGAAACTGGACTCATTCAGCACAGACAGTTGGGGGATATCATGGGGATTCAGCTCAAAGCACCTCTAGTGCAGCTCCCCCAGTGCTCCAGGCTGCTGCCTACCTCTAGCATCTTGAGAGCTCATCTAAGTTCCCCAGTCACTAGAGCTGACAGCGTTTTGACAGTAAATGTGCTTGAGAGTAAGTCCACTGCAAAGGCCTCAGTTCATAAACCAGTATCTCTGAGTAGATCAGCAAAAGAAAAGCTGAACCTGGGATTTCTGCTCTGCTCCATCAATGATCTGCATTCAAGGACCACTTACAGTAAAACTCAAAGCATATTACACTTTGCCAGAACAAAACAAAACAACAAGTAGCTCCATCTCTGAATAGCATCTTGTAAACCCAAAGTGGTATTTTATTGTGCTGGTGCAAGAGTCTGCAAGCAGTGTCATGTTACCATTGCTTCTCTTCTCTGAGAAGAAGAGAAACATGTCTGCTCTCCTATATATGAGTGCTCCTTCTAAGTTTTAGACTTCATTTCATGATAGTCACCTCCTCTCTCCTTTTTTTTTTTCAGAATTAATGAGAAAATGGAAAAAGTTTCTGCAGCAAGTTCTCTTCTGTATCCAGCTCGTCAGCAAAGAATGCCCTGCGATTCGCAGCGACACATTCACACTGCATGCAAACATTGTAGTGGCTTTGCTGCATTCGCACGCTGGTTCCTCTGCACCACTCTGATGATGTGAAGCAATCATGAGCCTATGTCCGTCTGTGCCAAGTTTATAAATGCTCTTTCCCACCAGAGTGTCTCAAAGCAGGGTGAACAAATATGAGAACCACACTAAAATAGCCAGCAGCAGGTGTGGCTGCAGGAGGCTGTGCGAACAGCAAGAGAAATATAATCAACTGAGCTTGAATCAGAAAGCAAGCTACAGGAGGTGAGAGTTGGAAGACTTCTACCCCAACACACTCTCATTCCACTGTACCAAGAAAGAGATATGGATGTAGGAATGTGCAAAGCAGGATCGTAATATAGATTTATACTGCTGGAGTCCAACTGGCATGGCACAGATTAAGAACTGTGGGCTTGAGCATGTGCCAGGATCCAGAGCAGAGTTTCTGCAGTGATCTTTCTCGTACAAGTTAAAACTCGCTTTGCTGCATCTTCCCTCCAAATGATGTGCTTATTGTGCTTTATCCATTTGTTCATTCACACAGACACACTTGCTTTCTAGTTTGCTCTTGGGAAGGATCAGGAGAAGACATGTATGTGTTAGGGTGTGCTAATGTCTCTCTTATCTCCCAAGATCAAGAGAAACTCCAATTTAACTTCAGATGCATAACATACTGTCCATATATGCACATACTCTCCGGTCCTTTTGGATACAAAGCAAAGCTTGAATACTTGTCATGGGTGGAGCTGCAGAAAGGTCACTGCTGACAGGCTGACAGGGAAAGGCTCAGGAGCAGCTGCCAGAGTTACGGAGGAAAATATCACCTCCCTTGATCAAATTCAGCCCAGGGTGTTGTGAAGAGCTTCCTCTGCCCTGCCTGAACTCACACCCACACACCAGTGTCTTCAGCTGGGGTTCTGTGAAGAATGGATACAACAAACAGCCCAGAGAGGCATTCAGGCATCCCATAATCCAGACCACTCCTGTACATGATGAAAAACCTGCACTGGTCATCTTAGCCAGATGTGGAGCAGGAGCACCCCTAAAGCTAGGTATGGCAGCACGGCCCCAGCTGCTTCTTGCTAAGGCAGGTGTATTTCTGTTTCTTTGTCTCTCTGGCTCTTCAAAGCTGGTGATCAGAACTGGGAGGTGCGTTGCTGCATGATCAGATGAAGGAACCTGAATTTTCTGGGTTTTTTTAGGGGAAAAAAAGCTTGTAACTAGCAGTCAAGAAGATAATAGGCTGACTGGATGCCTAAATTATCAGCTGCTGAGAGGAGCAATAGAGCTCTAAGTCTGCAGGGTAAGATGGTAGCCTGTGAAGGCTCAAGCAGCCTAGATCATGGGAAACCTTCATTTAACACAGCATTTTCACCACAGGTGTATTTTCTGCAAAGCAAACTTAGAGCTTACTAAGCCTCTTCAGTTTCATCATATGCCTCTCTTTCACAGCTCATCTCTGTCCTTCCTCTCATTACCTCCTGGATGTTACAGTACATCCTTATGTATGAGAGGATGCCTTTCCTGCTCCCCACATGAGCAAAGTTCCTCACTTGGCCCAAATCAACCCATTTCAGTTGACCATCACTTTCACAGGAAACAGATATGGTGGCAAGGAAAAGATGCTCCCAAACACCTTTCTTTTTTCCTCTTCCATCACATAGCATCTGTTTGTATTGAACCAGATAACATTCCCACTGACAATCAAAATCCACTGAATCCTACTCTTTCCAGGTAGGGTTTGCTGCCTGCCATTATCCTTTGGAGTTGCCTACATATATACTTCAGCAGCGTTCCTGGGAGAAAGCTTTGTCCCTGCCACATTGGATCTGATGCACTGAGGTGGTGAACTGTCACTGATATTTTCTTTTTGATTGCCAAGATGAATGACTGAGCCCTGCATGTGCAATCCCACTGGATGCAGTCAAAGCAAACTGCGGGGTCTGCTCTCATCAACCAGCCAGAAACGCTTAGCTCTGTCCCACTGTATAATTTAATATCCTTAATCCATTCCTTGATGAGAGAAGCAAACACCACACACCACAACTAGAAAACATGCCTGAAAAGCACTTCCAACACATCAAATAACATCACTGTTAAAATTCAAGGAAGAGACATTAGCAGAGGCAAAGAAGTTTCTGAAGCTGCACAAGCAGACTCCTCCCGACACCTCCATCCGCCTTGACGAATGTGCCGTACCCTAACTCCCAAACACAAGCCTGCCATATAAGGTGCTGGTATCTCTGCAAAGGCAAGACAAGCTTTAATGCTGCAACTAAAAGGATGAAAGAGCACTGCCTAAATCTGGCAGGCTCCTAAAGAGAGAGCAAGCTTTTTATCATAAACGTTTCTTAAGTTACTTGGAGAAAGAACCGCAAATCAGCAGTTGCAGAGAGAACAGCCTCTAAATTAATGATTTTCCTTCTAATCTGCTCTACATGGTTTCTGACTGTGCTGTCTGTTGCAGTTATCTTATGCTTTATAAAATACAGAAGAAAATATGCAGAGAAACCACAAGGCAGTTATTATTACTGGCTTAACACCCCTTTTCACAAGCTAGCTGTACCAGGAATTGCCGAACAACCCCCAGACAAACATGCTTGCAATTCATTAAGCAACTACAATACAACGGTCATATAAATAGAGGACTGAATTGCACTTTGCACTAAAATCTGTAAGGGGCAGATGGTCCAGAGCCACCCTTTTAGTGGCTGCAGTTTACATATGTACTTATTGCCCCAAACTGCAAAAGTTGGGAGTTATTTTGTCTCAGCGCTCCCGCAGCAGGAGTTGCTTTGCTTTCTGACTTAGTACTGAAGCAAACTTAGCCAGAAACCACCACCCAGCCTCAAACTTCTCCCATCCCTCCACGAAAGTGCCACAACTTCCCATTCTCTCTCTCTCTCTTTTTTTTTTTTCCTTTAAAGAAGAGTCTGAAAGCAAGAAGGCTCCTTGCAGGAGCAGAAAAGAACGGCACATCAGCCCGGCTGCAGCAGGAAGCAGGCACGCAGCTCTTACCTCTGCCTTGGGGGACAGCTGCAGAGCTGGAGGGGTGCTGGAGGCTGGGGAGAAGATGCAGCACGGCTTTGGGAGCAGCACGAGGCCCGGCCTGTGCTCATGAGCTGCCCCTGTCAGATTTTCCAGCAGCAGAATTGCAGCCAAGTCCCTGCCCATGCCTGAAGAATTTCCTGAACAGCACTCTCGTTCTTTTTCTAACTGCTTTGAAACCACACTGTCTGTACTTCAATAAGGCTTTGTCAGGCCAAGTTACAGCTACTGGGCTGGCTCCAGATAGCAATTGCAAACAGATGTGTTTTGTATTAAAAGCCCCCTTCTCCGTGCACACATTCAGACAGAGACACCCCCACCCCCACATCTGCCCCCAGCCTTGATCCTGCAGGTCTTGCCTTTGCAGCTACAAAGCTAGCCCGTTTGGTTAAAGAGAATAAAAGGATTACATTGGTGGTGATTTGCTTTGGGAAGAGGAAAAAGAGGGTGGGAGGAATCCCATTCCTAGAGATAACACCTTACCCTGCTTCAGCTGCTTTGCTGGTACCAACGATGACAGGTGCCCAGGATAACAGACAGCTTTACCAAATCCCAGCAAGCAAGCAAGCAAGCAAATACAGGAATTCAAATTTCTGATCACCACTACTCTCCTCTTACCTTTGCCTCTGTCTCTTCTAAAAACTGTGAGAAAAGAATGCATATTTTTAGCATCTCCAGACTCAGTTCAGCACATCAGAATTGTATCCTAATCTTGACACACACTCCTGTAGCTGCTTATACTAAAAATAATAGAACTATTTTTGAGTACTTTCATCCCTCTCTACTTTCCAGCTGTCCAAACCCTTAAAAATATTTTAAGCACCTTGCATCTCCTTTTACAGAGCATTAACATTGCTCTGGGGTTGGCTTAAGGAAAAGAAATAGAAGACAAAATGTTATACCTTTAGTCAGAATGGGTCCCAGTTCTTAATGTCAGTAATCATTTCCAGACAGCACCATGGGTCAAGGCAGTGAACGTGGGCTCTGCAGCTCGAGATGCCCTCTGCCTGGCATGTGCCCGTGAAGCAGAGCCGGAGTAGATGAAACACACATGGATGTCCCCCTTATTCCACCACAGCTAAGTCCCACCAAAGATGAAACACAGCAGCAGAGTTGTCAAGGTAACAATATAGAAAAGAAGACAGTTTAAAGAGAGAGAGTTATATTTTTCCCACTTCATGTTCCCTTTCAAAACTGTGCACTCCACTTCCATTGGGTTGCTCTGTTCTCTGTTTTACAGAGGTGTGGCAGCCAGATGAAGTGTTTACAAGAGACAAATGTGGCTGAGGAGTGGAAATAATTGGAAGCCTTATGTATGGTCTGATCTGGAGCTCATTGAAGGCAGTGGGAAGCCTCCCAACCTCCGTGGGCTGTGGATTAGGTCCATAGCATGGGCTCATGTAGTCACTGGAATGCAAGATCTGCCTTACACACACTGGCAATGAGATCTGAGAAAAACCACATGGGTCTGCCTACACAGAAAGGCTGCAGCACTTCATCCATCCATCTAGCCTGTTCTGAGAACTGCTCTGGTAACACTGTGAGTGGCTCTCACCTGCAGCCTGCCCTGCTACCAAAATGCCCTCTTCTTAGCTCCAACCAAGAGCAGGATGCCAATCAGCAAAATGGCCCACATGGCACAGGCCAGATTCTGGCCACATAGCCCAGCACCCAAGTGCACTGAAATCAGTGGGGATGTACACAGGGTGTGATGCTGTTCTGCAGAAGGGCTACACGAATATACATTGCACCCAGTCATTCTGCCTCAGTTGTCAGCACTGTAAGCCAAGGGAAAGGCATGCACACACACACACACTGGCCACACACAACCACTGGTGATAGCATTTCAGATTTATTTGCACAGCTTGTAAAGAGCCATTTTGTGCCAGAACAAAAACCACAGACTTTTGGACCACAAAAGCCAGCAGAGCTGTCGATGCAGCTACAGGAGAGTCTCCTTAGCTGGCTGCAGTGGCAATGATAATACTCTTTGGGCTGGCAACCAGTAAGGGCTGAAACCAACGGCGCCTAAAACCTTTGCAGTCTCAGTATAAATAAACCGAAGCAGAAAAATATGAACCACAGATTCACATAATTAGATTTTCAAGACAATCAGGCATCAGCAGAGCTGTCTGCAAGATGATGGTAGTCTTTGCCTTCTGTCTTAAACTTCCTCATGGTCTTTACTCAGCAAACCAGTTAGTTTGGTGACAGGCAGTAACCTCAGTGGACAGACAATGTGTTTTGAGGCAAGCACATGTTTCAAGGCTGTGTAGTCCAGGACTTCTTACAGGAGCCTGGCTCAGGCAGGGCCAAAATCATTTCCCACATGGCAGTGCAGTACTTTGCAATCAGTCAGCTCTTTACATAGAATCACAGAATCATAGAATCAAACAGGTTAGAAGAGACCTCCAAGATCATCCACTCCAACCTAGCATCCAGCCCTATCCAGTCAACCAGACCATGGCACTAAGTGCCTCAGCCAGGCTTTTCCTGAACACCTTCAGGGACAGCGACTCCACCACCTCCCTGGGCAGCCCATTCCAATGCCAATCTCTCTGCCAACAACTTCCTCCTAACATCCAGCCTATACCTCCCCTGGCACAACTTAGGACTGTGTCCCCTTGTTCTGTTGCTGCTTGCCTGGCAGAAGAGACCAATCCCACCTGCCTACAGCCTCCCTTCAGGGAGTTGTAGACAGCAATGAGGTCACCCCTAAACCTCCTCTTCTCCAGGCTAAACAACCCCAGCTCCCTCAGCCTCTCCTCATAGGGTTTGTGCTCCAGGCCCTTCACCAGCTCTGTTGCCCTTCTCTTGACACCTTCCAGTACCCCAACATCTCTCTTGAATTGAGGAGCCCAGAACTGGACACAGCACTCAAGGTGTGGCCTGACCAGTGCTGAGTACAGAGGCAGAACAATCTCCCTTGTCCTACTGGCCACACTGTTCCTGATACAGACCAGGATGCCACTGGCTCTCTTGGCCACCTGGGCACACTGCTGCCTCATCTTCAGCTACTATCCACCAGTACCCCCAGCTCCCTTTCTTCCTGGCTGCTCTCAGCCACTCTGTCCCCAGCCTGTAGCGCTGCTTGGGGTTGTTGTGGTAACTCGTTGGCTTTCAAACGTTCGTCCATGTGAACCCCTAATTATTTGTCTAAGGAGGTAACAGTTTCAGAGAGGGAGATTTCCATGAACCCTACACAAAACTCTCTTTTCTCTCATCTTTCCCAGTTCCCTTGGGAATAGTCTATACATCTGTGGGCCACATGCTGCAAAGCACTGCTGGAGATAACTTAATCCCTTATTAAAAATGTAAATGATCTCTTCTGTTTATGTGCCATACTTTCTATTTTCAGAGTATTTATGCGAGCTAGCAGCATGCTGGCAGGTAGAGACATGGAGAGGTGACAGCATTAATACTGCATTTTTTCCACTGGCATAATTAGTAGGCCAAGTCTATAAATATTTACATTAAATCTGCCAGGCATCACACCAACCTCATTGATAACTTAAGGCTATCTTACTGTAAACTGCAGTAATGACTAACTGTTTTGTCATCAAGTAATATATAAAATGCTCCTCCAAGCTAAGCCACTTTGGCTAGGTTGTTTTCATCTTTCTCACTTGAGCATGGGGTTTAAAGGTGCTCCAGGCATCAGAATTGTGGCTCAGGGACTGTTCTACTTTTCTGCTATCGAGCTACCATTTGTAATACCACTTGTGCTACCAAAAATATATGAACCTTGCAAGTGTAAAACTTAACTTGATGTCAACACAACTATCAATGTAACTGCTGTTATTTCTCAGTACTGGCAGGGTTATGAGGATCAAAAAAAAAAAAATCAACCTTACTGAGCTCTTTGGGAAGATAAAATCAAATTAACTCCCTTTGAGAGCTCTAGAATCATTGCAGCTGGTGACTGCAACATGTAGGGACTTCCATTTCTTGCAGAAGATCCACTCCACCTGGTTCCATGACTTTCTACACCAGAAAACATGAGAGACCTACAAAAGGCAGGAAGAAAAGTTTCCTCTTTGCCATTTATACCTGTCCTTAATTATGCACAAAAAAAAATAATTAACCAGCAAGTCATTGGAGTTTTTCTTTCCCTTGTACTCTGCCCTTTCAAGGCCTCATCTGGAGTACTGCATCCAGTGTTGGGCTCTCCAGTTCAAGAAAGACAGAGAGAGAGTCCAACAGCAAGCTACAAAGACAACAAGGAGACTCATCCAGGCATAACTGCATAATCAGGGAGGTTGGACTAGATGATGTCATAGAATCATAGAATCAAGAAGAGACCTCCAAGATCATCCACTCCAACCTAGCACCCAGCCCTGTCCTATCAATTAGACCATGGCACTAAGTGCCTCAGCCAGGCTTTGCTTGAACACCTCCAGGGACAGTGACTCCACCACCTCCCTAGGCAGCCGATTCCAATGCCAATCACTCTGTCTGCCAACAACTTCCTCCTAACATCAGCCTTGACCTCCCTTGGCACAACTTGAGACTGTGTCCTCTTGTTCTGTTGCTGCTTGCCTGGCAGAAGAGAACAACCCCCACCTGGCTGCAGCCTCCCTTCAGATAGTCATAGACAGCAATGAGGTCACCCCTGAGCCTCCTCTTCTCCAGGCTGCACACCCCCAGCTCCCTCAGTGTCTCCTCACAGGGCTGTGCTCCAGGCCTCTCACCAGCTTCATCACCCTTCTCTGGACACATTGCAGCACCTCAACATCTCTCTTGAATTGAGGAACCCAGAACTGGACACAGCACTCAAGGTGTAGCCTGACCAGTGCCGAGTACAGGAGAAGAATAACCTCCCTTGTCCTACTGGCCAAGAGGTCTGCTCCAACCCCTACCATTCTGTGCTTCATTTTGGCATTTTCTAGCAGTTGAAGATTATTTCATATTTACTATTAACGATATTCCCAGTTAATTCCCTTTCACTGATAATATCTGCTCACATAGAAAATCAGACTTGGGGTTTTCATGCCATGTAGATTTCCAGGAACCTGCTCAAACATCCCCAAATCTTCCTAAGAAAATCATGGCAAAACAGATATGCAGAAAGAGGCAGCATGTAAATGCAGCTGTGTGTGCACCTGGAGTGGAGGAAGAAGTCAGATTTTAATATCTGAACGAGATAATTAAGCAATCCTCTTGTTTGAGCTTTCTCTCCAGTGATTTTCTTTTTAATCCATTAAATGTTTTGAAATATCACATCAGAATAAATATAAATGCCACAATAGTTTTTTAGTCTTGGCTGAACAAAACCATCAGCCTAATTATTATCATCTTAAATCACCCTCAGCCTTGGACTCTTCTAACAAATCTCATGCACAGCTGTGAGGAAAGGGAGAAGCCAAGCCTCATATGAGTGTCACATCCTTAACTGCAGAACTAAGGTAGTTTTGGGGTTGTAAAATTAACTCTCTCAGATCAGAAGGCAGCTATTGGCATTCTTGATGGATTTGCTGAGCCCTGAGCATCCAGAGAGGATGGAGGGCAACATAAAGAGAGGGGAGGTGTGAGTTCCCCAAATACATCTAGCTAGTGGCAGTAGCTGTAGGAGAGGAATGCTTCACCAGAGGGAGAAACCCCATCTCTGTGTGTGTGTGTGTGTGTGTGTGTGTGTGCAGGAAGGGAAGGCCTGATTTGATGGTAGGGAGCAAAATCCTATTTAAGCGCTGCAGCTGCGAATGAATGAAGGCACACAGGTCATCAGGTAATCACACAGAGGGCTGAGATGGGCTTGTTGGACAAGTGAAAAGGAAATGGGAGAAAATGAAAAAGCACTCGTGTGTGTGTGTGTGTTCAGCTGTAAGAAGCCTGTTGTGACTGTGCCTGGAGAGTAACTGACTGAGCATGCAACTGTGCACTGGGAGCAGCCAGACCTGCAGCGCCTACATCCTCACCCACTGCTCTAGTTTCTTTAGAGCAGATAAACACAGCTACATCTCAGCAAGAAGCTATAAATATAGGACTGGTTATGAGATGCACAATCTTCTAATTCTTGGAAGCTAAAGACAAAGAGGGGCAGAGCTAATGCTACTCTGGCCCTGCTCTTGCAGACAGGCTTTCCAGGTTGCTCTGAACTCCAGTAACAGCAGAGATGACCCTGAAGGGGAAACCTTGCTTCACACAAGACTAAGCTATTTAGATCCAAGTGCTAAATTTTGGCCCTTCTATTCATCTGAGTTAGCAAACAAAGTGATAGAGTAAACGAACCAAGGGAAACACTGTAAAAAGCCCTGGTGCCACAGTAAATGTCCAGGTGAGCTGGGGAACAGGAGAACAGCATTCAGTGTCACTTGCCCAAGGCTGAAAACACAAGGCCAGTTCAGGTGAAGGACTGAGATTTATGAGAAGCCAGACCTGGAGAGCTGCTGCTCACAATCCGGGGTTCAGTAGCATCTGCTTCTCTGCTGCTACTATGAGACAAGCATCTAAATGGCAAAAAGTCATCATCAAAGGCAGAGATCTTCCACTGCACAGACTTAGGAGAGCTGTAGAAAAGGGAGAGTGGAGAATGGAAATTCGAGTATCCAGTGTGTCACAACAACAGCAGGCTCATGCTTAATGTTGCTGACACCTGCACTGAGAGCAACCTCTCCTAATGGCTGTTTTTTTTTCTTAGGGTCCAAGACCTGCAGACTCCCTGAGCCCATTTGCAGACTGCAGTGCACCTAATCAGAAAGCTCTGTGCCATGCTGCTTCTCCCACAAAAGCTGCAGCAGTGTTTACCTGTTGTCCAAAGAGCCACTGCCAGGGCCTCATCCAGCCCTCTCCCCACCCCCAACCACTGCCTTGCAATTATTCTGATCATCTCAGCCATTTGCAGGCTCTTCACAGGAATAATTGAAGGCCAGTAGAGCTTGTTAATAGGTAAAATGGAAAGTGTTCCTTTTCATTTCTCCAGCAACATTAAGGTAATTATCCTGAATCATTCTCAAACTACGTGGGCTGTAATTTGGAGGCAATATTACTATTACAGAGCCCTGTTCTTCCAAGTCAGCATGTGTCATACTCCCCATCCAGAAGTTATTTATCAATAATCAGAAATGTCTTCATCTAAAAACAACAGAGCTTCTCCATTTGCAGCATCACAAGGAAGCAGGAGGAGCGTGACCGTGCCAAAGTGTGCCGCTTCCCTGGCTTCTACCCCTCTGGTATAAGAAATGCAAGCAAGAAAAAAAAAAAATAGCTGTGAAGATTAATTTCATACAGATAGAAGAGCAAATGTGCAGTTGGCCAGGCCAATAATTATGCTTCTATTAAAGTCTTAACAGTATCCAAATTTATTACTCTTATCTGAGCAGCCTTACCCTTCGTTCTCATACAGCTGCTCACTAAGCTTTGGTTAGATATATGCCCCAGCACAGACAAATCTTCACCTCAGCCTGCAATAATCATCTTTAGGGGGAAAAGTTTCAAGTTTCTCTGACAGGTCTATCGTGGTGGGGATTTTTGGAGCATGGCTATGCCTTGCTGCTTACATTTAACACAGAGCATGGTTGCTGGTCAAGCAGAGCTGCTCAGCAGTCTGTGCTTATCACAGTCCTTCCCTCTGTGCTCCCAGCTACTTTTACTCTGTCAAGAAAGCAGCTCTGCTTGTTCTTACACTCAGATATCCTATTATATCACAAAGTTTAACACCACCAATGCACCCGAGTTCGGCTCCACCGAACAGTTTTCGTAGGCAGCATATCTGTATCTTGACAAAGCCATTAGGAGGACTCTTGCTGAACACTAACAAGGCAGACTGTCAGTCCATGAGCAGTATTGGACACTGCCCTCTGTTTTAATGAGCTGTGTGTGGTGTGACATTCTGGACAGCAGGACTTTTGCATGTTCCTGTGAGTTTCCCGAGATGAGCAGCAGTGACCTTCATACATAATATCTGATCCAAAGGAGAACTCTTGCCCTCTTCCCATGGCATTAGCTAGTTGCCATCAAGCCAAAACAAGACATGGAAACTGATACAAAACTGGGTATAGAGAGATGAGATTAGATTTAAGAAATCCTGGGTTTTTTTCCACAATGAGGGGAGGTGAGACACTGACCCAGCCTGCCCAGAGAGGTGACAGAAGCCCTGCAGCCCAATGTCCAAGGTCAGATTGGACCTGATCTGACAGAAGGATGTCCCTGCTCACAGCAGGGCAATTTGGCTTATGACCTTTAAAGATCCTTCCCAACCTAAGCCATTCTGATTTTAAAAACTGATGCACAACATTCACTCTAGAATAAGAAGCAAGGAGATAGCAGCTCTGGGAATCAAACTGATGAATGCTTTTTGCCCAAATTCCTTAGCTCTGCTTATATCCTACAAGAGGTTGTAAGATGCATGCTGTTCACAAAGCAGCTCATAACAGCATGCAGGTAGTTGGAGATGTGGCAGAGTAATGATTATGCTTATATACAGATGCACATATGCACATGTCCCTCACGTGTTCTGAGTTTCAACAAAGAGTGAGGAGGAAGGTTTAAAGAGCAAATTGATAAGAACATTAAACCACACGGAGATTCCATAGAATGGCTAAGCCAGAGAGAAGGAAACCAGTGTCTGGATATTTACTTCATTGTGCAAAAATTCTAGACTCAGATCTATTTACAGAGATATACCCAAGGGCCTTTCCATCTCAGCATCCCTGCTCCAGTTATTGGCAGGATGTCACAAAGGGTAAAAAGTCACTTAATTGGGAAATCCCTTTATCACTGTAGCTGTTGCCTCTCTTGGAGAGGATGCCTTCTGCTTTCTCATACTTAACCAGTGTCTCAGAGTCCAGGCTAGGGTTTTTTTCCCCGTGTTCAACTGCAGCAGTAAGGGCTGCAATATCCTGCAGCCCTTATGTAAGGGCTGCAAAGATGAAGAGACCACTTGTACTTGCTCTGCTGCCCTTTGTCTAAATATTTATCTAGTTCAGCAGCTGGTAAGGCTTAGTCCTCACTGCAGCACCAGAGAGGGCTGCAGCCTCTTCTGAAGAGTCATGCCAAGGTTGACTGTAAAAATATTTGGCCCCACAAGAGTAGGGAAGATAAAAACAAGTGTCTCATCCCTTCCTTTGTGGAGTGGAGAGTCAACATACAATTCAGTTCTTGGCACCACCTTTTTATCCCATAACCTTGTAATTGCAGACTTGGATTAGCTGTGAGCACAGTGACCCCAGCAGCCTGCAGCAGCACCATACTGCAGAAATCTTTCCTGCAGAGTGGAGGAATGGAATGACATCCCTCTTGCAATGTTAGCTTCTACAGTAGAAAAAGGAATGGCTTATTGTGAGGCTCCCTCTCCAAGCATCTGAACGTAGCCTATGGTTTGGCAGCAAGGAGATTTTTTTTGGTTAGTAGGACATGGGGAAAGCCTTGTCTCATTCACTATTTTGGAGTGAAATTTCATCAGTGATATGATTAATGTTAACATTATTTCTGCCCTAAATTCTCCATTCTCTCAGGCTAAAAATATGGTCCTAGATTTTCTGATACTGTCCAACAAGAATCACAAAGGGACTGAGGGAAAGGAGAGTAAAGGAGAGAGAGAGACAGAGAGATGCTTTGTGTCTTGTATCTACGCTTCCTTTTAGGGCAAAGCAGCTGTTGGGAAGGTAAGAGAGCTGTTCTCTTCTAAATTGCAAGGGACTCTATCTGCTCACTTTTGCCCCAAAATGATGACATGTTTGCGAGGATGCTTCTCAAAGTGTAACACAGTTTTCATGTTCTCTCTGACTCACAGATATAGTTACAACCACAGTTTAACACTCCAAAAATCACTATCTGAGAATTAAAACTTCCTTACTTTATTTTGTTTTTTTTTTCCATGTGCCTTTCTGTCCCACTGCACTACTCTCATCATTCACAGAATCATAGAATCAGCCAGGTTGAAAGAGACCTCCAAGATCATCCAGTCCAGTCTATCCCCCAGCCCTAGCCAGTCAACCAGACCATGGCACTAAGTGCCTCAGCCAGTCTTTGCTTGAACACCTCCAGGATGGTGACTCCACCACCTCCCTGGGCAGCCCATTCCAATGCCAATCACTCTCTCTGCCAGGAACTTCCTCCTAACATCCAGCCTAGACCTTCCTTGGCACAACTTGAGACTGTGTCCCCTTGTTCAGACATGTTCTGTCCTCCCAGGGTCTGTGGACTGGGGGCATACTGAAGCTGGAAGTAAACTTTCCCTCCACTACAGCAGGAAATACACCAAGCGAAGAATTCAATCCCTCTCCCTCAAAACCTGCTTCCAAATGCAAAGACGACTTAAAAAAGGGGCTTAGTGATTTTTGAAGTCCCTACCTTGCAGAAGATCAGCACGAGGTAAATCAACACATCATTTATTCTCAACGACGTGTGGAAGCGTGTATGTATATTTAAGTGGAGTGATATTAAAGTAACAAGTAATATATTGTTACAGTGGGGTTAGATGTGAATTCTGCAGCAACAGCTCCTATCTGAAAAGGCCAGAAGTTAAGTGTCTCTCAGCATGCTGCTCTAGCAAAGGAGCATCTGCCCCCTTGTAGGAAGCAGCACCGTGCTTCATTTGCATTAGCACTGCTGAGCACAGCCTCCCCCTTTCACCCCTTCAGCTATTTATCATCATCATAGAAAATCAGGAGCAACTTAGCACCGTGTTAGAGAAGTTTCCATCCCTACTGCCACACAGAGGTTGAACTGATCTCCCTGCAATGCAACAGCGAGGCCAGCTGCACTTCTTTTAACCTAAATCATGCAAGCAGTGAGGCTTCAAAGGAGAGCCAGTGGGGGGAATGTGTGTTTGCAGGGGATGCTGCTGGGAGCAGGGTCTGGAACAGTCCCAGAGGTTTATGTGTTTATCATCCCAACACATAAACTTCCTCTATTTCAGTAGGGCTCCCTTTCACTTACTTGTTTTTATTATTCTACAGCTGGAACCCCACAGCAAATCTCTCAAAGGTTAACAGGCCTGTCCAGAAAGTGCAAGAAACAGCCCAGCTACAGCCCATGTATTTTAATGCTCTGCATTACAACAATGAGCTATTTTTATACTGGAGAGCAGTCCACAACTAGCAGTATTTTGGTACTTGTGTAAGATATGACAGAGGCCAAGCAAAGGTGCAATAACAGCTGTAAGACAACCTGCCTGCAAATAATAATAGAAGACCACCATAAAGAGGGAACAGGAGAGAGAAGGAAAACAACAAAGTGGGGAGATTCAGAGAAACTCCAGCAAGGGCACCTCCATCTGCTAGCCTTGGAAGTGAAGTAAATGTTGTGGTGCTACAGCAGGTCGGCACACATTTCAGACAGATGGTGATCCCCGTGTGAAATCAGTCAATCTTCCTTTGATAGGTTTCAGAAGCCCTGCTGCTGTCTTGCTAAGAGAAATGACACCTTTATGCTGAAAGTTACAGGTTGTTGCAGGCAAAAGGACAGAAATACACCCACACACTGTCCTGGTCTGCTGTACACTCAAGCTGGCTGTGTATTTTGCTTGCAAGGAGTGCTTGAGACATCTCTCAGCCACGTGCTCTCCAAACCAACATGTTTTAGAAGCTATTTAAAAAGGAAAGGTGGTTAGCACAAGACATGTGTTACATCTCCTCATTCACTGCAATGCAGTCAGCAGTAAATCTTTAAGTAATACTTAAACCTCACGCATCAGTAAAGGATTTCTGAGAGCCTTACGATAAGAGATTGTTGCCACGCCAAAGTCAGGGCCCATTGATTCTTTGGTGGTGCAATGAAGCCTGAACTTGTCTCAGCACTGGGGAAAAGGACATTTTGCCACATTAATCTTAGAAAGGTTGAGTAATCCTTTCCTCTTGCCAAGGAGCAGATGACCACCTGGGCTGCATCAGGAGAAGTGTGGCCAGCAGGTCGAGGGAGGTGATTCTCCCCCTCTGCTCCGCTCTGGTGAGACCTCATCTGGAGTACCGCATCCAGTTCTGGAGCCCCTGTTCCAAGAGGGATGTGGACAGGCTGGAGCATGTCCAGAGAAGGCCCACAAGGATGATCAGTGGGCTGGAGCACCTCTCATATGAGAACAGACTGAAAGACTTAGGGCTGTTCAGTCTGGGTTGGTTCAGACTGGATGTGAGGAGGAAGTTCTTCAGCATGAGAGTGGTGAAAGCCTGGAATGGGTTGCCCAGGGAGGTGGCTGAAGCCTCGTCCCTGGAGGTGTTTAAGGCCAGGCTGGATGAGGCTGTGTGCAGCCTGATCTAGGGTAGGGTGCCCCTGCCCATGGCAGGGGTGTTGGAACTAGATGATCTTTGTGGTCCCTTCCAACCCTGACTGATTCTTTGATCCTAAAAACAGCGTAGCTCTGGTTGAGATCCACTGCTGCCCTGTGCTGTCGGAGGTGGAACCAGAGGCTCCTGCATCAGGAGATGCACCAAGCAGGGAGCAGGCCCCCACTCATGCAAATACTTGAGCACATCATGTTTTAAATCCTTTCTGTAATAGGTGCTTACATGAGCATTTGATATAACCCAAATTACATGCAATTCTATCCCCAGACAACTGGAGTAACCCCTGAGCAGAAACTGGAGTAACCTATGAGCAGAATATCTCAATAAAAACCTGCTTTGCTGACTCTTTAAATAAGCACCAGAAGCCCATCAGCCTTCTGCATTCTCCATCATTTTATCTACTTTCAAAAGTAACTCAGGTTGCCCATGTGATCTCCTTCAGGCCTTAAAGCTGTGAGAGTGAGGGCCAAACTGTCTATCTGCAAGACACATCACAAGGTGTTAACAGTCAGTCCAGGCATGAAGGCTGGGACCACGCCTAGAGAGTAAGGGCCAACAGTTTTGCACCATGATAACACCTTTTACATCAGGCCCTTGAGAGATTTCAGCCCTGTCTACCCTAAATTATTTGCATTTTTATATAAGGATGAACCCAAGAAATACTTAAACATAAAATCTGTCACAATTATGTGCTGGCATTTCTTTATAATTATCTTAAATACTTCCTTCTCGAGAATATGTGGTTGAAAATGCAGGAAAATTATGCTGATCCTTTGCTCATAATTAGAAGGATTCAATAAAACCTGGTGCTTAGCATGTTTTGCATCTGTATGCTCTTTACAGAAAATTAATCTCAAAGATACCTCTCTCATTTTGCAGCCCTTTGCTACACAGCACATCTGATCTGGCAAGGATGGTCTTCATAAACAAGTACCTCTTGAGGATTATTTGAGGTCATTACTTTGACCACAAAATAGTTCCCTATCACTTCAGTTTCCCCTTCTGCTAATGTTATGCAAAGCTTGGAGAATCATGGGCTTTGGCTTGTTCTGAGAAGAAAACACTTATGGCACTGGTGATTCTTCTTGGAAGCCTGGTTATTTATGAGTAGAAGCATGGAATCAAGCAGGTTGGAAGGGACCTCCAAGATCATCCAGTCTAACCTAGCACTCAGCCCTAGACAATCAACTAGACCATGGCACTAAGTGCCTCAGCCAGGCTTTGCTTGAACACCTCCAGAGATGGTAACTCCACCACCTCCCTGGGCAGCCCATTCCAATGCCAATCACTCTCTCTGCCAACAACTTCCTCCTAACAGCCAGCCTAGACCTCCTCCAGCACAGCTTGAGACTCTGTCCCTTTGTTCTGTTGCTGCTTGCCTGGCAGAAGAGACCAACCCCACCTGGCTACAGCCTCCCTTCAGGTAGTTGTAGACAGCAAGGAGGAGGAGGTCATCCCTGAGCCTTCTCTTCTGCAAGCTGCACACCCCCAGCTCCCTCAGCCTCTCCTCACAGGGCTGTGCTCCAGGCCCCTCACCAGCTTTGTTGCCCATCTCTGGACACCTTCCAGTACTTCAACATCTCTCTTGATTTGAGGAGCCTAGAACTGGACACAGCACTCAAGGTGTGGCCTGACCAGTGCTGAGTAGAGGGCAGGAATAACCTCCCTTGTCCTGCTGGCCACACTGTTCCTGATGCAGGCCAGGATGCCATTGGCTCTCTTGGCCACCTGGGCACACTGCTGGCTCATCTTCAGCTACTATCTACCAGCACCCCCAGGTCCTTCTCTGCCTGGCTGCTCTCAGCCACTCTTGTCCCCAGCCTGCAGCTCTGCTTGGGGTTGTTGTGGCCAAAGTGCAGAACCCTGCACTTGGCTTTGTTAAATCTCATCCCATTGGCCTCTGCCCACCCATCCAGCCTGTCAGGGTTCCTATGCAGGGCTCTCCTACCTTCCAACAGATCCACACCTGCTCCTACCTTGGTGTTATCTGCAAACATACTGATGCTGGACTCAATCCCCTTGTCCAAATCATCAATAAAGATACTGAACAGGACTGGGCTCAGCACTGATCCCTGGGGGACACCACTAGTGACAGCTGGCAACTGGATATGGCACCACCACTCTCTGGCCCCAGCCCTCCAGCCAGTTCTTGACCCATATCAGATTGAATCTGTCCAAACCACAAGCTGCCAGCTGTACCAGGAGCTTGTTGTGGCAGACAGTGTCAAAAGCTTTGCAGTCCATGTAGACTGCATCCACAGCCTGCCCCACATTCTCATTCACAAGTTACATTTCCATGGTGGGAAGGAAATAGTAGGAAAGGGAGGGGGGAAATAGTAGTAGTCTCAGGGCTCACTGCTCCAAATATCTTCCAACCAGCGTTTAGCCAAAGCATTTGCTCAAAACGTTAGCTGCTTCTTGAAATTGAAAGCAAGGATGAATATGTACATTTCAGCACAAAAATGTCTTAATTAGGGAGCACCAATGAAGCCAAAGCCACAGGTAGACTCATAAACCCTGTTGGCATAGTTTACTTCTGGATCCAATCATGTTTGGATTCAGAAAAAGAATGCCTAGGAAGTGATAAACAATTGTCTGCTTTCCTATGCAAAATGGCCCTTTGTGTCATGGTAGTCTTATTAGTTTTCCTGTGAGTGCAAAAAGTTAACTAAAAATGCTTATGTGTACTAAAAGAGCCAAAAGATGTTTATGGAGCTTCTTTCTGCTGTCTCCCCAGAGTGGTTCAATGTATCTTCAACCCTATATATAAGCATCTTTATTTACTGCTCTGAGTATCTGATCTTCTTTTCTCTCTGTGTGAGAAATTTTTCTTCTTCCTTCTGACTGCTGTTCCCATTTTTAAGCCTGAAGAATACAAAGTAAATATGGCACTGCATATAAACAACACACAATACAACAGAGCTTCTAAATCCAGAGTCAGCTGAAGACACCAAGTTTGGTTTCTTTCTCAATGATTGATGTCCTCTAGAAGAAATAATAATTAGATGGCAAAAGGAGGAGGAAAAGAGGCATGTGGAATGATACAAGCATTTAGTCAAAACATAACTGAAACACTGATAAAAAAATAATACTTTAAAGATGCTTTAGCCTGAATAAGACAGCATTACTGTCTGTAAAATGGATGAAAAATCAGGCCCCTCCAACAAGAAAAGGACTGCAGAAATTTGCTACACGCTAATGCCATCTACCAGGCATCAGTGGAAGTAGCAGGAAAAAAAAGTCAAATAAAACACTACCAGAAAGGTTAAGTTAGAATTTGTGCCTCAGCCTCAGGTTTGCTTTTTTTTTTTTAGCAAGTATCAAATTCAGAATAGAATCATAGAATCAGTCAGGGTTGGAAGGGACCACAAGGAGCATCTACTTCCAAGCCCCCTGCCATGCCCAGGGACACCCTAGCCTAGATCAGGCTGGCCACAGCCTCATCCAGCCTGGCCTTAAACACCTCCACGGATGGGGCCTCAACCACCTCCCTGGGCAACCCATTCCAGCCTCTCACCACTCTCATGCTGACCATCTTCCTTCCCACCTCCAGCTTTGCTCCTTTCTCCCCAGTCCTGTCACTCCCTGATAGCCAAAAAAGTCCCTCCTCATCTTTTTTGTAGGCCCCCTTCAGATACTGGAAGGCCACCAGAAGGTCACCTGGGAGCCTCCTCTTCTCCAGACTGCACAGCCCCAACTCTTTCAGTGTTCTTCTGTCTTTCCTTATTTTTTTTTTCAGAGCAAGGATCTCAGGGCATCCACAAATGCAAATATTTATCACTTCTAATTGGCAAGGTTATGGAAAAAAACCTTTTTCATTTCCCTTCCAACACAACTTCGAGGCACAACACATATTTACAAGACTCTATTGTCACTCTCCTGAGAGCTGCCACTCTCTTATGCAAGGAAAACACTCTTATTTTGTGACAAATCCTACACTGTTTCAGAACCTACTCAACCTACATTGACTATTTTGATCAGTGAGTCCTAGCTCAGGAAGCTTTGCAAGTAGTCACACTGTCAACATAATAATACTCCTTATCTGTATGTGGAGACCACTTCCCAAGGAGTCCCTGATAACTGTACAGAGGCTGCTACTTCTCTCATCCCAAATGGCCTCAGATTTATAACCAGCTCCAAAGGACACCTCAAGCACTTATCCAAAACCTTAAGAACAGAGTTGCTTTGCCAGAAGAAACATTCTCACTGCTGCTGAAGATGAGCTCCTCAAGTCACCTCTTCTTAGAGCTCCTCCTCCTTTCTATCCTCTCAGCCATGCCTTTTGTGCAAAGACAGAAAGCTGAAACAAATGAGCCTCAAAGGCAGCACCAGGAGTGCATCTGTGTCGTTTTAGGGAACACCTTTGTTATTGCATCTTTTGGAGACAACTTTTTTACTGAATCCCATCACATCAAGACAGCTGACTTGCATGGCCACTGATGCCCTGACTTCTTTCTCTGAGCTCCTCCCCTGGCAGTTCACTTTCCTTAGCAAGCCCAAGGCAGCTAGGCTGTGAGTAGTGCTTTGCCTTAGTTTTGCAAAGACAAAGACTCCTGCAGTTGGAGCACTTCTTTGGCCAAACTTTCTACAACTGCTGATGCAGCTCTCATCCCATATCTACCTACAGATCATTCCTTGACTCCTGCCAAGAAAATTCTAGACATGGTCTGAATTCTTTCCTGCACTGGCCAGCTCTTGTCTCAGTTTTTGCAGTTTACAGCCTCCTGGAGGACTTTTTGAAGTCTATTTGTGCAGGCTTCAGCTCCTGTTCTGAGACTTGCTTTGTGTAGATTTTTATAGGTTCTCAAGCACTTAACTTTGACATACATGCAGAAAGCTATGAAATCAGTCTGACCTCTCATGCATTAAAACCCATCTGTGCTGTAGCTTAGGCACAAAAAAAAAGGGCAAAATACACAACAAATACAGGTATAATGTTATAGAATTCTCTAAGCAGCACAGGACCCTAAAACACTGAGACAGGAAAGAGTGGCCACGACCTTCTCTTTATCCTATGTACTTTTCACAACCTGAAGCGAGGTTGGTTTGTTGTATCTTTCAATTTCCCTTTTGAATGCCCACCAGAAACAAATAGCAGATGCCTGTACAGTCTTACGACAGTGAGAAATAGATGCAGCTATAAAATCTGCCACTGCTGTGCCTTGGATACAGTCTCCATCTGCTGATGCATGTACACACAGACAGTGAGGGAGGGACAAAACAGTATCTGAAACCAGCAGAGCACAATGTGGACCTGAACCATTTGGTAAGACTAAACTTCCACTTCAAAAAGAACATTATCTACCTATGCTCCTGATATTTCAGACACAACCTCATTTCTTCCAGTAGCTAAACTTACCTGAAACTAATAAACTAAAAAAGACTTTCAGTTCCTAATATCTCTTCAGGAAAATACTCCAGAAACTCAGACACTTAGAATGAAACAGAGCAACATCAACTCTTTACATCAAATTTATCTTCCCCCCCCCTCCAAAAAAATACTTTGACATATCAACCAACAAAGGCCGTAGCCAGAAATTCTGCCATTGTCTCTGATCTTCCAGAAGGACAGAAACAAGAGCTTTTTAGCCACCACACCAAGCCTGTCACTACAATGGAAAGTTTCAAATGATGAAGCTGTACTGAATAGTCACTGATTAAGACACTGCAGCCGTGCTAGGAGTTGTTGTTGATTCAAGGTGAGAGGAATTGCACTGAGCTGGAGTTAGCTGGCAATGCACAAAGAGGAATTTCCATGTTGTCAAAAATCTTCTGCTGTGTCTGATTCTGGCATTATTTCCTACTGGCTTCTTAGGAAAAAACAAGCCCTCATCACACTGCCTTTGGTGCTTCTTTTGCTCCTTGGATGAATATTCTGCAAATGCAAATAAAATGTTCAACAGCAGCAATTTACTTTCTGTCTCTTATAAAAAACGATTGCAGGCAGCCTGGCTTTTGTATTGGGAGCTGGAAGCAAGTGTGTTACAGCAAAGCCTCTCTGCCAGGTCTGAGGTCCCCTCCTTCTACCCTTTGCTTTCTGCGAGATAACAAGAATAAGGCACCACAAAGGCCACATTAACGTGGTGCTGGTCTCTCTGTTTTGTCTCATCTCTACTACAGTTAAGTGCCTGCATGACTCTAGCAGGATGTAGCCACTCATGAAATTTAGTGATGATGATCTAAACCCATGTCCCTGAACTGCAGAAAGAGGCTGCACAGACAATCCCAAGCTGGGCACAGAATCAATACCAGGGAGGAATATTTCATTATTATCACAATGTAAGTCTAAGGTTTCGACAGCCTGTGTCAGGAGAGCCGAGACCTGCCATCACAAAACTTTTATTTCCTATCTGTTGGGCTTTTAAGCTTCCAGCTCCCCAGAGTAACAGTCATGCTTGAGACTGCCAGGGCTTTTTTCTCTCCTGTATCCAAAACTGCAAACATGCAGTGCAACCATGCTTAAGACTGTTGACTCTCCTCCCTCTTACAGAACACCATTTCATTGCCTCTGTTTTGCCTGTCTTTTCCTTCTCAGGGTACTGGCAGCACATGGGTTAATGAGATGATTATCTGAAGGGAAAACATTTCCAATAAATCAGCAGATAGCAAAAAGGGGAAAAGTACTGGAGTAATTTTTTCTTCTCACAATTTCATTATGCTCTTGGCTTTGAGCCATTGTAAGGTAAATCACCCAAGTCATGTAGCACAGACATTTCTGAAGGGACAGTTATTTAAACCGCTCTGTAAGGTGCACTCCTTGTTTTGAATGGAGAATGCTGCTTATTTTGTATGGCACTTTATGCACATTTAAAAGTTTTGAAGAGAGAGCTGCAGTCAAAGCCAGAGCTGTAAATTTGTCTGCAAACAGCACATCACGCCACCAGCCTCAGTGCAGTCCTCACAGCTCACATTCTCTTTTCCCTCTAGCACTCGCCTCTTCTAGTCCCTTTTGGCAACAACTCCTGGAGTCAAGCTAACCAAGGGCAAGCCTGCTGAGCTGGTGATGCTCACTAACTCACTTCTCATGTCTATCATCCTCTAGTATTCACTTACCAGGCACTGGCTCACAGCTCCTCAGCAAACACTGAAAATCTGCAAAATTGTTCTGCTTCTATCACTGGGAAGATGAAACTCCCAGGAAATAGCAGCTGCTGGCAAGAAGTTTTGAGAGTCTTGTCATCCTCTTTGTCCCCTACAACACCAGTGTGACTGAGAGGAGACAGAGCAGGAACAGCAACCCAACAGCAGAACATTGTGCACAAAGATGGAGTGTGAATAAAAGGCAAATACCGTAGTGCTGCAGGTAGCCTTGAAAGCGTCGGCTTCTGCCGGCACAAACTGTTTTCCAGCCCATTTTAATGGCTTCTAACTTCATACAGTGCCATTAATGTTCAATATTTCTCTCTTTGCAGCTCACAGCTTTCAACTTAATGTGTTCATTGTTACTTCTCCTCTCCTCCTCAGAAGTCACTGAAAGTGCATTTACCTTCACGATTCGGAGTTTTACACAATTTACTGAAACACTGAGCATCCAATTACAAAAATCACACATAAAAACCAAGCACACCAAAAGAATCTCCAGGTAATACAATAAAAAAGCACCCTCACACACACTCTGGCAGACAGGAAACCCAATTAATGCCTTACACAGAAGCTCTTTGTGTTTGCACTCAGGCTGGAAGGGAGAGCCTCGCATTTGCTGCACGTAGATGCGGCACAGCTTAGCTATTTCCTTTCTGGCTGTTCAAAGGTTGCTTGCTTTCACCCTCCATCCATTGCACCAACCTCCTGCGTGGGCAAGGTTCAGCACAGCAAGAAGCTGCTGCAGGAGACAGAAATTCTTTATCCTAGTTTCTAAACTAGTTGACAGACATTTCCAGCTGCTTTTCAAAGCACGTTCCCCTGCCAGTCAAAATTACAGGCTATAATTAAGCAGGCAATAGCTAAGCAATGTCTGTCTTCTACCCAAGAACCCAATGAACAGATTAATTTGCCAGTGAAACAGAGTAAGATGAGTTCCTACCAGGAAAAAAAAACTGGCAGAATCAAGGTACCATCAAATTCTTTTTTTTCCTATTTAGCAGCAAGTTAAATCCATTATTCTTCTGCAACACAGAGTTTCAAAAGTTGCCAAGAACTCAGAGCTTTCTGTACTAGCCCACACCAATGCTGGTGATCTCAGTTCAGCCAGCAAATTCAGCTCATGAAGACATCAATGTGTCATTCAGCTGCATGATCAGGATACTAATATCTTCTTCTATCAGGCAAGTTTCAATTTGGTGTCCCATGAAAATAACATTTGCTACCCTGCACTGGGAACTCACCAGCACTAATCTACCCAGAGCAAGAAATAGAACCTCCCCAAGGAAATAATACAGAAACACTCTATCACCTTCAGCTTCCTCTTCCTCTCTTGGTGCCCTACTGTCCTTCTAGCACACTCGCAGTAGGCACCTTAGCATAGACCTGCAGAAGCGTGTTGAGGACCACAGATCTCACCAAGGCACCCACTGTGCTGCCTCACAGCTATTCAAAAATGGCATCAGGTATCAGAAGGACAATGAGCTGACACACAAACCACTGTAGGGATGACAGAATCTGAGAGCTCTTGTAGGCTCTTGAGACCTTCTAAATACCTCAGCTCTACCTGACATTTCTTTGTGCAGTATCTGGTATCTTTACTTTGCATCATTGAACTTTAATTAGTTTAACAACTTGCAGGGGACTTTTTAACTCAACAGGTTTTCCACTGTAATGTTTGGTTGTAGCAAGAGATCACACTAAGATAATGAAAAGTATTGGAGCAGCTGAAAACTTAATTAAAACACGTAAAAATTAATTACACTGCTCATCATTGATTTTGTCTGGGAAAAAAAAAAGAGCTGATATTGCAAATAGGAAATCAAAAGCAAAGAGCTCACATGGAGAATTGCTGATGTATTAGAGGAAAAAAAGATGCTCCCGCTGAGAGGAGCCATTCACGCCAGGTCCACCACCCAGTGCTGAGCTGAATTCCATCCCACATTGCAAAATTGCCAATCAAGCATCAATAAGGAGGCTGATTAAGGTGAAGCCAGAAGAACAGAATACGTTATATGAATAACACAACTATTATGTAGACAATTGTACGTGAGATTAGAATCACATGATTAATAAAGCCAGCCTTCCCAGGAGCTTTTGCTGCCTCTCTACAAAAACAGGAGTTCAGCAGTGTAGCCATGAAATTGTCATTCCTCAGGCTCTCCAGAAATGTCTCAGACACCTGCCTGTCCTAGGACTGCACCATTTGGTGCTGCCAACAGGGGTTAATACACCCCTTAACGGCCACAACTGAACAGGACCCTGCTCATGCCTGCATTCAGCCCCCACTGTTAGGGTGGTAAAGGAAGCAGGTCAACGCTCTAATCCTTTCTGCTTTATCCTGGAAAAATTACAGGCTGTTTTCTAACTGAAAACAATAATAATCTCTCCCTGCTGTCAGTTCCTGAGCTTGTTTACAAAGCATAATTATATCCTATTTCAAGTTGGAATCAGCAGAACCAGTTAATGCATGCTTTTAATAAAATACCACAGCACTGCAAGGCCAACCCAGTAGTGGAATTCATTTTATCCAACGCTCTACCATAGACTCCTTTGGGCAAGTCACTTAACTTCCCTCAGCCTCAACTATGGAACGAAGGAAAAACACTGTTTTACCAAAACCAGCAGAGAGATTATCTCATATTTATAAAGCCTTTTCAGATCCTCAAGTTAAAACCACAGCAATGTAAAGAAGTACTGACCCAGATAAGGGTTAAGAGCAAAATCTTTTTTTTCCCACTGACAGCTCTCAAATGACCTTGTAATGTTAGGATTTATTTTCACATGCAAAGAAAGATGTGTCGGGTCTGGGAGCCAGGTTTTGCTCTAACTGAGGATGACTTGCTATCAACAGGAAAACAAGTTTAGTCACTGATCCAAATGTCAAGAGCTGCCAAATCAGCGCTTTGATGAAATGTCAGGAATACTAACGCGGTTTCAGGTCAGCTCTGATTTAACACAGCGGAGCCAAAATGGAATCTGGTCACACTGGGTTTGGGGTTTTTCTGTTGTTTCCTTCCTCTCCCCCCCAGGAAAATAACCAGGACCCATCGCTACATGCATTATATATACTTCTTCACTTTCTTTGAAGCCAAGCTGAACAAGCTAGGAAAAAAAAAGCCAACATCTGAACCCATAAATATTTCCATTTCTGTGTTTTAGAGGACTCTGATCTCCACATGCTGCAGCTTCAGGAGTACAACTACCCCATTTAATGAGACAGATGAAGCATTCAGATTTGTTTGGTTTTTTTTCCCCACACCTGCCACTATGCCTTGCACAGAAAGATTGCATGCAAAGAGTCTTCCAGACATAAGGGTGCTCACAGGAATCAAAACACAGCCTTTTTCGTGGATGGATGTGAAAAGGACAGAAAGCACAAAGCAGGCACATACAAAAAAAGATAATTGTGTTCTATTTTCTTAGCTAGCAACAACAAAAAAAAATGACAAACAAACAACTAATAGCTGTTATTTGAATTCATTGCATTAATCCCAATGGGATGTCTCTTTTGGTTAAAGCAGCCAGATGTTTCCAAAGGCAATATTTAAAACATCCATATGCCATTATAAGTAAAACTCCATAGGAAAAGAATGGCAATCAAATCCTTGGCATGGCCAGCAGTGTGCAGCCCAGAGGGTCAACCAGAGCCTGGGCTGCAGCAGGAGAAGTGTGGCCAGCAGGTTGAGGGAGGTGCTTCTCCTCCTCTGCTCCTCTGGAGTACTGCATCCAATTCTGGAGCCACTATTCCAAGAAGGATGTGGAGATGCTGGAGTGTGTCCAGAGAAGGGCCACGAGGATGATCAGAGGTCAGGAACAGGTCTCCTATGAGGACAGACTGAAAGAGTTGGGGCTGTTCAGTCTGGAGAAGAGGAGGCTCCCAGGTGACCTTATTGTGGCCTTCCATTATCTGAAGGGGGCCTACAGAAAAAGCCAAGGAGGGACTTTTTAGGCTCTCAGGGAGTGAAAAGAGGACTAAGGGGAATGGAGCAAAGTTGGAGGTGGGTAGGTTCAGGCTGGATGTCATTACAGGACCTTGTGACAGTCCCTCCCCCAGTCCTCCTTCAGATACTGGGAGGCCACTCCAAGGTCTTCTCAAAGCTGTCTCCTCTCCAGGATGAAGAGCCCCAACTCTTGTAGCCTATCCTCATAGCAGAGCTGCTGCAGCCCTTTGAGCATCTTTGTGGCCTCCTCTGGACTCTCTCCAACAGTTCAATGTCCTTCTTGTGTTGGGGGCTTCAGAGCTGTACACATTGCTCCAGATGACACTCTGCAATGACCCATATGCTTCATGCTGTATTGATGCACACAGGAGTGTTTCTAAAGGACCTTTTATGTGCAAAGTAGAATTCTGCTCTCAAGTTTCAGCACACACTTTAAGCCAATTATCTATCCAGTATTACATACCGAGGAAGTCGTACTGTGGTACTTGAAAACCCAAATAAGGTCCTGTTGCCAGCATGGCAGCAATTCACTTTATAATCCAACCTGGACAGCACTTCCATAGGAGAGGATATAAAAGTATCTCCTGCCAGGAGAGCGCTGCCAGGTTCTTTATAAATACTACAGAAGTTTCCCGAGCAGGTGGCCCATCAAACTCAAATAATTGATCCATGTCAGCTAGACCTGGAAGCTCAATAGTACAGCACATCATTACAGCAGTCAACATAAGAAGAAAGTCCTTGTGGTTTCCCCTGCAGCAAGCAGTTGAAAGGAGACTGAAAAGCTCTGCTATCTTTTCAGCTTTGCACATGCTTCCCTTGAAGTCTTCAGGGGAACAGCAAATACTAATAACCCCTGCACCGGGCCCCTCCTTGAGGACTCACCTGCTTTGCTGAACATAGGAGCATGATAATATTCTCTCTTTCTTTATTGGAAGCAGTTCAAGGTGGATGAAAAAGAAACAAGAAAAGAAAAGAGAAAAGCTCCTTGGCAGGTTGAAGCAGTGCTGTTAAATGGCCCATTTCCCCAGGTAATGTGCAGGTTTAAAGGGAGACTTTCCTCGGGCCCACAGGACCACACTGCTCTTGGTGGCACTGCCATGATGACTGTGACAGTGTTACAAAGGGCACCAATTCATTAGCGCGGGCAGATGCAGCAGTTGCAGCTGAAATCACTTCACTGCTGCCTCAAAACTACCTGCTGGAGGGGACAGACACCCTGGCAGGGATGGGGTCGCCACTGTTTACAGCCTGACTCCTTCATGCCAAGGGAATTACTCCCAGTTACGGTGGTCTTCCCTGGTCACACATGGACATGACTCCTCCACGTCAGGGACACAAAACTCCTCCATCACTGCACTTCCTCAGGTCAGCCACCACCTAAGTTGGTTATCATTTCTGCTTAAGCATCCAAGCCTCCATTGGAAGGCAGAGAGCTGGAAATTTAAGGCTTGGAAGTAACTTACTAACTCCGCACTAGAACTCTGCAAAGATAAAAAGTGATGTCTGAATCATTGCAGGCGCAGAAGAAAGCTCTATCAGCCCCAATCACTTCATGAATTATTTATTGCATTTGCACAGGGAAGTCAGAGGGAATGCAGCTATTAAAGCAGTAGCCTGCAACCTGTTCTTTGCCTGTAAGATCTTCCAGTGCTACCCACAGCAATGAGAAATGAAGAAAGTATGAAAGGCAACGACTGGCACTACCTATGGAGTGTTGCTCCTTCAGCATCAAGCCTGCAGCGCACAAAAAGTTGCAGACCGCTCCTTCAAACAGACATCACTACAAACTATCATCTACAGAATGTATTTCTTTTCTTATGTTAAGCATCTCTGTTCCTTCGGGGGGGTTAAAAATCACCTGGAAACTTCACCAATGACTGTGCATCTAACACTGTCACAGGTGCTTGCACAAGTTGTTTCGAAGCATTGCAAACAGTGCAGCGAGGCAGTTAGGGGTGGATGCTGCTTGCCAAGCAGGAGAGGGAAGGTTAGAGAGATTTTGTGCCACCAAATACATACCAGAACATTGCCTCAGATATTGAGCTCAAAATTAGCTGTACTTGTGCTGAAGTTAGCCTAGGGACTGCAATATGAACAAGCCTCATAGCTCCCACTGAGATCCTTTGCTGCTCACAGTCCTGAGAGGGGGCTCCCTGCTGTGAGATATGGAAATGCAGACACTCCTAAGGGAAAGAGTGAAAGAATCCTCTCTTTCTATCCCCTCATTCTCGCTACATGTAAAGACTCAAGATGCAGTTTCACAGTGTGGCAGGTAAACATGGAACCTTTGAAAAGCCATTGTGTGTTAACGGCTTCATTCTTACCACCTATAAGAGGAGTGAAACCTACAAGTGCTAGGACCTTTTCCAACTCAGAAAGATGCTGAAAATTACTTGGACATTGGACCATTGCTATAGACAAGTTTAGAAGCTTACTGGTTTGACTTTGGGGCTTCTTTTATTACCCCTAAATTTTAGACTGTGAAGCACTAAGGTCAGTGAGCTCAGACCTCACCTCCCATTGCTCCCACTAGCCAACTCCAGGGCAGCTCTCAGCAGAAATCAGGCAGAGCTCAGGTTAAATCACCCCCTGGAGAGAAAAGAGAATTCTGGGTGCTTGTGCTCCCACCTAAACCTTCCAGCAAGATGTATAACATTACATAAGATGACATCAAGCCTTTATTTTTCAGTTTCCACCTCCATAAGTACGTATAATAATACTGAATTGTAAGGCTTAATTAGATAATTAACATGAAAGTGCCTTTAAAAAGACTATGTACACACACAGCACTACTGTATTATTAGTGTAGGCAGGCATGGGGAGCTCTTAGAGATTTTCTAGCACATTATTTGTTATTCTGGAAGAAGTCTTTAACTGCATACAGCAGTAGTATAATTATTATCATCATCAGATTCACTTCCTAAAGTTATTTATGAAACACTGCAATGAAAAAAAAATAAATTAAAAGCATCAGGCTAAGTAGCACTAAGCTGAGTTTCTGTTTTGTTGTGTGTGCTGATTAGGAATGCTGCTAAACTGTTGCTTTGCTGTAGTGAAAGTGCTGGTGCCAGAAACTTGGTTATATGTTTGCCACTAGAATCATCAGCATTCAGATGCAAGTGGTAGGTATCAGCAGTTTCCATACCTGTTTGGTTTTATTTGCATTTCTTTGCAATGGGACTTTATAAACTTTTTTTAGAGGGTGGGAATAGGAGGAGTCTACTGAAAGATTACAACAGCATGCAGAATCTTTGGAACTTAAATTCTTGGAATGGGTTGCCCAGGGAGGTGGTTGAGGTCCCATCCCTAGAGGATAGGCCAGGCTGGATGAGGCTGTGGTCAGCCTGATCTAGGGTAGGGTGTCCCTGGGCATGGCAAGGGGGTTGGAACTGGCTGATCCTTGTGGTCCCTTCCAACCCTGATTGATTCTATGCTTCTATTGGACCTGGCAAGGCTGCTCTTCTCATTCTTAGCAATCAGGCAAAACCAAGGCTGCTTTTCCATGTAAAAAATTCCCTAGAGACTATTTCATACTGTCCATACTGCTATGGCATAGGGAATGAAGAGGTCAATTCTCCCCATAAGTGCACAGAGGCTTCCACATACCTACTTCCTATCAGCAAGAACATGAATTAGCTGAACAAATTCTTTTCAGAGCAATAAAATGGCCAGGAATTGCATCCACCAACCTGCAGTTTCTAATAGTCCATATCAGTGCTTTCTAATTTTGAAGAAATCAATAAACCAACCTATTCTCCAAAGAGCAAATATCTATAAATCTCATTTCCAATAATAAATTTTAATTTTTTTTATCCTGCTCACTTTGATCAGTCTCCAGCACTCTGGTACAAAAACCGGGCAGAAAATGCGTTTCCACACAACTTTAATTGAGTAGAAAACCCTCCATAAAAGAGCAGGAAAGAAATCTAAACAACATCAAATATTTATATCATGGGAAAACATCAAGAGATCTTTTCTGCAGCTTGTACTGTATATATTTCACATGTAAATTAAGCTGAGTGGTTCCTCTTCATAGCTTCAAGCTGCTGCTAATGCTTCATAGATTTTTCAGGCAGACAAATATTGGTGAAAAGAGTTTTATAGCCTTCATACTGAATCACAGAAACAACCAGGTTGGAAGAGACCTCCAAGATCATCCACTCCAACCTAGCACCCAGCCCTATCCAGTCAACCAGACCATGGCACTAAGTGCCCCATCCAGTCTTCTCTTGAACACCTCCAGGGATGGTGACTCCACCACCTCCCTGGGCAGCCCATTCCAATGCCAATCACTCTCTCTGCCAACAACTTCATCCTAACATCCAGCCTAGACCTCCCCTGGCACAACTTGAGACTGAGTCCCCTTGTTCTGCTGCTGGCTGCCTCGGATAGGAGATCAACCCCCACCTGCCTACAGCCTCCCTTCAGGTAGTTGTAGACAGCCATGAGGTCACCCCTGAAGTAGAAGTCAAACGCACTGACATGTGGCCTTGGCTCAGTCTCATTATAATTTGTACCCCTGGTTTAATTGCTGCTGTTTGAATGCAAATCATCCTCTCCCTTCATGCAGCTCTGCCATATTTAATGTCAAGAGTGGGACATCCCAGACGTGCTGGAGTCTGCATGCCTTACACTAAAACTAGTGCTGGCTTACACCAAAACTGCAGCAGCTTTGGAAGGAAGTTCAAAAAACCCCTGATCTGCTCTTTTTTTCCCAATGCAAATCAGCACTGCTTCCTCCTGCCCTGGCTTCACTTACAAACATAATCTGTTTGCTGTTTCTAAATGCTTAGACACGCCGCTTCGACGCAGCCCTTGTAGCGCTCCCGCTCCGACAACGCAGTAACGGCAGTACATGGCAAGAGGCGAATTACCTCCAGCAGCTGGCAGCTCTCACGTCAGCAATTCATTGAGGTTTCCAAACAGCATTAGGATAAATTAATGCTTGTGATGGAAATTGGCCAATGCAATTAGATCACGGTACTTACACTCTGACATTTTCTATTAGCAAAAAATGTATGCCAATACCGCTAGGTATTGTGCATGAGACAAGAGACAATTCATGCCATGGACTGCCACTTAGCCAAAACAATGGACTGCAGGATGAGCAGATGGCAAAAGCCTGCCATTCTCCTACCTGCTTTCGGCCTCAAGTCTCTGGCTGACTACAAAAGCAAACGGCATCACTTTAAAATATGTAACAGCAACTGTTGTAATTAGCAAAACCATCATCCCATTGGATGTTTTCCAAGCTCAGGAACGATGGAAAAGTTTAAATGCCTTTCAAAGGGAGCTAAACACATTCTGAGAGGGCAGGTCCAGGATGGTCTAAACATGATTGCTGGCTCAAAATGTCCTTCTGAACTACGAACTGTCAGAAAGTAGGAGCATATGGCCTGAGATGAATCACTTCATCCATCCTGTTTACTTCCTATGTGACAGCATCCACTACAAGTGACAGATGAAAAAGAAACTTTTGATACCTTACCCAGATTGGTCTAACACATTTCATAACCCAGGACCTCCAGGAATAACTGCTCCACAAGCAGAGCAAGTTAGTGGGCAGGATCCAAACAGGAGCTGGGATGGAGGACAGTGTTTCATGGCCAACTCAGGATATTCATATCAAGTATTTGAACAGAGATACCTGCCTGTGAGGCATTTTGTGCCATCCTAATGGGAGAAGAGGGAGAAGACCCTTTAACCCAGACCTGTAAATCCACGTCTGCTTTAAGAGATGCATGCTTGAGGCTCATTGATGCGCCTAACAGCAAAATTGCACTTAAGCACCTTATTGAATTCACATGGATTTATCAAAGCAACTCAGTAATTTATGGACCTGAAGCCTGAAAGTGAGAGTTTCTCTTGTTTAACCTAAAGGCATCATCTCGGGCTAGCAGCTGCAGAAGGCTTATCATCTTTCCTAGCTCAGCCACCAGGGAAGGAAAAAGACACATTCTCACTGCATTATACCCGATAGGTGCATACAGTTTCTTTCCTTACAGATTCAACCAAGCAATGACCTACACTTGTGTTTGATAGAGATAAGTTAGTGAAAAGCTATACATACGAAGAAGACAACTGGCTACTCTGTCTGACTTCAGCTGGGATTTGTTTCTCTTCTGAGGATTCTTGGTTCAGTTGCAGTTCCCTGTGGTTTTTTTTTCCTGCATAAGCAAACCTGTCTCGGACACAGACTGGGCTTCCTGGGTTTCCCCTGAAGATGCTGCCCTGAGATGGATCACATCATCAATGCAGTGCAACCCCCAAGAAACTCTGAAGCATGTGTGGATTGTACTGTATTTGCTCCAAGATAAAGTCAGACAACAAAGTGTTTCAGCAAGGATTTTTTAGCATAATCTGTGGCCAAAAATTCAACAGGAGACAGAAAAGCCTCAAAAGGCAAAAAATAGAACCAAGCATATTCAAATCATGGCTGCAGTTTTGAGATGCTGCTAAAGATGACTGCAGCCACAGAGCATTTTTCTGCAGCTTTCTTCCCCCTCAAACTGTTAAATGCCAGTTGACCCTGAGCATGCAGTCCCAGCTTTTCTGAACACATCCAGAGTGTGACAAACGCCAGGGAGGATAACCTGACCTGTTCCCTCTCCGGCTCAATACATGTACTTTTGCCATCACGTTCATACTGCACTATCAAGTATAGGATAGCCACAACCCTGGCATGTCTGCCTGAGGGCATCTCCCAGCATGCTTAGCAGGATGGGGACCAGAATCATATCATGAGGATGCTTGGGAAGCCTTCCAGCCTAGACAAGGGCAGCATATGATGTCTGCAGGGCACCTCCCTGCAGCACCCATGAGCATTTCTAACTAATGCTTACAGTTAGAAGATCACCCATTTCACATTCCTACTGAAAAATAAAGTGTGTTTGAGGAAGCTGGAAAAAAGGCAATCTGAACACCTACACTTAAACTGCTGACTTCAGACTACTGTTGCCTTTGTAGTTTTAAGTTCTGGTTTTAGGTAGGGGAAGGCTGGACAATTGCATTCAACTATGTAGCCCAAAGAAGCATAGCAGACATGAACTGAACTGGATCCTGAGTTGGCTGTTTAACAGGGCTACACTGATTTGCATCCAGTGAAGATCAAACCCATGCTTTTCTTAGCCTGCTAGAACTCAAACCATTAAAGAAACAAATCACCTTTTATCACAATAGCCTCATTATAACTACATAAAGTAATTCTAAATGGAAGATGTATTTACTGTGGAATATGCATACACATATTCAGAAAGCTATTATGTATGGAAGTGTATTTGAAACCCTTTGGACTTAGTACTACTTCTTCAGCACCAACATTTATCTCTTAAAAATGAATAATACATTTACAGGCTACCTTTTATTTTAAAAGCAGAGTCAGTGGTGGGAAAAGCATGCTTTGCTTCTGACTAACAGTAAGCAGCAGGGATTGCACCTGATCTGTCCCCAGAGAGTAAAGCACTGTTCTGATGTTCCATCCTGCAGATGAGAAGAGCAAAAAAACAACCATACTACTGCACATCACCTGTGCAGTGATGGCTCTCCTAAAACTTTCCAGTTAACTAGCGTGTCCAACTTGCTCTACCTTGTCCTACATTCAGTGTAGGCAGTGTCTTAGGGTGAGAGCAAAACCACAAGTTACTCTCCTTAGTTACAGTCTCTAAGGCAAGCATAATGTATCAGAAGGTGACTCCGGACAGCTTTATCCTGCACAGTGCTTTTCCAACACCATTTGTTTGTACTGAGCAGCTGCAGAAGATGCAAGAGCCAACACAAGAGGCATCATGGTGAAGAAGGAAGAAAGCAAAAGAGTCTTATTCAGTGTGAGTCAGAGGTCCAGGGGGATCTGCATTCTCAGAAACAGCAGTAGGAGATAAGCAACAACAGCCTTTTTTCTTGGCTTTCCCATCAGGCTGTTGCTTCCCAGAAGAAGAGCTTCACAGAGCACATCTGCCCCAGACCTCGGCTTCATCCCAAGAAACTCACCCTTCACCCTGCCAGGACAGCAGTGTTGCTGACATCGCTTTTGTCACACAGAGGAAATCAGCAAATGAGAGCAGTCTGGAGAATATTTCTGTCTTTTCTCCACCCAGCTTAGCCAAAACCTTTCAGAGGAACAAAATCCCCATCAGCTTTATGGTCTAACTGCCTCTGCTGCATCATCACCTGTTTCCTTGATCAAGGAGAGGAAAACCCCATACCAGAACCAGCCCAGACTGCCACCACCTCAAACTTCATGCGGGAAGGGCTGGGAAAAACTATGCAGGAATTTTAAACGTTGTATAGATTTTATCTTCCTTTCCCAAATCTCTGTGCTCCCTCTGTGGTCTAAACAACCATACAAAGAACTGCAGGCTGGTATTCAAGGAAAAGGCTTTGCCTCCTTCATTCTCTCAGCAGCATTATCCATCCCTTCAGCAGCCCTTCCACCACGGAGCATGGCATCCTGAGTACAATCGATGCTTAAAACATTTGAAAACAGGACTGTCACAGCCCACGAAATGCACAGGATTTAACGTCTGCAGAAGCACAAAAGCACTCTCTCCAGAGCACTTAACATATTGACAAGCCATGTGAAAAGGGAACGTTTTTCTCCAAGCTGCTGGTTATTTTGGTTCCTCTGAGGAAAGCATCTCTATTGCAGTGTCACACAGAGACAGGGCCCCTCAGATGCTGCAAGTCCTCGGTCTTCTCTGCATTTTATACCAAAATAATCATGCCAATTAATCTAAGCTGGGTGGGGAATCTTAAACTGTATGCAAGCAGGTCTGTTTGATGCCTCAGAACATTTTCCAAGGGAATGTCTATACATGGCAAAAGATTTAACTTCCAAGCTTTGGTTTCAATAACTTGAAAATGGCAAAACCAATCATGCAACCAAGTGGCAATTCCCTTAATTCATAGAATGATAGAATCAACCAGGTTGGAAGAGACTTCCAACATCATCCAGTCCAACCTAGCACCCAGCCCTAGCCAGTCAACTAGACCATGGCACTAAGTGCCTCAGCCAGGCCTTTCTTCAACACCTCCAGGGACAGTGACTCCACCACCTCCCTGAGCAGCCCATTCCAATGCCAATCACTCTCTCTGGGAAGAACTTCCTCCTAACATCCAGCCTATACTTCCCCCAGCACAACTTGAGACTATGTCCCCTTCTTCTATTGCTGGTTGCCTGGCAGAAGAGACCAATCCCCAGTTATAATTAAGGGAGTCAATTCAGAATCAATAAAAGGACAATTAATCTGTGGATGTCACTGGCTCTGAATTATGCTGATAGCCCCAAAGAGGCGACCCAGTGACCTCCAACACTTCTGCCAGGGTCTGAAGGTTTTCACACACTGATCTGTTATTTTATGACAGACGTGCTGTTAGAAAATACACTGATGACACTGTCAGGAAATACTGAAGAAGAAGTGAACTGAAAAGCCTGTGCCTTTCAAAAATCGTTGCAATTAAACTTGTTCTTGCTTTGGATCGTCCTAAAGGCACGAAAGTCCCATTGCCAGGAAAAAGGGGATTCAGTGGAGGAGTGTGTGTGCTCTCCTGGGGACTGAGGATCCAGATGGTCACTCAGGACCAGAGCTGGAAATAACACAACCCCATGATGCAGACATCATGGTATTTCCTGACCTAAGCCACTCTGAGTTGCTTAGCCCCTGTCCCAGGAATCAGGTTGTACCAGTGGCACCAGTGGTGCCAGGTGTGGCAGGACTGGCACCGCCATCAGAACGGTGTGAAAAGGACAACCACCACCAGCATCACTCTGAGCTGCCTTCCCTTCCTAAGGGTTTTCCAGCAGGTCTCCGGCAGGTCTTGGAGGGGAGGAGCACACAATTTAGCACAGCTCCTCTGTCCAAGGCAGCCTCTTCTTTTCAGTTCTCATGGAAATGGGGCATTGCAGGGTGAAAAAGAAAAGAACAAAACTGTAAGTCTTTTGGTTTGTTCCCTTTCACACACCTGGGCACAGATCACCATGGCACATGCAGATTTATGTTATCAGTGAAACACACAGACTGGCACAAAGAGAAATTACTTGGCTTGTTTCAGGACAGAGTTTAGCAGCTCGTGAGACATGTCAGTGCTACAGAAAGTAAATGCAGTGAAATTTAACAGAAGAGAGGAGCCGGTTTTGTGGAGCGACTCCCTCCTCAAAAGACAATCTCTCTGACTTCGCTGGCACTTCATTACTTATGGAATATGGGGCTACTGGAGCATGTTAAAATATCACATTCTGAGCCCTTGTAAAAGTGTTATATTAAAGAATATGTAAAAGCCAGAAGCAGGGTAAGCAGAGGTGCAACTAAGCTACCATCCAGGGGTGACTTAAGAAGCTTATCTGCATTATTCTGCACCACTCTGCACTGACAACTTTAACAATCACTCTAAGAAACATCTTATTTCCTCCACCACATCCCATGCATCTGCAGCTAATGACATATCCAGAAGAGACTTCATTACAGATGTTTTATCCTAGCCCACACCCCAGGAAATGCAGCTTTGACTGACTTAGCCACGTATCTGAGAACAGTGACTTGATCTGCCTCTTCATTTCTACTCTTTTCCTGGTTCAGGGCTATAGCTCATCTTTTGGTGCCTTCCTGTGTTTCTTCCTCATTATCAAGCCCCTGTCTCATGAATTTTGAGTTACACATTTCACCTCCTCTGGCAGGAGTTCTCCAGTGTGAGATGACTAACAGACATTAAATTGTTAGTCTTATGTTCTCTTTAAAATATGCTCAGAGCAAATGCTAATAGCAGCACATCTCAAAAGACTCCTACCAGCATTTGTCTTGATCTTTCATTACCCATCTGTCAAAACCCAGGTGACAGTTACAAGTTTAAATCAAAGTTCAGAGGCACCTCTCTTCAATTCAAAAAACCCTTTTGCCTCTCAAGGCCTACATTTTAAGAAGCTGGGTGTGCTCATCAAGTCTCAGCACTTGAACTGGTGGCAGGAGACTGCCTACATGGGCACTGCACACAGCCAGAAGAGCTAGGCAGTTTCACATCTCAGAAACACTGGAGGGCAAATAAATCACAGCCCCTGGGTTTACTCTGTACCTCCTCAAAATGGTTCACACGGCTTCAACTTGCCAAACCAGGCAGAGCAAGGTGATTTCAAGTAAAAAGAGTGGCACCAGCTCAACAGCTGGCATCACCAAGTCAGGCAGATACTTGTTTTGAGATGCTGGAGATCATCAAGGTGTGCTAATCTGATTGGAGAGGGAGATCAGCCACAGTGTGAGACTGTGCTTTGGCATGAGGGAGGATCATGGAGAAACACAACCAACAGAAAGCTCAAAATCCTCGTCTGCCATTCCTGTTTCTGCACTGGAGTCCCAGCTCTTTGGATACAATCTACAGTTCTAGGGATTGAGGTATGAGACTCGGGGGTGATCTCATTTCTGTCTACAACTACCTGAAGGGAGGTTGTAGCCAGGCGGGGGTTGGTCTCTTCTCCCAAGAAACCAGCAATAGAACAAGGGGACACAGTTTCAAGTTGTGCAAGGGGAGGTCTAGGCTGGATGTTAGGAGGAAGTCCTTCCCAGAGAGAGTGATTTGCATTGGAGTGGGCTGTCTAGAGAGGTGGTGGAGTCACCATCCCTGGAGGTGTTGAAGAAAAGGCTGGATAAGGCACTCAGTGCCATGGTCTGGTTGATTGCTATGGCTGGGGGATAGGTTGGACTGGAAAATCTTGGAGGTCCCTTCCAACCTGGTTGATTTTATGATTCTATGAAGTTAATCTTCCCAAACTGCTTTGACTAGAAACCAGGCTGAACAGAAAACTCAGATCCAAGTAAGAAAACCTTCCCCAAAGCTCTGGCAGACTTGTGTGCAAACAAGTGCCCGCTGTTCAAACAACCAGCAACTGTCAATCATGAAATCATCAGCCACAGCCCAACACTGAGTTTGTTTAGCCAAGTGTTTGTACTGCCTGCTGTAGACTATTACTCCTATGCATTTCCAACAGTTGCAGCACACTTCCCAGCTTTTATTTTGTGTGGTTTAATTTTACTTGAATGTCAGACATCTATTGAAAAGCACATGGAAACAGACTCTCTGGTAACTTCTGGGTATAGATGAATGCCTTTGCATAGAATCATAGAATCAAACAGGTTGGAAGAGACCTCCAACATCATCCAGTCCAACCTAGCACCCAGCCCTAGCCAATCAACCAGACCATGGCACTAAGGGCCTCATCCAAGCTTTGCTTCAACACCTCCAGGGACGGCAACTCCACCACCTCCCTGGGCAGCCCATTCCAATGCCAATCACTCTCTCTGCCAACAACTTCCTCCTAACATCCAGCCTAGACTTCCCCTGGTGCAACTTGAGACTGTGTCCCCTTGTTCTGTTGCTGGTTGCCTGGCAGAAGAGACCAACCCCACCTGGCTACAGCCTCCCTTCAGGTAGTTGTAGACAGAAATGAGGTCACCCCTGAGCCTCCTCTTCAGCAGGCTGCACACCCCCAGCTCCCTCAGCCTCTCCTCATAAGGTTTGTGTTCCAGGCCCCTCACCAGCTTTGTTGCCCTTCTCTGGACACCTTCCAGCACCTCAACATCTCTTGAATTGAGGAGCCCAGAATTGGACACAGTACTCAAGATGTGGCCTGACCAGTGCTGAGTACAGGGGAAGAATAACCTCCCTCATCCTACTGGCCACACTGTTCCTGACACAGGCCACAGTGTGTCCTTCAGAGCGGATAGAGCTAAACTGATGCTTTATCGGACACCCTAAAAAGTTCACTAAGGGACTAAGCACTACTTACATCTTACAAGCACAACTTTCAGATCAAACTGTCGGCTTTGGATTTCTCTTTCTGTTCTACTAATTTGCAGAAAACTTCCACCAATTCCAAATTAAGTGATCACCACATCCCAGTTTCATGTTGGAATGGGTATGGAAAGTAGCTTGCACTGCACACAAACAGCATGTTCCCATGCAGAAATGATTTTGCAATTCCATTATTTGCAATCACCTCGCAATGTTATGCTTCAAGGGTTGATTTTGATACCCTGAATAGAAATGCTGTTTCCACATCCCTGTCTTGCTGCAAGAGACTTGGCAACTCAGTGTGTCCCACTAATCCTGTGGTTTTATTCGTAGGTCACATCAGAGGTGAAGCTGCCAGCACCAGTGAGGGGTGCGTATCTATGTTCTGATCAACCCTTCTTCAGCTTAACCTTCATCTTGTCTGCACACTCCAATTGGACTTAGAAAACAACTTGGGAGCTTGTTCTAAATAACAGCAAACCCACAGAAGCAGCATCTTAAAGGTACCACTGCCTAGATGCAACGGGTCCTCAGGAACCTGACTCACTTTTTGTGCCAGTTTCTTAAACGAGACCTAATAAATCAGGCTAAGGCTATAAGCCAAGCAATGCATCTTCTTCGGGGGATGGCAGAATACAAATGCAATAATTCATTCTGATTATGGTGTTTGATTACTGAGTGTTAGAAAAGGCTCAAAGAGAATGTAACTTTTAATTATGCCATTTCATGGCAGTTCATTGCAAAGCCAGAAGCTCTTTTCAGGGCCGTGCAAATGTTTGCCTCATTCCTGATAAAGCCTGAAATATGTCTTGGTGCTTACCATAGCCTCTGGGCATAGTCTGTATTCATTCTTGCACATCTCACTGTTGATTTGCTGTATTTTTGCTGCTGCTACCCTAGCAACCCTATGAAACACAAAGAGCTTTTTTCTGTGCCTCTCATTTATATGAAGGGGGGTGAGGAAAAAAGTATGTAGATATTTCTAAATAAACAACACCTGCTATCAAATGCAAAGTCATGCAAGAGTGGAACATGGTTATTGTCATGCAAATTATGGTTGACCAAGAGCTGCAAATAAATACACCCCAAAAGCACTGCATCTCCTCTGCATACATCACACTGAGCACGGCCACATACTTCTCTCTGGGGGATCCCTGACATAAATATAGTAGCCTAAGGCTGAAGGAGTAAAGTGAGATTTGAATATGCTGTGGCTATTTGAATGTCTTCTGTATGCAATGAAGGGCAGAAATACTTCCAGCTGACTTTTTTTGTTATTATTATCATCATTTTTTCACTTAAATATTTCAAAGGTCGATTCTTTGGCACAAATCTTTGAAGCCCTCCCAGCAGACAGCAACGTCCATTTGTGAAGTTCAAACAAACTAAGAGCAACTCTTACTTCACCATCTCCTATATTCTGGGAAAAAAAAACATCTTGGCATCTATCACTGAAGTGAAGCAAAAGCATGAAGGGAGGCTGCAGCCTGGTAGGGTTGGTCTCCTCTCATAGACAACCAGCAATAGAACAAGGGGGGACAGTCTCAAGTTGTGCCAGGGCAGGTCTAGGCTGGATGTTAGGAGGAAGTTGTTGGCAGAGAGAGTGATTGGCATTGGAATGGGCTGCCCAGGGAGGTGGTGGAGTCACCATCCCTGGGGGAGTCAAAAAAAAGCCTGGATAGGACTCTTAGTGCCATGGTCTGGTTGACTGGCTAGGGCTGGGTGCTAGGCTGGACTGGATGATCTTGGAGGTCTCTTCCAACCTGGTTGATTCTATGAAGAACCCACGAAGTCTCATGTTTGGATTAATACTAAAGCCTGTGTTTATAGGCAAGTGTGTGTAAGACAGATGGACATGCAGGCTGTAGATCCTTTTGAGTTTTACATACGGGGAGGCAATGCAAAGAGTCAGAAAAGCTACAGAGATGGATATCACAGCCTGTGTCAGTGGCAGAAACAAAGGAGAGAAGATATATTCAAGGGATGCTGCACAGAAAAGTAGAAGCATGTCACAAAAGCTTGGAGATGGGGGAGGATTGAGAAGTGACACCACTGTTGTGACACAGGACAGCAGTGGAGCTGTCAACATTAACGGGAAAAGGAGAAGGCTGGGAGGATTTTGAAGGACAGATAAATAGTTCAGGGTTTGAGCTGTTGGGCTTCGGTTGTCAACAGGGCACCCAGGATCTGCTGAGGAAAAGGGAATGGAAAGAGAAATCTGTGAATCATCAGCTCTGGATGGCAATTAAAACCTTCATGCCATGAGCTGCTCTGTCAGCAAGCTCATCTCCTGCAAGATGGGTGGAAGCTGATCAAAACTTGGCATTTTTTACCTAGAGGAATTGATGCAACTCATTGTTTGTGTCCACTTTCTAATTATGCTCATGTGGAAATTTAGCATATCTAGGTCAGAGGTTTGCCTGGGCTGTCCAAATGAGCCACCCTTGCCTCCAGGTTTTAGTCCATGAGGCCCTAGAGACCAGTTGCCAAGAGAGATAGGTACATACTGAAGAGGTAATTTTGAAACATCCATTCTCTGCATGGTAATTAGACAGAGCCAGCTGATTAGGCTCACGGTTAAATTAGCCAGCCTGCCTTTGAGGCTTGCTGGGGCAGCTCTCCTCCCAGAGCAGTCTAAGGCTTATCAATTTATTTCATGTTGATTTGTCAGGACCATGCTGTATTATTATAATTTCCAGCATCTGTTCTTATCATTTTCTTGCTTTCTCATCTCACAATGGCCATGGACACTTACATCAAAGAGAAAAAAACAACCCAAACCATTATACAGAGATTAATTTTTGTTTCCTTTTGCATGCACAACTTGCCACCTGACACTGAGGTGCTTCAAATGCTCACTCCCAGGCAGTTTTCTAGCTACAATCCACATTCATTCAGGCTGAACCCCCTCATCAGGTTCAGCCTACCCACACAAATTCATCCAAAGTAGAGATACTTATTACAGGGCTTTGAAGCAGATGTTTCTCCCATCTCTCTACCCTTCTGACTGCCAGAAGCCCTGAGGCAGTCACCATCTACTGCCCATGTCAAGCTCTGAACCTGTTTGTGCTTCATATTTTCTTGGGGTCACTGCAAAACAGCAGGACCGTGCACAGTTTTTATCAGAGATGCCAGTGAATATATTGCTTTGGGCTGGTTTTGCATTGCACAGCAAGAGAAGAAAGTCACAGTGCCTCAAATGGAACTTTTTGTCACCACTCCAGGAATTGCAGGACCTTTATCTTAGTGTATGATTTGCTCTTGCATCTTAAGGGATTCTGAAGCAACTCCACACATCTCTATTTACCAATCTTTAAAAAGATTTAAATGCAAGCATTTTCTCCTTAGAACCTGTGAATGGAAATGTGAATCAAGCAGCACTAACACAGTCAGGAATTAGGCATGTATGCTCCCTCCCACATCCCTACACCTGGCATCTGTGATGCTCTTGTCACCAGGGAAGTCCCCCTGCCCCACTATGCACCTAGAAGACTACAACCAGTTCTCACTATAGTTGTTTTGAATAGGCTGCACTGAGCAACCTGACCTGGATAGGGATGAGCATACTCTATCTTTGTACCTGCCAAAGTGATACAGCCCTCCAGAAGGAAATCAGCAGGTGGAACTGTACACAGGACTCTCAAAGTCCTTGAGAAAGCCCCACTGCTAAACTCTCCTCCAGAAATCCTATGTGTAATCCCTTCACAGCTACACTTGTCCCATGTAAGCAGGGCTTGAGTAGTAGCTCAGACTGCTTCAAGCTTTGCTGCTTGTGAAAATGTCACCCTCCTGTTTGCAGTCATACAAAATGGGCCATCTTCCCTCCCCAGTCCTTGCTTTTCTCCCAGGGAAAAAGGGCAGCACTGGACATGTTTTTCACATGGGTTCACAGAAACATCTTCCTACAGCCTGGGCAAGGAATGCCTCCAGGGAGAATATCATAAGGACTAGCCCATAAAGTTAAGTCAGCTTCTCCAAAGTACAACACATGCAAAGAGCCCCTTGACACACCACTGTGAGTCACAGGTACAGATTTTAGATGGGTGTCAGAATTCAAAGCAAAGCTTAATGGCATTTACTGTTCAGAAACAAGCCTTATTTTTAATACATTTCTCAGACTTGTCATTAGGCACTTCTGATTTACAGTATTAATGCCAGGCAACCGTGTTACCTTCATTCTTCCCTGCAGGATTACGTGAGAATATTCTTTAGAGAGAATATCACACTGGGCTAAGGTTAAAAAACAATCAAGACATGTAGCAAGCTCCAAGGTGCCTTCTTGTATCTCTGAAATATAAATGATTCTGAAATACATAGCCATAAAGTCAAAGCTTTGCTAAGCAAGTAACAAATACAGGAGGAAGCTCTGCTTCCAGAGGCTCTGAATCACACCGACAGCTACAGTATGTACGAGGTGAAACTATTCCTGAGGACGCCGAAAGCTGTCAGCGGAAGGTAGCAAAGCACTGGCCAGTTGCTAGACTTTGGCTGTAATTCACTCGGGAATCCATGCAGGGGGATGGACCTGCAGCTTAGAAAAAGTGCAGGATGTGTCTCAGGGAGACTTTTATATGCAGATGGTAAAGACTCAGGGTCTTGCGCTCTTCCGCCAACGACTCTCACTAACCGCTAAATACTAACTGGTGCCAGATTGAAGAGGAGGCTCAGGGGTGACCACGTTGCTGTCTACAACTACCTGAAGGGAGGTTGTGGCCAGGTGGGGGTTGGTCTCTTCTCCCAGGCAACCAGCAACAGAACAAGGGGACACAGTTTCAAGCTGTGCTGGGAGAGGTCTAGGCTGGATGTTAGAAAGAAGTTCTTCACAGAGAGAGTGATTGGCATTGGAATGGGCTGCCCAGGGAGGTGGTGGAGGCACCATCCCTGGAGGTGTTCAAGAAAAGCCTGGATAAGGCACTTAGTGCCATGGTCTGGTTGATTGGATAGGGCTGGGTGCTAGGTTGGACTGGATGATGTTTGAGGTCTCTTCCAACCTGGTTGATTCTATGATTATTAAATGGTTGGGGAATTTCTTTCTGCCTCCTCACAGCAAAATATCACTGCTGGACATAATCAGTCAAAAGACACAAACTCACTTTGCTTTAAAAAATTCTGTCCTTTAACAACAGGAAGAAAGTCAACATACACTGATGAAAAGTACTTAAGTGGGACACTGCCTGTATTTATGAGATCAATACTTGTGTTTTAGGACTCCATGAGACTCTTTTTTTCTTTGACAAAGAATTTTTCTTTTGCCAAAAAAAAAAAAAAAAAGAAAAAAAAAAGAAGAAGGAAAAACTACTTTCAAAAGCTCAATTGGGCAAATCATCTCCTAAGACTCAACACAACTTCTCCCACTTAGGTCTATTAACATATCAAAACCTATCACCAAGTTCTGGCTTTTCAAGATTAGTCTTCCAAACACATCTCCAGTGTGCTAGTTTGAAGCTAGCTGGAATATTTTGATGAGAAGAATTAGATGCTAGGCTGTGAAAAGGCAAAAATGGTGATGTCTACTGCACTCATAGGCTTGCTGAGATGTACAGAAACAAGAACATAAACATAGATAACACAGTTGCTGTGTGTCTCTGGCTATCTGCACTTTTCTTCCTAACCTGCTGTCTGTGTAACTAATCCTTCTGCTTTCTAACCCCTCTGGCCAATCCTCCAAACTCACCTTGAACATAAGGCAAACTCTGGGATAAGGTAGAGGAATGGAAAGGAGGTGGAAGGGTGGCTGGGAGCCTCTCCTGGGGACTCTGGTTTCTGGAAGAGGTGTTGTGTTTCTGTATTACTTTTAATTTGTATATAACTGTATATATGTATATATTTGTGTATATATGCCTGTATATTGTACTGTGGGATCAAACACATTCATTGGCATTTCTCTGTGGAGATGTTAATTTCTCCATCCACAACTGAGACCCACAGTGAGAGGTATCAGATCAAGGAAAGTGGATAACTTCATTGTGCTATAAGGAAGCAATTTTCCCTATCTATGGCAAAGAAAAACATAGGGAGCACAGAAAATTACTCCAGTGGGCTACAGCAGAAAATCCCCAGGGGTTTAAAAAGAACCTGTGACAAGACCTGAAGGGCAAGGCTCAAGTTCTGCCCAGGGAAAGACAGGCATGCTTTCACCCATCTCAGCTGCCTCTCTACCCAAAGCTGCAGGAAGGAGCCGACCCTCAGTTGTGTTTGTTGTCCCTGAGCAGCCACTGTGCAACCACAATTTCTAAGGGTATAAAGAGCCTACTGCTAGGTGAGGATGAAGCAAAGCAGAAGCAGGCATGTTAGGATTTCTATTTCCATCCCTAAGTATCAAGTTCTTGAGCTACCCAAGTCACAAGTGATGTGTAGAGGAATCTGGTGCCTGGGCAGGCACCCAGCCAGAGGTGGCAGGAGGGAAACCCTCTGAGAAGCAGCAATATTGATCCAGCAAGCTGTGGTCCAGGCAAGAATCACTAGCACACAGGAAGTGTAAATACACTTCCACACCTCCTCTGAACCACAGCCTCTGTTAGTTTAACCTGTGTCACTGCAATTCTCTTTGACTCTTATTTTGTCCCCTAGGCATGTAAGCCTTCTTGAATGTAAAATACTTGCTAGGAGACATAAAGGAATAATGTCAGAGGCCTGATATATGGCATAAAAGACAATGAGACAAACTTCTCTTAATTTCTAAAATACAGCTTGCAAGTTATTTCCAACTATTTCTTCTTAGTCCAGATTCAAGGAGGAGTTACTAATTTTTGTTTTAATGACAGTGAATTTAACTTGTTGGTTTTTTTTTTTTTCAAGCTATTAAGAATACAAAGAGAGTTATATATTGAGTAATTCCAGATAGAAGTGCATAGCTGTGTCTCTGCTAGAGGAATATATATAAGATTATGCAGATCATTAGTCAGCTAACTTCAAGCACATGCCACATGTTAGAACACCCAGTAATCTGTTCTACAAAAGAAGCCATAGTCAGTAATGATCAGCCTGATTTGCCTGACAGAACCTTACAACATTTCCAAAGCAAGTGCAGACCACAGGACTGCATTTAAAACCTCTGACAGGAGCCTTGGTTTTTTTTCTACTTACTCTCTGTAATCCCCTACAAGCAAGCATAAGCTGCTGGAGGCCCAGGTGCAAGAGGCTGAAAAGCACTTTGAACACCAAGCAGAAAGGCAGCACATTGTCTGCTCACATCCCATAGGTAAGCATTTATCAAATCCAAGATAAAAATCTGGCAAGTTTCATATTAAAGGAGCCAGAATGAAATCAGTGATATGCAAGTGCCTTGGTGCAAAGCAAGTGAAAAAAAATTCAAACCAAAACAACAATCCTAAACCCATATCCTACCTCTCAAGCTGTCTGCAGAACAAGACCTTATAATCACATGCAGCATGAAAAGAATGAGTGAGAGTAAGTAGACACCAGCACCATTTTTCACTGGCAGATCATAGAATCATAGAATCAACCAGGTTGGAAGAGATCTCCAAGATCATTCAGTCCAACCTAGCACCCAGCCCTAGCCAATCAATTAGACCATGGCACGAAGTGCCTCAGCCAGGCTTTTCTTGAACACCTCTAGGGATGGCAACTCCATCACCTCCCTGAGCAGCCCTTTCCAATGCCAATCACACTCTCTGGCAAGAACTTCCCCCTAACATGCAGCCTAGACCTCCCTGACCTCCCTGGGCACAGCTAGAGACTGTCCCCTTGTTCTGTTGCTGGTTTCCTGGGAGAAGAGACCAACTCCCCACCTGGCTACAGCCTCCCTTCAGGTAGTTGTAGACAGCAACGAGTCATAGAAGTCATTGCAGTCATAGAATCAACCAGGGTGGATGAGACTTCCAAGATCATCCAGTCTAACCCATCACCGAGCCCATGAGGTCACCACTGAGCCTCTTCCTCTCCAGGCTGCACACCCCCAGCTCCCTCAGCCTCTCCTCACAGGGCTGTGTTCCAGGCCTCTCACCAGCTTCACTGCCCTTCTCTAGACACGTTCCAGCACCTCAACATCTCTCTTGAACTGAGGAGCCCTAGCAGCTCCTGGTTATGTTGCACAGAAAATTCATGTGATACATAACTCTAAATGCAGGTTTGCTTTCCTCTCTCCTATTTATGACAAAACCAGAGCTTTGGCAAGCAAAGATTAAAACACCATTTTAAAAGTAAGATCCCAGTTCAGCAGAGCACTGATGCCCCGAGGCACTTCCAAGTTTGCCTGGTATTGCTCAAAACACGACCGAAAATCGTCAAAACCTTCAGCATGCAAGAGCAGCTTTCTCTAAACAAGTAATCTTAATGTAGATGGATCTTTTCAATTCAATTTCCAAGCCAAGCAATGTTTTGTGATTTAGTCCCACTAAACCTTAACAAAACAGCACAAGGAACACATCTCTACCTCAGCTGTTGACACAGTCTATCAATATTAAAATAATCTGGCATGGACCAGCTTCCTAATAAGCACAGCATTCCAGAGATGGTGCAAAACAAAACTGTCTTAACTGTGTGATTTGTGGAGGATACAAAACATAAAACCTAGGCAGAAGGAAAACAAAAAAAAAGTTGTCATTGGCACAGCAAGATGTAAAAAACAACAACAACAACAACAAAACAATTACAAGGCTGAGTACATTAAATTAAACTCGGTGCAGTCACTCCTGACACAAGTCCTACTGTCGGTAATTGCACGTATTTGGACTTGTAATTGTTAAAAACATCACACTGCAAGTGCTTGATGCATCTGAGATTCTGCTTCTGAAAAGCCAGACAAAATTCCCCATAGAAATCTCAGGCTTTGTTTTAACGTGAGCTCCTGTAATATTTGATTCTTTGCTGCTGCTTCTTTCACTGTTTATTGCCTAGGGATCAAAGATCCATTTTGTAGTGAAAACAAACTCCAAATCATTGTTTGCATGCTCCCTCACCACAAGAGACTTAAGAGGCACAGCTAGAGTGACTGAAACCCATTCATCTCCCCAAATTTCTGATCCTCTAGGGAATCTAGAACAATGTTTTAATAGGGCTCTTGTTGTCAAACTACCACAGCTTTCATTCTCAGTCATCAAAGTCCAAACTCAACAAATTCAATCTGCAAAGACCAGCAGACAAGACCCCAAGTGACACCTGAACTCCTTCTCAGCAGATAAACTGAATCACTCCTCAAATGGATGTTGTCTTAAAATGCTCCAAATCTGCACTCATAGAATTACAGAATCATAGAATTGTTGGGACTGGAAGGGACCTCAAGGATCATCTACTTCCAACCCCCCTGCCATGGGCAGGGACACCTCACACTAGAACAGGTTGCTCAGACCCCATCCTTATTAGCCTTAAAGACCTCCATGGACGGGGCTTCCACCACCTTCCCTGAGCAATCTCTCCCAGTGCCTCACCACTGTCATGGTGAACTTCTTCCTAATATCCAATCTGAATCAATCCACTTCTAGTTTTGATCTCTTCCCTGTGGTCCCATCACTACCCAACATCCTAGGAAGTCCCTCTACAGCTTTCCTGTAGGCCCCCCTCACGAAATGAACTTACCAAAACCATTGCTGTATTAAAATGCTTCAAATCAACACCCATGAGGTCACAGAATCATAGAATGTTTTAGATTGGAAAAGACCTCAAAGCTCATCCAGTTCCAACCCCCTGCCATAGGCAGGGACACTTCCCACTAGAACAGGTTGCTCAAGGTCTCATCCAACCTGGCCTTGAACATCTCCAAGGAGGGAACAGCCACAACCTCCCTGGGCAACCTCTGCCAGTGTCTCACCGCCCATACTGGAAAGAACTTCTTCCTAACTGTGCTAGTTTGAAGCTAACTAGAATGTTTTGGTGAGAAGAACTAGACTACAGGCTGTGAAAGGGAAACAATGGTGATGTCTACTGGAACAGCAGTTCTAGTGGCATTGCTGATCACAATTCAGTCCAACACCATTTATTCTGAAAGATTCAAGCACATGGGAAGCTTTCTTGAACTTAGGAAACCTGTTTGCCAGGTTAAGATTTGGGCTTCTGTACACTGTTGAACCCAAACACTCCCTTGTCACTTTCCTCCTTCCAACCTGGAACTCAAACTAGTGATCAGTATCTACATTAAGATGAGAAACATTCACTGCCCATGCCCAATATCTTCACAAAGGAGTTTTGCCAGACTTCAATACCAATCAGTTATTCAAGCAGGTGAACGGGTAGCTTGCAGGATCTCCTCTAAAATCTCTCTTGTTCCTCTTAAATAGACTTTGAAAAGTCTTAATCGCTGTTCTTAAAAAAAGCAAGCTCCTCAGAGAGCACTGAAATAGTTACACATTTATGAACCTCAACAAATGTTGTCTAGATAAACCTAGCATGTTTCATTTAACTTTAGACACATGACCTTTTTTGGTGCCTGCTGATATGGTATGTTCCACGTGTAATGTTTTTAGCTTGGATTAGAAGAAACCTCCGCAAAGCTAACAAACCTTTTGCTACAGATTCAGTCCCCAAGTGGCTCTTCCAGATGCCTTGCTCTGGTTATCTCTGCTCTGATGAAGTCTGGATGAAGCAGAGAGGTTAAATCACCACCAACACATGGGCCTCGGTCCAAAAAGCCCTCGACACATCTGCCCCAAGCCCTGAGAAGTGGAATGGGAAGAACTAACACAACTCCACTACACGCTACAAGATCTTCCATCACAGTAAACATTGCCAAGCATGACAAGGATGCAAAGAATAATTCATAGCTAAGGCTGGCAATTTGTTTGCCATTACACATTAGGCTCCTCCCTGCTTTCTGAAGGCATGTTGAAGCAGGAGGCTCACTGAGGTAGGACCACCAGGCCAGGCTGCTCAGCAGCCTGCTCTCCTGTGGCCTCATTAGCTGAGCTCTGCAAGCGAAGCAGCCGAGTAGTGTCCCAGATTTTCACGCACCAACTCTGACATTTATGAAGTATTTTCAGTTGTGACAAGATCAAAAACTCAGCATTCTTTCAAATCTCATAATAACTCTCAAACATCCTCAGCAGAAGGATGGGGGGGGGACACCAAACCAAAAAAAAAAACCCAAAAAATCCCAAACCAAACCACAACTGAAAATGATAAAGCTCTTATTAGATAAAACTGGAGGAACTATGGGATTTCTCCTCCCTGCCTCCACCTCACTCCAGCCTTCATTTGATTTCTGCAACATACTTTGTTCTTAGAAAACACTAATCACATTACCTCCTGGACAGGCTTCTTTGCAATCACTGCAGTCCTTCCCATCAGCACTTCTCAGTCACTTTGTGACTCCCATTTTGAGCTCTCAACCATCTAACTCCTATGATTCCATTTAAATGTCAATGCAAGACAACTCCACTTTGCATGTTAGAGCATCACCCTCCAGCTAAGATGAAATAGAAGTTGTGTCAGGACTTGTGGTCTAAATTATTTGTTCAGAGTTCTATAAAGTGGCTGTTTTGTTTTATGGATTTTGCCATTAAAAAACTATTGATTAAAACTATGAGGTTTGTGTGCTTGCACTTAAGGATTGTTAAAAGTGATGGGAGGAGGAAAGGTTGAGAATACAGTAGAAGGGAGCCTCTCTTGGTCACAGCAAACTGTTTAAGACACCAGCACAGAAAGGCACATCTCTTCTATATTCATAATCACAAAACTCTTAAGCTGTCCTTCATTCATAATTACAAAAATAAGGCAGTAATGACATATGGTACTCTCCCTTCCTTGCAGCCAGGCAATTCCTGTTATCCACAGCATATCCTGCTATCTACAGAAATCTCCCCATTGCCTTATGTCATGGGACGGACCGCTGAGTGCTACCACCAGCATCAGTTAGAATTGAGGGCACCTTGCACTTCCATAGCATTATTAATCCAGAAAGACAGCACTGAATATAACCTGTTTTTCCTCTGACTTTAGAACCAAGAGCTTGGCCAATCCATGTGTTTGAACAAAAGCAGACCAATACTGAAATCTGCAGCTGTGCTGGACCAAGCAAGGGCATAACCATCTCAGCTAACAATATAACGCATGTGGCATGGAAGGTGGAGGAGAAAATGTTGAAGGCATCAGGTAACCAACGTCCTGGGCAGGCCTGTTCTGAACTTCCAGTGTTAAAGACTCTGTAACTCTCTAGAAATGACACATTTCTATCCTTTTCCATTTCTTTGGTTGTTATACAAGTATTAAAGCATTTGCTTGTGCAACCTTAGATGATGTTCTAATCTGTATTAATACCCAGCTTTTCTTAAATCTGGATAACTTTATGCCCAAGTAACATGCTGTAGGAGAGTCTTGCAGAGGAACCTTGACAGGCTGCATGGGTGGGCAGAGGCCAATGGGATGGGATTTAACAACGCCAAGTGCAGGATTCTACACTTTAGCCACAACCCCAAGCAGCACTACAGGCTGGGGACAGAGTGACTGGAGAGCAGTCAGAAAGAAAGGGAGCTGGAGGTACTGGTAGAGAGTAGCTGAACATGAGCCAGCAGTGTGCCCAAGTGGCCAAGAGAGCCAATGGCATCCTGGCCTGGATCAGGAATAGTGTGGCCAACAGGACAAGGGAGGTTACTCTCCCCTGTACTCAACACTGTTCAGACCACATCTTGAGTGCTGTGTCCAGTTCTGGGCTCCTCAATTCAAGAGAGATGTTGAGGTGTTGGAACATGTCCAGAGAAGGGCAACAAAGCTGGTGAAGGGCCTGGAGCACAGCCCTGTGAGGAGAGGTTGAGGGAGCTGGGGGTGTTTAGCCTGGAGAAGAGGAGGCTCATTACTGTCTACAGCTACCTGAACAGGTGGGGGTTGGTCTCTTCTGCCAGGCAACCAGCAATAGCACAAGGGGACACAGTCTCAAGTTGTGCTGGAGGGGGCCTTGGCTGGATGTTAGGAGGAAGTTGTTGGCAGAGAGAGTGATTGGCATTGGAATGGGCTGCCCAGGGAGGTGGTGGAGTCGCCGTGTCTAGAAGTATTGAAGCAAAGCCTGGATGAGGCACTTAGTGCCATGGTCTGGTTGATTGGCTAGGGCTGGGGGCTAGGTTGGACTGAATGATCTTGGAGGTCTCTTCCAACCTGGTTCATTCTACGATTGTATTTGCAATACCATAGGGGGAAAAGAAAAAAAGACAACTGAATACTGGACACAGGCTGTGCTTTACCTGACTGGTTGTAGTAGCTCTATTGATAGCTCCTACCTAGACTAAGCATGACAGAGTCTCTGAAGTACACATGAACTGAAGCAAAATAATAACAGGAGCACACCCATGGACAAAAGGAGGAGTTTTCTGGGTTAGAAGATATACAGTTTTGTTACTTACTTCTCTAAGGATTTGGGGTTTATTTTTCTTTTGTTGGCTCACAGCCCTTATTCTTACTTTTTTTTTCCCCCAGTCACTTGTTTATTCCAAACACAAAACAGCTATTAAGTCCAAGCTGCTCAAAAGAAAATATACAATTGAGAACATCTCAACTATAAACAATACTTGCAGATCTACTCTATGAAAACCATAACTGAAAAAGAAAAGCAAAGAGCCACTCTTTGACACAATGAAGGCACAGACAAAACAGGCAGAAAACAATTTTAAACAACTGCCACAAAACCCCAATAAACCACACATCACTACTCCAGACCTGCTTGATAATATTCCAGGGCAATATAAAAAGGAATGATCAACAGCCATGACTTTTAATTAGCAACTGGATGTATTCTATTGACTAGAGCCATGTTACATTGTTTTCAGTGTCTCAGGTGCACTGGAGAAGAGGAGGCTCAGGGGTGATCTTATTGCTGTCTACAATTACCTGAAGGGAGACTGTGGCCAGGTGGGGGTTGGTCTCTTCTCCCAGACAACCAGCAATAGAACAAGGGGACACAGTCTCAAGTTGTGCTGGAGGAAGTATAGGCTGGATGTTAGGAGGAAGTTCTTCCCAGAGAGAGTGATTAGCATTGGAGTGGGCTGCTCAGGGAGGTGGTGGAGAGTGGCCATCCCTGGAGGTGTTTAAGAAAAGCCTGGATGAGGCACTTAGTGCCATTGTCTAGTTGACTGGATAGGGCTGGGTGACAGGTTGGACTGGATGATGTTGGAGGTCTCTTCCAACCTGGCTGATTTGATTCTATTCTAAGAGAGTTTTGCCTTTACAACTTGATGCACTCTTACTGAAATGAAATCTTCCACTCAACCTAAGCTGGGCAGCCACGCACAGCATAAAATACAAGTCCTTGTTTACATAGCTAAATTGTGATTAATGTGCACCATATGGAATCAGAGGCCAGCCCCAGCAAACACTTCTGTCTGTGCAGAAACTCGTAAAGGGCTTGCAAAAACAGGCGAGTCGGCACTCGCTAAGGAATGGCAATAAGGATTAAAAACAGAACACCCACCAGTGGCTTAGCAGTTTTTAAATAGCAACACTGGCAATTAGAATAAATACCAAATAATGCTTTAACTAGGCAAAATAATTCTGCAAGCCGTGCTTATGAATGCAGTAGATAATCAGGACAGGTACTTAGGACGTGGGGATTATGTGTGGGTTTTCATTAGTGGGAAGAATGCAAACGATACTTCATCTAGGAAATTGCATAACCAAACTGCAAGATTAAGCCAGCCTGTTAACCTGAATCAGAAATGCACAGGAATGTATAATTAATGTATTGTTCAGGCAGGTCTCTGGCATGACACAGAATGCCAGTAAGCAGATCACCAGGCACTGGAACCCAGCACAGCTCCAGTAACCCACAGCAACTGAAAATCCTCTCCTTACTGCCCCCCTTCCTTAAGCTTCCACCTTAACACATTCTTACAGTATTTTTTGCTATGTAGTTGGTGTGGTTACAGAAACAGCAAGTTGAAAGCATTCCCTGAATGAAGCAATGCCATTTAACCAATACTACTCCAATTCTGAGTGGTCCTTGTGCTTCTGCTTTGTTTTTTGTCAGTGTTGGCCCTGGTGCTGGAGCAGATGCAAATTTCTGGACTCCTGCTAAGTCTCACTAATTTGAAATGGATGATGTATAAACATGATTGAAACAGCAGAGCTGCAGACCATACAATCTTTACCTATGGTGTTTACCACAGAGGGGACAGTGACTCCAGCCTAAGAGCTCAAAAACATCAGCCATTTTCAAAACACAGAGAAGAGACCCTAAAAAATCATAGAATCAACCTGCTTGGAAGAGACTTCCAACATCATCCAGTCCAACCTAGCACCCAGCCCTAGCCAATCAACCAGACCATGGCACTAAGTGCCTCATCCAGGCTTTTCTTGAACACCTCCAGGGACAGTGCCTCCACCACCTCCTTGGGCAGCCCACTCCAATGGCAAATCACTCTCTCTGGGAAGAACTTCCTCCTAACATCCAGCCTATACTTCCCCCAGCACAACTTACTAGAAACATCAAGGCTGTCCTGCCTAAGGTCACCACACAAATCTGTCCTGTAACCCTATGAACAAACACAATCAGTTTGCAGTTGCTGACTACAAACTGAGCATACCTTACTGCTTTATACACTCAAAGCAGTATTTTCATTAGGGGGTTTTGGTTGCAATATTTCATGTGATAGGTAGATTAAAAGAAAAAGATGAAGGACTAAATATTAAATAACTTAAGTTTTCTAACATTAGACAAGAAAAAAATGTAACTATGTTAATCCCCAAAGAGAGAAAAGTCCACAGATGGCAGTCCTGAAAACTTGCTCAGAGTCCAGCCCCAAGGCTTGTAACTGAACTCTGTTGAATTGAGGAAAGTTTGATTTTCTGTAAAACTACAAAAGTTTTGACTTTCTTGTCTCTTTTACAGCATTAATCACAGGTGCTGAGCTGCTAGGAGCTGAATCCAAACCACAACCAGAGTATTTTATATAAAATCACTCAGCTTTTAGAGCTTAAAATCCTATTTGACCTCTGACTGAACAACCACTTGTCCTGCAGAGCATTCAGTTTCTGCCAAGCTATCAGTCAAAATAGCATCAAGAACAAATGCATCTTTAACAGTTTACTAACATAACACATAAAAACTCACCCCAAAACCACCAAGAAGAAGCAGCAGCAAACTGAACAAATATCCTCACAGGCAACATTAATCTTCAATGAATTTGCTTCAGGTCTCAATATAATTATCATCAAAACACACTAAATTTCTAGAAACTGAAGCAGCCTGATGGGTTGATGTCTCTGCTTCCTTTTCCATAGAGTATCTGGAGACTTAGTTTCAAGTATTGGTACCTACTGAGGAGTGGGTGTTAAGCTGAGGGGTGAGTGCACAGCTGGAGAGCACTGACGTCCCTCGACCCCGTTTCTGACACACAGTTTAATCAGGATGTCTGGGTACCTGTTTCAGGTTTGATCACCAGTCAGATGCTCTTCCAAGGGAATTGAGCTGAACTGAAACATGAGCCTGGCTGGCACCTCCTGTCCTCCTTCCAAACTTGGGGTTGAATTACTCTTTCTGAACAGAAGTGAGAAGATACCCAAGAGCCCACTGATGACAGAAGCCAGCAAGAGCATCTCAATTGCACCAACAACAGACAGCTCACATATTTTGCTATAATTTCTTATTTCAAACCACTCTGCCAATTATGCCACTGTAAAGTGCTGAGTGTAAAAAGAACCCAACAACAACAAAAAAGCCTTTTTTTCTAGACATGAATATTTGGCCAGAAGCTAACCGATGAAACCCCTGCAGAAATGACACTCGTTGGGTGTGAAGCTGGTTTTGTGTTACCCAAACATATTATTCCAGCATAGAGAAACAACTCAGCAAAATGAATTGTCCCTGGAAGAATCAACATTTTCTCATCTGCATTCAGGATATATAAGGGTACGGAGGTTGTTTTCTGGGGGCAAGCCATGGCAAAAGGATCAGGAGAGCTATGGGAGGGAATGCTGCATTCTTGAGCCTTTACTGACAGTTTTGCTCTGCAGACCATGGGTCTGAGCATGACCCTGAGCTCACAGCAGAGCAAACTGCTCAGCCAGCTGCTGTCATCTCCTCCACAGCCTTTTAGAAAGGAGGCAGGGAAGAAGCCTATCCAACATGGTTCAGCTTTCAGCTGCTGAACAGCCTTCTGCCCAGTCCCATAGCTGGTTTCAGATTCTTCTATTGATCAGATTTACACAACATGGTGCTCCCAGGAATGTAGAATAATGAGAGCAAAACAGGCTCTTCATTTCAGGGATGTTTGTGTGCTAAGAAGGGTGTGAAAGCATAAATCAGGCCAACAGACCTGCAATAGCCTCCTCTGTATTTCTTCAGTTCTTCTGGTCTCATTTTCTTCTCTTGCATATCTTCACCTTCTTTGCCCTGCTCTGTTTGGAAACTCATCTGATTGTCACTTGAGATGACAAATGCCCTTTCTCTCAGTGCCCCTTCCCTGGTAACGGATGTTGCCTTTCACTATCACTCAGCTTGTAGAATTAATTCTCTTAATTAAGTGATGTCTGCATTTATTGCTTCCTCATTTTTATTTTACATCTTTCTAGCTCTTGTTTTCCATGGCAAATCTGCTCAAAATCCATTGCTCATGCTCTCTATTTTATAAACTGCGGCTTAAATAGCACAAATCCTCTCCTTTAAAACATGCATCAACTTCTGATACCATGGTTACCTTTTACCTTAAACTGCTGGTTTTGTTATTTCCCATAAAATATAGACATGCACTGGGTTCAACTCTGGAAGGAAAATGAAGCACACTATATTGATCAGAGAGGTCTGAGGCCAAAAACTACTATTCTGATCATTAGTTTGACAGCCCATACAACACAAAACAAATATTTGCCTCATGGGATTCCTGCACATACTAATTCCACTTAAGAGCTACTTGGTTGCTTCAAGGTATAGATTTTCAGTCTGCTGACCTGAAGTTGTCTGTGTTAAAATTAAAATAAATCAGCAATCACTACTTTCTTTACTGCCTTCTGATTAGTTTGTTCTTTTCATTATCATTGGAATGGGCTGCCCAGGGAAGTGGTGGAGTTGCCATCCCTGGAGGTGTTCAAGACAAGACTGGATGAGGCACTTAGTGCCATGGTCTACTTGACTGGCTAGGGCTGGGTGCTAGGTTGGCCTGGATGATGTTGGAGGTCTCTTCCAACCTGGTTGATTCTATGATTCTATTCATATATTGCACTACTTTCGAGGCAGCCAAGACAGACATTTAGTTTTCAGCAATGATCTTGGATTTTGTTTTTCAGGAGTTTGGGGACTTGGTCTGTTTGCTTTCTGTTCTGTTTTGGGGGTTGGGTGTTTTTTTGTTTGGTTGGGTTTTTTCCCTGTCTTTTTTGTTTGTTTGTTTTTGGTTGGTTGTTTTTTGTTTTCATAGAATCATAGAATGGTTTAGGTTGGAAGGGACCCCAAAGATCACCCAGTTCCAACATCCTTGCCACAGGCAGGGACACCTCCCACTAGAACTGATTGCTCAAGGCCACATCCAACCTGGCCTTGAACACCTCCACGGAGGGAGCAGCCACAACTTCCCTAGGCAAACTGTGCCTCATTACCCTCACTGGAAAGAACTTCTTCCTAATATCTAGTCTGAATCTCCCCTCTGCCAGTTTAAACCCATTAACCCTTGTCCTGTCATTACAAGACCTTGTCAGTAGTCCCTCCCCAGCCTTCCTGTAGGCTCCCTTCAGATACTGGAAGGCTACTATAAGGTCCCCTCAAAGCCTTCTCCTCTCGAGGCTGAAGAGACTTAACTCTTGTAGCCTGCCCTCATAGCAGAGCTGCTGCAGCCCTTTGAGCATCTTTGTGGCCTTCCTCTGGACCTACTCCATTTTGATTTGTTTTGTTTTTTTGGCTTTATTTGTTTGTTTGCTTTTGTCTCTTATAGCAAGAATTCAGGAATGTTAAGTAGTCTCCTGAAGTGAATGGAGAGAAACAATGACCAACAGTTCAGCAGGATTCACAACAGATTTTACACTGCTACCTCTTCCAACCTCTCTCTGCACTGCAAAGGTATTATAAATAGGGCTTTGCTCTGCAAGAAGAAAACATTCGCCTAGGACATGAAAATAATTTGCTTTTTTATTGTTTTAAGTCTCTTTCCCTCTCCTTTTCCTTGTCCAATTTTCATCCATCAATACAGCAATATCAGCAACGCAGGAGAAAGCAAACCATTTCAGTAGCATGATATTTGGTAGGGGGTGAGCAAAACACTGTTTGCATCGATGGCATCTGGGATTTCTTGGCAATCTCCTCTACAGAAGCTAGCTGGGGTCAACCCTACTTAACCTACAAATTCAGATGAAATGGAATACATTCAATCCATTTGATCTACAGACCCTATAATATCTGACATCACTCATGCTAAAAAGGGAGTCTAATTTTATTAACATAGTGATTGTTTTGACTTAAGTCTGAAGACATAGTGATCCATACTCTGAGAAAATGGCAATGAGAGAAGATGGAATATTCCCCTTACAGAGAGCTGACCCCTCAGGTTCATACCTCGATATTTCACAGCACTCAGCTGGGGAGATCCCCTGAAGCTCTTCCAAATCCGAGTGTGTGGGACCGTCCACGTATAGCTCGTTCCCTGGTCTCCTGCACCACACAGTGGTGGGGCAGGAGTGGATAACCATCCTGAGGATGTGGCAGTGACTTAAGACTCACCATAGAATCACAGAAACATCCAGGTTGGCAAAGCTCCTCAGGATCACCAAGCCCAACCTAGAACCCTACTCTACAAGATTCACTCTAAACCATATCCCTAAGCATCACATCCAAATGACTCTTAAACACATCCAGGGTGGGGGACTCCACCACCTCCCTGGGCAGCTCCTTCCAGTGCCTGACCACTCTGTCGGCAAAAAACCTTTTCCTAATGTCCAATCTAAACCTGCTCAGTCTCAGCTTGAGGCCATTCCCCCTTCTTCTCTCTCCACTTACCTGTGAGAAGAGCCCAGCAGCTGCCTTTCCACAATGCCCCTTCAGGTAGCTGTAGACAGCAATTAGGTCTCCCCTCAGCCTCTTCTTCCTCAAACTAACCACCTCCAGCTCCCTCAGTCACTCCTCTTAAGATTTATTCTCTTTGTTGCCCTCCTCTGGACCCACTCCAGCAACTCCACGTCTCTCCTGGATTGCAGTGCCCAAAACTGAACACAACACTCAAGGTGTGGCCTCACCAAAGCGGAGTCCAAGGGGACAATCACCTCCCTGCTCCTACTGGCCACAGCATTTTTAATACAAGCCAAGATGCCATTGGCCTTGTTGGCCGCCTGGGCACACTGCTGGCTCATATTCAGCTGCCTGTCTATTACAACCCCCAGATCCCTTTCTGCCAGGCAGCTCTCCAGCCACACTTCCTCAAGCCTGTAGCACTGCAAGTCCATCATGCAGTCCATCTCAGTCTGCATCTATAATGAAAACACCTCTATTTGGACCAGTTATTTAAATACCCTTTACGGTCAATGGAGACAAAGAAGTCCTTCTAGGATATGAGTCATCCTATCCACTCAGACATATACCTTAAAGCAGAAGTGTTGTGCCTAAAGGAAGGACCTGTTCCACTTCCTTCATTACAAAGGGGCTTTCTGTGAATAGGTCCAATGTTGAGATCTCTAACTTCATGAAATATCTAAATTAATAAAGTTAATTCAAGTTGGTCACATACATTAGAAACAACTTAATCTACTAAATAACCCCAGGACAGGAAATAATAATTGGTGTATTCATTCAACCTACTTGGCTCCCAGCTTTGATGTATTGCTGGGGAAAAAAGAAGTCATGGTAAAATATGATTTAATATATACTCCTTCAGCCTCAGCGTCTGGTGGATCTCTGTGCTAACAGAGTAGGTCATGGTATACCCAAAATGTCACAGCAAATGATCTCATGAGGGAATTACACAGGTCATAGAAGAAAAGAGGCAAGAAAAGAATTTTATACCTGTCATTCCCTGTATAAAAACTTCAGACAGTCAGAGCAGACACTCTGCTACATACCAAGAAAAGACAAGGAAATGAAAGGGAAAGGAGGGAAGAAAAAGCAAAGGGAGATTGTTAGTCTTCTATGAAATACAAGATGATTAAACACTGTCAGGCTTTAATCCCTGCTGACAAGGCGAGCTGCATGAGAGATATGGGTTGATTAATTACAAGGAAAAAAGGCTGTGACACAGGCATATGAGGCAGAAACACAAAAAAAAGGAGGGAATTGTTATTTATTTATTTATTTCAAAAGAAAAGGTATTTTGCTAATGAGAGCAGAACCACTCCTTTGGATCTAAAAATTCCAGCACTAATGCAGTCTCCCTGCTCGTACCAGAAAAAAAAGAGCTCTCATGGTTGAATTTGCTTTCCATAACAGAAATGAGCTTAGGCCCTCTGTGACCCTTTCTGGCAAATACATGAGGTCTTACTCCTGCTGGCAGCAAAAGACGATCCTGGAAATGTTGGTTCAACCTTCTGCAGTGGCAAGCAGAGCTTCCAACCTGGTTGATTATATGATGATGATTCTATGATGACTCATGTAGGACATCTCTTAGAGTGGGGAGATGGAAGATTTCAGAGAAGTTTTGAGAAGCCAAGGTGGCAGGAGACATGTGGAACAGCATCAATAAGGAATAATCATTTGCATTTGGTTTCTCTCTTCTTTCACCTGACTAGTCACTATTCAAAGCTCTCCTAGGCTATTTCCTGTACTAGGAGAATTGGATCACAGAATTATATTTGTTTGGTGTAGCTTCTGCCTCTCAAATGCTGAAGTGTAGCATAATGGTCTCTAAAAATAAATATATATATATATATATAGATATATATCCAGAAACTTGTTGCTTTCCTTGCAATCCTAAGCCATGCCCTTTGGCCACAGCTCTGCCAAAAACAATCTCCTGAGGGCCTGCTCACAGGGCCATGCTCTGAGCCATCACTCTGTCTCAGACATGATTTCTATTTCACACAGACAAACCCTGATGAAACTCAATTTCTTGTTCCAACAGCCACAATTGATCTGGCATTTGGAGAGCTGTTTCTGTTGTTTTACTAGTTGCTAAATAAATGGGGATTTAATTCCAGGCTGCCTAGAAACTAGTCAGCCTAGATCTAGAATGGCACCACTAAGGGTGAGATTTTGGCATGCGACTTTAGAAAGATAAGAGAAAAAAAAAAAACCAATCAAAATTAAAATGAAATAAGAGCTTTGTTCAATGGTACCTCCCTTGATACCCCAGAAAGTACATCAGATGATTTGAAATAATTTATGTTAAAGCTGAAAAGATGTACAAAACATTTCCAGGGGTAAGGGAAGCTTGACTGAGAATCGACCAGGTTGGAAAAGACCTCCAAGCTCATCCATTCCAACCTAGCACCCACCCCTAGACAATCAAATAGACCATGGCACTATGTGCCTCATCCAGGCTTCTCTTGAACGCCTCCAGGGATGGTGACTCCACCACCTCCCTGGGCAGCCCATTCCAATGCCACTCACTCTCTGCCAACAACTTCCTCCTAACATCCAGCCTAGACCTCCCCCAGTACAACTTGAGACTGTGTCCCCTTGTTCTGTTGCTGGCTGCCTGGCAGAAGAGCCCAACCCCACCTGGCTGCAGCCTCCCTTCAGGTAATTGTGGACAGCAATGAGGTCTGCCCTGAGCCTCCTCTTCTGCAGGCTGCACATCCCCAGCTCCCTCAAGCCTCTCCTCACAGGGCTATGCTCCATGCCTCTCACCAGCTTCATCGTGCTTCTCTGGATATGTTCCAGTACCTCAACATCTCTCTTGAACTGAAGGGCCCAGAACTGGACACAGTACTCAAGGTGTGGTCAGCTACCAGCCCAACTTAGATGCTCCAGTAAACTTCCCTGAATTAAAGCTAAAATCATCAAGCAATTTTGGCAGCTGAGACAGGTGTTGTAGTTGGGGATTTTATCAGGAAGGAACATATCATAAAGCCAGAGACTGGCTCTGGCCAGTCCTCTACATTACAGACCTCTACATTAGAGGTGAGTGTTCTCTTTCTCAGGGAAGTTGTGAAGTTGTCATCCTTGAGGTGTTTGATAAATATGTAGACATGGAACTTTGGGACATGGTTTAGTGGGCAGGGTGGTGTTGGGCTGGCAGTTAGACTTGCTGATCTTGGAGATGTTTTCCAACCCTTACGATTCAATTATTCTATACAGCAGGCAAAAAAAAACCAAACCCAAACAGATAAAATAAGGTTTTGTAATCTGAAGAGAAGGAAGCAGCTGTTCATGTCCTCACTCCTAATTTTCAAAGTGGGAAACTGGCCCCTGCCTCAAACATGACCACCCCACGGCTGCTTGCCCATGGGAGAACATGGCAATCTGCAGCGTGTGTGGCAAGCACAGGCACATGCCTGAGTCTGATCTCTGCGTGTCCAGACTCACCACTTCTCTTTAGACCCCAGGGAAGGTGTGTTGCTGTCAGAATACACTGAGAAAGACAACAGTTTGGTTAAGCACTGCCATCCCAGGGATTAGGACACATTCCAACATTCTCTCTCCTTCCTTGACAGCGAGATCAGATCAGTCCCCTACATTCAGGGGTTCTCTGGCAGCACCTGTATGAGGTGCCCTGCTCTACTGAAGATTCACATTAATTTTTGTACCTTAGAGGTTTTTAGCAAGATCCTTGCTTCAGCCTAATTTAGCCAGCTCTGATGACCACAACAGCTGGAGGTGAAGAGTTCAGAACAGATTACAAATCCAGACTTTTTCTTAATCACAATTTCAGCTTTCCTCTCTAAACCACTCAACCTTTTCAGATACCAATTCCAACACCAAGAAATAAGAGAAGATGGAAAAGCAGCAAAAGAAGATACAAGAGAGGGGACAGAGATTGGAAAACAGAGACAATCCATTACAGCCCCATAATTCGAGGCCGCAAAATTTCAGTCTGCATGCACCAGCGATTCAATTACTGTATACAGCTTTACCCTTCAGCAGCAGGAGAATTACAGAAAAACACATTTTTAAAGGTTAGTGAGAGAATTTTTCATTGACAGTGACCTGCATCAATAGAAGCAGACAATGTAAGGTAGGAATTGTATTCGCCTCCCTCCTCCAAAACAGATATTAACCATGTTTTGGGCTGTGAATGAAATATGTCTGCTGATCTTAATCTACTCCCCACAGAGAGCAAAGCCAAAGAACAAGCTCACTTAATTACCAAGTTCTGCACAAAATACTGAACCTGACATTATGAAGCAGGCTCTCCTGGACAGAGGAGCTGATCCCTATGAGACATTTAGCAGTAGATAAAAGCATAGAAGCCACAGATACAGAGCGTACGGATCAGAAGGGGCAAGTTTAATGCTCCTAGCATCAGGAACTCCACTCCTCATCCCACATGGTTGTGCCATCACTCTCTGAACCATTTCTCCTACTACTCCCTCACTATTACTTTGGCAAACTGTGCATATTTAATTGCAGATATTTTAGGCTATATGGGGTACACTCAGTGCTACATACCAGAGGAGACTTTACCCCAGAACTGCAGCTCCTCAGTGTTTTCACAAGTGTAATTTACAAACATTTCCCTAAAGTACTTCTAAAGTTCACAAAGCCAAAACTGGTTCTTTAGATGAGATGTTGGGGTCCTGATTAAACATCATTTTTAATTACCTAAGCAATAGAGTGTTGCCAGCACTTGCACTTGTTAGACAAGGTAGAAACATATTAAACATATTATTCATAGAATCATAGAATCAACCAGGTTAGAAGAGACCTCCAAGATCATCCAGGCCAACCTAGCACCCAGCCCTAGCCAATCAACCAGACCATGGCACTAAGTGCCCCAGCCAGGCTTTGCTTGAACACCTCCAGGGACAGCAACTCGACCACCTCCCTGTGCAGCCCATTCCAATGCCAATCACTCTCTCACATGGCAAGAACTTCCTCCTAAAATCCAGCCTAGACCTCCCCCAGCAGAGCTTGAGACTGTGTCCCCTTGTTCTGTTGCTGCTTGCCTGGCAGAAAAGACCAACCCCACCTGGCTACAACCTCCCTTCAGGTAGTTGTAGACAGCAATGAGGTCACCCCTGAGCCTCCTCTTCTCCAGGCTAAATAATTCCAATTCCCTCAACCTCTCCAAAACATTCTAGCTAGCTCCAAACTAGCACAATTATTAACTATTTACTAATCACAAAAGGTTAGGGGCTGGAAGGGACCTCAAAAGATAATCTAGTCCAACCCAAATCACAGATGAATGCATCCAGGCAGGTCTTGATTATCTCCAGAGAGGGAGATCAGCAATGTCAAGACAGAATACAGTCAAAGCAGTGAAAGCACTACTAATTATATTACTCTAAACTCAGTTTTCTCAACCCAACATAGAGCTCTCCAGAGAAATTCTCTTGATGTTTTTTTTTTCCAATCAGCTAAATAAATTGTAGCCTTCTGAAGAACCTGGGGCAAGTGACAGCTTATTCTTTGAGAAGCCTGCTGTACAACCGGACTGGCAAAACAGCAAGATCATTTCCATGGAATACATTCCTATTTCCCATCCTAATTACAGATGGATTCAGTTAGTGTCACTAGAATTATAATAATTTGTCTAAGTAGCAGGCTTTTAAATGAAGCTGGCAATTGCATTCAGGAGCTTCTCTTCCACGCATGATTCATACACAGTGTGTCTCTGCTTACTTTCCATGCATGAGTGGCTATTTTGTCCCCAAAGATCCAAGATAATACGATAACAAGGATCCAACAAGCAGACGTACACTTTCATCTTTTCTCACTTGCAAGCATTTCCATTTGAAGGATTATCATCATCCCAATGCACATCTGCCAGCTGTCACCCTGCTGCATCTTCCCCTTGCAGCGCTGCTGTTCTCTCCCCCGCACAGGCACCCGCATGACACACGTGCAGGGTTGTTAGTGCATGCCGGCAGTGAGTAACTCCCTCTCCACCTTCAGACAAGATTAAATACCCTCCCTTCCACCTTCCAGATGCTACACAGGTGGGCTGGTTGGTTGAAGACCATGTGCTCTCTTGTTCCATGCCTGATTTCTCTCATAAGAGAAGCTTGTGGCTGATTCCCTACAGGCAACTGATTCACCTCCAAGGTGACACCATGCAATATATTTTACTTTGGGGTAGAATCGACCAGGTTGGAAGAGACCTCCAAGATCATGCAACCCTGACTGATTCTATAATTCTATATGATTATAAATTGTGCCACACTATAAATATTACTTCAATCCTTAACTTCCAGCCAGCTGAGTTAGTCTGGTGTATTTGCTGGGGGAAGGCAGGAAACTCCCAAACTGACACAAAACCAGACCTTGAGTACTGTATCCAGTTCTGGGCCCCTCAGTTTAAGAAAGATGTTGAATGGCTTTAAGAAGAGTGCTTGAATGTGTCCAAGGCCCAAGGGCACCAAGGATGGTGAGAGGCCTGGAGTACAGCCCTGTGAGGAGAGGCTAAGGGAGCTGGGGTTGTGCAGCCTGGAGAAGAGGAGGCTCAGGGCAGACCTCATTACTCTCTACAGCTACCTGAACAGAAGTTGTGGCCAGGTGGGGTTGGTCTCTTCTGCCAGGCACCCAGGGAGTGAACAAGACTACACAGCCTCAAGCTGTACCAGGGCAGGTTCAGGCTGAATGTTAGAAAGAAGTTCTTCACAGCAAGACTGATTTGCATTGGAATGGGCTGTCCAGGTAGGTGGTGGAGTCACCAGCCCTGTAGGTGTTTAAAAGGAGGCTGAATGAGGCACTTAGTGCCATGGTTTAGTTAATTAGAAGGGTTAGGTGACAGGTTGGACTGGATGATCTCAAAAGTCCATTCCAACCTTGTTAATTCTGTGATTACATGTGATTCTGAGACACCTTTCCCAAAGAGAAAGGGAGGATTACCTCCTTAGAACACAGAGCCCCTATTCCAGCTGTAGCTATTAAATAATACTTTTACATATGTAAGTAGCAAGTACAAACTATTGGCAGGAGCCCCAGCAACCTGAAACAATTAGGAAAACCGGATAATCATTTATCTTGTAATATATATACACATATATCTGGTGTGATATATATATATATATATATATATATATATACACATATATATATCTTAGAATCATAGAATCAACCAGCTTGGAAGAGACCTCCAAGATCATCCAGGCCAACCTAGCACCCAGCCCTAGCCAGTCATCTAGACCATGGCACTAAGTGCCTCAGCCAGGCTTATGCTTTAACACCTCCAGAGACAGTGACTCCATCACCTCCCTGGGCAGCCCACTCCAATGCCAATCACTCTCTCTGCCAACAACTTCCTCCTAACATCCAGCCTATTCTTCCCCTGGCACAACTTGAGACTGTCCCCCCTTGTTCTCTTGCTGGTTGCCTGAGAGAAGAGACCAACCCCCACCTGGCTACAGCCTCTTGTGAGATATATACATATATCTTGTGTGAGACATACATATATGTATCTTGCGAGATATCTATCTATCTATCTATCTATCTATCTATCTATCTATCTATCTATCTATCTTGTGATGTATATATGTCTCTATATATATATTGTGATGTATATATATATATATATATCTATCTTGTGATATAGATATATATCGAGAGAGAGAGAGAGAGAGAGAAGCAACAGGGGCCCAATTCAGAGCAATATTCCAAGTTTGGTAACCACGACAGAGATTGCTTCATCATAATGTTGCCTGTTTCCAGAAAATAAATAAAGGAACCCTTTTGGAGTTTTTTGCATGTGATGTCAGTTCATTTGCTCAAAGGGGCAACAAGACAGCTCTGATGGAGATAATCAAGAAACCCAGGGGCAATTAGGTTTTAATGTTATGACAGTGTGGAAGGATATCAAGCTCCTCATTATAGCCACAAGTTTCTTGGCAAAATGTTCCATAATAAGGCACATGGGATAGCAGCATTTCTTTGCAGAAGGTTTTCATGGCTTTTTGTTGTTCAAACCTTGCATGGTTTGAACTACTCACAGATCCTGCAGATGTCAATCTGCTACAGCACCCCGTTTCACTTGAGTAAACATTATTACAGTTGAAACCTACACCAGGCAGAGGAAAAGAAGGTTTGCAGACATTCCTGCCTTATACAAACTGAAGGATAAATACGACAGCGCAGCAAGCAGTGCTACAGAGGGCACTTTGATTTCTCTGCTACAGCTACACTTGATATAGGGATGTTCTCTGGTGTCCCTTGTGTGGCCTCTGAATACTTCACATTTGGCAAAGCACTACTCTTCCCAAAAGGCCAGTTGAGGGAGCAGCCCTGGAAAGAAGAAAATCTGAAGAGCAGAAGCCAGATGAATAACTCACAGACAATATGTTCCAGAAAGAGATACTCAACCTGGGCTCTGTTTTTCAATTCAATTACTTTCTGCTGTTCACACACTGCAATTTCCCACTCATTTACAAAAGCTTATGAGTGTATCCTCTGTGGAAAGTGAACACTCAAGGTCTGCCTGGAGTACCATCTTCTCCTGACGCAAAGGCTGCTGCTCAGGCTGCTAACAGCACCAAGAATGAAATGGACTTCACTAAGTAACAGAAATCTTACCTGTAAGTTACTTCCTGAGCCTAAAATTCCATCTAATAATTAGTCATTAGGGGAAAAAAGCAACCTAAAAGAGTATTTTAATACATTTCAAAGCAGTTCAGCAAGACAAAGTCTAGAGATTCCTACCCTTCCACGGACTCCTGACATGCTGCCCATGAGAATGATGCAGCTAAAGGCAGAACTGCCATCTATTCTCCTCCTGTGCCCTAGTGCTCCAGGTGCAAAATGCAGCTCATCTTACTCTCCTTCTTTGCTTTTGCTAGAAGTACTCTTACACTCTTCCCTCTCTAATTGCATGAAAGCTCTTGAAATCATTGATCATTTCTCATAGTGGTCTAGCAGAGAGAGAAAATGGAAAGAGATGCAAGTTAGCTCTTAAGGGGACCATGTTTAAGCCATGGGGGACAAAGAGGGGAAAGCACCACATATCTTCCCCACTGTAGCCTGTCTTCCTCCCTACACTTTTCTGACTATGTGAATTCAAATCCAGCTTTAGCAAGCCTGTGCTGTGGAATATAAAGCAGAGCAGTATGCAGCTTCAATTGAAAGTCTACAACACCTAGCAAAGCACCCAATGCCCAGCATACAGTCAGTGTGTCTCACCTGTCAGAGAAAGGAGCCCTGGTGGGAAATGATGCTCAAACAGCCATCTCACTCTCAGGTCCAGAGCCCTGGCCCACCTTCACAGCTTCCAGCTCTCTACCCTTTACCCTGAAGGCAGTAAGTACCCACAGCATCACCAAGTTCAAGCTTCAACCAGTACTAGTTTACACTCAATTTGCACAGGTGTAAACTGACTACTGAAGGCACAGGAGAATCAGCTTTCTTCAGCAGCCGAAGGTGAAGTGATGGTCTGTTTTCAGTGGCACGCCCTCCTTTCTCAAAGCTCCCTGTAACACATGAGCCTGCTACCCTTTGCCTTCCCTCCCCGGGAAGCTGATTCTCACACTCCAGCCCGCGCTGTAAAAACACCAGCTTTGCAGCAACAGAGAGAAAGGGAGCAAAATAAGGAACTCATGACAAAAGGCTAGCTGTTCACAGCCTTCTTTACTAGTTCTGCCCTCAGACTTTGCACCTGATATAGTTTAGTTTTATATGCAGGTCACTCAGTCATTCTTCCTGCATGTACATCAGGCTCTGCTGGAAAATGTGACCATTATCCATCAAGTCCTTCCCTTTAGTCAGCTTCCAGGGGAAGAGTAATAGATGCACTTGTGTTGTCACATCATTGTCCAAAACATCAGGGTAAAAAGCTCTGAACATTAAAAATTCCCTAAGGAAATCAGTTCTTAAAAAAACAGAATAAGGAGGGGGGAAAAAAAGGAAAACCAAATTGAGAGGGACAGAAAGATGCAGAATATCTCTTCTTTTTTTTCAGGAATGAGCTATTCAGAGAAGTGCCCTGATTAGCTGCATGCCACACTGTGGGGTTTTTTTCCACTGAAGTTTAGACTGCATCTGGATAAAACAACATGTGCACACACAGCCTTTAATTTCCAGGATCCAGAATCTGAAAGAGTCTTCTCTTTGGACATCATACATTAAAAGAGCTGTATCAGTTTGAAGGGTGAATGTAATCTCTTCCCAGGGCACTTGCATTAAGATTGAAAGAGCGTGGCGAGGTGATAGCATCGGGCAGTGAGAATCTTCATAGATAGTCAAGGAAAAGGAGGGAAAAAAAAAGGAAAGAGGAAGATGAAATCAAAGATGACAAGAAGTGGCAGTCCAAGTTAAGAGGAAGAAGAGGTCAGGCACACAAACTAATCAAGGTGGCACAGTAATATTTTCCTGGTGTGGACAATCTCTATGATCTGCTTTTAGAGGATTTGCTGAAGTTAAGAAAGAGCTAAGCAAAGCTTCGATCATTTAAAGCCAAGTAAAATACAGACAGGAACAGGGATATTTCTTTGTGAGATGCAAGGAAGAAAAGCAAAGTGGAATAGGAAGTAAAGAATATCCTGTCCTGAAAAGCCAGAAAGTGAATTTTACTGACCTCTACTCACTAACTCCTAATAATACTCTGAACTGGGACTACAAACCCTGCAGAGGAGCTGTCACCAGTCCTAGCAGGCTAATGATATTGGTACATATTCCTACATTTGCAAGTGCACAACATCAAATCCTCAAATGAGAAAGATAAGGCATAATAAATTTGAGAGCACTTTGCCCACTATATCTTCACTAGGTTCTTCTTTTGCACAGCCCCTCACTGCAGCACAATGAATACATCCAAGAAAGGTGCTCGTGAAAAATAGGAAATAAAGCCAGAGTTAGATATGTCTGCAGGAATCTGGATCAGAGCTGAGTAACATCACCAGTTCAGTCACCACCACCACATACACCCCTTGCCTCTCCAAACTCAAACACACACAGCCTTGCTCAGCAAGCTCTGAAAAGGAACTTTTCAACCTGTATCTCTGCAAGGTGCCCCTTTGGACAGGGGAGGCTTGGCAACACTCTCAGCACTACAACCTACCCCTAGTGGCTTAATTTGGTTTGTGTATTACTGATAAGTAATTGATACAGAGGAAATGAATGTGAAGCTGCCACCGAGTCTGCTTCTGCATACAAATATGGGCAGCTGAATGTGAATCTGCAGCAAAGGCTGCAGCCCAGCCTTTCCTATGGCATTTCCAGTATGGACGTGCTGAAAATATCTCAACATAAAGTGCTTCACTTTGTACAAATGATGCTGGTGTGACTGCTCGATGTCTTCTCAGAGATGAAACTGCAAAAGGCTGAAGGGATCCGATAAAAACAAAGATAAGGTGTGATGCAGACACTGCTCTGGATGAATAGCTGGAGAAGAGAGAGACTTTAAGGGGTAACACAATAAGAAATCAAGATGAAGAGGAAATGCACACAAAGACAAGCATACAGCTCTCCACATATTCAGCCTTTAGGCACAATCTTCCTATTCCCCCCCTCCAGGAGCCAAAAAGCCAGCCCCAAATTAATGTCAGCGCACAGCCTAATTTATACTTAGTGCCGACTTTGTGCCTGCATCAGATTCCTCCACAGCCTAAGACGCAACAGTGTAAAGAGCCTCATTCTCCTTATTTTATCAAATTGTGTTAACTTTCTCTCTGCAGCATTCTCTCGGGCTGGCAACACCGAGGACGTGCAGGAAATGTAAATCACTCCCCTTTTGATACGATAAACGTGGCAGTGAATTGCATCCCAGAAATCAGCTCAGGATTATAGCCGAGAAGTCGCTGAAAGGCACTTAGCTGTGGCGTTGTGCCAGGAGGGTAAACTTCAGCTGGCAGGTCAGTGCCAGGCGGGCTGAGGTCTTGGGAAAGGAGAACAATACATAACACCAAGCTAGCTGCAACTGAACAGACCTCAAAGCCAACAGCCTCGAGGTCAATGTATAATTAAGGAATGCCAACAGGTGTGAAAAACAAGTGTGTATTTATATATGCAAATCCATGGCAGAGCTATATTAAATATGAATAAGCACCTAGAAAAAGCAACAGCCAGCAGGCTGTAGGATAAAATCTATTTGTCAGACAAATACAGATGTCTATAAACAACCACACAGGAAAAAAAAAAAAAAACCCAAACAAAAAACCCAAACCAAAAATCCTGCATTTCCTGCATGGAAGTAAGTGTGGTAGAGACCATGATTATTATCATTTTAATCGTGTATCATTTAGTTAAATATTTTGTCAAGGAGTCAGCAGATGTTGGAATGCAAATAAAGATCATCAGAAATTGAAAAGAATTGTTTTCCCACTGCCTTATTTTCCTGTGTAAATGCCACTGCTAACAGCTACTAGCCTTAACCCTGGGCCAGGACTCCACTGAATTCAGCACTGCACAAACACAAAAAGAAAAAGCAGGCTGAACCCTAAGGAATTTGCAGCTCTAACAGAAAAAAGGCAGCAGATGGATATAGACAGAAATAATCAAGAAGTAGTAGTTAACAAGGCAGGAGTTAGTCTCAGCAAACCAAATCCCTGATTGCTGTGAGCCTTGTACAGGCACCACAACAAAGAGGAGTTTTGATCATAGATGCCCTGCAACACAACGAAGCTCTGCACATCCTTCATCTTCACCGCTGTGCTCCATCTGTCGTCTCCACACTTGCTAGCAATCCTGCCTCACTCATCCACTATACTTGGGCTTTTAACACAAAACCACTTAGGGCCAAGGCATGTTGTGCACGATGCTCTCCAGCACATCAAAGGGCTCAAACTGGTCATAGAGACAGGTAAAACCATTTATGAGCAAAACAGCTCATGAATAATATTTATTAACTAATCACTCCAAAGAGCATATCAGGAGCATGCACACAAGTCGAAAGCTGAAACTACCACACACTGGATCCATGTAAAAACCAGAGGCATCCGTTGAGGAGGAATTTTTTTCACTGTGAAGGTGACAGAACACTGAAACAGGCTGCCCAGGAGACCTGTGGCGTCTCTCTATCTGGAAATATTCAAGGCCCGCCTGGATGCATTCCTGTGCGATCTGGTATAGGTGATCCTGCTCTGGCAGGGGGGGCTGGACTTGATGAGCTTTCAAGCTCCCTTCCAGCCCCTGACATCTATGATTCTATGATCAATATTTGAGCAACACTGCCTTCTGATGGCTTTCAGTTACTCCACACACCTCTTGCTCTAAACGTGAACCATGCCAAGGAGAATACGAATGGTTGGCACAGAATCATCTTGCGCAGCTGAGACACACCATCAGTAAATGCACGTACTATGCTTGATCTCAGCTGCAACATCCAGAGGCACCACAGTAATAAAAACTAGCCCAACAGATCCTTGGACAGTTATGACAAATAAGCACCATAAAAATTTCTGAAACATCCTAAAGCAGTTTTCCATAACAAAGAGAAGATCTGCAGGAGACAGAACTCTTGCTGGAAGGTTTTATTTTGGCGTATCTGCCTCAATGACCTACATGTTACTACACCTCTCAAACTAATTTTAAGTCAATATTTAATTTGTGTAACCAAACCTGTCTTTCATGACACAAAACCATTCCACATGCCTTTCAGATTCTTAAACTAAATGCTTATAAGTCATGAGGGAAAAAGGCTGCTGTGCAGCACCAATACATTCCCTGCTGATGGCAAGATAGACATACACTGCCCTTCCAGCCTCCACTTCCACCTTGTCAACAAAGGGACAAACAACAAAAATAGCCACTAGAAAAAATGTAAAAATGGCAAAATTGGGAATAAATGGTAAAACAGGTAGCTTCTGCAGCACTGCAGGTGGGACAGATGGGTAGAGGTCATAGCACTGAGCTCACTTCCAAAACTCTTCTCAGCTGCAGCAGGGACCCAAAGAAATAGTTGGGTGCTGCGAAGAGTTGTTTCCTTTTCAAAAGCCTACACAGAACATTTTATAACATACTACATGATTTCAGTGAGGTCTCCATGGGATAAATCTTCAAAACAACTCCATCTGCATAACAAAAAGAACCAACAGCATTTTATATATCTGCACCAGGAACATCATGAACATGTATCTTGATAGCTGAGACTCAAAGTTGGCAGAGACTTCACTCTGCAGAGTTAGGCACGTTCCATATCTATTACTTACATTGCTTCTTCTGTAAGATACAGTGAATTGGAGACAGAAGAAGGGGAATGACATCAAGCTGAGGCTGGGGAGGTTTAGATTGGACATTAAGGAAAAGTTTTTCACTAAGAGAGTGGTCAGGGAGTGAAATTGGCTGCCCAGGGAGGTGGTGGAGTCACCAACTCTAGAAGAAAAGACTGGACGGGGCACTTAGTGCCATGGTCTATTTGACTGGATAGGGCTGGGTGATAGGCTGGACTGGATGAGCTTGGAGGTGTCTTCCAACCTGGCTGATTCTGTGATTTGCAAGGTAAGAAGGCAGCTCTTACATGCCCAGTGAAGTGCTAGCTGTAACTTCCATGCACAAACGTGCAATGTGACACATTTTCAAGTGCAATTCAAATGTCAAAAGTGGAAAAGAAATAGCATGTAAATGAACCTCGCCTGCTCTTGAATCACCGTTAGCAAATCTCAATCTCTTTAAGCCTGGTAGTTTCAAATCAGGCCCATTTAACTTGCAAAGGTAGGTTTGGTTTTCCTTATCACCTCCAACGCTTTACAAATGCACTCTTAAAAAATAAGAGTAATGAGAGACATAAACATATAGCTCAGTTGCTGAAGGCTCGCTGGAAAAATATGTAATAATATTTACAGCCTCCAAGCTATGTTGCTGTCAGTGCTGTTTCTCTACACACCAGAATGCAGATTACAGGCTTGCCAGTTCACACTGGAAATAGGAAATAAAAGAGCCCCACCAGAGAGGAGGTGGATTAGTATTTGTATCTACTAAAAGCACAACTCTTAACTTCAGAATGCAGTCACAACAGCACAAGTCCATTTACTTCCAGTTATTATTTCTCATTTCAGTGCAGCATTTTGTACCTGGCTTTCCTACTCAGGAGTCCATGCTATGCCCTGAATTTTGTACTGCAACTGGTGACATTACTCCAGTTGCTATAGAAATAAGGCAGGCTTACTTTTATTTACATTATGGCATCACCTGGAAGAGCCTTTAATTAATCAGAGTTCTTTCTTCTACACCTTTCAGAGAAGGATCAGAGAAAGAGGGCATTTATAATACTGATGAGGTTCTTCAGTACAAAGTGCTGCCTGTTTGGAGAACTTAAAAGAAATAAGATGAGAAATAAAAGGAAATAAATCTATGTGATCTGGCCTAAATGCTGGTGATCCACTTCTTAGTAGGAAGCAAGAGAATGCCTAAAGAAAAAAGAATTGCAGTACTTGCCACCTGCATGGACCAGCATACACTGGAAACACCACAAGATCTAGATGCACTCTTACTTATAAAGCTTTCTGCTTCCCTACTCCAGCTCTACCTAAAGGATTTCACTTAACAACCACCTCTGAGAAAAATGAAAAGTGCTTTCCCATGCAAAACTAAACATGATTTTCACTTTGTTGTTTTTCATGTCATGCTAAAATAAAGCCACAGTGGATTTTCAATTGATATTTGATATATCACTCCCATTCCAACTATTAAATACTCGTTTCTATGGCCTGACAGAGATTTTTAAGTACAATATTTACAGACATATAAACACATTTAAAAAAGAAGAAAACCAACACTGCAGTTAATGTACTAGAACAGACACAAGATTTCTGAGGTTTATTCCACTGCAGACTTCTTGTGCAGCTCAGTCAAGTCCCTTAATCAACCTTTACACCCAGGCTTCCTGCTCCATCTAATGAACAGGTGAGCTACACAAAGGGATCACTGCCTAGGACATGCTCCTGAGCTAAGCTGTCAAGCAGAAAAGCCAATAATAACTAGTATAAATCCCCATCATCACACTTAAAGCAATTATCAAATGTTTAGTAGCCTCCAAAGTGAAAGCTAATAAACCTGCTTATTTTAGCAGATAAAGTCAAATTACTTTGATTGAAGTCTGGAATTGTTCAAAGATGAACAGCTATGGCCTCATTTGCTTTTAGTTATTTTTGATGAAATGTCAGCTCAAAAGACTGAAAGATATTTCCTAGTTATTTAGGCAATGTAAAACTTGGGCAGTTATTTTCCAGGCAACATGGCCAGCCTGACAGGTTTTAAATGAATAAAAGTGATATTATTACAATTATCATTAGAAGAAGATGTCCCTCATCAAAATGTGTCTGGATTTTAATTGACAAGGTCTGGGTTAATGCTGTGAAAATGCCAATGAAAGCAAAGCCTGTGGCTCATACTAATTGTCAGCACCAAAAAACCTCAACCTCTAACCCATCACAGATTTATCACTCCCTGCACACTGTACTCAAGACAAGAAACATTTGAATTAATCATTAACAACTAGAAATTCCTCCCAGACAGAAAGCGAGCAGAGTGCAGGGCTGCCCAACCCCCTTTCCCTTGCTCCTGAGCCAAGGAGAGGTGCCTAGGAGCCTTCCTAATGAGACAGACTTGTTTTGTTGTTGATTCACTGCCTTTGCTTTTGAGAGCATTGCAGGGCAAACTCTCAGTTGGTCCTAATAGGAAGAGAGAGACATTAGTCTAAGCAAACTGCAGTGCATGTCCTCTTACCTCCCAGGCCATCAACTCCAGCACAACCATGGCATATGAGATGATGATACAGTGTGACCATGGTGGGCCACATGTGAACACAAATCCTAAGGCAGAAGGAGCTTCCTTGTTCCCATGCAATTGGTCCCCCTTCTCAGGGAAGACCAGCTCAGTGTACAGCACACCCAGCAAATACATAGTGCTTGCCCAAAGCACTGGGACTGGTACTCAGCATGCCCAATGTGGTCCTGCTGCCATCTTCATATGGACTCATCCCAAAGAGTGGTACTAGTTTCTAGTATATCAGACTATGTAACTGAGCATCCACCATTTGGGCTGTCCTGTTAATGCACAGTAGGTCCAGCCACAGTCACAGGGTCATGCCAAGTTGAAAAGCAACCCAGTGAGCTTCCTCTGCAGCGGTGTTCACCAGCTACAGGGCAGTTAGTCACATTTGTTACAGAGACCAAGAGGCAGTCAAAATCCCAGGAGAAAAGCCATCAAAGAATGACATGAAAGCACAGGCATAGCATAGTTGTCCTTCACACTTTGGTGGCACCCCTGGGACAGCACAACAGTGCAGAGGAGGACTTACAACCTCCCTACTTGTGTACTGTGTAATACTTCAGCCACAAACTCAGTAACTCTTGGGAAGACTCCCTCAGCTGCAATGCTAGTCAGCACCTCTTCTCCCACTCAATTTCATAAATAAATCACAGACAGTCTGTAAAAATCGTCTTGAATTCTCTTTATTTTCTTTTCTCTATCTCAGCATGCTGGTGAAAACCTTCCAGAATATTGCTGGGCAGGAGGAGAGAAGCTGAAAGCCTGCAGAACCTGACAGAGGCAGGAGGTCTGCCAGGGTAATAGCATACTCCTAAGCCTCACATTGCCTTTTACAGTCTTTAGTCCAAATGCTTTGGATCTCAGCAACTCCATCTGCATGGGTTATGGCATCGTCACAACACAGCTTGAGTGCACATCAACTTGTTGGTCCCCCAGTCCAAGCTTTTATATGACAGCTGATGCAAAACCACCAGAGTTCCTTCTCACATGGCATTAAGACTGGGAAGGACAACAGCACTGGGAAGAAAGGAAGTGGAGAGTCTCCAAGAAGATCAGGGGCCAGTTTCTGAGATGGAGGGCAAAGGGTACAGTCACTGATGTTAAAAGGCACCAAACTTGTTTGGTGAGATATAAATAGAGCTACTTACTCCACCTAGCAGGGAAAAAAAAACATGTGTGAGGGTTTTTTTGTTTGTTGAAATCTTTGTATTCTCAACTGACTACTCAGGAGAAAACAAGAGATGCTGTGGTGAAGGAATGCCACCTTGCTTAGAGGGTGCCAGTGCCACCAGGATCTCTGCTGGCCACTTCCCAGTAACTGGGAGGCAAAGACTGATGGGGGCATTAGCCCATCAACAGAAACGCTGCTCATTTCACTGCCCCTTTTCTCCCAGAGGAGAAAGGCATCAGCTGCTTCTTTCACCCCCATCTACCCTTACTTTCTAGACTTTGCTGTTTTCAGTATAGCAACCACAGAAAACACAGGCTGGAAAGCTCCCATTAAATGATGCCAAGAAGAACCTTCCACTTACAGCTAACGCTTGGCTGCACACATTCTCTCTTATTTCCAAATGTTTTCAGTATGTTTCAGCTTCCCTTCATTAAATATATTCATAATTATTTGCAGCACATCTAGAGCATTTGTATTGCAGGTCTGCGCTTCCAAATACAGCCTCCTGCAAACTGCCAGTGTATACCTATCCAAAAAGCAGACATGCCACAGAGCTAAAAGCATGATTAGTGTTAGCTAATACTTTACAGCATGTGCTAGCCAAAAATAAGAGGTAAGTGAGCTTGGGCACAGTGAGAGGAGCAGAGGTGCAAAGGCCACCCTGCCTGCAGCTGCTTATCATCTGAGAGACACAAAACCGAAGTGGATAAAAGAGCAGAGAGGGAAGAGCAAGACAGGAGAAGGCTGTAAGCAGATACGGAACTGTGTTCTCAGAAGGTTTTCAGCCAGGTAATTTCAACAGAACTGCAGCCCAAAGAAGCACATGGCTGTTTTCACCTCACTTGGACTCTGCCCAAAACATGGCCCACAGGCTGCCAAGCAGCAGCTCTGCAGAGGACATGGGGCTCCAAACTGCTTCATATTCAGGGAGGAAGAAGGTGAAGGTGCACTCTACTCACACTTCATGTTTTCTACTCCACAGTCTCTAAATTCCTCAAAGACCAGAGTGCAAAGTCATTACAAGGAGCTCATTGGTGCTCGCAGGAGAAAGCTCTCCAGAAGAAAATAAACCACTGTTTCAGCATGCTCTCTCAAGCAACACTACAAACATCAGAGCCCAGAAGGCAGAGCCACAGGCTGACAGTCCACGAACAAGCCCATTTGTGTGACTTTGGCCAGACCCATTGACTTCTCAGCACTTCAAGAGTAGTCTTACATTACTGTTCTGCAACTGATATCCCAAGGATCTTATGTTAGTTCTGGAGTTTCTTATTTTCTTTCAGAAATTCAACTCAGTTCTGTTGCTGATATCAGCTTTTTCTAATTCACTTTACACCAAGATATTTGTTATCAAAAATTGTGCTTTGATATGTGTCAGGTTGATGGATTCAATAAAAGCCCTGTCAGGAGAAGCTGAGTGAGTAGGACTGCAGAAGTGGTGTCATCAAGGGAATTGATACGTTAACAGCCAGCCTGCTGATCTTGCAACAAAACATGCAAACTTAATAGCCATTTCATTTTCTCACTCTGGCAAAACAGTTCAGAGAAACACTTGAAAACATTTGCATGGATGCTACTCAAGCGCGCGAGCTTGGCGTGCACACCGATAAAAGCTGGGTGTAAGAAGTGATCCTCCACGCTGCCCTGCTTTGCTGTTTGGTGTGCAACATCTAGCCACGAAGCACAAAGACTTCATTCAAAACAAAGCTTTGAATTTTACTTTGGGAATTCATGGTGATGGCCCATGATGCTTCAAATCCTAGAAATCAGACTGAGACATAAGAAATAAGATCCATCTCAGCTGAGTTACCGTATTTCCACCTGGTAGCCTAGGGTGCTTTTCAACACCTACTGCCTTCAGTTACTTGGACAAGCAAAACACCAGTACTGCACTATTATGCTGTCACAGATTCATTTGGAATTCTGCTTGGTTTTATACTTACTGGGGTTAAAAAAAAAAAGGGACTTTTATTAGTAATGTGTTTGTATTTTTCTGCAATCAGGAGCAACCTGCAACCAGGTCAAACCATTTTAGGAGGGCTCCAGAGCTTCCCTACCTTTTCCTTGTTACAATTTGGAGTGTTCTCTATTTAGGCTTTTTCTTCCTTCATGATAGGCTGGAATGGATGATCTTGGAGGTCTCTTCTGACCTAGTTGATTCTAATCTTTTGAGAAGAGAAGGCTCAGAGGTGATCTCATTGCTGTCTACAGCTATATGAAGGGAGGCTGTAGCCAGGTGAGGGTTGGTCTCTTCTCCCAGACAACCAGCAACAGAAAAAGGGGACAGAGTCTCAGGTTGTGCTGGGGGTGGTATAAGCTGGATGTTAGAAGTGAGTTCTTGCCAGAGAGAGTGATTGGCATTGGAATGGGCTGCCCAGGGAGGTGGTGGAGTTGCCACCCCTGGAGGTGTTCAAGAAAAGCCTGACTGAGGCACTTAGTGCCATGGTCTGGTTGACTGAATAGGGCTGAGTAATAGATTGGACTGGATGATCTTGGAGATCTCTTCCAACCAGGTTGATTCTATGATTCTATATAAACTTTCCCTTCTCACAATGTAGGAGGGCAAATTTCCTGTCCTATTTTCAGACAACCAGTAGACCTTGAACTCTTTGTCAAGTCATTAGAAAGTTGTATTAAGGTCTCATTTTCACATGCAAACCCCCAGGCACACAAAATCAGTGTTTGTCTCTGAGTTAATAAATTAAATAAGAAGGAAGACATATTTGAAGAGGGAAAAAATAACTTTTATCAGACAACATAATGCAGGGATTAAGAAAAGGACACCTGCTCACTGCTCTGCTGCAGGCCAAGAAGGGCTTGAATTGCAACTGCTCTGCTTCACCTCTATCAACCCATCACAGCTGCAACACCACCTCTGCACTGTCTAATTCAGAGAGATTTGGTTAACTTGAACTGGTTTACAAAACATCTGGGAATGGCAAAAAATGTGATGTTGAGCATCAACTTTAAAAAAAAAAAAGGATAAATAATATTGCAGCCTAAACAAAGCAAAGAGCACAGCAATTAAATCTGAAAAAGGTGAATTACATGGAGGATTTATGCCCATGTAATGAAGACAATTAATTGCTACAAGATCCATAAAACACATTAAATTAACAGGGGTTGGTTTTTTTTCCAAGTCTACTTGCAAGATAAAATTTATTAACTATGTTTAATGGCTACTTATTTTTTTTCTCTTACATATTTATTAAATGTGCTTTTTTTTCCAGTGGAACAGAGCATTTTACTAAGTGGATTCTACTAATCTGAAAATGAGCAGTTTAAGAAATAAAGAATTACTCTATGTTATTTAGAGATCCATTTAAATTAGTTCCTCCCACAATAAAATTGCCTTCACTACAATTGCTGAAATGCTGTTAAAAGGGAATCTTCTTGACTGATGCAAGCAAAGATGAATGAGTTCAGCTAACATTATTTGGACAGAGGGCCACTGCCAGCAGAGAAACAGAGCAAATGCAGGTTCTGATGTCATTTGGTGTTACTGGAATAGAGAAAACAACTCTGTTTGGGAAAGGACACAAGGAAGAAACTGGCTTAGCTCAGAGTAGTGACCTCAAACAGATCCACACCCAAATCTGATGCTTTGCCCCACAGACTCAACTGCTTGGTGAAAGCTGTCTGTGCCTCCAGCTGTGGGTATCAGATGCACCTTCTGCAATGGTTGTGCCATGCAGATCAGAGACACATCTTGATTGCTTGAAAGTGACCTAAAAGTGACTCTTTTCTTATTTATCATCTGTAAAATGAGGAAAAGTAGCTCCTCTGTCTTACAAGGGTGTCATAGGAACAGACAGTTGATGGTAGTTAATTATCCCAGTAAGGCTGCATAAACTCCTAAGATGAAGAGAGAGGATAAAAACAGGTTTTAGCTACTTGCATGGACCACAGCAGTACTCCCAACTCTAAACTTCAGCACAGTCTCCTCAATCAATGATGTTCTTCTTAAAGATTGAGTTTCCATAAATGTGAGCTTCCCTCAGATAAGAACAGTTTTTAGATCTGACAATCATAAGTTTTTAGATCTGACAGTCACAAAGCAACATGTAGACATATTGCCAAAGTCCAACCTAGAGTGTAACACCTAAATAATAGCTTTGCATAAAGCAATCATGTGGGAAATGCTCTTTGTCCTCCCAAAATATGAGTTAAGCACCTAATTTAAGCTATCCCCAGTAACCGTTTCTGCAGTTGTTGGAGACAGGTGTGCTAGTTTGAAGCCAGCTGGAATGTTTTGGTGAGAAGAACTAGATTACAGGCTGTGAAAGGAAAACAATGGTGATGTCTACTTCCCTCACAGGCTTGCTGGGATGTATAAGAACAAGAAACAAAAACACAGTTAACCACTTCTGCTGGGCAACTGGCTGAGCTGTATCTCTCTCTAGCCTCTCTGACTAATCCACTTTGCTTCTGAACCCACCTGGCCAAACCTCCATTCTTCCTTGAGATTGGGGTAAGTTTGAGAGGGGGAAGGGGAAGGTGAAGGGGCAGTTGGAAGACCCTCCTGAGGACTCAGGTTTCTGGAGGGCTGTTGTGTTTCTGTATTACCTTTTTACCTTGTATATTTCTGTATATAACTGTATATACTGTAAATATCTGCTTGTATATTTTGTTAGTTGTAAATGTAAGCTTCATTCGTATTTCCAGAGCTGGCTGAGTCTAGTCTGGGTGATTTCTAAAGTGTGTGGGGGGAGGGGGGCAGGGAACACCCAAACCATCACAACAGGCAATCTCTACATCAACAGAGCTCTGCCAAGGCACGAGAGTTTGAGCCAACAATATCCACAGGTAAGACTACTACTGCAAGCAGACCAAGAGCAGCAGAACAGGTGCACGCTTACCTGGATGCCTTGTGTCTTCCTAGAGATTTATTTTCCCTTCTTTTTATTAACATCCCTCCACTAATACCAAGTGCAGGTGTTATATTGCTGCTTTACTTTCCACACCAAGCTTATACTGCTGGTTCAGTCACATAAGACAAGTCAATACCCATGTGTAAAACGAAAAAGGATAGCATCACCTGATGCCATTCTACTGAGATTTGGGAACCAATGCTTTAAATTTGGGGATTTTTTTTTTCTATCAGCAAAGCTTTGCCTTCAGAAAAAATAACTTGGCCTAGATAAAAGAAGACACAGAATCAGAGACTGTATTACTGTAAATGTCCACAATACACTCCTCAATTTCCTGCCTTGCTACGTTTATGGCATAACCAAGGCAATGTTGGTGTGGATATGAGAATCTCCACACACAAAAAATTTCAGTGCCATGCAATAAAGGAGTCACAAACAATTAAGCAATCCATTGGCATTTTTTTCCACTCCTTGCATACAAGAATACACAAAGCAAAGCACAGGGCTGTATTGCAAATGGGCTGCTTTGGCATAGTTTTTTTTCTCTCTCTCATCTCTGCCCCTCTGAACTGCAGACATCAGTGAAACACAGAAAGTAGGACTTCCAAAACACAGGTACCTGTCACCAAGTATGCATCACCACCAGCAAAACGCAGCCGTAGGTGAGCATTTTGTTCAGTAACACACTTGGGTATAAACACGCATCCTCTCAAGCCCAAGACTTTAAAAACACTTCACTGTTGATGAATGATCTCCAAATGCGGCAAGAGCAAAGGTTAGTTACAAAGGCAGGGCGAGCGTGGCGCACACAAAGCATCCAACACAAAGGCTGCTAATTGTCCGTTTTCCCCATAGTCACATACTCAGAAAAGAGCAAAGAGGAAGGAGCAGGGGGGAAATGACTTACCTTACCAAATTTGAGTGTTGGACACAACTCCTTTCAGAGCAACATTGGCGTGCAGGTAAGTTCCTCAGGCGACCACCAGCCACAATTCCTTTCTGAGCTCTCCAGAGGCTCCAGCTTCCCCTTGTCCGTGTCCCTGAGGAAGATGCAGTGTCCTCCAGTATTTCAGAGCCTCAGCTGCAAAAAATGCTGTTCAGAAAAAGGAAAAAGAAGGTGTGGCATTAAATTCTAGGGTCAGTTGTTTGGCAGATTCAGAGCAAAACATAAGACAACATCGGACAGGAATGAAATGTCAAGGTAGGACAAAGAGTCTGTGACAATCCATCATGCGTGGCACCTTTGGAGGGCAAACTTTGTATTCAAGAACTGTGGTGCAAAGCTATGCTTGCTTTACAGTACTTTAATAGTGTTCCTACCCCAGGAAGTGAATGTCAGCCTGGCTGCTTTTTATTCCAGTTCAATACTGCAGTAAGAAAGTAAGTAATATGCTTCTCCATAGGGAATATTTTAATTCATTAAGGTCTTTCTGAAGAATAACAGGATTTTTCATACTAAAAGCAGAGACATTCCCTCAGTCTTAATTCTTTGCACTGTTAAAATGGCTCTCACTCAAGGAATTCAAAGCTTCTGAACAGGCAACCACATTAGGACCTCACGTGAAACAACAGGTTATCAAAGTTCAGTCTCCAGAGCAATTACCAGTGACAGGTAAATGGCATGAGCTTTCCTGGGAGGGTGAGGGCTCAGCATCACCACATTTGCTAGCTCGCCATCATTGCCAGATGTGCTCAGTGTTTCCAAGAGGTCAGACCTCAGCACTGAACATGGATGTGGGGGCCTGGATGTGTAGACGTGCAGGCAAGAAGACAGCAACGGGGATGACCACCTGGCAGCAATACTGCCAGCAACCACAAATCAAGAAGCTGTTCATATGTTTGTCACTGTCAGGGCATTAATCATCTCTAATTGCAGCTATATGGGAAAACACTCAAAGGGCTATCCTTCATACACCTAGACAGCACAGCCTGGGAAGTGAGACCAGGCAAGGCAGCATAAAGCAATCAAAGACCGAGCAAACAGTAAGATCCAAACTCCCTAGGAAGGATACATGTGCATCAGTAGGTTTGTGTTCTTAAGCCAGGCTCAGAGATGGTTTTCTAGCATTAACACAACACAGCAGCCATGAGCACAGTCTAACTTTACCTAATCAAGGAAAAAAATAAAAATCATATAGACATATTTATTTCTTACAGGTCTCCTACACAGGAGAAAGTCTGTGGCAGCTCAAAATGCCACAAAATCCCATTACATCTTCACACAAAGTCCTGAATCCATGAAGAGGTTACAGCTAGCTGGAAAACCCATTCGTTTTTGGGTTTGTAAGAAGGAAGATTTCAGTAATCTGCATGCAGAACTGCCCATACTGAAAGCTGTCATCATAGTGCTTTTTAAGAATTCTCTCTATATATAATTTCCACCAAAAGTCCACATAGCAGTCATAGTCACACAGAAGGGAACAATCAAATGTATAAGCTTTATTTAGTGCCAATTTCTTCATTTGTCCTTGTGTATGTTTATGTTACATTCCATACCTAAAGGCCCTCAAAGTGGAGCCACTTGAGAGATACCCACAACAGGAGTCAGGATAGCAGAGCCTAGACCTGCAGATCTTGGTCCACATTGTCAGACCTTCTGCCTCTTTTGAACTCCGACATGAAGGAGAAAATTGGACCTTCATAGCTTCTGTCCTCTTCTAGGCTAACCATGAAAAATCAGACTGCCAGCTGAAATGGCTGCAGAATGACTTATAGGTATAGAAATGGCTGATGCTGCAGTAGTTTGATCTGCAGGTAGCAGCAAGACCTAATTCTACTGCTTTTAAGGGATTTCTATCTCTGGAGACCATACTTACAGTTACTTTTCCAGTGTTGCTCATAAATATTAAACGCAAAATAGTCTCAATGAAAATCAGTGCTAGATTTTGGTGCACTAACCACAGCATCGTCTGAGTTGAGAAACAGAAGTGACACTAACAGGACTAGATCATCATGGCAAGAAGAGTGCAGGAGGCTGGTCACAGGCTGGAAAAGATGTGGTTAAGAAAGCTCCTATTTAGTACAGCTCACCAAAGTTCCTCACGGCCAAATTTCTTTGGTGAGGAGTTGGCACGTTCCCTCACTATGCTGCTACATGTCTGGATGGTTTCTGTACTGTGAATTCCTGCACTGCTGGGTGGATCATAAGTGGCAGTACTGGCAGCTCTTGACCAAAATAAAAAAGCCAAACCAAGACAAGCTACCCTCACTCTCAACCACTGCCATTACAGCATTGGGAGCATAGCAGCAGTGAGGGGGGGAAACGTCGCTGCCAAGCAATTACCTGATCTAGGCTGGAAGTGCAGTGTACTGGTAACATGCAGTGATGCAGGAGGACAGGAAGTAACAAGATGTGTGGACGTGGACACAGAGAGGAAAAAAAACACCTTTGGTCATGACAAAATGCAATGATTGTGCATCATTTCCCCTCTCTGATACAAGAGAGATGGTGCAGCGTAATGAAATTAAATCCATGGCCAGGACCCCCATGAGGAGCAAGGTGCAGATGTTCCAGTCTGAATGCAAAGTGCTTCCTCTATACTCTGATCACAGGATGTTAGGGGTTGGAAGAGACCCAAAAAGACCATTGAGTCCAACTCCCCTGCCAGAACAGGACCATGCTTCACACAGTACAGAGGGAGAAAGGGAGGGAGGCAGGCCAGGCAGTGTTCCTAGTCATCAATGCAGTAAAGTATAAGACTACTAAAAAATAATGGAAGCTATAATTTATATTGAGTGAGAACATTTCAGGGGAAAAGGGAAATAAATGTTAAAAGATAAAACATTTGCCAGTCCTGTGGCCCAAACCTGCATGATTTTGCAGAGTAAACCCTTTACACTGCCAAGGCTCTGCTGACTTGGTGGTCAGTGACCTAGCAGGCAAGTGGTTTCCCCCTAAAAGTCAAGGAGTCTGGGCAGCCCATCACACAGCTCCTGAGATTCCATCTCAGACCTTTTTGACTTTGGGCACCTCTACTGAGCAGTCACTTGGAGGGACAGAAAAGCCTGGGCTCATGGTGGAACAGCCACTCAAGCCTAGAGCCCCAAGAGCATCCAGTGGATACAGAGTGAGACACTGCAGCTGCAGACTGAAAAGAATGGATTTTCTTTCAGGGATACTGGTGTCTAAGAGCTGGCACTGCTGAAACCAAATCAAGTCTGCACTGACAGAAGTAACCCCCATGTGCTAGAAATCCCACCTTTTTGATTAGTTTGGGTTCTAAAATGTTGCACTCTTCCCCCATTCTCCCTTGATCAGAGGAGTGGAGCTAACTGCCAACAAACTACAAATTACTTGCACTTCAGACTTCTGCATTCAGTTTCTGCAGCCCTGGATTGAGTATTCAGGTGCATTTCTAAATTAACATAGTTAAGTGGTATCAGGTGAGTCTTCAAGTCACAAAAGCAGCCAGAGATGTTCACATTAATCAGAAAAGGCAGAGGAGACATTTTCCAGTAAAATGAGAGCATTTCCCTTGCAGGAGTCTGAGTCCTTTACTGATAGAAAGCATGAATTATACAAAATAACTATACACTTTCGAAGCAGCAAACCAAATGAAATATTAAATTTGAAGCCATCACTTCTATCTCAAGATGTTCCCAAACCACAAATCAATGAAGGCCAGGAGAGTCTCTCACAGGAAGCCTTGCTCTACCTTTCCTCTGTTCTTATCCTATTCTTTAGACATCAGCTATTGATCACTGTCAGGCTGAGGGCAGGAGCTGGCTGGATCCTTCTCTGACCCAGCATGGTCATCCTTAGAGACACAGCTTGCACCTTGTGGTTAAATATGGCAACACTGGTGAGCATTTGAAACTTCAGCTAGGGCAGAAGAGGTGTCTAGAAGCTGAACAACACACTTGCAAGCAAATATTACAGTGTAGTAGGTCTTCAAATTAGCATTAGTTTGTTTCATCAAAAATTAATTGCAATCTACCTAACCACAACTGAAGAAATTAGTTTGGCATAGAAAAGATTAAATATTTAAGTCTGTTGACTTAAAAATAATTGGAACCATATCTTCTTGCTTTAATATTCAATTTCATTTTACTGCTACTTTGATCATTAAGACATCAAAATTTCCTTCTGTGTGTGCATCCATGCAGATGTGTAGGACACGCTCAGGTATATGTAACATGTTCACATATAGTCTCATAATTTCCCTACTAAACTTGAGTAAACATAGGTTCAACTAATGCGGAGCATAGGTTCAACTAATACAGAGGAGCTCTGCTGGTAGAGCCAGAAGACAAGCTGTGAAACAGAGGCAAGGGAAAACACATTTTCATTGCTAAGTATTTAACAAGGTCAGCTTCCTCTGTAAGTGTAGGAAAAAAGATCCCACAGCAGACTCTGAACACAGCCAATTCATTAGCAGGTATATCTTCTAATTACAGCCTTGGACATTAGTCCCCTGCAGCTGAGTAGGCAACTGCTGCATTTTGCCATATCCTCAGGATCAAGCTAGTTGTTTTCTACCGAGCTTCAGAATAGCATGGCTAAATGCAATCCCACCACACACTAGCTTCAGCCAAAAGCAAGGGTATTCAGTTATCTCAAAGGATGCTTCTGGCTCCTCAGCTTAAGTCCTGAGAAAAGCTGGCTTCTGCATTTTATACCATTTGTTCCTCTGCTCCTGCCATGTCAAGGATCAACAACTCATCCTATCAGCTCCATCTCTGCTAAAGATCTCACATTAATTTAGTGTAAAGGTGACACTGGTGAAAAAAGGAATAAAATGAGACTTTGAATCCTTCTTTCCAGAAGGCTAATGGTAAAAAATTGGTAGCAAGGCAACTTTGGCACCTTTCCAACTGTAACACACACAACATTGCCCAAAGCCATATCCCAGACATACTTTGTCATTCACGATAGCTCAGTACAAAACATAAATAAAACAGAAGTTGTCAGCACTGCTGGCACTCAGCTATTTTGAGGCTTTTAGTTGGGTTTTTCCTTCCCTGCCAACAGAACAAGTAGTGAAATAGCAGAACTGCAATTCAAGTGATAAAATCCATGATTAGAAAATTTGGTGGATGCTGCCAGTGTGATGGACTTCCTCGGGAAATCAACTCAGGGAAAGAACACAGGCAACAATAAAATGAAGAATATGTTGACTGAATACAATGACTACAATGCAATGGTGTGAAGCTGCTGAAGATCAGTGTTCGGTTTTGCTATCTAAATACAAACTAAGGGTATTCTGGACAGAGAAAAGAGCAGCAGTGGTTAACCTGCTTGCCGTATCACAGAACCACAGAATCAACCAGGTTGGAAGAGACCTCCAAGAGCATCCAGTCCAACCTAGCACTCAGCCCTGTCCAATCAACTAGACCATGGCACTAAGTGCCTCAGCCAGGCTTTTCTTCAACACCTCCAGGGACGGTGACTCCACCACTTCCCTGGGCAGCCCATTCCAATGCCAATCACTATCTCTGCCAAGAACTTCCTCCTAACATCCAGCCTATACTTCCCCCGGCACAACTTGAGACTGTGTCCCCTTGTTCTGTTGCTGGTTGTCTGGGAGAAGAGACCAACCCCCACCTGGCTACAGCCTCCCTTCAGGTAGTTGTAGACAGCAATGAGGTCATCCCTGAGCCTCCTCTCCTGCAGGCTGCACACTCCCAGCTCCCTCAGCCTCTCCTCACAGGGCTGTGCTCCAGGCCCCTCACCAGCTTCCTTGCCCTTCTCTGAACACATTCCACTACCTCAACATCTCTCTTGAATTGAGGAGCCCAGAACTGGACACAGCACTCAAGGTGTGGCCTGACCAGTGTTGAGTACAGGGCAAAAATAACCTCCCTCATCCTACTGGCCACAGTGTTCCTGATACAGGCCAGGATGCCATTGGCTCTCTTGGCCACCTGGGCACACTGCTGGCTCATCTTCAGCCTACTATCCACCAGTACCCCCAGGTCCCTTTCTTCCTGGCTGCTCTCCAGCCACTCTGTCCCCATCCTGCAGTGCTGCTTGGGGTTGCTGTGGCCAAAGTGCAGAACCCTAGTATGAACTACTCCTGTCATAATAGTATTAATATTACATTATGAGGTGCAGTATCTTGCGATGTTAGAAAATGCTAAAGACGCTGCACAAGTCTGTCTGCTGTTGCGTATCAGTAAATAAGTTCTGGAAATGAAATCCAAGAAATGCAGTGGAAAGGCTCCCAGTTTGAAATAAAACATGCCTGCTGAAGCAAGAAGTAGCCTTCGCTAATGTAAGCTCCTCAAGTTCAAAAGCATTAAGTTGAGGGCCACCGCCTACCTTTCTAGCTGCTAACACTGCATTATACTATTAAGGTTTTTTATTATTATTACTACTACTGCAGTCTGGTTCCACTATAAAATAAGATCTCTTGGGCTCCTCAGATTCAGAAGTTCACATCTGCCCTTGTAGTGAAGCTCTTTCACAAGATACTGTTTCTTCTGTCAGTTCAATTGAAAGCGATGATAAAGTTATAGCGATGCATATGTCCTTGTCAAATAACTCTTTCAAAGGGTTGGATGCACATTTGTGGGAGAAAAAAAACAATGCTTAACTGACTCCCTTAACAGCTTGCATTTAAACTGGTCAGAACTTCAAAATAATTGAGCAGCAGCTGCACGATGCAACCTTTGCTGACACAACTATATCTAACTGAATTTCCTCTTATTTGAACTTCAGATGGGAGCCTCAATAAAAAACAATCATGACACATATTGGTATCACAGCTAAACTGCAAGCCCAACTTTTACACTGAGTGTGATATAACTGGCTCCATCGGGTCTATTCATAGCAAATTTGACACATTTACCCAGCCCAAAGTGCATTGTATCAGCATTAACTTGTTTCACTGCTTGCTGAAAGGCTTTATTTCCAAATTTAACATGGCAGAAACCTTAGTTATGTGGAAAGGTAAAGACAGTGCCTTTTCTTTTCCCTGAACCTCTTTCTTCATCCTCTTTTTGGTTTAGCCAGGGATAGACTAAATCAAGCTAGGAGCAGGTGTCAATCTGTTGAAGGGTAGAAGAGCCTTGCAGAGAGACCTTGACAAGCTGGATGAGTGGGCAGAGGCCAATAGGATGAGATTTAACAAGTCCAAGTGCAGGGTTCTGCACTTTGGCCACAACACCTCCAAGCAGTGCTACAGGCTGGGGACAGAGTGACTGGAGAGAAGCCAAGCAGAAAGGGACCTGGGGGTACTGGTAGATAGTAGCTGAAGATGAGCCAGCAGTGTGCCCAGGTGGCCAGGAGAGCCAATGGCATCCCGACCTGGATCAGAAACAGTGTGGCCAGCAGGACAAGGGAGATTATTCTGCTCTCGTACTCAGTCCTGTTCAGGCCACACCTTGAGTCCTGTGTCCAGTTCTGGACTGTTCAATTCAAGACAGATGTTGAGGTGCTGGAATGTGACCAGAGAAGTGCAATGAAGCTGGTGAGGGGCCTGGAGCACAGCCCTGTGAGGAGATGCTGAGGGAGCTGGGGGTGTGCAGCCTGGAGAAGAGGAGGCTCAGGGCAGAGCTCATTGCTGTCTACAACTACCTGAAGGGAGGCTGTAGCTAGGTGGGGGTTGATCTCTTCTGCCAGGCAAGCAGCAACAGAAGAAGGGGACACAGGCTTGAGTTGTGACTTTTCTGGGATAGTTCCTATATTCCGTAATTGAGGTACATTTGAGGATGAAGAATGTTGAAAGTTCGAGCACCTTTGGACCTCTTCACCACAGCTAATAGCACTTAAGTGGACTGTGTTACAGGATCAGGACATGAAAACTTAAGCCTTTTATAAACATACTGTAGTTCTATTTCTCTTGACCACTATTTAAGCTAATTTGAACCCTGTGCATTCATGTTTTGCCATGCAAAACTGATTTCTCCTTATCTTCTTCAGACACATTTTCAGCTTCCTTTTGCCGTTTTATTTTATTTATTCTTATATATATATACATATATAAAAATACTATTTTTGTTCAGGGATTCTCTTGTTTGAATACTTCAAATAAAATTTCCCAGTATTTCTGGCACTAGCCTCACTCTGCTCTCAATAGAATTGGTGAGATTTATTATTGGCCTGCATTAAGACTGGTCATAAGAAACAACTATTTTTACTGCCCTAATCTGTCACTGTTCAGAGACACTCTGCTTTGTGTTACTGTCATTTCTAACCCAATTTCTGTTGGAAAATGAATAAGCAAATGCATATCTCCATCCGCTGTTAAATGTCATTGCAAAGCAAACCTTTCGTCCTTTGCTGAAGTTGCTTATCTCTGAAGTTATTTATTTAACTCTGTAACTTTATTGTTTATCTCTGTGGAACATATTGGGATAAGCTGGTATACCAAATGTTAGAGAAAATACAAGTGTATTGGATTCTGTGGCACCTGGAGGACACACAGCTGTCAGTCACTTGTCAAGCCAGAATCTGTGCAGGGTTTTTCCATTATAAATTCATATTGCTATTTGCAATGTTCTGATTTTAAAAGCCACATGCAGCATCAAACTCTGGTGCGTTTCCTGAGAGTCTAGATGCAATTCTCCTGTGACACTTTAAGCCAGATGTAGTTACATTGGGAAAAACAATTGATTTTAGTCACATTGCTAACTTGAGTTGCATACAATGTGTTGTCAATGCCATTGGATGGGCTGCCCAGGGAGGTCATGGAGTCACCACCCCTGTAAGTGTTCAAGAAAAGCCTGGATGAGGCACTTAGTGTCATGGTCTGGTTGACTGGATAGGGCTGAGTGCTAGGTTGGGCAGGGTGAGCTTGGAGGTCTCTTCCAACCTGATTGGTTCTGTGATTCTATAATTCTAGCCTGGAATTACCACCCCTTGCCATAGTTTTACACTGTTGCAAGCCAGAGTCAACCAAGTCCATAAATGACACCCAAATGCAGTCTCACTCGGTGCACGGATTTGAGACAGGAGCCTGAACAGTACATCAATTTCCCTTGAAAAGCATCAGGCTAACTCTTTAAACATAGCTTTTCCCATGCAGATCATGTATTTGGGAAAAAAAAAAAAACAGCTTCAGAGGGATATCAGCATAAAAGTCTGGTAAATCTTTAGAACTATTAATTGCTTTAATTTCAGTCACTGCTACAAGAGGAACAGAGCCAAAGGACACAGAAAAGGGCACACAGAGGTCTGGCAGAGCACCAAGGAGAAGGTGGGGTGGATGGACACCTGAACTAGCCTATGAGAACTGTAAGGGCTGAGTGAGTGCACTGGAGAGCTAAGAGGAGGGGAGAGTAGACCTGAGGCTGCAGGAGGGTAACAGAGCTTTCTAGAAGTGTTAGGAGTTTGGCATAAGGTGAAGCAAGTTGAAAAAGGATCATAAAAAAAGAGGAGCGGATGCAAGCGCCAGAAGTTAGCCCTTTGATATACAGCACTTGCAAATTGAGACTCCTTTAATGTCTCCTCCCCTTTCCAAGCACATACACTGCTTCAGCCTGTGCTCCCTGGGCCAGGCCATCTTGTCTTATCTACTGAACTACAGAAAACCTTCAACAAAGATCAGTACAATACAAAGCAACGAGCAACCCAATACTGATGCAGAAGGCATCCCTGCCTCAGACTCCACATGAGAAAGATTTTGAGTTCACCCACATGAACATCTCCTGCTGACTGCTCAAGAGAGGAGGTTGGATGGCCTTTTCCAACAAGTCACCAAACTATCTGAAATAGTCTTGCTCACCCATAAAATAAGGCAGTGTCATACTGCTTCAGTCAGGGAAGGTTGGCTTCCTTCACGCGCTATAAATCCTAACGAACGGAGCAGTAACACAGCTCTCTGCAGGCTGCATGGCAGAGCCAGCAAGGATCTGAACTGCCTTCAGTCTCATTAGATGCTCAGGAGTCTCAGAGCAATCTTTCGTTTTGTGCTCCAAAGCAAAGCAGCTAAAAGTAGACTATCAAATATACGGGAGTTTAGAATAACCTTGTTATGAAACACGCTGAATTCTCTTCTGACGCAGCTCAAGATTGCTGACTCCGTTTGAAGTCCATGATTAGTAGACCCCAGCCAGAAATATGTCACTAAGCCCAGGCAGAGCTTGGCATGAGATAAAAAGACTCATTTAGCCACCCTCGGCAAAGAAACTATGCAAAGCACCTGAAGTCTACTGGAATCGAGTCATGGCCAAGCTATAGGAACAAAACACAGATGAAATCTATTCATAAGAGGGCAGCATTTGAGACAGAAATTGGTCTTATCACTGATAAAAACTTTAGTCTCCTACAGATGCACAATGACGGCGTTAGCAGAGCTTACAAGGTAACTAACCACCTGTGCCATCAGGTGGTTAAATCCTCTCACTTCCACTCACAGTTCATCGTGCCAGCAAGTAACTGCTCCATTAACATCTCTTTGGAAAGATGATCCCATAGACATCACGTACGAGTTTACTGTGCTTTGCCTCTTTTTAAAGTCCTTTTAAGCCCCCAAATAATAGTAACATCAAAACCATCCTGCAGTTCTTCATGGATTTAAGTCAATTAGCACAAATTCATCTCAAGGGTAAATTTTTATCAGTCTGCTCACCCTTAAACAATTGGATACTGCAAAAACGCCTACAGCTATCTACTTGCAAGGGACTGCAAATGCTTTGAACACTACTAAAATAAAGTTCATTGACCTGAATTTATCCCTGGTGTAACTTCGCTGACTTTGGTGGGCTTTTGCCAGTGATAAATTTGCCCACTGGGTTCTGAGACATGAAATGACTATGAAATCACAGCTTGTAGAAATGTCAGTGAACAGGTTTGGATGTGGGCAAGCCTGTCCATCAAGGAAGCCTTCTCATGACAAATCTGCAAACTTTTGGCAGCTTGCAAAATGCTGCTCTTAGAAACATTTTGATAAGCTATAAATAGACTGCTCAATCCATGCTAAATTATAATGGGTGAAGACTAACAGACTAGAAATATCTGTAGGTCTGGAGTTTCAGCTGGGGCTTTCAAGACTTCTTTGATGGGAGATAAACTGTCAGACTTTAAGGTTTTTCTGAGTGTGTGAGCATGTGCAAGTAAGCACATGCATGCTAGAGTCACTTCAGGGTTCTTCCTATTTCTAATGAAAAACAGCATTTTAAAAGTCAGAAACTGACACCATTCAAAGAAACTGAAATGCCCTGTGAAATTCCCAATGGAAAAAAAAAAACAAAACAAACCAGAAAGGTCCAACCAAGTTCATAATCTCATGTCCCTGAAATTTCCAACTTACAGAAATCACATCATTTCAGGTGCCCCTGAATTCTCTCTTGAGAAATCTTACGATCATAGCATCAACCAGGTTGGAAAAGGCCTCCAAGATCATCCAGTCCAACCTAGCACCCAGCCCTAGCCAGTCAACTAGACCATGGCACTAAGTGCCTCATTCAGGCTTTTCTTGACTCCACCACCTCCCTGGGCAGCCCATTCCAATGGTAATCACTCTCTCTGCCAACAACTTCCTCCTAACATCCAGCCTAGACCTCCCCCAGCACAACTTGAGACTGTGTCCCCTTGTTCTGTTGCTGCTTGCCTGGCAGAAGAGACCCTCACCTGGCTACAACCTCCTTTCAGGTAGTTGTAGACAGCAATGGGGTCACCCCTGAGCCTCCTCTTCTGCAGGCTGCACACCCCCAGCTCCCTCAGCCTCTCCTCATAGGGCTGTGCTGCAGGCCCCTCACCAGCTTTGTTGCCCTTCTCTTGATGCAGCACCCTGGATTTTTGAGCCAACCTGAAGTTACACTCACCACGCTCTACTCTTCTGGAACAGCAGCTAAAAGGGTTGAATCTTGCCAGCTCTGGCCCTCATTGAGAGTACAAATAGTTGCATATCCTTACTAGCTCATTTGTTCTTCTTAGGAAAAGCATTACTGCTCTGATTGCTCTCCAAGTCTGAAGGATGACATTGGAATATGGTACACGCGCATCGCAAAAAATATGAAGCAATAAGAAGAGGAGGAAAAAGAATGCATGAGCACTCTGCAGTTAATGAGCACATAAGAATTCTCGTCTTTTCAGACCCATACCATGCATTGTGTTTCTGCTAGCAATCCAACAGAGAGATGGAACAACCACTACCCAGCAATAACCATTTCACAGTGGCCATTACAATTACGCACAGGCAATTATCCCAGTGCCAGAGACCGATGGGAAGTTTGCTTTCCCCTTTCTATTACACCATGGAAAGACAAGAAGCAGTTACAGTGTGTATTAATGGTTCTTCAAACAGATACTTGATTACATCTACCACTGAATATTTCCCTTCATGTTTTAGCAATGCATCTGACCACGAGAAACAAATTTATGCCTACAGTTTATCATCATAAACCCAACTCATTTTACGTGAAAAACCTACAGTTTAATTGCATGATTTAGATTTGGCTGGTAAAATGTGTACTGAAACATTACTCTCTTAATTATGTTAATTTATAACTGAAAAAGCTAAATTTACAAAGGCAATAACATTAATTATTTACTTGCCCATTAAAGCTGAATATTTATTACCGAGCTAATTGGCTTCATAAGACTGCCAAAAAATTAAAAACGACTTTATGAACTGATTTATAGAGGAACGATACTACTGTATCTCTGTGGGTTGTGTGTGTTTAATGGATTGCTCTGATATACCAGCATGTTTCCTTCATTTATAGCCTGTAAATACAGTCTTTTCAAAAGACTTTCCCCCCACGCCCTTGATAAAGATGTCAGTTGTGACTCAGAGCAAGCTCGTTTAGTGTTCTCTACCCAAAAGCCTCTGCATAGCCAACTCTGAATACGCAGAGCATCATACACGCAAAACATCCCACTGCTGCTGGGTTATAGCATGCTGCTCTGGATTTTCACTGGCCTGTAATCAGAGAATCAACCAGGTTGGAAGAGACCTCCAAGATCATCCAGGCCAACCTAGCACCCAGCCCCAGCCAGTCAACTAGACCATGGCACTAAGTGCCTCAGCCAGTCTTCTCTTGAACACCTCCAGGGATGGTGACTCCACCACCTCCCTGGGCAGCCCACTCCAATGCTAATCACTCTCTCTGGGAAGAACTTCCTCCTAACATCCAGCCTAGACCTCCCCCAGCACAATTTGAGACTGTGTCCCCTTGTTCTGTTGCTGGTTGCCTGGGAGAAGAGACCAACCCCCACCTGGCTACAACCTCTCTTCTGGTAGTAGTAGACAGCAGTGAGGTCACCCCTGAGCCTCCTCTTCTCCAGGCTAAACAATAATGAGTAATTTATGAAGATTGCATCTGGCCTGGTCACTGAAATGCTGGCTGAACATAGGGCTACACCGGGTTAAATCAACCTAAAAGGGAAGCATGGCAGCTCAAAATGCAGCCAGGGCTGTTAAGAAACAACACCTAGTAGCAATGAATCTCCATTCTCACTAATATTTTGACTTCATTTCCATATGCAAGATAAATAATTTATTCAATATTTATTTATGCATGCATCCACAAAATAATACAATTAAGTTAGCAGTGCTTACAGAACAGTTTGGGTGTTACCTTAATGCATGATGAAAGGCTAATTTTGATTGCTGTCTAGACAGAAATTCTAATTCTATTTGGCAATGTCTTTCATCTCCTGCTCAAAGCAGATACCTTCTCTCACCGCCTCTGTTCCTCAAATACGCGACTTTCCCAGGGGGTGACTGAATTGCTTAAGAGCTGCAGCAAGCATGACCACTGGCATGAAGCAGAAGAGACTGTTGTGATCTTCATTGCTGACCACGCTTCAGTCAAAGTCCCTTTTGACTGTGAGCTACTGATAGCACTCTGCAGAGTGCACAAGATAAACTGAATGGAAAAGTCATGCCTGAGACAGAGCTCGGGCAGTAACTAGCATGGTCAGTTATATAGTTGTCTTCAAAACAGGATGATTAGGTCTAGAATGCAATCTAAAATTCCAATCATGGTGTAATTGTATTGCAAAGAGAAGACAGGAGTGCCCAAGAAGGACATTAGGTCAGTGAACTAAGCAGCTCATCTGATGTGAGAAGAAATTAGAATCACAGTTTAAAACTTTACTGCTCCTAAATTTTTTTGGGGCAACTCCTTTGCTGCTCTCTGCAGCCCAGCAGCAGAGCCAGTCATATAGAAACATAGAATGGGCTGGGCCAGAAGTGACCTCTAGAGGTCATTTAGTCTGCTCCCCCTGCAGTCAGCAGGAACATTCCCACTAGGCCAGATCACCCAGGGCCGCATCACACCTCACCTTGAATGTCTCCAGGGAAGGGACCTCAATCACCTTCCTGGGCAACCTGTCCAGTGCTTCACCACCCTCATAGTAAAGAGCTTTTACATAGTGTATGAACCTCTGTCTTGGGAAAAAAATCACCTGGCTTCAACTATCAATATCTCACACTGATCAAAAGACTGGATGCAGGACGTACAATCATTTATTATTATTACACTGATAAGGGGGAGGAAGGAAACAACCAAACAACAAATTCAAACCTTCTAACAAAAGTCTGGTCCTTTTGTCAGCTCCTAACACTATGATGCAGTCCTAAGACAGCATGACAAGTCCATCCAACAGCTGCCTTTTCCAAAATGATGCAGGACATGCATTCTTATGCCAACAGAGCTGACACACCAGTACCTTTCAATTGTATTCTCTAAATACAAAAGAAACACTGCATGGGTACAAGACACAGAACTGGCAAGAGCCTGAAGAATCTGACCTGTGATGTTGAAGACACAGCTGCTGACAGTTTATGTCAATGCCCCCTAAATTACAAAGGGTGATATTTCAAATGAGTATGTCAAATCAGGTTGAAAGTAGAACCAGTGCATACACACATCCCTAACAGCACAGGGATTGTGTGGCAGGCTGCTGCAGGTAGCCCTGTGCCTACAAGGCAGACACAATGCGGGTAGTGGTTGGCTTGCCTTCAGCCTGCACCTGCACATTTCCACATGGTCACTTGCAAGTTTCTCTTTATCCTCTTGCAAGAGCATCTGCTTTGCATCCTGATCAAAAGGCTGCTGTCACCATTGCAAGACTCCTCATTAATTTCTGGAGTTAAATCAGAATTGCAGAGTTTGTTCTATGGCTCACTGTGCTCAGGGCTACAACAAACGTATGCACATTAAATAGTCATGGGAGCAAGCACCTCTTTAGTTTTGCATTACCATGCAGCTAGGAGTTTGGTGCAGCACACTTCTCTGTGGGCTTTCACTGATAGCCTGAATGCACTGGAAAGAGCTCAGTGTGGTGACATTCACCGAGACACCGTGACACAGCTAAAGCTTTGCCTCAGATACGTTTGACTTGTCTAAATTACATCCGTGGCTCCTTCCTCCCAACAAAGCACAGCCTAAGGAGATAATAGCAACCAGTGCAGAGAAGGGATTTTTTTTTTCACCTGTAAAATATTATTACTTCACAAATAAAATAATTAGGCCAAAAGTCAGTCTCATAAATATCAATTGTTGAGAAAGCTCCTGTGGGTTAACATCCATGCACAACTTGTTTATTTGTGCAATGGTCCACTGAAATGCCACTTTTTTATATATATATAACTTGTCAGATACATTTCTCAGGAAAAAAAAAGTATTCAAAGTGAAAAACAAGCCTTTTGTTTTAAAAGCTATAGAAGGAACTAACTCTAACAAACTCTGAAAGTCTAGGCTGAAACCAAACCAGAACAGCAGAAGAGTCTGCTGAACCTGGTCTCTCCCTCACCATTATTAAGGTATTAATGGCTTGGCACCAACGTGTGCCAGCACATCAGCCTGCAATACCCAAATCAGGTCTGGCATGAAGCAGCAAACCTCACAGATAAAGACCTGGTACAAGGCAGCGCTGGTAAACAAGGATAATGCTGCATGACAGACAACTAGCAGAAGGGAGGATGGCAAACAGAAGATAATTGCGAGGCATGTGGTATTTTTAGCAACAATCAACCAAAATGCCTTAGACATCAATTTCAAGCCACTTAATCCTCTTAATGACATGCTATGGCATTTGTTTATGATTAGGGTTTCACTTAATTTTCTATAGAAGATTCCCTTCAGACTCTTGCTTTCAATATGCTTTGTAAATACTCTGTGAATACACAGAGTATTAGGTTAGAGTTTAGTTATCACAGTGCTAAATTATTCCAGCTGGGTCATTATTAACTCTCCTAATTTTACTATCGCTTGCTATCATTACAACAACGCAGCACCCTACGGTTGCTTTTATTACAGAGCATAAATCCAGTGCTTGTGTAACATGCTGGAATGTCTACTCTGCAACTTTATGCCAGAGGAATGTTTTAAAAGAATTATCTTTAAGACAACTTTTTAAAGGCTTACCTCTAGATTCCTATCCTCCGCCCACCACCTTTTCATTTGATGTTAGGTAAGTTTTCTGTATGTGATACTCTGCTGCAGTACAGGCTATTGCTCAAGGCAAAACTCTTTCATGGTAAATACACTGGGGAACGAGGTGGTGGAGAGAGAGCAAAGAAGAGGAGTGTACTGCTGTACACAGCAATTTCCATTAAGAGAAAGCATTTATAAAAATAGACATTTTAAAATACCTTAATGCATATTCCCCTCCCCCTTCACAGAATTTATGCTACTGCATATATCTTTTAACTAACACGAGCTTCTGTTTGATTTGGTCTTGATTCAGGAAAGCATTTCAGTCAGGGAAGAGCTTTTAGCACCTGCTTAAAATCTGTCAGAGAAAGAGGCAAGCAGGTGCTTCAGTGCTTTCCTAAATCAGGACCACACCTGGATTTATGAGCACAGAAATCCTTCCAGGCCATGCACTTATGCATAAAGAGTTTGAAATGTCAGTATCGAGGCACTCCCTCCCCTTTGGCACACCTTTGAGTCTTGTAACAAGAGGCCATAACTCTGGTTTAAGCAGCTGTTCTGAAATAGTCATGAACATGACAGCATTGTTAGGTCCAGCTTCCCCAGTTCACCTCCCTTCTTCTGTAACGTTGTAGCATTTGCCTGAGTACAGCAAGCCACAAACTAACATTAGTAGTATTAGTACCACCAGCACAGGTTTTGTCACCTCCCTCTAGGGCTGTCTACATCCTTTGTGAATTGTGCTTGTTTGAAGCTAGCTAGAATGCTTTGGTGAGAAGAACTAGATTACAGGCTGTGAAAGACAAACAGTGATGATGTTTACTTCACTCACAGGCTTGCTGAGAGGTGTAAGAACAAGAATCCAAACATAGAGAAGGCACTTCTTAGGACACTGCCTGAGATGCACTTCTCTCTGGCCTCTCTGCCGTCTCTCTGATTAATCCACTTTGCTTCCTAACCCCCTGACCAAACCTCCATTCTTCCTTGGGACTGGGGTAAGGTTGAGAGGGGTGGGAGAAGGTGGAAGGGTGGTTGGGAGCCCCTCCTGGGGACTCAGGTTTCTGGGAGGGGAGTTGTGTTTCTGTATTACCTTTAACTTGTACTTGAGTCCTGTGTCCAGTTCAGGGCTCCTCAATTCAAGAGAGATGTTGAGGTGCTGGAACGTGTCCAGAGAAGGGTGACAAAGCTGGTGAGGGGCCTGGAGCACAGCCCTGTGAGGAGAGGCTGAGGGAGCTGGGGATGTGCAGCCTGCAGAAGAAGAGACTCATGGGGGACCTCATTGCTGTCTACAACTACCTGAAGGGAGGCTGTAGCCAGGTGGGGTTGATCTTCCAGGCAACCAGCAACAGAACAAGGAGATACAGTCTCAAGCTGTGCTGGGGAAAGTATAGGCTGGATGTTAGGAGGAAGTTCTTCACAGAGAGAGGGATTGGCATTGGAATGGGCTGCCCAGGGACGTGGTGGAGTCACCATGCCTGTAGGTGTTCATGAAAAGCCTGGATGAGGCACTTAGTGCCATGGTCTAGTTGACTGGATAGGGCTGGGTACTAGGCTGAATTGGATGATCTTGGAGGTCTCTTCCAACCTGGTTGATTCTATGATTCTATTTCTGTCTATAACTGTATATACTGTAACTATCTGCTTGTATATTGAGCTAAGCTGTAAATAAAAGCTTCATTCAAATTTCCAGAGCTGGCTGAGTCTAATCTGGGTGATTTCCAAAGTGTGTGTGTGTGGGGGGGGCAGGTAACACCCAAACCATGACACGAATGCTGTGTCACAACAGCTTCTGCTGGCCATCAGTTTGGGGATCCACAGCAATACACCCTGTGATCCTCTCAAGCAATGGTGCAACTGGTTTCTCTTTTTAATGATTGTAGCTTATGCACGCTGGGGAAATGTACTTTCTGGTCCAACACACAAGCAATTAATTATTAAGACAGAGCCTTCTTGCATGTCTTGCTCAAAATGTCCAATGACATTTGAGTTAAATATCAATAACAGCTCTTAAGATTCTGTTCAAGGCAGTTGTACAGCCATTAGCAGTTACTGGCCAGTGAATTCCTTGCTACCTGGGAATGGGCACCTCTGGTAAAAGCTTCTACCAATCCACCAGTCAAAAAGTTTGAAAGCTACAAGTTGAAGCTCAGCTTTCCTTCAGGCAGGTGAACATGGTGCTTAAGTGAGCATCAGACTCCTGGCTAGAGACAAAGTGCTTCTGCTTTCCTCTCTTTAGGGTCAGTCACCCAACCATGGAAGGAAATTAGATGAGTTTGGGCTCAAAACAATGCTAAATCACGTTAGATATCATTTGCTGCTCACAGGTATGTCCAAGTTCAATCATTTGCTCTGTACCTTTTGGGTATTTACAAACTTCTGTTTCTCTTGTACAGCTCTCTGTGCCAACAGTCCTGTGTTTGCTTTTCTCCAGATTTCTGACAGTTGCCCTCTTCTCCATGAGCTTCTGAGAGCTGCTGTAAATAATTTGGTGGTACGTTTCAGAAGGCCATACTGACCCAAATATATCACACTTATCTAAATACTCCTTATCTTGTTCTTGCCTTTGCTTGTAACCCCTTCTTACAGGCAACACTGTTACAGATCTGACACGATTATTAACCTTTCTGGGAAGAACAGAGCAAAACAATGGCACTTGGGATTTCTGTCTTCTCTGTCTAGTCCATTTATTTGCTTCTCTTTCTTACTCTTTGAGTTTTGTCTTTCTCTTAGTGCTTGTGCTTTTGTAAGTAATTTCATAACCCACTACAGCAGTAACTGCCTGCCTCTCAGTTCTGATTTTAGCCTACGTGACTGCACATGCGATGTTCTTCATAGCCACAAATCTTTTGCTCACCAGATTTGCACCACTGCACACTAGTGCAAAGTTCCTGATGCAGCCATGCCAGTTGCTTATGACTTCCTTTTATTCAGTAAGACTGACACTAGGAACACAAAGCCTATGAGGAGAGGCTGAGGGAGCTGGGGGTGTGCAGCCTGCAGAAGAGGAGGCTCAGGGCAGACCTCATTGCTGTCTACAACTACCTGAAGGGAGGCTGTAGCCAGGTGGGGTTGGTCTCTTCTGCCAGGCAAGCACCAATAGAACAAGGGGACACAGTCTCGAGTTGTGCTGGGGGAGGTCTAAGCTGGATGTTAGGAGGAAATTCTTCCCAGAGAGAGTGACTGGCATCGGAATGGGCTGCCCAGGGAGGTGGTGTGGTCACTGTCCCTGGAGGTGTTCAAGCAAAGCCTGGATGAGGCACTTAGTGCCATGGTCTAGTTGATTGGCTAGGGCTGGGTGCTAGGTTGGACTGGATGATCTTGGAGGTCTCTTCCAACCTGCTTGATTCTATGACACTAGGTTTATATGCAGTGACTTCAGAAAAGGCTTGGCTACAAATTTTGGATGCAGAGGCACTCTGAAAGCCACCTTACACCTTTCATGTGCACTGCTGCAGCAGAGATAATGTATCCTACTATGCCAACATTCATCCACCCACTAAGCGACGCACAGCTAGACTGCATATCTCAGGGGGAAAGGCTGAACAAAAAGCCTCTCAGATTTCCACTTTTTAGCCCTCCTCACCATATGCAGTGATTAGAAGCGACACAGCAAACATCTGCATTTCCAGGCAATTACTCGCCGTACCTAACTCAAGGCTAAAATCTCAAGAATGAGTTTAGTAGGGGCTTGCCAGCTTCCTTAATCTTAGTTAAATGCATTTTCTCAAATCATCACTGCAATCTCCTTCACAAAAGATTTTCAATTTCCACAAAAATAGTCTAAAAATAACTGCTTTCTCTTCTTAGGCTGTAGCCACTTAACAGATCCAGGAACTAGCAATTTATTCCATGTTCAGCTAACCTGATTGAAATGCTGTGAGTTGAACTGATCAGCAAAAGTTTTGTCTTTAAGTCTTGACTGGAGTCTGGGGAAACACACTGACATCATGCAATGAAAGCAATTTGAGAAACAGACTGTATGCAAAAGCTGGGGGAAAAAAAAAAGACTTGTGTGCATTAAGCCAATACGACTGGGTAAAAGGTCTGAATGTGCCCTACATTTTTTGCTCTCCAAACAAAGTATTAAAGAAATAGGTCACAAACTGGCAGGACTGAATTGTCTCTAGATGTCCATGGCTTTCTGCCCATGCCCTACACTTGTTCTAGCCACATATACTGTGCAAAACATGGTTGCCAACAGGCACTAAGAATGTTGAACACACTCCTATAAAGGGCGACAGATGAAAGATGCAAAGAGATGGGATCCTTACCTAGAAGAGCTCACAGAGAGGCTGGTGCTGTCCTGGCAGTGGAAACAGGGGTACATAGGGGAAAGAACAAGTCAGAGGTCTCATTTCTTTCCTATGCTATGCCTCCCAAATTATCCTAGTCTTTGCCTCAGCTCTACAGCACTGCTTTTATTAATAAACTTCCACAGAGCATCTTCAGTATGAAAGTGTGGGGGGTTCCCTCACTCAACAGTGTGCACTTCAGCTCATATTTCAAACAAGCTCAAATCCCAGTCTCTTTTTATTCATTTTCCTCTACCCAAACTCAACCTGCTCTGACATTTCAAAAAGAAGCTGTGTAACATATCCTATACTTCTAGCCATCAACATGTCTGTATCTTAAGCTGTCTTTCAAAGGCCTACTGCTCAGAAAATCTCAGAATCATAGAATCAGCCAGGTTGGAAGAGACCTCCAACATCATCCAGTCCAACCTAGCACCCAGCCCTAGCCAATCTACCAGACCATGGCATTAAGTGCCCCATTCAGGCTTTTCTTCAACACCTCCAGGGATGGTGACTGCACCACCTCCCTGGGCAGCCCATTCCAATGCCAATCACTCTCTCTATCAGCAATTTCCTCCTAACATCCAGACTAGACCTTCCCCAGTACAACTTGAGACTGTGTCCCCTTGTTCTGTTGCTGCTTGCCTGGCAGAAGAGACCAACCCCCACCTAGCTACAGCCTCCCTTCAGGTAGTTGTAGACAGCAATGAGCTCTGCCCTGAGCCTCCTCTTCTGCAGGCTGCACACCCCCAGCTCCCTCAGCCTCTCCTCATAGGGTTTGTGTTCCAGGCCCCTCACCAGCTTCTCTGGACACGTTCCTGTACCTCAACACCTCTCTTGAATTGAGAAGCCCAGAACTGTACAGAGGACTCACGGTGTGGCCATACCACTGCTGAGTACAGGGCAAGAATAACCTCCCTTGTCCTGCTGGCCATACTGTTTCTGAGGCAGGCCAGGATGCCATTGGCTCTCCTGGTCACACTGCTGGCTCATGTTCAGCTACTGTCTATCAGCACCCCCAGTTCCCTTTCTGCTTGGCTGCTCTCCAGCCACTCTGCCACCAGCCTGTAGTGCTGCTTGGGTTTGTTGTAGCCTAAGTGTAGAACCCTGTACTTAGCCTTGTTCAATCTCATTTCATTGACCTCTGCCCACCCACCCAGCCTCTCAAAGTCCCTCTGCAGTGTAAGTTATTTTCCCCTCTGAGAGCAGTAGCCTTGTAGAAGTGTCCCACAAACAATTCCAATCAAAATGTCACTTGCCCTCCACCTAACCTGCCTTCAGAGTTTCTCTCATTAATATTCTGGTGGCATCATCCTTCAATACCTTTTGGATTTTGTGTGCTTTGGCCGTGAACCCTCTTAATCCCTTCTATTCTAATAAATATAATTTTCTTAACCTCTCCTCCTAGTTTATAACCCCTGAGGCACTTTATCATCCCTGTTAAGGCTGTATCCATAATTGCCCCATCTAAAAAGATCAAAAGGAACCAACAAGAAAGTGCCTACTTAATACAAATTGTTACATGAATAATCAACATCTCCTGCTACAAACTCACCCTTCCCACTGTACCCTCTAAGTGTTCAGCGTTTGTAGGTAAATCAGTTGCAGATTTCTGCATGTCAATCAGTTTGGCCAAGGCTGTCCCTGAAGCCACAGGGTGCACTAATCATAGAATCAACCAAGTTGGAAGAGATCTCCAAGATCATCCAGTCCAACCTACCACCCAGCTCTGTTCAATCAACTAGACCATGGCACTAAGTGCCCCATGCATACAGCAATATCCATCTTTCTGGTATTTGTGGCAACTCACTCCAACTACACTTACAGACACGTGCACTTCTGTTCTCTGGAGCTAAGTGAAAATTCCCACCTGCCCAAGCTGTGTAACAGACACACTGCCCTCCACATATCCATACACAGGCTCACAGATGAGTTCATGCACACAAACAGCTGGCAGACTGTTCCTTGCATGTCATGTAAACACAAATGTGCATCTACACAGATATAAGGACAGGTTTAACAGTGCTGCTATCAAGGAAAGAGAATGCTGCCCGTAACCACTTTTAATACAAGAATTATGGATGAAGGTAACACACCAGCTAGCCTTCAGTGCCCACTGTGGCCAGCATTTATTAGTTGCATAGATCCACAAATACTCCCCTGATAAGCACTGTAGAAGTGTCCAACGGATGAGCATGAAGTGACAAAAATGCCCATGGCATGAAAGATAAACACCTTGCAGAGAATATCTTTATGTCCTTATGGATTATGCTATATGATATTTAGAATTTGAGGTCTGCCACAGCAGGTCAGATAAGTGCTCTGTTTAGACCAGAAACCTGAATCAGGCAGTAGCAAAAGCAGATGCTTCAGTGGCAAACAGCTGTAGAACAACTAAACCACCAGGGCTATTTTCTTCCTAATCTTGAGTCACCAAAGAATCACAGAATCACAGAAACATCCATGTTGGAAAAAACCCTCAGGATCACCAAGTCCAACCTATAACTCTACTCTACAAGATTCATTTTAAACTGTATCCGTAAGTACCACATCCAAATGACCCTTACACACATGCAGGGTCAGTGACTCCACCATCTCCCTGGGCAGCTCATTCCAGTGCCTGACCACTCTCCATGAAACTTTTTCATAGAATCTAATCTAAACCTCCCCAGTCTCAGCTTGAGGCCATTCTCCCTTGTTGTGTCTCCAACTACCTGTGAGAAGAGACCAGCACTAGCCTGACCATAATGTTCCTTCAGGTAGTTTTAGACAGTCATAGAGCTGACAGGTAACCTGAAAAGAAAGAACTTCTCTACCTCTCAAGCATCTCCCTTTCAATCCCTGCCACTGTATGATGAATGGTCTCTGTGCTGTAAAATGAGGTCCAACCCTTTTGACTTCAGTTCCTGAGCTTTTGTCCACAGTGGCACCTTGCTGCAGCCTTGACAACTCTCAATTCAAGAGAGATGCTGAGATATTGGAAGGTGTCCAGAGAAAGGCAACAAAGCTGGTGAGGGGCCTGGAGCACAGCCCTGTGAGGAGAGGCTGAGGGAGCTGGGAGTGTAAAGCCTGCAGAAGAGGAAGCCCAGGGCAGACCTCATTGCTGTCTACAACTACCTGAAGGGAGACTCTAGCTAGGTGGAGTTGGTCTCTTCTGCCAGGCAAGCAGCAACAGAACAAGGGGACACAGTCTCAAGTTGTGCTGCGGGAGGGCTGGGCTGGATGTTAGGAGGGAGTTCTTGCCACAGAGAGTGATTGGCATTGGAATGGGCTGCCCAGGGAGGTGGTGGAGTTGCCATCCCTGGAGGCGTTGAAGAAAGGCCTGGCTGAGGCATTTAGTGCCGTGATCTAGTTTACTAGGCTAGGGCTAGGTGCTAGATTGGACTGGATGATCTTGGAAGCCTCTTCCAACCTGGCTGATGCTATGATTCTGTGACACAGTTGCATAGGGTGAAGACTGTGGCACGTTTCACAGAATGCAAGGCTATGACCCATTTGTAATGGAGTAACAACCTGTGCAAGCATGAAAGGTGAAAACACATTTCTCTGTCCTTGGCATGCTTTGTAACTACACATCTGCTCCTCAGTAGGTATAGCCAGTAGTAACAACCTGCAGAAATGGTACTAAAACTGCAGCCCACGCCAAACTTACGACTCTGTTTTTCTTTGCCATTATTATCTATCAGGAGATGGTTACTATGAAACATTATCTGCATATTTTATCATGGCTACATTTTATGCTACAGGAGCAAATCAGTGACTGAAAATAGCTTTGCACTCCTCCACGAACTCTCACTGTCTCTACAAGATCTTAAGTTGGTAGTTCTTTATGACAACCTTATTTATCTAGGCAACTCCCATGCTGCTGATCTCCATCATCACTAGGGGTGGGTGACATACACTGCTGTTTAACACTGCTGGCCTTTGCAAAGAAAATGCAGTTCCAGCTTTAAGGAGTGAGGACACACTGTCACTTGACTGGGTTAGTGATATATGATATAATGAACATTCACAACGCTGCTATGTAATGCTAAAATACCAACCCAGCAGCATAAGCCAGGCCAAACCTGCAACTTGCTTCCTCACAGGCAGACCTTCAGCTTCCAAGCAGCACCTGGTACATGGAGAAGATAAACTGGAACCCATGTATCCCCAGGTCTTTGACACTCAGCAGCACCTATTTTCCTCCAGAGGTTCACTGTTACCAAGCTACTCATCCGGCTGTTTTCTGCATCTCTGGATAGTTGCACAGACTGGCAAGGAAGACAAGAATCCCAGGAATCTGAGTCTTTTGGGGGCATGCCAGTCACAATTTCTCTCTTTCAAAGCCATGAGTCTGAAGATCTACCTTGTGCTGCAGTTGTCACAGAGGCAGAGTCCAGCAGCTCAGCAGCCCTGGGATAGCAACCAAAGAGTTGTGACTTCTAGGCTGTCTCTCCTACAACATGGACTCCCACAACTTCTTATCACTGCTTGAGCTGTCCATCAACTGGGTTGACTGAGGCCTACTGCTGCAGAGCAGGGAAATGGAGCTCAACTGGAGTTTGGCTTCAGCTACACACTGAAACTTAAAATGCTCCCATTACATCTGTTCTGTGGTTCTTTTGGTTTATTACATTTCTAAACAGATTTTCTTCTCACTCAGAGAAAGAACAACTTTGTCTCTCCTTCCCACTAACTTAACTGCAAATTTGACTTGAAAACAGCTCTTTGTGGAGAGTTTTGAGTAACTGCCACATAGCTACTTCTCATTACAATGCTCTGGATGCAATTTTCACACAGTTAGGAGCTTCAAAAAAAAAAGATGAAGTGCATCTTTCTTTTCCAGATAAATGTTTGCATGTTAGCAAAATAGTTCTGCTTGTAATTCTCTCCTCCTGTAAATGCAAGCTACAGGAGCTTATACCTACTCCTGAGCAGTAGCAGTGATACAACTCAGACTAGAAAATACTATTACCAAGCTAGAATATGTACTGCTCTTTATCCTGTAAACTAAGCAAATAGTTTCATGAGCTCTACTCTAGGTCTTGAGCTATAAATAATGGGGGGACAAAAACCATTTCCAGAGTTTCTGGTTGAAACAAAGCAGTAACACTCAACAGTGACCAATACATGCTCTACTCTTGCCTTGAGGATACAACTGGTTATGGAAAGTCTACATACAGGTGTAACCAGCCAATTACATGACCACGAAGATCTATGAATATTATTAAAAGCCCAGCTGATAGAATTAATTTGCAAAGTACAGGTTTGTGAATGCAAAGCCACTGAAAAAAGGAAGAGCTTTGTTCAGACTTGGCTGCTGGTTAAAAAAAGAAGTATTTCTCTTTCCTCCTACTGGTGAAGGTGCTGGCTTGACAGCCCTGAAGAGTGATCTATTTATTCAAAGTAATGCTGGCAGCAATGGTACACATTCCTTCCAGTGTGCCCAACGCTGTATCTATTTTCAGTTCCATCAGTAAGCTAAAGGTTAAAGCTATTTATTTAAACCCACACCCACATGCCATTTAAATTGACCCAAATTATTGTCTGAGTTGTAACCTCTCTGTATTAAAGTCCCCTCAGGGGGCTGCTTCTTCATTTCAGGCTCAGAAAATTCCTCCCTCGTAGGATAAAAGCAGGGTAAGGAGCATCTCCAAATAGAAATGGAGAAGAAAAGTGGGTAGGAGGAGTTCATCTTCAAAGAATGCCTCTTGGTGTTGTGAATATTGCAGAAAGTTCCCATTTTATTAGGCAAATACCTAGAGAGGTCAGCTTCAGCCAACATACATGCCTGTGTCACACTTGGTTTAAGGATTCAAAGAAAGATAGACAGACAAAAAAGAAAACCAGAACATGTTCTGCCTGCTTTGGGCTGTACCTAGAATGAAATCCACCAAAACACCCTAACATGGAAAAGTGGTCCCACACAATCAGCCCACCACAGAAATAATCTTCTGCAAACAGTCCCCTCTGTGCCAGAAGACCTGGAGGACTGAGGAGGAACAGGAGCCTCGTGCAGTCATGCACCAGTTAACATGAGCAAAGTGCCATCCCAGGAGTGAAATTACTCTCTAGGCTGATAAAAGGCAAAGGGAAAGCAGCATCTGGCCTACAATATTTAGCCTTTTCTACACAGTTTAATGCTGTGTGAAGCATGGTAAAAGCAAAGCTTCCTCAGCCCCAGGAAGACAGCTGGCGATGAAACGCAGCAGGGACACCATATGATGGAAGGCTCCTAATTACAAAATCTCTGTCTTGCCTGTCAAAGCAACCACACAGTAGAACTGAGTAGCTCATGGAGTCAGGGAAAATCAGGCAGAGATAAGACTTGAAATCCATCTGCAGATGCAAACTTCCTGTGCCTCTGAGTACAACTCTTGGATCTAGCTCTGGCCCTAAATGACACAGTTCAGCAAAGTTAAGCTAGCCCCAAAGTACAGGGGTCGTCCAACTTCGGCTTCTGATGGGTAGCAAGCCACACAATGACATACTCAGCAGAGAATTTCAGCATCAACAAATCACGGACACCCAATTCCATTAGTGTGACTGAACCTGGACACCAAGATTCACTCACATCAACACAAAATCCAAGGATGGGAACAAAAACCAAACCAATCCAACAAAAACCACCACAGTAATCCAAGAGGTTTCAACTTCATTTGATGTTTGTTAGACACATAAGAGGAAAAGAAAGGCTTTCTTTCCAATCTATATAGAGTACCTCATTATATACTGATATTGTTAATTGCTATTCAAGTGCCCAGGGGCAAAGACATAGTACACTTTTAACAAGCTCAAAAATACTGTTAAATACATCAGTACAATATAGAGAAAGGCAAAGCCCAGCAATACTGAGAAAGCAAGCCCAAAGAGAACCAGGGGAGGCAATCCCAAGCTGATGGACAGAGCAGTACCGGTATCCGCTAAAGCCGTTTTAAAACTCACTACCTTTATGCTACACTTCAGTCGCCACTGTGACTACAGCAATCCTCTGAGTCTACTAATAGCAGCATCTCACTGAGATCATTGCAGTAACATGAAGGGCCACATGTCAACGAACTTCTAAATCTGGGCTTTCTCTCCTCCCCTCTTCTTTGGTTGCTGAAGCTCAGCTATATTAGCACATCAGCACCATCGGAATTATAAAGGCACCACCGTCTGCTGGGAAGGAATCAAGCAGTGACATTTTCAGCTGTATTGCCAGCATGTTTCTGCAGCACCATGACGGGGGGAGGAAAGCCACTGGAAGAGCTAGCTGATCTCTACAGCAAATAGAATTAAGCTCCTGCTAAACCATACGACTTCTGCTAAATTTGAAGCACAAAAGACAAAACTGTTTTACAATTCACTACGAGGCAAGCCCAGCCCTGCAGAATAAGCATCCCCCAGGCTGTGAGCAGGTGGCAAAACTGGATATCCAATTGTTGAGGGAACAGTAGACAGATATTTAAAGCTATTGCTCAAAGGGTTTAAACACCGTGTTGTAAATTAATTCATTGCAATTTACTGCATAGCTGATGAAAAGCAATTCACACCTCATATGCTGTACAAGGTTTGGTGAAATCTGACAGGTGAGGCTTTTGGCCAAACAAAGCCTCTAATGCCAGAGGCTATTATTTGTGACCATGCATTCAGTTCCAACAAGTGTTTGTTTAGCACAGAAGCAGAGTTTTCATGAATTGGGAGCAAACTGGACTTGGTTAAGGCTTCAAAGTAATTTACAAGTAGGTACATAATGTACTAGTAAACACAAAAGAAGTTAGTCAGAAAAGTAAGGAGATTTTCATTTCAAAGAAGAAAAACGGTCACAGAAATTCTCAAATAGTAAAACAAGGCTGATAAGCATTAACTCTCCACAAATTAAATTACTTAAAAAAAAAAAAAAGGAGAAAAAAGCAGGACCAATGAGTCCTGATAGAGAAAATGACTAAATTAACATATCAAAGGAAGGAGATAGGAGAGTAATCCAGAGGGTAATAAAAAAGAAAAGTTTAAGGGACACCTTGGGATAAGTTTTCTTTGAAGTGCTGCACTTCCTAAAATAATAGGAGGGTTATCTAAACATGCCCATCATGCATCACAATTATTGTATTACACTTTCACTTACAGAAAATTCATTACATAAGTGGAGAGTAAGTGCTCCTGTGGAACAGGCCTAATTAAAAACCCTCATTGTGCATGGAATTAGTGGCAGGGACACAGAAACCAAGTCTCTACTTCAGACCTTGGGTGTGCACTCAGGCCACACACAATCTTCCAAAGCAGAGCAGCCTGGATGTGATTGAAATCTTTACAGTTAGTGCTTCTTAGGAAAGCTAAAACTGGTCCCACTATCCTATACTTCATATCTTTTCCTCCCAGATCCCATTTCCACACACCACAGCTGTCACCTTGGACATCAGATGCAGTAGCAACATGACCACCAAGAACTGTTATGTCACATACAATTGGTGGCATTCCATTTTTTTATATATGTTGGAGCAAAAAGCTTCACAGGACAGGAAAATAGCATAAGCAAGCTTAGAGCATGAAGAGAACCAATCAACCATCACTTAGCAAGTGGTTCTGTAGGTGCATTTCCTTCATGGAGACATCGTCCTTGTCTGCCATGGCGGTGAACCTGACTTAGCAATTTACATCACAGTAAAAGTTTAAGGAACATTTTAATTTTAGGGAAGGCTAGAAGAAGTGGCACCAGCTGAAGAAATGTCCAGTTTCTATAGAGCTAGATACTATCTGTGGCTGTACAAGACTAAAGGGTCGTCCATACTCCACAAAGCAAAACCACACCAAAGTGGTTCCTTTGTTACTTTTCTGACTGTGCTGAAAATGAAGTGATTGTAGTTTACAAGGAAATATACACACAGTGCATTGCCTGAGGGACTCCTTGGGCAAGGTCTTTCAGAAGGATAATCCTGCTTCCTTTCCTAAGACCATCCATATATTCACACTATGCAGTATGACTTTGGCATGTGCTTTTATTTTGGGAGATTTAAGATCATAGAATCAGTCAGGGTTGGAAGGGACCATAAGGATCAGCTAGTTCCAACCCCCTTGTCATGCCCAGGGACACCCTACCCTAGATCAGGCTGCCCACAGCCTCATCCAGCCTGCCCTTAAACACGTCCAACCATGGGACCTCAACCACCTCCCTGAGCAACCCATTCCAGCCTCTCACCACTCTCATGCTGAACAACTTCCTCCTCACGGCCAAATCTGGAAATACTTTATTCTGTTTCATTTATTTTATACTTAATGGAGTTAAGCTTGCCTCAAGCCACTCTTCTTTCTCAGCCCAGTTCCACGGGCACCTTGCACGTGCAGTGGTGCATCCAGAGCAGATCTGCACACCTGAGCTGTCCTGAATCCAAATGGGATAACTCAAAACGAGCAGCAGCAGACAACTAATTTCTGAACTTCATTCTCTAATGTATGTGACGGATGATACAGATATCTCCAGATAACTGATCTACATCCAATAATCAAATATATGGTAGATGTGATCTTTACATGAAATTCACTCTGGAAGCTAAAATGGAAAAGAAAATCAGATCATTAAAACTCTGTGCTTAGTAATTCATTATTTAAAGTGACAAAATCTATAAAAAACTCAGGCAGAAACATCAAATGCAGCTGAAAGAGTCATTGAGAACCAAATTAATATTTTAATTGTGTCAACACTGAAAAAATACAAAAAAATCTTTAATTGAGAGGAAGTGCAGAATGAGTACCAAGCACAGTGATTTATCACCTTCTCTCCATCATTTAAATAACTGTTTCTTTAATAGTCACTGAATTCTTTCTGTGGAGTTTCAGCCTTAGTCTCTCTCTGTCTCACATGCAAAAAAATAAAAAGCAGTTTGCATTTTCAGTGCTCTCTGTAGTGCTTCAGAAAAAAAAAAATTCAATTGAGAAAAAGCCAGTGGTTTCCCAGTAGCCATGTCAAAAATCAATTAGGATAAAGGACCAAGGATGGAATTAATAAAGCTTTCTTCACCTCTGCAGCTCCGCACTCACTCTCTAAGCAATATGAATGGGCTTGTTTGCCATAAAGTCTCCACGAACAATGAGTTTCAAGGAGTAAAAACTAAAGATATTTATATACTTGTAATGCAGCACATTGCTTTCAAAGCCAGGTCAGCTGTTCAGGGTGATATTTTAGCTACACACACTTTAAATTATTTCTCCAGCTTTCACCTTAAGAAGTGCTTCCCTTAAACACATCCCCTCAAAAAGCAGTAATCATAGGATCAATCAGGTCAGAAGAGACTTCCAAGATCATCCAGTCCAATCTAGCAACCAGCCCTAGCCAATCAACTAGACCATGGCACCAAGTGCCTCAGCCAGGCTTTGCTTGAATGCTTCCAGGGATGGTGACTCCGCCACCTCCCTGCGCAGCCCATTCCAATGCCAATCACTCTCTCAGCCAACAACTTCCTCCTAACATCCAGCCTAGACCTCTCCCAGAACAACTTGAGACTGTGTCCCCTTGTTCTGTTGCTGCTTGCCTGGCAGAAAAGACCAACCCTACCTAGCTACAGCCTCCCTTCAGGCAGTTGTAGATAGCAATGAGGTCACCCCTGAGCATCCTCTTCTGCAGGCTAAACACTCTCAGTTCCCTCAGCCTCTCTTCACAGGGCTGTGCTCCAGGCCCCTCACCAGCTTTGTTGCCCTTCTCTGGACATGTTCCAGCACCTCAACATCTCTCTTGAATTGAGGAGCCCAGAACTGGACACAGCACTCAAGGTGTGGCCTGACCAGTGCCGAGTACAGGGGAAGAATAAATTCCCTTGTCCTGCTGGCCACAGTGTTCCTGATGCAGGCCAGGATGCCACTGGCTCTCCTGGCCACCTGGGCACACTGCTGGCTCATGTTCAGCTACTATCTACCAATCCCTTTCTTCCTGGCTGCTCTCCAGACACTCTGTCCCCAGCCTGTAGCACTGCTTGGGGTTATTGTGGCTGAAGTGTAGAAGCCTACACTTGGCCTTGTTAAATCTCATCCCATTAAATTGTAAAGTAAAACCAAAATAGAACACAATACAATAAATAAAACTAAAAGATAAATAAAATCATGAACATTTGGCTTGACTGCTTTAAACAGTCTACAGCAATCATTAAACAGGAGGTTGCCAGAATTGGAGTTCTAATTAAGCGAAGATTAATTGTTAAATTAACTTAAATTTAACACAATTGAACGATGTATTATGTTTATAAGAATTGATCGACCACACATTTAACACCCAGGCACAGATTCATATTTAGTAAGATCTATTTTTAACGTTTAGTTGACACAGCATGCAACCACTATCATTAAATGTCTATGATCATTACCTTGGCACTGCCAAGGATTTACAGCATTCCTGTCACCAAACAAATAAAATTTTACAGATGTTATTCCTGCCATCAAATTTCTACTCTTTAATTACACCAGCACATAAAGTACACTGAATAGCAACATTTCATGGCAAGGGAACAGAAGAAGACTCACACTTTCCAAACACCATAGCTGTCAACTGAGACTTCTACTTTTAGGAGTGACTGCAGGAACAGAACGCAGGACCAGGACTAGTCCGGGCCCTGCCAAACAGCAATGTTCACTCATATCATCCCAGAACCACCACTACCTCTCCTCTGTTTCCCAACTACACAATGGAGAACTGCAAGTTAGTGCTGCCAAACAGCAATGTTCACTCATATCATCCCAGAACCACCACTACCTCTCCTCTGTTTCCCAACTACACAACGGAGAACTGCAAGTTAGTGCTGCCAAACAGCAGTGTTCACTCATATCATCCCAGAACCACCACCTCTCCTCTGTTTCCCAGCTACACAATGGAGAACTGCAAATTAGTATCCAGGAAACAAGAGACATCAGCACAAGAAGGACATGAATCTGTTTGGAGTGAGTCCAGAGGGGGATTCCAACTGTGATCTAAGGGCTGAAGTTCCTCTGCTGCAAGAACAGATAGAAAGTTGGTACTGTTCATCCCGGAGAAGAGAAGACTCTGGGAGACCTTATCACAGCCTTTCAACACTTAAAGGGATCTAAAGAAAAATGCAGAGTATCTTCAGCAGGGACGAAGAGTGATGGTTTTAAACCAAAAGAAAACAGACTGAGACTAGCTATAAGGAATATTTTTTTTAATAACAAGGATGGTGAAACACTGGCACAGATCCCCCAGAGATGTGGCAAAAAGCCCCATCATTGGAAACATTCAAAGTCGGGTAAGACTGGGCTCTGAGCAACCTGACATAGTTGAAGATGTCTCTGCTCACTGCAGGAGGCTTGGACTAGATGATTATTAAAAGGGACCTTCCAATTCAATCCATTCTCTGATCAGCAGAAAGCAGGAATTTGGATGAAAATGCCCAGATAACCCCAAAAGTGCATCAGGGAAAGAAAACAAACAAACAAACAAACAAACAAAAAAAAGATAAACCTGAAAACAGCTCTTGCCTCTTTCTAGAGAAAAATTTCTTCTTCACCTCAAGCCTCACAAGTTAATGAATTCTGAGTAATGTGCTGACTGTTTTCACAATGGCACATTTGCCAGCCAGCTGAGATTTCCAGTAGAACCAGGAGCAGTTCCAAACAACACACACCATCCTGCCAGGAACTCTTGTTAAAAATTTGATGTTTCTAAATAAGATTAGAAGAGAGGGAGAATGGAAGCTACGAATTAATGCAAACAAACCAGCAGCAGTCCCCAGGCACCACAACATATGACTAACAAAGTGGCAGTTCCAGTAGGCACTAAAACACATCCAGAGCCTTAACTGGCCAGCCATGTGCTTAGTTTAGTTAATTAGAGCCAGATCTCTACACAGGCAGGACAAACCCCTTCATTCCCAATATAATTTGTAGGCTGTTACACATCCTTTATAGAAGATTATTTATCCCCATCATTAAAGTAACATACAAAGCCACGAGTGTCTTTCATGAGCTTGCCTTTACCACCTAAAAAGCTTTTTTTGACATGGTGATTGAGAGGAAAATTTAGGTTCCTTCTGCTGAGAAAAGCCAGTGCAAGATAACAAAGCATTCCCATACAAAGGAAAACCAATTCCAATGACTTCAGCAAGGGGTTTATTGAAGAGAAGCATTTCATATGCTCCTGCCGTTCCATCTGCAAATCTCAGTTTTTAGCCTCGGTGTAACAATTGTGTCTCCCACTCTATTCATTTTATTCTGAGACACAGTGTATTTAGAAAACTATTTAATAATTCAGTGGGTTTTTTCTCAGCCAACTTACAGCATTCCCTTTCCAGAAAGGCTCAACATTGCAGGACTAATTCTGGTATGCTTACTCATGCATAGCTGGATTGCAGGAATGTGGGAATAAAACAAATAAAAACAGCCACTCTGCACTTCTTCAAGCAGGGTTTTAATTTCACCTGTCGTTGGCTCACAAGTTAAATGAGCCTAAAATTTTAAGAATCCCTCGAAGATCCAGATCTGAGCTCTCCTTAATTACGTCACCTCACTGAAGGTAACAAATCCACGTGGATTTGTACTAGCTAGCAACTGCAGGAACTTCAGCAAGAAGTCACGGGTGGGTATCTGAAGGTGGCATTTAAATCTTGTAAGCAAACGAAGCAGCTTTCATGTCAAAGTCCCAGAACAGCCATACTGGAGCTGTTTGCTTTGCCCAAGCTGCGTGAGAAGAATCAACCACACATATGTGCTCCTGCCCTTCAGAGACAGGTGAATTGCTGAGTGTGCAAAATACTAACTGGCTGCAGTTCACAGGATCACAGGATATTAGGGGTTGGAAGGGACTCGAGGACATCATCAAGTCGAACCCCCCTGCCAGAGCAGGACAGTACTATCTAACACAGATCACAGAGGAACACATCCAAACAGGCCTTGAAAGCCTCCAGAGAAGGAGACTCCACAGCCTCTCTGGGGAGCCTGTTCCAGTGCTCTGTGACCCTTACAGTAAAGAAGTTCCCCCTTGTGTTGAGGCGGAACCTCTTTTGCTGCAACTTACACCCATTGCTCCTTATCCTATCCCAGGGAGCAAGTGAGCAGAGCCTGTTCCCCTCCTCCTGGCAGCCTTCAGATGCTTATAAACATTTATCACATCCCCTCTAAGTCTTTTCTCTTCAGTTAACTAAACCCAAGCTCATTACTGGTCAAAAAGTGGAATGTTAAGAGCCGGCTGAGTCTAGTCTGGGTGATTTCTAAAGCGGAGGGGGATGGGGGACACCCAAACCATCACAAAGGGTAAACATAAAAACCATTTCTGGCTTTAGGGAAATCTTCACATGTCCCTTCTTTAAGCTCCTCAACGCCCCTCTGTTCCTTCCTTACACAACCATGTCCCTTCCTCTTGATCGCGTCTTGGCTCAGACACTCTTCTTTATTTTGCTCATTTAAATGTTCTCTGAGCAGTTGATTTGCTCAGATATTGACATACATTGCTTCTATACCCCAAACAGATACATCATTATGCCACATATGAGGATTTGGTAAGAAATACCACAGCAATGTTGTGGGACTCACTACCTAAACAATAACCCACTTCATTTGCAGCCAGCCCACGAGAGCTGCGCGTCCTGCCGGCGATGCCACTCAGCTTCTCAGCCGCTAACCAAAGTCCGCAGCTCACATGCCCAGACACCACCAGGCTTTCATCTACCAGCCAGCTGAGGCTCACACTTTATTTTCAGGACGCGAATTGTTTCCAAGCTTACATTATAGACTTGATTTTCACTACTAACAGTTGTTCTTTAACACCAACAAAAAGAAATTCAGATTTAAAAAAGCAAGTTGGTTGAGAGCAGGAGAAACATCTCACCGAGTGGCTTTTGCGTTTGGGATAGGCTCTGCTGTGCTTGTCTCAAGCGACGCTCAGGGTTTGCCTGGCACTCATCCCTACCACCTGCATTCCGCGGCAGCAGCAGCAGCAAGAGCTATTGGTATTCCGAGCATAGCCCGGTTAAGACTACCACCATATGCTGACAAAATATCTCTTATTAGATCCTACAACAGCTGTTTTGCTACCACCCTGTATGACATAAGGTGAGAGCAAAAGGTAATTACAGGGAGAAGAACTAAAAGAAGCTGAACAGCTCAGCCCAGGCATCAATCATTTGTATTATCCTGCTTGGACCAGTAAACTTCGTGCACAAAGTTGGATGCAGCTCTCAAAAAGTGCCTCTGATGCACAGATTTACCTCTACAGTCCATAAGGAAAATGATTCCCAATTTAGTTTGTTAACAATGGTTACTCAGAGCTGCCAAAGTAAATACAAAGCATCCTACCTTCTAAGAAGAATAATGCAGCAATCTGGAAATATTACAGTAATTCACTTTTGTTCTAAATGAAAAGAGATAAATAAACCTATTAAACACAAATGTTTCTGAAGGAAATCCATTTTAGAGCAGAGAGCATCTAGACGTTGCATTATCAAAAAAGTTAGCTGTGACAGAATATTAATTTTCTTAGTGAAATTTGGTCTCATTTTACAGCTTTTCTACCTTAATTAGAAACTTAGTGAAGTGTGAATTGCCAGACACTGCCCTTCTGAAAATTGGACAATAATAGCTGTCAGGGATCCAATCAGAGAGAGAAAAGGAAGGCAGAAACAGTGACATTAGCAAAATACCTTTGAGTGTTTCAATCTTTGTCTTGATAAAGTGAGAAATGCTGACTGCTTCCTCTGCCACTGCCATCTCATAGTGCCAAGAGGCCTGAAGCACTTCTCCTATAAGGACCGACTGAAAGAGTTGGGGATGCTCTATCTGGAGAAAAGCAGGCTCCAACGTGACTTTATTGTGGCCTTTCAGTATCTGAAGGAGGCTTACAAAAAAAGCTGGGGAGGGACTTTTTAGGCTCTCAGAGAATAACAGGACTAGGGAGAATGGAGCAAAGCTGGAGGTGGGGAGAAGATTCAGACTGGATGTGAGGAGGAAGTTGTTGAGCATGAGAGTGGTGAGAAGCTGGAATGGGTTGCCCAGGGAGGTGGTTGAGGCCCCATCCCTGGAGATGTCTAAGGCCAGGCTGGATGAGGCTGTGGGCAGCCTGATCTAGGGTAGGGTGTCCCTGCCCATGGCAGGGGCGTTGGAGCTAGCTGATCCTTGTGGTCCGTTCCAACCCTGACTGATTCTGTGATTCTATGAATTACAACCTGAATGCAGTGCTGAACTGCAAGGTGAAAAACAGTACCTGTAAAATCTCTGCACAAAAGAAAATCTACTCTCCTTGGAGTTATTTGTTTAAAACGACTGCTCTATTTATATACCAATATTGACACAGGATTGAACAGCACTACAGTGATCTCTTCTGGCATGGAATACATTATATTTTTTTCAAATAGAACTATTCTAATACTTTCAACAATTGTCAGAAGTATCTATTACAAAAATACCCCTTGCACTGGGAACACAATGGCTAAAAGACACTTCATTGGGTGTTGATATCCTACTCATGCAGTGCAATCGGAAGCATAAAACAGTTCCATAAATCTTTGGAACCAGTTAGCCTAAAAAAACCCTAAATGGATATTAGAAAGATATTTATGATGACAAATATTTTCCTAACTCTAAATTAAGCAGCCTTGACTTGCCTTGAATTTACCCATGGGCAGGTACTGTGGATTAACTAGGATACAGCAGCTTGTTATCCCAGAGCTCATACACACGTGCTTACCCTGGAGTAGCTTAGACTTAAGAGGTGAATCAATAGGGTAGATCTCTAAGATGTCATCCCTAAAGAATAGGAAAAGGTCTTCCTAGATTCAAGCAATACAGTTAACAATATTCTCATGGCACAGATACTAATTTCTCACACATCTCATGTCTGCCAGGGAGGAAAGATCCTTTATGTGGCAAGGGCAATCATACTCAAGAAATCCCCCTGGGGATCGAGCAAGCAGCAGCAATTTCAAGTGAGACCGAGTTGTAAAACACTCTCTTTCTTTTTCCCCTTTTTTTTCAAAACCTGAAAAATATCACAAGGAAATGCTGGAATTTTTAGTCCACCTCATCTTTTTCTTTCCCCAGTTACTTTAAAATAAAAGAGAACTGAAAACACAGTAAACACTTTGCATTCTAACAATGTGTGGGTTTTTTTCCCAGTTAACCCAAGGGCTATCATCCATCTGCAAAAAAAAAAAGCCAAACCAACCCAGCTTTAAAATGTTGTGAAGAAAAATAGTAGTTGGAAATAGTGGGGGGGGGGGGGGGGGAAGGGGAGAGCAGGAAGAAAGAGGAAGGTCTCATTTCAAATCTAACTAATAACAAATAACCAACCAGGCTTACATTAAGCAAACAAACATGTTCAATATAGAATCATAGCATGGTTTAGGTTGGAAGAGACCTCAAAGATCACCTAGTTCCAACCCCCCACCATAGGCAGGGACACCTGCCACTAGAACAGGTCGCTCAAAGCATCATCCAACCTGGTCTTGAACACCTCCAGGGAGGGTGCAGCCATAACCTCCCTGGGCAACCTGTGCCAGTGTTTCACCACCCCCACTGGAAAGAACTTCTTCCTAACATCTAGTCTAAATCTCCCCTCTTCCAGTCATTACCTTGTCAACAGTCCCTCCCCAGCCCTCCTGTAGGTCTCCTTCAGATACTGGAAGGCTTCTCCAAGGTCTCCTCAAAGCCTTCTCTTCTCCAGGCTGCCGAGCCCCAACTCTTGCAGCCTGTCGAGCCCCAACTCTTGCAGCCTGTCCTCATAGCAGAGCTGCTGCAGCCCTCTGAGCATCCTTGTGGCTTCCTCTGGACTTGCTCCAACATTTCCATGTCCTTCTTGTGTTGGGGGCTCCAGAACCGTACACAGTACTCCAGGTGTGGTCTCACAACAGCAGAGTGAAGGGGGAGAATCCCGCTCCTTACCCTGCTGACCACCTGAATACACCTAGCCTACACTTCACATCCACCTACTGATATTAGGGGACGAGATGCCCCATCATGAGACATGATTAAGGCCAGTATCACCACCACTTTCATTCACTTAGAAAAATATTAATAACTAAAAAAAAACCCAACAGAATGCAGGGGGCATTCTCACAGAAACGAGAAGCTGCTGCCAGGGCTGGAGGCATTGCCCAGGGCAAGCAGCCACGCAAAACCGATCTGCCCTGGCTTATGTGTCGCTGCCCCAGGAGGCTGCAAAGACACAAGGAATTCAAACATGAATGAAGTGTTTGCCTTGCCTTGTCCAGTGTAACTCCTCAACACGCCTGGCTGGCGTTACAAAATTGTCTGCTTCAGCACAACACTTGCCAGAAATTATTAAGGCTCAGATTTCTCATAGAGAAAGATTGGCTCCTCTGCGCTACTACCAAGATGGCTGGTGGAGGAACAAGTGGCTGCATGAGGCAGCCAGCGTGCTCCAGGGCTTTGTTTTATCCTCAGACAGAGGAACTGGGTAGAGATGAAGAAGTTGGTTTTTTTTTCTTGCTTCACTGCCCTTACACTGGAACAATTTAGTCAGGTGAGAGGGGCAGCAGCACTGACCATGCTGCATGGGTGCAAATTGCCTACATGCAAATATCTGCTCTGGAGTGAAAAAATGTCACCTTGCACCCCACTGTTTCCAGCACATTACCACTTCCCTGTCTGAAAAGCCTTATTCAGCCCAGTTAATCCTGTATCCATAAGCACCTCATCATCCATAGCAGATTTATTCTCACAGATCACAGGGAGGCAGAGAATCACACAAATCATTGCTACATTCTTTTTTTGAGCAAATGAGGATTGGTACCAACCTCGCTGAGGTGCAGCCACGTTCCTTCATCAGCTGCTCTGTCCTCATGGAGAATAACCTGTCCTTTTCCTTAATTGCTCCTGCAGCTTTTCAGTATCTTGAGTATTATCTAAAATACCAGACAATATTATCTACCTGCATCACATTAAGCATTTGAGAGCTTAATTACAGCATATTTCCAAACCCAGCAGATTAAGAACAGCCTAAACTCAACTCTGCAGACTGAAGTCAGGGCTGCTGTTGGTCTTATATTGATCCCTGACTGGCAAAAGAGAATTAAACAGCAGATCTTCAGCCAATATATCAGCTAGCTAAAGACAAGCCTACAGCAAGATTTTCCAAGAAGCACCTTTGCTCCCTGCCCTGCTCAGGATGGGTGCACAGGGAAGGGATGATTTTAACACCCTGTTTATACCCACACAGCCCAAGGTATGATACAGTGAGCAGCATGCTTCACTTGTTTCCAGCTCCTCAATAAAAGGACCTACTGTGCTGCATGGCATCCTGATCTCTAAACTGGTGAAACACGGGTTTGATGGATGATCACTAGATGGATAAAGATGGATAAAGAACTGGTTTGATGGCCACACCCAAACAGTGGCTGTCAGTGGCTCCATGTCCCAGTGGAGGCCAGTGACAAGCAGAGTCCCACAGGGATCAGTCCTGGAACCAGTCCTGTTTAACATCTTTTTCTGCAACGTGGACAGAGGCACTGAGTGCACCCTCTACAAGTTTGCCGACAACACCAAGCTGTGTGGTGCAGCACAGGTTGGAGGGCAGAGATAGCATCCAGAGGGACCTGGACAGGCTGGAGAGGTGGGCACAAGCCAACCACATAAGGTTCAACAAGACCAAGTGCAAGGCTCTACATCTGGATCAAGACAATCCCAAGCACAAATACAAGTTGGGCAGTGACTGGCTGGAGAGCAGCCCTGAGGAGAGGGGTCTTGGGGATGCTGGTGGACAAGAAGCTCAACATGAGTTGTCAGTGTGCTCCTGAAGCCCAGAGAGCCAACCAGAGCCTGGGCTGCAGCAAGAGAAGTGTGGCCAGCAGGCTGAGGGAAGTGTTCCAGGCCTCTCACCAGCTTTGTTGCCCTTCTCTGGACAGTACCTCAAAATCTCTCTTGAACTGAGAAGCCCAGAACTGAACACAGTTCTTGATACATGGTTAAGGCACACATGCAGAAACGTTTTGGTCAGAAAACTAAGCTCGTATGAAGGAAAAGAACAGGGGTAGATGCATGAAGATTGCTCACACACAGCTTCTCACAGTGCTGGATACTGCTGTGCTTGGAAAGTGAATCCATATACTCCATGGATACAGGGCTTCCCTAGTACTATGTATTTCATGATATTGTGACCAAAAAAAACTGAGAACATCAGAATGGTCTGGAAAAGTCTGTCTCTGGACTAAACATGGCAAAAATAAAATGAAATTAAATAAAGCAAAACTATGTTAAATAAATTGTTGAATTAAGGCCCAGGAATATGTTTAACTATCTCTTGAGTTTCCTAAAAGGCATAGCCAGCTTGGGCGACACCTGGAGAATAAGTAAATGAGTCAACACAAGGCCTATTAGGAGAGGCTGATGGAGCTGGGAGGTGTGCAGCCTGGAGAAGAGGAGGCTCAGGGCAGAGCTCATTGCTGTCTACAACTACCTGAAAGGAGGCTGTAGCCAGGTGGGGTTGGTGTCTTCTCCTAGGCAACCAGCAACAGAACAAGGGGGGACAGTCTCAAGTTGTGCCAGGGCAGGTCTAGGCTGGATGTTAGGAGGAAGTTCTTCACAGAGAGAGTGATTGGCATTGGAATGGGCTGCTCAGGGAGGTGGAGGAGTCACCATCCCTGAAGGTGTTCAAGAAAAGCCTGGATAAGGCACTTAGTGCCATGGTCTGGTTGATTGGCTAGGGCTGGGTGCTAGGTTGAACTGGATGATCTTGGAGGTCTCTTCCAACATGGTTGATTCTATGATTCTAAGAATCATTTCTTGATTTGGTCCTAAAGGAGTGGGAAAGGAAAATGACAAAAACAAATGTGCTGATGTACCACTGCTGCTTTAACTCCACACTTTTGGAGAGGAATGAAACATAATCAACATTTCCTCCCACCAAAAAACTTTGCCTGTTTTGAAAACCATTTTTTTTTTTAATCTGTCAAAGCACTTTTAACCTAATCTTCCTACTTCACAACGTAGCTTATTTTCCAGTGAAGCAGAGCAACACATAGAGCTTCGTATCCCCTAAGAGGATAAATGTAGCTGCCAAGCACTCCTTTGTTTTGCATGCTTCTGAGCCACCCCTCCTGCTCCTCTCCATTTGTTTCCCAGTCTCCTACCCACCCTTCTGCTAGCACTGCACTGGATAACAGAATCACAGTCAAAGCTACCTTGAATCAGTGCAGCTAAATGTCCAAAAATCTTTTTGCTCTGAAACTGCTACAGCTCCCAGCTCCATATCTATCTCACCAGAAGAAAAAAACCCAGCAACACGAAACAGTACTTTGAAGAAAACTGAGGACAGACAGGATGCAATAAGTAGTCACTAATATTTGACTTTCAAGAAGCTAACCTTCTCCTACAAGTTCATGGTCTTTTTGCCTATTTTCATACATATAAAATGTGTTCAGGTCACATGCCCAACAGGATCTAATGGTAGCTCAAAGCCAAATCCTGCTGCAGTTTACACCTTGTGCAGGCAAACACAAGAGTACTGAAATTCTATTTAATAATGTGTTTTTTTTCAGGCTAAAAGGACAAGTAGAGGACTAGGTAAGGGAAAAAAAAATATATTCAATGAAACTCCAAATATGCAGGTATCTTAAAAGTCACCCAAAGTCAGGAGAGAGTCAGTCCCTGTGCTGCATGAAAAGGAATATGCTTGTGTACTGACCCAGCACATTACAGCTAGCTTGTTGTGCTAAAAACCAAATAATGATATTTTTGGTTGGTCAGTTGGGGCTTTTTTGGGGGGGAATGGAAAGCTCACATTCATCATATGAATAAGGATGCTTGCAAACAGTGCACCTACCTAGCATCCTAGGCATATTTGGACAACAGCCAACTCTGAATACGCAGAGCATCATACACGCGAAACATCCCACTGCTGCTGGGTTATAGCATGCTGCTCTGGCAACAACGAAGGGAAACAAAAGGGAGAGCCCTTAGGAAAGTATAAACTTGAGCTAATTAGATACTTTGTCTGGAATAAAGAGAAATTTAAACCACAGTTGCTTCCTCATAGCTAATATTCACATTAACAGAGAGGCAACTGCTACTAGGATACACCTAACGACTGCAGAGCAGACCTTTCTATACCTCTTGGTGGATTACAGAGGTCTTGAAGACAATAAATAAGAGAAGCGTGGATGCTGTCAGCAGAGACATGCTTTAAACAGGACTCTGCATTGGTTGTTTTTTTTTAACAATGTAGTGGTTTATCCAATTAATCATCCCACTCTCTCCTTTTTTGCCCCTAGGTAGGTCACTGGATAGTGATGCTAATTTGTCAAAGTTCTCGTGCAATTTTCTGCTTATTAAAAAGTGAAGAATCAGGCTGCAGTTTCACAATCTATACCACAGGAGTCAACCCCAGTGCCAAGGTCTCAGAGTGACCTCTTGGTGTTGATCAAGGAGAAAATAATTCTCCTTTATTTAAAGTCTTTATCTCTTTCTGCATCAGACACATCAGACACTACAGCTTCCTTTCCAGGGGTACTTGGGGGCTTTGTTTTTTTAAACACCTCCAAGGAAGAAAAGAGGAAATAACACACCAGGTTCATTATTCCTGTCCAATTACCTTCTGACTTCACACAACTTAATTACATAAAGATGGAAATTCAGTTTCATTTTAAAACAGTATTCAAATGCTTTCTGTAAAGAATATTCTGCACATGCCAGGAAAGGATGGAAATTGTCATTCAAAGGCACATGTCAAATTGAAAGAATTAGAAAAGAAAGAAAGTGCAGTTCTTTGCTGTGAAGGATTCAGCCACAAGGGAGGGGAGGAAAGGAAGATGAAGTCTCTCCCTTCTAATACATGTTGGAAAAATAATAAGAGGAAGGATGTGTGAATGTTTTAATTTCATATATCCTCTTCAGTATGTGAGGGTTTAGGAAGCTTAAAAATAAGGCTCAAGATTTTGACCGCTTCAAGCTCCCCCAGGAATAGGTTTCAGTTGCTAAAATAATCTCAAACTCAGATGCTTACATGTGCAGTGAAGTCAGTGGGGCTGCCACTGAAACACGTTTCAGCAGTTATGAGAACCCCCCATCAATCTTCACATGCTCCACGAGAGAGGCTTCAGACAGGCTGCTGGCCACCAACCCTTCGATAATTCATTTCTGTAAAATCATTTTCTACCACTCACACAAAGCCCACGGCCAGTCTGGTCTTTGAAATGAGAGGGACAGTTTGGCAGGCTGCAGGAGGCTGTAGGTGCTGGAGGGCAGAGTGAGTGCTGTGTCCAGTTCTGGGCTCCTCAATTCAATGTTGAGATACTGGAAGGTGTCCAGAGAAGGGCAATGAAGCTGGTGAGAGGCCTGAAGCACAGCCCTGTGAGGAGAGGCTGAGGGAGCTGGGGGTGTGCAGCCTGCAGAAGAGGAGGCTCAGGGCAGACCTCATTGCTGTCTACAACTACCCGAAGGGAGGCTGTAGCTAGGTGGGGTTGGTCTCTTCTCCCAGGCAAGCAGCAACAGAACAAGGGGACACAGTCTCAAGTTGTGCCAGGGGAGGACAAGGGGACACAGTCTCAAGTTGTGCTGGAGGAGTTCTAGGCTTGATATTAGGAGGAAGTTCTTCACAGAGAGAGTGACTGGCATTGGAATGGGCTGCCCAGGGAGGTGGTGGAGTTGCCATCTCTGGAGGTGTTGAAGCAAAGCCTGGATGAGTCACTTGGTGACATGGTCTAGTTGATTGAATAGGGCTGGGTAATAGGTTGGACTGGGTAATAGGTTGGACTGGGTAATCTTGGAGGTATCTTCCAGCCTGGTTGATTCTATGATTCTAAGAAAGGCAAAGGAAGAGGCTTGAGGGGGTTTCAGGCAAGGGCTGGATTTGGAAGGAGAGTGGAAGACTGAGAAACAACAGAGCTTCCCACCAGTGGTGAGCTTCAAGTTTCATATTCTGAACAGAAACCTTAAATGCAAGGGTCAAAAATTATCAAAATATGACACTTCAATGGGAGGGGAAGCTGCTCACAGCATGTCCTGGAGAGAAACCAGAAACACAAATCTGCTCAAGGGAGACTGGGTTAAATGGAGCTCACCAAAACCAGGTAAGAGGGTCCTGTCAAGAAGATTAAAAGCAAGTAGATGCTTGCACAAAAGGATGGAAGAAAGATCAGAAACCAAGAAGTGTGAAATGGGAGGAAACCACAAAACCTGACGGACAGGCTGAAAGGTGAGTCCACCCTAAAAGACAGTGACAGGAGACTGCTGCTCTGATTTATGTCCATTTCATCAGGTGGTAATAAAATGCTAAGCACATAAATAGTAAAAGGTAAATGCCTTGAGATTTGATCTAGGCTCAATACTTAAAGTCTTGGGGAGGAAGAGGTGAAGAGGGATTTCTTCCCCCCCCCCCCCCCCAGCCTAGATTACCTGCTTAGCCAAGACAAGGAGCTGCCCTCAAACACCAAAACACTGCATTTTTCAGTCTTGACAACTCCCAGCTGCATTTGGTGTCACAGTATGCTAAATCTATAACTACCTGAAGGGAGGCTGTAGGCAGGTGGGGTTGGTCTCTTCTGCCAGGCAACCAGCAACAGAAAAAGGTGACACAGTCTCAAGTTGTGCCAGGGCAGGTCTAGGTTGGATGTTAGGAGGAAGTTGTTGGCAGAGAGAGTGATTGGCATTGGAATGGGCTGACCAGGGAGGTGGTGGAGTCATCGTCCCTGGAGGTGTTCAGGAAAAGACTGGATGAGGCACTTAGTGCCATGGTCTGGTTGATTGGATAGGCTGGGTGCTAGGTTGGACTGGATGAGCTTGGAGGTCTCTTCCAATCTGGTTGATTCTATGATTCTCCCTTCTCCAAACTTGCAAAGTGAATCTCAAGGCTGAAAGACTCAAGCTTAGCAACAAAACATGAGGCTCTACAACCTGCATTTGTGAGATGTTGTTCACATGCTCCTTCCAATAAAACACACAGAAGTAGGAAGACTTCAATACTCTCCAAAAATCCCACAGTGCTCCAACTCCAGGAAATTCAGAAGTACCATTATACTCATGCAAAAGTTCACCATTGTGATGGCCCCAGCAAGGGACATCACCATTGTTTTCCTTTCACAGCCTATGATCTAGTTCTTCTCACCAAAACATTCTAGCTAGCTCCAAACTAGCACAACCATATGTTTCTAAACTAAAGCATCTATCTACTCTTGCACTCCTGATAAATTCCCTGGGATGACAGAACTGAAGAGTCTGGCTTACTTAATCTTTGAATTCCTTGGATTTGCAGTACTTCTTTTGGCAAAATTCTTACAGGGCTGTAAGGAAAGCTGGGAAATAGCTTCATGTAAAAAGGTACTCTCATATTGAGCTTGGATGAGCACAAAGTTTTTTTCTGGAGACTACAAAGAGTAACAGACACGGCTTCTCTGAAGGCTCAGTCTGTCTCTCCATGTGTCACTACAGAAAATACTAAGTTTTTAATGAGACAGAGAGGGATGATCCACTGGGTACAAGGCAACACAGGTCCAAGAGGATGTGCCTTGCTCTGTCAGCAGCTTCCCACATCACACAAATCCTTGTCCACAATCCCATGTCCACACTGCGATGGATGAGGAGTGCAAGGATTCACAGCAAAGCTGCGGTTTCACTGCTGCATGGTGCCTTGCACCTCTTCCAGACTTGCATCTCCAACTCTGCTCCTCTCTCCCTCCCAGATTTCTCTCTTTCCAGTTATTTTCCATCACTGAAGACGTCACACCAAGCTTTCTCATCAGCATGAAATGTTCACTGGAAAGAGTCAGGTTTATTCTGTTCAATATGTTTTTGCTAGATAAGCACTTGGGAACTGCTATTTGTCTCGCAGAATTCTTGTTTCCTCTTGATACAGGCCACTAGTCTGCAAGCCTATTTCTGTAGCCTTCTACTTAACTGTGAGTCTTGCTTCTCCTAGTTCTAGGCATGATTGTAGTCAAGCACTGTCCTGCCCTGATATGCATGCAGTCACACTTTTTTCAGATGTATTTTTATTCAAATACTGCAGGTCTTTGTTGGAAGCAATGTTATTTTTTCCTCCACAAGAACTGGGATGCAGTACCTTGCTGGTTGATGCACAACAATTTCCCCAGAGTGCAAAACCATCCCCCAGGTACTTCTTCTGCAGGAATAGAAGCAGGCTGAAAAGCTCCAGCAACTCGTGAGCCTAGCCCAGAAGCATCACATATTTTCAGGCTTCTCATCTAGATACTAACTGACCAGTGGTGGTGAGAAAATAAGTGTTGCTTGCCAAACAGCCATGAGGGATGGCCTCCTTGAGAAAACACTGGGAATGGGCACTGCTCCAGATGGACAGACTGCACCAAAATACACATCAGCTTATCAACCTGTGTCAAAACTAATTTGTCAAGTGTCTCCCAACAACTTCTGTATTTTGAAATACATTACAATAGGGGAAAGCACCGAGGCCAGAGTCTGACCATCTCATCACAAGGAGGACTTCATGACTGCCACAAAGCACCGAAAGAACCCCCACAAATTTCAATTAGTCTTCTGATAAAATCATGCCAAGAGACAGAATAAAGCTTTTCATTCTTGAGCATCGTTCTCCTATTGAAACAATTTGCTCTGAACCAACGAGCTGGAAGGATGAAAACCCAAAGCTTGGCACCAAAGTGCAGAGAAGAACAGCACTGCCCAGCACAACCCTGCTGCCACCACAGACTGGTACTGCACCTCAGTGCCTTTGGGAAACAAACACTGGGCAGATACCTCTGCTGCAGAGCTTGCAAGACAGCAATGAAGGGAAAAGAAAGGAAGACGTATTTACAGGCTAAAGGCAACCCTCCCCCCAAGCACTGCAGTTTCTGTTGAGTCAGAGCTGTCATCTGCCGTGCAACAAACTTATCTTCACTGTCCATTTTGCCAGTAAGATTCAATCAAGGCTCCCTGACTCCTCAGGGAACCAGCACTTTAGCATGAACTACTTCCACTCAAAGGTAATGGAGTGAGATTGCTCATGCCATTATTTTAAATGGTTTGAGGCCACACAGTCCCCAATTTCATTAGCTGCGTTTATATACGGACCCTTACACTTAATACCGCGGAACCAAGAGACACGTGTACATTGTGTGTCATCTTCCCATCGCCACCAAAACAAAGCAAAACAAACAAACACACACACACCAACCCTGGAAAAGGCAAAAAAAAAGCCAACCTAAAATTCAAACCCACCTCCACTTCTGCAAATGATCAGCATAAACCAGAGTACCAGTTTAAATGCCTCCACGTGATACAGCAGCTGTATGGGGAGGGCATTTCTGCACAGGTGTGTGAACATCACATCCTTCAATCAACTGTTTGCCAGTGGAAGACAGAATGAGTCCTCTCCTATTCTGCTTTACAAATGAGGAAAATTACCACCAGTCAGACCTTGCACACACTGATGTTGGCAGGCAGAGCGAAAGTGGGAGCCTCACACTTTACCTTCGCTCAGGAGTTCATCTAAGTTCAGATGTTATGTTTAAGCTAATTAGCTAAATTGCTGCCAGAGGCTGTGTGGGCACTGAAGAGGTAGGTCAGACCCGTGTGCTTGCAACCGTGCTCACACACAGGGGCACGCAGGCAGAGAACGTGCACCAGGAGCTGCCTCGCTCATCCACTTAAACCAGCCTCAGACCAGTTTAGACTCAGTTGAAACAGGTTTAGAAATAAACTCGGAGGTTGCTACAACATAGCACTGTAATAACTCAATGAGCATCTGTCTGTGACCTGGGCAACACCTCTGGACCTCTCTAGAACATGTGAGATACAGGGAAAATACTCAACAAATGGATCTCACCTTTTACAGCATGACAGGAGTGAGGGGAGAAGCAACTTGAACACACACCCATGAGCAATTAAACTTTAGGTGGCTGAACAGGTGTGAGAGGAATCAATGCCCACATGCTTTTTTTTTCCCCCTGGAAATATTCTCATTTTGTATCCATTTCTGTGCTTACTTAAAGCAAAATTAGTGCTCTCTGATAGACTTCATAGCTTATCTAGTTGGCTGTTCATTTTTATTAAGTATTCTTAGTCTCATTTTGTACTTTTGCATAAGACACTTGAAAGAATAATAAAGGAATATGAAAAAAAAGGAGGTGAATGCTGATATGCTTTTATGGCTAATTGTTAATTGCAACATGGATACAGTTAGGCAACAGATGCTGTGAACACTTTTTAGCTACTGCTAATTTTTGTTTTGTTCTGTTTCTGTTACGAAACAGATTTTCCTTTTAAACAGCTGCCGGGTGATTTGCAGCATGGAAAATAAAAGCCACCTCTATCACACAACAAAGAAACTATGATTTGCTGCTAATCCAAAGAAGGGGAAAAATTAAAAAGGGGGGGAAGAGCATTTTCAGTGAAACACAAGGTGTTAGGAAAAGAAAAGGAGTAATCAGCTGGGATGTAAAGTTGCCCTGCAAACAATGTCACAAGCAAAACATATTGCAAGAAACAAGCCAAGCACAAGAAAACAAACTTGGCTCATCCACTTCAGTAGGTGCTTTATGGAGGCAAATTGCTTTATATTCTTCAGTTCTTCACCCCAGCACCTCCTCTCACCTTAAGATGGATACCACAATACTGCATTAAGCAATGCTATGGGAATACTTAGTGGAGTGATCTTGTTCCAAGATGGACTTGGGTTGAAACTTAATCTGCATTTCACCCTGCACTTGGCATTAGAGAAGGTGAAGTCAATTAAATGCTGCTTCACCTAGAAGAGTAGGGACCCCTTGGTGATGAAGTTCTTTTCTCCACAGACTCAGCTCAGCAACAGCGAAGCCAGGTTTCATTCCTGCACACCCAGAGCACACAACACCCACCTGGGCCACCAGACTCAAGACACTTCAGTGGAAGCCCAGAAGCTCCAGGAACCAATCCCTCCTTTCCAGAGAAGTACCACTGGGCTTCAAGTGACAAATGACTCCGAATGTCTGAGCCCCACACTCAGAAAAAGCCAGTGTCTAGATTTCACAAGTGTTCTACCCTGTAAATCTGCCACTGTAAAAAGAACTTCATCATCCACAACTCTGAGGCAAATTCAGACTTTTAGTGCAGTAGAATCATAGAATGGTTTGGGATGGAAGAAATCTTAAAGATCATCTAATCCCATCTCCCTGTCATTGGCAGGGACACTTCTTACCAGACCAGGCTGCTCAAGGCCCCATCCAAGCTGGCTTTGAATACTTCCAGGGCTAGAGCCTCCACAACTTCTCTGTGCAACCTGTTCCACTGCCTCACTATTCTCACGGGGAAGAACTTCTTACTATTGTCTCATCTAAATGTAGCTTCTTATAGGAAGCTTGATGAGAGAGCACTCTCTCTTTCCACCCATTGGAGGGACAGTGAGAACCTCCCCAACCACATGGCCACTGTGCAACACCAGCAGCAGCCTGGAAAAGGTTCTGTGGCCACTGTCACCTGGTGGGACTCAACACACCAGGGTCCAGACCATGTAAACCACTTTATTTCCATTGAAGTTAAGTGGATAAAAATACTCTTTACAAACTTCAAACGATAGCCTAAGAAGGCAGAACTCAAATGTCTCTAGATGTCTCAAGCACAAAATTCCAAATACTTATGGAACGGCACTGGGAAGCATGAAGCAGAAGGCAAGCAGAGACCATAAGAGTACCAAGAATGTAAGATATGAGCAGAGGGGAAGAAAAGGAGCAACTTTTGGGGGGCTTTAAAAGGTGCCACGAGATAGCATTTGTATTATACCAGCATGACAGAATTATAAACAATGAAAAATGTCAAGACACAGCCACCTAGGCAGGTCCAGAACAACAGTGATGTGAGATGGCAAGTGCAGGCACTGAGGCTATAAATTTATAGGATGAGAAGAGAAGCCTCCTAAGTACAATATTTACTGCCTACTCAGTATTCTTTTTTATTTTCCTATGTTTGCTTGACCTTGGACACTGCCTGTTTGGTATTCTCTGAGCAGTGCAGAGCTCTCTTTCAACACCCAGCAAACCTTAGCCCTTGCAGGCTCCCAGGCTAAGGTATTTTGCCCTGCCTAACATCAGATACCAAATTCAGGAGCTGCCTTCTCTCCCTAATGTATAAGATAAGGCAGTAATGACAGCCTATAAAGCCCTCCACATACACACAACTGATGAATATTCATTACAAGTCAACACATAACATTTATATCATTCCAGCCACACAGGGAGGATGAAATGCCTCCCCCAGGTAGTGACACCTCACTCAAATCACAACGGGCCACTTTGTACCACGTTAGATAAAACCTGCAGCTGCTCACATCCTTTGCATTTCAAGCCAGGTTTTCTCCTCCATAAACACCATTCAGAAAGGAGAATGAGGCATGTATCGCATCCCTGCTCACACTGCACAACGCACTCATGCAGACCCAAAGGTATTTTTTCCATGAGATGAATATTTTTCAGGCTCTTTTGGACTTGGAGGAAAAGGGCTTCGGTGAAATAAAAACATCTCTTATCTAAAAAGAACTGATGGTTTAGGAAACAACTGACAGAGCAGCAGCTGTGTCCTGGATATGTACATTGTTTTATATGAAGGCACTCCTTAAAAGAGAATCCCAGAAGTCCAATTAGCTTGTGAGCATCTATCTCCTGCTGACCTCTCCCAGCATCACGAGGACACATCCCAGGCCTGTTTCATGCTTTCCAGGACTATATCTGGGCTAGAAACATCAGATGATTATTTTTAACACAACAACCATGAGCATCCTCAGCCTCTTTGGACTTCCATACATTCATCACACTCAGCACAGGGAGCCTTCCAGATTAATACAGAGATACAGGAATGGAGATGGAGAGATAAACGGGGTGGCTTGAATAAACTGTAGATTAGAAGGCTTTTAGGCACATTCCTGCTTCATCCTCACACGGTGCCCACACCACCTCAACATGCATTTGTACTTAATCATCAGTTGTACACTGCAAACAGATAAAGTCCTCAACCTTAGTTATACTGAACTGTGCTGATTTACAATAGCTGAGAATCAAGCCCTAAAGCTTTGGAGAGACTTCATTAGCTCTATTTCACCTCCTGGATGAAGACTAAACTCTGCACTCATCAATATGATTCACTCTCTGCTTCGCTTCGGAACTCATGGCCTCTGACCGTTCGTGCTGCATTCACAGGAGGTTCCTCCCAGTATGTTCTGTGGGGAACAATCTATTTCCAGAAAACTCTGACTGGATGTTGCTGTGAGTGTTTTATCTGAAACAGCTTCTGCAGCAGACCGTGGAAGAAGATTATGATAAAGACCACTGTGTCCTGAGGAAGGCCTGCACGGCTCACGCCACCCAACACTTGCCCTTAGGCTCTTGCTAAAGCACCCCCAGGATAGACTGGAATGCAGCTCCCTCTGCTTCAGGTAATCTGGCCTGAAAATCCTAAATCATACAATCTTAGGATTGTTGTATAGACTCCAAAGCAGACCTGAGTGAAGATCAGCTCAAAGGTGCCCAGGCTACCACAGACAGTGCTGGCTTTAACAAACATGGAAGGAAAGTGGACTGCATGTAAGGATCCGGAAAGCAGGGTTTGTGCAATCCATACCGTCTGGTGTGTATACCCATAGCCCCTGCCTGCTTCCAGGGAACAGAGAGGGACACATGCCCTGCACAGCACAGACCCAGCAGCCTGCCATCACTCGTGAAGGGGACACACAGGATATGAGCCCATCTGTGCAGCCCATTGTAAAGGGTTAGCCCTCCTGGGGGCTCTGAGCTCTAAAGCACCGGCTGTAATCAGAACACAGAAAACATACTACAATTAAAATCTAGACATTCAGTGATTTGCAAAGGGGATCACACATCCTGAGCTGGCTCCCTGAAATCTCGTTTTTACAAGCCCAACTGCTAAGCAGCTTGCACCAAGGTGCTCATTTGTCATACGTCTCTTCACTCTGCAGTTCTTGAATTGTTAAACGTGAAAGAGAGTAGTAATTCAGCATTGTTCCATTGCTTATGAAAGCCGTGCAGGAAAAAAACACATCAAAAACAATCTAGGGCAGCTCATTTGAAGTACAAATGACTTATGCATGCAATACAAAATGCAACAAGTGCCTTTCAAGCTGTCTCATTTATGATAACACAAAAGTTGCTGATGGAATGAGAATTCCCAGGTAGTTATCAGGGAATTTTGCATATCATTTGTACTTCATACTGCATTAGCAACTCTCTCATCATGTCAGCAGCTTGAAAAAAAATACAACAATGAATTACATCTTTCCTGGTTTTCACTCGGCTTTGACTGAGTAACCTCATCACTTATCTCAAATGATTTTGCATTCAATGCAAAATGCTTTGTCCTTTTCTAAAGGCAAAAGAAACCTAACACTTCCCCTGAATTATCCCAGTTTACCAAGATGAATAGCCAGCCATCAACACGAGACATATCTGGTTATGACATCTCCAAGCTGCACCAGACTATCACGTATCTCGCTATTAGCAAAGAGGACAGGACCAAAGCTAAGGCTGCTTTTTCATCCTTGACCTCTATGAGCTAAAGGAGGGGAAACAACCCACATCCCAGAGGTAAAACAGACATGCTCGTATGGATGGATCTCAGGAGTAGAAAATTACACCAATTAAAAAAAAAATGCAACCATTTTAACACTTTTGCTTGAATTCTCAGCAAAAGCCAAGGAGAAAGATCTCAGATTTTTGGTTCCAGTTTATTGCTCTGGCTAGAGCTGTATTAACACTCCACAGACTTGACGCCTCTGTTGACAGCTTCTATGAAGAAGAGCAGCCAGCGAGAGAGTAAAGCAGAATGTGTTGTTACCAACAAGTTGTGAACACTCCTTTGTAAAAATGCCTTTCTAACTTTCTGTTATCTCCAGCCCCAGGCTCCGATTTTAGTACTCCATCAAACACCACTTTACCCAGGTTAGGACACTTACCCTGCAGCAAAGCAGCTGCTCCAAACACTTCCCTGGCTCAAGCAGAAGCCCAAACAGCACCTGCCTAATGCACCAGAAAAGTTGAATCTGTATCATCACTTACGCACCACCTTAACTCCAACAGCAGACAATCAAGGATGCACTGGGCAAGGGAACTTGCATCTCTTGTGGTCTTACACCACATCATCACTCATTGCCATAAGATCCCACAAATTCATTCCCTAGGTTGCTTCCTAGGAACTTAATCCAGCAGTGCAGTTCAAAGTCTGAAAAGGTTTATATCAACGCACAGTACCAACTCATCTTGTGCCAGTGCTGGCTGGAGTCAGGCAGAGGCTTTGCAGATGCTGTGGCTGGCAATAACCACAAGACTTTGCCAGCACATCTGAATCCTGATCTGACATTGCAGCTCTGAAGCCATCCTGAGAGTGCTAAAAGCAGGACTGGAATCAAGGGACAGTGCTTTTTAATTTGTGCAATTTGCAATTTTGCCTCGTTAGGCTTGTGTACCCTCATTAGCCTGCACAGTCTCTGCCACTCCTTTCTCCTCTTTCAGTATCAGCAGAACTTGACTGTTTTTTAAATAGTCCTTGCTAGATATTTAGTTTCTCTTAAAATAGAATTTGCAAAAAACAAAAACATAACATTTAAATGCCCTTCAGCAGAACATCTTCTGAATTACAGCACGCATTAATTTTTCACAGAATTTGTGAAGCAGTTTTATCTTCTCCCATCTCGCTTCAAATGACAAGAGGAAAGGATTCAGTAGAAGCACCTATGTAAGGTTTATGAGCAAAAATATGCATTGAAAAAAAGAATTCACTCAAAAAAAATTTCCTGCTTTTTTCTTTCCTTTTTTAAAGATGGTCATGAAACAGTAATTTCTGAAATATAAGGAGATTTGCCTACTACCTCCAGTCAAGCAGACAGAGCGTCAGAGGCCTGACAACATACCCAGGCTGAAAACAGGTGTTGAAAAAATGTCTCGGTTCTAATTTAGAATCATAGAATCAAGCAGGTTGGAAGAGACCTCCAAGATCATCCAGTCCAAACTAGCACTCAGACCTAGCCAATCAACCAGACCATGGCACTAAGTGCCTCAGCCAGGCTTTTCTTCAACACCTCCAGGGACAGTGACTCCACCACCTCCACAGGCAGCCCATTCCAATGCCAATCACTCTCTCTGCCAACAATTTCCTCCTAACATCCAGCCTAGACCTCCTCCAGCAGAACTTGAGACTGTGTCCCCTTGTTCTGTTGCTGCTTGCCTGGCAGAAGAGACCAATCCTCACCTGGCTACAAACTCCCTTCAGGTAGTTGTAGACAGCAAAGAGGTCACTCCTGAGCCTCCTCTTCTGCAGGCTGCACACCCCCAGCTCCCTCAGCCTCTCCTCACAGGGCTGTGCTCCAGGCCCCTCTCCAGCTTCCTTGCCCTTCTCTGTACACCTCCCAGTACCTCAGCATCTCTCTTGAATTGAGGAGCCCAGAACTGGACACAGCACTCAAGGTGTGGCCTGACCAATGATGAGTACAGGGGAAGAATAACCTCACTTGTTCTGCTGGCCACACTGCTCCTGATACAGGCCAATTCCCAGAGACTCAAATATAGTTGATAGAACTAATAACAGTTTATAGAATGCCCTCCTCTTTTCCCCCTTCCTTCCCAAATGAAAAGGAATTAGATGGAGAGAGAGGAAAAGTATGAAGACCTAAATAAATAATCTCACTGCAATTTGGAAGTTAAAAGAAGAAAAGTTTAACAATAAATAAAAGGCATGTGAGGTAGGGAAATTACAAAGAGGTAGGGAAGGGAAAACAAGATACAAAACATGTAAATACACAACCAGATTTGATGGCAATGGGTTTTGTCCACCTGGTGGTGATGATGGCTATGAGGCAAGACAAAGAGCAGCAGGAAACAGGAATGGTGATTCTGGCAGGCAAGGTGGGAGGGAAGAGAAAGTCCCCCTGCTTTTATGGATCTTCAGCCAAGAAGGGGGAATGGTCTAACTACCACACCTGGTAGTGTTCAAACCCACCCCTGGGGAGGGGTCAAGACCACCTGGGATCAGGTTCAAGATCTTTCCCCTCAGGAGGGTTACCCCTGTACAAAACAAATCACACCTGAAACCAGCAGAGGAGGGGGAGAGGGGGAAAGTCAAGCAACTACTGCTAATCCAAAACGTCACAAGCAAAAAGCCTGCAGACACACTCAGAAAACATGAAACAAGCAAAAAAACCTGATCCTAATTGCTAATGGAACATGGGCAAAGTGAGCTCATTCAAGCAGATTTAATTGCCTTTCCACAAATGACACTTTGAAGCAAGAAAGCAAAGCTTGATCACTCAGGAATTTCAAGAACAAGTTGGACAGCCATCTGTCAAGAGTAAAGCAGGGCTTGGAGGAACAGGTCATGCCTTCAGGCAAGAGGACAGACAAACTGACCTCTGCTGTCCTTCCTGGCCTCCTTTTTCTCAGTAAAATCTGTGACAGTAGAGGAATACACATAGAGAATCACAGACTCACAGGTGGAAGGGACCACAAGGAGGTGCTGGAAGGGGTCCAGAGAAAGGCGACAAGGCTGGAGAAAGGCCTGGAACACAAACCCTATGAGGAGAGGCTAAGGGAGCTGGGGGTGTGCAGCCTGCAGAAGAGGAGGCTCAGGGGTGTGCGGTGGAGAGTCCCAGAGGGTGCGAAATGGGCTTGAGCATATCCTGTCTTGTCCAGACATATTTACCTGCCTGTCTGCATTGCAGCCAGAGGCGGGAAAACAGAGGACTCCCAGACAGACGAGTCCGGTTCAATCCGGTCGCCTGAGAGGGGTTCCATAAGGCCCACGCCCCTGCGCGTGCAAGGCCTCTGCGCCCCCAGTTCTGGAATACAGCAGCCTGTGGGGTCTGCCTCTTTGAGTCTGTTTGGGTGACTGCCAAAGGTGATTGCGTGGCCAACAAGACCACTAGCCTCGGCCATTGTCCCATAAAAGGGGGTGAAAAGGTGAATCATAGAATGAACCAGGTTGGAAGAGACCTCCAAGATCATCCAGGCCAACCTAGCACCCAGCCCTGGCCAATCAACCAGACCATGGCACTAAGTGCCTCAGCCAGGCATTGCTTGAACACCTCCAGGCACAGCAACTCCACCACCTCCCTGGGCAGCCCATTCCAATGCCAATCACTCTCTCAGGCAACAACTTCCTCCTAACATCCAGCCTAGACCTCCTCCAGCACAACTCGAGACTGTGTCCCCTTCTTCTATTGCTGGTTGTCTGGGAGAAGAGACCAACCCCACCTGGCTACAGCCTCCCTTCAGGTAGTTGTAGACAAGCTGTGTCTGAGTTAAATATGCATCAAGAGCAGCGTGGCAAGCAGGGCAAGAGAGGGAATTTACCCTTCACTCTGCTCTCCTGAGACCCCACCTGGAGTACTGTGTGCAGTTCTGGAGCCCCCAACACAAGAAAGACATGGAACTGTTGGAGCTAGCTCAGAGGAGGCCACCAAGATGCTCAGAGGGCTGCAGCAGCTCTGCTATGAGGATAGGCTACAAGAGTTGGGGCTCTTCAGCCTAGAGAAGGCTTCAAAGAGACCTTGGAGTAGCCTTCCACTATCTGAAGGGGGCCTACAGGAGGGCTGGGGAGGGACTATTGACAAGGTCTTGTAATCACAGGATGAGTAGTAATGGGTTTGAACTGGCAGAGAAGAGATTCAGAGTGGATGTTAGGAAAGGGTTCTTGACAGTGAGGTTGGTGAGACACTGGCACAGGTTGCCCAGGGAGGCTGTGGCTGCTCCCTTCCTGGAGATATTCAAGGCCAGGTTGGATGAGGCTTTGAGCGACCTGTTCTAGTGGGAGGTGTCCCTGCCTATGGTGGGGGTTTGGAACTAGATGACCCTTGAGGTCCCTTCTAAACCATTCTATGACTTTATGAACCTATTGCTTTGGCTAGCCTCTAAACTTACAGGGGATTTGTTTTACAAAAGGGGAAAAAAAAACTCACACACAAAACCAAACTCAGGAAAAAGATGCCACAAGGAAACAGTTTTCCTTTTTCCATTCACTGCACATGCATTTTGACAAAGATGACACATTTTAGATGGATAAGCACAATTTCCCATCATCAGGGAAGCCTTAAACAACCCCTGACTGCTTATATCGTCATCCCTTAGGCTCCTATGAAATTGCAGTTATTTGTTCAAAACAAAACGATGAGGCCTGTGATATAATAGAGCAATTTAAGCAGTGAAGAATACAACACCTGTAATTCAATTTCATGGCAGCTGGTTTCACAACATGTTTCTGTAACACTGTTATGGTATAGGAAACTTCTCTCAGAGTGTAGCAATTCTTCTTTAAGTAAGCCAGGCTCTCAAGAGAGAAGTGGGCTTTAAGTAGACAAATATTATAGACAATAAGCAATTTGTATCTCCATGCTAGTCCCTTCAGTTCAATTTCCAGTTAGTTGCCACTTTTCCAAGGGTTTATATTTTAGTGAATATTTCACACTGAGAGGCTGTTGTCAGAAAAGGTAACAATAAAAGTCACCTGAGTTCTCTAACCTTGAGTAAGTTTGCAGGCAGAAGAACACAGAAGAACTTCCTTTCCCATTCATCTTTGCTACAAGAGTCACCATATACAAAAGAGAAGGGAAAAAAAAACCCTGTAAATTCCAGGCATATGACCTTCCCAAAAAAGTCAAGGAGGCAGCAGGAGGAAGATGGAGATAACAACAATGACCAGTCAATGCAGCAAGCACAGCAAAAGCATTCTCCCAAAAGAATTAGCTAAAAACCCTGCAGCTGAACTCCATCCAACAGTAAATACTTCTTATTTTACATGGCAAAGGATGAGACCATTTGCTGTCTTGGTGGAAAGTGTTTTAGAGTACAAATTCATGCAGATACCAAAAATAAGGTCTGTAAAGAGTAATGTTGATATTCCCCCTCAGTCACAGAATCATAGAATCAGCCAGGTTGGAAGAGACCTCCAAGATCATCCAGTCCAACCTATCACCCATTCAGCACCAAACCATGCTAGCATGTCCACTTTATATACTGATTAAGGTCTGTAAAGAGTAATGTTGATATTCCCCCTCATTCAGTACCAAACCATGCTAGCATGTCCACTTCATATACTGAAATTAGGAAGAAATTATACACCCAATTAAGGATCTCCATCCAGGTGTGGTGACTGCAATAAGTATCAAAGCAGCAGTTCCACAACTTTTCTTGCAACGGTATAGACTATCCCTGAAGATGAAAATGTTCTCATCTCTTCTCTCCAGCTTTCTGTTCCTAATATGTCTTCTTCCTCTGCATGAGAGAAAGGTCAGAGGTGTAGATGGACGAACCATGCCATGATGAAATTCCTGCCCAATTGCAGTCATCAGCATAGAACAGTTTGAACCCCATATCAGCAGTACAAGTGACCAATTCTGTGCTACCAACTCTAGCCTCAAAACAGAAAACCAGTTAAATCAGAAACGGGCTAGTGGCTCCTTCCTGCATTTCATGTCTGTTTATACACTTACATTTTATATCATGTTAAGCAGTAGAGCCACTGCCTTGAGCATCCCAATCCCGATTCTGAGATTCTTCATCAACAACCATTCCACCTACATTGATATTCCACATAAGAAGATGAAACAGCTAAAAATATCTGAACTCTTTAAGTGTGTTACTATGAAGAACTCCATTCAAGAATGGCTCTTCACTTCTTTCTACATAGGCAGCAAAACAAGTTGACATGCTGAAAACACAAGATCTCAATCTGCTGGCCCAATCCAGGAAAACCTTGAGTATGCTAATGAAAGTTGTTGTGCCAACCTGTATAATTAGAGAGGAAAAATTAAGCAACTCTATTTAATTAGCTACCCATAAGGTAGTAATAATTTCTACAAGTATATACATAGCAAATAAGAGTCAACTGAAGTCATTTCATCCCCCTCTAACCCTTGAATTTGTTGCTTCTACAGGCTGCATCTGGTTGCACATCAAAGCTTCTGTAGGGTTGTTCCTTACACTCAACAGGAAGCTCATAGTTTTTTTCATCTAAAGATATTCAATCTGTATTCATCAGTGACTTCTTCCCATAGCCCTTTAATTAGCTTGGCATGCTACCCACTACTAGAAACACAAAGAAAACTACAAATGAACAGGACTGTGCTCTACTTCCAACAAAACAAGACTGACACAATTGGCACCTTCCAATGCAGCCAATACAAAATACTAAGTTGGATAAATCTGGGTGCCTTGGGGAGAACACTGCAACTTCAGAGAGATAAGTCTTTGGAAGATCCAACAACACCCCTGGTGTCTAAAAAAAAAATTGGTAGTAAAATGTACATGTTAGTACAATCTCAGAGCACAGGAAAAGAGTGTGGTGTTTACAGGGAGCTCACAACCTGGGGTTGTTCTGTTCTGCACAAGATGGGGCTCACCCTGCACCGACAGGACAGACATCTATTCAAAATTATTACTGAGCCTCCTTTTGGAGCAGGTGGAGAGAGATAACCATGTGGCCTACACTCTACATCCTATGTCTGGTGTGCATTCATTATATCCTAAGGCAGAAGTCTAAGAAAGAGATATGGTTGCATCTGGAGGTGCCTTTATTTCCAACATCTGCAGAGGGAATATCAAACAAAAAAAGACTAGGGCAGCTTTTGTTGGCTAAAGCTAAGTTAAACTCAATTTTACTGCAAGCATCTCAGAGAACTTGAGATGACTGTGGATCCCTCTGCATCACAAGTCTGCAGGGATGCCACATCTGCCTTGAGGAATCACAATGACCATAGCTAACTTGGATTGAAGCACAGTGTATGGCATAATAAGAATTCAATTTTAAGCAGAGCTTTATAACATTGATAGAATAACAACAAAAACAGCACCCTAGAACTCCTGATGTTTGGCAACCAAGCCTGTAATGCATGCACCATGATTTAAAGACTCCCACCACGAAGCCCCATCATTACTGAGCACTATGAAAAAAGTGTATCAAGAAGCCAGACCAGACCAAGGCATTTCTGATTTTGGTTGAGAAAAGGGAGTGAACCCAGAGCTTTAGCAACTGATAGCTCATTATACAAAACATGGCATTCACTGAATATTTCATCTTTTCAGGCCTCTCAATCATTCAGCTGGTTGCAATGTTAGTTCACTGTCAGGCCTGATGCTGATTAAAACTCCCTATCCCAGCCCAATTCCCCTCATCGCACTCCTATGGCATATTTGTCTTTTAGCGCGAACCTTGGTGTCAACAGTTAATAGAGTTTATCCCTTCCTCTTGCAGAGTAAAAGACCTGACCTGAATGAAGCAGCAAATGGCACTACCTTTTATTTCCACATCAGCTGTTTCAGCTGAAAGAGGGTTTACAGGGGACACAACCATCTCATGAACCCTACACATATTGAATTTTGTAAAAGGACCTCTCAGGGTTTGATCCTTCTGTGTCGTCACATCAACTCTTTAAAGAGGTGCACCAGGCAAAACTCCCTCCAAAGCCCAGCAGAGCTCTACCAGCAGGAGGTGTGCAAAGAGCAGCAGAACTTCTCAAAATTAGTTCAACAGAAACAGAAAAATATTTACAACTGTTGCCTTGCTGAAGGAAACAAAGGCATAAATCTCCTGCAATCAAAAAATATAAAGAGATGAGTCAGGCTTTTTCTACACAAGCATGGATTTCAAATTAGGAGCTCAGAGGGTTTGTTCACTTAAAGCATTGCCTCAATTCATAAACAACAAAAGATTGCTCATCACACAAACTCTGCTCTTAGTGCTATCTCTATCCTTGCATAAGGCTGAGAACTAGGGGTGTGGAGTGTGTGTGCTTTTTTGGGCTTGGAGAAGTTAAAGGTGAAAGCAGCATAATGTACTTCATTTAGACTGGTAAGATCAGCACAGTGTCGTAGCATGCATCTGCACAGCATCTACCTTAGCTAGCCTTTCTTTCTAGGAAGTCAACATTCCTCTAGCTATAACAATAACATGCAAAGCAGGCACAAAAAAAGAGTAGGAAAGGCTTTGCATGACCACGCCACAGCTGGAGAATTGAGGGTCAAAATACTTGCACAAGGGCTCTCCAGTAAGTACATGTTGGAAGTCTACACCAGAAGCAACCACTCAGACTGTGCTTCAGTGCACAGCTCACAGGAGCACCCTCCTCCTTCAAGGCAATTTCACAGTTGTCTTTTCTTACATATTAAGAAAATGGCTTTGAAATCAACTTTCTGAATTCTCACACTGAAACAAATCTCATCCAATTCCTAGTTGTGCAAGTTGTGCAAACAATTTTATACCTGTTGACTTGATAACTTTTGCAAACACTTCATCATTATGAAGGAATTGTGGCCAGAGAAAATGTGATACAGTTCAGGCAGGCCCTGTATTAGATATTCAAATTCATCACCAAGATCAGCCTTCTCAACCTCTTATGTTTGATTAAGTCTCATCTCCTAAAACCTGATTAAATCTAGTCATCCTCTTTAAATTATTATTCCTCATTGGTCCGATGCTGCTAAATGTTTCAAAATGTGACAGGAATCTAGTTTTAAACAAATCAGCTGCAAAGTCTATTAAAATCATCTTTAGCAAGCTAGTAATCTCTTTGATAGATTCACCAGCAGCAGCAAGTGCAATGCAAGTCATGTACAGTAATGCTCACACCAGCAACAGATGGGCCACATAGGACTGCAGGAGCCTGCAAACCACTCAGGCAGCCAGCGACAGCACACATGCCAGTGTTTCAACAAATTTTGCTCTGTACCCACAAAAGCCCAGAAGACAAGACCCAAAAGCCAAATGTTAAAAGGGAGGCAGCACATCAGAAGTACAGCCACTTGCAGGAGGCTCCAAGGCCTGTTGAGCCCAACACTGACTCTTGAGCGCATCTCGGTTTAAGTTGCATTACTTGGGGATGTGCCTCTCTAAAAATGAGGGTTTGTTGAAATATAAACAGCTTTCTTCAAGAGGTAAGCAAGATCCTAGATGTCTTTCTAACACAAAAATATCATTTTCCCCAACACAAGGATATGGAACTGTTAGAGCAAGTCCAGAGAAGTGCCATGAAGATGCTCAGGGGGCTGCAGCAGCTCTGCTACGAGGATAGGCTACAAGAGTCGGGGCTCTTCAGCCTAGAGAAGAGAAGGCTTCAAAGAGACCTTGGAATAGCCTTCCAGTATCCAAAGGGGGCCTGCAGGAGGGCTGGGGAGGGACTACTGACAAGGTCTTGTAATCATAGGACGAGTAATGGGTTTTAAGTGGCAGAGAGGAGATTTAGACTGAATGTTAGGAAGAAGTTCTTTAGTGAAGGTGGTGAGACACAATGGCACAGGTTGCCTAAGGAGGTTGTGGCTGCTGCCTCCCTGGAGGTGTTCAAGGCCAGATTGGATGAGGCCTTGAGTGACCTGTTCTAGTGGGAGGTATCCCTGCCTATGGTGGGGGGTTCGAACTAGATGATCTTTGAGGTCCCTTCCAACCTAAACCATTCTATGATTCACATGGCAACAGGAGGAGGCCAACACTGCCACTGCCTGCAAAGCAGTCTATAGATTCAAGACCATCAAGTTTTATATTATCTAAGGACCTTAGACCCCAAATTCAGTTTTAGAAGCACAAGCATTTTTTGGCAGGTGAGTTTGCATCCACTTAACTGGGCTGGTAGCACAAATGGAAAAGCCCCTGCCTCTACTGTCCCTACACACAGCGTGGTCTCTCTTAGAAAAGGCTCTGATCCTTTCAGCAAGCTAAAGAGAACCAGATGGTTTTTTTTTCCCCCTCTTAACCATTGCCCTCCAGCTCACATAGGACCACTGGCACTTCTAAGCAGTCCCATAACAAATACCAGAAATACAAAGAAAGATTTCAGTGGTGAGTCAAACTGGGATGATAAACACGAGAAAAGTCTCTTGAAAAACAGGTGTCCTCCAATGTTGAAAACTGAGAATCGTTTTGCAGCAAAGAAAATTCCTGACACCAAGTGCTGCCTTGCAAACTCAACCCCAAACACCACTCCTCCGCTGTCACCTATTAGTAACAGTCATATAAATAAGCATCTGCACAAATAGAAGGTTTTGTTGTTTGTTTTTTTTTTCTTCTTTATTTTTTCCAGGGGTTTATGCTCCTTGGCAATTGAGGAGTCTTTGGGGAAAAAATTACTAGCAGGTCCTAGGAGATTGTCCTGTGTGCTGCTAAGCTGAGTTTTCTGTCTTCCAAAGGTAGCCTTTTTCAGCATCAGCAGTAACATAATGCAGGCAATCACCACTCATGTCGAATTGCCATCAAACCATTGATGTTTAGTAAATTAAAGGCCCTATACCATCCATTGGCCATGCTCAGGGCTGCTTTCAAGGTGGGGATCACAGAATATTAGGGGTTAGAAAGAACTCAAGGAGATCATTGAGTCCAACCCCCCCGCCAGAGCAGGACAACACTATCTAACACAGATCACAGAGGAACACATCCAAACAGGCCTTGAAAGTCTCCAGAGAAGGAGACTCCATAACCTCTCTGGGGAGCCTGTTCCAGTGTTCTGTGACCTTTATAGTAAAGGAGTTTCCCTTTGTGTTGAGGTGGAACCTCTTTTGCTGCAACTTACACCCATTGCTCCTTGTCCTATCAGAGGGAGCAAGTGAGAAGAGCCTGTCGTTCCCCCCCAACCCAGACCAGCCCTCAGATGTCTCAGTCCCTCGGCCTCTCCTCATCAGGCAGTGCTCCAGTCCCCTCATCATTCTCATAGCCCTCCACTGGACCTTCTCCAACAGGTCCTTGTCCCTCTTAAACTGGGGAGCCCAAAACTGAAGGCAGTATTCAAGACGAGGTCTCACAAGGGCAGAGTAGAGGGGAAGGAGCTGACTTTGATCAGCTGGACACACTCTTCTTAATACAGCCCAAGATCTCATTGGCCTTCTTGGCCACAAGGGCACAATGCTGTGCCACAGTTAAGGAATGTCCCCTTACATTTGTTTTAAAGGAGCTTTTTGGTTTGGTTTGGGTTTTTTTCAACTTGGAAATTGCAAGTGATTCCATTCAGCAAGCAAATCATAGAAAACTCATACACACTGGAGAAAAAGAAGCAGCAGCATAGGAGAAAGAAAAAAAATATCAAGTGAGGACAAAGATGTAGTGATAATAATAGCAGAGGAAAAACTTGAATCAGACACACAAGGGCAACCTGCTGCACTCAGAACCACTGCAATCCAGAACAGCAGTAGAGTCTTTGTGAAAACAGTTTGCATCACCTACTACCTATCAGTCTGTCAGCCACAACAGCAGAAAAAACTTACTGTGCCCTGAAATGCAGGTTGCTGCTGTAAGCCCCTGACTGCCCATATCTTTCTTCTGCCCAATCCTCTTGTACGTGCAAGTTCCTCAGCCTAACATGCTGAAGCTCTGCAGCTTTGGTATCTTAAAGACTTAAGAATGCAGATGTGTTCTTGCTCACAGATCTGAAATGCTTTGGTTCAACCCTTCATGGTCAACCTTGAGGTGGTAGAGTTGCCACCCCTGGAGGTGTTCAAGAAAAGACTGGATGGGGCACTTCGTGCCATGATCTAGTTGATTGGACAGGGCTGAGTGATAGGTTGGATTGGATGATCTTGGAGGTCTCTTCCTACCTGGCTGATTCTATGATCCTATGATATGGAGCCTTTCAAGGGGTGTAGCAGCACCAGAAGTTTCACTGGGACAAAGAGAAAAGCTCTTTCACCTCTGCATAGTGCACATTTCTCTTTCAAACTGGAAATGCCCAAAAGAAGGTAAATTAGCTTCTGGAACACTCCAATGAGAATGTTCATAAAATATTTTCACAGAAAATCAAGTCTTTGTCTTCTTAACTTGTTTAGCACACCCAACACAGTAAGAGAAGCAATGTAACTGTCCCAGGTTAGGGTGGATCCTTTCCCCAGTAGAATAAACTCACTACCATGTGGATTTTTTATGGAAAGTCAGGGAAAAATGAAATTGTATTTCTTACAGTTTAAATATAACAGTGTAAGGAGAATAAATTACTAGAGAAATATAATAATCTTGGTGAAGATGGGGAAAGGGTCAAAAGCAGCAGCAGCCAAAACAGCAGCAGGGGAAGACAGCAGTGAACACAGCTGAAGCAGCAAGGGGAAGGTCCAAGCTGTGCTTCCAGTCATAAAACTCTTGGTGCTTCAATGAAGTTATATTAACTTATCCATTGTCACCATTCTATGACCTATCCCTAGAATGGTCACCTCTCCACTCAGAGCTTCTACTTCTAAATTTCTCTATGTTGAAGATTTTTATGTCTGAGCTAGAAATCTAGCTCAAACAACCACAGTAACATTTCACTGGGTTGGTGCATCTGTGAACCACAGACTTCAGTTACAAGTTTCAGTCAAACCAAGCGCAACGACGTCAACTTTGCAACATCTCCTGCTGTCACAGGTACTTAGGGTGATGTCTCACAACAGGTCTACAACAGAAAAGTGCAAAGCCCCAGGCTTGGATTCCTTGTTATAGATGCACAGCTTTGTTTATTAGCCTGTAATTTGTTTATTCTCCTTCTCTAAACTGAAATTCAAAAGGGGCTGTCAAGACAGAAAATTCAATCTAAACAGGTTCCCTAAATACATTTATCCTGGGGCAAGCCCAGTGGTTATTTGAGGATGGCAACTGGCACCTGTGGCCTTCAGAGAGGCATTTCTGGACACTGATGGAAGAGGACAGCTGGCTGGGCTGGCAGAGGTGCCACATTTGATTGATTGAGTGATCCCAGTGTCACAGACTTGTAGGTTGTCATTAATGGTCTGCGCCTCCTCCGAGCAGGAGGCACACGCCATGTGGCAAAGCACTGCTGCTGCTGCATGAGCCAGGGTCACTCCAAAAGCGGGGTCTAGCCTGTGTGCTTCTCCTACCTCCCAGAGACACAGGGCTTTTATTTAAAGTTGTTATTTGTGCATGCAAATAGGTAGAACATAAGTTGATTTTGCCAGCCGCGAGGTGTAGGGCACCGCAGCACACAACTACTGAACAATCATTGCCTCTTGCATGAAAAATCCAGCAAGTTTTATGGATAAACGAGTCATAAAACATTTTCTTCAGGCTATTTAATTCATCAACTAGCTGGACAGCAAATATGCTAGGATGTTAATTTAACCGAATTATTCCCCTCTCAATAAGGTAAATGTTAGATGAAGATCATTAGGCAGGCTGGCAAGCCTGTCATCTTCCTTCTGCCAGATAAACCCACAATATGAAGTAGCTGCTAAAGAGGCTCTGGCAATTTGAAGGGTTATAATCGCTCTGCACAGACACTTAGAATCATAGAATCAACCAGGTTGGAAGAGACCTCCAACATCATCCAGTCCAACCTAGCACACAGCCCTAGCCAATCAACTAGATCATGGCACTAAGTGCCTCAGCCAGGCTTTGCTTCAACACCTCCAGGCACGGTGACTCCATCACCTCCCTGGGCAGCCCATTCCAATGCCAATCACTGTCTCTGCCAACAACTTCCTCCTAACAGCCAGACTAGACCTCCCCTGCCACAACTTGAGACTGTGTCCCCTTGTTCTGATGCTGGTTGCCTGGGAGAAGTGACCAACCTCACCTGGCTACAGCCTCCCTTCAGGTAGTTGTAGACAGCAATGACATCTCTCCTGTATTGTTGGAGCCGGTTTGGGTTTGTTCTTTCACCCTACAGTTAAACTGCTTTGTCTTCTAGGATACCGAAGCTATGATTTCAGAAGTTAAAAACCCACATGAAAACCCATCAATACATTCATAAGAAACAGAGCCTCCTGCCTAAGTGCTGCTGTGTGTGTCACATCACAGCTAGGTAACTTGTTCTTGACGTGCTATTGAGTTTATTTGACCATCAAGTAAAATAACTTTCACAAATTGTGTTAGTGTTTTTCCCCACGGGAAGTGCTATTACTTATAAGTAGATCTTGACCTTGCAAATAAACTCCATCCTGTCTTTTGATAGTTTAAAAAATGGGCCAGAGTTTCTGGCAGTTGTGTGATGGAAGGGTACATTCTTTTGGGGGGGAAAAAAAAACACAATCAAACAAATAAACAAAAAAAACAAGAGAAAACAACACCACTCCACAGCAAAACAAACAAATGACACAAAACCCCACAAAATAATTCCACAACTGTCTCAAATTGTCAAACTGAGAATCATAAAATCAACCAGGTTGGAAGACACTGCCAAGATCATCCAGTCCAACCTAGCACCCAGCCCTAGCCAATCATCCAGGCTTTTCTTGAACACCTCCAGGGACAGCAACTCCACTACCTCCCTGGGCAGCCCATTCCAATGCCAATCACTCTCTCTGGCAACAACTTCCTCCTAACATCCAGACTAGACCTTCCCCAGCACAACTTGAGACTGTGTCCCCTTGTTCTATTGCTGGTTGCCAGGCAGAAGAAACCAACCCCCACCTGGCTACAGCCTCCCTTCAGGTAGTTGTAGATTTAGCATACTGTGGCACCAAATGCAGTTTGGAGTTGTCAAGACTGAAAAATATTGTGGGTTTTTGTGATCACAAAATCAACCATTTTGGAAGATACCTCCAAGACCATCCAGTCCAACCTAGCACTCAGCCCTGTCCAGTAGAATAGACTAGAATAGAATAAAATAGAATCAACCAGGTTGGAAGAGACCTCTAAGATCATCCAGTCCAACCTATCACTCAGCCCTGTCCAGTAGAATAAACTAGAATGGAATAAAATAGAATCAACCAGGTTGGAAGAGACCTCCAAAATCATCCAGTCCAACCTAGCACCCAGCCCTGCCCAATCAACCAGACCATGGCACTAAGTGTCTCAGCCAGACTTTTCTTGGTAAAAATATTTCCTTTTTATTGCTCTCAATTTGCTGCAATGACATGAAGCAAGCAAAAATAGAGGCAAATACTCCAAACTGCAACAAGGAAAGGGTAGGGAAGCTGTGACACAGAGCCCTTCAAAAATGGTTTGACCTGGTTGCAGGTTGCTCCTGACTGCAGAAAAATACAAGCACATCACTAACAAAAGTCCTACCTGAATTTTGATTTTTAGTTTATTTTACCCCAGAAACTACAAACCCAAGCAGAATTGCAAATGAATCTATGACAGCATAACAGTGCAGTACTGGTGTTTTGCTTGTCCAGCTGAAGGCAGTAGGTGTTGAAAAGCACCCTAGGCTACCAGGTGGAAATACGGTAACTCAGCTGAGATGGATCTTATTTCTTATGTCTCAGTCTGATTTCTAGAAGCTTTCCTATGCCTTCTCTTTTAAAAGTCTGATAAACTCCCACAGCAAGGACTATGGTTTCCAAGGCACAATCACAGCAAAGGCTCCAGTACCAACACACAGCTAATCAGCATGTAGGAAGGAGTGGAGGGATAGAGGATAAGTTAAAGCGGCTCACTTTTTACTGACATATTTCATTCCAACTTGCTCTCCTCTCTCTCAGATGTATTTCTAAATGCATGTAAAACAACACAGAATCATAGAATCAACCATGTTGGAAAAGAGCTCCAAGATCATCCAGTCCAACCTAGCACCCAGCCCTAGCCAGTCAACCAGACCATGGCACTAAGTGCCTCATCCAGTCTCTTCTTGAACACCTCCAGGGATGGTGCCTCCACCACCTCCCTGGGCAGCCCATTCCAATGGGAAATCACTCTCTCTGTGAAGAACTTCCTCCTAACATCCAGCCTATACATGGCTAACATCTGGATTGTTAGTCATCTATATTCCTCCCCAGCAGTAAGAATTCTCCTATTTAATGTAGCAGAGCTAAAGCAGACACAGCTCTCATACGTTTACTTATCTTCATGAAGAAGCTACCGAAGCATCTCAAAACTCCCACCCCTCTGGGTCCTAAGCAGGCTGACACACACTGCTTCTGTTCCATTTTTGTTCCATTTGGCCTGCATTATGTTGTTCTTGTTTCACTTCTGAGCCCATGGCTGTTGAAAGTCTGCCTCTTCCACGTGGATAGTGCTTTTGTAGAAAAGATAATAAAAATTTATTCAGCAGCTCTTAAAAGTCTCCTCACATAGAAAGGCACGTGGGGAAAGCAGTCTTTCAAAGCTTTGAAGCTATATACCAAAACATCTGTTCGGGTTTCAAGGAGTTTACAGCCCAGTTCCCAGAGCCCCTATCAGCAGGTTGAAGAATTCTTCAGAGCTCTGGTGTAGCTATTTTCAAATGTCTTCCTGCAATCAAACATAGAGGTTTGAGCTTCAATACAAAATGTAATACTTCTTTTCCCCCTCTCCATGTTTCCAGTGCTCTTTATCTAATTCTTCCAGCAGTTGTTCCCATAAAACCTATTACAATTTTTCAGCAAGACAGCTTTGGATTTCTTCAGTATTAAAGATTTCAGTTGGAAAGTTGAGGGTCAACTTCCATGTTAGACAACATACCACACAGCACTTAAAGAGAAATACTAAGCATCAACAGAGTTACCCTAATTTTTTAACACAGAATCACAGAATTTCTTAGATAAGACCTTCAAGATCATTGAGTCCAGTCATTAGTTTCACACTGGCAAGTCCTTGACTAAACCAATCCCTCAGCACAACATTTAACCACTATGAATCACTGTGGTTGGAAAGGACCACCAGGATCATCCAGTCCAACCTTCATCCCAGCATCCTTCATCACCAGACCATTCCAGTCCAACCTTCATCCCAGCATCCTTCATCACCAGACCGTAGCCTCAAGCACCACATCCACTCTCCTTTTTAACACCTCCAGGGAAGGTGACTCCACCACCTGCCTGGGCAGCCTGTTCCAGTGCCTCACCACCTGCTCCGGAAAGAACTTGCTCCCAACATCCAATCTAAACCTCCCCTGATGCACAACTTGAGGCCATTTCCTCTTGTCCTGTCATTAGTAACTCAGGAGAAGAGACCAGCTCCAGCCTCACTACAACCTCCTTCTAGGTAGTTCTAGAGGGCAATTAAGGTCCCTTCTCAGCCTCCTGTGAACACCTGTGAAGTTTTCAAGAAGATATGTAAAAACTTACAACACACACAAAACCACATTCAAATGAGAAGTTGTTCATGAGCCCAAAAGTTCATTGAATTAAACATTCTGGACTGTCACAAATACTGTTAACTGGTAACAGGTTGGACTTGATGATCTATGAGGTCTCTTCCAACCTTGGTGATACTGTGACACTGTTTGACCTGGAATAAATATAACACGACAAAAATATCCAAATCCTTTCCCAAAATAATCCCTAGTTGAGGTCTAAGGGCTTCCTGAGACAGTAGAAGTTGTTTTTCATGAGAGAACCATCAATGTATTTTCCCACATCCTGAACCCACAGAAACCTTTTAGTAATCAGATCATCCTGCATGGAGACTTCCACACCCAGGTTGTCTAGGAAGAAGAACTTCTATCCAGGCTCTGGCCAGTCTGATCTAGGGTAGGGTGTCTCTGCCCATGGCAGGGGGGTTGGAACTAGCTGATCCTTGTGATCCCTTCCAACCCTGACTGATTCTATGATTCTAATAATCTCCTTCTGTTTAATTTTGATGTGCCCTGAAGGGTTGTGGTTTGCATTTTGTTTTCTGGTTCTTCTACCACAAAAAATTGTTTTAAAAAATGAGTTTTGTCCAGCTCACAATTAGCAGACCTTGGCCTTCATCCCTTCACTCTGCCATGTCTTTTCCAGATGTTTTCCCATGTCCTGTATTGCTCAGCCATTTCAGCCTTTTCTTTAAGCTTAAAGCTATTATCACCTGCCTGCCAGAGTAGTCTGAAATTTGACTTCTCTTTGACCAGAAGAAAGAAATATGCAGCTACAGCATATCTGCAGGACAGCTTCCTTCTCTAAAGTGATAAATCCTTGAACATAGGTGGCTAAGAGACAGCACAGCTTCACCAACACACCAAAAATCCAATTCACAAGCAGCAAGCCTTGCACAAGGACTACAATTACATCTCATACCAGCCTATCTAGCAGTATTTTCTGCAGTACCCCCCCCCACAAATTACTTCTACTACATGAGAAATTAATTCCAAATTCTCTCCTCTGACTTTTCCATCAAGGAACCTCTAGGGTGAAAAAAAAACCCACTCTGTGGCCTTCATACTGCTGAGCTTGAAAGTTATCAGCAGCCATGGCTTTAAAAAAAAACCCCAACCAGAAAGCTGATGGCTTTCTTTAAAAGGCCATGAAACAGAAGTTAAATCTTGAAAGATTCTCAGTTTAGCTGTCCTTTAAAGTTCCCCCTAGGTTTTGCTCAGCAACCACTGAGAAGAAAGCCTCATGCAGGCAATTTCAGTTTTATCTCTGGAGTGGGTGGAAAGAACTAAGAGGATGATTTGTTGCTGGCCTGACCAAAGGAAGACTGGGAGGGAGTTTAACTTCTTATGGATATGTTAGAGTAGCAAACACTCCTGGAGGCAAAATTTGGAGGATGGCGTTGACATAAAAACAAGGGGATGCAAACCAGCTGTGAACAGACACATGCCAGAAACCTATGAGGTTCTATACCATTTTGCCAGGAGGAGTAACTGGGGCAAAAAGTGTTTGCACTTCTGAAATGGAGTTTGATCAGTTAATGAAAGCGCTTACACAAAGCGATTGCTTATGGTGGATCCAGCAACCTAGGAGGTCACCTCCCAGATACATATGCTCTTGCTAATGAGTCCCTGTGCACAGTTAGAAGAAAGAACAGGTAACAGCAAATGCTGTATGGAATTCTGGAGGTTTGCCTGCATTTTGCCCAGCGTTGCAAGACAGACAGCTTTTCACTTCACGCACACAAGCAGGGTTGATACAGTCTTAGCAATAAAACCTACCAAGATACTCTTTTCTACCCCATATGAAGATGATCAAATCAGTGCAGCTGAAAAGCACACAAATAATTTTTTTTCTTTTTTTTTAAAGACTTCACAGCCAGGAAGCACAGCTCCCTCCAAAATTTGGTTTCCTGCTGAAGTGGAAGAAAGAGTAATCTTCAATAAATATAATTTTGCCCCCTTTAGGCTTTCAGTAACTCCTGTGGCCAGAAGCTCAGCAGTCACAGACACTGTTACTGACGTTCTCCAAAGGAAAATTTACAGTTCTTCAGAAATGAACCAAGAACAATTACTCAAGATGATGTCTTCCAGCAAACCATATGTGGACCACACACCCTGCAGTGCCTCCAGCCTCCTACAGATCCACTTGTGTAGGCACTTCAGGTCGTCTTGAACAAACACCAGCTACAGCAAAGAACATTCATTTATCCATGTCAGACACGGTGGATGTCAACATGACTCTCCCAGATCTTCAGCAGACTTCATCCAGAGATGGAACAGGATACTCTGACACAACTCACCACTACACTCATGTCAACCCAGCTCCTGTTTACTTTCTTAACCTAGTTTGTCAGTCATGCTTTCCTCTTATACTCTGCTGTGATGGCTTTACAGGATCTAATCTGTTGAAACAACTGATCAACCACTCTGAGAAGTCCACGTTTGGCAATCAGCAATTCTTTCCTTTTCTGTTTTCCATTTATCATACTTGAACTAAAACACACAAAAATTAAAAATAACTGAATAAAAACCTTTTAGGAATAAATCCCAATTTAGCTCTAACGCAAACACACAGTATCATTTTTACAAACCCTAGAATCATAGAATCACAGAATCAACCAGGTTGGAAGAGACCTCCTTTCAGGTAGGAGATCCATTTAAGCCATCCATATCATTGAGGCTTTTAATATTTGCCCTATGCTTGTGGCTTGCTTTTATCATAGAATCAACCGGGTTGGAAGAGACCTCCAACATCATCCAGTCCAACCTAGCACCCAGCCCTAGCCAGTCAACTGGACCATGGCACTAAGTGCCTCAGCCAGGCTTTTCTTGAACACCTCCAGGGACAGCCAACTCCACCACCTCCCTGGGCAGCCCATTCCAATGCCAAACACTGTCTCTGGCAAGAACTTCCTCCTAACATCAAGCCTATTCCATTTCTAAAGGACTGTGCAAATCATCTCAAGAAGACTTTCATACCTCTGCTTTTTGAAGGGACTGGAATATTACGACAGCAGCAGCAAGGCAACTAGCACTAGATAGGAGATACTTCTAAGACCGGAACAAAAACACCATCAGCTAATTGAGTCTGCTCCCACCACACAACTCAATTTCCCACCATCACCACCTCTGCATTAAGTCATCTTCACTCTAACCAAAAGTCTCCCAGAAAGGCATTCTGTCATGATCAGCAAACGTCAAAAGGAATGCAATGTACCATCAGCTCAGTACCTGGGTCTTATATGTTACATCACCTTCTGCCATCCAGCAAAATGGCTAACTTTTAATTCTAATTGGTCTGGCCTTAATTTCAAGCTGTTAGTTATTCATATGCCTTTCTCCACTAAATTAAAGGCCTGTTATCTGCCACAGCGATATGCAGAGAAGAGCAAAGCCCAGCTCTGCAATTCAGTCTGACAAAGAGAGATAAGTTTTCCTCGTCCAACCAGAGCAGCTTCCGAGGCTGGTGGAAAATCATCATGATTTTAATTCAGCTACGCTGGTTTATAACCAGTAGGAAATGTGACCCCCGTAGCCTCAGCAGCACTTTACAACAAGGTGCTAAGGAAAATGTCCTTTTCAAGAATATTTATTAGTAAAATGTAAAATGTGATGAAGTCAATGTCTAGCACTTACCTCACACTCCTTTTTCTCACCTATCCAGACTATGTTCACAGAAATGAAATGAAAGTTAATTCTCCTATTTATGCTCTGTTCAAAATTTCTACGCTTCCCTACACCTGCACTCAGCTGTATCTGAATGATGGCAATGGGATAAAGATAAAATAAATCAAAACAGTACAGAAATGCTCTTTGGGGTTTGGCTTTTTTAAGTCTACAGATCAACAATCCCATTCCTTTGCTGCTTCTCCAATCACAGTTCGTGAACTGCACTCCCTTATAAGCAAAGTGAGCTTTCTCAGCAGAGAAAACAGACTCTCTGCCTTAAAGAGAAAACCTTTACACAATCCTCTTGGCTCCTAGGATTCCTCACAGCACAGTTTTCTATTTAGAAATCTCCTCCCCCATATACAGCACACCAGGCTGTGTTGGTGGAATGGTTTAAAATACAGATCAGCTCCTCCTCTAAACAGTCCTGCCCTACCCTTTGCACTCTTCTTTGAGACAGAAGAAATCAGGATGCTTATTTAAATTACACAGCACCATAAAACACTCTCTAGACACTGTATTTTCAAGCCAGCCTCTGGACAGTACCTTGCAGATAACAAGGTCAGTTTGCAGCGATGTAAGAATACTTAGCCCTTGGCAAGTAGCTGAAGTCAGAGCTGGAAAAAACAATTAAAGCATTGTCAATTTCAAAGGAACTTCTAATAACTGAAGACTTTATAGACCATACTGCAGCACCTCAGGTTGGATGCCTGAGCAACTGGAGCAGAGTGTGACACGCACAGTATCACAGTATCATCAAGGTTGGAAGAGACCTCATAGATCATCAAGTCCAACCCTTTACCACAGAGCTCAAGTCTAGACCATGGCACCAAGTGCCACGTCCAGTCTTGCCTTGAACAGCTCCAGGGATGGTGACTCCACCACCTTCCCAGGCAGCCCATTCCAGTGCCCAATGACTCTTAGTGAAGAACTTTCTCCTCACCTCGAGCCTATATTTCCCCTGATGTAGCTTGAGGCTGTGTCCTCTCATTCAGGTGCAGGCCACCTGAGATAGGAACATCAAATGCTGCAGTGAGCAAGCCCCAGTGTATTAGAACTGCTCACTGCAACAAAAACAAGCAATTGCAAAGGGCCTTTGTCAAGCTTCATGGCCTTCTGTCTAATACTCTGTGTGTATGCACAAGCTGAGTTGCTTGCATTCCAGCAGGAGTTTCGAGCTGACTTCAAGTCACGCACTGGAGTTAAGAGCCATGCAGAACTACATGGGAGTTGTTTTACAAAGGCAGCCAGCAGCGAGGTCTTCTTTTGTTAATATGGTCATTATATGAAAAAGATGTCAAATGCTAGCTTTTATGCCAGCTGAAGCTTCGTCTTGGGGAAAATGCTCTTTGAAAGTTGCAATCACTCCAGCTGCGCTGAAACCAAGTATTTAGACTAAGAAAATAATTTTAGTTTCTCTCCTTTTTTTCCTCCCCTTCCTCTTCACACAAAGCCCAAGTATTTTCTTGCTACCACACAAGGCTTCCACCTCTCCGTTTGCCAGAAGATGGCCAGCCCATCTAGTACACACAGTTCTCAGCAGACATCCAGACCAGTGCTTTGACTTCCATTCCCCTTCTTGGAAATACCTTCCCTCCTCAACTCCCAGCAACGATTCTCTGTCCAACACTCAGCTCCCCACCATCTGAAACCTCTTCCCTCTACAGCTTCAAGTTACTGCTTGACCAAACACTCCCCTAGGAGACCAATCTTACACAGAGAGCTTTTAATTCCAAAATGACATGAAATGCTTTGATAATAGAAAAGCATCTAGGTGTGGATTATTTTATACCCAAATGAAACACATGGAGAGATATGGCCAGACTGCCCCAAGCATAACTTATCTTTAAAGCCAGTGTGACAATCAGAAGCAATAGTGCAATCAGAATCCCCTGTGGTTCTTCCATTAATAAGACACTTTGCCTACAGCAGCCATGGAAAATTGCATCAAGGTTTGTATGGCATTTCCTATTAGCTGTAGGAGCAATCCTGAAGGTCAGAGCAAGAGCACTGCATTCTGCCTAAAGTTTTACTCATAGAGGCAGAAGATGTAGCCAACAAGTGAGGCCAGAAAAGTATAGAAGCTGCAAGAGAGGGACAGCATCCTGAGATACTGAAGCGGTCTTTAAGCAAGGTGAGGTGTATGTGGCAATAAAACCTGCAGCTCAAATATTACTCACAGCCATAAGCACTCAGATCCTCTTTCCTCCCCATTAAATCACACTTCCCTCCCACAGATGAGTGTTGTCGGGAGAGCTCTGTGCCAGCCAGAGGAACAGACTGAGATGAGTGGGGAGAGATTAATTGAAAACTGAGAAAGAGGAGGATGCCCAAGATAGCAAGCAGCAATTCTGCAGGGCAAACAGAGAAAAGAAGCTGCATTCAAAAAGCAGATTTACAGATTTGGGTGGCAAATGTCTAAAGTCACTGGGGCTTGGGACTGCCAACAGATTTCCTAATGAAGGAAGCAATGAGACTCTCATTTTTTACCTAGACTAGTCTTGCTTCTGGGGAGATTAGTTCCCTTCCTGTGGAGCCTCTGGCTTCCACAACACTGAAAACCAGAATTTTCTCTGGGCATCATTTCTCATCCATACAATGAGTGTAATGATGCCATGCCTAACTCCTGGGGTCTCTGTGCAGGCAGTACTGTAACAACTGTGACAAACTATGCCAATATTACTCACAAAAGGACAAAGGATACCAAGACAATCAGAACAAGACTTGCAGGAGGCAGTTCCATTTTTAGCATCTTCAGAAGAAATTAAGTCATCCAATACTGAGAATGGAGCACCTCTTTTTCTTTCCCCTTTTTATTTGCTCTTTCTTTCCTTCTAAAAAAAGTCAAACAACATCAAATCTCCGGCAACAGAGTGGTTCTCGTTGGTTAGGATGAGGGTAAAATGTCTTTAACTGACATAATTTTCATCCTAACACTCAAGTTTACCAGCACAGGTGATGAGACACATCAACTATGCTGGGTGGTGTAGCAGGAGATGGGAAACTGCCCTGCAGCCTAGCAATATTGTGAAATACTGTGGTGATATGAATTACTTTCAGAGGCTAAGAAGTCATGTGAACTCAGATTTAGGGGAAAAGGCCGAAAGCAAATGCCTACTGACTATGGAAGTAGTTTTGTCAGCAACTGGTATCTTAACTAATGATATTCAACTCAAAATCAGTCTCTACAACTGGAGTGAGAGGGATGCTCCAAGGACACTAGAAATCCTACTGTAATGAGAGCATTACAGACTCTCCTATCTGCTTAAACATAAATGCTCATGGACCACACAACTTCTGGCTTTGCTATAGGGGTACCTGTGAAATGAGAGATGATGGCAGATTTGATAGTATTGCAAACAGAAGTCACCAAATTATTCAGGACTTCTGCTAAGTATTTTCTTCCTTTAAAAAAGAAATGTCTTGATTCTGGATGTTGACTCTCCAAGAAGGATAATGCATCTCCTTTCCCTCTCCAACTGCTTTGAAAGGATGATCAGAGGGCTGGAGCACCTCTCCTATGAGGACAGATTGAAAGAGTTGGGACTGTTCAGTCTGGAGAAGAGAAGGCTCCAAGGTGACCTCATTGGGGCCTTCCAGTATCCGAAGTGGGCTACAAAAAAGCTGGGGAGGGACATTTTAGGCAATCAGGTAGTGACAGAACTAGGGGGAATGGAGCAAAGCTGGAGGTGGGGAGGTTCAGACTGGACACGAGGAGGAAGTTGTTCAGCATGAGAGTGGTGAGAGCCTGGAATGGGTTGCCCAGGGAGGTGGTTGAGGCCCCATCCCTGGAGGTGCAGCCTGCTCTAGGGTAGGGTGTCCCTGCCCATGGCAGGGGGGTTGGAACTGTCTGATCCTTGTGGCCCCTTCCAACCCTGGCTGACTCTATTAAATGGTTCCTCCAGCTTAACCCAGAAAGGTCCTCACACACCATATGAAACAACTGATATGAGTCTTTGAGGGGAATTATCTCCTGTAAAGAGGGAATTGAATTAAACTCTGAGCTCTAATCGTGTTAATAGCCCCACCTGACACTACAAATCACCAATGCAATGCTTTGTTCATGCTCATAACTTACTGATAGTGCAACCTTCTGCAGAAGATTCCTTCTCCTTAAAAAGACATTTAATAGATTTGCACCCACTCTTCTTTTAAAACACACTGGCTCACACTGTCAGCTTTCCTAATGCTCTAGGCACTGATTTCAAGTTTCATAATCAATTATATCACTTTGCTTCACGGCGGTAATTTGATTACTGCTTTTGGGGTGTGACAGGCGTTTGTGAACATTTCTGCCTGTCTTCATTCGAAATTGCTAATCTTCCTTCCTTTCCTCCTCCCCACAAAACCTGTGCAAAATTGATAAAATAACATCAATAAATCAAGGCAGTTGCATTTTCCCCTGAAGTGACTATATTTCAGGTTTCTTCTCTGAAACACAAACAAGGACATAGTTCATCTAGCTCAACAGCATGTCCAAAAAGGGGCATAAAATGATGATGATGTTTTGTGGCATTTATTGCCAGTTTTGTTAATGTGACTGACTGCTTTTCCAGAGCAAGCTGTCTCTTCCAGATCACCCTATCTTTGAAACAATCACCGCTACCACCTAACGTTTTGTAATGAATTACTTCACGCCGATTGCTATGACAGAGCCCACACAGCAAAAACAGAACTGCAAGAACTCAAGGGGAAAAAAAACCCAAATGATTAAAAAAAAAACCAAAAACCCAAAACGTTTTCTTCTGACAAGTTCAGAATCCTTGCTGACCAACCTGTACACCACAGTTCACTGCTGAAGTGCAGTAAATTTGAAAGCGTTCATAGGCGGCACCAAAGGAGTGAAGTTCAAGCAGAAATTGTTACCTGCTTCCCAATAAAGAAGTTTTAATGAGAGCAACAATGGTAAGCAGGAAGTCATAGAATCACAGAATCACAGAATAGTCTGGACTGGAAGGTACCTCTAAAGGTCATCTGGTCCAACTCGCCCTTGGCGTGGAGAGGAGAAGGCTCAGGGGTGACCTCATTGCTGTCTACAACTACCCGAAGGGAAGCTGTAGCCAGGTGGGGTTGGGCTCTTCTGACAGGCAACCAGCAACAGAACAAGGGGACACAGTCTCAAGTTGTACTAGGGCAGGTCTAGGCTGAATGTCAGGAGGAAGTTGTTGGCAGAGAGAGTGATTGGCATTGGAATGGGCTGCCCAGGGAGGTGGTGGAGTCACCGTCCCTAGAGGTGTTCAGGAAAAGCCTGGATGAGGCACTTAGTGCTGTGGTCTGGTTGATTGGACAGGGCTGGGTGCTAGGTTGGACTGGATGAGCTTGGAGGTCTCTTCTAACCCGGTTGATTCTATGATTCTATGAATTAGACCATGTAATAACCAAGTTCTAAGACAGGCTACAGAAAGATGCATGCCCATCCCTGAATCTAGTGGACTTCACCTTTCTTAAGGGTACTTAAACCCACTTAAATTTCCACAAACATCTGGAGAGATTAGAAGCGGAATACAGCCAATATAATCTACTGAATTTCCTTTTAGGTCAAGTGTTGTGGGTTTTCTTCCAAGCTTAAGTTATTGGTTTCTCTCTTCTTCAAACCCACATAAACACAAAGCTTTCCAGAAGCAGGCCAAGTGATCACACAAAAAATTCTCTTAGCCAGGGTTGAGCAAAACAGATTTTCTTCTTTGAGTCTCTCCCTTATGCATAAATATTGGTGGAGATAAAATACTGCATGTGTTACACACACTCAGGCCATGGAAGCTTAGAGCAGGTGATCTGTAACTAAAAGAGATTACTGTGAAACAGAGAACTCTGCTTATCTGGCATATCCAATTCAAAATATTTACAAGTAATTTGTGTTCCCTGGTTCCATAAAGTATTCCTCTCTTCCTTGTCCCATCGGGTCACCAATTTTTGTTAGGGGGATGTTCAGCCTGAAGAGAAGAGGAGGCTCAAGGGAGACCATATTGCTCTCTACAACTACCTGGAAGGAGGTTGCAGTCAGCTGAGGTTGGTCCCTTCTCCCAGGCACCCAGTGACAAAACAAGAGTACACAGTCTCAAGCTGTGCCAAGGCAGATTTAGGCTGAACGTTAGGAACAATCTCTTCACAAAGACAGTGACTGGCATTGGAATGGGCTGCAGGGTGGAGTCACCATCCCTGCAGGTGTTTAAAAGGAGGCTGGATGAGGCATTAAGTGCCATGGTTTAGTTAATTAGAAGGGTTAGGTGATAGGTTGGGCTCAATGATCCTAGAAGTCTTTTCCTACCTGTTTAATTCTGTGATTCTGTGATTAATCTCAGAGCAATTTCCCCCCCTCACCCTTGTTGGACAACCACACTGACATAAGAATGTTCATTAAAATTTCAACTGCAAACACACTGCAATGTGCTAATTTGCAACTGCACAACAGAATGGCCATTACTGAGATAAAGGCAAATGGATCAGAACGATGAAAGAACAACAAGTTAGCTTTTGAATCAGGACAAACCCAACAGCCTAAACAGTCATATTTAGCCTTTATGAATGATTTATCACATGGGAGGAAAAACAAACTCTATCATGAGCCTGTTTGGTGGAAGGAACCACTGCCATAAGAAACCACTGTAAATCAGATGCATTTTCTAATGCAAAAGGAGTTGCATAATCTCTTCCAGGAGCTAAAGCTCAGATGCTGACACAAGGGGTCTGGGAAGTGTGAAGCAGCAAGATACAACTGACCAAAAACCTGTATTTGAAAAAAGCAATATACATTCCTGGAATGAAGAATTCCTTCTTAACCATTTTACTCATTCCTTCTCCTCAGCATTCATAGTTCTGTCACAAATTAGCTGCAATTTTCTTTTTCCCCCAAGACAGAACCTGTGCCATGTAGACAAGCTCACAGACACTGAATTACTGAATCGTGCATGTAATTTATTTTTCCTTGCAAGTTACTTTCACATGAATTCCTGTGAACTAAGTTACAAAACCCAAGCTCTTTTACAATGCCACAGCAGAAGCAATCTGCTTTGCTCCTGCAGGTTCTGTTTACTGAGCTAATGAAGACATTCATCAATTAAACACTAAAAGTTATTTTAAATGTACAATTAGCATCCTCCCTTTACATACAGGAAGCTCCCATGTTGCTTTTGTTTCCAGATGGAGATTCATGGCTGCAAAGAAACAGTGCATCTGACCTGTGCTACAAAGCTTCTCCTGTGCAGTCATCACAGAAACTATAGCAGAAGAGTCAGTTCCCACTGTGCTGCTCTCTCACACCATTTAATTGCTCTTACCATAGAATCACAGCATCAACCAGGCTGGAAGAGATCTCCAAGATCATCCAGTCCAACCTAGCACCCAGCCCTATTCAGTAAACTAAACCATGGCACTAAGTGCCTCAGCCAGGCTTTCCATGAACACCTCGAGGGACAGTGCCTCCACCACCTCCCTGGGCAGCCCATTCCAATGCCAATCACTCTCTCTGCCAACAACTTCCTCCTAACATCCAGCCTATACTTCCCCCGGCACAACTTAAGACTGTGTCCCCTTGTCCTATTGCTGGTTGCCTGGGAGAAGTGGCCAACCCCTACCAGGCTACAGCCTCCCTTCAGGGAGTTGTAGACAGCAATGAGGTCTGCCCTGAGCCTCCTCTTCTGCAGGCTGCACACCCCCAGCTCCCTCAGCCTCTCCTCACAGGGCTGTGCTCCAGGCCACCAGCTTCACCACCCTCCTCTGGACACATTCCAGTACATCAACACCTCTCTTGAATTGAGGAGCCCAGAACTGGACACAGTACTTAATGTGTGGCCTGACCAGTGCTGAGTATGAGGCAGAATAACCTCCCTCATCCTACTGGCCATACTGTTCCTGATCCAGGTCAGGATGCCATTGGCTCTCCTGGACACCTGGGCACACTGCTGGCTCATGTTCAGCTACTATCTACCAGTAGTACCCCCAGGTCCCTTTCTTCCTGGCTTCTCTTCAGCCACTCTGTCCCCAGAGTCCCTTTCATGGTCCCTTTCGAATTGAGAAGATGTTACAATTTTTCTGTCTTAAAAAGTGAAGATTTTTCAACAGCCCAAAACATCAACCACTAATCAAGCAACTCTCTCAAACAGTGTTTGAATCAACATTATTGCACCAATTTGTATCCCCACATCCCCATTTGCCAGCATTACAGTTTGTGAAAGAGAGAACAATTCAGTATTTCAAAGGAAGCTAATAACCATCACAAGAGCTCCCATGAGTAACATTACTTAATCTGGAGTTTTGCCTTCAGGAAGAAAAAGGAGACAAGGGAAAAAAAAAACCAACACAAAAAACACTTCAATAAACAAGAGACTTAGAAGAGGAGGGAAAAAAAGTTATGGTTAGGTGCCAAAATTCAGACCCTTTTTGTCTTAAAATCACAGATATCCCTTCCCTGCCCCCAAAACTGGGGAATAATGCCTCAATGGCAATGGAAGGTAGAGACTTAGGAAAAAAAGGCAGATGTTGGAGAGAGTGATTTCAGAAGGAGCCTATTCATTTCTGCATTAGACTCCCTGTAGCTCTATTAAACCAGCAGCTTTAAGGCATTACGCATTCCAGAGCATGTTCCCCATAACACACCTACCATGCATGACCTTGACTCTGCAAGAAACATGGAGGTAGTTTGTTACTCCTCATCCTCTTCTGTCATCATTTTGTAGCTTCCAAAGGTAACAGACTGCTGAAGGGAGCTACCAGCACAACACAGAGAGAGTATCTGCTACAGCAGATATGCTGCAGACAAAGCCAACTTGAAAGGGTATTTCCAGGGGAGGAGAAGCAGAAGGCATTGCACACGCTTCATCCTGCAAGGTTCAACAAATCCCACAAGCAGGCTGTAATTACAAGAAACTGTTTGGCAAAAGGGAAGATGAGAAAAAGAAGCTACCTGCAAGCCTATAGTTCTCGTGGAAAAAGAAGTCTGCCTTCTTGGGAGAGCAAGGAAAAAGGATGCAATTCATGCCGCTTTGGAGGACTTGGGGAAAGGAAGAAGGGAAGAAAGGATGATTCTCTTCTGACCAGACAAGTGGCTTTGCTAAATACACAAGGTCATCACAAGTTTAGAGATAGTAACTTAAAACTCGGTAAGTAAAATCTGCGTTGTACTGGCAGAACAGTAAAGCTCACCTGGAGACTACACACAATGCTCTAACTGCATTGGTTCTTCAGAGCTGACTCACAAAAGCAAGAGCAGTGACTGACAGATGTGATTAAAGTTTCTCACCAGCTTTTTGGGGAACAAAAGGCCAATCTGCATTTGGAAGCTATTTCAAACTGTTCTAAGAGTCCTGTAGAATAACCAGACTGTTTCTCAGCTGCCCACATACCAGACCAAAACCTCCATGAGGTAACCAGAAGAAACAAAAAAGTCTGCGTTTCTGCCTACTATACCTTGCCCAGTTCTGACAGAGGATCTTGATGCCAGCGAATAGCAATGGATTCACAGGTGCAAAGGCTCACATCTGCCTTGCTTCAAATCCTTCCTCACTTTCATAGACTACCTGCAAAGGAAGACAGAGCCTAGTACCATGCACAGGACCCCACTAACCACACCATGGTCACACAGTCCAAGGCTGGGGACTTGCACCATTCAGTAGCTTCAGGTTTTAGAGTGCCACATCCAGTACATGATGCATTGCTCATTCAAAACCTGAACCTCCACAGATGTCTCGCACTGGTGCCAGAACAAGAGCTCAAGGTGCCTTCAAATATTAATCACAAATACAAGAAAATGGAGCCTTCCACAATTCAAAACCTTTCCCATTGGAAAGGAGATTAAAAGTGTTGCCTAAAGTCTGTCCAGAAGTTTCTGGCAGAGACACATTTCAACATGATCACTGCCTTACAGAACCGAGCAGCAGCAGCCTTCCCAGCTGAGAGCCTCTCCATCTGCACAGCACCGCTCAGGAGCTCCCTCTGAAAATTATTCATCAACTCTACGGTCTCACCTCTGCAACCAGAACTCAAGATGACAAAAGTGTAGTGCTTCAGCAAAACACTCTCCGTGAGCTAACGCCAGCAGCCTCTCAGCTGTGGCAGATGTGGCGCAATTCTTGCCTTCATTCACACATCCTAGACTGACTGGGGTGATTTCAAACACTTGCCTCCTTTTTTCTCTGCCACACACAGCATATCATTACCCCCCGAGAGGCCACTTTACACTTTGCTCTCTTGCCTCCTTACTCCTCTTTTGTTGTACGGTTAGATAAATAATACTTAAACGGCCCCACATCCTGCGGGGAAGTTGCTTAAAGCATCACTCAGGTTTTCTGCAAACCTTCATGCCACTGCAAACAAAAGCCACTGATTACACCTCAAACTTCACAGCCCTTTGCAGCATGGAAACCATAATTAAGTTAAAAAACAACAACAAAAAATGTTATTCAATGTCATTCACTTAACCATCAAAACACTTCAGACAGCTGCAAAGATGACAGTAGCCTGTGATACCTGCTCTGCACCTTCCTGTTATTTCAGGAAACTCTAAAGATACCTCCTGGAAAAAAAAAATCAAATCACTGTGTCCTAATTAGAAGCTTCTGAAGACAAACATCAATTGGGATGTACCAGTCCCACACATTAAATACTAATTCAGGAAGTAGGAAGCTCCTCTCACCACGTCCTTCAGATGAGAGGCTGCAGACTTAAAAACACCAGGTTTAAAACCCAAGCTGAAAACTCTGCTGTTTAATAATGAATCACAGCAGTTGCATTTGAGATGTTAGAGTTCCTCCAGTAATAAATAAAACCCTGACTGCAGCAAGACAGGTTTTGAGAAGCTCGCTTGCAGTCGCTGAGCCTTACAGAACAGGATTTTGTGCTCTTGATGCCAACACAGAAGTGATAAAACCTTTTTTTCCCCTCACACAGCTTCAATCACTGAAAAGGGGCATCAGAAAAAAAGGGGCCTAACTGCATTAAAGGCACCACATTTCCTTTCCAGGGGTGACACTGTCTTCTAGTCCAGTGATCAAATACAGCTGTGAGCAATCACATCAAAATACCTCAAGTGTGACACGTTTCCATGCTGATTGTTGTTGCTACAATAACATTAACTTGGGCATATTCAGCTTTTCTGCTGCAAATTCTCAGCACATGAGAATACCTCCCAGCCAAGGTCACTCCAAATAATGCAAGTGCCACTGTGGGGCAAGCCAAAAAGGTATGGAGGGGAAATGAGTGCTGCAGAGCCTGCTACTTCCATCTGATCATTTAATGCCCATCTCATTATTTATTACAGACATAAGACAGTCTAAAGCCCAAGTCCTGCAGGGCAGAGACTTAGATACTTAAGCATACAGCAGCAGATGCATTTAACATGAAGACTATTAATAAGCTCATTTCATTTGTGGGGGAGTTTTGGGTTCTCTGTACACTTTCCAGCAAAAAAGGGAACGAGCTTGTCTCCAGGAATTAGATACACAGAATCACTGGATATCAGCGGCTGGAAGGGATCTCCAAAGCTCATCCAGTCCTCATCCCCCTGCCAGAACAGGATCACCTATACCAGATCACACAGGAACACGACCAGGTGGGTTTTGAATACCTCCAGAGAAGGAGAATCTACAACCCCCCTGGACAGCCTATTCCAGTGTTCTGTCACCCTCACAGGGGAAAAAAATCCTCCTCGTGTTTAAATGAAACTTCCTATGCCTCAGCTTCCACCCACTGCCCTTTGTCCTGCCATCAGGCATCACCCAGCAGAGCCTGGCTCCAGCCTCCTGGCACTCACCCTGCACATCTTTATAACCATTGGTGAGGTCACCTCTCAGTCTCTTCTTCTCCAAGCCCCAGCCTCCTCAGACTCTCCTCATAAGAGAGATGTTCCACTCCCTTAATCACCTTTGTGGCTCTGCACTGGACTCTCTCAAGCAGTTCCATGTCCCTCTTGAACTGGGGGGCCCAGAACTGCACACAGTACACCAACCCCATTTGCGCTTCTAAATCACTAATGTAACCATCATGGGGCAGGTATTCAGTGATTCAAGATCAACAATCTGACATGATTCCTGCCTATATGCGACCAAAACCTAAACCAACACTTGGGGACTTTTGGACAGGACGTGTGATACAGGCAGCAAAAGCATGCAGGAAGAGAAATGCCACACAAAACCCTTCGGAACCGCTCTTTTGCCTTGAAAGGATAAAGGCATCATCCTGAGTTATTTCCCACACAGGCTGCCTTCAACAGGGTGCCTTTCAACCTCATTTGAATTGCTTGTTACACTAATTGGCATTAAACACAGCAAGCTGCCACAGTAATGGCACAATGAGAAATGCCAAAGGTGCAGGCTAGGTATGTCCCTCCTGCAACCTGCACCAAGCAGTTGTGCTAGCTGCAGGTGGAGGTGGCTGCTACATGAGATGGATCAATTCTGCAGGGCCTGTGTCAGGAGGGAGGTGCCACGATGACAACCCAATCTGGATGAAATCACAGGAAGCCATCAGCCTTGCAATGGAGAGTGCAGAGCTGTGCTGCAAGTAGGACTTCACGTGTTTCTCCACTGCAATCCTTAGATTTTATTGGCTTAGTGAAAGTGAAAATGAAAAACCTAAAACTTGTTTCTTCTTCTTTAAGAAAACAGTCTAGAAGATAGACCTTACTTGATAGACCCTATTTGTACAACATCCAAGGCCAAGTTTGGTTACTAAATCATAGAATCAGTCAGGGCTGGAAGAGACCACAAGCATCATCTAGTTCCAACCCCCCTGCCATGGGCAGGGACACCTCACACTAGATCAGGCTCTCTACAGCCTCATCCAGCCTGGCCTTAAACACCTCCAGGAATGGGGCTTCCACCATCTCTCTGGTCAACCCCTTCCAAGGTCTTACCACCATCATGCTGAAGAACTTCTTCCTAACATGACTCCTTTTTCCCTGCCTACTAGACAGGTCTAGCACTAGAGGGCTCATTTTTGGTGCCTAAGCCTTGTTTCACAGTAGTACCTCATAACCTGCTTTAATCACTAAAACATTGTTAGTCTAAGTTGAACAGGAGGAAACCAGACCCATTCCTCTCTCAAAAGTAACTAACCTGCAATGTTCTGCTTTTCACTAGGGCTCAAAGTGTCATTTCAAGCCCTCTCCTTGTCCTGATGCAAAAGCTTCGGAGCATTCTAGCTGGGTGACTGTTGTTTACTCTTGAACTTTTAACTGAGAGGTAAGGCCCTGAAATATAATCAATGCTCACTTTTGAAACTCTAAAATTTTAATTACCATTTCCAGACACCCTCTATCACACGTTTTATGTACAATCAATGCTGACCCCCATAAAAGCAAAGCACTCTCACATTTTGGAATACAAGAAGTTTGCTCTTTACCAAGGAAGCAATCAATTGCTGATCATCTAACCGCCTCTGTGTACACATCTATCACTCTTCTGTTATTGCTGGATGTTAGGAGGAAGTTGTTGGCAGAGAGAGTGATTGGCATTGGAATGGGCTGCCCAGGGAGGTGGTGAAGTCACTGCCCCTGGAGGTGTTCAAGCAAAGCCTGGATGAGGCACTTAGTGCCGTGGTCTGGTTGAATGGACAGGGCTGGGTGCTAGGTTGGACTGAATCATCTTGGAGGTCTCTTCCAACCTGGTTAATTCTATGATTATGTCCCAAGAAAGCAAAACTGCTATAAAATTCTGCTTCTGATGCATTTAGTCTGAGAATTTATGTAGATTCTTACTTACAGTGACAGATGTTTGAGTTGCTTGGTTTGGGTTTTGGGGTTTTGTTTGGTTGGGGCTTGTTTGGTTGGGTTTTTTTTGTGGTGTTTGTTTGGTTTGGCATTTTTTTGTTTGGTTTTGGGGTTCTTTTTTGTGGTTTGTTGTTGATGTTGTTTTGGTTTCCTTTAAAAAACCGAACCCTGGCCAAATATTTGTTCCCTATAAAGCAGCTGGGGGGGGGGGGGGGGGGAGGGGAGAAATCAGAATTAAATCTGGCCACATGAAAATTTGACCAACATGGTTTGACACTGCTTCCTTCTGAATCATTCTTAACATGCTGAGACCCGAATGCATGTTGACACATCAAGGCACCATTGTGTGAGAGTTGTCACGTTCTGAAAGTTCATAAACATACTCTGCTTTTAACACATCATAGCAGATCATGCCATAAGTAGCTTGTCACACCCAGATTTTTGGGTTGGGTGTTTCCTTTCCTTTGATCACAGGTGGAGGTCAGTTTGTAATCTTCTCAAAGCTGGCACCTTAGCAAGTATTATCTACATAAGAGGTTTGGCTTTAAACAGGCACAATACTTCCCTTATTAGCACATACAAATAGGCATAAAAGGCCTTGTGACAGATGTTTAGAGAAATGATGTGCCAGGACACCAGTGATAAAATGCTAATCTTACCTTCAATGTGTGTTCAAACTCATTAATATGGATGTGTAGGTGAGCATCCGTGGGTAAATTAAATTGGTGTATCAGGTATGCTGAGCTCAGCCAACTGTCTGCTGAAATCAATAGGATTTACACTGGCCATGCAGAGAGGATATTAGTTAATATCTGTATGTTTGGGGCTAGAGACTAGAGCACAGTTAAGAACACACTCAGCTTTTTCTTACTCTTTCTACATAGGACCTAAAGAAATGTCAAGGATTAGCATTCTGTAATCACATGCACAGGTATCTTTGAGGGTATGCTAAAGAACACCAAGCCTTTATTTAGGTGTAAACCACAGCTTTGCACAAATATGGGCAACTAAGCTTAGAAACAGAAAGGCTGGAACACTAAACTGAACACAGAAGCCACACAAAAATCAGTGTGATCTTGGAAACAGGAACTTCAGCACAGCATAAGATGATAGGCAGCTCAGGGCTACAAAAGATGGGAGAGAGTACTCTGCTTATGCTGAAAACTACTTACCAAAAAGCTTGTATACAGCCAGTGAATATTCAGGAGCACAAGTTACTTCCATCTTCACAACCAAAGCTGTAAATACAGCCACTGATATTCCCACAGCTAAACAGTTTAGGAATTCAGGAACTTCTGAGTGTCAACAATGCAGGCAAAAATTATCCAACTTCTCCTGAAATTATTCAGAATGGCATCTTGAGCTCTTAGTAAACTTATTTGCTCATCTCAAAGGAGCCATGCAGGTCAGAAACAGTGCACTGAGAATAAAAGTTCTGTACTACATCCAAGTAAATGATTTCTGTGCCAGGACAGTCAGTATGACATCACTGTGAGGCAACACAGGCCAACTTTAGGAACCTGAAAGGGTATTCACATGCAAATATAGATGATCACATCTGGTACTAAACATTAAGGCTAAAGATAAGATGAATGCAGAAATTGCTGGTGTGGCTGTTGAAAAGATTCACCACCAAAAAAGACCTTTCAAACTACTGGGCTTTTTGTTAAGCATCCATCTAGGGTGCAAATCATAATCTCCTTTCTCAACAACGTGGATGGCAAGTCCTACCTCAAAGGATGACTTTAAAAAGAGAACAGCATTCTCCTGTTATAATCTGTCAGTTACTCAACACTTTTAAAGGAGAGCTTCCATTTGAAAGGCCTCTAAAACATCAAAAATATGACATCCTTTTATCAGTTGGATTGTATTCTCCATAACTGCCAAGACCTGAAGGCTGCAAGAGTCTGTATGGCACCCACAGAGCAAGATTTGTAGTAAATACTTGGTTTCTTTGAAGCTCAAATGGTATCCAGCTGTGTTTGAAGTCCCTTCACTCCCTACTCCCTATCCCTAGGATGTCAAGTACAGTCCAACCAAAGCAGGAGAAAAAGTAATTTCTCTTCCTAGGAGAAAAGAAAGAAAAAGGGAAAAGATATGAGAAAACTTCCTTAAGTGAAGACAAGAAGTGATGTCTGTGCTGCTTCTGGGGACAGAGTGGCTGGAGAGAAGCCAGGCAGAGAGGGACCTGGGGGTACTACTGGTAGATAGTAGCTGAATATGAGCCAGCAGTGTGCCCAGGTGGCCAGGAGAGCCAATGGCATCCTGGCCTGGATGAGGAATAGTGTGGTCAGTAGGATGAGGGAGGTTATTCTGCCTCTGTACTCAGCACTGGTCAGGCCACACCTTGAGTGCTGTGTCCAGTTCTGGGCTCCTCAATTCAAGAGAAATGTTGAGATACTGGAACATGTCCAGAGAAGGGTGGTGAAGATGGTGAGGGGCCTGGAGCACAGCCCTGTGAGGAGAGGCTGAGGGAGCTGGGGGTGTGCAGCCTGCAGAAGAGGAGGCTCAGGGGGGGACCTCATTGCTGTCTACAGCTACCTGAACAGGTGGGGGTTGGTCTCTTCTCCCAGGCTACCAGCAACAGAACAAGGGGACACAGTCCTAAGTTGTGCTGGGGGAAGTATAGGTTGGATGTTAGAAGGAAGTTGTTGGCAGAGATAGTGATTGGCATTGGAATGGGCTGCCCAGGTAGGTGGTGGAGTCACCGTCCCTGGAGGTGTTGAAGCCAAGCCTGGCTGAGGCACTTAGTGCCATGGGCTAGCTGACTGGCTAGGGCTGGGTGCTAGGTTGGCCTGGATGATCTTGGAGGTCTCTTCCAACCTGGTTCATTCTACGATCAGAGGGCATTCACCAGAAAAGGAGCAGAGTGCAAAGTAATATTCAACTCTTTACCTTCTCCTCTTGCTACAGCAGTGAACCTTGCATGTTAATCCCTAGAATCCTCTTCATTTAATAAATGCATTAAAGTCTATTGATTTTTAGTGACTATGAAAGGTCAAGTGAAAACAAAGCAGGAACATTTTGTAAAGCATGGGGCTGTAAAAGGAGAAAAAAGAAATCCTAATGAGAGTAAGCAGTAACTGTGGAGATTGAAGAGAAATCTCAGCCAGTCATGTTCATCCCTCAGTTGCATGGATGTAAGCAAGAAAGTACTTCCACTTGGGCCAAAGCTTCAGACAATATGCTCTGTGGCCTTATCCTGGGTTTATATTTGTATACACATTAGACACATTTTAATCTCACCCTCAGAGATTATCAGAATTTGTTTAAAGCCCACGAGAGTCTTTTTTCTAATCCTGAAGCATGACATCCTGTTCAATATAGACTAAAGGAAGATAGCAAAACACTTAACCAGCTGCCTTGCAGGGGAGAGGAGGATAAGAACTGATGACCTTCCACACACTTGGGGTATACCAAGTCAAAACATCATACTGCAGGTAATGGGCTTGCAAATGAAAGGCAAACATATGCTTCATTTTAACTATCTGTGATTTGAAACCTCAGATGCCAGGTAATTTTCTGAGCAGTCTCATTTTCTCTCTCAAACTTCCCTGTTCCACCTAAACCTATCCACAATGAAAAATGATGCTGTGATTAGAGTCATGCTTAATTACTATTTGGTAATAAAGTTTATGAACCAACATTTTACCCAAGCCTGTGTATTGTCTTATTTTTATATATTCATAAATATGCAGAGCCATTAAGATGATTATTAATTGCGGCAGGATACAATTAGGTGGCTTTCAGCAACAGCAGTCTTTGAAACTGTTAATGTGTATTCACTGCTTTTCCAGTGCCTGTCTTCAATTATTCAGCTTTTAGAGGATCTGTTATGATATAATGAATGTTCTGCTTAAATACCATCGCTGCCTAAAAGAAAGGACACTGATCTATTACTAAATTAAGCTCAGGCATGTAGTGAGCTGTGCCATTTTGTAAAGCATCCACCAAACTGATTACCTGTACAGCCTCACTCTGTTCACAGCACTAGCAAGACACACACTCTCTCAAATAATTCCTTTTTAATCTATTTTCACAGCCTTTTTACACCATTAATCCTTAATTTCTAAACTAATATATTTTAAAGGTCCAAACACTGGGTGGAAACAGCTGCTGATGTGCCTGCAGTGGGAATAGGCTACAAAACTATGGACACTACACACTATAAACCACCAAAACACAGAGTGAACAGTTTGCCTTTTCAGGAGTTACTCCTCCAGAAGGGAAAACTCTCTTTGAAGGTCAGCAGCCTGACCTCACTGGTATTTACTACCCTGACTTCACTAGCAGCCACTTACAGGATGGTTTAGGCATCTCACTTCGGTAAGCAGTGCCAGTCTTCATAATGAGCAGGATATTGTTACAGCTTGCAAGAACTGACATTAACTTTTAGCTTAAGTGGTAGATTTTACCTCTAATGTGATCATTTGCTTTTGAATTCCTGCCTTTAAATCATTCCAGTCTAACCTGACCTTACTGCCACCCTGTGCTCTTCTCTACCCCACACTACTGCAGGTGTCCAGACATCCCTTACAAAGCCATTAGAGAACTGCAATACTCATTTTGTCCAATTATATTGTCATCCTCTTTGTTCAGTTTGCTAATGGACAGGCAACTCAAGGTGACAAAGAAAGCAAAAGCACAGTTAGAAAGCAACACTGAGGGTGTTGAAGTTAATGCTGAAGTCCTCAGCACACAGAAGGGGACTGCTCCCCAGACACGATCCTAAAAATGTAGTCAGCAATCATGCATCACACCAGCAGTAGCACTGCTCATGCTATCAGCCAAAGTGACTGTGTGGCACTCTGGCACTGATGCTCAGAGCCCACTGACAGCACAGAAGGCAGACACAGATGTGGAATTTCAGGATGAAGGATTTGAGAAGCCCTGTACACATACAGGTTGGTTGTTCACTCTGACTTGAGATGCTTGGGGTTTTTTTACAAGTACCTGAATGAGATCCTCAATTGCTATGCACCTGCAAAGGCCAATGCCAACCACTGTAGAAATCTCAAGGCCCTCACCTTTTCTGTCCCTCAGAAGGGTTGTCCTGGCCCTGCAGACATAGGAATAAACAGTTCCAAGTGAGAAGGAGGAACTTGTGCTCCCTGACAATGCAAAGGAGCTAAAACTTATCCTCAGAATTACTCCTTTGCAATAAGAATGGAGGCAGTGATGAGTAAAAACACTAAAGTGGCTTCTCTGGTAACTCTGCCAGTTGGACACATCTCAAAATTGCTTTAAAGAAAGTAAAACAAAACCTCATTTTTTCATCTTGTGGGGGTTTTGAGGTTTTTGTACATGCAACAAGCACACACAAGGAGGATAAACTAAATTTTAAAAGGAAACTCTCAAAGCTATTCTAGGAAGGAAGGGGGGAAAAGAGACAATCCTGTGCCAGCTACATGGCATCATCTATTTCTAGAAGGTACTCGCTGCTATGGAAAAGGAGGAGGTGTAAGATGATGGAAAGGTGTCAATGCTCCATTTCTATCTGTAACAGGCTGGGAGAACTGCTGGAGCAGGCAGTGGTGCTGGCAAGATGACCTCATTCCTTTGATCTCTTTAAGCAGTGATTTACAGCATGCACGCAGCAAGGAAGCAGCACCCACGATGCTGTCCTGCCTCTGTGCACCTCACACCAGGCAAACACAGCCCATGCAGAGTCCTCCCAACTCAGAGAGGCTATCAGCTGCCAGCCAGCATAGACCTGTTCTGCACAACTCCTTCCACAGTGTATTTCATAGATGCCCTAGCACTCAGATCCTTACTTGATTCCAGCTATTATCACACCACGCTGGACTTCACCCAGCCAAAATGAGATGAACAAAAGCAGTGATTACTTAACAGGAGATAAGTGCATTCATAGCCAGGATCCCTACTGCAACAACTATTTTTACTGCACAATACAGAGCTACCAAATATACTTTCCATTTAATTATAACCTCACAGTTAACTGCAAAGTTGACACATGCATTTCATCAGCAGACAGGATTTTAATAAAGAAGTACAATCTTAACACAAAACTCTCTAAAGTACTTTGAGAAACAAGGATCTGCTAGATAAGAGGCTAATATTACTGGAACTTCACATTAGCATATGAAAATTTTAGCACATTAGAAAAGAATTAAGCTTTGATCAAATCCTAGTCAAGCAGTTTGGAAAATCAGAAAAATTAAAGCTGAGATGCATTAGCAAGACAGCAAATGAATATAAACATAATTTCTGATGGTTCCACTGCAAAAACCTACAAGACTGCCAATCAAGACTGACTTTTAAGAATGCAAGTGAATACAGAAGTTGTTATTCTTCAGATCACAGGGCTTTGCTATGAAAATAATCAATGAGAAATCATATTAAAGCTGCTTTCTGCATTCATTGTGTGATTTGGTAGAGAAGCCAACAAAATTAAAGCCCTCCCAACATGAGAACACGACACAAACATCGTATTCTCCAGATCACAAAACACTGCATTCCAAGATACCAGTCAAAACCCAGAATCAAACTTGCAGTGCAATTCAATGAAGTATCATTAAATTAGACTCATCTATGGGACAAGAGCCTCTGTCCTGTAATAGTGGCTCTGGGAAATTAGCCAGACTGATTACCGGTATAAGAAATCTTTCCTTTGGCTTCAAAGCACTGATGTCAGCTCCCTCCAATTTGAGAAGGATGCACAGCAGATTACAAATAAGAGCACAAGCTAAAGGATTACAGCAGGGTAGGAATAAAGGAAAAATAAAGCTGCTAGCACTCTAGTAGAAGTCCACAGAAGTTTTTCACTAGAGCAATTAAGTATCTCAGAAGATTCAAACCAAGAGTAAAGTTTGGTACCCATCTTTAGGGTCATCCGCAGAGGATAGATTGGACTGAATGATCTCAGAGGTCTCTTCCAACCTGGTTGATTCTCTGATGGGAATGGGCTACATAGGTGTCATGGCCAGGCTAGCTAACCATAGCCAACAAGGCAATAAACCCTAATCAGGCCCAAAACTTGCATGCCACTGCCGATTCTCCTTTGCCTTGCTGCAGAGCAAAAGCACAAACATTACAGAGGTGAGGAACCAGCAGCCAGAAACAGCTCACCTCTGGAAGATACACCACCTAACGGCTAAGACAAACTGAGGAGCATCATCCTGACCCCTCTTGGCAAACAAAGGAAATCATGCTCTTCAGGTCTCAGACCAGCAATCAGCACTGGTGGAGCACAAAGACTAGAGAAGAGACTGAGTGACCTTCTCAATGCGCAGGGACACAGCTGCTGGCTTCAGACTGCAGGAGCAGGTCGTGCTGAGAGGATACTCTTTGGTTTAGAAAGGGACTGATGACCTCTCTCTCCCTGCCCTCCAGCCCAAGATTTGGGATTTTACTTTCTGTGATTCCAATAGCATTGCATTAAGATACAGGTTCTGGCTGGCAGCCTCAACTGACCTTTTTAAAGGCCTGAAATAGATTTAAACTCAAAGTCTCTGGCAAAGGAAGGCTGGCACGCTTCCTTCACCCCACCAAACAGGGTTTGGTCCCAGTGACACCCCCCCACAGACCAGACAGGATGAAAAGGACAAGTCTCTTACAATATGGCTCTGACTTTGAAATTCAGATGACAGGGCTTCTGGACATATGGTATCTGACAGCTCTGTAACACAGCAGCTCTGGTCACCCCTTGAAAAATAAATCAAAGTTTCCAGAGAGCCATGCTTTTCCAACTCTGTCTTCATAACTTTGCTGAAGGGGTCCGTGGGTTCCAGCAACCAGCCCCTTCAGGGAGAGCAGGCAGATTGAAGCAGACATGGCAGCTCCTGCAGCCCAGAGCTACCAAAGTGAGTTTCCCCATCCTTTCTTGGTTTTAAACTGTGTCATTAAATAGAATGCATCAAATTCAGCCATGGAGGAAATAGCACTCAAAACATAAAGATGAGCATAGAATAATCAGGTGCAAAAAAATTCAGCTCCTCTGGAAAAAGTAACACAAAGGGGTTAGGCAGCTTCTGTGGAAGTCAGGAGGAGATGGTAATATCATGAGTTAAATATTACTCCAGTAAACTTGAAAACCCTACAAATACACTGCTTCATAGAATCAGCCATGTTGGAAGAGACTTCCAAGATTATCCAGGCCAACCTAGCACCCAGCCCTAGCCAGTCAACCAGACCATGGCACTAAGTGCCTTATCCAGGCTTTTCTTCAACAGCTCCAGAGATGGCAACTCCACCACCTCCCTGGGCAGCCCATTGCAATGCCAATCACTCTCTCTCCCAACAACTTCCTCCTAACATCCAGCCTAGACCTCCCACAGCACAACTTGAATCTGTGTCCCCTTGTTCTGTTGCTGGTTGTCTGTCAGAAGAGCCCAACCCCACCTGGCTACAGCCTCCCTTCAGGTAGTTGTAGACAGCAATGAGCTCTGCCCTGAGCCTCCTCTTCTGCAGACTGCACACCCCCAGCTCCCTCAGCCTCTCCCCACAGGGCTGTGCTCCAGGCCCCTCACCAGCTTTGTTGCCCATCTCTGGACACATTCCAGCACCTCAACATCTCTCTTGAACTGAGGGGCCCAGAACTGGACACAGTACTCAAGGTGTGACCTGACCAGTGTTGAGTACAGGGGCCAATCTGTGACCAGTCTGGGTTTCACTCGGCGGCACTGTGCCCACTGAACCCCCACGTGGCACCCCACCTCTGCTCCGCTGCTGCAGATGTGCATCCATTCACCGAACATAAAATATTCAGGGGAACATAAAACGTTTAGGTGAACCACTACATTGTGCAGCCCTGTGCAAAACGGCTCCAGGGATTTCTCATCTTCTGACTGTCATTTTAAAGCATGTGGGAGGAGGAAGGCAGCCAACAAAGAGAAAGAAAGCCAGCAAAGTCTTGGATTGCTGTTGAAGTGAGCACGATGTCCTCAGCATGATGTCTCTCTCCCAGCACAGACCGCAGGAGTGGGGCACTCACCATGGCAGGGATTGCTCTGAGAACCTTCCCCTCTGCAACTCTGACTGTAGCAATTGCAGACAGACAAGTGGAGAATTAACACACATGTTTCACAGACCAAAGCATCCTGGAGCTGAACGGGAAAACTACCATGCAATAAAGCAGGATGTTTGTTTACTTCGAGCCTGACATCTCACTTTTATTGTGCAACCTTCCACTTTACTAACCCAAATCAAGAGCTGGGGAAGCCCTAAAGGAAACCCACAAGGAAACCACTTGAAAACCATCACACACCACTAAGAGAATACATTTTCTACCACTTCAGGAGGAGATGAAAAGGGGCAAATATAATGGGAACTTACTGTTTCACACCAGCTCATGAAATATCCAGCTGTGTCAAGGAGAAAGGACTGTGCAGCTGCATGGGGAACTTATAGCCACTATGATACCTGAATAAAAATCCATCACTTACAGGATCGCACTGTTTTGGCTACCCTTTAACTCACTGTGGGTTTAAATCACCTTTAAATCATCATGTTATCACCTTCATAAACTTCAGTTCTTCTATACCTTACAGCAATGCCACGTGCAGATTGCACACGTGCATCTGGTACTTCGGCATCTTCATAGATGATCTGGATGAGGGCACCGAGTCAGTCATCAGCAAGTTTGCAGATGACACCAAGCTGGGGGCAGATGTGGCTGGGTTGGAGGGCAGAAGGGCTCTGCAGCGGGACCTTGACCGCCTGGACAGAAGGGCAGAGTCCAGTGGGATGGGGTTCAATAGCTCCAAGTGCAGGGTGCTGCACTTTGGCCACAACAACCCCATGCAGAGATACAGGCTGGGGTCGGAGTGGCTGGAGAGCAGCCAGATAGAGAAGGATCTGGGGGTGCTGATTGATACCCACCTGAACATGAGCCAGCAGTGTGCCCAGGTGGCCAAGAGAGCCAGTGGCATCCTGGCTTGCATCAGGAATGGTGTGGTCAGCAGGAGCAGGGAGGTCATTCTGCCCCTGTACTCTGCACTGGTTAGACCACACCTTGAGTGCTGTGTCCAGCTCTGGGCCCCTCAATTTAGGAAAGACATTGAGATGCTTGAGTGTGTCCAGAGAAGGGCAACAAGGCTGGGGAGAGGCCTTGAGCACAGCCCTACGAGGAGAGGCTGAGTGAGCTGGGATTGGTTAGCCTGGAGAAGAGGAGGCTCAGGGGAGACCTTATTGCTGTCTACAACTACCTGAGGGGTGGTTGTGGCCAGGAGGAGGTTTCTCTCTTCTCTCAGGTGGCCAGCACCAGAACAAGAGGACACAGCCTCAAGCTATGCCAGGGGAAATTTAGGCTCGAGGTGAGGAGAAAGTTCTTCCCTGAGAGAGTCATTGGACACTGGAATGGGCTGCCCGGGGAGGTGGTGGAGTCGCCATCCCTGGAGGTGTTCAAGGCAGGACTGGACGTGGCACTTGGTGCCATGGTCTGGCCTTGAGCTCTGTGGTAAAGGGTTGGACTTGATGATCTGTGAGGTCTCTTCCAACCTTGGTAATGCTGTGATACTTCATGTACTTCCTATCATAACTAAGGTTATTAGAGCAGCCCTGACTCAGAGGCTCAGGGTCAAGCTGCGCCAAGTCCTGTACAAACAAAATAGCTTCTGTCCTGGGCAGCTCCCCAGCTCATCATCTGCTCCTGTCTGCATTTATCTTACTTCAACAAGGGAAAAGCAGTTCCCATCCCTGTGTCTGCTGCAGCACTCAGCGTGGCATCGGTACTAGCAGGTCCTCTAACTCATTTTGTCTTAATTTCAAATCCACAAAGTAGATCTAAGTTTTGAGTGAGTTTTTGCTTTCAGAAAGTTTGGAATTGAGTAGGATCCATTTAAAAAAGAGTGAGAAAAGGCCTGGAGGGGACAGACTGAAATAAAAAATATAAAGTAGGGGCCATAAGTAAGGAGGATAATATAACAAATGTAATTGAAGACAGTCACTCAGAATGAGTAAAAACCATCTAGAAAAAAAGACTATGTAAAGGGTAAAAGTGAAGTGTGATAGTCCTGTCACCTTTGGGGCTTTGAGAGATGAGTAATAAGAAGTTTTGGATTACAGATCATAGAAAACAGGTCTGGAAGGGACCTCAAGAGGTCATCTAGTCCATCTCCATGCCCCAAGGCAGGAGCAGCTCTACAGATATTATTTCTGACAGATGTTTTTCTAACCTATTCTTAAAGGCCCATATTGATGAAGGTGCCACAACCCCCAGAAGCAATCTAATGCAGCATTTCATCCCTGAAACTTTTTGTCACTGAAGTAAATCTCACCTGCTGCATCTGAAGCCCACCATCCATTATTTCTACTCTTATCCCCAGCCCTTTTTCCCCCTGAACAAAGAGAAGGGTCTTTGCCTCTCTGCACAGCAGGAGAAAACTTCAGCAGTGTCCTGAGTGACCCAGCCTTGGCTTTGTAGTAATTCTTGCCACTGCTGCTCCCATTACTCTATTTAGTTTACAACATCAATTCTTGGAATGGATACTGAACAAATGCCACCATCAAGGCAACAGGACAGAATCACAGAATCAATCAGGTTGGAAGAGACTTCCAAGATCACCCAGTCCAACCTAGCACCCAGCCCTAGCCAGTCAACCAGACCATGGCACTAAGTGCCTCAGCCAGGCTTTGCTTTAACACCTCCAGGGATAGTGACTCCACCACCTCCCTGGGCAGCCCATTCCAATGCCAATCACTCTCTCTGTCAACAACTTCCTCCTAACATCCAGCCTAGACCTTCCCTGGCACAACTTGAGACTGTGTTCCCTTGTTCTGTTGCTGGTTGCCTGGCAGAAGAGATCAACTACCACTGGACTACAGCCTCCCTTCAGGTAGTTGTAGACAGCAATGAGGTCTCCCCTGAGCCTCCTCTTCTGCAGGCTGCACACCCCCAGCTCCCTCAGCCTCTCCTCATAGGGTTTGTGTTTCAGGCCCCTCATCAGCTTTGTCGCCCTTCTCTGGACGCATTCCAGGACCACAACATATCTCTTGAATTGAGGGGCCCAGAACTGGACACAGCACTCAAGGTGTGGCCTGAGCAGCGCTGAGTACAGGGGAAGAAACTTGAAGTGATCTGTCTCATCTACAAATGATTAATCTTGAAGACCCTCTCTTCTATCTAAAGATGAAGGAAAGGAGAATCACAACTCCACAGTGCTGTATTTCTATGAGGATACCAGAGCTGTTACCTTCAGCAATTCTCGTCCTCCCAAACCTTGCCCTTTCAAGTCACAAGCTCTTGTGCCAGCAGAAAATATTCAGAGAGGGGGAAAAAAAATAAAGTGTCTGTCCCCCATGATTTCAAGTGGTAAGGCTCTAGATAATGACAGAAAAAAAAAAGGCAAAGATGTTAGCCTGGTGCCAATGCTGCTGGGCAAATTCCTGTGGATGCTTTGTATAGGATCTCTTCTTTGAGCTGTAATGTTATGGCATTAAGAAAGGGTCAAGCAGGCTTTTGAGAGTAAAGAAGCAAGAGCTGGTGAAAGAGAGATTTTCTTAATAAATGTGAGATTATAAACAGGAAATTAGAAACCAGATCTCTCCAGATATTTATACAGGACAGCAACATCATAGGAATTAAAGATGTGGGGGTCTTTTTATTTGTTCGGGGGGGGACACACACACACACACACACTGCATTCTAATTCAAAGCAATCCAATCTTGAAGCTGTTCTCCCCATATATGTCAGCTACCATATTTTCTATAATGAGAATTCAGGGGTTTGCTCTATCACATCATTCTGACAGCTTAAAGTACTTCTACAAACCACTAAATATCTTGGAATTCACATCAGTACAAATGTTACCATCAAGGATCTTCCTAGGAGTATTTCTGACTCAAACAGTCCTTTTTTTTCCCTCCTTATGAATCCAATGACCTGCTCTGTTTCCCAATGCCAATTAAACATCCAAGAAAAGGGAAGAAGAGGGAACATCAAAGTTGTTAAACTTCTCTTATGCCTTTCAGCCAAAAGCTTGCCCCCTTTTCTGAGCCTTTTATAGTCTAGGCAGATCCCAACAGCATTACCAGTCGAGGGAGAGCTCTTGCCTAAGGAGCTGTCTGCCTAAACTCCTCAATTTATTAGAGCCTACAGACATCAGGGAGCAAAAGGATGCAGTCAGCAAAGATGAGTTGCAGGAGAAATAAATCAAAAAGCATCCACTATACACACAGGTCTTGACTGTAGAATTCAAAACTATGCAAAACAAAGCACCCTGATTAATTATTAATTACACCACGTATCTCTTAAAAGCTATACATTCACTTTATCAATCTGAAGGTCACATCCAAGATGATACAGTCATTCAATCCCACAGCTCCAAAGTATACAATACCAACTATGTTCCCTTCTGGGTCAGTTCCTTCCTCTGATCTCTGCATACTTGGACTTAGTGCAATTAGGAATACACATTCAGCAGGACTGAAATTAATGGCCCTACATAAAAGAAGAGCCTGGCTCAATAAGCAAGCCAAATGCCAAGCTTCTTAGTAAGGAAAGAAACACATTCACAGAATCACAGAACATTAAACATTGGAAAGGACCTCCAGAGATCGAGTCCAATCCCCTTGCCAAAGCAGGAACCCCCAGGGTAGTTCACACAGGAATGCATCCAGGCAGGTCTTGAAAGTCTCCAGAGAAGCAGGCTCCACAATCTTTCTGGGCAGCCTGTTCCAGGGCTCCATCACCCTTAAGTTTCTCCTCATGTTGAGGTGAAACTTTCTATGTTCAAGTTCATAACTGCTGCTCCTTGTCTTATTGCTGTGCATCACTGAAAAGAGATTGCCCCCATCCACTTGACACCCACCCCTCAGATATTTATAGACATTGATGAGATCTCCTCTCAGTCTTTTCTTCTCCAGACTACACAGCCCCAGGTGCCTCAGTCTCTCTTTGTAGGGAAGGTGCTCAAGTCCCCAAATCATGCTTGTGGCTCTCTGCTGGACTCTCTCAAAGTAATGGGAACACAAAATACTTGGCTCTTGGCCCTTTGGGATAGATTTTTAGAAGAAAGCTGCTAGTAACTCTACTTATATGCTCACCAGGTGCTAAACTCTTTAAAAAAAGTAACAAGAAGGGGGTTAAGATGTGCTGCCACACTTGTGGTGCCTAAAGAGTGCTCTTGTGTCTTCTGGGAGAAACACAACAAACCAAAACCAAAACCCGAACACCCCAAAAAGGAAAGCGCAAACCCAAAACCCAACTGAACTTGTGCTCCAGTCTCCTTGCCTCAAAGTGGAGTTCTATTACTGATCCAGAACTTGTCTTAGAGTTCAACTAAGAATAAAGGATCACAGAATGTCAGAGGCTGGAAAAGATCTTGAAATATCATCCAGTCCAACACACCCACCCCCCGCTCTGCCAGAGCAGGATAGTCCAAGCATCTTCCTTTAGCCATTCTGTTCCATGTAGTGTATGCTTCTTTATACCTCACACAAACAGTTTTATCCTAACCCTGTCCCTACTGGCCAGCACTCTCCTTAGATATTTGACTTCCTAAAGCTTTAAGAAGGATGTGTCTATATGTGTGTGTGCAGATATACAGACACAAAACCATAAATACAAATCTTGGCTTCCACTTCAGCTTTGACAGCACTTTGATTGTTTGTGTTTTTCAGAAGCCTATAGATTGCATCCCACTCTACTATCAAAAATTTAACTGAAGATAGAAAGGCTCAAAAATTAGATGATAAATAAAGAAGACTCCTGCTATGTTCTTCAAGGTTTTGTTTTTTTTTCTATCAGGACTCATTTGAGTCAATTATGCCTTTTACTTAACGAGCAAACTGTCAATAATTAACAAAGCAAAGCAACACTGAAGGCTATGAGGCTCACAAAAAGCAACAAGAAATATGTTTCTGGGTTTTTGCTATGCTAGATGAGAGATCAGTGTGCCAGAGGCACAAGTAATGGAAATGTACTTTTATATAAATCTCCTTTCTTTGCTTGGATTATTTCAAAATGACTGCACTGGAGTGGATATTAACCTAGCTATCAAACTTCCTGCAGTCAGCTTGCTTTTTACACTTTATTAGGAACACAACCACCGTGGAATCACCAAAGGGTGGTTAATATCATTGTGCTCTTTCTTGGTTAAATACACAAGAAGTTTACACTAGAAACAGCACAAAAAGTCTGGCAATCAAATCTTCTGTCCTTGTCATCGTATACTCCAACCTTCGTGCCAGACATGATGGATGGGTAGACCTCCCTTGTTTTCAGCATAGCAGCACCTCCTTGCATGTCCATATGCCTCAGCCAGAGCTTAACAACCAAACAGTGGACAAACACCTATGAAGTGGAGCTGTTTTCTCCCCTTTGTTTGCTGAACTGACATTTAAACTCATCTTTTTCAGAAGCTGGGGTCCACACTCTGACTAGTTAAATACAACAAATCAGGAGTCACATAAAGAATGATAGAATGAACCAGGTTGGAAGAGATCTCCAAGATCATCCAGGCCAATCTAGCACTCAGTTCTACCCAATCAATCAGACCATGGCACTAAGTGCCTCAGCCAGGCTTGGCTTCAACAGCTCCAGGGATGGCGACTCCACCACCTCCCTGGGCAGCCCATTCCAATGCCAATCACTCTCTCTGACAACAACTCCCTCCTAACATCCAGCCTAGACCTCCCCTGGCACAACTTGAGACTGTGTCCCCTCATTCTGTTGCTGGTTGCCTGGGAGAAGAGCCCAACCCCACCTGGCTACAGCCTCCCTTCAGGTAGTTGTAGACAGCAAGAAAGCACTTTGTATTTGCCAAAAAATACCCATTACTATTCCCACCTTACTCTCATTGAATCACAGAACCGTTTTGGTTGGGAAAAGTCCTCTAAGATGTTTTACTCATTTCTTCCTGCACTATCAAAAGTCTGTGCTCAACACTGACCAAAAATGCAGCTATATAGCTGCGTGCATGAATACTGCGCCTCGTTTTGGCACAATAAAGTTCCATGTTGTAACTAGCAAAGATTCCTCCTTCTCAGAAAAGTATGATTGTGTGATTGCACATTATTCTAAACCAAGAGCTAAAAGAACTTATCCCTTTCTCTTCCAAAATGTTGCATTCCACATTTTCCTTAATTTTTCTACCCTCCAGCACAGATAGCAGTATCTTGCTTTGTGAGTGTATAGGCAAAGTTCAGCATTTAGCAGTGGTGAGAAAATTGGTTTAGATCCCTGAGGGAAGGTGCTATAGAAGTGCATTCAATACAGCTACAATTCAATCCAGCTTTCTGGAGCTGAAGAAAAAAACCCACAAAGTGCTTTCAAAGCTGAAGCAAAAGCCAAGGTTTGTATTTATATTCTTGTGTATGTATATCTATATACATATACACGCACACAAATAGATACTGTGATGGTTTGGGTGCTACCTGCGCCCCCACACTTAAGAAAATCACCCAGACTAGACTCAGAGACTGGAAATAACAGAATGAAACTTTATATCTGCAGCTTAGCACAAGATCCAAGCAGGTATTTACAATATATACAGCTACAGACAGAAACATACAAGTTAAAAAGGTAATACAGAAACACAACAGCCCTCCCAGAAACCAGAGTCCCCAAGAGGGGCTCCCAACTGCCTTTCCACCTCCTTCCCACCCCTCTGCCTTATCCCAGACTTTGCCTTATGTTCAAGGTGAGTTAGGTGAATCAGCCAGGGGGGTTAGGAAGCAGATGGATTAGCAGGTTAGAGAGAGAAAGGAAGCAGCCAAAACCAGAGAGCAACTGTGTTACCTATGTTTGTGTTCTCTTTTTTGACATCTCAGCAAGCCTGTGAGTGGAGCAGACATCACCACTGTTTCCTTTTCACAGCCTAGCATCTAATTCTTCTCAGTAAAATACTCCAGCTCAGTAAAATATTCTATCTAGCATCAAACTAGCACATATACACACCCTTCTGCTTAAAACTTTAGGAAGTCAAACATCTACAGAGCCTGCTGGCCAGTAGGGATAAGGTTAGGGAAAAGCAGGTTGTGCAAGCTATAAAGAAGAATACACTACATGGAAAAGAATGGCTAAAGGAACATGCTTGTACTGTCAGCATGTTTTTATCCATAAGATAGGAACAAAACACAATCAAAGCAATTAAATATTTAACTTGAGAAGGGAAAAAAGTTATTTGTGCATAACCCTCTTCTGAGTTGCTATAATGAACACATTTATTTAACTTAGGACAAGTTGCAGCATAAGAGGTTCCACCTCAACACAAGGGGAAATTCCTTTACTGTAAGGGTCCCAGAGCACTGGCACAGGCTCCCCAGAGAGGTTGTGGAGTCTCCTTCTGTGGAGCCTTTCAAAGCCTGTTTGGATGTGTTCCTGTGTGATCTGTGCTAGATTGTATGGTCCTGCTCTGGCAGGGGGAGTTGGACTCGATAATCTCCTTGGGTTCATTCCAAACCCTAATATCCTGTGAGCCTGTGACCAAAAGTGGTTTTTTTTTTTTAAATCCAAAATATGCACTAGGAGAAAAATGAAATGGGGGGGTGGGGGGAAAGGCAGGTAAAATTAGAATGCAAAGAAACAAATCTGCTTCACACAGTATTTCCCTTTAAAAAAGGGAGCCCATGCTGTGTAATTACATAAAGGTAAACAACTCAGAAGGCTCACTGTAAATGGTACTGTATGCTGAGCCATTTGTCATGCTGCACAGCTTCCAGAGGAGAGAGCCTGCAACATGTTGCTCTCCCCCTCTTTATCTCATACTTTTGCATAATGCAAATTGTGGAGAGAGAAGGCTCAGTCCCCCCACTGAAACGATGCAGTATCGATATTTTGTCTCTGGAAGCTTAGTATGCAGTGTGAAAATTCACTAGTTAAAACAAAACAAGGCAGAAGTAGTGGTTCAGACAAGCAAATTAAATATCTGCTCCTCTCTGACCTCCAGCATCTCAGGAAAATTGGGTGGATGAAAGAGCCCTGGGCACCACTGCCAGCAGATCTCCCCGAGTTCCTCAGCCTTGGCAGAATTATAGGGGCAACTTCACACATGGATGAACTGTTCTTGAACAATCTTTTTAATGCAGTAGACACAAACAGGCTTTCCTCCAATACCAGGAAAGCATGTCCCACATGTTTATTTCTTTTGAATACTATTTCTGCAGACAACTCAGTAACATTTCTGGAGGAGAATTCCTCTCCAATAGCAGTGCAGGGGTCAGAGTTAAGGCTTGGGGAAAGACAGGTGTGGGGAGCCTTAAGCAGCTATTTCCAGAGCAGATTATCTCAGATGCAATTCTACAGAAAAGAAGGTGCATTTCTATGGGGTCCCCAGGAGCTGAAGATGCCAAAGACTTTCTGGGCCAGAACTTGATATCAGGAGACAAATATCATGACAAAAGGGATCACTCCTTAGTGTAGAAACTTTTGGTTATCTTCATCTGCAGCAGTTACAGTGGTGATGGTACAGCCACAAAGGTGAGAAAATAATGAGTATAGAATGATTCTCAAAGGTGCTACTGCCATGGTTGTGACAGTCATGCAGGAACATGTTTGCCCCTGCTGCATCTCCTAACAGGATAGGGAAAGCAACACAAACATCAGCAGTGGCCAACTCAGCACACACTGACACTGCTGCTCCGGTGTGGAGATGCTCAGCATGAAAAATAAAGCCAGTCTGAGGTTGACTAATTGTCCTGGCCCAAAGCTTATCAAGGATGAATGTAAGACTTTGAAGTTTGCTGAGCTAGGACCCTTCCAGGCTTCTCACTTTAAATATTTAAACACACAGTGGCACACATTTCCTCAGTGACAGAAATAGGGATAAGTATCTCCACCAGCTTTTGCATGTACCAGCTAAACACATACATTCCCTAGTGTGCTAGTTTGAGCCTAGCTGGGATGCTTTGGTGAGAAGGATTATAGGCTGTGAAAGGGAAACAATGGTGATGTCTATTGCACTCATAGGCTTGCTGAGATGTATAAGAACAAGAACATCAACATAGACAAGTGAGTTGTTTGCTCTTGGTCTTTGAGGCTGTGCTAGTTTGAAGCAGGTTAGAATGTTTTGGTGAGAAGAACTAGATTACAGGCTGTGAAAGGAAACAATGCTGATGTCTACTTCACTCATTGGCTTGCTGAGATGTATAGGAACAAGAAATAAAACCATAGATAACCACTCTCACTTGGGCTGCTGGCTGAGCTGCATCTTGCTCTCTAACCTCACCCTCCATTTTTGACTGATCCCTTTGTTTCCTAACCCCCTGGCCGAACCTCCATTCTTCCTTGGGACTGGGGTAAGGTTGAGAGGGGTAGGGGGAAGGTGAAGGGGCAGTTGAGAGCCCCTCCTGGGGACTCAGGTTTCTGGGAGGGCTGTTGTGTTTCTGTATTACCTTTTACCTTGTATATTTCTGTCTATAACTGTATATATTGTAAATATCTGCATGTACATTGTGCCAGCTGTAAATATAAGCTTCATTCATATTTCCAGAGCTGGCTGAGTCTAGTCTGGGTGATTTCTAAAGTGTGGGGGGGCAGGGAACACCCAAACCATCACAGAGGCTGTACTTCTGTCTAACCAAACCTGCTGTGTGACTAATCCACCTGCTTCCTAATCCCCCTGGCCAACCCTCCAAACTCACCTTAAGTGTAAGGCAAAGCCTGAGGTAAGGTAGAGGGATGGAAAGGAGGTGGAAGGGTGGTTGGGAGCCCCTCCTGGGGACTCAGGTTTCTGGGAGGGCTGTTGTGTTTCTGTATTACCTTTTAACTTGTCTATTTCTGTCTCTAGCTGTCTAGATCGTAACTACAACGGGATGACATTTGACAGGGCCAAGTGCAGGGTTCTGCACTTTGTCCACGGCAGCCCCGGGCAGCGCTGCGGGCTGGGGACTGAGTGGCTGGAGGGCAGCCAGGACGAAAGGGACCTGGGGGTACTGATGGATAGTAGGCTGAAAATTTAGGCTCGAGGTGAGGAGAAAGTTCTTCACTGAGAGAGTCATTGGACACTGGAGTGGGCTGCCCGGGGAGGTGGTGGAGTCGCCGTCCCTGGAGCTGTTCAAGGCAGGATTGGACGTGGCACTTGGTGCCATGGTCTAGCCTTGAGCTCGGTGGTAAAGGGTTGGACTTGATGATCTGTGAGGTCTCTTCCAACCTTGGTGATACTGTGATACCTGCTTGGATCTTGTGCTAAGCTGTAAATAGAAAGCTTCATTCTATTATTTCCAGATCGACTGAGTCTAGTCTGGGTGATTTTCCAAAGTGTGAGGGAGCAGCTAACACCCAAACCATCACACCTGGTTTCCAAACAAATTTGTATCAGTCTTTGACCCCAGGAATTGAGGAAATGGCAGAAAGGAAATAAAGTTAAGAGGTTAACCTTTGACAGCCTTTGCTCTGAGATCAGAAGGAGCGGTGCCATAGGGAGCATCTCTGCTCAGCCCTTGAACTCTTGAGCACTTTGCACTGAGATTTAGTGCCATGTGTACTCAGCAGTACATAGAGTGCTGCCAAAGTTTTGATTTTTTAAACAAATAAAGGCCAGAAAGTGCAGATTTCCTTAACTCTCCAGCGGCTTCAATTATGCAGCACTGCATCCGCCATGTAAGCAGTATTTCCAGAGCTCTAGCACTTGACATTTTGAGATAAAATATCATGAAGAGAATTTGTGAACCTCTCTCTCATCATATACCCCCTTTCCTCCCTTTGAAAGTAAATCCTTACAGCAACAGACCATTGCTTCAAACTATACCCCCTGCCTCTCCTTCCCTCAAATTCAACATCAAAGACCAGACAGACTTTAATGGCATCTTTAAAACCATTCCAAGTCTTACTTAAGAGCTTTTCTTTTCCACTGTTAGGCTAAGCAATTACACAGAATCAACCAGGTTGGAAGAGACCTCCAAGATCATCCAGGCCAACCTAGCACCCAGTTCTACCCAGTCAACCAGACCATGGCACTAAGTGCCCCAGCCAGGCTTTGCTTCAACACCTCCAGGGACAGTGACTCCACCACCTCCCTGGGCAGCCCATTCCAATGCCAATCACTCTGGGAAGAACTTGCTCCTAATATCCAGCCTATACCTCCTCTGGCACAACTTGAGGGTGTGTCCCCTTGTTGCTGGTTGTTCATTAAGTCCTGCAGCTGGAATGGCTCTTGCCTATCAGTAGGATGCTTTGATGGCTTTTTGCTGAGCTCCTACCTTCCCTTTTTCAAACCCAGGATCACAACAAATGGCTTGAAAAGAAGAAAAAAAGAAAAATCACTGCCACCTGCTCAGGTCAGCACCATTTTGGCCAAATCTCAGAGTCCTTAAACTGGTCACTGCGAGTTTGGGTTTCCTTCTCTTCTCCTCTTACCCTTTCACAGGATGTTAGAGGTTGGAGGGGACCCAAAGAGATCATCAAGTCCAACCTCCTTGCCAGAGCAGGACCATACAGTCTAGCTCAGGCCACAGAGCAATGCATCCAGACAAGCCTTGAAAGCCTCCAGAGAAGGAGACTCCACAACCTCTCCGGGCAGCCTTTTCCAGTACTCTGTGACTCTTACAGTCAAGAAGTTCCCCCTTGCTTTGAGGTGGAACCTCCTGTGCTGCAGCTTATATCCATTACTCCTTGTCCCATGTTCACCCTCCTCAAATCTATCCTCATTTTCAACGCCCTGGGTCAGAAATGGCAGGCAGATAAAGACACAAAAAAGTAACTTTCAGTGAACTTCTGTGAACTTCTAGACTGCCTTGAATGTGTGCAGGGACATAAACTATTTTGTCAACCTAAGCTAATTAGTATGAGGAGTTTAATGGTACCATCTGTGTGACTAGCTTCTCCACTGGCACACGGATTTATCAGTAGAACTGGAGGAGAACAGCCATTAATTCCACCCCATTCTTCACAGAAGACAGCTATAGTGAACCCACCTCCTGTAAAGTAGATTCTGGATGCATTTTCTCTGGACAGAACCTTAGTTCCAATATCATCTTGCTCTTACCTGATGCAAACATGCTGCTTTCCAATTCTACCCTACCTTGTTTGCTACCTTATGTAGTATGCCTCTCTACTTGGATGGCTTTTCCTGAAAGGTCAGATATTCCTCACCTAGCTGGTGGCCTCCCAGCAGAGTCTGAACTGATTATTATCCCCTGTCTACTTATATAAGCTATGGCCAAGACAAAGGTTGGCGTTGTTAAGATGTGATGTCCTGCCAAGGATACCTTCACAACTGGAAGAGCTGATCTGACAGCTCTGAGCAGGGGAGGAAAAAGAAAGAAAATACTAAGTTGCTTCTCTCCTTCTCTATTGTTTGCACTGTGCTGTCATGCTGCACAAGGGGGCCACACTGGCATCTGCTACACTTAGAATCATAGAATCAACTGTCTTGGAAGAGACCTCCAAGATCATCCAGTCCATCCTAGCACCCAGCCCTAGCCAGTCAACTAGACCATGGCACTAAGTGCCTCAGCCAGGCTTTGCTTCAACACCTCCAGGGACGGTGACTCCACCACTTCCCTGGGCAGCCCATTCCAATGCCAATCACTCTCTCTGCCAACAACTCCCTCCTAACATCCAGCCTAGACCTTCCCTGGCACAACTTGAGACTGTGTCCCCTCGTTCTGTTGCTGGTTGCGTGGGAGAAGAGACCAACCCCACCTGTAATGTAATGGAGAACTGGTTTCAGCATGAGGGTCTCTATCAACCTATGTAAAGCCCACTCCTTCCCCAAGAGAAATACTTTCAGCCCACAAGAATAGGAGCCAGTCTTCCCCTGCTTGTGTGTCCAGCTGAAGAGCATCCCAGGTACACTGTGAAGCACAAGCAAAAGGAGCCAGCTAAAGACAATTCTTTCTATGGAAAAATGTCAAAGATAAAGAGGAGGCAGAAATTCTCAGAGAGAGGAGGCCATTAGCTAGGCATGAGAAATGGGACAGTGGATAACATATTAACTCCTGGAAGGCCCCTTAGCCCTCCCATCAAACAAGGCTGTGTGAAACATGAAAAGCCATTTGGAATGTCACCTAAAAGCCTCCTGCCTTATCATCACTCCAGTTACTACAGCTAAATATTTTTCAAGCACCTCAGCAGAGGACAGTTAAATACATATGCAGTGACTACACAATACTGGAAGGGGCTGCTAATGAAGCTGTTCTTCATAACAGGGCACTTTTCACCAGAACAGGAATTAAGGAGAAAGCAGCCTAGAAAGTACTGAGATCTCTAACAGTTTGCATCCCAACATCATCCATACGAGAGAAGCAGCTCATTTCAGTGCATGCTTAAAAGAAGACAGTGTCACCTTATCAATTATTCCTCCCCACTTCTGTGCTGCAGGATCAGTAGATCTGAAGTGTGTGGAAGCAACACTTACGCCCAGAGCCCTGAGGTAGCATCTGCTACCAAATGATCTCACCTAGCAGAAAACTTATTTGAAGGAAGCATTTCAAGAACAAAGGAGAATTTAAAAGTCAGAAGGAACAAAAGATAAGGAGAATTGGGGTAGTCTGCAAAGCCAGCTAAAAGGAAATCATACCAATAGACAGCTAGAAAGCTGACCATTCAGGAAGGAAAGTCTTGCTTGCTGTTCCACCACAAACAATGAGGAAGAGTGAAAGCAGTCTGGATTCTTCCATTTGACTTCTGCCACTCCTGCTGATGTGAGCTTGGGAAAATTCAATATCCCTGTCAGACACGTTGAAAACTGTTCGATTATTCAAAGAGCAAAATGCTAGAGTCAAGAAAATGGGATCAGAAGCCTGGTCTCAATGCTATGGGCAGAAGAGCACAGAATGGCTACAAAGACAGCAACACCTGCAGTGTAGGCATTAAGCAAACCTTCAGAAATCCAAGCACAGCATTTCAACAGAAACAAATGGATTTAGGAGCCCAATGCTCCTTGGATGAATTGCCTTTCTAAGGCCAGAAATGGCTTTTTTGCAATTCTTTCCTCTCCATCCCAAATATTATAAAATGTATCCAAATCCTCACCCTCTTTGCTAAAGTTCTTAGCAATTTTATTTCTTTCTTCAAACTCATACTACCTTCATAGAATCACAGAATGGTCTGGGTTGGAAGGGACCCCCCCAAGGTCATCTAGTCCAACCCACTCTGTAGTCAGCAGAGGCATCCTCAACTACATCAGGTTGCCAAGAGTCCCGTCCAGCCTCATCTTAAATATCTCCAGGGATGGGGACTCAGTCACCTCCCTGGGCAACCTGTTTCAGCATTCCATTAGCCTCATGGTAAGAAACTTGCTCCTAACATACAATCTGAACCTACTCTTCTCTAGCTTGAAGCCATTGCTTCTCATCCCATCACTGCAGGCCTTTCTAAACAGTCTCTCTCCATTCTCCTTGTAGGCCCTTCAGATACTGGCAGGTCACTATTAGGTCTCCCCAGAGCCCTGTCCAGCCTCACCTTGAATATCTCCAGGGATGGGGACTCAATCACTTCCCTGCACAACTTGTTTCAGCATCCCATTACCCTCATGGTAAGGAACTTGTTCCTAACAACCAACCTGAACCTACTCTTCTCTAGCTTGAAGCCATTGCTTCCCATCCCATCACTGCAGGCCTTTGTAAACAGTCTCTCTCCATCCTCCTTGTAGACCCCTTTAGGTACTGAAAGGTCACTATTAGGTCTCCCCAGAGTCTTCTCACAGCTCCCTCAGCCTTTCATAAGAAGAGGGGGGGGGGGGGGAATAAAGCCAAACAAAACCCCACAAAACCAACAACCAAACAGGTAGTGCTGTTTAATTGGCTGGGTAGATTCCTACTGATGTGGCTTTTCAAACTTTGTGCAAGAGGAGTTCAAGCTCTGAGCATGCAGGTCTTAGTGTGTCTTTTTTGTTAGCAGTCTCCCAGTCAAGAAAGTCTGCCTGACTCAAAGGATGACTTAGTGTCACAGGAATCATATTTCTTTTTTTGCTGTTCCATAGCCACTCATCTTGAACTGACATTGTACAGTGCTCTTCTCTGCCGGTGTCAGATGGTGTATCAGCATCCACAGCAGCCTCAGCATCTTCTAGATGAAAAGTTTCTATGATTAACTTTAAAGATGTCAATCGTTCGCCACATTCAGCATTCAGGCTTGTTCATCAGTTAGCAATAACATTCCTGGCTGAACTGAAAATGTGTTCTGAGTAAGTGCTGGGAAAAGGAAAGCTTAAACGTTTGACAGCAGTTGGAGATGAAGCAGACTATACTTTTCATTTCTGAAATGAGGGTGCAGTGATTTCAGCAGGCTTCTGCAAGAGAAGAAGCTCCAAGATTATGGAAATAGACCTTTTCCTGCAAGGTTTTTTTCTGACAGCCACAATTCTACATTTCTCAGCTCTGCCCTGCAATTAAAAAGGGGAAGATACCAGAAATAGCTGAAGAAGCAAGAGACAAGAAAGAAAAAAATAAGCTGATTCCAGCTAGTCCTCTCTCTTCTATGTGTACCGTACACATTTCATTATTAGATTAGAAGCTTCTTCCAGCAGCATCTCCCTGGGCTTTGAAATTGCCACCATTAAAGTACGTCACAAAAAGTGATTTTTAAGTTGTGGATTGTATTACAGAGAGAATCTCATTTTTTAAAATGTAATGGAGGAAAAGCATTCATTAGAGGACTGTGACAGCTGAGGGAAAGAACATTCATCATATTGGGAGGATAGAGAAGAGGAAAAATAAAATCTTGGAATGTGTTCTTGCTCTCTCAGCCTGAACATCTCTCTCTTCCCTGACTGGTGTCAAATATGATCAAACAAATTAATTCTGCACATACTAAAAATGAGCTTCTCCAGTTCATTCAGTTCTGAAGTCATGGTCTCTCTTCATTTGCACTTAGGTTAGACCAAAACCTAAATAAAAAAGGGGCTGATGGAGGCACCGTCCCTGGGGGTCTTCAAGAAAAGACTGGATGAGGCACTTAGTGCCATGGTCTAGTTGATTGGATAGGGCAGGGTGATAGGTTGGACTGGATGATCTTGGAGGTCTCTTCCAACCTGCTTGATTCTATGATTCCACATACTGGAATGCAGAGGGATCTCCCAGCAAGTCAACCAAGCTGATTTTCAGATCCATGCTGGTGTTGGCAATGTGTGTTGGTCACAAGGACAATAAGAAAGCAGTAACAGCTATGATCCCTGCAGTACCAGTGCTTGTAGCCACAGCTCTTTCCCATGGCCTTCTAATCTCTTTTTACTGGTCTTCAATCACCCCTGTTGCTCAGTGTGTCATCGGGGGACATCTGCTCCCTCTGTGCTGCTCAGCATCACTACAGTGTTTCAGCAACAGTTTAAGAAGAATAAAATGGGTATCAAGACAAACCCAGAAGTGAGTGAAACACTAAGCTCAAAAAAAATCACCCTGGCTGACAAAGTCAAGTAAATTCATGTCCTGCTCAGATGATCAAAAAAAAAAAAAGACAGAAGATAGGAACAAAATAAGTACAGGCAAGAGAAAGGACAACACCAATGTTGCATGGGAAGCAAAGATTTCTCCCACGCACAAGCAAATAAACTCCTCATGCATTATTCATGGGCTGTGCAGCTGGGGACCAGCACACCTCTTCTAGAAAGGGGGAAAAAAACCCCCACACACACACCCACAACATTCCTCATAGCTTCGAAACTGCAGAACCACCCCAGGGGAAAAAAAAAACCAACCAAGGAAGAGGCTGAGGTGCGAGGCAAGTTAACAAGTCAAGCAGTGCAAAAAGAAGGAGAGTTTCTTTAATTATAGACACTGGATACTTATCCAAGGAGATGCTAGACAGAACTGGTCCACAGCTGAAAATGATACTCAGTGTCTGTAATAAGTAGAGAGGAGAGGGGGAGAGAAAAGCATTTCCTAGCCCAAGTTAACCACAGCCACGTTTAAAAGAAAGCACATCCACAGTTCAAGCAGATGTGACATGGTTGCATTTCCCAACAGTGTCCTGATAAACTGAACCTTTGCACAACACTCTCTTACTACAGTTTATTAATCCCCATCTGCCCCTGCAAAGGACACTGCATTTT